>NC_142036.1:45111522-46361522 GCF_982192425.1 Myodes glareolus | reverse complement strand
TGTGAGGCCAAGGGTCCTGAGAGGCCTGGAAAGGAACCTCCCTGGAGTTGGTCTGACAAGGGCTGAGGACCTGAGAGTTGGGCATGGGTTCATGCCCACAGCCTTGCTGGGAGCCTCTACCTTCTCCTGGGTATCCCAGCTCCCTCCAAACCCCGCTGTGTTCATAAACTGCTGCTGTGAAGCTCACTAAGGAGAGAAAGAATCAAACTGAGCCAAACAAATTGGGAACGGGAAGTCCCACTGTGCTGTTGGCTTGTCCTTTCGAGACAGGAAGTGCCGTGGGCCTGTCCCTTCCTTGCATAAGTTCCCTGGCTAAGGAGCATGCAGGAGACACTGGAGGACTTCAAGCCAACCTGGTAAGAGGGAGGAAAGAGGATGACCCTCCTGCCCCTAACACATCCACACCAGCCAGGAGAACAGAGGCAAGGTTACGGGGCTGCAGAGTACCCTGGAGCAGGCTGTGACTCTGGGCAGCAGGTGAAAAGAGTTAACTTTTGCGTCCTCCCCAGGCATCACCAAGACACGAGACTAGAGTTCTGGCCTCACAGCCAATGATACAGGAGATACAGTTAGTGAATGAGGGCTGAGCATCCACCCATCACCTCTGAGAGCACCCTGATTGCAAAGTAGGTGCAGCTGCTTGCGAGAAGCACCTCCCACAGCCCTCTCACCCCAGAAGGCACTGGGCTCCATTCTGTCCGGACCTGGTTCTTCCTCAGTCTCTAAGCAGCTAAGCCATTAGCCTAGCATCTGCATCATTCGCATCTCTCCAGACCCAACTCTGGACTCCGCCCCTTAGGAGACAGGAGCCTTCACATACCTCCATCAGCTTAGCCCTTGCCTCTGGCATCCACTCCCACCAGTCTCTGAGGCTCTCTGTGCTTCTCTCATGTCCCCTCACAAGCTTTTCTCTGTCCCCTCACCAGCCTGACCTGTCCTCTAAATTCCTCTGTCCCTAACTTGCCCTGAAGGACCCACCTAATTCACCCATTCCATTCTCTCTGCACATGCTACCTGGCCCCGCAGGGAGAGATTAAGCACCCATAGGAGGCAGATTCAACAATTAGGTCACCGTCCCTGAGATTCATCCCCCACCCCCAACCCCAGCCTCAATCTTCCAACACCTCATGGCCCTCTTTGCTAGGGCCTTTTCTCAGACTCCTTCCCGTCTCTGCTCACCTCCAAGTCCCTTCACATCGCCCCCTTTCCTTCATGGCAGGGCGGGAGATGTCCCTACCTCCTCTCTGCAAACTTACATACCTGGCCCCGTGTAGCCCCTGTCCCTTCCACGCCACGTCATCATCTCCGTCTCCTTTCCTGGATCAGAAGCTGCATGTTCAGACTCGGCTGAGATTCAGCGGCACACTCCTGCTGAAGAAGCAGTAGCCCAGAGTGAGGCTGCCTCTTCCCTCAGGCTGGAATGGCTTCCCTCAGCCCTGCTTTCTCTCTGTTCACCACCCTTTCCTCCCTTTGCTACACACCTTCTGTATTGTTTCTTTCTTCAGATCCAGCCCACACACCTTCCTCCCAATGGTGGCTCAGTAGCTCTCACAGCTGCCTCCTTGGAGTGCCGGACCTCAAGACCACCACTTGGACTCTCTCCTTAGGCCATCCTGGCTTCTCTCTGCCAGGCTCCCGCTTTCCTCATGCTCTTCAGCTACCCCTCTGACAACTCAGCCCACTGCTCTCCCCATCCTTGTCAACCAGAGTCCATGAACCCCAAATCTCTAGCTACCAAAATGCCCACATTTCTGCCTACTGTTGCCTACCTCTGCACACACACACACACAAAACAAACCGATCGCCTCAGACTCAGTCTGTTCTTGAGATTGCTTGTGTTATATCCCCAGCTTCCCTCAAGCAAGGCTGAAATCTTCAGCTTCCAGAAACCCAAACGATCTTCTTCAATATGTGTTTGTATATATATATGTGTGTGTGTATGTGTGTGTATCCCACATACTCTGATGCTATCATGTAAATTCAAGTCCTTCCCATCTCTCTCCTAAACTTTTCTCTCACCCTCTGAGCCTTTTCTCTCATGGTCCACTTGTCTTTGGACACAGGACACTTCACAGCAACTTGTCTCCCTTTCAGAAACCCACATGGATGCCACACTGCCCGTGGTTCCCTAGCCAGGGCCAGGGCCTTGCCTTGCTGCCAGTCCAATTCCTACCACCTGTGGCCAGCAGTTGTTGCAACAGGTATGCAGCAGGTCCCTGGGTCTAGACAAGAGCCTCTTACTTCCCACTTGCAGAGCTGGCCACTCCCTCACATCCCCAGTTTTCTGTTTGCCCATTTTTGCCTCCAGTGGACAGCCCCCCTCCTTGTTTGCTGCAGCTATTTCCCAATATTGCTTAAGGCCTAGTTCTTCCAAGAAACCTACAAACTTCCAAAGGAACAACCGAGTCCCCCCTTCTTCAACCCATATGACAACATCCGACCATAGAATGTTGACTGAGTTTTCTGTTGTCAGGGTTTCTGTCTGCCTGGTTCCCTAGCCGTTTAGTCCCAGAGAAAATCACACAGAGAGTCTATATTAGTTATAAACTGATTGGTCCATTAGCTCAGCCTTCTTATTAGCTCTTATAACTTATATTAACCCATTATTCTAGTATGTGTTAGCCACATGACTCGGTACCTTTTTCGGCAGGGCAGATCACATCTTCATTCTTCCATGTCTGGGCAGCACTGGGAGAGAGCTTTCTTCTTCCCAGAATACTCCTGTTCTCATTGCCCTGCCTCTACTTCCTGTCTGGTTGTTCCGCCTATACTTCCTGCCTGACTACTGGCCAATCAGTATTTATTGAAAACATAATTGACAGAATACAGAATTGTCCTGCACCAATAGAACAATTCTTTTTGGAAGGATTTTGGTTGGTTGGTTGGTTTTGGGTGTTTTGGTTTTTGTTTGGTTCGTTGGTTTTGGTGTTTTGGAAGATTTTGTTTTGTGTTGTGTTTTGGTTACTTTTGAGACAGGATTTCTCTGTTTAACAGTCCTAACTGTCCTCAAACCCACTTTGTAGACCAAGCTGGCCTTGAACTCACTGAGGTCTGCCTGCCTCTGCCTCCAAGTGCTGGGATTAAAAGTGTGTGACATCACCACCCAGCTAGAGAACAGTTCTTAATGTCGTATGTATCCTACACACTTTTAATCAAAGCCAGTCGCTTTTGAATTGGGTCTTATTCTCAGATTTAGCATTATTTTCTAGCTGCTAAAATTATGGGCAGAGTCAGGGAAGGTAATCACAGCAACTCCTAATACCTGATTCAGTCTCCAGAAAATTAAGGAATCCTTGACTCAGTGGCCCCAAGTCTTGTACACACCCTCTGCAGGTATGCTGACATTTCCTATGGTCTTCTTCCTACCAAGCGGGTGGAATCAGAAGAGAAAGACCTTGGACATACATCTGGGGGCTCACCTGACCTTTTTCCACAGTTGCCTCCCGAGAGCATGTTCTCAGAACCTCTAGGGTGATTGCTTACTTCTGACTTTCAGGACCGGATGTCGCCCTCTTACAGTCTCTGTGGTGGAAAGTCTCTTTCCTGTTCCCTAGACCTCCCTTCTGTCCCTCCAAGCTTCGGTGCTTGCTCTTTCCCAAGCCCTCTAGCGGGTCTCTTGCAGAGGAAGAGTTTTCTCATCCTCCTATCAGCATTGTCTCTAAAGGAGAGGATTTTTGAAGCTTATCAAACCTGGTAACTCCTAGAAAGGAAGAAATAAAACTCATCGGTCTACGACTTTTGTAAAAGTTGAATGGGACACAGCCCAACTGTGACTGTTCACACAGCATTCTCACATAGATATCTGAAGAACGCTAAACTTTGTCACTTAGGAGGGGCCCATGGGTCCTCGTGTCTAGAAGCACACGAGCTCACTCCTCAGCCCTTCCACCACCCTATCTAGCATGGGACATCCCAGGACCCTCTGGACCTACCTTTGTTTTCTAGTCTCCCCATTTCCAGTCTAGCTTATGCCAAATCCGGAGGAAGATTTTCTCTTTTTTTCAGGAAGAAGACATTGGTTTAATCGCCTCCACAAAAGCCAGGAGAAGGGTCTCGTATGGGGCTCAAACCCTGCCACGAGTCTCAAAGAACTGGCTAAAGAAATAAGATCATGGCAGCTGAGGTAGCAGGAACTCCTGGGAGTCGCTGACCTGCATTTTGAAAAGGCTCCACGATGCTCTCTGCAGCTTGGAACAGAGTGCAGCTCAAGCTGTCAGGGAGCCGGTGTTCTCCGTCAAGGGTGAGCTGGAGCAGGCTGACCCAGGAACGGGCAGTCACAGCTGAGTGCATTAGCTTGCGTGGGAAGGCCAGCTGTCTCAGTGGGGCCCAGGAGACAGACTGACTAGGGAAGAATTCCTGTGTTTGGAGCTGGGCTTGAGACGTCCCCCGTTTGTAGCTCTCGACTCACAGAAGAGCAGAAAGAATTTCCAGCTGTCATCAGGGTGCAGAAAATCCTCCCGCGTCTGTCTGGGACCGTGTGTGTGTGTGTGTGTGTGTGTGTGTGTGTGTGTGTGTGTGTGTTGCAGACTCTCTTACTCCTCCTCCTCCTGGCCTGGCTAGCACACCAGACGGGTCAACTCCAGACCACATGATCCCCTGCTGTCAAGAAAGGCAAGCAGGCCAGACCTGGTAGCGCAGCTGCTCAAGAGGCTGAAGCAGGAGAATCTCAAGTTCAAAGCTAGTCTGGACAATTTGGCAGAAGTTTAAAAAGGGGGTGGAAAAATATGCATATACTCATATATCCAATGATATTATAATACTATATATGGTATGATATATTATCTATCATATAGTCCAGTGTAGAACACTTACTTGCCTAGGAAGTACATTTCCCTTCAACCCCCAGTTGAGGGGGAGAGAGAGAGACAGAGACAGAGAGAGGCAGAGAGAGAGAGAGAGAGAGAGAGAGAGAGAGAGAGAGAAGGAAAGGTAGAAAAGAACCAATGTCGCTGGACAGTGGTGGCACATATCTTTAATCCCAGCACTTGGGAGGCAGAGGCAGGCAGATATCTGTGAGTTTGAGGCCAGCCTGGTCTACAGAACAAGTTTCAGGACAGGCTCCAAAGCTACAGAGAAACCCTGTCTCAAAAAACCAGTGGGAAAAAAGAGCCACTGTTGTGTGGCTCCTTTTATATGAGTATCTAGCTTATTCAAATTCATGGAGACAGGAGGTATAATGATGGTTGCTAGGAGTTGGGAGAAAATTAATGGTTTGTGGGAATGGAATCTCATGTTTTTCAAGATGAAAAGTTGTGAATACAGACGGTGGTGCTGACTGCAAACCGGTGTGAATGTTCTTAATGCCACAGGATCGCACACTTTAAAATGACTGATTTACAGGCCAGGGAGCTGGACCATTTGGTAAAGCACTGCCAAAGCAAGCATGCATACCTGAACTCAGTCCCCAGAACCCATGAAAAAAAAGACAGGATCAGTAGCTTGCCCTGTAATCTCAGTGCTGGGGAGACAGGAACAGGCAAACCCCTGGGACTCTCTAGCCAGATAGTTCAGGCCAACTACTAAGTTCCAAATCAGTAAAATTTCTCAAAGAATGAAGGCAGATGGTTCCTGAGAAGCAACACCTAAGTTTGCTCACTGATCTACACACACGCGCACACACACACACACACTTCTGAAATGATCTGTTTTAATGTTACACATATTTTGCCATAATTGGGGTGAAAGTGGGAGGAAAGATGGAAAGATAGGGAAGAAGGGAGGAAGGGAGGGAGGTAAGAAGGAAGGGCAGGCAAGTGGAGAAGGGAACTCAGTTCTGCTCACAGCACAGTCAGTAGAAGGCAGCCAGGTGACTCGGGCCCTGACTCCAAAGAGGGGAATGTGTCTGGGTGCGTACATCAGGAAATGGATTCACACACAGCATGATAAAAGCAGGGAGCATGCGAGGCCAAGCCGTGTAAGCCCCAGACACTCCCGATGACTAATAACTGAGCTAATTGTGCACACCACAGACCCATCGAAGTTTTTCATTGGAAGTTATTCATTAAAAGCCTATGAGCCTTTGGGATATCCTTGTAGGGCTATGGATGGGAAGCCATTTCTTCATAACCTGTTCAAACACACAATTTAACTCTTCTCAGTCAGAATCTATTTTTGGAGCTAGGGAATTTGGGACCAGAATTCAGAGCCTGCCATTGTGCAGCCAGTTTAAGCATTTAAGAACAAGAATATGGCTGGGTGGTGGAGGCGCATGTCTTTAATTCCAGCACTCAGGAGGCAGAGACAGGCAGATCTCTGTGAGTTCGAGGCCAACTTGGTCTACAGATAGACTTCCAGAACAGGCTCCAAGGCTACACAGAGAAACCCTGTCAAAAAAAAAAAAAAGCAAAAACAAGCAAAAAAAAAATAAAAACAAACAAACAAACAAAAAACCAAGAATATGGAAATGCTTTCTCTTTCTGGGAGCGGCAAAGTATTTTTCCAACCTCTCCCATTCTTTTAATTGAGCCTGGTTATGGAGCAAGTTAGCAATCGACATTAAAGAACTAATAGCAAAGGAAAATAAGCATGGCTACTAAAATACAAAGTACAACCTCCCCTGCAGGCCAGACAGCCTGCAGCAGCCACGGCTGAGAATCGGACAGATGTCCTTGAGACCCGACTCTGAGAACAGAGTCTACGTGATGGGAGAGCCAATCTGAATCAAGCCAGATGTGGGTGGGACACAAAGAATGTTCTATCAGATTCTTATATTTTTTTGAGATGTAATTCACATGTGATTAAATTTCACTATCTTAAAGTATGTGGTCCAGAAGGTTTTAGTATTGTAGGGAAGAAGGAAAAAAAATGTCCCCTTTGCCCTTTGCCCTCTGGAGAGTCGCTGCAGTGAACTAACAGTACAGATTAGCGAGAGAAAACAGCACACGCATGTTTAGCTTGGCTGATGAGAAATCCCACGAGGGCGATTACCAGTAACCCGGATAGGCAGAATTGCCTACACATCTGTCTTCATAGGACACAGGGATGGGGGGTGGGGGCACAGACAATGTAGTCAACTATGGCAGCAAATGAACGTTTGAGGAAGGGCCTGGCTGGGGGAGCACGTGTGTGAGCCCAGGATTTGGGAGGCAGAGGCAGGCAGAGCTCGATGAGTTCCAGGCCAGTCGGGGCTACAAAGCGAAACGTTGTCTCAAGACTGCCCAACAGAAATGAACCTTTAGGGGGATGAATGGGTCTAGGGCATAGACAGACAGAGTTGAACTGCCTGTGGTAGATGAATGATATCTGGGGAATATAAGAAAGAAGTAGAAACTAACTATTAGTAGGTGTGGATACTGGAAATGTTCTAGAATTAAATAATGGTGACTGCTGTACAACATGATGAATAATTAAAACCATTGAACTTCACACTTTAAAGTTATGTCTTAGACTAGGGCATGGTGGCACACGCCTTTAATTCTTGCACTCAGAAGGTAGAGGCAGGCGGATCTCTGTGAGTTCGAGGCCAGCCTGGTCTATATAGGAAGACAGGGATACACAGTGAGACTCTGTCTCTAAAAACAGAGCAATATATATATATCTTAATTCCTTTCATTTGAAAACAAAAATCCAAACTATCCTCACATTTTCTTCATTTATCTTGAAAATATCTGGATAGTCTAAATATCTTCCTGATTTTATTTCTAATTTAATTATCTTGTGATTAAATTTCAATTTTAAACAAATGCAGTCTTTTTCCCTTTTTCTTTGCAGGGCTGGACACTGAACCCAGGACCTCACACATGCTAGACAACTGCTGAGCTACATCCTCAGCTCAAATACAGGTTTTTTTTTCAATGTTTTTAGGCCCCAAACGATAACCTACCTTGGTGGCTGTCTTCCATAAACTTGAAAAGAATGGCTTTAAAGGTGAAGGGCTTTAAAGTCTCAGCTCAAGTCAAATGATCGCACTGCCACATCTTCTATAATCTTATTTTTTTTTCTGTGTTCTACTGATGCCTGAGAGTTGTCATTTTCTCAAGCTACACTTGTATGTCTAGTTCATCTTTACATTTCATCCATTTTCCTTTCATGTGCTATGAGTATTATTATGTCTTCTTGCTTTTTTTCTGTCTAAGATTGTCCCTCTATCTCTAGGGATAGCCTTTGCTCTGTAGTCTTCTTTTGCAGTAATTACTAATTACTGCATTTCTAATTAATGTTGCCTGACTCAGCATCTTATTCTTTTACTTGGAAACTATTTGCATTTTGACTCTTAAAGGTGTCTCTTTTATAAGCATATGCAAACAGAATATCTTACTGTTAGCTTTCCTACTGCCCTGTCTGCTCCTCACTGTCCTCTTCTTGGGATGGACTGAGTTCTCCTTTCTGTATTTCATTTTATCATGAACTTTCGTGTTCATGCTTGTGTGGGGCTTGCGTTAACCACCTCTGGTGCTTTCGCTTCTTTTGTATACCTAAACTTTCTGTCTGAAGAACCTCCTTTAATAGTTCTTATAGTGAAGATCTGCTTATAGTGAAACTCTGTAACTGTGTTTTGAAGCCTTTAGTATGCCTGTATCTTTTGTAAAGAGCATTTTCCTTGGATACAGAATGCTAAGTTGAGTTCTTGTTTTCTTTATGCAAATTTAAGGTATTGTTCCATTATCTTTTAGTTTGCATACCTTTGGTCAAAAGTCTGCAATATTTCTTATTCCTTCTAAAGAATAAAAAATAAAATAAAATAGGGTTTTTGAGTTTACATTTAAGATTTTTCTTTATTGCTAATTTTTAGTTATTTTATTTGTATTTATTTATTTATTTATTTACTTACTTATTTGCTCTTTCAAGACAGAGCCTCTCTTTATATCCCTGGCTGTCCTGGAACTACCTGTGTAGACCAGGCTGGTCTCAAACTTAGAGATCCTCTCAAATGCTGGAATTAGAGGTGTGTACCATCACATCCAGTTTATGTATGCTAAGCAATCACTATTAACTAAGCCAGTAAATCACTACCAATACTCTGATAACAATATACCTTAGTGTGGTTTCAAAATCTCTTGTGGTTGGGATCCACTGTAATTCTCATATCACTGGTATTTATCACCAAATCTGGAAAAATTTCAGCCCATTGTTTTATTAAGAACCTATTCACTCTCCCTTCTCTCCTCTTACACTTTTATTTCCTTGTCTTTCCTTTCTGCTTCTATTGCTATATGTTTTCAATTTCACTTCTTTTTCTCCTGCAGTTTCCATTTTACTTGTAATCCTATAACTAGAGGTTACATTTGGTTCTCATTTTGTACCTTCTATTCTTTCCTCATTCCATTCATGTTTCCCTTAAACTCTTGAGTACATTTTACATTATGTTTACTTCAATGTGCCTGTCTCTTCATTTAATCAACTGTCATCATCAGGTATATTTCTATTAGCTGATATTTCTCTTGGTGTGAATCACATTCTCCTTTTCCTTGGTGAGTCTACTTGACTTGATTAAATGGTGGGTATTTTGAAGGTTCTATTGTTGACCATTTAGGTGTTTCTTTAGAGAGTATAGAGTTTCTATCTGATCATTAGTAACTTCTGAATGTGGCTTTCCTTTAGGGATTTGTTTTAAGCTTTATTAGAATAAGGAGTCTAAAATCCCCCAGCCATGGGAAGTTTGGAATTACTTTTTGCCAGCTCAATGGCATCTGTCTGAGTCAGAGAGATGTGGAT
Source organism: Myodes glareolus (assembly GCF_982192425.1). Taxonomy (NCBI): domain Eukaryota; kingdom Metazoa; phylum Chordata; class Mammalia; order Rodentia; family Cricetidae; genus Myodes; species Myodes glareolus. Next base: position 46,351,868 of record NC_142036.1, on the reverse strand, counting down.
GGGAGAGGGTGGTGAGGCTGACTAGGAGAAGTGGCTGGGGAGGTTTCAGTGCTGTGAGATCCAGCATGGACAGGAGAAAGGTGCATTATATTGGGAGCAAGCCAGTAAGCAGCACCCCTCCATGGCCTCTGTATCAGCTCCTGCCTCCAGGTTCCTGTCCCACTTGAGTTCCGGTCTTTCTGCTTTTGATGATGAACAGTTCGATGGAAGTGTGAACGAAATAAACCCTTTCCTCCCCAGGTTGTTTTTGGTTATAGTGTTTAACCACAGCAATAGGAACCGTAAGTAGGACAACTGATAGCTTCAGATAATGCACAGAAGGCTATATAGACCAACAATGAGGAAATGAAAAACTGAGGTGGGGCTCTATGATCACCTACTTTGGAATAGGAAACCTGGACTTCAAAGCTGTGCAAAGGAGCCCATGCAGAGCATGCTGGTCTTGGTGAATTAAAAGACAGACATTGCCAGGGATGGTGTCACGTGCCTGTCACCCAAGCTCTTTGAGAAGAAAAGGCAGGGCGACCACAAACTCAAGGTCACTTTGGGCTGCATAGCAAGACTCTGTCTTAAAAAACAAAAGCAAAAGGTCGAAGAGACTTTAGATGGAAGCTGTCCGGGCAGAGCTCTAGGAAGGAAAGGACTTCGTGGAAAAATCTGCCTAAGTGCCTCCTTGAAAATGTGTTTCTTTGTGAGCTGTGCACACCTCAACTGTAGCTCTACCGCAGTGGGCAAAGGATGACCGAAAGTTATAAAATGAGTCAATCAGTGTTTACATAGGACAGTGACTCAGACAGATGCCATCGAGCTTGCAAATAGTAATTCCAAAGTACCCATGGCTGGGGGGATTTTAGACTCCTTATTCTAATAAAGCTTAAAACAAATCCCTGAAGGAAAGTTACCTTCAGAAGCTACAATTAATCAGATAGAAACTCTATACTCTCTAAGCAAATACCTAAATGGTCAACAATAGAACCTTCAAAATACCCACCATTTAATCAAGCCAACTAGACTCACCAAGGAAAAGGAGAATGTGATTCACACCAAGAGAAATAGAAATATACCTGATGACGACAGAGTTGATTAAATGAAGAAAGAGGCACATTATGTATGTATTATGTTATGTCTGTATTATGTTATGCAGACATAACAACATAAAATGTACTCAGAAGTTTAAAGGGGTTGTCCTTCAAGCTGTTCAATGTGCAAATGCCCCCTTTTTTCCCCTGCATGTTTACTTGGGATGATCTTGGGAGGTTTTGCAACCGATTTCTAACTAAAATGGTTAAGTGTACACATTGCATCGCATCAAGTGTAAGGACTGGATTCAATCCCTAGAGCCTATCTAGGTGAGGCAGTGTATACTTGTTATCCAGGGGAGGGGAGGGAGAGGGAAAGGAAGGGACAGATGGGCCCTGGAACTTACTGTCCAGTCAGTCTAGCCTCTTTTGTGAGCTCTAGACTAACAGGAGTTCCTGTCTCAAAATGGACATCCAAGACCTTCATGCTCTTGTGCATTTGTGTGTGTGTGTGTGTGTGTGTGTGTGTGTGCGCGCGCACACACACACACACACACACACATCACACACACGGGGAGAGAGAGAGTTCACGTGCCTGGATAAGCATGTCCTCATCTGCTGTGCTCTGGTTATTGCTTTGCCATTCCAACCTTCAGGGCCCACTTGGGAACAGAGCCTCCCCAGGCGCTGGATTTCTATCACTAGAGGTATGCCTTTCTGACTTCTTGTACACTTGGGTAACAAACCGGTTAAGCCATCCCACATCAGTGAGAAAGTGCCAGTTCTGTAGACCACGACCCTCTCCTCCTAAGCTGGGTTTCCAGGGCAAAGCAGAGGACACCAAGCAGCTAAAGTGGGCACCATCTCTCGAAAGAGGGAAAGCACACAGGCTTCCGGTCTGTTGAGACGCTGAAGTAATTAGGAAACAGCTTTTCAACTGTAGGCAGAAGCTCTTCTTTTCCCTTGCCTTCCACCCGGAGCCCCTCCCAGGGTTGGCACTCAGTGACTACCTGGCTGAAGGATGAACGTGAATCTCTGCACTTCTTGGTAGAACCTGGTACTGGGGCTGCTAGGTGTCCATTTAGAAAATGCTGCACTAAACCAGAAGTTACCCTTCCCCCTGAAGTCTGTACATGTGGGCATGCTGTGTGTGGTTCCTTTGGTTTTAGAGGTGCCTATGCTGGGGAAGACGATACTCCTGAGATCCTGCAGGGAACCTTCCAGGCTTGCCCCCTGTGGCCCCCAGACCACACCGTGAAGAGCTCTGTAAATGGATTCATCAAAGCAGGCAAAGCGAGTCTCTTGACAGGTGACTGGATTTAGACCTGAAAGCAGAGATGTGTTTAAACTCTCTGGGCCCAGATGTCCTAACCACAGGCCGGCTCCTGAGGAGGAAGGAGAGCAGCAACCATGACCCCCACCTCTTTTTCTCTAAAGAGGGTGACAGTTTTTGGAAATTCCCTGAAAGAGCCCAAATGAGCAAACCCAAAGGTGTTTACCATCAAGTTTCCTCGCAGGATTATGGCAGACCGACCAGCTGTTTCATGCCCCGCAATTACCTTAACTTCAAAAAGCTGGCCTTCTGTTCTGGGAAAATTGAGCCTTAGCATAAAATGTTTCCAAATTCGCCCAGATCTTAAAACATGGCCACACTAAGGTGTGGGTCTTAGGCCTCCAGAAACCTAAGTCAAATGTCCACAAAGGCCCCTGTGCCTCCTCCCTCTTCCAGTTAGCACCTTCTCAAGAAGAGAAGCCAGAGCCAGTGACAGTGTGGAGGCTCGCAGTGTGCACTGCCATACAGGCCGTGTTTGCACAGAGAGCACAGGGGGCAGAAGTTCATCTAGGGAGGCTGTGTCCTGGCACGGCTGTGTCCACACAGAGGGGTGCCTTGGATCACTTAAGCAATGCCATATGAGCGTGTAGTGACCCTGGGTGGAGAGTGCAAAGCATTACATCTGGAGAGGAAAATAAGTCATCCTTCCCTACATATTCTAACCATCTGTTCCTCAGTTGAGCAGATAGACTAATAAGGCAGACTTCTTAGAAGGTCATAGAATGTGGTGGAAAAATTGGTTGGACCAGCAGGGCTCTGTATTTTACTTTGGGGTCCCAAGGTTAGCCGACAGTGAAAAGCAAATGGCTGAGGTGTACTCAGGAAGAGTCCAATGTCTTCCTTCTGCTGAACCACGTTAAGGAGAAGCAAGATTTACAACAGCCATGTCTCCTCTGGGTTGGAAACACCAGAGGTTTGGAATCCAGCCCAGACCTGGTGCTGGGGCTTCACTTACCTGGAGTCTGTTGAGCAGGAAATAGGCCCCTGGAAGATGAGGTGAAGGGAACGCTTTCTCAAGAAAATGACTCTCTCCACAGAGATCCAAGCACCTCGGCAGAGAATAAATTCCATCCCAGAGCGAGTGGCTCTCGGCGCCATCTGGATGCTGGTGTGATGTGGATGTGTTGCTGGAAAGGAGCTGAGGTTCTAGCTCATGCTTTCCTGTGCAGAGGGAAATGTTTGCGCCATGTGCATGGCTTCACACGGGAGGCTATTTGGCAAAGACAAAGAAGATCCATGGGTGGGCCCAGGCTTCCTCTCAGAAGCATGTCTCCAGTGTGACGCTGTGCCCCCATCTGCCCAGTCGTCCTCAAGTCAAAGAAGAACTATGGGTATGGGAAGCTAAGAGGAAAGATGGAAGCTGGGCTGCCAATCACAACTCGCCTGAGGGCTCTGGTCAAGGTCAAGGCTGGAGCTTGAGGTAGGATTAAGGCAGAACTGGAATCCTTCCTGAGGCTCTAGAGCCCCTTAATCTAAATTTGTGCCCCCCTCTTTCTCCATTATCTCTTATTTCTTTTAAGCATTAGCTGCTGTGATGTCAGAACATGGCAGACATGAGTCTTCCATGCCTTGTGGGAAACCTGGGTAGTTCCTGAGCATGTTTAGTAGCCAGGCTAAGGGATAGGTGGGCAGCAAGAGCCTGTGGAACCCCTCCCCCAACCCTGAGTGAAGCGCTATTTGACTAGCGATGAGAAACTAGAGACCTCTAGAGAGAGTAATACGCCCAAGGTCCACAGCCAACAGTGCCGGTTGGGGACCATCCAAAGTGACTCTAGTGCCCACATCCCAGCATAGGGAGTTCCATCCTAGGTCTTTACTGAAGTCAAACGATGATGCAATGAGGGGCTACCTCCCATTCTGCTGTCAGCCAAGCTCTACCCTGGGTCATGACAGAGGTGCCAGACACCAGAGTTTGCCGAAGAGAAGGATCACTATCGGCCCCCATTCCTCACCACATCTTCCAGTGCTGCAGCCAAGTCTGGCTCACAGGAGAGTGAGGTATAAAGGGACCCTTCCTGAGCTGCCCATGGTCTGCTGTTCCTTCATGTCCCCTCTCCAAGACTCTGAGTGTGCCCTAGGATCGCGGGGCTACAGAGTGAGCTGGGGCTTCTACCTAGGTTGACCTGTATCCTCACTGTTTGCCCCACCAAAGTCCACGACACACTCCCATAGATGGGCAGCAAAGGAGATCCCAGATATACAGAAGGGTCCTTCATAGGGTGTGTTTTCGGCTGGCTCTGGAAGGTCCGTGAATGCATGGGGTTTTCTCCCACCCACCTAGTTTTGGCTCCCTTAATGTCCCCGTGGCAGTTTTATTGAAGACAAATCTGAACAGATGAGCACTGCCCCCTTGGCCCAGATCTCTTTCCATGAAAGTATGTGAACCTCACGGAGTGAGGTTCATGGCATGGCTGACTCCTGGGGTGAGCCCACGCAGAGACCATCTAACAGCAGGTACCTGACCTCTCAGATCAAAAGCCAAACAGTTCAGACGCCTGGAAACGCTGCTGCCATTAATAATCCCCATGCTGACCCGCACTGAGGGGGACACTAAGGAGGGAAGGAACCAAGCAAGGCAAGACTCTGCACTTTAGTATCTGTGCTGATATTTATGTGTGGGGGACAAGTGAGCAGGCAAAGTTTTTATGGGGCTGGGTGCCAGGCACAGTTGCAAAAAGAAGGGTGATTGATATTGGGGACCACGGGGGGGGGGGGTCAAAGAGGCTAAAAAAATTAGGGTTCTTCCAAGTGTTCTTTTTACTCTCCATTCCCTTCCTGTCAAGTTATCCATCACGACATGAAGCACTGGCCCAGACTCAGTAACTTCACACAGCTATCAGGTTGATTCCGTTCTAGGGCGCACTTGCCATAGTGGCCCAGCAGCTGCTAAGGCTAGAGCCCATCCGAAAGGTCTATGAGCCAGATGCCCAGAAGAGCTGTCATTCATTCCAACGGCTGGATCCAAGTTGTGGAAGGTCTAGAATTTCTATAGTAATCAGAATCTTTTGGTCAAACACATCACTGTGCTCGCAAAGAGAGCATACAAGGCTGCCGTCTTGGGGGGGGGGGTCTCTCTACAATAACTGCCTTTATAGAAAGGCAAAGTGACCTTCGGGATGGAAGAGGGAGAAGGACAGACTAAGAATGAGCATGAGAGAGAAACAGAAAGAAACTAAGCCAAGGGCTTAGCTTGGGGTATGTTTGGGGCTTAATTTGGGACTCAGTATGGGGAAGTCAAGACTTTGTCCTTGTGTCAAAAGAAGGAACGTCTCTCAAATCATATCCAACTGTTCCCTCACCTCACATCCCAAGGTACATTCCTAGACTATGCCCGGACCCAGGGTTCTGGAGCCAGTATGAGGAAGAGAGCGGAAAAAAACCGCTTACATCATCCTAACTAACCAGCCCACATTTAAGAATGAGCCTGCTACGTGACCGTCGCTGTGAAATTGTTTATCTGCCCTTGTTGGAGTGTGGCCTCTAAGGGTCATGATCTGTTGCCTATGACGTCCCGACAGCAGTTGCCCTGGAGATTTGGAAGTCAAGGATGGTAAAAGAACCTCTTGCCAGGATGATCTCATATGAAAAATTCCTTGGCTTGGGCTGCAGCCCAACAGCAGAGCATGCTTAGCGCACACAAGGCTTTCCGTTCAGTGCCAGAAACGGGGAAAATATCTCTCCGCTTTCTTGTGACCCACCACCTGGCAACTGAGCTATGAGGGGAAAGGAAAGAGCCATAAACCCCTCGCTGAGCGGGGTGGGCAGAGCATAGCCCTTCTGGGCCCTTTGAGTGTTTCTGCTCCCTCTAAGGGCCCTCCAGTTAACCTCACTGGACTTTGGTTCTGGAGCCTTGTTTGGGAGGCTGTAGAACCATCCGGATGTTTGAGACTACTTTTCCCACTCTGGATAAGTCAAGCATAGTATCTCATTCCTAAGACTGAAGTCCACTTCCTCCAGCCTCTGCCTGGCTCTCCATTGCATATTGTGACAGTCTTCGTTCTTACAAAGCAGAACAGGGTACTTTGCACGTCATATTCTCCTACAAAGTCACTTTTAATCCACCCTACTCAAGAGCTCTTCGACCTTCTTCAGTAACAACGAGGTTTATTTACTACCCCCTCCCTCGAGCATTCCTTAGTTCATGACAAAATCTCATCTTTGTTCCACGAAAACTCCACTTCTATTTGCCTTTAAGAATAAAATGAATAAATAAACGCTGGCCAGCCCACAACCTCCAAACAAAAGCCAGCGCCTTGACAAGAACCATCATCGCTCTGAAATCCCAAGTGACAATAAACAGGAAACCAAAAGAGGGGTCATCCAGCATAAACAAGACAAAGGGGGCCCGTTCCCTCAAAAAGATTTCACTTCTAACATCCAAAGAAGACGTCTTTCCAAATGCTTTGGTTTTTACATGGCCCAAGTGTCCTATTAGTCCGGGTCATTTAAAACCTGAGTTCCCAATTGGTCTATCATTTTATTTTAATGACCTATACTTCCTACAGAAACATGGAAAGTAATTGTTTCTTTCTTTTCTTTCTTTTTTCAATTAAACATGTTGTGGCGGGCATATGAAAGGCAGCCTTACTTGCAACCCGCAGCGGGGAGCGCGCAGGGAACGCGGGAGAACTGAGTCTGGAACCGCGCGAACTGCGCGCCACGCATGCGCCCAGGCCCCAGCCCAGCTCGGTGCGCAGCCCCGCTGCTCCCGGCTCCCGCCGCCGCGCTGCACAAAGGCTTGCTTTGTTCTCTCGGCTCTGTTTTAAATATCTGACGAATATTGCCCCCATCCCTGCGCCAAATCCTTCGGCCTGGCTGCAGGCCCGGTACAAGGGTGCATTGTGGGGCCGAGCGAGGCGCGAGGGGGCTGGAAGCGGTGGGGATGGGGACTCTCCGCGTGCCCCGAGTCACCCCTGCCATTAGGGTCACCAGGGTTTAGGTGGTGGGAGCTGAGGATGGAAGCCCAGGGAGATGGTGAATGGGATCTTATTTTCTTTTTTTCTAATTCCAGAAGTAAAAATTGGAAAATGGGAGCCCTGGCTGGGAACGGTTCCTATAAGGAGATGCGGAAATTTGCAGGGGGGTATGCCACCCCATCCCGAGCCCGGGAAGCAGCGGGCAGTACCAGCAGAGCTGGCAGCGTTGACCCGCAAAGCCCCACGCTTGGTTTCTTATCTGATCATCGCTGTACATATTTAGAAAGTGCTTATCACACGGACACTTTGAAAAGCGTGACATTCCAGCGCAAACCGACCCGAATGGGGGCCGGTGGAGGGGGGAAGGCGGTCCCTCCTCCCCCAAGCTCAAGGGTCAAGAGACCCGAGCTGACTTCCTGCAGCAGCCGTCGGTGCAATCTGGCACCTTGGGGAAAACCACACCTTCCCGCTGGAGGGATAGGGGGTGATTAGGATGTCGGTCAAACAAAAGTGGGATTTCAGCTGGCATGGAGTTGCCCAGCCTCTTCCCTTCACGGCACTGGCTGGCCTGCACTGTGGACCGCAGGTAGTTCCCTCCCAGCTCAGGTGTTTGGTTTCCTGCAGCCCAGGGTGAAGGAGTTCTTGCTTGTCTCCAGGGAGGCTTGCTAAACAGGAATCACAAGCCCCACCTGTCTACCCCCGGCGTCTTATTTTAAGGTCAAGGAAAAACTGCCTTCCAAACTAGGTCTTGTCAACTCAGGCTCAGAATGTGGGACTTCGAGACTCTGAAAACAAGAGTATGTTTGGTCTTAAATTTAATTGAAAGACAGCTTCTATATCCCACCTTGTGAATAGTGCCTGCATCGCCGCACCGGCAAGTGAAGGAGCAAGGTGTGGCTTGGGACTGTTTGGTTTAGGAAACAGCTTGCTCGGTTTGCTATCCTCATCCTCGTACTGAATGGGAGCCCCAACTTCTTCTTCTCATCATTTCTCATAATACCCGAGGGTCAAACTTACATGTCCCTGGAGGCTCAGAGAGTGCTCAGTTGGTAAAGGACTGGCTGTCCTAGAATGATGGCCCAAGTTTATACAAAGTGAGGTGGGGGGGGTCTGTCACCCAGGTGCTGTGGAAGCCAAGATGAAAGGCGGGCTTTTACACCCCACCGTTCCAGCAGAATAGGTGGGCACAGCTCCAATGAGAGTGGCTGGTTCACAAAATGCCGTGGAAAGCAACTGAGTAACACGCCCAACTTCAAACTCAGGCCTCCGCACGTGTAGCCGCATAACACGCCATCACTCGCATGATGTAAGTCGAACAAAATAATAAAAAATTTGAAAACAAGTTTCCCAGCTGGGAGGAACATAAATACCTCGTGAGTTTTTTTAAATCCTAGTTTGCTTTTCCCATGTCACACACTATTGCATTTTGCCAATATTTCCAATCAATACCTGAATATAGAGATGATCTGTCAGAGACCAACCCTCTTTTGACAAGGAGAGAATTTGTCTTGAGCTGCTTAGAAAGTCAAGACAGAGGCAGCCTGGAGGTCCGGCCTCCTGCCCGTGATAGATTTCTGACTCTCTAACATGCCAGTCTTCACTTCCTCACGCTTCCCACGTGGAGGGAATTGGGTCTCAAGGAAAGCTTTGACAAAAGGATCTTGGTAATGCCGGAACTCTGAGGAGAAAGCGCTTCAGGATGTGATCAAGAACTACAGTTTGCCAGGACCATATAGTACCGTCCCTGTTCAGATTGCTAAGTGGCAGAGGTTCCTGGATATCTGCGTCCAGGCACGTGTTGGTCTCCTGAAGAATGTCTTCAGGGACTACTAAGTGTCCTTTCACCACTCGGTGGGCCCTAAGCCCTCTATCTCTGGAGATGATAGCAACTTGCTTCCCTCCCTGTCACCCTGGGAGCAGAGCGGCCTGGAGCCACTGTGCCCTAGGAAAAGGGCAGCCTAGAACTTGGCCGCTTGACTCTCTCTAAGCATGCACAGTCTCTCTAGTAGCATAGCAGGATGGTGGGTCCTAGGACCGTCTTTTTTCACACATCCCCAATTTCAGAAATGCTGGAAGATTCATGGGCGTGTCTATGGAGCACTCTGCTTGGAGAGCAACCTGCACTCACAGTTTCATTGCTTGGCAGTGTTTGCCCAAGTAGGTGCCAGGATTTACACCTGTTGGGCTTCATAGGGTGAGATCATTCGAGGTCGCCTTTGAAAGGCTTCAACCTTTGACTCTGACGATAATATACATTTCCTTTGACTACATCAACCAAGCTCTTGAGCCAGCGCCCAGTTTCAGGCTGTCCATCCCAGGTTAACCAGTTAACCAGGGCTTGCGGCACCCACAGTACTGGATCCTGCCAGGCAACGGTTGCATTTTTTTTTCAGCATCACCTGTTTGGTGGTGGTTGTGCAAGTATGTGAATGTTTTCTTACATTTTGACCTTAATTCTTTTATAAGAATGAGTGGAAATGGAACATTGAAGTTCTGATGTTGGTGATAAGGAGGGCAGGTCTCACAAACCTAATGTAATTTAAACAAAGATGGAAGTCATTAGGCATGCCAAAAGCGGAGAGTATTTAGCCTAACTCAGATGCTCCCTTGATTTAAGCCAGACAACTGTGTGTTCTATTGCGAGTGTGAAAGAACACACTTAGAAGGCCCACATGAAACTGTGGACATACACGGTCAAAGATTGTGTCTCAAAGGCGAGCAAAATTAGGCATTTACTGTATTCACTCAGTTCGAAGGCTGTGCTGATTTAATAGAAGTTTTGGGAGGCTCAGTGGAAAAGATACTGAGAAACTGCGATTCAAGAAATGCAGCGGTAATGTTGTTTTATTTCCTAGGAACAGAGCGTCCCCTTCAAGCATGCATGCCAGCTGCTCGCTTGTCTCCTGTATGTTAGACGAGTGGACTTTCAGGAGAGCATTGACTATGAGACACAAACAAGGGGGAGCCTCGAGACGGAACCTCAGTCCAGCACCGTAACGAGGGAGAAAGTCTCACGTTAACGTGCTAGGAGGAATGGAACTCAGTTCAAGAGAAGCGCAGAGACCACGATGTTTTTACAGTCCCATGAACCCAACAAATAGAAAATCATGAGTCATCAGGAAAGAATAAGAGCCAGGTGTGGGAAGGTACTCCGTTAATCACAGCACTCCGGAGGCAGAGGCAGGAGACTGAGAGTTTGAGGTCAGCCTGGGCTCCATAAAAAGATGCTGTCTTGCTGATGGAGCAATGGCTCAGTAGTTCAGAGTACCGCTGCTCTTGCAGAGGATGTGGGTTGGATTCCCAGCAGCCCCCTGGTAGCTCACATTCACCCTTAACTCCCATTCCAAAGGATCTTCCTGTTCTGCACAGGCATTCGTATGGAATACATACATCCATGCAATCATACTCATAAAAATTAAAATAAAAAATATTCTGGCTGCAGCAGCATTGGGGGCAGGAATGGGGAGGAATATAGCAAAGAATATTGAATGTGCCTTCCTCTTTGGGCATCCGCTCTTTCATGCCTCAGCACGTTTTGCTTGCTCTGTTCCCTCTGCCTGGGCCAAGTGACTACTTCCCTGACTGATCATGGCCTGCTCTTGAAGGCTCAGGATCTTGCCTCCCTCGATCCAGGTTCCACCTGAACACTACTTGTTCCCAGGTCACCTCTCCCTGCTCTTTCCACGCCGTGTAGCCATCACTACTTTGCCTAAGATTCCCTACTCACCTTCAATAATCTCTGTAGGAGTGCCCTAGGTGGACAGAGCAGGAAGGAAGAGAAGGCTCTCAGAATACCCCTTCAACACACGCTGTTACCTAGTGCAGTGGTTCTCAGCCTTCCCAATGTTGCGACCCTTTACTACAGTCTCTCATGCTATGGTCTCCCCAACCATAAAATTATTTTCGTTGCTACTTCCTAACTGTAATTTTGCTACTGTTATGAATCATAATGTAAATATCTGTGTTTTCCGATGGTTTTAGGTGACCTCTGTGAAAGGGTTGCATGATTCTTGAAGTGGTCAAAACCTACAAGTTGAGAACCATGATATAGTGGGCCCTAGTTCTTAGATGCTGAATCCCTGCCTTTGCTCTCCAGAAGTTGATCCATTTGTTCTTCATCCCCCACTTTGTCACCCACATCTTTCTTGGGAGTCTCCTTGCCCACTCTTACGTTCCAGTCCCAACTCTGACAATGCTGTTCTACACACGCACACGCACACACACACACACACACACACACACACACACACGCACGCACGCACCCCAGAAGATCCTCCATCAGTCCTTTCAGTAAGTAAACTCACTGTCCTCCAACCATGGACTTCTTGCTAAATTTCTCCCCACTCTCCTCAGACACAAACAATCCAGAAGTGCTCTCAGATCCAAAACATTGCTCAGGGAGGGTGGTCAAGTGTGCATAAGGACCGTTCACCCTCCCAAGCGTAGGATGTGACGTCTGAGTAGCCACTTCACAAACATCAGGGCCTGTTCCAGGGATGCCACCCAGACAGGTCACTGCTCAAAGCTGCCTCTAGTCCTGGGAACAGAGCGAAGAGCTCATGACAAGGAAACTTAGCCCTTCCGGGTATGGATGGTGTCACTGGTCAAACCTGAACGAGGAGGGGTCTGAGTTTTGTTTTGTACTTCTCTGGTCTAATCCTGCTACTTTGACTACACACTCTGTCGGTGCTGCTCTGAGCTCAGAGTGGGAAGCAACAGTCTAAAGACACCTGAGAGAGGCCAACTCAGAGGAGCTGCTTTTGGCCCACCTTCCACCTTAGTGTTATTACCAGTGGGATACTTGTGCCACCACCTCCTGGCGAAACTGCTCCAGCACACATTAGCCACTTCTGTTCCCCAGGTCCTGCGGACTCGGAGCTCCCTGGGGCTATGCCCAGAGTCCACTCCATAGAAAGCTCATTCTTTTCCTGTGGGGCAAACATCTCTGGTCAGGACATGTCTGTCAGGAGGTGGCCTGCAGAACGACCATGCCAAGTCTTAGATGTGTGTGTGTCTTTTTTTTTTTTTCCCTTTTTGTCTGATTTCCCAAATTCCAGGCAGGAAAACATGCCTTCCCCTCTGCACAGCCCCAGCTCCCCCTACCAACATTTGCATTCCCTGGGTATGAAAGGAGTCGGTAGCAGGCCCCATGGAGGACAAGGCTGTAATTCAGCCAGGCCCCAGTGACATCCCAACCGTGAGAGTGCAGCTGGGGCAGCTTAGGAACAGCGCTCGAGTCCCAGGGGAAGTCAGCCCTGTTCTCTAGCCCACAAGCGCCTATTGTTCACTTTCTTGTTTTTCTCCAAATGTTTAGATGTGCTCAGAGCACAGAGAAGCCCAAAATTAAGACCATCAACCAGAGCAAGCCTGAAGCCAGGAAGCCCGGGGTTGAAACTCTGGGGCCCTGCACTCCCTCCTCAGTCAGTTATTCCCACGTCCCCTTGCCATGTGTTAGAACTAGGGTTCCAGGAGGCGGCTTCTTCCTGGACAGGGCTGTTTGGATATTAGTGGGCTTAGGTTGTGCAGCAAGGAAAGTGTGAAGTCCAGCTCAGACTGGCTTGCTTGGCAGCCAGGCACAACTGCCCACGTTAACTTGGGGCTGTCCCACATGAGGACTGGTAGTGTCTGGGTATGCAGACTTAGGGAACTTACTTAGCCTCTTTGAGCTTCGGTTTCCCTCTTGGTAAAATTTTACTTACTTTGTAGGGCTATGCAAACTTGAAGTAATCAAAGGAGTGCACTGAGATAAAGTTGGCCCTCAACCTCAAAAGGCTGTCCTTCCTCTTACCATGGGTTGCCGTGAGCCCGATCAGAGGCTGCCCCAATGCTGGGAGCATTCTCTTGTGTACCTGGATGTCCACCGTGGGTCAGAGCAGCTCTGAAGAGCAGCGATGTCAGAGGAATGAAGGATGGAGTGCCCGGTGATACCAGGGAAGAGAGAACAGGCTCAAACGCCAGCCTTCCTCCCTCCCTCTCCCCTCTGCTCCAGATCTTTTTCCCTTGGGAGTTCATATTACCTGCCCTCCCCCATGCCTGGAATTTCAGGCTGCCTTGTGTCTCCAGGCCCAACAGACCCAGAGAAAAACCTCGACCTGTAAAAATGCCCCCACCCCATACCATCCTGGCAAACACTGCTGGTCAGAGCCCTGAATGGAGGCGCAGGTAGGCAGAAGGGAACTACTAAGTCAAGGTGGGGATCCAGGCTTGGGATGGAAGGAGAGACAGACAGACAGGCAGGCAGGCAGATAGATAGATAGGCAGACAGATAGTAGAGATCCCAATAAAAAGTATAAATATTGATAATTCTGAACCTTTTGAAATGAAGGGAGGTGGACAGAGCAGGCCGAGGTCCCCACTGAGATCAGAAAGCTGGAGTAGCAGATCTGAGTTCTAGTCTTCCATGTCTGTGGAGAGTTCACATCCCCACATGGGGTTTGGGAGCTTCTGCCATCTCAAGAGACAGGACTTTATGAGGATCCCCCTTCAGACTCATTAATCCTTATAGGAATAAGCCCCGGGGAGCCTCCGGTGACAGGGCCATATGGTTTCCTTATCTCCCTTAGCGCCTAGCACTCACCTTCCATTTGGAATGTTTATCCCAAGATAAAGATCAGATTCCACTTAGGGTGATTGAATGAGGGCCTCCCTGCAATTTCAGATGAATGGATGGATGATCTGATCCAATCATAGCTGAGCAGAACAAGGCTAGTTAATGGATGTGGTTCCTCCTCTATCCCCACCCTGTCTTCCTCCCTCCCCCACCCCCAGTGGCCTTTATTTCTCCAAGGAAGCTCTGCTTTTGCCTGCTTTTCACGGGAGAGGGAGCCGTGGACGGTTTGGCCACTTCAGAGTGCAACTGCTTCACCCCATTGTTTCTAAATCAGAGTCTGAAACTCAACTGGCAGCTATCGATAAAAACGTAAAGCAAGCAAACCCCAAAGGGTAAGCTACGCATGCGATTTAAAACTCTCTACTTGTCACAGTGAGAAGGAAAACAAAAAACAGGTAGAATTAATTTTAATAATTTGTCTTAAGAATTGGGAAGATGGTTCATGATGGGAAGATGCTTAGCATAAGAACCTGAATCTTGTTCAATGGGAGACCCTGTCTCAAAAATTAAAGTCAAGGTGCTAGACAGGTCGCAGTTAGGAGAGTGTACTGTTTTTCTGGAGGACCTGAATTCAGCTCAAATGGCCAGGAGATACAATGATCTCTTCTGGCCTCCATGGGCACCTACACGCCTGCACACACACACACACACACACACACACACACACACACACACACACACAGAGTTTTATTGTTTGTTTGGGTTCTGTGTGTGTGTGTGTGTGTGTGTGTGTGTGTGTATGAGTGGTTCGCCTGCATGTGTGCACCATGTGCATGCTTGGTGCCTTTGGAGGCCAGAAGAGGGCATCACAGCCCCTAGAACTATAGTTATAGATGATTGGGAGCCACAATGTAGGTGCTGGGAATTGAACTCAGGTCCTCTGGAAGAGCAATCAGTGCTCTTAACCACTGAACCATCTCCCAGCAGCTGAGGAAGACACCAAAGGGCATCTTCTGACTTCTGCACATGTGCACACATACTTGGGCACGGACAGGAACACACACACACACACACACACACACACATTTAAAATAATACTTTTTTGTAACTCATTTTTATATCTATCATATATTTACTATAATAATTAATTGGTAACATTTTATTTGACCTCAAAATACCACTTCAACCTGCAACTGAAATGTTTACAAGTTGCAAAATAGTTTATATTCATTTTTTATACATTTCTGTCTGGTTTGCTCACACATTTGCCAATGGGTAACAATTATTGCATGGCTCGGGTCAGATCTGCACTAGACCACACTTAGAAACCTGGAGAACGATCCTGTGTGGACAGTTGGCTGCCAGAGAGAGTCCTGCAGGGGGATGAGCCATTCCGATTTATTCTCAGCCTGAACTTACTTCTAACTGCATCTTTCTTCCTCCTGCTCCCTCTCCTCTTAGAAGGAAAGCACACGCATACAATATAGTTTTTAAAAAAGATAACCGTGTTTATTACTACCAATTTCAGGTGAGTTACTGTACCTGCTACTGTAATTTTCCACCGGAGCCTCCATCGTTGGGTGCTTTTTCTTTCCTGTCATGTTTGAAAGTAACCGTGGTGTCCATTACCACCAAGAATCCACGGTATGGGTCCTGCTCCCCTTTGTAGAGAAAGAGGAAGATCCGTGTGAGTAGATGGAGTCAGCTTTGGGTCACCACTGCCCGTAGATGCTCTCAGATTTAGAGGGGAGACGTTAGGACGTTGACAGGACGGTGAGACAGAGGACCCACTAGTCAGCCATATTTAATCACATTTAAATGACCACTCGCATTCTGGGTAGGAAGTGGAAATAGGGAAAGTGTGGGTGCACTTGATTTCTCTTGATTTCGTGGGGAGTCTTCTCTGAGTTGATAATGTAGTAAGTCTCCTGTTGAAGCAGAGCTGGGACCTTACAACCCAGATGCACAGAAAAGAATCAAGAGAAAAAGAGGAAAGAAGAGAGAAGCTCCCAGGCCTTAGCAAGACCTTCCCAGACTGCCCAGGGAAGAGTGGTTTGCTGGCCCCTCTCTGCTTCCTTTTTCTTCCAAGTGTTTCCGACTCTTGCTGCTACTATTTTGTTTGTGTTGACTGCTGCCCCCAGCTTTGGTTCTTGCTGCCACTCCGGTGCCCAGGAGAGTGCACTTTCTGGCTGAAGAATCATCGCTGTGGATGGTGCCCTCATACCCAAAGACCCTGTGATGGCAGATCAGCAAGAGGCCAGGAGAGAAAAGGCAGCAGGGGAGCCGAGAGGGGGCAGGGAGGCCGCGAGAGATGGCTGACTGTGTGTGATCCCCCTGAAAAGAGATAGAGAAGAATTTGCGAAAGTGGAGGAATGTGGCTGTGGCACACAAGCGGCGAAGTTATTTTGTCGGCAACATTTGGATCCCATTGGCGGCGAGAGACACGTGGGCCCAGCAAGGAGACAATTGTGGTAGTCAAGGCAGGAAGTGACTAAGACATAAAGAAGGGTTTCATCAGTGGGGATGGAAAAGAACCAGGGCTGTGGGGCCAACAGAGGGAGCAGGAAGGGTCGGCCTGGCATTCACACGTGCGTCGTCTTCTTGTGCATCCGTGTGCCTCACACACGCACACCTGTACACACAGGCCACCCACTGGGAACACACATTCAATGTCACACGTCACATTCTAGGCCAGTTGCAAGCCCCACAATCTGCTTAAAGCTTTTGACCTTTGCCTTGCTTCCTTCTGACCCTGGAGTGTAATAATGAGGAGTAAGGGGATCCGAAACTGGAGGAGGCAATACCTTCTCTGGTAACACAGGTCGGAGAGAAAATTCTCGCTGCTTGGGAGAGAGAAAAGGCCTCAGAGAAGTCACAAAGTCCTCTGGGATGGAAAAGAGAGCAAAGACTGGTGAAGGAGAACCCGGGATCGGAGAAAAACCCTTCTTTGAATTGGGCAGAATGGGCAACTGTTAACTGACATCCTAAATCACATGCTCACACATGTGTGGGCCACGTGAGGGGTCTATACTTGAGATACTCCTGTCTGCAGAAGGCAGATGAGTATCTTGCAAGGAGTGGGTGGGAACATGCTCAAGGATCCAGCTGAAACGGGACTTTATTTTTAAAGAGCCTAAAATTGATGTCCCTGCTAGCCTAAATATAACTGAACAGCCTTCTTCCCAGCCAGGCCAGACTTCGGAACAAGCTCCAAGACCGTGCATCTGAAGAGAAAAATGCAAGAGAGGGAGAGAGCGAGGGAGAGGGAGAGCCACAGATGGAAAAGGTCACACAGTCAGCCCTGTGGGTGTGCAGGGGAGGGAATGGATGAGCTGGTTGCAGACACGCTGCATTCTCCCTGGCCTCACACTCAAGGAAGATTGAGGATGGCTAGGCAGTGGAGGAGGGGAGTCAGCACCCACTTTATATCTAGAATATGCCTGGCATAGTAAGGGATATTTCAGGACCAGGCTAGCACTCAGCCAACAGCCCAGCGGGAGGGGAGGAGGGCTGTGCAAACATGGATGGTATGCGCAGGGCAACAACCGAGAGACCGGTATGGCGTACAAACGGGAGGCTTTCAAATGTGTGAGCAGAGAGGGACCGCTCCAGGGGGCTGGAGAACCTGGAAAGTCTGTCTTAGTAAAGGAAGAATTCCGATATACCTTAAAAGACAATGGCAGAGGAGGAGAGAAAAATAACAAGAGTGAGCAAGGATGCCTTGGTGGGGGCTCTAATTAGAATACACAGGACTGCAAGAACGTGAACCTGAGGGGAGGCAGGAGCGTGGAGCCCCCAGGGCTCCATGTCTCTGTCTAAAGCAAGTCTTTGAGTCTGTAGGTAAACAGAAGCCATGGAAGGGTTAGGGCGGGGGAAGGTGTTCACACAACCAGATCGATTGAAGAAAGGTTAATTTGGCAATAAGGTAAAGGATAGAGCTTGCCAGGGGCATGGCAAAGACCAAGAACGCACAGGGGAGGGAGATGTCTGCACTAAGCCAGTGAGGCTAGCTAACCTTCCAGACCCTCAAGCCTCAGGGACATGGCACAGCAGACATTTGTTGCTTGATCACTTAAAGAGACCATGGAAAGAAACTGAGGTAATAAATAGTGCAAGGAACCTAAGAGAAGGGGGCTCTTCCATCTTCAGTTTGAGAAGGTGGGGTCACCCAGGAACTGGCATGCATCTGGCACAGAATTCCTGGGTCCCCCAGGAAGACTTCATGAGATAGGTGTTCCACTGGGAAGACTCACACGGCCTCAGCCATGTGCAGGGAGGGCTGGATTGATGAAGGTTTGGTCCTTAGCTGTTCTGTACTGTCCAGAGGATAATCTACAACAGCCACACTTTAGGTTTTGAATGAGTGAATCTATTAAGAAAATAGCAAGCGCTGGGCAGTGGTGGCTAGTGCCTTTAATCCTAGCACTTGGGAAGCAAAGGCAGGTGTATATCTGTGAGTTTGAAGCCAGTCTGATCTACAGATTGGGTTTCAGAACAACCAGGTCTACACAGTGAAACCCTGTCTCAAAAAACAACAATAACAACAACAACAAAAAAAAACAAAATAAAACATATATATGTCCATGATAGAGAAAGCCCCAGGTACAGCAGTGGTCATCAGGCGAGGCTTGCACATGAAAGAGAGAACAGCAAGAGATAGGAGTAAACCCATCAAATCAAATCAGACACTCACAGCTTTCAATAGAAACTGACTGAGGAAGTTGAGGCAGTCGGCTAGAGTTCTCAATTGAGATTTCTCTCCGTGGATGAGCTTCCTCTCCCTCACACTGCAGGCACTTCTATATCATGGAATAAACAATAGAAACTTCTGTCGGAAGTGACGTACCTTCTAGCTGCTTTCAAGGACACAGTGTGTCTAGTCTTGGCCTGTTCTGCTGTTCTCTTCCCTCGCTGTCACAGAGGTAGAAAGGGCAGCCCACCCCAAGACAAAGGCATTGGAGGACACTTAGAGACAAACATGCATGGGTTCAAAATAGGATGAGGGACAATCTCGCATCAGAACCAGATAGCAGTTTTCCAGTATGATGCACCAGTCCCTAGCGTTGTTGGGAGATGGTAGAATGTTTAAGAGGTAGGGCTTAGGGCTGGCATGTAACTCTGTTGGCAGGATGCTTCTCTAGCATGCATAAAGTGCTGAGTTGGATCCTTAGCACAGCACAAAAGGAGTGGTGGCCCTTCCCTGTGAGTCCAGCACTCAGGAGCCTGAGACAGGAGGATCACAAGTTCAAGGCCAGCCTTGGCTACATGAGACCCTGTCTCAAATGTATAACTATAATAGGAAAAGAGAAGACAGAAGTGGCAGAGTCTAGTGAAAATAAGCCAGATAACCAAGAATATACCCTTGGAAAGGATATGGGACCTTCTGCATCACTGTTGGGTTTTTTCCTCTGTCTCTCTGTTGCTTCAGACCCTCCTCCTAATTCTATAAACACATGGAACCACCACCGCTTACACATACCTCCATTTCTGTGACCAGAATCTTCTTCAGAGTTTAGTCCTCTAAGTCCTCATCCTATGGCAGAGATGAGCAGAGTGTGCGTCTGATGACACTGGCTATAGATAGCCCCAATATTGATTATGTATAATCATGCCTACTCTGTACGTGTGTGTCCCACATGCCCAACCTATGTTAAGGGGGTTGATTTCAAATCCCTTTGTTTACTGCGGTCATATGGAAAAGCAGTTGATAATTCTGTGGTAACCTTGTATCCTGCAACCTTGTAATCGTTTGTGGGTTCCAATGCTTTGTCAGTTCAACTGGATTTTCTCTATCATGTCATATCCAACAAAAGCAGTTTATTTCTTCCTTTCCAATCTGCATGTGTTTTATTTCCTTTTCTTGTCTTATTACATTCCCTATGATTTCTAGTACGTGTTGAAAAGCAGTGAGCAGGATCATCTTTACTTTGCTCTTTCTCTTGGTCAGAAAGTTTTGCGTTTCTCATCAGTAGTAAAATGTTAGCTATATGGCTTTTTGTCGATATCTTTTCAAGTTGAAGAAATACTTTTGTGTTCCTAATTTACTGAATTGAGGGCATAGAGTGTTAGATTGTTTGCTGTCAATTGCTGAGTTGGTTAGTTGGTTGTTTGCTCTTGTATATCCCAGACTGACTTCAAACTTGCTACACAGTCAAGAATGACCTTGAATTTCTGATCCTCCTGCTCCCAAGTGCTCAGATTACTGGAGTGCTCCACCGTGGCTAGTTTTTGTGGGTGCTCCGGATGGCTCCTCAGGCTTGTGAATAGTAGTCAAGCACTCTATTAATTAAGACGCATCCCCAGCCCAAGTGCTGGATTTTGTGAAATATCCTTTGTCATCTGTTGATACAATCACATGATTTTTATTTTTTCCTAGCTTGTTGAAGTAATGGATTCCATTGATTAATTTTCAAATGGTGAACAGCTTTGCATTGCTGGGAGAATTCTCACTGGATTGTGATATATAATGAGTTTATATATTGTTGGGTTTGGTTTGACAAAATTGCACTGAATATTTTAGAAACTATATTCTTGGGAAATAATCAGACTCCTCTTCACATATCATTGTCTGATTTTAGATGACAATGGCATCATAAAATACCTTAGGAAATATTACTCCCCCTTCTACTCTATCTCCTGAAGATTACTGTAGAGAATTAATGTAATTTCTTTCCTAAATATTTGGTAAAATATATCAGTGGACCATTATGAACCTGTTTTGCCCTCTGTTTTAAAACATCATTAATAATTGATTTAATCTGCCAGATAGTTATATGTCCATCTGTTTGTATATTTCTTCCTGTATGAGTTTTGCCTGCTTATATCTTTCAGAAAATTGAACAGTTTTAACCCACAAAGTGTTGTAAGTTGGACTTCCATTTTCATTTAGTTCAGAGTACTTTTAAATTTCTCTCAGGATTTTTCTTTTGACTCTGGTCTTTTTTACAGCCTGCTATTTAATAGCCAAGTGTCTGAAGATTTCCCAGCTACTTTTTCCACTGATGAATTCTACTTCCATTTTGTGGTCTTAGACCACTGTGTGGCTCTCTTGACTGGTTGGCGCTCCTTTTATCTGTTAACAGCCAACCTACCATCTCATCACTTTAGAGGCTCAGGTGGGAGGAAGGCGGGTTCAAGGCTGACCTGAATCACATAGCAGGACTCTGTCTCAGACACAGGAAAAGAAACAGCCACAAAGATTTGTGCACAAATCTTTGCTGCATTTCAGGTTATTTCTGTGGGGAAGGAGTGCATATTGTAACTCAGCTATTCAGCAAATATTTATGAAACATCTTCGGTGGGTCGTCAAGTACACACATAAGATATCTTCCAGCATTAAAATTCCTTTCTAATTTATAGGTTTGTTTTTTAATATGTGTATCATATGTGTGTGCAGGTGACTGAAGAAGCTAGGAAAAGGTGCTGGGCCGCCTGGAGCTAGAGTCACAGACAGTTGTGGCCTGCCAAACATGGGTGCTGGGAACTGAACTCTGGCCCTCTGCAAGAGCAGCAAGCACTCTTAATCTCTGAGCTGTATCTAGAAACTCGCGGCATTCAAATTTTAAGGCAAGGGCTGCCAGATAAAATACAGAATGCCTAGCTAAACTTGAATTTCAGATAAACAATGAAAAATTTCTTATCGTAAGTGTTCCCAAAGACATTGCCTGGAGTCAATTTAGCCTCTAAAAAAAGAAAAAAAAATAAGAACAGTATTCATCGTGTGTATGCAATACAAACTTAACTGGGAACCTTGTCTTTTACTTGCTAAATCTAACAACCACATCACAGGTACAGTTCCCAGAAGTGAGTCAAAACTGATGGCCATCTTCAAGGTTCTCAGCGTCTACGGTCAAGAGCATTGTGTTCAGAAAAGTAGGGCAGATCTTCTCTGCTCGAACAGCAAATGAAAAGGCCCAAATTCCCATAAGAGTGGCAACTCTCAATCATTCCTTTTAAAAATAAACAAAGGGGACAGAAAGATGGCTCTGTGGGTGCTGCCAAGCCCCACGGCCTGAGTTTGATCCCTATGACTCATTTGGTGGAAGGAGAGAGCCAACTCCCACAACTTGGCCTCTGACCTTACAGTGTACATGAACTATGGCACACACACACATATAAAAATATTAATAAATAAAACTTTATTCCTTTCATGACAGGTGGGAAATGGCCATTCATAAAACTTGAACTATCACTAGAAGTGTTTTGCATTTCTGTTTGTGAATACTATGTTTCTATCCTTTGTGCGTGAGCCTTTTTGTTCTCTTTGTCAAGCCCTGTGAACTCTTGTGTACTCATGTGTCTATGTGTTCATGCGGGTGTGTGCACATGTAAGTATGAGTGTGCATATACATGTGTGTGCTTGTGTGTGCAACAGTCTGAGACTGACGTCAGGGGGCTTCCCCTCATGTTCCCCACCTTAGTTCTTGAGACGGGGCCCTCTCACTGAAGCTGAATTCACCACATTAGTTGGAATGGCTGACCAATGAGCTCCAGTGATGTTTGTCTGTGTCTCCAGCACTGGTCTCACAGATACATGCCACATCACCTGGCTTTTTACACAAGTGTTAAGGATTTGAACCCATACCCCCATGACTGTGCAACAAGTACTTTATTAACTAGGCCATCTTCCTATCTCTGTATGAACTCTTAGGGGATATTCATCTTGCATCTCTATTTCTCCAAGTTTTTTTTTTTTTACCTTGCCTTTTAATTTGGTTTACATTATTTTCCAAAGGAAAGCCATTTAAACATTTTATGCATTCAATCCCTATGTCTTTCATAATGTTGCCATTGTTTTTAATCCTACAGTGGTTTTTTGGTTTTTTATTTGTTTGTTTGGTTTGGTTTTTCAAGGTAGGGTTTCTCTGTGTAGCTTTGGAGCCTGTACTGGATTCGCACTGTAGACCAGGCTGGCCTCAAACTCACAGCAATCTGCCTGCCTCTGCCTCCCATGTACCGGGATTAAAGGCGTGCACCACCAACCGCCCTAGTTTACAATGGTTTTCATACAGACTAGCATGTCGTTCACTTATATTTTCTTTGAGAATCTGTATAGGTTTTTTAGTTTATTTAATGTGTTTTTCATTTAACTCATTAAACCCTAAGAGGTTTCTCTGGAAATGATACACAGTAAGATTCTAAATTCACTTTTCCCTTCAAATCTCTAAAGGGTCTCAACTTTGTTCAAATAAAATCCTTCCCGGGTGGTGGTGGGGCATGCCTTTAATCCCAGCACTCAGAAGGCAGATCTCTGAGTTCGAGGCCTACCTGGTCTACAGAACAAGTTCCAGGACAAACAGAGCTGCACAGTGAAACCCTGGCACAAAATACATACACACATACATACACCCTTTTCAATGGCACATGGTATGATATCTCTTTAATCTTATACATTAAAAAAAATTCCAAGATGGCTATGATGATGACACATGCCTTTAATCCCAGCACTTGGGAGGTGGAGGCAGATGGATCTCTGCCAGCCTTGTCAACACAGTGAGTTCTAGGACAGCTAGACCTAGATTTGTCTCAAAAAAAAAAACCAAAGAACAAAATTCATTTTCTTTTATTTATGACCTTGTTTATAACATTTAGTCCCCTATAAAATGAGCCTACAGTGGGATAACAACAAAATCCTCCACCTGTGACTCCACTCTACCTCAGCATCGTCAGACTCTGTGGAATAGCTGCATTATTACTTCTCTTAGTCTCCTTGTGCTTCCCGGGCTGATCCCAAAAATTCTGGACTCAAGCAATCTTCCTGCCTCAGCTTTCTGAATCTCACAATCATTTCTATCTGCCATAGAAAAACACAAATAAATGTTTGAATTCTAATACACAAAACATAAAATGCCCTCCAAGGTCAGAAAATACTTTAAATCAGTGAGACTGAGTTCAAAAATGGCAAAAAAAAAAAAAAAAGCATCCAGAGGGAGAAAAGCAGGATGCCAACACGTTGTTCAGCTTTGTCTAACTTTGAATAAGTTTTGTGGTCTCTCTGGGACTCAGGTTCCTCATTGCGAAAATGACAGGGTTGAACTAGCTGACAGCCAAGCCCCTTCTGCATTGACATTTACTGACAGCGATGCCCCTGTGGGGGAATATCAGGTTGTGGAAGAAGCAGATCTGTGTGTCAGTCAACAGGCAGTTCTGGCATTAGGAAAACCAAGTAGAGCACAGTCCTAGGGTTGATGACCAGGAAACTGAACCGAAGTCAGTCTGAGGGTCTCCAGAGAGGCAACCCTAGCACCAGGCGTCGCAAAGGAGCACAAAGGTTCTGGTCCGTTAGATCAGAGAACAGCAGCATGCGGATCAAAACTTCAAGACGAGGTCCTTGGAGAGAAATGTTAAATAAGTCCGTAGGCTATGTAGGACATATTTTTGATGGCTCTAGCTTTGAATTCTGAGAGTTACAGCAACCGTTTTATAGAGAACATGGTGGCTCTGTTGTATTCGAACTCAAGCCAGCTCATGAGCAGACTCAGGGTTCACAGGAAGAGTGGGGGGCTCAGCTCTTGCTCTCACAAGTGGTCCCTCACGAAACGTCTCCTCTGCTCTCTATTCTCTATGCCCCACTGCCAGTGGCCACCTCATCATAAGGCCAGTCTCCAGACGGCCCCCATGCCACCCTCTGCATGACTTCTCAGCGGCTGAGTCTGTGGCCTGCTGGCACGTCCTTTCTGTTTCAATCCTAGCTTCCCCAGAGTGGATTCGTTTACCCTAGCTTATTTTTCCTTGTCAAGCCACAGCAGTCACTGATGCTCGCCAACTAGTCAATGAATGGGTCACCTTTGGAGTGTTCTGACCCAATCAGGGCAAAGAAGAAGAGAGGGGAGGCATGTGCCTGAGGTCATGACTGTGTGGGGCATAAGAACGGATTGGATCAATATGTGAGCGGACTGGCCATGATAGAGGCCTTCAGCAAAGAGGCCAGTGTCTTAACATGACACCATATGAGAACAAAATAAGTCTGCCCCTGAATGTTTTATACAGAAACATGTTTTAAGAACTGCTCTTAGGAAACCTCTGAAATTCTGTGAGATTCCTGCTTCTTTAAGACATGCTGATGAAGCTGCCTCGAGCTGGGCCTCAGTCTCAGGGCTCCTTAAAAGCTCCCTCTTTGTTTCTTAGCCTTGGAGAGTAAAGAGCAGTGGTTCTCAACCCATGGGTCTCAACCCCTTTGGGGGTCAAATGTCAGCTATTCTACCTATCATATATTTACATGACAATTCACAACAGTAGCAAAATTACAGTTATGGAGTAGCCACAAAAATTATTTTTATGGTCGGAGGTCACCACAACATGAGGAAGGATATTAAAGGTCGCAACTTTAGGAAACTGAGAACCGCTGGTGTTGAGTATAGCCAACCCCTCTTACAAGTCTGATTTCTCTATCAAACATCCCCAGTCTTTGCTGAGGGTAGGTTGTCTGGCTGAGGACTGTATAGCGCACTGATTCTGATCATTACTCACCAGACACACCAGAAAACAGCCTAAACATCTGTGGGCCTCACGACATTGGCTTGGCCTGTATTCACCTACCTTGAATATCCAGTTTCTATCTTTTCTTCTGAGCCAATTTTTACGACTCAGTACCTTCACCACTGACATGATTAAGTTTAGAAGAAAAAAATAAAAAACACAACCCTCAATGACTTCAAACTCAGTGGTTTGATGGATACAGACTTCAGGTCAGAAGAAAGTTTCTTTGACCCAGAACACAGGTACCCACATGCCTCACTATCTAAAATTGGACCAGAGCTTAGAGCTAAGTCAAGATCTGTCTAAGCATCCAAATGTATCCAACTCAGTCCACATTGGAGTGTTTAAAGAATCATACAACCAACTCAACTGTGGAGGGCTGGCTGGTCTAAGACCCTTTAAGACTGACTGGTGAGTCCTGTGGACTAGGGAAGCCTGGGCTCCTTGCTCATGATGTGCCAATACCTTTTTGGTCACGTAGAAATTTAACAAGTTTGCGTAGTTGATTTCTCAATCCAGAACAGACTGAAAGAAGTGTATTAGACGGAAAAGGATGGCTTTGCCAGGTTGTGGCAGGGGATACAACTTTTTCCTTGACTTCAAGGGAAAGAGTCACTGCCCGGCTTACAAAGGAAGAGATAAGAAGATGGCTTTAAAAGGAAATAAAGAGAGTACACACTGTTCTTCCAGAAGGCCTAAGTTCAGTCCCTAGCACCCATACTGGATTAGGTCACAGCTGCCAGTAACTACAGCTTCAGGGGCTCTGACGCTTCCGGTTTCCACAGGTTCCTGGACTCTTGTGAACACGCCCATCACATAGATACACACATACATACATAATTTAAAATAAAATGTTTTTGAAATATAATCCCATGAATCCCCAAAAGAACATGAATATGCATACCTGAAGGTCTGGGTAGGACTGGACTAGCCGTATATCAACTATTAATTACTATTAAAATTATTAAAATTATTAAATTAATTATTAAAATGACCATAAGAAGAATTTTTAAGTATTAAATTAAAATAAAAGTATTCCAGCTGGATATGATGGCACATACCTTTAGCCCCATCTACTCAGGAGGTTGAGGCAGGAGGATCGATAGTTGGAGCTTTTGGGTCCACTATCGGCCTGGGCAGCATAGTGAGACCCTGTCTCAAAACAAAACAAATCCCAGCATAATTCTTTACTAAAATCTATTATATAGATGACATTTTTAAAGACAAGATTTGATCCCAAATGATTGTATTTTGAAAGTGTGTTACTTACAAGGACAAACTAAGCTCATTGGGATGTTCTGCCACGTAAAATGATGTGTGATGGGGCTAGATAACTGAGCTTTCACCAGGGCTCTGTGCAGACCCCTTAGAAAACCTCCTAAAGGACAGCAAGGCACCTAGTCAGCCAGGAAAACGCTGTGACTTTGACTTATATGCTATGTGGAATCAGCCAACGAACAGGGGCTTAAGAAGGTTTTACTGTATTTGGTTTGCAGGCTTGCTTGGTCCCGTCCCTTTAAAAGGCTGCCTGCCTTTGAACTAATCCTCTATTTATAATCCAGCTGGAGAAAGGCCTCGGCAATGTATACACATTCCTAGAATTTACAGAGTGCTGTTCACGTAAGCCCCACATCCAGAGCCCTGCCTGGCCCTCTCCCCCCAGAGAGCACCCCACAATCCCGGAAGCATCTGGGTGCTGTGGGAGACAAGCTGCCTGGCATGCCCAGGAATGCACCCCACATTCTTGGTGGGGAGCACAGGGCACGTCTGAGGCCGAGGCATGAGCTGGATTAGGCTCAGTAAACACCATCCCTCACTCCTGACAGGCTGCCCTGCTCAGACAACCCTCTCCTAGAGGCCAGGGGCCAAGGCCTCATGTACAGCCTGCCCCCTCCAGCCGTTCCTTTCTTATAACTCATTCCCTCCCCAAAACGACAACGCCAACTTCACATTTTCCTTTTTCCCCCCTCACACAAATTATTGCAAGTCATGGCAGTCTAAATATAGCCCCCAGTCTGTTTTCCAGATGCTGGCTCGCCAGCCAGCCTCGACATTTTCCTGATGTGGCTCCAGCTGCCTCTTTGCTCTGGCTTTTCCTCTCTCCTCTGCCTCACCTTTTTATCCCTCGCTGATACCCTTCCCCCTGCCTCCCAGAACTGTTAGTCTTTCCTGCCTTTCCAGTTCAAAGGAAAGTTCTAGAATCAAAACCCAAAGCCTTACAGCCCCGTCCCCAGCTGTCTAATGGGGCAGGCAATAGGACAGGGAGATCATCTAGGGAAGAAGCAGGATACTTGGGGTCCCTTGGGACCCCTGCCAATCAACTTCCCCGATATGTACTGAACCCCACACATACTTCCTTGGTCCAGAAGCCAGTGGACCTCCTTGTCTATCTCTGCCTCTTGAGTCCTCAGTGCCAGAGTGATTGACAGCTCTCTCCATCTGACAGATGTTCCTGGATGACACTGGTTGGAGCAAACTTGAAACCGTCACTTCCTTTGGGTTAAGTAACACCAATTCCTTTTGCCTTTCTTCATCAGAAGAGGTGTCCAGAGTTTAATCATTTTCATGACTCTCTCTGTACAGCTTCCAAGTTGGCCATCTCCCACGTAGGATGCAGAGCTGCGCCCTTGCTCCCGCTCAGCTAATGAGGGTTTGATTCCTACCGCATGAGTGTGTGGGAGCAATTTCCCTGAAACCTTGTCAGAAGCCCCTACTTTAAAAAGAAGTGATGTGTGTTCACACCCAGCATGAGGTATACTCTAATGATATCGGTTTCTAACCTAAAAGCAATGTGTTCAATTGATGGGCATATTTTATCCCATCCTTTTCAATGTGCTTGTTCTCAATAGTCAACTTAAGACCTAATTCAGTAATCTCAAAAAGTACTTACAATGAGAAAATATCTAACTATTAAGTCAATCTGATCACTCATTTGTTACACAAATACATACTGGATATCTCTTTGGGCCAAATATTGGAGATTAAAAGGTACCAACAGGAATCCAAGGGACCTATTTCAGGGCTAACACTCAGCATAATTTACGCCTAGAGTCACATACTTTCGGGAGAGACTGTCCCATGCATTTTTTAAGTTCAACAGCACCCCTGGCCTCTAGTCCCTGGGTGCCAATAATAGGCACTCAAGCTGTATTTATCAGAAGTATCCACACATGTGGTCAAATGTCCCCAGAAGGCAAAAATCACCACAAGATGAGCGCTGCTAGCCTGGTGGAGTAAATAGAAGAGGCCGGGTGGCAGCTTTGGAGGCCACGATATTTGAGCCATGTTCTGAAGGATGGAGTCGTGCTTCCCACATAGCGATGATAGGAGAGGGAGAAAATTCTAAGTGGAAGGAACCGTGTCAACAAAGGTTCTAGGGTGTCAAAGAATGGATCAGCTGCTCCACACCGTGTATCTGATAAAACAGAGGACGGACCAGGGTCAGCCTCGTATAAGTAGGACACTCACATGACCCTGAGGGCAAGAAACATTTTTAAGCCGAGGAATGTGAAGAACACCAGCATTTTGACCTGTGGAGGTGGAGTGGGGAATATGAAGGTATAATTCAGAAAGACGCCATCTTTGCTTGACTTGAGGTAGCAGTGAGGTGGTAGGAGACAATATTTGAGGGCTGGCTTGGGCACAGAAATCACAGAACTCAGGGGGAAGTGAGGAAGGAGACAGACTAAAACTGGGAACTCCCCCGGTGGCTCAGAATTGACGGAATCTTGGTGGCTACCCTTCACACAAGGATCTTGTTCTAGAGTTTGGGTTGTGCCCACCTTATCTAGGAAGGCCAGACTCTGAGGCTACTAGGGAGTATTTGTGTTCTTCTTGCCTCCTTCTCGCTTTATAATCAGGCTCATGGAATGCACCAGGTTGTCAGGACCAGCCCACAAGGAATTTAGTTAGAGAACCGGGCTACTCACCTTGCTGTTGCAGGCCCCCAACAGTCAGGTAGTTCTGTCCCTCAGTTTACACATTTGTGGTAGAAGACAGCCCCTGATCCCAACCTAGGAGGATGTGGTAGGAGTGAATATGGCTGGTTTTGGTGGGTGGTTCAGACCCCCGTGGGGACTTGGCATGCAATGCCGGCAGTTGGCAAAGCTCGTGAGTGGTTGTAATCAGGCCTGATGGAAAGGCCCCCTGACTCCACTGCGGCCTTGAGCGGCTGCCAACTCCGCAACCAGGCCTGCTTCAAAACTTGCCTGCAAGGTTTTTTTTCCAGGATGTCTGCTTCCTGCAAATAGGCTTTCCAAAACCTTCTCAGGCTCCAGCAAAGCCCCCTTGGCTGCGCATCCAACTGTCTTTCATGGTCCCCAAGCTCAGTGGGAAGTTAGGAGACAAAGCTACTCCATTTGGCTGCAGGCAAGCCCTTAGTCCTCCTTTTCACTTCAACTTAGCTGGGAAGGCTGGGAGGGAGCCAGGGAAAAGGCTACACCGACAGAGGCTGGCCAGGTGGGCCAGTCGTGATTACCTTGGGCTTACTAGGAAACACTTGGGTGCTTGGGTGGGCAAGGTAGGTAGATGGCATCAGGAGGCAAATAGTGTGTGTGTGTGTGTGTGTGTGTGTGTGTGTGTGTGTGTGTGTGTGAAGTTGATGGTGATCTTGCTCTCCAGACAAGAACAGGGGCTGCATTGTTTGCAGCCTATCTCTTGGTTTCTCATTCACCCCGGGCCACTGCAGCCCGAGCAGGTTCACAGCTGCTCAGGGATACACTTTCCAACACATTTAGGACTTGGAACAGTCCCAGGTTTGAGGAACACATGGTGGTGGGGGAGGGAAGGGGGCTCAAATAGACGAGAAAGCGGGAAGAAAGCGCCTTCTTTCTTTCTTTGGGACCAATCTCCATTTTCATCATCTGATAGCAGGAGCAGCATGGGAGGGCGGCAAATGAATTGCCAACCTGTGCAGGTCGGGGAAGAGGGCAGGCGAGGGGGTGGAGGGAGATGGGCAGATCTCATCCCTCCTGACGAGGTCCCCACTCACTCACAGTTCTTCCTCTGCTTACAGTCACCACCCAACTTCAGCCTACCGGAAGCACTTCAGCCCACACCAGAAAGCACCCACAGAGAGGGCTCCCAACAGTCAGGTCCAGGGTGCAGAGATGAACCTGAGTCCCATCCCACCAATGGTTGTTCCTTTCTGCTCCTGCTAGTTCCTTTGTGTCCCCCCAGGCTCTGCTTTCTCTCTCTCTCTCTCTCTCTCTCTTTCCTGAGGCAAGTCATTACCTCACCACAGGCAGGGGCCAAGTGGTACCACCACCTCTTACCTTCTACCCACAGCCAACCACAACCATTTATCAATCAGCTAAAGAATTTTCCCAAAAGCCAAATACAGTTCAGGTGCTACAGACTAGCACAAACAGGGTCCCTGCCTTCCCGTTCGACAGAGAACCCAAAGGAATGGGCAAGCATCTTTAGCGCCAAGAAGACTCGGGCCCAGCAAAACCAGACTGAACACTCTACCTCCTGTGGCCTGCTCATTGTGTTGCAGGCAGCTCCTGCCACACTCACCATCTAGGTGAGCAACCTGGGCAGGTTTCTTTGTGTTCCCCCATTCATCTCAGCCTGGCGATGTGGATGGCTGAAAGTGACCCACCTATCTGCCAGGATGGCTTCACGATTTGAGCCAGACCCTGTGAACACCATCCCATGGCAAACCAGAAAGTCTGTATCATAGTCTCACCTTCTTCTCGTCTCCCCTTTCTCCACGGGTGCCTAAGGATCGAGGACCATCCCATGGGAGCCAAGATCAGAACAAGGAGGTTGATGCACTGATGGAGTTGGCCACCCCTCCCTGCCCAGCCTGCTTGGTCAGCACTGCACAGAGCTGGCCTCTGTGTCGGGTTAGAGTCTCCTGGCTCCCACACAGGGCCCTTTTCTCCTGTGCTCTGGCACAAAGCTCGCTCACAGTCACCCACTCAGAAAGCCGGGTGATTGAAAGGAGGCTGCGGGCCGGCAGGGTGACCTTCGAGTCTGCCTGGGTGGGAGAGAGAGTTAGACCCCGGAAAGACCCCCAGGCCCTAAGAGGACCAGTTGGGCTTTGATTCTGCACAGACACAGCTAGGAAGAGGACTGGCCTGAGGTGCTGGCTCCCAGACCCCGTTGAATTACTTGCCCTTCTTTTCACTGCTCTCATTCAGAAAGCAGGATAAATAATCGCTCCCCACCCCCAATTTCTGGGGGAACTGAAGAAAGTGGGGGTGGGACTATAAGTGTTTGGCGGGTAGATGAATTTGCAGCTGAATAAAAGGGTTTAACCAGTGTATTAAAACAAGCTCAGTCCTCCGTACGTTCTAATGGTGTTTTCTGTGAAGATGGAATGTTCCATGCGGTACTGCCCCATGGGACAGCCTCGGGCTGCAGGTGCTACCAAGCAGTGAAATATGGTTAGTGAAACCAGAGAGAGAGAGAGAGAGAGAGAGAGAGAGAGAGAGAGAGAGAGAGAACTTTCATTTCACTTAGTTAAGTTTAAAGAGCCACGCATGGCTAGTGGCAATTGTTGATGGAGCAGCACAAGCTTAGTGGAAAAGGGTCCCTCAGACTCTGAGGCCCCAACTGACTCAAGCTCAAATCCTGACTCTGCAGCATCTGCTTGTCACCGTGTGTGGCTAGGATGCATGGCTTGATCTCTTGGGTCTCGGTGGATAAGACTAAGGAATCAGGAAGGGCCTGCAGGCAGCTGGCGCTAAAGCCCCTAGACTCCAGGTTTGCCCCACCTCTGCTGCCTTCGTCAGGCACATTCCCTGCAGAGTCGGCCTGAGGGCTGAGGATGCTCTGCTTTCCCTTGCCTTCCCTGCAAACAGGCTATACTCAGGGGAAATCACCTCTCTCTGGTGCACGGACGAATCGATGGACAAGCCCAGAAGCTTGTAGGACAGGCTGTCAGGCGTGGTCCTTCTGTGCCCTACCAGATTCCTCTTCTGTGAACAAATGTTCCTGAATCCAGTTGGTGATCCTGACAGCCCCATGCCAGAGAGTGATATGGCTAGAGGGAGTCCCCACTCTGCTGCTCAGTGGCCAGCTGCCTTCTACCTGATCTATGGCTCCTGCGTCATCTCTTCTTCCTCCTCTGCCGTTGTCACAGTTTATCCGCCTCACGCCCCACCCTAGAGAGATTCATCTTGTTATCTTCCCAAAGGACAACTGCTTCCCCCACAGTCCCAGGACCTAATGTCCTCCTAAGACCTGGTCCTGGTCTTTCTGAGAAGTGCCAGACACCATGACAGAGGAGAGAGGGTCTGGCCAAGTCAGCCGGAGGATCCCTGGGCTACTAAGAACAGGCACATCCTCAACTTTGCTCTCCAGGTGTGTATGTGTTTCTCTTAGAGGTAAGTGGTAGCTTCCTGAAGTAAAAATCTAGGCCAAGGATGTCAGTTCCAGCCAGTACCCCCAGGACGGTCATCATGGTATATGGCATAGAGCTTCGTCTGGAGGACAAGGGCCTCCTTTTTGTGAATATGGCCAGACAGAAGAGTTGATGAGTTCCAGAAAAGTCAGCAGATGAACCAAGAATGGGAAAGCTTGGTTTCCCCCATCGCTCCTTCATCTCAAGGTCACAGGTATCTCCCACCGTTCAGCACTGTGACACAGTCCTTCTGCAAGGAGGGGACAAACTCAGCTCTGTCTCCAGAGGGTAAGTTCCGGGATCAGAGATCCACCTACAGCTTCTATGCGAGCTTTGTCCCACCTCCTCCAGGGCACCCCCATCCTCGCCACCACATTGCCACCACCGCCATCCTCGCCGCCACATACGCAGCACCTTAGGACAACTCTTGGAAAAAGACACCATGCTCGTCATCCCACAGGTGGAGAAGCTAAGGATCAGAGACGTCATTAACTCGGGTAAAATTACACAACTCTTTAAAGAGAGGACGCAGTGCCGAGGCAGTCACTCCCTACGCTGTACAGCTAGCAGCTCAGGAGAAAGGCAAGAGAGAAGAAAGGAGGGAGGACTGGGGGCTCCACTGCAAAATAGACCATGGATCTCAGTGAGGAGCAGTGGGGGACAAGGAAGGCAGAAACCCCCCCCCCCCCACGGAACCATCTGGGGATGCATGGGATCTGCTCTCCTCCGGGCCAGCCAGCTCTACTGGGAAAACAGACTCCTGCCTAGGAAGCCGGACTGGGCCACCTTCTGGTCTGTCTTCGTTCAGATCTAATTCTCTCCTCTCTGGGGCCAGGCACTGGGGGAAGGTTTGGTGAGGCTGGAGTCTTCATCTGGGCCCCTTGAAGCCAAGCAAAGAAAAATAGCCCTTTGCCAAGATCTTTCATCTCGGTCATTTATTCTCACAGATGTTTTCTGCAATATAAACAAGAAACAAGGAATGTCGGGGAGGAAAGGAGTGTGGGAGGGGGCAGGAGAAGGAGGAGTGAACTGAGAGCTTTGAAATCTGCTTGCTCGGAGAGCAGGAAACAGGACCTCAGCAGGGTCCCTCTTGCCCTGAGAGTGTGGGCAATCTCAGGATCACTGTGGTGGGCTAAACGGACTATCACTGCCCTGAAGAGAGGTTCTGGAAAAGTAGGCCAGGCGCCCCAGGCAACCTCGCCATGTCTGGGAACTACTGAGGCCTCTGAGTTAACCTGGAATAAGCCCTGAGGAGGCCCACTGACCTAACTTCAGACACCTAAAGCTGGGCAGGGCTCTGAGAGGATCTTGAAGAGCTGTCAGAAAGACTGGAAGGGGGCATGGCCCTCACAGTGGGCATTATTAACAAACAGACTTTGGTTGTACCACAGGAAAGAGAATCCTGGGCTGGAGGAAGTTGGAAAAAACATAACTTCCAATGAGTCAGGAAATAAACCCAGGAAGTCAAAGGTCTCCAAATTCAATGTTCCCCAAGATTTCTGCTCATTTCAGAAGCTCTTAAACTAGCGAACCTTGGGCCTATGGGAGCTAGCTGGAGCCCAAAACAGTGACGATAGGGGACCTGTGGGACCCAAAGAAGACAACCCCATCCTTAGGGGACAGGCATCATTTTCTTCTGGGTTTCAAAGAAATCCCAGAAATCCATAGCTTCCCATAAAATCTCCTGGTTTTAACAATATTTGCAATCACTAAAACAAAAATACACTGCGCTGGCCACATGAGGGGAGCCTGTGGGCAGCTTTAGTTTGTGAACCACAAATAGTTGTGCAATGTTGTCGGCCAGTTGAGTAAATACCAACTCGATGTTTACTCTTCCTGCTCCTGACGTCACAAAGGGATTTGTGACAAGGTTGAAAGCCTAAACAGCAAGCTTTTATTGGGCGTCTACTCGTCCCTCAAAATGGAGATAAGTATTCGGGTGGGTTCAGAGCAGAACCTCATCCTAGACCCCTAACGTATGTCTGTATCTGTGGTTGGGAGACAGAGCAAGACAGGAGCCCTCTGTGATGACAGTCAGTTGTGTGGCACAGAATGTCCCGGGGAGAGAGACACCCAGGCTTCTCTGAGGAGACCGTGTGAGGCTGAAGCCTTGGGAATCAGATAGGGTCAGCCATTTGTTGCAGGTTACAATGAACTCTGAAACTTTGAATTCAGTGAGAATTCTGGAAGGCTCCTCACTGAACTTAGGACATTGACAACTCCACAAAATCAAGACCTGGGACCTCAGGAAGGGAGATCTCTAGCCTCCTTCCATTCAGACACTTCTACTGCCACTACATTGTATGGGATGCGTCCAGTAGACACTCCTCGAGACTATTAGTATGTGGGTGGCACAAACATTGTTGAGGGTTATGAAGGCAGAGCATCCATTCAGGATGAACTGCCCAGCAGGCCTGGTGTTCAGCAAACAGAAAGGAGGGCACATTATTTACACAAAAGCCCAAGTAGGTATCTGGTACCCAAGATTTCACACATATGACTATCACTTTGAGTTCCATGAATGGGTGCCAATAAGGGCTTGGGCCCCAGGATTCTCATATATGAATCCACACATGGCAACCATCATTACTCACACAGCACAGCATGGGAAATAGATCCACACAGGAAGCTCCCCAGGACAGAAGCCCCTCAGACTCTCCCAGGGGTCGATGATGCTTGATGCAAGGGGCCTGTTGGGGTGGCAGGCAAAAGTGATTAAGAGGAGCTTCGCATCCAGGTTGGCCTGTGCCCCAAGACCAGGATCTTCCTCTGTGCTGGGGAAATATGCATTTTCAAAGATTCCCAAAAGTCCCTTGAAGAAAAATGCCTTGCTCTGAGTGTCCGATGACTCAAGTGTTGAAGACAAATTGCTGGGTGTGGTCCACTGCCCCCTCTCCACAGCTGATAAACATTCGCACGAGGGAGGTACAAAAAGCAAGCATTTCGCGTGCATTTGATACTGCAGAGTCCACAGAGATCTTTTGAGCTGCTGGCCCGCCTGCTCACATGATGATACTGCTTCCTCTCTGACAGCTCTTGTCTCCAGTACCTCTCAGACATCCTGAGTCACAACGTGGCATGCCGCCATGCTGTCCACAGAGCATGCTCTAGACAGCCTCCCTTTAACTGACGCTCACTGCTCTCTCTGCTTTCTTTGTGCCCTTCGCGGACAGGCAAAAGCCTACCATATGACCACTTTTCAGATACCCAGGCCTCCTTCTTAGCCCCTCCTATTCATCACCTCTGCTTTCCTTCACGGGTTCTCCCTGTTACCCGCGCTCAGCTTCCCTCAACTCATCCGTGCTTCATCTCCAATGTCATCCAGTTTGTATTTCCTTTTTTTTTTTTTTTAAAGTGAGGCAGGGGGGCTAGAGAAACGGCTCAGGAACACGCTTGCCTCACAAGCACAAGGACCAAAGTCCAGATCTGCAACAGCCACATAAAAAACTGGTTATATGTCTGTAACCCTAGCATGGTAAGGAAGAAACATGCAGATGCCTGGAGCTTGCTGAACGACCAGTTTAGTCCAGTTGTAGAGCTCTGGGTTCAGAGAGAAACCCTGTCTCAGAAAATAAGGAGGAAGACAGACATCAACATCTGGTCTCCACATGAATGCACATGAACACACATGAACACACATGAGCACACACTAGATAGCACAGACCAATCGAGTCCAGGAGAGAGAGGGGGAAAGACTTTATCTAGCTGTTCCTCAGTTAATGTCACCTATGATTGTTCTTCTGTGAATGGCACCTAAGATCACACCAATTTCCTTGGTAGTCAACACAGTGACTTACATCAAGATTATTCTCCAAGAGACAGCATCCCTACCCTAAAGATGGAAGTTCCACTTCGTTTCAACCTCAGTGTTCCAGATGTACATTGAAGTCTGTTGGATCCATTGTGTTTCCTTTGCCCACCACTAGTCCACATTACAAGATCTCTGAGGATTCCGGTTCTGTTATCTAAGTTGTCAGCTACTCTCATGAGCAGCAAGTAGGTCAGCCTAGCCCTTGACAATACTTCCCAAGCTTGGGTGAAAGGTCACAGAGGCAGGCTGTGAGAGAGATCAGGGATACTGCTGTCTAGACTGACACCTCCAGTCTATCAATAGCCTCGTGACCAGTCACCCAGCACCTCCCCAGCCACTCTGCTTATTCCCTCTTCCAGATCGCACTAGTCTCCTTTACTGCACACAGTGATGCCTTGGGACCCCAGCTGAGGGGCTCCAGCCGAAATCTAACAAAGGGCACCTGGCAGGTTGTTTCTCTTCTTGGTGAATCTGTGCTGGTTTCTAACAATCAGCATTTTCTCTTGTCTTCAAAAGTCATCTCTTTGCCTCTTCTGGAATTGCCTCTGAACCCCAAAGCAAACACCCTTATATGGTAGACTTGCTCGTCTGTTATCTGAGCACCTCTGTTTGCCCTCACTTCCCTTCTCCCGCTTCTCACCGCGGCACTGCACCCCAGGAGATGGATGTGGTGGATACAGCAACCCCTGCCTTCTGGCTTCGGTTGTGCTCCTCCACAAGATGCCAGCAAGAGACATGGGTGAGCCAGAGTCAGACAATTCATCCCCTTGTTTCCACTCTATTTCCTTGTCTGTGTGTCTTGGCTGTCCCTCCATCGAATGTCACTGTCTCTGGAGAGGCACTTTCTTACAGATCCTTTCTCTCATGTTTCTCTGCCTTACTCCCAGGCTCCCCACCCTTGCCAGCCCTGGAGGACTTCATCTTGCCTCATTAGTGTCCATTACCCTGCCCACAACTTGTGAATGGCCCCATCTTAAGTTCTCAGTCATCCTGTTGGAGTGTACCATCTTTCTCCTGCCAGGATGAGAACCAATTTGCTCATATTTTGAGTCACACTTTCTAAAAATAAGTTCAACAAGGCCTAGGGATGAAGGGAGCTGTGTAGGTGTTGATGAGAACACAGTAGGGCTGAGGTGCCGAGGATATGTGGTCTCAATGAACAAAGTTAAAGAAATCGCTACCACTGTCTAGCTACAGCTACTTAAGTTTTCTAAACTTTTCATTTTTCTTCTATAACATAAGAACAATAATCCTTCCTTACAAGTCCATTACCAGGAACTGATAAGATTATATTTGTGAAGAATGAATTGGCACATGTTTTATTTTGATTCGGGAAGACTTAATACATGTAGGATAGCATAGATTATTATTAGGAGGAAAATCTAACCATGGAGGGTATTTCTTTGGTGCTAGATCACACTAACAGTAAGCAACAAGGTTGGGCTATTTGTGGCGAC
This sequence comes from Myodes glareolus, assembly GCF_982192425.1. Lineage (NCBI taxonomy): Eukaryota > Metazoa > Chordata > Mammalia > Rodentia > Cricetidae > Myodes > Myodes glareolus. Next base: position 46,313,953 of record NC_142036.1, on the reverse strand, counting down.
TAGGCCACAATTTGGGCAGCATGTAATCTCCCCACACACTGTAGGAGAAAGGCAAAGACAAGCATTTTTAAGTTATTTATAATCAGGTTTATGATTTAGTTTCAATAGAAATTACTTTTTTCTATTGTAATTATATTGTATATAACAGTCGTGCTGAGTTTAAAGCCCCCTCCCCCATGCTGGCGCTGCTTTCATGAACTGTGATTCTCACTCGCTGAAGCTAAAGAAACCCAACCCCCTTCAGTTGCCCTTACAGAGTGTCTCCTACCCCATCCTCCCTCCGAGGGATGTTCTTCACAAAATAAGATTTAGAATGTTAAGAGAGTCTCTTAACTTGGTCCAAAAGCTAAATCTGAAAGAGGTCAAAGACTCTCCAGCCAGTCACATTTCACCCAACTATTTTTAACCAGCGTATGGCAAAGAAAACAAGATTCCCCAAAGAGTCAGGCCCTGCGAAAGCCGAACAGTCTGCCAATATGGAGAAATATAGCCGTTTCTTGTGGAAGAAAGATCGAAGTTCTGGCTGCATTGTTCCAGGGTGCTCGCTGTCAATGAATCTTCCACCCGCTCCACCTGGCTCCTGATCCCGTAGGTGGGTCTGCTTGCCTGTTACTCCAGCACCCACCTCTACTTTGGAGACTATACTAGTGATTTCCAGTGTGTCCACTTATCCCCCTGGACCGTCTGTCTCCTGTGGCAGAAGTTGACTGGAAACGCATGATGAAGAATCCTGATTCTCGGCACGAACAGACGCTGTGCCCGGCCTCTTTCCCAAAGCTCCCACACAGTGTCTCCTGAAAGCCCAAGCCCAGCCGTGCTCCTTCTGTGGTTTCTGCCCCTTCCCACTCCCGCTCCAAGGATAAGCATCTTTCTGTCCAGCCGTATCTGCCCTTCCACATGCTCCTATGTGACCCTCAACTCCCTGACCTCTGTTGCCCGAATCCCTTGAGTTACAGAACCAGAGATGTTTCCATGACTTTTAAGGCTCTTTTGGCAATATAGCAAAGAGAAGAGACTGAGGGGCCAAGCACAGAGTTTTGAGGCGTGACCCCAGATCGCTGCTGAAGGCAATGCCATGGGAAGGTGACCTCCCATCAGGCTGGGGTTGTCCTCGGCACTGGGCTTCTCTGTTGCTCTACTCCACAGGCAGAACACTGAGGGGGCAGAAACTGAGCTTGAGATGGAAAGATGTGGCTAGAACTTCATTCCATGATTGATAGCCTATCCCAGGCTTTCCAAAACTGCTCTAAGAATGGTTCCTGGATCAGATCCTTGCTTTATTACAAATACCCTGCCTCCCCAGTTTCAGTGTCAAAGTTCTAGGTGGAGGATCTAGATAATGGCCTAGGGCACTGGGAGCGGCTTGTAAAGGAAGACTTGACAGCAGAATCCTGTCTCCTAGCATGTGCAGAGAGAATCCTGGGCAGTCAGAAAAGGGTGCGGCTCCCGAGGTGTATTTCTGTTAGTACATAGATCATAAATACTAAGAGTTTTCTATTTATTATTCTAGTTATCCAGCACTCACCCACCCTCTCCTGGTCCCTAGTCGCCACTTCTTCTTGGGAGTCCCACACTCTCCGTTGCTCTCAGCCCAAAACTTCTCTACAGCAACTTCACGTACAACCCCGCACATGTATGACCCAGATTTACATCAGTCTGGCTGTTATATTCTCTTGGGTGTAGATGGGTATATATCTCTTGGGCAGTGGATATCAATAAGTGGAGCCAATAAGATATCTTGAGTTTATCCCCCAGGACTCTTGGAGAGGAAACTATTTCCCTTTAACTTAAATTCTGAGAGGTAGAAAGTTTAGGGCTGTCGTCCCTTTACTGTTCCACGAAACCTGGGTTTAAAGCCAGCAGAGAGCAGCATGGAGAGTGACCAAGTTCTAAAACATTTTTTAAATATTTATTCATTTATTATGCATACAATATCTGCCTACATGTGTGCCTGCAGGCCAGAGAGGGCACCAGATCTCATTACAGATGGTTGTGAGCCACCATAGGGTTGCTGGGAATTGAACTCAAGACCTTTGGAAGAGCAGGCAATGTTCTTAACCACTGAGCCATCTCTCCAACCCCCCAAGTTCTATAACATTGTTTTTTCAGCTCTGAATCCGGTGTGTCTGATGCTAACTCTAATTCTAGATCTTTCCATTGCATGGGTTTCTCTTTTGCTAAAGGAATTTGAGTTTTTTTTCTCAGTCCTTAGTAACCGAAGAATCCTCATTTGCAGTAGCTGTTTAAAAGTGTATTGCTAGCTAAGTAGAACTAAGGAGACTGGCCAGCACTAGCCTATACGGTGCAGTCTCAGGTACTCACACACAGACATGATCACACACCTTAAGGCCAAAGAGCAGACCCCAAAAGGTCCCCAGACAGGAAATGGGGGAATTCCAAGCAGAAAGTTTCACCTATTTAGAACTGTGTTTGTTGAAAGATGAGACTGTCTTCCTGAGTTTCATCTTGGCAACACTGCATGTCGTGTGCCTAGGAATGTCGCTGCTGAGGCGAACCGTCCGTTCCCATCACAGCTGCACCGTTAGCGGCAATCGCTCCATTTCCCTGTTAGTTAAATTCCCACTATCCCAAAATGACTTCCACTAACGTAATCTAATTTCTCTCCAGTGTGTTCATCTAAGTTCTCCAGAGAATAGAGCCAACTGGATCTCTGTTTTGGTTTGGTTTGGTTTGGTTTGGTTTGGTTTGGTTTGGTTTTTTAAGAAGGATTCCTCTAACAGCCTTGGCTATCCTGGAACTTGATCTGTAGACCAGGCTGGCTTTGAACTCACAGAGATCTGCCTGCCTCTGCCTCCCAAGGGCTGGGATTAAAGGCTTATGTCACCATCACCCAGCCTCTGTTTTGTTTTGATTTGGTGTTTTCAACATTATTTTTAAAGTTTTTGTTACTATAAGAAATAATGGATTTTGCTGTGACATTTTCATATACATGTGTGTAATTAGAGTTTGCTTACATTCACACATATGCACACGCACAGAGAACAGAGAGAGGCAGGATTGACTCCAATTCTATTCTATCCATTTTCTGGCAAATGATATTTCATTTTTCTTTTGAGCCAAAACTCCACTGTGTGTGTACACCACACATCCTTTATCCATTCATCTGTTTGTTTGGTTTGAGACAGGGTCTCATTATGCAATTCAGTCTAGCCTCAATTCACTAAATATCCCAGGCTGGTCTCCAACTGTCCTCCTGCCTTAGCCTCCTGAGTACATGACTAAACGGCCTATGCCAGGATGCCCGACCTGGATCTCTATGTCTCTTTCCCTATTTTTGCACGAACAAGCATGGTCAGAGGCTGTGATCTCGTATCATCAACCACCAGCTATGAAACCTGAAGACTCTCCTCAGGAGAGTGAGGATATCTACTCTCCTGCCCCACTGTGAACAGAGTGGCTGTGTGAACCCGCAAAACCTGAGATGTGACTTCTTCAAGAAACCTGAAAGACGGCAAGGATTTGGGGCCCTCCACGGTGCTGATCGCTTCTTTTTTGGTTGACATTGAAAAGATGTCCTTACTGGAGTGGGGGCAGGGGGTGTCTAGAAACAGAATCTTAACTGTTGAGAACGAGCTCATCTTAAAACTCTTTCCCGCAGAACGCACCAGGTCTGCTACGCATGACCTGCGACCACGGGTGAGATGGCTTGGTATTTTCATACTCATGGAAACGGTGGCCTGCTTGATCTCAGAGACTCCCAGATTAAGCTGATTTCTCTATTTTTAATCTCTCCGGAAATAAGCAAAGAAGAGACTTCTAATTGCAAACAGACTGAACTTTACATAGGAAGTACGTAGGTCCCCCGAGGCACCTAGAGATTGTCTGAAACCCAACTGCCCCATTTGCCTCCCCCATACCCCTCCCCAGAGAACTAGGCCTCACCTAGGAGACCTAAGGCTGCAAGATGGTTTGCAGTGGGGAGTCCAACCTTGGCCTTGAACCGGCCAGACCAGCCCAGCCAGCTAGCCCACTGTGCCTGAAGGCAGGGGTTCTAGGTGAGGAAAGAAAGGCATTTGCCCACAGCCTGCTTGTACCAGGGCTTGAGAAGGCTCTTCTCTCACACCCATTGTTTTGGGATTTTCTGTTTTTTCTCTATTCTGGTGCTTATCAAATTCCAGGCACGGAAAGGATTTCAAACAGTACCATCATGCCCAACACACACACACACACACACACACACACACACACACTTGTGTGTGCACACTTACCACCCCACAGCATTCCCCTCAGAATCCCACTGCACACAGTTCTTGGACCTGGAGCCAAGTGGGGCCCAGTAAAAGCTTTGAAACCATTCACATGGCCCTTTCCATAAGAGTTCCATAGTTAAAGTTCCAGCCAGAATCCTGGGCCTAGCTGGCAGCCATGCCACTAGGTCACTGTGGGAGGTACAACGAGGCCCTGTGGCCTGCTGTGCCTCAGTTTCCCTGCCTGTCAGTTTGGACAACCATGACGACAGCTAATTCTAAACTGTCTGCCTGCTGGTGGGATCAGACCCTGGGGGTGGGAGTGAGGGGCTCGGATTTATGGCATGGAAGTCGAGGAATGAGCCAAAGTGGAGAGACCAAATTAGGTTGGGTGCCCAGATCCCAGAAAGGCAGCCAGGGAAAATTAGACACGCTGTTGAAAGAAGCATCCTGATGGCTTCCCTGAAGGCTCCTGCTCAGACACAGCCACTGTGTTGTTATAACCCACGGCCTGGGCCAACCCTTCCTAGTAACGGGAAGTTTGAGATTGAAGTCGTTCATGTGCCCGGCTGTTACTGAGGTCACCCTGGGAGCTGGGGCTCTTCCAAAGGAAATCAGCATGGGGCTGCCGGGCTTGGCGGAATGGCTGGACAGATGGACAATCTCTGAGTGAGAAAGCCATGGTTGTGAGGCAGGGAGCTGTAGCAAGCCCCCCGCCACAGCTGCGTTGGTGGGAGTAAGCCTCTCCGTATGCAGTATCTGCCACAAAGCCTTTCCTGCCTTGTGTTTGCCTCTTGGTCCCATGAATCCATGTTCACAGCAGTAAACCAAGAGCACAGGCATAGAAAGGACCCAAGAACTGCTACCATAGTTCCCCATCCCCATGGCCCAGACCGTTAGCCTCTGGTCACACGTAATCGCCAGCAATGGCTTTTCTTCTTGCCCATTACACCCTGTCTCATCAGTGCCCATCTTTGCCCTCTGACCATTCGCTCGTTTTAATCTGACTTTTATGCAGAAAACAAGAATGAAGTTCCATTCGACCCTTGTCTTCCATAGGAGCGCCTCAGATAATTACAGGAAAACTGGGTTCACATTGACCAGCAAGCCAGTCTAGGCAGCATTTGTGGATAAGGGACTAGTGGATACCCTTGAACTGATCTTTTTTTCTTCCCTACCACTGCCAGCTCTCAGTCACTCACTCATCTCCTGCTCATCTCTGTTGGAAACACTACCAGCCAAGGCCAGCCAAGCCAAACAGGTGTCAGTGTGCACTCAGACTCTCCAAGGATGAGGGTCTCTTCTGTGGCTACCAGATTGTACTCCGATGCCGGCCAGCTCCTGGCGTCTGCTACTGGCCCTCCCAAGATGGCAGTCTGTGGGGACATAGTTCAGACACTTGATCCAGCCTTTTCCAAGTCTAGTTCCATTGGCAAAATGAAACTCCCTGCCAAGAGAGAGCCAGCCTGTCTTGTCCATGAGACACCCGTGATGCCTGGCAGTTCACCCATGCTGAGATGGCCCGGACACTTGGGGACATCCACATTCGGCGGGCAAGTGTGAGGAGGGGAACCAAAGGAAGATGCCTAAGGCAAATGTCAGGTTTTTGACAAGACAGAGCTTGCAACACAATCTTATTCTAGAAAACAGCACATAGGGGGCCAAGACAAACATAAAACAATTGTTATTGCAAAATGAAGAAGAAGAAGGAGGAGGAAGAGGAGGAGAAGGAGGAGGAGGAGGAGAAGAAGAAGAAGAAGAAGAAGAAGAAGAAGAAGAAGAAGAAGAAGAAGAGGAAGAGGAAGAGGAAGAGGAAGAGGAAGAGGAAGAGGAAGAGGAAGGAGGAGGAGGAGGAAGAGGAGGAGGAAATTGCATATAGAAACTTAAAACGATAAAGAAATTTTAAAGACCCCACGATGCAGCTCTAAGCCCCCTCTCCAGCCTGCCGTGCCATGTCCCTCCTCTACCCATTTTCACATTTGCCAGGCCTACAAACCCACCTTGCCACCTACTTTCTCCTTCATTACATTCATTCATCTTCTGAGAGGTCAGTCTCCAACTCCGTCCTCTCTGGAATCTTATCCCACTCCTCCCAAACCTTCAGGGGGTCCGGAGATCTGTTGCCCCCTCCCCCCCGGCCCGGCTATCCACACATCCTATCTCCTCGCGCAGTTCACTTCTGCATTGATGGTCACCCTATATGTTCTCTCACGCGGATGTACAGGATCTTGACTCTACGATGAGCCTATGTGTTTAACTATTTTGTATACCTCAGATGCATCCCTTTGGTGCTATGAACACTGCCAGGCCTTGAAAACACTTATAGATTTGACTGATTATCCAGAATGGATTTTGAATAAACAAAAGGATGCACAGCCATAAAGAACTATGGAAAAGCTAAGTGAAACTGTGAGCCTGGGACCGGGGGATCCCTTCTTGGGAGTATTAAGTAGTATAATGGGTTTTCCACTCTCGGCGGTCTCCCATTAGCCCTAGAATCCCACAGAGGCCCAGGGAAGGAGCTGCTTGGATGAACTGTGCTCTGCTATCAGACGAGACCATAGTCTCCAGATCCAGGCAAACTAAACGACATGAGTTTTACAGCTCCAGGTGATGAGAGTGGTATTTGTAGGCAGGGTGACATGTTTGAAGCGCTGAGTCCCAGAGGTTAATATTTTAGGCTGGACATCCTAAGACCCTGATGTCTGTTTTTGTTCTCCCCACTCTTCCCTGCTGGAGCCCCTGGAACTTTCCATGTCACTCGGACGAAAGCAGAAACCATCTATTGTTTCTCAATCCGTACTCATTACTAGGGAAGGGTTGAAAAACTGCTTTGTAGAAGGGTGGTTGGTGATGAGTGGAAACAGTCTAATGCCTCAGAATGACATTTGCCGTGACTTCAAAACCTCCAGCAGAAAATTTCAAAATTCTAGGCAGAGACAGAAGCCATTCTCTCCTCAGAGACTCCTGCGACAACAGGGCCAGAAGCACCAACCAGCGCGGAGTCCTTACTAGTAGATGAACACATCTTGAACAAGATGTTCTAGAAAGTCCAGAGTCACCTGCTAAAGAATTGTTATTTTGGGAGTGCTGGAGAGGTGGCTCAGTGGTTAAGAGTACTGGTTGGTCCTTTTCCAGAGGCGCCAAGTTCAAGTCCCAGCTCCCACAGTTCACAACTCACAACTGTATATAACTCCAGTTCCAGGGGATTGGACGTCCTCTTTTGGCCTCTGTTGGCATTGCAAGAACATAGTGCATATACAAATAGACAAGTAAAGCACTTATACACATAAAATAAAAATAATTTTTTTTGTAAAAAGAACTTTATTTTTTATTAGGCCTTTTTTTTAAAAAAAATATGTTGGATAATAAAACATGGGCACAGGAACCTAAATCTCTGCCGTTTGTGACCCAGAAAAAAATAAGAAAATCTCTGCTTCTCTTCAGAGCAATGTGAAAAGGACTAGCCAGAGAAGAAATTACAAACAGCTACACAAGTATCAGGGAAGTCCCACAGATCATAAGGGATGGAAAATAACCATGAGATCATCACACTCATCTCCCCTGGGGCCTGGACAGCCAGGGCACGGCACACAACCCCCATCTGAGGGTGTCCTGGCCACCGAGTCCCCTGCTTTGCACTGTGAGCAGCTCTTCTGATTAATGTTCCACGCATTCCCAAAGACAAGCTGCAACTACAAAACATGTTCCTCGTGTAAGGGAATTAAGTTCAGAACATTCTCCACAGGGCAGGCTTTGTTTCTTTTTTTCACTGTTTGTATGCAACTCTAAATATTTATCCACAACTCACCCAGCCATGCTGACCAGTATTCCATGCTAGCCAGACCTGGTTAAGCTTAAACATGTACCAGTTCCTGCAGTGACTAAGGGAAGACTTCTAGAAGCTCTCAATACAAGAAAATGCTGTGCCTGTTTTCGTGCTGAGAAAAGCAGAGAGCTAATCTGTACCAAGAAGTCAAACAAAAACAACAAGCTGAACTAGAATTTTTTTTCAGCATAGGGAGCTTACAGAGAGAAATACACACACACACATACACACAGACACACGCCCCAATTATAAAAATAATAAATACTCAGTGCAAAAACTTAGGATACACAAAACCACAAGTAGAAAACTTTGATAATGGTTTACCGCGCTTCCTTCTGTTATTTAATAACCATTATGATCTATCTAATATTCTATGATCTAATGCTCTATGTTCTAATGTGTGATCAGTATTATGTTATATATCATATAGAATTATTTTTCATGTATACCTGCAAATATATACTTGTGTCTTTCACTGCAAGTTTCACAAGAAGTACAATCATCAGTTTTGCCTCCTAGTTTCTTCCAAGGATGCTCTTGAGTGACTCACACACTTCTCCCAAGCAGGTGTCACCTCCTAGTCTCTCACATCTCCCAGTACTGACGTGAAACTGTAACTGCCCCTATGGATTAGTCCGTCCAGAACCCTCATTGTCCAGTCCACTCCCCAAAGCCCCACCTCCGGACATTGCATTGGGGACTAGACCAACAACAGCCTTCACGGGTATGTTCAGCCAAACTACAGAAGTGGCCAAAGGAAGTGGCTCGATGTCTAGGCACATAGGCGTGAGACAGCTAACTTGGGCCTGACTCCTTATGAGTTCAGTATGGCAACATAAGTGGTAAGAAAAGGCCTAGCCTGCAGTGAGGACTCAGGGACCACGATTACTCCCCAGTTCTCCCAGGCTGATTTAATTCAACTCAGTCCATTCAAAGATGAAGAAGCTCCATCCCCAGTGATCTCAAAACCTAAGGAATTTAACTTCTGCAGTACCACTGGTGCCTATGCTCTAGGAATTAGCCTAAGCAGATGCTGGGAGAGCCTGACCGTTGCACTGTGTTGGACGGTCCGGTTGCTGAGAGCTAACCCAAACACCGTTCACTCCTCCTTTTTCCTATAACCTTTATCTTCTCCTTGCCTTATCAGCTTCTGCATTCTCCAGTCTACCTGCCTCACACACCGACTCTTCCATACCTCACTCCTGTGAGTGTTGATACGGGGAGCAAACCTGGGAGGTAAAGTCAGGCTTGTGGTGAGAAAGTCATTTAAAAGAGAGGGGGGGCACTATTAGGATAATTTGGTGGTGTCTGATAATAATACTAATTATTATCACTGTTGTTATCACCTGTGCTTTTTCCTTACTGTGCCAAGCACTGGGTAAGCACTTTTCACACACAGCATGAACTTCTAACTCAAATGCATGAGCTCATACTGTGTATGAAGTCACCTAAGCAATCGATGCCACTGTGACCCTCTTTTCACAGTGAGAAAAGCCAGGCACAGGGAGGCTAAAGTACTCTTCTGGGGCTGTATAGTCATCAGATAGGAGCCCGCACTCCCATCCCAGGATTCTGGTTCCGCATCATCATTTGATAGCAGTTAGGCAGCCCAGACACTGCGGAGCTGGACCAAGGCAGATGACTGCGTTGGGTCTGACAAAGCCGGCTGACCCACAGAAGCACCAGAGAATCTAAAAGCATAACAACCTTTAAATGGTGTCTCAGTAGGCAGGCGTTCCAGAACACCTAGGGCCTCTGTTCTGCTACTGGACCTGGGAGATCCAGGGGTAGCCACAGGAGGGTGGGATGTGTCCAGCCAGCACTCTGCTGAGGCAATACCAGCATTCAGGAAGGGTACATGTCTGTACCTGCACAGGCCTTCTGAGAAGCCAGGTGTGTCAAGCCGCCGCTGAGGAAGGCAGCAAGGGAAGGTAGCTTGGTCTCGCTCTGGTGGCTTTCAAATGAAGCTCTTCGCAGGCATCCATTCATGTGCTTGGCGCCTGAACTCACTGACAGTGACAAGCCTGTTGGCCCAGCATCCAGGGACTGTGTCTCTACATGCAGGCGGGGCCAGCAGGAGGGCAGCACTAACCACAGGAGATGTGTGTTCTTCTCAGGGAGCCATACCAGATGGGGTGGGGGTGGGGGGCCTGTAGAAGTGAGAGGCCCTTGAAGCACAGTATGGAACCTCCAGAACCATAATCCTCAGAGATGGAGGAGCCTGTGAGATCTTCCCCCTTCCATTTGGTCTTGACAGTGACCCAGTAGAGGAGTCAGGGATGTTTCCCCTTGTGTCACAGTTGAGGAAACTCAAGGTTAAAACTAGAGATTTTTGGATCCTCATGCCCCATCTCTTAGCCCCTACTCCAGGTGTTCACATACAACAAAGTCTTGAACAGCACAGGATTTAAAATGTCAAGCAGAACAGGGACATTTTGACCCTAAACTGGGTTTCTTCTGGGGAAACTGTTCCTGGATATTCATCCTGTCCCACAGACTGTTGTGTGTTTGTGATGACGACAGTTGAGAGTCGGCTGAACAAGCTCGTCTGTTTGCACGCCTTCCCCTCCTGAGTCGGTTACTTTCTCATGCTGGGACAGAGTGACGGACAAGGACAACCGAAGGGAGAGTTTATTTTAACTTATGATGTGAGACTGGCTAGTCCATCATGGTTGAGCAAACATGGCTGGAGCATTGGGAACATGGGGCAGCTGGCTAGATCAAAGCCCGAGTCAGGAAGCAGAGAGTTGAGGTCCATGATAGAACCAGAAATCACCTGAGGTCACAGGTCCATCAACTGGCAGAGCCTGGATTTAAATATGCATGCTGTTAACCACTAAACTTAACTCCCTCTGTTGGGACACATTGGCAGGCCCAGACCATCCTCAAGGACATCTCAAGGACATCTGTTTCTTCAGAGACTACCTTGGGCCTCTGACAACACCCTCCCTGCATGGCTCACACGAAGAGAATTGAGCCAAACCTGAGTCTGTTGAACCTGAGCTAAGAGTTGATGATTGTTTTCAAATATAACTTTGAAAGAGGAAGGAGTGGGCTAATGACTTTACTATCTTCGTTGGGCCACTATTTTTATTACTATATATTAATTACAGCAAGTAGGGTGTTTCATTGTGGCATTTTCATACATGTCTACAACATAACTCTGTCTCAGCACTGGCCTAGATTTCAAATGAAACAAGCAAACAAGGGCATGTATCTTCAATCCCAGAACTCAGGAGGCAAAAGCAGGCAGATCCCTGTGAGCCTGAGACCAGCCTGGTCTACAGAGTGAGTTCTAGGACAGCCAAGGCCATAGTGAGACCCTGTCTCAAAACAACAGCAACAACAGAAAAACAAACAAACAAAAACTCCTCTCCTTTCTTGGAACTGACTATCAAAAAAAATGACTGAGCATGCCTCATGGTGATGGATACTAAGGAAAAGGAGAAATTCCGTAAGTGAAGGAGAGACAGTGCCAAGTCCTCTGCTTCCACCCTCTAAAATGTTCAATCTCACCCCTAAAATGCTCAGAGAAGGGGTGAGGTTGAGCATTTTTGAGGGCCGAGGTGTTTCTGGAAACCACTGCTTGGCTGGTGAGAAGACAGAGCTTAGCTGCCGCCAGGAGCACCCAGATAGGGTGCTAGCTGTGGGTGCATGGGGTGCTTTCCCCAAACACATCCCTGTGTGTGGATTCCCTGCTGTTACCCACGAGGGGAGGGGTGCTGTACATGTTGTCCTGGGTTACTGCCCTTTTCCTGGCCCCTTCCTTCTTCCTCCCTGCTTTGGCTTCTTGCCCCTAAAAACTATGTGAGTCATTTTATCTAAACTCCTAAAAACACAACTAAAAATGTAAGTATGTTAGACTAAAGACTCATGACCAACGTAAGTAATTCCAAAACTCAGTGGAAGGAAAAAGAAAAGAAACTTTTACAGCTAGCTTCCCAAATACTAGGCCTTTACTTCTATTAATTGCATTTCACCCAAACTTCATTGCAAACTTGTGACCAAGGCACTGTCACCTCTGTTTTGTGGGGCTGGTGAGGCAGCTCAGCAGGCAAAGGCACTTGCTGCCAAGTCTGAAGACCTGAGTTCTATTCCAGGGACCCATGTGGTAGAAAAAGAAAAGCGACTCCTAAAAGTAGTTCTCAAACCTTCATGTACCGTGGCACACAGGTGCATACACACATACACGCATACACACACTCACTCATGCCAGTAAACAAACACATAAATATAATTTTCAAAATACTTTCTCAAAGAACCAACACTTCAAATAGTAATTTTACCAAAGGTACGTAAATGTCAGGATTAAATTTTTAACCGAGTTTATCGATCCCCAAGTCTACATAATCCTACATCTCCAACAAGTGCCAATTTAGCCATTTATGCAGAAAGACTAGCCTTGAGCACACTCTGTAACTTCCCAGTGCCCCGTTTCCCATGTGTGAGATGGGTTTGTGGATGATCTCTCGCTCCATCAACGGCTCCAGAGTTCTGGGGAGCACATGAGCTCAGGCAGAAGGAAGACCTTTAGACAACTTCCAGGTGCTGTGAACACGGTGGTAAAACTGCATTTTGAAGTTTAGAAGTGATTTTTGCTTCTCTGCTGCCTAACCCTGTTTCTGTCTAATGATGTGCTCAGTTTTACACGTCTGTCTTACTTTCCATATCCACCTAACGGATGTCTCTGATGCTGGCTAGAAGTTACCTTATCTGTGATGCTTTCTCCCAACAGTTAATATCTGCTCCCCTATAACTGTCCTTCAAACACATTCCTTACTGCTGATCTATAGGTCTTCTATAAAGTTCTTCCATCTGGAACCCCAAGGCAGTGGTCCACACATCCCCGGTAGTGTGACAGTAATGATTAACAACTAATGTGCATATCTGACAATTTGTTAAAATTATAAGAGGAACAGGAATCGGCAAAAACTCATGGTTATACGCCACATAACAAAGTTGGGGCAGAAAACACTGCACACACAACAGAAGTCCTATAAGAGTGTATTTCCTAGTGGCATTGCAGCCATCTGAGTTTGCCTAAGCATATTCCATAGTCATACAGCAATGAAATTGCCCAACACACTTCTCAGAATGCATCCGTCATTATGCTACAGACAACAGAATTTCAAAACCTCATTTCTTCATCGTATACATGACTCCGCCTAACAGAGCAATATTTTTTTTTGAAACCTGGAAGAATATTGCCTCCGTGTTCCGTGTTCCTCATCACGTCAGTGCTGCAGACACAATCGACTTCCACATTAAGTCTACCTTATCAGTGTTCGCTCACTGTCCTGAGTCTCCGGTTTTCTAACTCTAGATGATCAACAAAGGGAAAAGGCATCAAGCCCTTAGTAGAGTTTGCCGGTTCCTCTGGTATAAATATTCACACCACAGCTAGTTAGAACTGTCAGCGTCATGATACTGAAAGGGCAATTGCAGAGGCTCACCGCAGCAGGCCACTCCAGAGCAATGCTCATACGTGTAATAGTAGCTATGGGACTCAACAGGCAAAGGACAAATCGTGGGAAGATGAACCAAGGTGTGATTAGGTTGTAACATTTATAACTTTGGTTTTGAATATATGACTTAATAATGGCTGTCTTAAGCAATGAGCTTGGAAAATTCCTAAAAATTCAGCAATCAGTTTCCACAAATCAATTCCTGTACACCCTACCATATTCCTCTCTCCATGAGCTCCCTGAGTCCCAGGCCTTAGATGGCCACGCCCTTTGTGACAGAGCTGCAGCTAGTTCAGGTCCACATGACTGGAAGAACATTAGTCAATGCTTGGCATCTCCCAATAAACAATGTCAACAGCTTCAGCCTGGTGGAGTGACTTAGTGATCTCTTTTCTTCGATAGACTGTGATTTCTGAATGCAGTTCAGGTACCAGGGTGCCATCCTGAGTGGAGAATGTGACCTGAAAGCCACTCGTGATGTAATGGACCCTGTTGGAACTTGGCAAGGGGACAGCTGTATGAGAAATGGAGTTTCTTAGGCTGGATTTAGGAGTCTGGGGTGTTTTCTTAAGAGTTAAGCCAAGGCAAAAAATAACCCTTGCAACACATCACTTCCCAGCTGGTCAGCCTGGGAGAAGCTATTCTGGGATAGCCAACGAAGAGGCCTCTGGAAGCCCCAGGCAAAGGGGAGTCGGGTGGTAGGGTTCTATTTCTGTCTGGGTCACTGACATGCTCAGTAATCAATTAGCTTCCCAGCACAAGTCTCAATTTACCTTCTCTCCAAATCAAATCAACTTGACTTTACCAAGAATATTGGACTCAAACGAGAAAAGGCTCTCGGGGTTACCGCTGTATAGTTACTGAAGGGGTCAAGAGAAAGACAGTCTTTCAAAATCTCATTTCTTCATAGTATAGTCTCCAACTGAAGAAAGTCTGGCAAGAGCCAACTGTATATGAAGCCTTATTTTTAAAACAATTACCAATGAAGGAAGTTTATCAGAGAAGTTGAGGAAAGACGATAGGAGAGGCAGAAGAGGGTGTCTAAAGTGTTTCTAGAGGTCACCTCCCAGGACCAAGAGTATCTGTAAAGAGGAGTTCATTGCAGAAGAAAGAGCCAGCAGGATGGGGTCGATCGGGCAGTACCTTTTATCTGGGTTGGACAAGGAGGGGAGTTTCTCAAGTAAGAAGAGATTGTGATCAGTAATGATTCTGAGGGCTGCATGAATGATGTCTTAGGGCCAGCAAAGCTGGAGCCAATCCAGACACCCAGAGAGTAGCAGGGGCCGGGCCTCTCCCTCCGCTTCATCCTTCGGCATCACAGTCCTCAAGTAGCCAGACAAGGCTCTGTTGAAAGCATGAACCAGGCCTTTTAGATGAGGGAGATTAGAAGGCCTACACCTCCCGCCACACATTGTGCTTCTGCCATCTTTTTCTTCATCCCAGCAGATTGAAGAGAGGACACTATCCAGTTTCAACATCCAAGCGACTGAAACCTACAGCTGCTAAAAGGCTAGGTCCACCCAGTCCACAGCTAAAACTCCAACCATCGCACAGCCACGTATCCTGTGCTGTGTCTACAAGGGCTCTGTCTCCACAAAACCTACCTAGCTGGTTGACTATTCTCACCCAGAGGCCAGACACCTTTGGAAATTAGAAAGCTGTGAACCTCTAGAAAGCCATTTGGTGGTCTCTCCAAAAACCCCCAACTCCACTTACAGTTGTCAAACACAACAAGCTAAAGAGAATCTCTTCCAAAGCTTCTCTGGGAAGACCCAGGCAGACTTCTGGGTCCCAAAGCCAGCCAGTAGGACTTTCCTGTTGAGAGGCAGGCAATCCCTCCCTATTCAGCAGATACCCTTCCTCGTTCAGCTAGTTTCATGCTTGCTAATAACTTTTGCTTACACCACAAAACTGTCATAGACTATGGAGACACAAAGGCCTTGTTGGGGGGAGGCCCTTGAGCCCCTGGAAGTCATTATTCTTTCCTTTAACAGTTGCTGAATTAAGCATCATAAATATGGTTCCCATCCTGCTCCATTCTCTACCACACACACACACACACACACACACACGATCTGCTAGACATATGTTCAGAAGAAAGTGGGGACGTGGGGATGGGAAAGAAGATTCACATATCCTGAGTCAGGAGCTTGAGCGCTTTAAAGAAGTTAGGGAGAGGGGTAGAGACTTTGCCGTTCTGGAAATGGAATATCCATAGGATTTATAGTCTTGGAGTGTCTCCCAAAGCTTTTCTTAACATATAAAAATCTCTCTCTCTCTCTCTCTCTCTCTCTCTCTCTCTCTCTCTCTCTCTCTCTTCCTTTTTGGTATAGGGCAGTAAACAAGAGCTTTGAAAGGGGAAGGAAGCCAGGAGAAAGCCAGCTCCATTAGTCACGCAGCTGCATATCCTGCCGCAAAGGACCCCAGTTGAGTAATCGCCCAAAAATATGCCTGTTATTTTTTTTCTGTCAGAAAAAAAAAAAAAACGAGGCCTTCCAAAATGTACTGTGAAGAAGAAGAAGAAGGAGGAGGAGGAGGAGGAGGAGGAGGAGGAGGAGGAGGAGGAGGAGGAGGAGGAGAAGAAGAAGAAGAAGAAGAAGAAGAAGAAGAAGAAGAAGAAGAAGAAGAAGAAGAAGAAGAAGAAGAAGAAGAAGAAGAAGAAGAAGAAGAAGAAGAAAATCTGGTCGTTGGTCGTTCAGCCCCAGAAGAGGGAAGGAAAATAAAGAAGAAACAGACACGGCTTGGAAGTGTTCTCCCAACCTTCTCTTCTCGACTTGTCTTTGCAAGAAAAAGCTCTCAAACTGCTCACAGCAATGGAGTCTGCCTGGTTGGAAGATAACTGAGTCCTTGGACACCCCCCTCCCAGAGTCCTTGCTGTCACAGGGTGCCCAGATGTTAGGGACCGTGGGAGAAGGCAGGAAGAAGTGAGCTGTAATCGAAGGAAGGGAGCCCAGAGAGTGAATAAGTCCTCTGAAGATCCTTCTGTGAGAGACCTCAGGGCTCCATAGGGAACCTGTGGCAGTACACACCCGTCCTACAGGGATCACTGACTTTTGTCCGGCAGCCACACCTGCCTCACAGTCCACGGTCAGCTTTTCTGATGGGTTCAGCAAAACTGGCTTTGGCTCAGGTCTGAGTCACCCTTGTGATGTTTGGGCTACAGATAGAATGAGAACAGGCATGGAAGGCTATCTGACTTGGGGATAGACTGAGGAACTGGAGCTCAAAATACAGCAGGGATACATGCATCTAATCTTGGCTACTGAGGCAGGAGGATTATTTGAGCATATGACTTCAAGGTTCAAAAGGATAGGTGTTTTACAAGGTGTTTCAGAAGTAGATGCATAGCTCCAAAGCTGATGCCCTAAGTTCAATCCCCAGGATCCACATGGGAAGGAGAGAACCAACTCTCATTTCATCCTCTGACCTACACACACACACACACACACACACACACACACACACACACACACACACCAATACATTTTAAAATTGATGTGATTTTTTAAATTTTTAAGAGAGAAAAGGGGCTGGAGACATGACTCAGCAGTTAAGAGCCATGTCTGCTCTTCCAGAGGACCTGGGTTGAATTTCCAGCATCCATGTGGCAGCTAACAACTGTCTGTGACTCCAAGATCCGATCTGAAACCCTCAGACAGACAGACATGCAGGCAAAAGACCAATGTGCATAAAATAAGAATAGATTATTAAAAGAGAGAGAAAAGAATTAAAGGGAATGGGGAACGGGCTCTAGAGACAGGCTGCATTGATCGGAGCTGCCTTCAACTGTTTCCTGGTTCAGCTGTTCAAAACGCTTGTATGGCAAGCACTTGGTGAGGAGACCAAAGCACAGCAAAGGTGCTGAGACGTCATCAGTCACCACCTTGGTGCCCGCTCTCAACCCATTGTCCTCAGAATGGGGGTGGGGGTAGGGAGCTGGGGGCGTTGGAGCAGTCCAAGTATAAACAACTCTCAAAAAGTCCCTCCTGCTAAGACTGCCCCAGTCAGAACTGTCTCCAAGAAGTGGGGCTTCTGCATCTATAGCAGGGAACTTTCTTCTTAAGGAAGGGAAGGGTCAAGAACAATGAAAAATGTCCTACTAAAACCCACTATTCTGTGTACTAATTAAAACGTAAATAAAAGAAAGAGAGGGGGCATGACCCACACAGCAGGAGCGTGCCCGATGTGCCCTCGCTTTCTTGGGCTTTCTGGATTAATTCTGGAGAAGAAAGCCATAAATACTCTGCAGAAGCCGCCTAGGAGACCTCTGCAGGGACACCTTCAGAGACCCGAGTCCTAGCTTTTGGTTGTGCAGCTGCTGTTGCCCAAGGAAACTCCCTCCTCAGCCCAAAGGCCCAGTCAGGGTCCTCCACAGATTGGGGCAGGAAAGTTCAGTTTCATCAGAATCAGGACTTTCTTTAGCCCTTCAACGTCTCAGATCCACTTCCAACCTTAAAACCAAAGCTTGCCCTGAAAGAGTACACGGGCGACTTTTCAAATTTTAGTTAGGGCCTCCTGAGGGTAGCACGCCCGCGGGTTACAAGGCAACATGCTCCTTTCCCTCGTTCACAGACCTGCTATGGACGTTCGGACGATTCGCTGGCCTCTCTAACTGCTTCCCCCTTCAAGATTTGTCAGCTAGAGTCATCTGTCACCTAACATTAGAGACCAGTTCTCAGGAGGACGGCATTGCGTGGCCTGTGAGAACATGACAGAATACACTCATGACAACCTACACGGCTGAGGTCAGTCACTTAACATGGCCTTCTGATGTAATCCAGACGCACAGTAAGCAGAAGGTGTTGCGTGAGGCTGTTGCTAGTGTAGGATGGCGGGCTGTTTGGATAACACTCTTCTACAATCGGAAAGAGAGCACACTTAATATCTATAGTGGAATATAGTAAAGAAGTCAGTCAGAACAGTTGATGGTCACCATTAGCAAACATTACGTACACTACACAATCGTATTGCTAAACTTTCACGACTGGCTGCGTAGTGGGTTCATTTACACCAGTTTTACCATACATGCGAGTAATGCCTGTGTTACAGTCTTAGGATAGCTGCTCTATCACCAGGCAAGAGGAGTTGTTCAGCTTCATTCTAATAAATGGGCCCATTGATATAGATGCTAACCACAATTGACCAAAAGCTTGTCACACGCAATGTGACTATTTTAATTGCAGCCTCTATAAGCCTGCCACACACAAGGTCCCATAATCCAGTGGCAAATAATACAAGCACGGTGCCTTTCTGCATGGAAAACCAGGCACCTCTCCATTCCTCCCACATTCCTTCTTTCTCTCTTGAGTTTTCCTGATACCAGCTCCTTGGATGCATTAGCCAAGAATGGGAAAGGGGTAGGAATGTACCAAAATATCATTATGCATGGAAAAAGAAGACTCCCCAAACCCCGTGCTATGGTAGTGTTTCCAAAATGTCATAGGTAGAGGGTTGTCCCTTAGCAACCTGATCATGATGAAAATTCCACCAGGGCATATGGAATTGACTTTGCCAGACATTCCAGATGATCCGGACCAGAAAAGGTCCAAGACAGTCTTTTAATACACAGACTCTGCTAACGGCCATGCTGACACCTGTCACCTAGCACACGCCAAGCCCCAGTCATGAGACTAACCCACAGGGCTACTCTGCATCTCGTCTCTCACTACCTGCAGTACCTGAGGGCCATTATCTTCCCTTGACTCAGTCCATTTTTTAGTTCAGACATCCACATAACTCTCGAGTCAAAATCAGCGAAGTCACCCAGCACTTTGACAAACATTCAAGGCACACACAGGCCTGGCTCAGAACACCACTGATGTGGGTAAGGAGGTCACCTGAGCAAGGACATCGAAGTCAGGACACATGGAGCCACCAGTCATGTCAGCCCCCTTTCCACTCCCTCCCTGGCCCTGGAGGAGGGCTGGGACAGATCCTCACCACAGAAAAAGCCCACTTCATCCAAGACCAAACAAATCTGTCATTCCGGGCCTCATAGGTACCCGGGTGATGAGGTCTTTCTCAACCCACTGTTCCCCTGTGGCCCTTTGATGTTTTAAAGCTGACAAGGTCAGCACTTTCCAGGTGCTGGAACATGCCTGTCAGGTACACCTTTCAAGTCGTTGATGAATATGTCATGAGCTCCAGCCAAGCAAGAATCGAAGGAGTTGCTGAAATAACGTGCTAGCGTTGCCCCTAGGTTTTCGGGGAACGAGCCTGTCAGCGAGAGGCCCTCAGCTGAAGTCAGAAGAAGTGCACAATAAGCCAGAGTGAAGACAGCAGGGGTGGGTCCCACCATCTTCTCAGATCCCACAAGGCCTGAGTCCCAGGCTCCGCTTAGGGCTCACAGCACTGCAACAATTATCCTTCCTGCTGACGAGAATTCTAACTGGACCTCCGGAGCATGCTCACTAGCTTATTTCCGGATCCTGCCAGATCTGCTGCTGCAGGTGGCATGATGAGGGCCTCTGGCCTGACAAAGCACTTACTGACCCAGGAAAATCCACTTCAGGTGCAATGTTCCCCTAGGCCTGCTAGCAAGAATGTCTGGGGTTTTGAGACGCTGGAAAAGATTGCCTAATAATGTCATGGGCTCCTGCCCTGGAAATATCTGGAAATAGGATAAGGGCTCTCTGGTACTGGCTGGACCAGCGGTGCCAGAGGTGAGGAGGTAGCTACAGCGAGTCAGGAAGCAGACTCGCCAGCAGCTCTACACGCAGGAGCAGCACATTTTCCTAAGAAGAGAAAGGATGTTTATTGTGACAAAATACATACAGCCCAGAACATGCTATTTTGACAAACAACATAAAACGTGCCATTTTAAAGTACAATGCTTGGTAGCATTAAGTGGTGTTCGTGGTATGTTCTCTCTGGAATGGCTTCGTCCTCCCAAACTGACTGTGTGCCCATAAATCGCTCAGCATCCCCTCCTCCCTCCCATCTCTGGCAGGCAACATTCTGTTCTTTATCAGGATGGTTTTGACCACCACAACCATCTCATATGGAGTTGTGTAGAATCTGTCTCTTTATGACTGATTTTTTTTTCACTTGATATGTCCTCAAGGTGAATCTCTCTCCTGTTAAAGGCTGAATCACGTTCTGTGTGTGCATGACACGCCTGACTAGGTCCAGCCTTCTGCTGACAGACATTTGGGTTGTTTCTACCTTTCAGTTATTCTGAACAATGCTGCCAAGAGCTTGGCTGTACAGATCTCTACCTCTGCTTTCAGTTCACTGGGGTAAACACCTAGAAGTCAAGTTGCACAAGGAAATGAAATTTAAGAGAAAAGTATTGTCTCAGAATAAAAACTGGAAGCATCCTCGTAGTGAGATCGAATGTGGAGACTGGGCATGATACAGAACACCTTTAATCCTAGCTCTGGGGAGACCAAGGCAGGTAGATCTCTGCGAGTTCAAGGCCAGTTTGGGTCTACAGTGCGGGACAATTCTGTTTGCTGTCAATTATGTTTTAAATAAACGCTGATTAGCCAGTAACCAGGCAGGAAGTACAGGCGGGACAACCAGACAGGACAACCAGACAGGAAGTAGGGGCAGGGCGATGAGAACAGGAGTATTCTGGGAAGAAGGGAGCTCTTTCCATAGTCCTGTCCAGACACCGAAGAAGCAGGACGTGACCTACTTCACTAAAAGAGGTACCAAGCCATGTGGTTAACATAGATAAGAATAATGGGTTAATATAAGTTATAAGAGCTAATACAAAACCGAACTAATGGGCCAATCAGTTTATGATTAATATAGAGTTCTGTGTGGTTTCTTTGGGAATTACTGGTTGTGGGAACTGGGCAGGACAGAAACCCAAAAAAGCAGGCCCTCATGTTACAGGTCTACATAGCAAGTGAGACCCTGTCTTAAAAGAACTTTTTTTTTTAAGATCTAATATATGGAGTGGCTGAGGTTGGGATGTAGTTCAACTGACAGAGTGTTTGTCTTGAATACACAAAGTCCTGAATTCAATCCTCAGCATCCCATAAAGTGAGCATGATGGTGCCTGTAATTCCAGCACTCCCGAGTTAGAGGCAAGAGGATCAAATGTTCAGTGCTTTTCTCGGCTGCAAAGTGAGTTTAAGGCCCAGCCTGGAATACATGGGACCATCTCAAAAAAAAAAAAAAAAAAAAAAAAAAAAAAAAAAAAAAAAAAGGTAACACATAGAACAAACACCTAAAAGTCTGAATTTAGTGCCATTTATAAAAATAGACTAAGGAAATGAGAAACAGGGAATGAGCTGGCTTCTGAATCTGTCAAAGAAGATGTCACAAAAGATATGAAATCTGAGCTGGAGAGCCAGAAAGAAGGTTCAATAGTTAAGAGCACACACTGCTCTCGTTAAGGACCAGAGTACAGTCCTCAGCACCCACAACTTCCTGTAACTCCAGCTCCAGGAGACTAGTGCCCTCTTCTGATCCCTATGGACAGACACACACACACACACACACACACACACACACACACACACACACACACATACACACACACTCGATCAATCAATCGATCTATCAGTAAATCTTTTTATTTGTTTGTTTGGTTGGTTATAGTTGAGTAAGTTCTCACTATGTAATACCAGCTGGCCTGGAGCTTGCTGTATAAGCCAGGCTGCCCTTGAATTCACAGAAATCTGCCTGCCTCAGCCTCCTGAGTCCCAGGATAAAAGGAATACAATACGTTTTGCTAAAAATAAACCATGAAAATAAAAAGGAAAAGAAGAACAAACCACAAGCTACCTATATGCCCATTGGTCAAGAAACGGTGGCACAGCTGTCTCAGAGACAAATACAAAGCCAACCAAGAATGACTGAGTCTCTTCAAGTCGAAATGGCAAGGATTCTTGGATATTTACAATTATGAGCAAATCTCTGGGATAACATACAAGAAACTGTCAACAATCACTGTCTTTAAGAGGAGCAACTATGTTGGGCATAGTTAATCCCAGGACTCTGGAGGCAGAGGTGGATCTCTGTGAGTTCAAGGTCATCTGAGATCTGAGTCTACTAGTGGTAGAAACAGTCAGAGATGCATAATAAAGAGACTTTGGAGAGAGAGAGAGAGAGAGAGAGAGAGAGAGAGAGAGAGAGAGAGAGAGGAAACAGCAAGAGAGAAAGAGGGGGCAACTGCGCTGCGGAGGGTGACACATTGAAGACTCATGTAATATCTTTAATGGTGGTGGTGGTGGTGTGTGTGTATGTGTGTGTGCACTGAGGTACAGACACACTTACCCATATGGGCACATGTGCAAGCCAGAGGTTGATACTCAGATGCCTTCTCTATTCTCTCTACCTTATTTCTTGAGATGGTGTCTTTCTCGCTGACCACGGAGCTTTCTGTTTCTGCTAAAACTGGCTAGCTAAAACTGGACTAGCTAAAACTGGCTGCTAAAACTGGACCCCACTTGGGTCTGCGTGCTTCCTCTCCCTAGTGCTAGGGTTACCACCATATATTACCACACCCAGAATTAATTTTAAGTGGGTTCTGGAGCTCTGAACTGAAGTTCTCATGATTGCTGCCCATGAGCCATCTGCCCCACCCCCTAATACTTCTTTGTAAAAGAAATGCCTATACAGCCTTAAAAGAAATGTTAGTAGGGATCTCTGGGTGATAGGATTATGAGACATTTTTGTATTCTTTATGCTTTCCTTATTTAAAATATTTTAAAGGGGAAAGCAGTGTCTCTTTCTTTCTTTCTTCCTTTCTTTCTGGAATTGTTTAGTCCCGGTTGGCCTCTAACAACAGAACAATGCAGTAGACAGTTAAAGGGCCAGTCTGGAGGACTGTCTCGAAGAATGGTGCCTTTCAAGACAGGATGATGGCCTTGTCTTCTGGCCAGAGACACTGCAGACAGTGATAGGAGAAATAAGGGCAGTGGGGTGCCTGGACTATCAGAAAGTCTGAATAACTACCAGGACCTTCACCCCTCCATAGCTCGCACACTTTTCTGAACTTGTGGGGACCCACTTCTCAGGGACAGAAACCCAGCCACACAGGGTTAACGCTTGGGCTTTGCTTCACTGAGCATGGGGTGGGGGTGCGAGCTGAGGGGGCCTAGCCCAGCCCCAGCTCCAGGCAGCATTAATAAAATGCAGGTGTTTCTACAGTTGCTTTAAAAGAGAGAGGGGAAGAAAGAGCCTCGGCCACAGGAAACGTACAGAAAGGAGCAGAGTGCTGTAGAGGAGAACGTGCCGGCGAGGCATGAGAAAGCATTTTGCAAAGTGGGCTGGATTTGGGTGATGAGGAATGCAACGATTGCTGGCAAAGGCCTACTCTGTAGCTAGTTGTGTGTGTTTGTGTGTGTGTGCCTGTACCGTGTATGTGCCGTGCATGCATATGTGCATGTGCATATGCATGCATGTGTGTGCGTGTGCATGTGTGTGCATGTGTGTGCATGTGTGCATGTGTATGCACATGTGTGTGCGTGCACGTGTGTGTGTGTGTGTGTGTGTGTGTGTGTGGTGCCCTGCACATACACATACAGACAGGATCTTATTCTCACATAGACATATACTATCACCATGGGTCTTTTCCCAGAAACACCTCAGACATCTTGAATTTGGCCTTCACTCGTTGAAATCCAAGGTTGGTTATGACAGACACCACCTAGGGGCCGCTTTTGCTCTACCTCGTTCTTTCTTTGCAGTCTGTTCACCCTTCACACCATCCTTCCTTTCCCTCTGGGGCTCCCAGAGACTGGTTCTCTGCAGAGTCACTCTCCTGTGTCTCACTGCCCCTCGGTTCTACCCTCAGGTTAGCACCTTAGAAGCCTGCCTCCCTGTTTTCAGAGTCCATTTCTTGTGACCATAGCAGAAGAGTAGCCCTAGGCTTTTATAGCTTGGCCCTGGTGCTTTCCCTGCTTCTGTTGCTCTAGTGCTGGGCGAAGGCTCCAGGAACCGTCTGCCATTCGTGTGCCAGCCTATGAGAAAGCAGGTGATGGAGCTACTTACTTCTCTTGACCACTCAAGGCCTGACCCGAGTGAGGAGATGCGTAAGTGACCACACTGTGACCTGGGCATTAGCTCCAAAGATAACTAGATTCTCTTAACGGTCCCTCTGCCTTCCTCCTCCACATGTCCTAGGGGTGTGGAAGTGTCAGTCAACCCCTGCCTTCTCCGGGTTGGCTCTCAGTTTTCCTGTGACAAAAGAGGTTGAAGCTCCTGTGGTTTATGCTGTTCAGTCTGAAATCCATCGAGGAAAATTGTTATAACTATGTTATGGCACAGAAAAGGAGCCGGGATAGACTGGGTAGCCGGGGTAGGCTGGGTCACACTGGAGGTGTAGTTCCTTCAACGGAGGTGGGTTCCTGAGTCCATGAGGAGAGGGGGACAGGGACAGGACATGGGTTGAGAGGCAAGACTCTCTTGTTGCTGATCCTAGGCTGGCCCTGAGCTTAGGTATATATGTGTGTGACATCCCAGGCCACAGAGTCAGGGCTCATGCTAAGGACAGGACTAATGTGTTCTCCAGAATTCAGAGCCCAAGGGTCAGAGGGAGATTGAAGTGGCGGGGATAGGGGGTAGGGAGAGGCAGGAAAAAAGTCATCAGCTACCCTCTCCCCAATTGAAAGAAGAGGCCAACTCGGAAGGGTCAGGCTTTTACCTAATCAGCTCCCATCCTCCACCTTTCCCATCCACCAAAATAAAACTGAAGACAGCGGAGGTGGAGCGGTGGCAATCAGATCAGCTCACAGCCTCATAGCCTTGGGGAGCTATGGTGAGGAGATCTCAGGGCAGGCCGCCAGCACACTCAGCAACTCCCCATAAAGTTCCTGCAGCTGCCTGTCCCAGATGCAGGCTGAGCTACCTAAGCGTTCAGCTAGCGGCTTGTAGGGCCGACAGTGGCAAACGCCTTGGAAAATCCAGGACGTGCGGTCCCCAAACCAGCACCAAATGGCCTTGAGAGACCCTGCCTCTCCCTCCTGGGAGTCCCGTAGGGGAAAGCTTTGCATCTTCAGGACCCTGTCTGGAAATCTTACGGAGTCCTCCCTACGTTTCTCCCCCACTCGCCCTGTGACAGAGGTCAGCAAGCCACAGATGTTTCTAATGAAAGTCCCAGACCCTGCCCGGAGGTAACAGGCAAGCCACACAGCCCTGGATCCCACAAGGGGCCGCAGCCCCCAGACCTCTGAAAACACACGCTGCCCAGTGAATGAGACCCACACTCTCTAGCATTCTCGACTCTTTTCAGGAAATTGCCAACTTAGCCCTTGGCTCTCTCCTACCCCGTGCCCTCCCCGTTTCCGTAGCAACCCTCCCCCACATCCTCCGAGCCCCTCCCCTTGCTGCCTGCCGCCCCCTTCTCTCTTCTCCGCCCTCTACGTCTCATCTGTCTGGGTGGGAACCAGGATTAGAGTGCTTTGGGACTGGGTCGCTTTTCCCAGGGCCGCTTTGCTTCCCTGATGTCTTTGCAGCCGCAGGCTCCTGCCCCAGGCTTTTCAAGTCCCCAGACTTAATGACCAGCCCTGGGTTTCCTCCTCTTCCCTTTCTCTGCCTCCAATAAAGTGGGAGAATTAACCCAGGTTTTAAGTGCCTGGGTTCCAAGTTGCATATCAAAGGGGGCTTCCACAGGCTGCTTCTGCATTTCAAAGGGGCTGATTTATGCTTTCACTTAAACCCACACTTTTGGGGGTAAGAGTTTTCCTGAGAGGTCAAACTCTGGGAAAAGCAAATGGACCCCCATTCATCCCCTCCTGGGGTGTGGTGGGCTATTAGTATATAAACTGCCCACAAGAAAGGTGGGGAAAAGGTTGCTGAAAAGCCAGGACCCCCACATCACCCGTTTTTGAGGCTTTTGCTGTTAGAAAGTGGGGGGGGAGGGGCGTGGGTCCTCCACACTGCTATTGGCCTATGTGACTGGCACTAGCCAAATTCTAAGGTCTGTCAGGGCTTCCTTCAACATCTTCTGGGGCCATTTTCTGTGCCCCAAGTCATTCCCAAGTCTGTTAGCTTGCTGGGGAAGGGTGCCCCGCCCCTGCTCTATCTTCTAACTGCAAAGCCTTTGGCACTTTAATAGTCAGCCACCATAGACCCAAACCAGTCTCGGAACCCCAACTTTCTCTCACCCTCACAAAGACACTCCACCTCACCTCATGCATGCTCTCATTCCACAGACTCTGTCATCATCCCATGAGCGTTCCTACCCCATCTCAATTCAGTTCTTCGCCCACCACCCCATCCCAGAACAGCTCCTTCTCTGGACTCACAGCAAACCTGAAGCTCTTACCGTGACTTAACACAGACCTGATTCCCAAGCTTCCACAGTCATTAAGCCCCTGCCAAACGTGCAAGTGCTGCTGGTGGCTCCCAGAAAAGACACCAGCAAGCAGTCAATGAAGCAATCCTTGAGAGAGGCCGGACAGATGGTTCAGCATCCTTGAGGAACATCTTAGCCATCACTGAGGGGACAGAGAGGGAGACGGGGATGGGGGTAGTTTCCCCTTAAGCTGTGTTTCCTCTGCTTGCCACCAGCCAGTTCATTCAGGTAGTCACACATAGAGCCATGCACTTGCAGAACTTACTAAGCACCTTCTGTACGTCAGGGGAAGGAGGCCAGACAGCTGACGATGAACCACAGTGGAACAAGATAAAAACCCCATCACCTGCAAATAGGCTGGCAGTGTGCATAACCATGACTAACCTCTCCATGAGGATCCAGGGAGGACTTCAGGAGACTTAATTTAAACTTGGGAGCCGGACAGGAACTTAGCAGACAGACAAATGTATTCTGAGTGGAGGAAACAATAGGGACAAAGGTTGTAATGGTGGCATTCCGCAGACCAGCCCGTTCAGCCCTTGGGCACGTAGACGGAAGTATTCAGAGAGCAGCCTGGAAGGGCAGGGTTATGGGGGAGGTAATGCCAAGCCGAGGAATCCACCACTTCTGCCGTGCTGCCCCCCAAGCTTCACCGTGCTAAGATCCAAGCTGTGTACCTGAGCTACACCAAGATCAGTGCTCTGTGTGCCTCCACGACATCACCAATGTAACCAGTGACAGCTGTGAGGATGACAATGACTGTTGAGAATAGACAAGCTGCAGTGAGGTGGCACCTTCTGCCTCTGCAACGATCGCCAAACCCTCAAGGAGACACTCAAGCAGAAATGACTAAGGACAACAGAATCAGAACTGTGATGAGGCCCTCGGCACTGCCCAACAGATGTCCATCTTTAGCCAGAGAACGTTCTGGAGTCAGTAGAGAGGACCTGCGGTCTGTCCCCTCCAGAGGCTGTAATGGCATAGCACAGCCCCACAACGTCACTGATGACATCAGTCATGATGTGACAGAGTGACAGTGTAGATCAGAACGAGAAAGAAAACATTTCAGTGAGGAATCATTTATCAACCAAGCACACACACACACACGAAAAGGGGACTGAACTGAAGAAGGTGGGTGACAGCATGGGACACTGGCAGGGCCACAGGAGAGAGGTTTTCAGGCTGTGGCCACACATCCTCAGCCACAGTCTCTGTCTACCTCTCCTCCCCAGGAAGCGCCAAGGAAGTCAACTACTCACTTCTCTACCGCTACAAGATCAGCAAAGGAGTTTCCCTCTCCCTGGAGAGAGAGATAAAGGGTCCAAGGAAAGTACTGAGCCAGCACACGGGTCTGGTAGTGTACCCACAACTGGCGCCTGCAGTTTGTCAAAGGCCTCCCCACTTCTCTTCACTGGCGTCTTGGCCATCTCGAGAGTCATCACCCTCATTTCTCTCTCTTGTTTTGCTTTGTGTTGTGGTTGTTGTTTATTTAGTTTGGTTATTTGTTTTGTTTTTCTGAGACAGTCCTGTGCGACAGCTCTGGCTGTCCTGGAATTCACTCTGTAGCCCAGGCTGGACTCAAACTACAGAGATCCGCCTACCTCTGCCTTTAGTGCTGGGACTAAAGGTGTGCACCGCAACTGCCCAACCCTCCTCACCCTATTTGAACAGGTAAAGCTCAAGACACTGGGAAGTACACAAGAAGAAAGGAGGGAGGGAGAAAGACTGCAGCCTCCTGAGGAACATGCAGAGCCTTTGGACCCTGGGAAGCCCCTGGCTGCTGGTAGCCTATAGACAGAGAGCCCTATACAGACAGCCTGCTGTCAGCCAGCCATCGTCGATGAGCCCTCAGCCTGCTTAGGTCTCACTCCAGATCACTTGTAGGACACCTACAGTGCAGACACCCAGCACCCACCCTTCCAGAGACTCCCTGCACGGTTTCGTTTTGCAAGCATCCAGCTTGGAAAAAGAGAAAGAAACCCACCCTTCTCCTGCTTGTGCCTTTTCTGTCTACACTCCCCGGGCCTCCATCAAAACTCATTTGCACTTATTAACACTGCATGTCCCCACCTCTCGTGGGCTCCGTAGCTACGTCCTTTCACCTGGGTGGGCCTTCTCTGTCCCTCAGTCCCACCAGCCCTTCTGTAAATCCTCGAACTCCCACAGCACAATCTCATGGATCACGCTTTTCTCTAATTGGCCTCCGGCTCACCGGCAAGTCACCGTACTCCACCAAAACCCCAACTCAGCAACAGGTGTCCCAAGGAATCTCGCTTGGCCCACTAGAAACCAAAGGAAACTGGTCTGAGTCAAAAAGCCTGCAGTGGTGAGTCAGCTCCCAGCCTGTCAACCATTGCTGTCACCTAGCGTCACGCCCACTCCTGTCGTGAGTTACTCTCCTCAGTTTACTAGACAGCAGAGCTCAGTCAGAACGGTGGGAGCCTGAGGATGATTTATGCAACAGCTGGGGTGCCTTCCCTTGGTAAGAGGTGTGTATGGTGTAAGAATTCTGATCGGAGAGGTTTTCATGGCTCAGGGTGTCTTCCCAAATCACGGGAAAGGCTGCTCTGCATGTCACACCTCAGGAAATGCAAGGAATGGGGAAATTCTTAGCAATGGGGTCCAAGCAGAGGACCCCAGCCAATCCCCTCCCTTCTTATCAGCTGCACGACAAGACCACTGCAGCCCACTCCATGATGCTTGCTTGAACAGAACCAGAGTTCTTAACCAGGAAGCCTCTAGCAAGACAGAAACAGCTGAGGTAATCTGAACCCCAAAAGACTCAAAGAAGTGGAAATAGACCAAGCTGATAATTCAGAATCCATTTATGTTTAATGGCCTTAAAAAAAAATCCCAAAGCCTGTCTGGGTATTGAATCAAGAGGCGGGCAGGAGGTGCTGGGGAAGAAAATTCAGGAAGGGCTGCCAGGCTAGGGGGGAGGCTTGCAGGATCAAGCCCAAAGCAAAGACACGAGGAACTAAGGGCATCTGCCTTCTGTGCAGCACCTGAGCTCTGTCCCAAAGTGTCAGGGTGAGTAGAATAACCCAGATCCCAGAACCAAACCAAAGGTTGAACTCCCGCCCCACCCTTCTACAGCCTCCTCCCCATCTCCTCCCTGTCTCTCATCCTGCCAGAGACCACCTCACCTTGACCTGGTGGTCATCCAGGGCACTTGAAGTTAATGGAAACAGGGTCTCAACACCCAAAAGGGCTAATCATTACTAGTTCCCTTCCTGGCCTTGGAGAACCAAAACAGAGAGGGAGGTGGTGACTGAGAAGGGCTCAGGTAGGTCTCCCCCTCGAAACAGTCAATGGTTTCTCGCTATGATATTAACTTAGAAACTTAATTCAGTGATTAATGATATTAAACTCCTTTGTGATGCCTCAAATGTATTTTTATTGGTGTGTGTGTGTGTGTGCGTGTGTGTGTGTGTGTGTGTGTGTTGAGACAAAATTTGCACACACTAAAATTTACCCACTTTTAAACCCTAGTTCTGGGGCAGAAGGGAAGGCCTAGTGGTTAAGAACACATACTGTCCTGATTGCAGGAGGGGGAGCTGGGATTGGTATAAGATAGATAGATAGATAGATAGACAGATTGATAGATTGATAGATAAAATTTAAGGAAAAATAAGAATGCATACTGTTCTTGCCGAGGACCCGAATCAGTTCCCAGGACTCACGTCAGGTGGCTCACTACCACCTGTAACTACAGCTCCAGAGGCACCCAGTGCCTTCTGCTGGCTCGGCAGGCCCCCAAATGCACATGGACACATAAACACATAATTAAAAATAAAATAAATCTTAAACAAACAAGTAAACTCTTGTTCTAAAGGTCTTAACAAATAAATTCATGCAGTCTGTGCCCATTACAATGGCCTTCAGCGCTTGTCAGTCACACTCTCCCCAACCCAGACTCCCAAACAATTTCTCAGGAATTCCTGTCCAGCTAGAGTTCTGTCTTTTCCTAAATGCCATTAAAGTGGCGTTGTGTGGTATTTATTCACCTGGCTGTGTTTGCTTTTCCTAATGCACCAATTGTTTGTTTTATTCTACATATCAGGCGTGCATTTCATTCGTGAGCACTGTTCCATACAAGGGCATTGCGGTTTGTTTACTCAGTAGCTGGAGGCCTGAGTTCTATGTCCTGCTTTGGGCCAGTATGGTGAAAGCCATTATAAGCATTCGTTTACATGTTTTAATGGCGGCCTAAGTTTTCATCCCCCACGGTCAATACCAAAATGGTATTTCTGAATCGTATGATAACTATGCATTTACTTTTACATTAAACTGCCAAGCCATTTTCCAAAGTGGGGGCACAATTTTGAACTCCCATGAGCAATGTACAAGAATTCAAGTTGTTTTATATATTCTCCAGCTCCTGATATATCATGATTTATTTTTTTAAACATTATTTATGGGGGTGGGGTTATGTGTGCCACAGCACACGTGTGAAGATGAGAGAACAACTGGCAGTTGATTCTACTCCTACCACTGAGTTCCAGAGATCAAACTCACTGGTCAGTCCTAGAGACAAGGGCCTCTATCTGCTGAGCCATCTCACCAGTGTATGTGTGTGTGCGCACATAAGTATGTGTGTGTGTGTGTTGTTTTGTTTTTAATGTTTTTTTTCCTCTAGCCACTCCAAAAGATATGCACTGGCTTTTCACTGTGATTTCAATCTTATGATCAATAATGTTGAATATCTTTTCCTGTATTTATTTCTTCTTTGGTGGAGGGTTATATTTAAATATCTAATAATTAGAAAATTCTTACAGAGTTTTGAGGACTTTCTTTTATATGCACATCCTCTGTCAAAATAGAGTTTTTGCAAACATTTTCTCTCAGTCGGTGGCTTGTCTTTTTATCTTTTTAAATGCAGATTCTAAATTATAATGAAGTCAAATTTATCAAATGTATGGATTATGTTTTCAGTGCAATATCTAAGAGTTCTTGCTTCACCAAACCAACAAAGGACATCTCCTGTGTTCTTCATTTATATTTTCAGAGGTCTTTCTTTTTTCCTTTTATACTTTCTCTGTGTTTTTGTCTTCTTATATTGTAAAGTTATCATTTTGATCTATTTTTTTATTTTGAACTACAGGCCAATGTTGATATTGTTACTGTCTCCCTCCTGCTCCTCCTCCCTCTCCTGCTCCTCCTTCTCCTCCTCCTCCTGGTCCTACTGTCCCTCCTTCTCTCCTTCCTCTGCCTGGTCCTCCTGCTCTTCCTTCTCTTCCCTTTTCTCCCTCCTCCTCTTTCTCCCTCATCCCCTTCTCCTTCCCCCTTCTCTTTCCTTTTTTCTTTACCTCCTTTTCTTCATTTTATTTTCACATATAGATATCCAAATTTTCCAGCGCAGCTTTTTAAAGTTCTTTCTTTGCTAAACTCTATTTTCACTTCATCAAAGCTCAACTGAGGAGTCTGGGGGATGACTCAGTTGGTGAGGTGCTTGCCACAAAAGCTTAGGTACCTGAATTCAAGCTCCAGCACCATGGTACAGTGACAGCCTGGTACAGTGACTCCCAGTGCTGGAGATTTGGCAATATGAGGACCTCTGCGGTTTGCTAGTCAGACAGTAGAGTCAATAAAGTAGAGAGACTGAAGATGTCCAGCAGCAACCTCCAGTCTACACGTGCATGCACGTGCACACATGCACATACACACACACGTGTACACATACACACAGAGACACAGACCTCCCCTGACCTTGCATGTGTAGATGTATTTCACACTCTTCCTCTGTTCTAACGTCAGATTTCTCTACTCGTCAGTACCTATTTCTACCCCCGTGACTTGGGCAAATTACATCAGTATCTAAGTCCGGTGTTTAGTTTTGTTTTGTTTTGTTTTATTTTGTTTCAGGGAATAGACTGTCTGGTAAGGTCAAATCACAGAGAGCATATAATGTATGTGACAGCTCCCAGTTCAAAATAAGTGGCCTATGCTATTATTCTATAACTATGTAAAACAAAGGCTTCATTATAATGTTTTATTATACGAAACACATTTTAAAATAAAGATCACAAATTCTTTGTTTCCCTATCCCTCTGGAACTGTGAGTTTACCTGGTAAAATAACAGACGGAAAATAACAGAAGGTAGAAGTGATTTTTTTCAATATCTGATATCCAATCATCACCCTCTCATTCCTCCCTGCCCCTGCTAGGCAGTTAGGTGGAAACAGGAAGGGACAGTGAGGAATAAGGTCAATGCAGAGCATTTTGGTTCTGCATGAGGAAAAAGGCTGCAGATGTGCCCAGAAATCAATGCATGCCCTTTGCTTCCAGTAGGCCACTTGAGTCCACCTCTCCAGCACAGAGTGTTACATCCTACCCGGCCCAAGCCCATTATCTCTGAAGATGGGATTCTCAACCTCAGGACTTGATACTTTGGGCTGGAAACTTTCTATTGTGTCGCTATTCTGTGAGCACAGAGCCAACAATAGGTGACAGGGCCTTCTTCCCCCAACAGGTATGATCAAGAGACCTTTACCTGTAGACATTAGCAAAGGATGCCTGCCCTCATGAAGAACCTACCTCTGCAGAGAGGAACTGCATGGGCTCCTTGGTTCCCCCTCCCCATCTCCTGTTCCTCCACCTTCTACTGAGCCCTCCTCCCCATCTCTACACCACTGGAACAGCTCCCCAACATTCACAGGAAGAAGCAACTCCAAGCAGCCCACTGCCTCTCAGGAGGGCAGCCTGACCAAGCTGCTGGCAAACAGAAACAATAGATCGGCTGAGCAAGAAAGTCCAGCTCTGGGCCAGAGAGAACTCCAGCGATAAAGAAGGAACCGAAGGCCTCATGAAGGATCCAGAGCTGACCACAGACAGTGCTGTGTGCGCCTTGGCTTGGCCATGTTTGCTTGGTCAGCGGCCCACTCTTAGGACAGCTGCAAAGAGATCACTGAACTGGGTCTTGGCTGCCCTAGAAAGTCCAGGCTCCAAGTAGACTCCGAGCGCTTGAGAGATCCAGGCTGAATAAGGGACTAAATACTAAGTGTCACATAGGGTTTGGGGCATAAAGCTTCCTTGCAAATAAGTTATCTAAGTACTCCACAGCAAAGGGAAAGGAGAGGACTCTAGAAAGATGACAATGGAGGCAGACTGCACAGGGATGGTGACTTTGGAACACATCTTGTTGATGAGGAGTTTGCCAGGCAAAGAGGCAGAGAGAGCGGCGCATACTGCGCTTGTATAGACAAAGGACCTGAAGGTTGGAGAAAGGCAAACAGGACTGTGTGGCTGCTATAGGAGCTTTCCCGGATGGTACAGATTTGCCCATGGGAAACAGGGAGTGAGGATGCAGTGGGTCTGCTTCTCATGGGAACGGCTGGCTGGCAGCAGAAGAATGAATGGAAGGTGTGTGGTACCTCCCCGCTCTCAAGGTCAAGTTACCTTGAAGCAGAGGTCAGCCCACAGCTAGTGTAAGCCACCCACGTCAAGTGCACATGGATCTTAGTCAGTTCCAGAAGTTTCCCTTGCTCCCCCTGCGAAGTGGCATGAAGCGGTTGCACTCACCTAGCCCGAGACCTTCAGCCACACAGGTTTGGAACACCCTTACATTCACTAAGGACTCACACCCACTGAGGGTCAGTACGGTCCCTGCTCGCAGTGCCTGGACCACCCGGGCACACCTTCCCTCCAAGTCACCCCAGAAGGTTCCCCGGCTGTAACCTCACCCTGTCCTCCAGGGCAGGAAGATCAGATGGAGTCAGAGGAGACTCCTCCCCCCAGGCTGGTCCCCACCCCATTCCTCCCAGTCCCAGGAAAGGGCTGAACAGACTACATCTCCAACAAGCCCAGGCCTCACCTTTCTTGTCTAGTGGCTCTGCTGGGAATCCCAGAACAGATGAGCCAGCTTTTCAGGACAGTCCAGCCCTGTTGAAGGGCTTTCCCCTAGAGGATCTCAAAACTGTTACCAGAAATGGGGGTGACTGAGCTGAGGGAGAACCCAGAGAAATAGAATCATAGCCAGGAGGGTGAAAGCTTTGGCTGTAGAATGAACACCAAGTTAAAAGACAACTTCCAAGGAGACACAGCCCGAAGGCTGAAGCTCCAGCTTCAGTGTATTGTATGTGAGTTTGAAACAGGGGCTCAATTCTAGAGGAAACCCAGACAAAGCAGGGGTGGAAGTGGCCACTTATCTTCCCTCAGAAGACTTCTGAGAATGCCCCTATCGTGAAGGTCACGTGATGCCCCTTGGTTTAAGTCCAGCCTGAGTTCTGGGCTGTCTCAACAACATTGAATGGCTAGATTTGGCAGATGAAGACACCAGATTCCTGCTTGAATTTGATGCAAATAAACAGCAACAAAATGTTATATCCTCGGTGATGTTTGGATCATGGATATATTAAAATTGTATTGTTTACCTAAAATTCAGATTTAAATCTCCCTGTCAACCTTAGAGAGAAAAATTCATGTTCGCATCTGCCATTCTCCACCCATCTCAGGGTCTTGTACCCAGAGGAGTTCCTTGAGACCTGTTTGGTTTTGTTTGCCTGTCTGTCTGTCTGTCTGTCTGTCTGCCTGTTTTGTGGTGCTGGTACTTTACAATGTAAACTCGAAACTTTACAATGCTAGACAAGCATTCTACCACTGAACTATATCTAGCTAACTCTTACCTGCTGAACTCTCCACAACCCAGGACACATTTCAATTCCTTTGGTCCACTCTGAACATCCATTAACAAGCTCCTGGTCTATAATATTTTTTAATGCCTCTTGTTCTCCTTGGACATGCATCCGTTAGTGGTAGGCAGGCTTCGGACAGGAAACCTGAGGGTTTCTTGCTAACCAAAGAAGGCAGGGGCCCTGAAGCCAGGCTGCCCAATTTCAAAGCTTATGTCAACTGCAGAGCTGTTGCAAGGCCTCAATTATTTTAGATTCTCAATTTCCCCAATTACAAATGGTCAGTGATACCTACTCTACAGGGTGGCTGTGAGAACCAGCGAGAGAGCGGCACTGGTGAAGAAACAGACTGTTAGCAGAAAGCGCGCCGCGAATGCGACATGACAAGGTCGCTGGTGATCTGAAGCTGGCAGTGACTGTTGGCATCGGCACGGTCTCCTTTGGAAGGCCCTCTCACTAACTGCTCACCAGTGTGGTGCTCATATGTGCTTTGCACAAACAACAAAGCTATAGCAGCCACAAGGAGGGCTGCCCAGGACATAGAGGAGACACTGTGAGAAAGCTCATATCTCCAAGTGACACAGTGAGGTGTCCAGTGACTTCCTGTAAGGGCACAGGCTACCCCTATTTCTCCAACTGAGTGCAAGCCAGTACCGTTTCTTTTCAAGTGTGAATAGCACATTTTTAAAGCCCTGGTATGGACTGTCCTTTCCTTTGACGAAATGACTGTCAAACTCCAGAGCTGACTGGTTGGTAACGGCGAAAAATACCACGGGCCTTCTTAGGACCCTGTGAATGAGCATCTCGAGGGAGAGAAATCCATTTGCATCCTTCCAACCCTTCTTCTTCCTCCTGAGCCCCAGTGAGGCTGCAATACCTTGAGTTGCTTGAGAAGACCCTAGGTCGATTCACCAAATGTTTCACCCGCAAAGGAATGATTTTACAGAATGGAAATTCTTTGAGTCACTAAAACTTTGGACAGTTTCCGGCGTCCTCCATGGACAGCTTCCGGCATCCTCCATGGACAGTTTCTTTTCTTTGCTTTTCCTCTTTGGTGTGTGGGTAAGAGTTTAATTCAATGCTGTTAATACTGTGAAAACAGATCCATATATGCAGAGACTTGAGAACAGTTACAAAGATCCACAAAAGCTACGTACTGAAAATGAAGTTGTCAAGCAAAGTCACTGATGTCCCTGATTCTTCTAAATATCAACTCTTGCTGTTACTGTCAAAGGGTGTAACTGAAGGACACAGTTATTAATTATTTCTGAGACATACCCTCATTTCACTTCACTTTTTAGGAAGTCTATAAACAGTAGCCTAAAAGAATACAGGATACTCCCACGAGCATTTTCAGTGAATTTATTTTGCTGAACAATCACTGATGGGACATTAAATATGACAAAAACTCAGAGACCAGAACAATTTCCATTTTCTTATAAATACAGTCTTCTTATGTAAATATTTTTCTTTCAAATTGTTGTTTTAATTAAGATATTTCATTTTTCTTAAGAATGTGTTTACAAAAATTACAAAGATTACATTAGATCAAGTACTAAAACATTCTTAACACACAGTTACTAACATCTTCAGGCAGATCACAACCAGATGCTATCAGAGAATATAGTCTTTGAGTATATTTCAGACTATGCTCAAAGCAATTTTTTTGTAAACTTTTAACATTAGTAAACTTGAAGATTTGGCAACTTGACTCACCCTCTTGTCTTCCATTTCCAGGATGCTTCTGAGAACTTCTAGAACACCAATCCTCAAATATGAATATTCGCCCTGCCATTGGGAATCTTGACTGGCTGCTGACTCTTGGATTGTAGCCTCAGGGATTCTGTTCAGAGGGAGGTGAAGGCCAGGAGCCCACACCTTACATGCAGTGGGAAAGCCACTTGCTTGCCTGCAGACCCTGCACTTTGTACCGTTAAGCATAAAGAGTTATGTGGACATCATTATTCATAATAGTCAGAACCCAGAAACAACCTAAATGCTCCTTGACCAAAGAACAGATCAAGAAAATGTGGTACATTTACACAATGGAGTACTATTCTGCGGTTAAAAAAAAAATCTTAAAATTGCAAGCA
The DNA here is from genome assembly GCF_982192425.1 of Myodes glareolus. Taxonomy (NCBI): domain Eukaryota; kingdom Metazoa; phylum Chordata; class Mammalia; order Rodentia; family Cricetidae; genus Myodes; species Myodes glareolus. The sequence goes on along the minus strand of NC_142036.1, from coordinate 46,276,472 downwards.
GATGGACAGAAAGACAAATAAGGTATGTACTCACTCATAAGTGGCTATCAGATATAAAGCAAAGGATAACCAGCCTACAGTCCACAACCCCAGAGAAACTAGAACCCTCTTCCAGAAACAGATGGAAGCAGACTCAGAGATCCACAATTAACCACTGGGCCGAGCTCCAGGAGAAGAGAGCGACCAGTGATATTATGAACAATGGAATTAAAACCATGATGGGGAAACCCACAGAATTAGCTGACCTGAACTAGTAGAAGATCACTGACTCTGGACTGACAACTGGAGAACCTGCATAGGACTGAACTAGGCCCCCTGAACCAGTTGACAATGGTGTGGGCCACTGGCAGTAGGACCAGGATCTAACTCTAATGCATGAACTTGGTGTGGGACAATTGTCTGTATTCTGCCAATTATATTTTAAATAAACACTGCCAATAGCCAGGCAGGAAGTATCGGCAGGACAACCAGACAGGAAGTAGAGGCGGGTCAAGGAGAACAGAAGAATTCTGGGGAGAAGAAAGTTTCTTCTGCAGTCCTGGCCCAGACACAAAAGAAGCAAGATGTGACTGCCTCACTGAAAAAGGTACTGAGCCATATGGCTAGCATAGATAAGAATAATGGGCTAATATAAGTTATAAGAGTTAATAAGAAGCCTGAGCTAATGGGCCAATCAGTTTATAACTAATGTAGACCTCTGTGTGATTTCTTTGGAACTTAACGACTGTGGAAACCGGGCAGGACGGAAACCTCAGACAACATGAACTGACTTTGTGGAGTTCATTCTTTATGGAGAGATACCTTATTCAGCCTGGCACAGGGAAGTTAGGGAAGGCCTTGGTCCCGCCTCAAAGAGATGATGAAACAGACATAGTTAACTTCCCAGGGGAAACCTTAACCTCTCTGAGAAGCCAATGGTGGAGTAGGTAAAGGGAAAGGGTAACAGGAGGAGAGGAGGGAGGGGGAACTGGGATTGGTATGTAAAAAAGTAATTAATTTAAAAAAATGAAATAACAACTTGGGCACATGGGGTTAAATAAAACACATTTTAAAGATGAAAAACGAGTTATGTTGACATCTGAAAGGCGTGTTCTTTCCTCTTTTAGCATGCTCTAAAATTGCAGGCAATATTATGCTAATTTGGAAGAAGGTTGGGGCTCGTACTTTTTATGGTTTATTTAACTTTATTTTATGTGCATTGGTGTGAAGGTGTCAGATCTCCTGCAACTGGATCTTCAGACAGTTGTGAGTGCTGGGAATTGAACCCAGGTCCTCTGGAAGAACAGCCAGTGCTCTTAATCACTGAGCCATCACTCCAGTCCCATGTTTTTGGTTTTTGAGACAAAGTTTCTCTGTGTAACAGTCTTGGCTGTCCTGGAACTCACTCTGTAGACCAGTTTAGGCTCAAACTCACAGAGATCACCCTGCCTCTGCCTCCCAAGTGCTAGGATCAAAGGTGTGTGCAACCACCACCCGGTCCTCATTTTTTTGCTTTATTATTTACTTGTTTAGAGACAGGCTCTAATTTATCCCATGTTGGCCTGCAAACCACCATTTTAGCCAAGAATGACCTTCAACTTCGGATCTTTCCGCCTTTATCTCCCAAGTGAAAGCATACATCACCTTGCTGGGGCCTTGGACATGCTAAGCAAGCACCCTACCAACTGAGCTATGTTCCCAGACTGCTAATTTTTAAATAATGAACTTACCTATATCCTAGCATTGTACTGTAATGATCCTTTTCAGAAAGGTGGTAAGACTGTAACTCTTAAGCAGTAGGACCTGATGGGATGTCCTTGGAAAATATTATGGATCCTGGGTCTCTCACTGGCCCCTGCCTGGTGATGATCTTTCCTTCCCCAACACGGTCCCACCATTCTGATGCCATCTACCACGAGGCCCTCTCCAAAGCTGAGCTAGGTTTTGCTGGCTCCATGCCCTTGAGTCTCCAGGACAGTAAATTAATAAAGTTTTTCTTTGTAAGGTAAATGACCCCTGGTGCTTTGTTATAGTAGCAAAAAGTTCTTCCACAATCGTATACAGATGTGCTACTATTTGTTCTTTTCCTCTTCTGGTGTAGATCTCCCCTGCGCTGAGTTCTAAATGGTTTATTTTCTCTTTTCATGTGTATGGGGGAGGTGTGCACGTGTGCACGTTCCCATTTGTGTGGGTGTACCTGTTTGTGCAGGTATGCACTCCCATGTGGAGGCACAAGGCTGATGTCAGGAATCTTCCTCACTACCCTTCCACTTTATTCACTGAGGCAGGGGTCTCTGAACCACACTCAGAGGTTGAGTATACGACTAGTCACACTACCCAACTTGTATTTCAAACCTGCTCTGTAGTATGAACCCCACGCCTGGCACTGTTAACTGGGCCAGAACCCCAGGCTGTCTGGGTACTAGAGCTCAGGGGAGAACCTATTACTCTGCTAGTAATAAACCGTCTCCTGAGTTCTTATCTTTAGAGCCACAGATTAACGCATCCCTTAACCCTCACCAGAGAAACATCTCTTTGCAGTCAATGGTGGCGAGCCAACAATGATCAACATGCAGAGAAAGAGAGCTCTAAGCGAGCCCTCGGCTATAAATGAGACCTCTGTATCACAAATTCTCCTTTCAAGGCTCCGGGGTCACCACAGAAAAGATGGACAGATTCTGAGACAGAAGGGAAGGATGTCTGTAACAAAGCAGCCTTTGCCAGAAACGGCAGAGCGGCTGCACACTTGTGAACTTATAACAGCCGTGACAGCGTGCACAAGAACAAGACTTGCACAAGATCTAGCCATCGGAAGTTCTGGCATAAATGGGGGAGGGGCTCATGAAGTCCCACCCCTCTCTGAGGAGTTATTGGCAATTGTTAGCTGCTGGGAGAAGAGTCACTTTTCTTCAGGGTTTTGGACCTTGAGAGGCTACCCATGCTCCAGAAGACTGTCCCACTCCCGTGCTCATACAAGCAGCAATAAGAGGACTCCGTGAGTACGAGAGAGAGAGAGAGAGAGAGAGAGAGAGAGAGAGAGAGAGAAAACATATAAAGTTTGGAGGGAAAAGTGGAGTAGGGATAGGGAAAGAATTTGAGGGGAATGAATGGTTAGTAGATTGGATCCAATCACATTAGTGTATATGAATATTTAATAAAACATAAAATAAAAGTCCCAAATACACAAAAGTGTAGTTTTTGTTTCTATTGAATAATCTCCTTCAGATTCCTTTCAAATATTGCAACCAGTGGTGTGATGACCACCTGCAGACATTCCTTACAGCGAGAATAACTAGAGAAGGACAAAAGACATTGCTGGGTGCTACGAACACGAGCATCATAACCCTCCATTACGTCATTCTGATGGAGCTCTGGGACAAGAGTCATCTTTGGTTTTACAGATCAATTAAGGTCAAGTCATGGAAGAAGCTGGTAAATAGGGGTTATGAGCTTCTCCAGAATCGTGATCTTAACACATCATTTATGGGGAAGGCCTGAGATCTGGTAGGTGCCTAATGTGTTCCAGTATTTGATGCATAATAAAGATATGGCACTTAGCTCATTAACAGCCCAGTATAATTGAATTGCATCATGAACACTCCTTGCCATGAAACATGTCTGCGTCCTACCCAGAAGTGGCCCATTGAGTCTCAAGACTTCGGGAAGAGTGGAGTTGGCTCCCTTGGTTCCCATCTTGCTCCTGCTCCAGCTGCTCTGCTTGAAGGTGGAAGTGTGCCAAGTGGTGGTGGTCTTTGATCCCAGCACTCAGGAGGCAGAGGCAGGTGGATTTCTGTGAGTTCAGGGCCAGCCGGGTCTACAGCACGAGTTCCAGGACAGCCAGGAGTACACAAAGAAACCCTGTCTCAAAAAACAAACAATAACAACAACAACAAAAAGAGTGGGAAGTGGAGGGGAGAATGTGATGGAGTCCAGTAGCCGAATCCCACTTCCTAGAGCTGATGTTATGATTGCTAAACACCATCATAGGTGCTTACTAAGCAGTTATAAATTGACTAAATGAGTGAGTGACGGCCTAGGCTGCTAGACACTGTCCCAAAGACTGCCTTGCCTGTCCCTAATGTGCTCTTACCCACCTTAGCCACAGCGGGGACACAGCCCTTCCCACTCCCCCACTCCCCATCCCACCCCTGTCTCCCTGTGTCCTTCCCTCCTCAGACAGTGCTGACTTTGGCTGCATTTTTCTCCAAGATCTGACCTCTTGGAAGCTCAACTGTGTTCATTCTCTGCCTCTTTGCAGAACCTGACACGAGGCAGGGAACACACTATGCAATGTCCCTTCACAGGCTGGCCTCCGGTAACTGGGAAGTGTCACTTGAGTGGGCCCAGTGGAACACCCTCTGGAGATCCGAAGTCTAACCCTAGCTACAAATCCAGAACCATTTTCCTTTCTTTCTTTTCCCCGTATTCTGTCTCCTCCCATCCACAGCACCTCCCTCAGCACACACGGAACCGCCAAGACTGCCGAGGACCCCCCCGCTACAGCATCAGAAGCCCCAGATCTTATCTTGCAACACACAGTCAGCTCCATATAATGCTCAGGTCAGAGTATTGGTCCCACTAATAGCGGACCACACATTCAGGTGGGACAACACCAACAATAGGGGAAGCCGCGGTCTCTCCCTTTCCACTTGCCCTGCCTGGGATTCTGAATCTCAGGTAAGCCATAGAGAGGAAAGCTTCCTGTTCCTGCCCACTGTCAGGTGATGACCTGGGAGGAGGGCCTCAAGCCAGTTGGCCCAGGTTGAGACCCAGACAACCAGACACCTCCTAGTTCCCACGGTCCGGTAGCAGGCCTGAAGCAGAAGGGTTTCATAATCCGTAATCTCACCTCTGAGGGTGCTGGTGCATAATGACCTGCCATTTGGTTCCCACATTACAATCATAGTATTTATCTATGCAAAACAGCACCTCATTAAAAAGAAGAAGAAAAAGCACGTCACTGCTGGCCCAACCCCTCATTAGAGTACAACACACAGGCCCTGGGCACACCCAGGGCGTTACTAGCATCCTGCTCAGGCTTTAGCCAATCACAGCAGCTCTATCTCCACCCTGGTCCCAGTTCTCCTGAACAAGCTAAGCTGCCCCTCAAATCTGTGTAGTGGGAAATGACCCATCGGAGTCCTTTGAGGTTGAACGATGGATTTGCTGGGAACCCTTTTCTCCAAGAGTCCCTCCCCAAGAACTGTCCTGAGAAACGGTTCTTAGGAGGCCCTTCCTAGTGTCTTCAGCGTGTACAAACTGAGTTCATTCTCCAGCATTCTCATGATGGAAGAAACGACTTCTGAAGTTGTCCTCTGACTGTGCTGTGGTGTGTATGTGTGTGTATACGCGCACGCGCGCACATACACAAATACACATACAGACAAACGGAAAATTTTAAATATGAAAATATTAAATGCAGATTAAAAGTAGAAAGTGATTGGTTCTTTGACAACTGATTCCCTCTCTCTCTGGAAGCACAGCATCCTTTCTGTTGCCCAATGTGCTTCTTCTTACCTTTGGTATCCATGGTCTCTGAAGTAGAAGTTAAAATGCCTTCATTATGAATCATCTTGTGCTTTTTCTATTGACTGAATAACTTCAGAGACCAATATTTAAGATATATAAAAAAAGAATAAAGAAAAAAACAACAACCTTCTACTCAATGAACCTCTAAAGCATTATTACCATGACTACTGAAGCCCCCAGGCTATGCTAACCCAGAACAGCAAGGCCCCCTTCATGTCCTTGCAGAGACATCTGTATTCCAAATGTGGTGACCACCTGGTTGTTTACAGCCAGTCTATCTGAGGTTTGTCATCAGTATGCCCTGCAAGTTGGGGTCAGACCAGTGTTCTCAGCCTGGGCTCCACCCCCACACTGCACCTGTTTTGCGCCCCAGTTTCTCTATCTGTCAGTGGCAATAATAATACCCATTGCTCCCCCACTTCTGAGTGTGCAGATACGGGAGATAAACATGAAGTTCTTGGCGCATCTGGAAAGCAAGGCAGTGTGCAACCCCAAGCAAGTAGGCAGGGCATGAAGCAGCAAGAGGCAGCGATTGTGAGCTTCTTACAAGGAGGAAGGGCACGCTGAGAGGGCTCCCCTCCCATGGCCAAAGCCTTGTGCCAGCATGTGCACCCCATCAGCTTGTCTCCACTGGAAGCTCCCGTCATTGCTTACCGGATCCCAACATCTCGCCCTGGTCCTGGGGAGATTTGTTTCACGCGTGAAACAGGCAGTTTCTCCTCAGGCCTTTCCTGTCTCCTTTCCTGACTTTCTGTGAATCAGAGCCACGCTGTCCACAGAGCAAACTCCTCTACCATGCTGTTCACAGAGCAAGTTCCTTGGACATCACAAAGAAACAGGAAGAAAGGAAGTCCATTTGCTAGCCTGTTACCTCAGGGGCACCCAGACTACAGCAGCAGCCCCCCAATGCCGAGTAAACGGCCAGTGGAATCTGCTCTCAAGACTCCCTGCTCCTGGGAATAAGAAGAGAGGCAAAGCTGAGAACTACAAACTAGGCAGAAAAATAAAATTAAAAGTAAATAATTCCCACATGAGGTCATCTACCTACATTCACATGAGGGGATTCGAGCTGAGATATCAGGTAGGGCAAAGGGGTCGCATCTGTCCATCTTACCCTGAAGTTTGAAAAGGCATGGGGCGGGGGGCTGGGAAGAAGGACAGTGGGCAAAAGCAGCAGGCCCACACTTAGCCTGAGACACTGTCCCTTCACCGGACCAGCGGAGACCTCCAAAGCAGTATGACAATGGGACCGAGGAAAACATCAAGCTCAGAAGGTCAGAGAGTTTACCAGCACGGGTATCATCTGTGGCAGAGAAGTGGCTGCCATCAGACACTGTCCCCCATGTGCCGACTGCTTTCCACGCTCCTGCCAGAGAGGTGACTCAGCATGCTGAGGCTCAGGACAGAGAGCAGGGAGTGGCTGGGAGCAGCTCGGCTTCCACCCTCCATCTCAAGGATCCACTCCTGGCTCCGGGTACCCAGCATTCTGTGCCTAGTGTTCAGGGTGGCCCTGGAAGTAGGTGGCGCTCCCAGAAATATTACAGAGATGATCTAACAGCCTAATGCCCAAGGTGTGCTGAACTGGAGACCCGGGTCTCTGAAGCAGGGTATCGGGAGTCACAAAGCTGAGAACTGAGAGGGCTGGGGCTGGGAAACAGAGGAGTGACCGGGAACTTCTCTGGTGGAGGAGAGTGGCAGTTGGTGACCAAATGACAGCCCTTAATGCTTACTGTCTGCATGACCTGGTGTGAATCATTACCCCTCTTTCTGTTTCCAAGCTTCCTCGTCCCTCGCATGAATGGGCTGGAGTGAAGTGCAGTAGTTACCCTTGATGCTCAAGAGAAACTCTACAAGGTCGGCCGTGGACTCCTGAAATCACACGTAACAGCAAACTCTACACACGCTCTTTTTACATACACACCCACGATAAGGCTTAATTTCTAAATTAGACACAGTAAGAGATGGCAGCAGCTAGTAGTAATAAAACAGAGCGTTATAGCAGAGACTGTGATAAAAAGGTATGAGGACGTGCTCCCTCTCTCTCATCTGTCTTATTACAGCACTCTAGTCCTTCTCGTGATGATGAGATAATATAAGGCTGGCGTAATAAAGTGAAACGAGGTGCTGGCCACGATGTGACATAGCATTAGGCTGTAACTGGCCCTCTAAGACACATCAGAGGGAGGGCCATCTGCTTCATTCGGAGCAAGATTTCATCACGCCACTCACCACAGCACACAATCTTAAAGATACTGTTTCTGGGGTTTTCCAGGTAGTATTTGTGAACCCCAGTTGGCTGGTCCAATGTAGCCAGAGCTGCAGAAAGCAAAATCACAATGCCACATTACCTCTAAGTTCCCATCACTGGAACACCCTAAGGACAGCCTCAGTGAATAGGGAAGGGACCAGTCAGGGATACCTCTACATATGACATGTAGGGTCACTCATGCACGACAGAATGAAGAAATAGTAGTGTCTGGGAAGCATCATTGTAAGGCTTTCTTGTCACCTGTAAATGTGTTTCCCAGTCATAGGGCTCCCCGCCCTCATTGTCCTATGGACACAGCGTAAACCTATGGACTATTGGGCAACCGGATTCGAGGACCAGAGCAAGTCCTGGCTATATGACTTCAGACATGGCGGTCATCCTGTTGCCAAGCCTGTTTCCTCATTTCTAATAATCTCTGCCTCCTCCCTGCACCAGGAAGCTGTGAGAATTCACTGAGTAATGTCTGCAAAGCACTTAGCTTGCAGGAGAAGAGTCCCACATAAACAGAAGATGACGCTGCTTGTTGTGACAGCTGCCTGGCTCTCTTAGCTGCTCCCCAGCCCTTTATTTGCTGCCTATAGAACTTAGCCTGCTGTGAGTCACTATGCTCTTGTTCCCAAGGTTTTGTCAAAAGAATTCCCCTTGAGCATCTATTCCTATCTCGTTGCACAGTCAACTGAGGCGACATCAGAAAACAAGGCTAAGAAAATACGCTGTCACAACCTGCCTAGCACCTGCTTCCGCTTTGCGTCTTATCTACTGGACTATAATTTCATAAGGGCGGGAACATCTAGGCCACGACGTTGCACATCTGAAGGGGGCACCATTTACCACCATCTCATTGACGGCACAGCAAGAATTTGTTGAATGAACGCATGAATGAAGCGCTGTCTAGCTAATATTTAGGCAGAAGCTAGCATTGTTGAATGCTCACCTTATTTTATTTATTCAACTCAACAGCCCTACAAAATCAAAACCATTTCCATATTTAACAAGCGGGCAAACTGAGGTTAATGCATGTGAATAATCACCAAGACCTTACACTTTAAGAATCTGCATCCAGACTTGTCTGATGGGGCCTTACCTACAGCATCTTCTATAAAGGAGTAGACAAACCCCATGAGCCATTGTAAGCTGACCATCTTCAGGAGATGTTTCAACTAAACAAACCATCAGGAGCAGAGTAAAAAAAAAAAGAGTTGGAGCAATACAGAGATCTCATTAAACCAAACTTTTTTTTCTTTTTAGCTTTTTGAGACAGGGTTTTGCTGTAGCTTTGGAGCCTGTCCTAGAACTAGCTCTTGAACTAGCTCTTGTAGACCAGGCTAGTCTCAAACTCACAGAGAACCACCTGTCTCTGCCTCCGGAGTGCTTGGATTAAAGGCGTGCACCACCACTGCCCGTCCTAAACCAAACTCTTAAGGACTGGGGAGATAACTCTTGGTAAAGTGTTTGTTGCACAAACATGAGGGCCTGAGTTCAGATCCCCAACATTCATATGAAAGAGGACAGCAGTACACATCTGCAACCCCAACCATGGATGAGGGGAAGAGATGGATCTCCCAGAACTTGCTGGTGGGCCACTCAAACTGAAATAGTAAACTCCAATTTCAATGAGAGACCTCGTCTCAAAAACTAAGACGGAGAGCAACAGAGGTACCCAGTGTCAGCTTCCGGCTTCCAAATGTGTAGTGCTGGGACACACTCATTACCAAGAGAGAGAAAGAAGGGGGGAAGGCGAGAAGAGGGAGCGGGAAGGAGGGAAAAGGAGAGAGATGGAGAGAGAAAGGGAGGTGCCGGGCAATGGTGGTGCACGCCTTTAATCCCAGCACTTGGGAAGCAGAGGCAGGCGGATCTCTGTGAGTTCTAGGACAGCCTGGTCTACAAAGGGAGTTCCAGGACAGCCAAGACCGTACAGAGAAACCCTGTCTTGAAAAAAACAAAACAAAAAGAGGGAGAAGAGGATAGGGAAGGGAAAGAGGAGAGAGAGGACCGGATAGCAATTGCCAGAAAAGAGAGAGCTCAGATTGCAGTAGGTTCTTACAACTTTCCAAAGAGCTGGGCTGCTCCCCACACTGAACCACCAACCCCACCCCACCCTGGATTCTTCTGCCCACCCTTTCTTCCTCCAGCATCGCCTGTATCACATATGTACGCACAAAGCTCCTGTCACAAGATCTCCCCACAAATATAAATATACAATCACACAATATCTATTCATTGCTAGGAAAACTCCTCGGCTTCTGGGATACTGATGAGAACCGACAGGCAAAATCATGGATAATATAAATTATTTAAAGAACACCGGGTGTTTTTATTTTTGCCGTAGCATCACTGAAACTCAACAGGATAGAAGGTAGGCTTTTTTTTTTCTTCATTCCCTGTTGGGGACATTTTCCTAATTGTGAACCTTATCGGTGTGGCTCCTCTGGTCCCAAGGACTGACCCACATTCAACCCCTCCATTCATTTTCTGAGCTCTGTTGACCTTCATTAGTCCTTTGATAGAGGAACAATAATCTCTGGCCTGAAGGAACTGGGCTTCCAGAGCCCCACAATAGGCCTTGTTTGAGTAGCAGTCTTTAGGAAGGGCCCACGGGGAGAAGTACATATTGACTCAGGCCCTTGGCACTGGCAAAGGAATTTTTGAACAGTTGAGAGGCACTTCCAGGTGAATGCGAATCCGAAGGTTCAGTGACCTCCCTCACCTGGGCCCTGATAACTGCAGGGTGCCCTACCTGCACGCCAACTACTCCTGGTCTCCCTACCTGATTCCTGGAATAGACTGGGGGGATTGAGTTTATCGGTCCCCTCGTCCCTACTATAGATCCACCTCACAGTCCCCAAGAGACAGGGTCTGTAGGAACAGATACTCAGACTTCATTCACATGAGGCCTACTAGGTGATTTCACTGAGGGACGCCAAAGGTCTGTTCTTTGGGTGCCTCATCCCTGCTCAGACAACACCCACTATCTTACTTTTTAGGACTGTTATAATCAAATCTCAAAGATCAGGTGGCTCAAATAACAGACTCATCCTGCCTCCCAGTCCTGGAGGCCCAAGATCAAGCCATCAACAGGGTGGGTTTATTCTGAGCACTCTTGGTTTGTATCCTCACACGATCTTGGCTTTATGTGTGCTCACTAGTCTATAAGGACCCCCGCTAGTGTATAAGGACACACTGGTCACATGGGGTCCTAGTTACCCTAGCTTTTAAGTCATTTTAAGTCAATCAGTTCTTTAAAGGCCCTGTCTCACTGTAGGGGAGGGGCACTACAATTCAACATCTTACTCTTGGGGAGCAGCCCTTAGCACCCCGCCTTGGTCAAATCATTTCCCATTCCCTGGCTTTACTTTCACATTTTACATGTGAAATACATGTCATGTGGGTTTTTTTTTTAAAAAGTCTGTGCAAATGAACTCAGTGGTACTTTTTGGAAATGTTTTCATCTCATAATGCTTTGTGGGAGCATTTTTGCCATATTGGTGGTCTTTTGCTTATGTATTATGGTTTCCCATTTTGTGTTTGTGTGTGTGTGTGTGTTTCTCCTGTTTTTTCTGCTTGTTTTGTTTTATTATGTCTTTTGTTTGTTTGTTTGCTTGCTTATTTTGCTTTTTTGTTTGCTTGCTTTTAAGACAGGGTTTCTTTGCATAGCCTTAGCTGTCCTGGAACTAGCTTTGTAGACCAGGCTGGCCTTGAACTCACAGAGATTCGCCTACCTCTGCCTCCTGAGTGCTGTGATTAAAGGTGTGCGCCACCACCGCCAGGCTACCTGTGTGTTTTGTAAAGAGAGAGAAAGAAGGTGTGGAGCTGGATGGGTGGAGAGAATCTGGGAGGAGATAAGGAAGGGAAGCCATGACCAGAATATATCGAATGAAAAAATTTATTTTCAATTAAAAGGAAAAAGAAAAAAGACATTCATCTGTGTGTGATGAATGTCGAGAGCAGAGGAAGAAAAAGTGAAGAGTCCACCTTGAACTGTCTTTGAAAAGCCAACTGTGTCTTTAGGAGATTAACAGACACCATCCAACTAGAGACCATCCCCTTAAGAATTTCCCTTCCAAAGCTTTGAGCTTTCGTGGTTAAACCCTTCAACTCCAATGGAGATTATAAAGGGGGTCACCAGGGATCCCAGAGCAGTAACAATTTAAAAGTTTGGAGGTAGGCAGGCAGAAGTGTGGCCCTCTGTCCTGCACAACCAAGGTCTGAAGTTCACTGTCCACAAGATACCCAATGGTAGCCGGGTGCAGTGCACGCCTTTAATCCCAGTACTTGGGAGACAGAGGCAGATCTCTGAGTTTGAGGCCAATCTGGTCTTCACAGTGAATTCCATAATAGCCAGAGCTGTGTAGAGAGACTCTGTCTCAAAAAAAAGAAAGGAAGAGGGGGAGGATCCAATGTTGCTTTTTCTCTCTTCTCCCACCCCAATTTATTTCTGGGCCTTGAGGGTAAAGAACTGTAGCTTTATTTGATTTGGACATTGCCATGTGTTCCCCTCACTCTACAGATCACTAGGCGTGTTTTAGACAGCTTTAATATGTGTGTGTGCTTGTGGGTGTGTGATATCATTTCACGGGGATTTGCAGTTTCAATTTGCAAACGATGTGCTCTAGATAGCGCTTGTCTTCCCGGTTCATTTTCACTTTTGGTTTTGGTTTTGGTTTCCAGCTGTAGGGCATTGCTATGTCTGGGGAGGCACATTCAACCCCCTGCTTCTAAGAGCTGCATTTCATAGTGGCCAGCAGTTAGTTAGCTTCCCAGGCACTGGAGACAGACAGTTAGACTAAGTCAAGCTGAAGCCAACACCCTTAGGATCTGTGCAAGAAGTGCTGGGCTAGCATTCCAGGGGGCCTTCGGGGCCCCAAGTGGACACACCCTTACAAATCTGAAATCCTTCCAGATTTCTCTCTGACCAAGCAGATCCGATAAGGGGTATGCTTGGTAGGACTTCATCAGCTGTCTCCAGGAGCTTTTGCCCCGGGGCCTCAGGGTCTGACCCAGCTCTGACATGGAATTGATGGCAATGGCTCATCAAGTCACATCATGGGCCTGGCTCTCTGGTCTTCTAGCAGACGAGTATGTCAGTCAAGGTCAGGCCTACCCACAATAGGAGAGCATCTCACAAGCAGAGCATGGTGATGGGGGGAGAAACAGCCCTGAGTCCCTGAAACAGCCCTTGAAAGCCTGAAGAAGGGTGGCTGTCACCTTCTCCTTGGGAATACATGCACAGAGGAGGGCTCTGGTGTCAAATGAAATCACGTGCCTACAGTAAAGGTGCTCTTATCCTTTATCACCAATAGCCCTGAGATGACCACGTATCATAAAATTCATACTCCTAAAGTATGACTCAGTGGTTTTTGATATGTTCATAGAGCCACGCAGTCATCATGACTGTTTAACTTAAGGACACTTGCATCACTCCGCCACAGCGCTGTGCCTTCTAGCAGTGGCTCCCCCCTTTCCCACTCTCGGGCAACGATTCATCTACTTTCTGTCTACTATCAGATATAGATATATCTGAGTCATAAATGGATTCATTCAATACGTAGCCTTTTGAGAATAACTTTTACTTTGCCCATGCCCGAGGTTCACACATGCCAGAGTGTGTATCTGCTCCTCGTTCCTTTTGTTGGTGAATGGCATTCAACTCTACGGACGCGCACACTGCATTTTGTTTACCCTTCATGGTTGATTCGTGTTTAGACTGTTACCACTTATGGTTTATTATGATTAAAGCTTCTATGAATGTTCATGGTTTTTGTGTTGGCATATGTTTTCTATTCCCCTAGATATATGCCCAGGAATAGCATGTGCTGGCCATATTCTTAGCTTTGTAAGGAACTGCCAAATTTATTCACACACACACACACACACACACACACTTTATAACCAGAAACGAAGGCTCCAGTTTCTTTTCATCTTTGCGAGTACTTGGTATTGGCTACATTTTCTAGTTTAATGAATGGAAAGTGATAACTCTTTGTGGTTCTGAAATGCACATGGATCTTGTGTTGAACTTGATGCACTCTTGCTGATGTATATAAGTGTATAAAAACAAATTATATATGTATGTATGTGTTTGTGTGTGTGTGTGTTTATACAATTGAGATAGAGAACTTTTCTTCAGCCCAGCTCCCTTCCTACCCAAGGGAGTGAATGTTCGGTAATTTTATAAGTTTGTTTTCTGTTCTTTTTTTCTCATATTTGTGCATGTGTGTGTGTGAGTGTATGTGTGTGCTCACAAACATATGCATGTGCAGGAATGTATCATAGCACACATGTGGGGATCAGCTTGAGGAAGTCAGTGCTCCCTTTCTTTCCACTATATGGTTTCTATGCTCCAGGCTTGGCAGCAAGTGCCCTTCCTGAGCTATTCACCTGCCCCTTATCCTCCTGTTCACACTTCCTGTAATCACAAAGTGTATACTCTTTTATACCTAGCTTCTATCACTCAAAAGATGCTTTTTCTGCTTTTAAAAGTATTATATTAATCATGTTATATATTATATTAATCAATTGTTTTTTCTTTATTATTCCCATGGAATATACCATCACACAATAGTACAACAATCTAAATATTCATTATCTTATTGATAGATATTTGAGACATTTGTATAGAACACAGTTTGGGGTAGTCACAAGTAAATTTGGAGTAATACTCTTGGATATTCCTTTGGGAAAACATGTGAACTCAATTATCTTAGGTAAATACCAGGATTACAAGGTAACTGCAGCTTCTGCATGGTAGAGGTACGCTCATTGTCAGCTCTGGGAAGCGGTGGGTCCATACTGCCACCAAACAGCTTGTAGCATGCTGCCCATAAACCTTTTTATTTTTGTGTGTATGAGTAAAAGCTAAATCTGCCATGCAGCGCACTGCGTGGCTTGGAGATACCTCTGTGTACTTTGGCAGGAATCCGCCATGCCGTGGTCAAGCCCTAATGCCGTGGTGTCTGTGTACCGTGGCCTGCATGAGAGACACAACCAAGAAGCTGTGCTCAGCTCTGTCTGTGCATTCCAGAACCACCACCTCCCCTGCCTTTTTATTAGGCTTTCTCGGGTCCTAGGTGGATATACTTGTCCCACATTGGTGCCATATGTAAAGGGAGACTCTTCTCCGTCTTGCTCAGGTCTCCCCATCCAGTTTCTCTCTGCCCACATGTTCCCGAATAACCACTCTGAGGCTTGATATCAGGTACAGTTGTCTGGCCAATGGCTTAGGCTTCTTACTGGTTAGCACTATTTCTATTAGTTTATATTTTACCATGAGGCTCGTGGCTTGTTACCTCACATCTTGCTTTCCTGGTGGTTACAAGGCATCTCCTTGACTCCGCCTTCTTTCTCTCTCTCTCTCTCTCTCTCTCTCTCTCTCTCTCTCTCTCTCTCTCTGTATCTTTGTCTGGACTTCCTGCCTAGTTATATTTTGCCTGTCCACTGGGAAATAGCTTTATTCATCAACCGATAAAAGCAACACATATACAGAAGAACATCCTATGTCAAGGTTTCCAAAGCGGTTGCCGCCGTTCGCACCCACACGGGTGTCTTTCTAGTCTCTGCACAGCAACACCCTCAGCACGTGTATGTGTTAATCCTTGTAAATACCAATATTAATCCAATTTTATTGGGGGCTGATAATGGTGGTTTTGTCTTTATTTTCTGTTTGTTTCATTTTATCTCATTTGATTTTATTTTGCAATTTCGGGGTCAAATCCAGGGCCTTTGATTTATAGGCATCTTGTTTGATAGTCGTTATACCCCTGGACTTCAGGGTACTTTCATCGAATAGTTCTAGTGACGGATCGTGTTGAAAGCCCCTGTTTTTTGATTTTAGTCTGAAGCTTAGCTGAAAAGATCCTTTAATTTTCTTTACAGAGGGGTTACTGGGGAGTCTGAGGACTGGGGTCTCTAACCCAAGATGCCTCATCTAGGACCTGGAATTACACTGGGATGGTTGAAAAGAGACCTGATACAGAATGATTAGGCCCGAGTTTATTTCCAGATTGTCAATGCTCTAACTCCCAGAGCGCTCTTTCTAACACATTCTTAAGCCCCAAAGGGAGAACTGTAGGGCAAACGACAGCAAAGCGGTTGGCCCTTCCAGGCACAGAGCAACCATCCAGGTAAAAGTTAAAATGAGAAGACTGGCAAAGTGGCTCAGTGGGTCAAGCGCCTGCCCAGAAGCATGAAGACCCGAGTTCAAATTTCTAGCACCTGCATAAAAAGCCAGATGTGGTCGTGCGTGCCTGAAGCTTCAGCATTGGAAAGCTGAGACTGGAAGAGCCTGCAAGTAAGTTCAAAACCAGCTTAGACGACTTGAAATCTTGTCAGAAAACAAAACTAAACTAAACTAAAACTAAAACTAATAAGTAAAAAATGCCTCGGTCTTTGGATGGGGGTATTTCAGACATTATGCGTAAGGCAAAATGCAAAGTCCCAGCCTGGGTCAGTGGGAGGGAACTTCCCACCCAGCAATGAACCTCCATGGCCCCTACCCGGTAAATATCATCAATGTGTTTACTTCTTATTAAAACACTAGGGCAAATGCCAGGCAGTGGTGATGCATGTCTTTAATCCCAGGACTCGGAAGACAGAAGCAGGCGGATCTCTGAGTTTGAGGCCAGTCTGGTCTACAAGAGCTAGTTCCAGGACAGGCTCTAAAGCTACAGAGAAACCATGTCTCAAAACACAAAAAAAAAAAAAAAAAAAAACAAAAAAAAAAAAAAACAAAAAAAAAACCTGTGGCAAAAAAAAAACAACAACAACAAACAAAAAAAAATTTCAATGTGGAAAATTTTTCTTAATAGGAATGGAAAATTACAGATATAGAATCATATCACTTTAGCTGGAAGGGACCTTGGAGACCATCAGTGGAACCTCGGCCTACTTCTGGAGTTCACATTACAACACCCTGCTATCTTCTGCTTGATCCTGAGACTGAGCCCTTTCTCAGCACCTCCAAGGAAGTTTCCCACCCATGCTTGGGCAGTTGGCAGACAGTTCTCAGGTCAAACCAAATACTAATTCTGGAAACTTCTACCCTTCAGTCCTAATTTAAAGTGTGTTCCCCCACTCCATGACCAGTGCTGTGAGTGTACTAAGTGTGTAGTCTGATCGCCGGCTCTTCCTCCCGAAGCTCAGTATCCCACTCTCTCCAAATATAACTAACCCATGATAAGATTTGACTGTGGGCAGCAGCCATCCAGCAGTGACATGGAGTCTTCCCTGTGGTCTTTCTCTTGTCTGGAAAACCAGGGGTCAGGGAGCATACTCCTCTTGAGAAAGGTTCAAAGGCACACATGGTGCTTCCAAGTCACCTTTGCAAGTTCTCTCAGTAAAGGGGGAATAGCAGTCACACACTGTCAATGAACAGGAGGATTTTTTTAAGGGTCTTAAAATTTTGAGTATTTTTAAACAATAAAAGCAACATCATTGACTCCAATCATTAATAAGCCCAACCATTTCTACCAAGACAGGGCTGCACTCCTAGTAACTCACTCATAATTTTAATTTATTTTACATATTTTCCAGTCTCCAGGGAGATCGGTAGAGCAATTCATTCAGGTATTCACCAGCGTGACCATAAATCCTGATTCTATCTTCCTGGGCCAAGCGATCCACACCGTCATGGGAAGAAGACAGAGCTAGGCACAAACATACAGCCCTCACTGAGAGGCTGTGATACTCGCCAACTCACCGTCCCAAGCCCTACAGCTCACCACCCAGAGACATGTGCACACTCACGTGTAGACACACACTCATAAGCACACATGTATGCACATGCGCACACACACACACACACACACACACTCAAGGTCTTCCAATCAATCACTCCATTCATAGTCTCCTTTCCATCAGGAACAGGAACGGAAAACCAGGTCTTCACAAGAAGACTCTTGGGCTCTCCTTGTGGGCTGAACAATTTTATGATAGAGGCAACTGTGAGCAGCCAGGCAAACAAGGCAAAGGCCATATTTGGTTTGTCCAGCCCAGTTTACACCCATCATTCAGTCAGCAAAGCAGTGTTCATCAGGAACAGAAGATCCAAACAGATGTTTTGTTAAGCAAATCTGTGAAGCCGTTCTTGCTTCTTGACAGTTAAAAGCACTATTTCTGATGGAGAAGAAAGAAAAAATCACTAAGATGTTATGAAATAATCTTTTCTTTTTTTAATTTTAGTTCTTTTCTATATTTTTTGTTTACATAACAATCCCAGTTCCCCTGCCCTCCTCTTCTCCTGCTCCTTCCCCTTCCCCCAACTCCAACCCTATCTGTTCCTCAGAGAGGTTAAGGTCTCCCCTGGGAAGTAAATTAAGTCTGTCTCATCACCTCCTTGGGGCAGGACCAAGACACCCCTCCCCCTCCCCGCGCCTCCACCAAGCTAAGCAAGCTATCTCTCCATTGAGAATTGGCGCCACAAAGTCAGTTCATGCAAACAGTTGGATCCTGGTCCTATTGCCAGTGGTCCCATGTACTGTCCAAGTCTCTCTATTGTCACCTGTATTCAGGGAGCCTAGTTCTGTCCTCTGCAGGATCCCCAGTTTTCAGTCCGGAGTCAGTGATCTTCCACTAGTTCAGGCAAGCTGATTCTGTGGGTTTCCCATCGTGATCTTGACCCTTTTGCTCATGTTATCGCTGGCCCCTCTCTTTGATTGTACTCCAGGAGCTTGGCCCAGTGGTTAGCTGTGGATCTCTGCATCTGCTTCCAACTGTTTCTGGAAGAGGATTCTAGCTTCTCTGAGGTTGTGGACTGTGTAGGCTGGTTATCCTTTGCTTTATGTCTGGCATCCACTTATGAGTGAGTATATACTATATTTGTCTTTCTGGGTCTGGGTAACTTCACTCAGGATGTTTTTTTTCTAGTTCTGTTCATTTACCTGCAAATTTAAAGGTGTTTTTTTTGTTTGTATGTTTGTTTGTTTCCACTGAACAGTACCCCATTGTGTAAATGGACTATATTTTCTTTATCCATTCTTTAGGTGAGGGACATTTAGGTTGTTTTCTGGTTATTACAAATAATGCTGCTATGAACACAGTTGAACAAATGTTCTTGTGGTATGATTGTGACTCTTTGGGGTATATGTCCAAAAGTGGTATTGCTGGGTTTTGAGGTAAACTGATTCCTAATTTTCTGAGAAATCGCCATACTGATTTACAGGGCAGCTGGACAAGTTTGCACTCCCACCAGCAATGGAGGAGTGTTCCCTTTACCCCACATCCTCTCCAGCAGAAGCTGTCATCAGTGTTTTTTATCTCAACCATCCTGACAGGTATAAGATGGAACCTCAGAGTTGTTTTGATTTTCAATTTCCTGATGACTAAGGATATTGAGCATTTTGTTAAGTGTCTTTCAGTCATTTGAGATTCCTCTGTTGAAGAGTTCTCTGTGTAGGTCTGTACTCCATTTTTTAATTGGGTTATTTGATAGTTTGATGTCTAGTTTCTTGAGGTCTTTGTATATTTGGAGATCAGCCCTTTGTCACATGTGAGGTTGGTGAAGATCTTATTCCTTTCTGTAGGCTGCCACTTTGTCTTGTTGACCATGTCCTTTGTTTTACAGAAGCTTCTCTGTTTCAGGAGGTCCCATTTATTCATTGTTGTTCTCAGTGTCTGTGCTGCTGGGGTTATATTTAGTAAGTGGTTTCCTGTCCTTGTGTGTTCAAGGATATTTTCCACTTTCTCTTAAATGAGACTCAGTGTGGATGGATTTATGTTGAGGTCTTTGATCCATTTGGACTTGAGTTTTGTGCATGGCAATAGATTTGGATCTATTTGCATTCTTCTACATGTCGATATCCAGTTATGCTAGCACCATTTGTTGAAGATGCTTTCTTTTTTCCATTTTCATATTTTTATATTTTTTTAATATTTTATATTTTAGCTTCTTTGTCAAAAATCAGGTGTTCATAGGTGTGTGAGTTAATATCAGGATCTTTGATTCAATTCCACTGGTCTACCGGTCTGTTTTTATGCAGATACCACAGTATTTTCATTACTGTACCTTTATAATAGTTTGAAGTCAGAGATGGTGATGCCTCTAGATGTTTCTTTATTGTACAGGGTTGTTTTGGCTATCCTGGGTATTTTGTTTCTCCATATGAAATTTAGTATTGTTCTCTGCTAGGTCTGTGAAAAATTGTGCTGGGATTTTGATGGATGTTGAATTGAATCTGTAGATTGCTTTTGGTAAGATTGCCATTTTTACTGTGCATGTGAGATCTTTCCATTTTCTGATATCTTCTTCAATTTCATTCTTCAAAGACTTAAAGTCCTTATCATATAGATCTTTCATTTGTTTGGTTAGAGTTACCCCAAGATATTTTATATTGCTTGTGGTTGTTGTGAAGGGTGATATTTCTCTGATTTCTTTCCCAGCCCATTTATCATCTGTATATAGGAAGGCTATTGTTTTTTTTTTTTTGAGTTAATCTTGTATCCCGTCACATTATTGAAAGCGTTTATCAGTTGTAGGAGTTCCTCGTAGAATTTTTGGGGTCACTTATGTATACTATTTTCATCAGCAAATAGTGAAAGTATGACTTCTTCCTTTCCAATTTCCTCTTGATCTCTTTTTGTGTCTTATTGCTCTAGCTAGAACTTCAAGAACTATGTTGAATATATATGGAGAGAGTGGTCAGCCTTGTCTTGTTCCTAATTTTAGTGGAATTGCTTTGAGTTTCTCTTCATTTAGTTTGATATTGACTGCCGGCTTGCTGTATATTGCCTGTATTATGTTTAAGAATGTTTCTTGTATCCCTGATCTCTCCAAGACCTTAATCATGAAGGAGTGTTGGATTTTTCAGCATCTAATGAAATGATCACGTGGCTTTTCCCCCCCAGTTTGTTTATATGGTGGATTACATTGACAGATTTTTGTATGTTAAGCCATCCCCTGCATCTTTGGAATAAAGCCTATTTGACCATGGTGTTTGATGTTTCTGATGTATTCTTGGATTCAGTTTGCCAGTATTTTATTGAGTATTTTTGTATCAATGTTCATGAGAGAGATTAGTCTGTAATTCTCTTTCTTAGTTGCATCTTTGTGTAGTTTGGGTGGCAGAGTAACTGCATCCTTGTGAAAAGAGTTTGACTGTTTTCTTTCTGTTTCTAGTGTGTGGAACAATTTAAAGAATATCGGTATTAGCTTTCCTTTGAAACTGGTAGAATTCTGCGACGAAACAATCTGGTTACGAGATTTTTTTTTAGTTGAGAAGCTTTTGATGACTATTTCTAATTCCTTATGGGGTATAGATCTATTTAACTTGATTATTTGGTCTTTATTTAACTTTGGTATGTGGTACTTATCCAGAAAGTTATCCATTTCCTTTAAATTTTCCAATTTTGTGGAGTACAGGTTTTTGAAGTCTGACCTGATGATTCTGAATTTCCTCAGTGTCTGTTGTTATGTCCCCCTTTTCATTTCTGATTTTATTAATTTGGATATTCTCTCTCTGCCTTTTGGTGAGTTTAGATAAAGGTTTGTCTATTTTGTTGATTTTTTTTTTCTTAAAGAACCAACTCTCTGTCTCATTGAGTCTTTATAATGTTTTCTTTGTTTCTATTTTATTGATTTCAGCCTTCAATTTGATTATCTCCCCCCTCCCCCCTGTCTACTCATTCTGGGTGTGTTTTCTTCTCTTTGTTCTAGATCTTTCAGGTATTCTGTTAATTCACTAATGTGGGATTTTTTTCCAGCTTCTTTATGTAGGCTTCTTTATGTTAGTGCTATGAACTTTCTGCTCTTAGGACTGCTTTCATTGTGTTCCATAAATTTGGGTATGTGGCGCAGTCATTTTCATTGAATTTTAGGAAGTCTTTATTTCTTTCTTTATTTCTTCCTTGACCCATTGATGATTCAGTTGAGCACTGTTTGGTTTCCTTGTGTTTGTGGGCTTTCTGAAATTAGTGTTGCTCTTAAATTCTAACTTTAAGCCATGGTAATCCAATAAGATACATGGGGTTATTGTAATTTTTTGTATCTGTTGAGATTTGCGTTGTTACTGAGTATGTGGTAAGTTTTTAAGAAGGTTCCATGAGGTTCGGAGAATAAGATATATTCTTCTGTGTTTGGATGGAATATTCTATAGATGTCTGTTAAGTCCATTTGAGTCATAACATCTGTTGGTTCCCTTATTTCTCTGTTAAGTTTCTGTCTGGCAGACCTGTCCAGTGGTGAGTGGGGTGTTGAAGTCTCCCACTATTAGTGTGTGGGCTTAATGTGTGACTTAAACTTTAGTAATGTTTCTTTTACAAATGTGGGTGCTTATGTATTTGGGGCATAGATGCTTATGTCTTTTTATTGATTTTATTAATTTAAAGTCTATTTTGTTAGATATTAGGATAGCTACACCAACTTGTTTCTTAGGTCCATTTGATTGGAAAAACATTTTCCAACCCTTTATTCTGATCTAATGTCTGTCTTTAGGGGCTGGAGAGATGACTCAGAGGTTAAGAGCACTCACTGACTGTTCTTCCAGAGGTCCTGAGTTTAATTCCCAGCAACCACATGGTGGCTCACAACCGTCTATAATGAAATATGGTGCCCTCTTCTGACCTATAGGGATATATGCAGGCAGAATACTGTATACATAATAAATAAATAAATCTTTAAAAAAATAATGTCTGTCTTTAAGGTTGAGGTGTGCTTCTTGTATGCAGCAGAAGAATGAATTTTGTTTTCATATCCAATCTGTTAGCCTGTCTTTTTATAGGTGAAATGAGTCCATTTATATTAAGGGCTCTTAATGACTGGTGATTGCTAGTTCCTGAGGGGAACTAGCAGGTGGTGATATTACATGTGGGGTTCTCTTTTTTGGGATTTACAGCTGTGAGATTATCTATCACTGTGTTTTTGTGGATGTGGCTGACTTCCTTGGGTTGCAGTTTTCTTTCTAGTACTTTCTGTAGGGTTGGATTTGTGGATAGGTATTGGTTAAATCTGGTTCTTCATGGACTATCTTGTTTTCTCCGTCTATGGTGATTGAAAGCTTTGCTGGGTATATTAGTCTGGGCTGGCATCCGTGGTCTCTTAGTCTCTGTATAATGCCTGTCCAGGACCTTCAGGTTTTCATTGTTTCCATTGAGAAGTCAGCTGTAATTCTGATAGGTTTGCCTTTATATATTACTTGGCATTTTTTCTTTGCAGCTTTTAATATTCTTTCTTTATTCTGTATGTTTAGCGTTTTGATGATAATGTGACGAGGAGACTTTTTTGGTCCAGTCTATTTGGTGTTCTGCAAGTTTCTTGTATTTTCATAGGCATATCTTTCTTTAGGTTGGGAAAGTTTTCTTCTATGATTTTATTGAATATATTTTCTGTGTCTTTGAGTTAGACTTCTTCTTCTATACCTATTGTTCTTAAGTTTGGTCTTTTCATGGTGTTCCATATTTCCTGGATATTTTGTGTTAAGCTTTTGTTGAATTTAACAATTTTCTTTGATCAATGAATCTATTTCCTCTATTGTATCTTCAACACCTGCGATTATCTCTTTTATTCTATCGTTTTATGCTTGCATTTGTGGTTCCTGATCATTTATCCAAATTTTCCATTTACAGAATCCCCTTGGTTTGTGTCTTCTTTATTGTCTCTATTTCAGTTTTCAAATCTTAAATTGTTTCTTTCACTTACTGATTGCTTTCTCTTGGTTTTCTTTAAGGGATTTGTTGATTTTTTTTTCCAATTTTTTGTTTGTGCTTTCCTCCACTTCTTTAAGGGAATGTCTCATTTCCTCTCTAAGGTCCTCAATCATTTTCCTGAGGTTATTTTTAAGGTGATTTTCTTCTGCTTCATCTGCGTAGGGGTGTTCAGATCTTGCTGTTGTAGAGTCACTAGTTTCTGGTGGTGTCATATTGTTCTTTATGTTGTTGAGTGTATTCCTACCTTGTTGTTTACCCATCTTTTCTTCCAATCAGTATAGGTGGAGCTTGCACCTGGAGAAGAGATCACCAGAGACTCTGCCCTGCCAGCACCTGAAAGAACATTCATCGGAGTCACAGCCCCCTACTACACTAATTGGAGGAAAAGGAACCCCTGAAGTACAAGCTCCACCTATACAGATGGTCACTCTTCACAGTGGAGACGGGCCCAGGTTCCAGCCGCTTGCCGCTCACGGGAGGGTCAGTCACTAGGACCTCCTCTGACACTCCCGGGCCATCCTTTCCTCTCTATTAAACAGGTTAATGCCTGTCACAGAGTTATAGAGGTATATGTAAATTTTTTTTATGTCAAGGTCTCACCCTACAGCCTAGTCTGGCCCAGAACTCAGCAATACTCTTGCCTCCATTTTTAATTCCTTGAAGGGAATTCTATGTTATGATAAAACCAATTTGTGTGGAGTGGTACACGCCTTTAACCCCAGCACTTAGGAGTCAGAGGCAGCTGGATCTCTGTGAGTTTGAGGCCAGCCTGATCTACAAAATGAGTTCTAGGACAACCAGGACTGTTACAGAGAGAAACCCTGTCTTGAAAAAACAAATAATAATTATTATTATTATACTAGTTAAAAATAATAATATTGGGTCTCTCTGAGAAAAAGTACAGCAAGTTGAAGTGCCATAGATTTTTTTTCTTTCCAATTTCTTTTTTATTGTTGTTTGTTTATTTGTTTTGGTTTTTCAGGACAGGATCTCTTTTCATATCCCTGTGTAAATGCACAAAGGATAAAAATACATTATAGAACCAAACTATTCTATTTCTTTTTAAAGTGCACAGTAAAATAATTTGGGGATATAATAGACATTCAATCACAACACCAGGGGTTTGGTTATGAAATGCCAGTAACTGTTGCTAAGTCCTCAACCTAGTCAATGAACAATAGACACTAATCTTTGACCAGATGTCCAACTGATGTAGAAGGTCCCTGTGAGTATGATGAAACCCTGGGAACACACTTCTGAAAGGAAGTTGTGAGAGACCAGGTACCTCTTCAGTGAATGTGTTCCCAGAGAAACCCAGCTCCAGCTGGGACTGGAAATGATCAACCCTTATTTTGAAGGGGGGCGAGATTTCTTCCCTGGATGGTCTCTGGTTATGGTGGAGCCCATTCCTCCGGCTCTCCTCCTCCCTCCTAGCTGTCCCAGCAAGACCGTGGGAGAGGCAGTCAGGAATGTGAGCTAGCTACCCTGTGTACTAGGGGGGGAAAGGTCCTCCCGAGAGCAAGGACGATATGAAG
This sequence comes from Myodes glareolus, assembly GCF_982192425.1. NCBI lineage: Eukaryota > Metazoa > Chordata > Mammalia > Rodentia > Cricetidae > Myodes > Myodes glareolus. The sequence goes on along the minus strand of NC_142036.1, from coordinate 46,251,527 downwards.
ATTTCCTCCGCAGCCTTCATAATACAAACACCACTACAAAGTGCCCTAAGGGCTGCCAGGGAACGGGCAGGTTACCCAGGTGTGTTGGAAAGATCTGGAATGTGTTGCTCCTCCAGAAGCTGCCTCTCTGCTTAATTGTGGGCTTCTAAAGGGTGAGGTCATCTAAGGATGATGAGTCAACCTAAGCACTCCTTGATATCTCTTCTTTTAAGGCTCCTGCAAAGACAGGTGGGAAATGCCGGCGTTACAGCCCTCAAGAGGGACTGACGTCAGCCTACAGTAAAACCTCTCATACCTCGCTTCTAATCTCTGCCTTCACCACATGTACGAGCTGTGGGATCTGAAGGCCCCCAAATCTCCATTTTCTCATCTCTAAAATGGGCTGGAACCTACCCCGGGATGACTGCCAGGTTAGTTTGACGTTTCATCCTAGAGCGTGGCACGGGGTTCCAGGAAACGCTGTCTATTGTTGCGTCATCTGCGTCTCCTCGCTGATTCATTCTTAAGCTCAGGGATTTCGTGTAGAAGAAAAATCGGTGATTCTGCAGGTTGGCAGGAGTAGATTTCAGAGCAGAGGAGCAGCTCAGTGGTAGAGTGCTGGGATCCACGGGACTCCGGCCGTTGGAATTCTGAACCAGTTACAGTCCCATAAAATGTAACTGTTAAGCACTGCTGTGGTATGGAAAGGCCCTGGGATTCATGCAGGTACAGCTGGGTTCCAGCGTCACTTCCACCCACCATGTCGCCTTGGAGATGTTACTCAGGAAACAGAAACAAGAAATCTGAAAAGCCCATTCCACATTACACGTTTGGATAATTTTATAATGCCATATTTTCTTTCTATAACCGGTTGTATTTTAAAAGCAAGACCTTGCTTTTCATTATTATCATTTATTTTAAGATGGCGCCTAAACTGCCCCCTAATCCATTAGTTCACATGATCCTCTTGTTAAATCTGGAATCTCTGGTACTCCATCTCGGTAGCACTATACAAGGCTGGAAACTCCCGTCTAACAGAAATAAAATAAAGTGCCTTTTAAAACCTCTTGTTTCATTTTTAAATTAGACTACTCTACCACATAGAGTTTGGCAACCAAAAATACTAATAAAAGTTGCCATTCTGAAATATACAACGGTGCAGACCTGTGATCCCAGCTCTTCAGAGACTGAGACAAAAGCAGTTGTAACTGAGCAGCTTGGGAGGTGACTCGGCAGGTTAGAGTATTTGCTGCTCTTGCAGAGAACCAGGGTTCAGCTCCCAGTACCCACTTCCAGTTTCTGGGGACCCAATGTTCTCTTTTGGCCTCCAAGAACCACACATGATGCACATAAACTCACACAGTGGTGCACACACACATACACATACTTTTTAAATCTTTCTTTAAAAGACTAAGAAAGTCAGGAGGTGGTGGCTCACACCTTTAATCCCAGCACTTGGGAGACAGAAGGAGGCAAATCTCCGTGAGTTTGAGACCAGCCTGGTCTACACGGTTAGTTCCAGGATGGTCAGGGCTACACTCAAAAAACAAACAAAAGGAAAACGACTAATAAAAATAAATGAAAGTTAAAATATTCACACTCCTAACATAGCCACTGCCTTCACTGTGCCTTCTCTGGTAATGAAAGCATTATCAAGACCATATTATGGTTTTTCTCACTGGAACTCCCTCACCCATCTCTCAATTCCTTTGCTGGCTTGCTATTAAACTAATAAAGCAAATCATATATACATACAAATCAAGACAGGAAAAGCAAAATATACAGACTGCAGAGATTCTATCACATGAGCATAGGCTGCTCTATGGCCTTTATTGATTTTGTGTTGGCTGAACACACACGTAAGTCTTGACTAACACGAGCGTTAACAGGAAAGTAGCTGGGCCCGCCTCACTTTCTGTACCAATATATAATTTCCTTGGATTTTCACACCTGGATTAGTGGCATCAGTGGTTGTCATACACCCAGAAATCTTTATCAACAGACCCGAGGGAAGGCAACCAAAGAGATCAGGGGTATGTGTAATTTGGCTATAGAAAAAAAAAAATTTGTCTAGAGTGCTTAGCATATTCCTATTTCAGAGTCCAAATGTCAAACATCAGCCTCGGTAGAATTAAAGAGAAAGTGTCGAACAAACAACTCCATTTTCTGACATGTGTGAGAAGGGGAGAGAAGTAAAAATCAACCCTGGTACTGTTTCATACGGAAGATAATCAATATTAAAACTCTCCACCAAGGTAATTCCTACTGGAAGAAAACGGAAATAAGTTCACAACGCTTGGGGTATAAACGCCTAGGAGGCAGCGTTGCCAGACAAGATCCAAGGGGACATTCCACTGAATTTTAATTGCAATAAAAGTGATTACTTCTTCGTAATAAATGCAAACACAACAACTTAATTTTTTGACAGGAAAACTTTCTCTCCCAGAGCATGCATGTCCCCCAAGTTGAGAGAGCCTCATCCTGGTCCCCATCGCCAACCCCTAGGCTCCACATAAGCCAGTGCAATGCCACAGCACAAGAAAGCACTCCACATGACTTCGTTGAAGAGACGCGTGAGTCCAGCCACCCCCTCAAACAGCCTGGCGTCCCTTTAGCATCTCCATTTTCCTTGTAGGGACTCCTTGGCCTCCCTTCACCATACAGTTGGGCCCCAGGACATAATGAATGCTGGGTCTGTGACCCAGACCACTGACTGTTGAAGGACACGGGTCAAAGAACCCCACCTACAACAACTGACCAGTCTGCCAGCTTTCCTAGGTCAACAGCCATGCCCTCCCGCTTTCAGAAGCTTCTCACTCTGTGGACAGATTGTGGTTTCATCTGTTACGGGTCTTCCCTGTGGTTGTTCCATGTGCAAAAAAAAAAAAAAAAAAATCATTTTTAACGCATGATCTTGTGTTGCGAAACATTCCTTTACACTGTGTGAAGATGTGTCACTGTGATGGGTTTAATGAAGAGCTGAATGACCAATAATTAGGTAGGAAGAGGTTAGGTGAGACTTCTGGGGACAGAGAGGTCTCGCGGAAGAAGAAAGGCAGGGTTGCCACGCGCTGGCTGCAGGAGGAGAGATAAAAGCCATGAGTTACACGGCAGCATGCAGATGAACCGAAATGGGTTCATTTAAGTTACAAGATCTAATGGGACAAACCTAAGCTATAGGTTGAGGTTTTATAACTACTAATACGTCTCCGTGCCATTTTTTGTGAGCTGGAGTTCCTTCCCCCGCTCCCGTCCAAAAATCAGACTGCCATCCTGTGCAGATGGGAGAGCAGGAAGATGGGCAGCATAAACACTACCCCTGGCCCGCATGAGCTTAGGCATCAGATTAACGTTTTAGTCCTGCCTAGCTGGGTCATGAAATCAGATACGGGGAGGAAGCTGGCCACGGAAGGGCCGTCACAATTGAGGGCGTGAGGATGCAGGGAGACAGGCATGCAGGCTGGGCATGGGCAGTGGGCAAATGGGGACAGTCAGAGGAAGCCTCGGCCTCCAGGTGTGAAGTGTCCCGCTTGGGGAGGGGGTCACTATAAGTCCAGCCAAAGCTCGCTGAATTACTCTGTGAGTCTTAAAGAGTAAAGCGACCTGGAGACACTCCGATGAACTTTTCTTAATGTGTTCATCCCCTGATTAAAAGTATTATAACAGTTTCTGAGAGGGAACCACGTTGGTTGACACCTGGAATCCGAAAACTTGTACTGGCGGCTGGTGAGTGGACTTAACTTGCTTTCCCCAGAGTTTTTCGTGTGTTAGGTTCCCAGCAAATACTAGCTGGATGTCTGAATGAACACATAAACAAGTGACTGGGGGACGAGCAATCTTTCTCGGACCTGTGAGCGTAGAATCAGAAAGCAGGAACCAAGCCCCAACAGCAGACAGAGCTTTACCACACACTGGTCTTGTGATCCACACCCTATGACCTTCAGCTGCTGGGCCTGTCGATGGGAATAGCTTGCCTTAATAAGCAGTTCGGAGGAGCAAGGGCGATTTCACGTCTGGAAGCCCTTTGTGATTGACAATAGGCTCTTCTACAGATCTGAGATAATCAGAAAGGATTCCGAACCCAGTTCTCCCCACCTCTAGCTATGTGACCTTGCTCAAGTGAGTGAACCCACCCAGACTTCTCATCCACACACAAAAGTTACAAGAGGCATATGCTCAGGAGCGAGCCAAGATGACCTTTTACCCTCCTGCTAATTTCTTTCCCCTAGGATGTCATTCTCGGTGTGTTTTCCAAACAGACGAGTACATTAACTAGGTGATGTGTGAGCCCTTGATCTGCCCAGGATTATTATTATTTGATGGCAATCATTAAAGCAGGTTGCAATCTGATTGACCATAGGTCACTCACACAGAGCAGCTGCAGTGGCCCCTCAGGACTGCTTCCTTATCAGGACCCTGACACCCAGGTGTTTCCTCAGCTCAGAATCCACCCTCTAGGTTTCCTCAAATTGTGTCTTTCAAACGGTGCCCACCCTGACCTGGTGTGCGAGAGGAAGTACTTCACAGTGATGGCCCCAACCACCTCTCAGGAAGTCACAAGGACCTTCCACACCCAGCCTCTGCTTCCAGGGCCTCAGATAGAAGCAGAAGCTTCCAGAAACAGCCAGGAGCCCAGTATATTGTCTCTAAGACTTGGCTGTCTAAACCAGGAAGTTTGATTTTAGTTTTGACCTATTTTTTCCTTTTTAAGACAGGTTCTCATATATCCCAGGCCGACATGGAGTCAAGGGTGACCCGATGTGCTTCCACCACCAGAGTACTGGGGTTGCAGGCTTGTGCCATCACACCCAGTGTGTGTGGTCCTGGAGACCAAATCCAGACTTCCTGCACGCTAGCTAGCACTGCGCCTTTTGAGCTATGTCCCCAGTCCTAAACCATGTACTGACTTATACCCTCTCAGAGACACTGTAGACAGTGTGTCTGCTAATGCCAGGTCAGGAGCCCCCACAGGTGAAGATCTCAGAGAGCGTCACACCAAGAGTCCCAGATACCTCCCTCTCGGCTCCTGTTGGCGTGCTGGGCCCTCTCATCCCAAAATCCTGGGACAAACTCTCCTGTCCTTATTTTTCTTTTCGCTGAGCCTAAATGCCTGTGTTCGCTATGTGGACAGCTTTTAAGCCGACTCACAAAGCCTAGTGCTTGAGACAAAGTTAGCCAGGTTCTGCACTTTGTCCACGTTTCAACAACTCTTCTGCCTGATATTAAAAATAGCTTCGTCTGGTCCAGTGAGATCAGGCCAGGAGACAGGCGCCTGCTATTCTAATCTCAACCTCACAAATAGTTCTTGATGGGCTCGAGCCTCGCTCAACACCTTCAGGGGCTCCGGTTGTACCAGAGGGCCTGCTGGTTACCGCTGAAGACGGAGTGCTGCGTGAAGTCCTCTGGGCTGCTCCTGAGGTCCACAAGAAGTCTGTACACATTCATTACTATTATGGGCCATATTGATGCCTCAGAACTGAGCCACCATTGAGAGCATTCATTCCCCATACTTGGGGTATCCTATATTTCCCAGGCCAGACCCTACAAAAGCCTCCCTTGAGAGTCAAACTCAAACATCTATAGTAAATAGGCCGTCATCCCCCTCCTCCATTCCCCACCCCTAATTCCACCTCCCTTCTTTCCCCCAAAGCCCATCTTGTACTCTGTGGGGGGAAAAAAAAAAGTAGACCCTTTGGTTGCCAAGGGAACCAGGCCTTTTATTCTGTTCCAATGACTGGCTGGTTAGGGCTGAGGAGTAGGGCAACAACTGGTGCCCAGACCTTTGCAGCGCCCCTCCCTACAATGCCCCCCTTTTTCCCGAAGGAGGTGGGTGGGTTGCACCCCAGTTGCCTTTTCACCCAAGCCCAGCTGGGTGAGACAGAGCCCTTGGGCTCTCAGGAGTTTCCCTGGCTGCCATTTCGGGAGATCAGTGCTCCCCAGGCCCTCCTCTGGCCCTGGTCCTTTCCAGGAGGACAATAGTCTCCACGCAAGGGAAAATTCCATCGCCCAGGGTTCAAGTCTCCAAGGAGTTGCTGGGGCCTCTGTTTAGCCTAGAGTGGGCTCTGAGGAGCCGCTGCAGCTGTCTGGCTTGTCCCTCTCTCCCCACCCCCGTGTTTTCTGTTTAACCCCTGAGCTGCCAAGAAGCTGTTTTCCTCCAGACAGTGCCTGGGAACTAAGGAAGAAAAGAAATAAAGTTTTGTTCCCTCGAGGGAACTAATTGGGAAAGATGAGCAGTGTGGACCGCAGGGAGGAGGCTCCCACCCACCTCTGCACGTCCTCATGGAACCGGGATTCCAGGAACTGGAAGCAAGGGGCTATAGAAAACCAGTGCTGCACCGGAGCTGCCCAAGCAGCTGACAGCCATTTTTCTCAAGCTTAGAAGGTGTTGAGGGTGCGGGAAAAGATGTGGAGAGCTGGGATGGGCTACATTCCCCACCTCAAGGCCCTAAGCCAGCACCTGCTTTTCTCCCCCTGCTGTTTCTTCCAAGATCTGCACAAGAAACTGTGGAACAAAAATAAGAACTAGGGGGACCAAGGTATCATGTTTCAAAACAGTAGGCTGGTAAGTGGGAACCATCCAGCAACCTCATGTCAAAGTCTGAAAACAGGTGTTTGTTGGAGGAATTTTACTTCAGTGACATCGGCTAGGGATCAATAAGAAGTTTAGTCTGCTGCTTGTCTTAAGATGGGATAAATTCTAAGTACAGATCCACGAGGAACTGAGACATTATTCTGACCCCTTTGGGAATAGAATAGATTTCTAAGCAACCATCAACCCCTCCACTTACGAAGCCAGCCAGTCATGGCCACTATCCACCCAGTGCGTGGAGGTAAGGACGGCTTCGCCATTGATCAAGAGCATTTGAGGAAGAAAAAAAAAAAAGCACTCCTGCATTGAGACAGTACTGCAAATATCATCTCTGCACCTGGGAAACACCTTCTCCCCTCCCACCTGGGAGGAGGGTTCTGATTCAGAGATGCAGACAGTTGGGGGTCTAACACAGAACCCAAAGGTTCACACTGGCCCTGGGAATACATACAACATACATACATACACCAGGGTGCCCTTGGGTTCACGCTCATAGCCACATCTCTGGTTCCCCCATAGTAGCAGAGCCTGCTGACCCACGGCCTCATCTTGCAGCTGCCTAGCCTTCTGCTGTTGTGACGAGGTTGTACTTTTTTTCTTTCGGGAAACTGCTGTGCAAAATGAAGTGACCCAAAGCACAAAAAACAAACTTCCCAGCAAAGGCACTGAGAGGAAAGGAAAGTCGGCCTGGCACTCAGAACTCTTGAACTGGGCTGTGGCCCCTACCCCCAGCAGCTCATGCTCCCTCCATGCCTATGGCTCAAGCAGATGGGAGCCTGGCTCCGGATCCTCCATCCATACTTTCTTTAAGCGCTTCGGTGGCCAGAACAGACACTGAAAAGTCTTTGAGGAGCAGATCTTACACGCAGCTCTGAGATAGGCCATGGCAGAGGTGGACTTGCTGCTGCATGTCATAACTGAAAAGACCCCCACCCCACGTGAACACACGCAAGTGTTGACTGCATTGGATCATCTACATAATTTCTGTTAGCCCTGAAGAAAGAGCTGACTGTTGAGGGGCTGGCCAGGGCTAAGGTGGAGCTTCAATGTGGCCATTTTCAGAGCAAACGCAGTGCCTGGTGCCAGATCCCTTTCAAGTTGAATAGAATGGAAAAAAAAGCTAAGCAACACACCAGAATAATAATATCTAACATTGCAGTGCCACTGCCCAGGAAGGCTGCTCTCTGGGTTTCGTACGGATTCATTTATTTTTGCCTCGTAATAACCCTATGAGATAAATAGCAGTGTTCTATTTTATGGAAGAAAAGAAGAAAGAAAAAAGAAAGAGAGAGAGAGAGAGAGAGAGAGAGAGAGATTACAAACTAGGAAATCCAAGGGCAAAAACTAGTCTCCCAGAGAGACCCTCAACAGAGAACATTAGACTAAATTGCCCAGGATCCTGGCTTCACTGTCGCAGAGACCCCTGTGGATGCTCAAGGAGGAAATATGACCAAACTGAGTTTCTGTGGCTGGGAGTCAGCAGACGACCATACTTCCCATCCTGGGGAAGAGCGCTGCCCGCTGCTCCTGGACTCCACAGTCCCCGCTGATCAACCATAGGTCTCCCAGACCTCACGAGTACCTGCTTGTCTTTGGATTCTCTGAAGAAGGTGATGACAAGTGTAGGAGTTGGCGTGAGAATGGATTCACAGACAGAGCGAGCCCAATAAGTAACCAACCACTCACTGCACACATGAGACTCCGTTTGCACGTTCTGGTGTTTTGGGAACTATGTGCTGTCTTGAAATGTGTCTGTTTGAGCCATGAGTAAGTGCAGGGGGGAGGGGGGACAGATGCCTTTTTCCAGATAATGAAATGAGGTTTCATGGAGGAAGCCGCCTCTTAGTCACACTTCCTGTTTCACACTGACCTTTGAAAAGGAAACCCACAAGTCAACCTGTGCTAAGGCCTGCATACAAAATCTACCCACAGGTACAATAAAGATGAGCTAAATAAAGCCCACAGCCGGGGCCCAGCTCCACCTGAATCAGTGGAAATAACAAGATCACTGAGGACGACTGATGGTCAGAGATAAGGGACATGCTGGTGTTCTATAAACAACCAATAACAGGGGCATGTGAGAGATGCAGATGACTGATAATCAGGAATCCCAGCAGAGAGGCAGAGTAAAGCCAGGGGCAATCATGGCCTTGGTCTCTATGTACTTAGGGCTTAGCCTCTAGTTATAAAAGAGGGGCCCTAAAAATTAGGAGAGATGCTTGGAGTGATTCCAAGAGAAGTCATGATGGCTGGGCTGTAAACGTAATTGTGCCAATGAGGATTACTGAGCCTGCAGAGGAAACCAACCGATAACAAGGAACTTTGAAGTTGGTAAGGAATCGATTTCCATGGAGAACAGCAGAGGTGTGTTTCCCCGCCAGCCGGCCACAGAATGACAGGCCTCCGCGGGTGTGAGCCACGCAGAGTGTCCAGGAGAACACAGTAAAATGAAAAGCATGGAAGCTGCTGAGGAATGGGGTGAGGAGTGGGGTCAAAAGCAGCCTGGCCTTGGCCAGGAGTGCTGGGCCAGCAGCTGGGAAAACCTGGGTTCTGATCACCCAGCCGACTCATCCCCACCCTCATCGTGCCGTCCTAGCTCCCTCTGTAACACCCACGATTTCCCAATCATTCTTCCGTTGTCTTTCCTGTTGATGTGGCTGCTGAACCTTCTACATTGTCACTAAAGGGTCCGATTGGCTCCACCCACATTTGTATCGATGACTGGAGAACATGGTGGTTTTCCAGTTATCAACGGCATTGCAATAAATGACTTCAGATTTACTGCTGTAGAAGACCATCTATTTTCTCCTACTCGTGGGTTACAGAGGCAGAAATTTAGAGAGGTCCCTGCAGGGACCGCCCCTCTTCCTCTATGTCGGCAGTAAAGTAACAGCGGAATCTGGACCTATCTATCTGTAGACTTTATCATGTGCTGTCTGCCACCTGCTTGAAATGGGCCAGAAGCCTGGTTCCCCCAGGACTGCTGTGTGGAGAACTGCTTGTGGCCTGTCCTTGTGGCTTGGGTTTCTCGTTGCAGAGCATATGGGTTCTCCACATGCATTGCAGGAGAGCCCTACAGAAGCTGTATGACCAAGCCCCAAAAGTCACAGAGCATCGCCTTCTGTGTGCTTTCCTGATCAAAGCTATACGGTCCCACACAAGAGAAGGGACTTAGATGGCACCTCTTAATAGAAGGAATGTCCAAAGATTTCTAGCAGCTGAGTAACATTGGGAGCCACTTGGAGTCCATAGCCTTTGACCCAGTGGAGGTGATGCCCAACTGGTAGGATAGGCAGGGGTGATTTTTAAAAAATGGCAATGCCCATAGGCCTCAGACATTCCTGAAGAGGCCATGAGTGTGGCTGTGGTGACCCCCAAAAGGACCTCTTCTGAAAGAACAGAGATCCAAGGAGCTGGTACAGACTCCCGGGGAATGCAGAAGCCCAGTTGTCACAGCTGGAGTGTGCCTGAGTCAGAGTAACAGCATGTGACGTGATGCTACCACAGGCATGGCTGGGTCTCAACCCCTCCTCCTAAGATCCAAGACAGTTTGTCAAATGTCCTTGCAGGAACATAAATACGGAGCCTATCCGCTCTTCCAAATAAGACATTGTTTCTCAAATGCGCATATGTTACACACTCCTGTGCTAGGAACTGAGCCTGGAGCCTCATACAAACTTGGCAAGTAGACTACCACTGAGATATTCACTAGGGATAGGATATCTTCGTGCTTTTATCTGGAAAGAGGGTCTCGCTAAGTCACCCAAGCTGGCCTTGAGTTCATGGTCTTTCTGCTTAGCTCACGATCCTGCCGCTTGGCTGAGATCACAGGTGTGCACCACTGTGCCTGGCTGCACACTCATCTGTGTCTCAGCTGATAGTTTTCTCGGTGATCAGTGTGATCAGGATTTTACCACACTAGGGAGGGGGGCAGACACAAACAAAGAGGAGATATCAAGTGAGGGAATCTTTTAGAATTATTTCTTCCTTCCTTGTAGAGAGGCCAGAGGTAAAGAAGTGGCAAAAAAGTAGACACCAGCCTGGCGGTCAAGACTTCATTACTGTCCTGTTCCACGAGAAGTCCTATTTCATTCATTCAGGAAAAGAAATAAGTTGCATTGATCTGGTGTTACTTGAGGCCATTTGATCTCACAGGCTGGAAATATTCGAGACTCTGGAGCTCAAGGGAGTGGTAAAGAAGGAAGAGCTCAGAGAAAGCCTGGGAAAGAATGGGGAGATAAAATTTATCTATTTATTTATTTAGGAAGGGAAGTGATCACCTTGGGCACTAACACCTGCCTAGAGCTTTCAAGCCTTTGGCTCACATAATCCTGGAACACTAGAGCAAAGCAGGGCCTTCTTAGACATCATTCAGGTCAACCATCAACTTTAGAGATGAGGAAACTGTGGTAGGACGCATCTGCACCCGCTGAATATCCGTGGGAGTTCCTGAATTTCCCAGGCTGATTTGCGGTTAGGGGAGGATCATCCGGATGACTCTGACCAATGGACTGTAAGTGGTCCTGAGCCCAAACAGGTAAGAGCTACCGCATCTCCTGCCTTACAGGCAACACATTCAGGATAGCATGACGAGAAGAAGGAAGCTATATCATCTACCATCACCAGAACAAGAAAGCAAACTTCACGGCTCATGCCACTGAAACTTGGCATTTCTTTGTCATGGGCTGGCTCCTCTTGACTCAAACGGTCTAGCACAGAGAAGCATGGGGATAAGGAACCTGGATATCCAGCAAATCCTCTCCATCTGTAAATCAGAATCAAAGCAGGTAGGAAGGCAGATGTTCTGCTGCAGGCGGAGGAGCACACAGCAGAAGCAACTCAGGGGCATGGTTGATCATAAACAAAACCTGTTCATGGACACAATCTTCTCAGCAGCCATGGCAGGGCCATTTTCAGCCCCACTTCATCAGGGCTTCAAAAGAAGGCAAAAGTAGCAGAAGAGAGCTTGGTCCCAAACGCAGCAGAAAACATCTCTTCTGAAAGGGTGAGGAGAATGTAAGCCAGAGGATAAGGAGGTGTGCCCCCAAAAGACATCTGTTGGACATGACATGGATATTGCGTGTATGAACTCGCTGCAGATAGGGTTAGCATACAAGACCTGCCCAACCCTAGGTCCATCAACTTTCATCATGAAAGGAGAAGGAGCTCATGAGGCCCCACCTCTCCTCTGAGGAGCTACCGACTGTTAGTGACATCAGGGGAGAGGGTAGCATTTTCTTCAGGGGTGGAGCCACTGAGAAGTTGCCCGCGCTCCAGTAAAACACTTCCACCCATGCTCATGCAAACAACCCTAATTAAACTCAGTGGGTCACACAGAGGCACAGGAAGATGGACTTGTTGAGAAGGGAGGGGGTGATAAAGTAACAGGGTAAAAGCAACTAATTCAGAGAGAGGAGGAGTGAGATCTGAAGAGTGAGGAGATAAGCCAAGAAAAAGTCAAGACTAGACTAGAATCCAAGACCTCTCTACACGAAGCTGGGGCCCATGTTTTTATAATGATTTGTTTGTTTGTTTGTTTTTTCAGGACAGGGTTTCTCTGTGTAGCCCTGGCTGTCCTGGGACTCTCTCTGTAGACCAGGCTGTCCCAGAACACACAGATCTGCCTGTCTCTGCCTCCCAAGTGCTGGGATTAAATGTGTGCCGTGCGCCCCTGCCGCCGCTACCACCTGGCTAGGATGCTGATAAGTTCTTAAAAGATGATTTCTCTCCCCCACTGCTCCGCCACTCTCTGAAAAATACTGGTTGGTGTGGGCTTCTTTATCCCCATGGGTTTACTTTTGTAGGAAGCTGATATCAGTACTTCCGCCTAGAGAAGTCTCCAGCTGTTCTGAAGCTAACTGGAGGTACCTGAGGAGTCCCAAGGCTGGGGCTGGGAAACCCCACGCTCACAGGTCCCCGGCTGAGAGTCCCCTTGGTTGATCCCCCTCAGAGTTGCAGCCCTTTGTGGTCACAGTCAGACCACCAGCAAGTGAGAAGGCTGCATTGGGCCACACCAAAGCAAGATTTCTTTAAAAAAAAAAAAAAAATCCAAATCACAACCAGGTTCCTCTTCCTGCCACATTGAGTGGGTGAGGGGATCTTTCTTCTATGGCTGTTCCTCTTTCGCCAGAAAGGGGAATGAACGGCTGAAGGCCAAGACGGGTTAAAGGCCAGGCTGTGCTGTCCAGCCTGAACCCGTGTCTCCAGGACTCTACACTGCCAGAGAAGTCTAGGCCCTTGCTAGCCTCCAACCCCAGGACACCTACCTGACCTCACTTTTGAATCCATCTACCCCGACCTTCGCCTTCAATCCCTGTCTACCCCTCCTTGAGCCTCCACAATCTGACTCCCATCTTCAGCCAGGGTTTATTTTGTGTTGCCATTTTGTTTGTTGGTCTTTTGGTTTTGTTGGTTGTTTAGGGATTTTTGTCTTTGTTGTGAGTTTTGTTTGTGTATCTGATTGTTTTGAGACAGGGTCTCACTCGGTCGCCCTACCTAGCTTGGAACTGGCTATGACTACGAGGCTGTCCTTGAACTCACAGAGTTCCTCCCATCTCTGCCCTGCAGGCCTTTCAGCTTGACTTTAAAGTCTTTCGCACCAAGGACATTACTGCAATTACTCACCCAGACAGCGAGATTTTAGGTTCAGCCTTAAAGACAACCTTTTTGACTTGAGGGAAGGGTCTCAGTTTCCTCATCTATATAATGGGAATGATAAGCTACCCTGTCCTGCAGGATGGTTATAAAGATTATTGGAAGTAGTTTAGTAGTGCTTGGAGAATGCCTGCCGAGCCGCAAAGTTAACCCCACCGCCTGGTCAGGTTCTCGTCCTGCAGTCATCCTATCAAAGGGTCTCATGCAGACTGCAAGTTGCTACTCCACATGGGTCACATTTTATCTCCAAGTTAGGTTTGGCTCCAAAGTGATGTGGGGAGAAGGGAGAGACCAGGATATCTTGGATTTCAGATTTGCAGATAAGGCTAAATGTACACTGGTAGTAATTCACACAGTAACATTATTCTGCCACCTAGAACACCTCCTGTGTGTTCTATTATTCCCTTCTAGAGGACCCTGACCTGAAAACCTTCCTTATTAATCTCACGCCCAATCTAAACTTTTCCTTGAGGACCAAACACACTCGTTTTATACAGAGGCACACACTATGTACTTCAGACCACCCTGGGGGCAAGCATTCCTGTTCTAGTCTTTCTGGTAACAAGTACAAGGCTGAGGACAAGAGGCTGCATAGCTACCTCCTGGGAACCATTCTGATTCTCCTGCTCAGAGCTGGACTAGGAGTGAGAGGGTAAGAGGAAACCATGAGGCTTCCTGCACACAGAAGCCTGGGGTGTTAGCCTGCCCAGATCCTTCACTGTCTGTGTATGTCTCCAAAGCTCTACTAAGGATCTACAAGAAGAACACAGAAATTTACATGGCAGGGTCTCCCTGTAGGGAACTCTGTGTGTGTAGAATACAAGCTGGGAGCCTGGGATGGGAGGGCGGCGGGAATGTCCTTGCTCTATAGAGAACTCTCTAAAAAGCCACTAAGGGCCTTAAAAAAAAAGACACTAACGTGTTGTATGCGCTCCATATATTTTGTTTGTGCTGTATTTGAGGGTTATGTTTGCTTTTTTATTGTGGTAAAATATATGTTATATCAAATTTACTATTTATCCACTGCAGGTGTTCAGTGGCAGAAAGGACATGCCCACTATTGCCCAACCTTCGCCATCATCCATTTCCAGAAGTCTTTCATCTTCCCAAAATAAAACTCTGTACCTGCTAACAATAGCTCCCCAGCCCACCCCCAGCCCCCCTCTCAGCCCACTGCCCCTCCTAGTGACCTCATTCTACTTTGTTTTTTTTTAACTTGACCATTCTAGACATTTCATATAAGTGGATTTACCAGATTCTTTTGCATAATGCCTTCAAAGGTTTTCCATATGGTAATATATATCAGAATCTCCTCCCTTTCCAAGGCCAAATAACATTCTCTTGTATAGATATGCCACATTCATTTATTCATCCATCTTTTGATGGGTGGTTGAGTTTCCTTTTTGTCTGTTGTACCTATTGCTGCCATACACAGGAAGTATAAATGCCCATTCTAGTCCCAAAGTCAATCTCTTGTGTATATGCTTAGGTGTGGAATTTCTAGGTCATATAATAATTCTTAGTCATTGTTTCAGGAATGACATACTAGGGGCTTTTTTTTAGCATTTCAGTTATTATTTCTTCAGTCACTGACTCAACCAATGTCAACAATCCACAACCACTGTCCAAGGTTCTAGGGGCACATGGGGAGGTCAGTTGAAGAGAAAATGTTCTAGGTCCTTGGGTGCCAGCAAAGGTATCAAATGAACGATCCATTGGGGCTGTTTAGTTGCCTTATGTATCTCAGTGCTGTCTCCCATACAGAGTTTGCCTCACCGCTAATAACTAAGGGTCCTTTGGAGGGGGTTACCTCCACTGCTCTGATGATTCTGTCTCATATTGCAGTGATCTCTCCCATCGCAGTTCTGAAACGTCTTGCCACACCTTCATATGTGGAGCATCTTCTCAGCCTCCCTTCTTCTATAGCCTCTTTGAACCAAGCCTCTTTCTCCGAAGCCTGAAGAAGCCCTAGACTATTAGAAAACTCTAGCTTGCTCATCAGAGTCTACTAACCTCTCACCCCTCATTGGTCCTCTCAACTGCCCAGATTTTCAGGCGTTTTTCATGTACCACTCCTCCTCTCATTCATTTCTGCATCCCTGCATCTCTGCAGCCCTGAATCCCTCCCTTCCTTCAAATGCACCATCCAAAACTATGAAACCCAAGTCTGCTTCTTCCATGAAGGTTTTTCACTCTGGAGCTTGCGGTACTCTCCATTCCAGAAGTTTCTGTTGGGATCCTAACCACCCACTGATGACTAAGGTAAAGTGAAAATGAGTCCGAAAGAGACTGGACACATGGCAGGTGTCCTAGCAACCTGCAGAGGCACCTGGGGTCCCATCCTAAGCAACTACAGACTTCTATTTTGCATTGTTCCGTAGGGAGTTGTGCCTGCTCCCCCCTTGCCCCTTCCCGACCTCCTTTCTGCGGGGATTCCTCACTGAGAGTGAAGTTCAACCTTCTGGCCCATGAGGTGGGACAACCTGCTGCTTAGACTCTGTGGTTGCAGGAACACTTGCCCTGGCTGCTTGCTGCTTCCTAAGACAAGCACCCACTGGGCAGGGAATGTAGTGCTTCCCCTCTGGGGATCCCAGCTTTCTCAAACTAGAACAGGGAACTTGGGTCTCCCCTCTCCTCCCCACTGCCCACTCGGTTCTCACAGCCTCCGTTTAGGCCCCTCGGAGCAGAACTGGTGCTCAGCCAACCTAAAGCATTAGCATACCTAAAACCCACATTTACATTGTATTATTTTTAAGGAAACCATTCTAAGACAGCCTGTAATAAACTGAGGGCAAGGAAAATTGACTGTTTTCCTGGGAGGGGGGTAGTTAAACTTACATATTACTTTTAAAACATTTTAATAAGGAAATGGTTAATGACATAAGAAGGTTTGTGGTACACTAGCTGTCTTATTTCCTTGATGTTTCTGCCTCATTTACCCAATTCTTTTTGGGTAACCAAAGGAATTTTTTTCCCTCATGGGGAATCCCCTGATTCTGTATCCAAGGCCCTCCAAATTCAGTTCCTCGCCTCTTTTTGTTTGTGTATTTATCTTTGAACACAGCTGGGCTGAAGATATACTGGGGTAGGCCAGTTGTGGGCTACACATTTCATGGGCTTAAACAGAGAGAGAGGGGGCGGGAATTCCATCTACAGCTCTGACTGGCCTATTTTGTGTGGAGTTCTGTGGAGCACATTTAAGTTACTACCAGGAATTTGATTCATAACCATTTTGTTAGTTGAATAAATTGATAGGGTCCATTACCTGGGCAGCAGGACTCTCTTAGCTTCTAAGTCCCCTTAGTTAGCTTCAATTATCTTCTGACCCCCAGCACAGTTCCAGAGGAATGGGGCTAAGCTCCTTTCTCAGCCTGTAGCATCAACAAAAGCTGCAATACCGGTTTGTTTGGTTTTTTTGTTGTTGTTGTTGCTTTATGTTTTTTTGGTGGGGGAAAGGGGGAGATACAGGACACTACATGAATATACGACAAATGGCCAAAAATGTTCTACAACCCTAGTAGTGGGCAAAGAGAGGATGTTCCCTCACTCTCCACAGCTCTGCTAAGATGCTAAGATCTCTGAGATGAGGGGCAAGTCCAGCCAGCAGGCTCTGGAGAAAGTGTGCCAACGCCACAGCCCTCCTATCTAAGGTCAGCCTTCCACCCGACCCTAAAGTCCACTGCCTGGCACAGCCCTGCTTCACACTCTCCCTTCCTCAGGCTCCCTTTCTCCCCTGAAGCACTCTGTGCAGGAATGTTCCGCGATTTCCCATCCGAAGCCAAAAAGCTATGAACCAGCCAGCATCCTGCTTTTCCTCGTCCTTTTAAAATAAAACTGCTCAGATGACTTTTATTCTGAGTTGCCACATCGTCTCCTCCCAGTTTTTCGTGGTCTTTGTAAACGGGCTTCGTTCCCATTGCTTTGTCCAGGCCGCAGTGATACCTCCTGGTTCCTTCCCAGGTGATCCAATTGGTCACTCCTTCCTTTGGAAGAATTTCCTCCCAATTCTCACCACCCCCCCCCCAGCCTCCCAGGTGATTGATTATGTTCTGCCAGCTTGACAATGCTATCCTGAAGGCGGGAACGTCCTGGGGTCCTGTCCAGAGGCCTCTCCTTTGGTCTGACTGCTCTCACCCTGCGGCAGAGGTTGAGCAGAGGTTCCCCCATCCCTGCTGGAAATGTCACCCATGTGCTGACGAATCTGCACTCTAGTTATCACGCTTCTACCTGGGGGACTTTGGACCAGTCATTCCTTCATCTCTGTGCCTGAGTTTTGTCTGTAACGTGGGGGTGGTACTGGAATCCAGTTAGAAGGTCAAGATGAGGATTGAGCAAGTTAGCGCTTCTGCAGCCCTAAACCAAGGGTTAGTAGGTGTATTAAATAGACACCCTTCCCCCACTTCTTCACCATTCAGGGCTGGCTGACCTCTAGATGTCTGTGGCACTTCTCCAGTGAGTCATCCTTAGAGCTGTGGTCAGAGGGCTGGTGACAGATCTCGCTGCTATCTGGGAGATCAAGGACAAGGCTTGCCTTCTTTCTTCCTCGGTTGAAGTGGAATGGGAGAGGGGAAGCCTCAGAGAGTCTTCCTACTGGATGAATAACAATGGCAGCCTGAAAGGATGAGCTGCAAAGGTGACTTATGCTGGCCCTAGGGTTCTTGACTAGGGTGTGGCCTCATTTCGGAGCTGCCCACACGTTAGAGTCTGGATATCCTAGAGTGCCTGGACCCTGGGAGGGGGAGGGTCATGAAACTCACAGGCTCCCATGACAAGCACAGAGGCTTCTTTGTCCCTCTGTGCCCACTCCTGGGCTCTAAGTGACAGGCCTTACTTAGCACTGTAATAAATTTTTTAAAAATGACAGATATACAATCTGGCATGTAAACCAACAGTCACTTTGTAGAGCAGTTTACAAGATTTATCAATATTTTAAATACACAGAAATCCCCCTTTGTCCCGGTTATTTCATGCCTGAAAAATGATTTTACAGATACCCATTCACCCAAGCTCTCAAAGGTAAATAAGCAGATATATTAATTGTAGCCACGCTTGTCATAGTTTGAGAAACAGGAGTAACATAAATGCCAATTGGTAAGGGAATAGTGAAGTGATATACCCACCATATGTATGTTCTACAGTAGAGTATACAGCCGTTGAAAGCAGTAAGTTCAAGGGCTGGCTAAATAACAAGTTTGGGGCTAGCCTGGGGTACATAAGATACTGTCTCAAGAAATAAAACAGGGCTGGAGAGACAGCTCAGAGGCTAAAGCACTTGCCCCCACAAGTGAAAGGACACAAGTGTGGGTCCCTAAAGCACACACACACTGGAGAGCGTGACAGTGTCCCTATAGCTCCAGTCTCAGAAGGCAGAGATCTGCTCTCCCTGGAGCAAGCTAAGTAATGAGAACAAAGGCATCGGGGAGTTTTGGGATTGGCTAAGGCACCCTGTCTCAAAAGAATAAGGTAGGAGAATTACAGAAGAGGATTCTTGGCATCAACACACGTACACAAATACACATACACACAAATACATACATACATACATACATACATACAAATACACGTACAAATACACGTACACATCACACACATAAAAACACATGGAAAGTAGGAAACTAAAAAGAAAACATAATTTTCGGATTTAATTTTTAAAAATTTATCTATTTTATTATTTTGTATGTATAAGTGTTTTGCCTCCAAGGAAGTGTGTGCACCATGTGACAGCTTAGTGCCCATGAAGGCCAGAAGCAGGTTTTGGATCCCCTGGGACTGGAGTTGCAGACTGTTGTGAACCACCTCGTGGATGCTGGGAATTGAACCAGGGTCCTCTGCAAGAGCAACAGGTGCTCTTAACTGAGTCATCTCTCCAGGCCTAAATAAAGTTTTTTTCTAAAAAGAGAAATGACACAAAACCAGGTGGTTATAGAGGTGGGAACTGACTCAGGAGGAGTCAGGCCACAAATATGATCAAAGCATAATTATGAAATTCTCCAATAATTAATAAAATAGCATTTTTAAAATACGCTTAAGAATTGTGTATATATTGTTCTCTTGTTGCCTTAATCAGTACGACATGACTTATATACACACAATGAAATGTTCTCAGTCATATAAAGAATGAAGTTATATAATTGGTAGGATGAAAATCATATTAAGTCTGACATTTCAGGAACCTAGCTGTCTGCATAGCTCTGGGTCTAACTAGTGTCCCCCTAATTTATATATTGAAGTTCTGATGGTCATAACCCGGAAACATAACCATATTTATAGAAAAGGTGCTTTGTGTGTTTGTATGGTGTAAGCATGTATGAGCACATGTGTTGGAGTGAACATGTAGAGGCCAGAGCTCAATATAAGGGAGCTTCTTTCTCATTCTCCACCTTATTTTTTGAGGTGGAGTCTCTCACTAAATCTGGAACTCATTAATTGCCTAGTCTTGTTGGCCAGGAAGCCCCCAGATCCTCCTGTTTCTGTGCTCCTCTGTGTAGGCGAACATTTCTATCCCACCAGCCAGTTCCCAAACAACCACAGAGACTTAATATTAAGTATAAACGCTTGACCTATCACCTAGGCTTGTCTCCAGCCTGCTCTCACAACTTAAACTAACCCGTTTCCATTCATCTCTGTGCTGCCCCAAGGCTCGTTTAACTCACCTATGAACTTCCTATGTTGCTTCTTCCACTTCTGGCTCAAGACTCCTCAGACTCCGCCCCTCTTCTTCCCAGCATTCTCTCTGCCCTGAAAATCCTGCTTAGCTATCGACCAATCAGCTTTTTATTAACAATGAGAGCAACACATTTGTTCGCTGTACAGGATTATTCCACAGCACTGCTGCCCCACCCCACCTCTTCCACACCCCACAGCTGGGATTAGACACTGACCACCTTGACCTAATCTTTATGAGAGTGTTGGGGATTCAAACTCAGGTCTGCACACTTAAACTTTACTTACTCAGCAGTTTACTGACTGGTAGGGTCATTGACGGGGTAATCAAGGTGAAGTCAATACAAGTAAACCTGACTGAGAAGAGATTTAAACATCACCCTGCACAGAGTGAAGACCATTTGAAGACAAGAAGAAAACAGTTATGCACCAGCCAAAGAGAGAGACACTCACAGCCAGCCAATGGCGACAAGGTGCCAATTTCCCATCTCAGACCTCTGCCCTCCAGTCCAACACAGCTCTGTCTTTGAAGTCGCAGTCAGAGATTTGTATGTTGGCACTGGCAATCCAGGCTTCCTGCAGAAAATTATTTTATCTTCAACTTCTTAAGTCAAGGTGTCCTGCCCGGCGGTGGTGGCAAACGTCTTTAATTCCAGCACTTTGGAGGCAGAGGTAGGCGGATCTCTGTGAGCTCAAAGCCAGTCTGCTCTACTGAGCAAGTTCCAGGACAACCAGCCAGCGTTACACAGAGAAACCCTGTCCCTCTCCCAAAAAAACCAAAAAAACAAAAAACAAAAAACAAAGCAACAACAACAAAAGACAAGGTCTCCCTAGTCTATAGAGGTTGTAATAGCTAAAGAATCTTCAAGTGGGGCCATGGTGATACATGCTGTTAATCCCAGAGCTCAGGAGGCAGAGGCAGATGGATCTCTGAGTTCAACCAGCCGGGTCTACAGAGCAAGTTCTGGGACAGTCAAGGTCACACAGAGAAACCCTGTCTTGAAAAACAAAACAACAACAATGAAAAAAAAAAAGAAAAAAAAAACCCTTCAATACAACAGTTGATTCCACTCTACAAAATAAAAAGCACTTATGCCCCAGACGAAGAAGGGTCAAGGTCATCACAAGGGAACCCACAGAAACAACTAACCTGGACTCATAGGAGCTCACAGACTATGGACCAACAGCTAGGGAGCCTGCATGGGACCGACCTAGGCCCCTTGTGTGACAGCTGTGTAGGTTGGTCTGTTATTCCTTTGGGTCTGGTCCCTTTAAGAGCTAACCACGCCCATTCCCAGCCACTTCTGACCTCCCTCATGGCCATCTTAACTCTCTCTCTTCTGTCCCCCGTCTCTTGGCATGTGCACATGTGTCTTCTCTGTCTCTATGTTTTTATGTCTTTATGTTCCTCTATCTCTGCCTCTCTGTCTCTCTGCCTCTTCTTTAAGTAATAAATGTTTAGCTTTATGTATAGCCTTATGTCCATTTACTCCGCCATCCACCGCATCCAGCCGCCTGCTCTCCGGCTGCATGGCGGGACCAGCCTGCCACCCTGGAGATCTTGCAGGGACCCACAGCCATCCTTGTCGGACTAGCGGCTGCTCTGCGAGCCTGCCAGGGAATACGCCCACCTTTTAAAGAACAAAATGGTCTATTTGTGGGACTCCCAGCAATGGGATCAGGGCCTGTCCCTAAAGATTGGGCTGACTTTTGGGAACCTATTCTTCATACTGAATTGCCTTGCCTAATCTTAATATAAAGGGGAGAGCTTAGTCCTACATCAACTTGATACACCATGCTTTGTTGCCACCCATGGGAGACCTGCCCCTTCCTGAAAAGAAGCAGAAGAGGAGTGGATGGGGGGAGGCAGAGAAGAGGCAAGGGAGTGGTGTAGGGGAACTGGAGGAGAGGAAGGAGGGAAAACTGTGGTAGGATTGTAAAATAAATGGAAATTTTAACTAATGAAAAGAAAGAAATAATTTTACCTACTATTTATGCATGTATGTGTATGTACTGGTTTGCTTAGTCTTTGTTCATTGTTGGCGGAAACTGAACCCAGGGCTTCGTACATGCTAAACTCCCACTTTATTACCACACTACGATCCCAGCCCCTGGGAGTCCTTTTTATCTGATTGAGAACTGAAGGGACGACTGGGCCTTCTATAACTCCAGGACAGGAATCAAATGTCTGAGCAGCAGCTGCACGCAGGAGCATTTCCCTGCGGACATGGGGCCCAACTGAAGATGTTCCAATGTTGCCTAGTTTCAGATTATTTACAAAGAAAATGAACCCCCACACACACACACACTACATGTAAATCCAGGAAATAGGGTAACAAAACATCCTTTAATTTGTTTCAAAAACAATATCTGTTTTAAAGTAACAAGTTTATGACTTTAGTTTTGTTTGGACACAGGGACTCATGTAGCCCAGGATGGCTCAAATTCGATAAGTAACTGAGAATGACTTGAAGTTCTGCTCCTCCTGCCTCTATTTCCCAGGAGGTAACAGGTGTTTGTCAACAGGGCCCTTTTATTTTGGGGTGTGTGTGTGCGTGTGTGTGTGTGTGTGTGTGTGTGTGTGTGTGTGTGTGTGTGTGTGATTGTTTTTGAGAAAGGATTTGCTAGGTTAGCTGGCTAGCATGACCTAGGCATACACCTGTCTCCACCTCCGGGCTTACCAGCCTGTGCCACCACACCTAGCTTTTTATCTGGGTTCTAGGGGTTAAACTCTTATCCTTGTGCAAGCACTTCACTGACTAAGCTATTTCTCCAGTCCTATGGATTTGGGCCCTTTTTTTTTATTTACTTTTGGAAATTTTAGAGAATGCAAAAAGAAACCTCCAATCTATCAACCACCCTGAGGCCAGCACTGTTTATACTTTCATTTATTTTTACTTTGCTTTATACAACTCTTTCATAATTGGATACAGAGTAACATATACAACTTTACATACTTTTTTATTTATAAAACATTCTTCCACACTATTGTAATCTCTTTATAAACATCGTTTTAAATGACGGCAAAATCCCATCAAGTTGATCAGTTTTCCAAATGTTGATCTACAGAACATCTGTGGTAGAGTCATGTCTTTAACACAGAGCATGTTAAAAATACAGATTTCTGGACCCCATCCCAGACCCACTAAATCAGAATCTCTAGTGGCAGAGGCTGGGAATCTTCATTCTCCTAACTTTTCAAGACACACAAACCTATAAAAGGATGGAAACTCCCAGAACTGACATGCCTATAGTTTTGTTAGAACCTTATCTGAAATGCTAGATGCTGTCATTGTTTTTGGCATTTCATAATTAACTGCATAGCAGACACCGTTGTGCAGAAAGCATTTTTGCAAATTTTATAGCAGCTCCTTGGGATGGTTTTCAAGAACTTACCTGATGATAGCCAAGATACGAACCTTTTAAAGATGCTTGGTAAACATACACGGTTAGGTGCACAGTCTGCTCAGGTTTCAGGAAGATAGCTGCTGCCAATAACTGATTAGTTTGTCTATTTATACTATCTCCATTTTTCCATCTTTATTACCGACAGGTCACAATAAAGCATTCAAGGAATGAGAAGATGGTCTTTGTTGACACATACTGCCTCTGGCCTGCCTACCACGCAGAATGAGAACAGCAGATAGTCATGACATCCCAAAGCTTCCAGACACTAACCACAACCCAAAAACATCTCAGCCACTCTCCAAAGAGCCTCTGCTTCGCGTTCCATAGGAGCATTGCACTTCTCAATTCAGGTCAATGTGTTTGAAGGCAGAGACACAACAAGAACGTGCATGCAGGTAGGGCTGGGCCCAACTGCTTCAGAAGACCACCTCTCCAAGAGCAGCCACAGAAGCAGGAAGGTTTCTGTACCTCTGTACAGGAAATTAGTTCAGGGATCCATCATCTATTCAGATCAGAACAGCTTCTTTACACATAGAATTTATGAACTGTCAAGGGGTCAGGGAGAACCACAAAATAGAATGCCAAATACACCAACACATTGTCCATAAACGGCATGCTGAAATGACCGAGGGGAAAGGAGATGACACAGAGACACCAGTAGCCTAAAGCCATCTGCCATACTCAGCATCCACCATGTTATAGGCATTCATCTAAAAGCTTTATAAACAATGATGTGGAAGGTGATGTATGCTGTGAATATGTTTTATTGCCATTGGTTAATAAAAAAAGCTGCTTTTGGCCAATGGCTTAACAGAATAAAGCCAGGCTGAAAGAGATAGAGAGAGAGTAGGCGGAGTCAGAGAGAGATGCCATGTAGCTGCCAGAGGAGAAAGACCTGAGCCACTAGCAAAACCTTGCCGGTAAGCCACAAGCCTCGTGGTAAAATACAAAATAATAGAAATAGGTTAATTTAGGATATAAGAGATAGCTAGAAATATGCTTAAGCTATTGGCCAAATAGTATTGCAAATATATGTAGTTTCTGAGAAATTATTTCAGGTCTGGGCAGCCAGGAACAAATGAGTACACTCCACCAACCGACTGACGCAAACATGGTCAACTAAATCCACTTAAAAACCTGAGAGAGCTTGAAAAGGAATTCTAGACACACACACAAGTTTAATGCAGCTTGCTCTCTTTGCTAGCAGAAATCTGAGACATGGCTCCTTTAAGAGGTTTCCTGACTCAGCTTTAGTGGCAAGAACTGTGCAGTTTCTTTAAGGGATGGCTTCCTGGTTCATGCTAGTTGCAGGAACACCTCTGGCTCTTTTTTGATGCCTGACACCCATTTCAGGTCTGGATGCTTACATGCCCACATGCTTATGTGCCCTCTTGGGGTCAGGAGAAAAGTAGCTGACTCCATGCCCCCGGCTTAGCAATCCCAGCCTGGTCGGGTGGCAAGATCAGGTCTGCTAGGAATTCACAGGCAGGAGAGCATGGCAAATTCCCACCAGCATACCCAGAGATATTTCCAGACTGTGCAGTGTGCTGCATGGCAGATTTAGCTTTTACTCAGAAAAAAAGGGGGAGGGGGTATATGCTGCATGGTGCTACCCAGAGTTGAGGTGGTGAGGGCGGCTCTCACCTGGCAGTCCCAGAGCCAGTGCTGAACAGACCTCCGCCATGTTGGACTGGGTGAAGCCAAAAGACCAAGCAGCTTTAGTCCTAGCCATGCCGTTTAGGATTTTAAGAAACTGTCCTGGTCAGAAAAGGATTTCAGATACACAATAGAACATAAAAGACATATATATATATATATATATATATATATATATATATATATATATATATATATATACACTTTAAAGGCATCTTGACTTCAAAATATGAGTCTAAGGATATGTTGCTTTGGAAAAGGTTCTACTTTTGCTTCCACAGAGGATGAGAACCTATGGATTGCTTCCAGACTAATGTGGTTTGATGGACCAAGATCCCCTGAAAGGTCACCATGAACATGCTCCAAAAAATACTTTGTCCAACAAAAAGGAGGAAGCAGTTTGGAGAGAACTACATCCAAATTCTCTTAATATTGTTTATGAATGTATGTTTACATTTAAAGGGGGATATGCTATAGAAATTAATACTTTGCATTGGTATGGATCTTGGTTTACTGATAGAAATTTAAGGCTAATTTTGTTATATGTATAGTTCTGCTCTTGATTGTGTTTGTCCAGATCATTTAAAAATGTAATGTATAATTAAGAAATACAGGTTAATAGATAATCATCTATAATAGTCAAGCTTGTAGTCATGTTAGGTTTTCTAGATGTACGGAGATATATTTCAAATGAATAGGTATTCTTCAAACCTTTTGAAGACTAACAGAATATGGCATTTAAATGTTTTTAAAAATTAGGACCTTCATGACAATGAGACTCATCTGTTCCTGGCAGCACCAATCTACTTCGAGAGGATGGTGGGCATTGACGAGGCTCCTTATGGAGTTTGATAGCCATATGGGCAAGAAATTGTTCTTACCTGGAATGCTTAATGTTATGCTATACGAACTGAACATGTAGGACCCACAGAAAAATGATTGCTGAGCTTGCCTAAAGGTGAGACTGTCCTTCAGGGTTCCTGCTTCATGAAAGAGTCTGCCAGACATTTCACAGGACACAGAAGAAAGCAACTGATGGACTTTGCCATTATAAGGCAGAACAGATCTTCAAATTTCCTGCTTCATGAAAAAGTCTGTTGGATACTATGGGCCGATAGGATGAAGGTGGGTGCCACAAAGTTACAGAAGAACTTTGGGTGACTGTCCAGGCAGCAAGATGTCTCTATCAATTCTAAAGTTTTGGAAGTTACTTACAATGCATTTCTTGTTTACTTAGATAATATTATATCCTTCTGGAGTCTTTGATGGAGTTGAAGAATAAATATAGTTTCCCTTAGCTATGATAAAAGATAAAGTAGATATAAATATTATAACTGTAATTCTTGCTTGATACATGTTTTGTTATATATAATCTTGCTATATTAAAGTTAAAACCTTCCCTTTTATTTAGACAGAAAAGGGGAGGTGATGTAGGAGGTGATGTTGCTGTGAATATGTTTTATTGCCATTGCTTAATAAAGAAGCTGTTTTGGCCAATGGCTTAACAGAGTAAAGACAGGCTGGAAAAAATATATGAGAGAGTAGGTGGAGTCAGAGAGAGATGCCATGTAGCTGCCAGAGGAGAAAAATGTGAGGCACTAAGCTAGAACCTTGCCAGTAGGCTACCAGTCTTGTGGTAAAATATAAAATAATAGAAATAGATTAATTTAGGATGTAAAAGCTAGCTAGAAATACACTTAAGCTATTGGCCAAATAGTATTGCAAATAATATAGTTTCTGAATAATTATTTTAGATATGGGCACTGGGACAAACGAGTAGCCTCTGGCAATAAAATAGTAACTTAAGTCTCAAACTAAATCTCTTCGGTGGCTCTTTTCTTCTTTCCTCCATTCTATGGAGGAAACTGAAGCATGGAGAACTTAAGTAAAGGGTGGGAGATGGCTCTGTGGGTAAAACATTTGGCACACAAGTGTAAGGACCAGGGTTCTGATCCTCAGAACTCAGTGTAAATGGTCATGACAACCAGCCTGTAATTACAGTGCTCAGAATACATAGACAAAGGCTCCCCAGAGCAAGTTCGCTAATCAGACTAGCTACAGTCTGTAAGCTACCTGTTCAACAAGAAACATTGCATGTAGACACAGAGAGACAGGGGAACTACATAAACATTCACATGCCAAAGACAGAGAGAGATAAGGTTGTCCAAATCGCACAGGTAGTTGAGTGGCCAATACCTGAATCTAAGTATCGCTGTTCTGATGTTCACGCTGAGTTTTGGAAGGACTAAGACATAGAAGAATTCTGTATATGGAAAGTAACAACAAGGGATGAAGTTGAAGCCACCAAGTCAACAAAAGTGGTTTTCAGAGCAGAGACACTATAGACTCTCACAACTAGCACATTTTAGTCCCATTAGGCTAAAACCCACATTTTAGCCTCAGTCTACCTGGCTCTTTGTGTACAGACAAACTTTTCTACTGCTTCAGAACAGTGGAAAATGCCTGGCTGGGTGTCCTTCGTCTTCCATAGCCACAGACCCATTTCATACATACCGCAGAGGTACATTCAAGTTTGTGTGTCCCAAGACCCTGTCAACCCATTAGACCTGTTCACAGTATCCTTCATACCACCTCATCAGCTGAGACCCTCAGGGTAGCAGAGGGGACCTGTTTGGTGATCCTGAAGCTTCACACTGTAGTGCCTGAGCCCTGGGGGGTGAGGGTTGAGGGGGCTTTTGTACCATAACTCCTCCCTTGAGGGAACATCTCTGCATTTGATGTGAAGGATGCAGAAACCTCCACCGGAATCCAGCCTCCCCGGCCCTAAGACCTTCAACCACCACAACTAGTTCTTTCTGTCATAAACCTGCCTGTGGAAGCAATCTCGAGGCTTCTCCATCAGACCTGGAGGACCAGCAGGCAGCTCACATCATACACTGGAGTAAGCCAGGCTCCCCCGTCCCCTTTAAACAAACATATTAAGATAATAATATTAGACAGTCACAACTTATTAATTAATTCTCATTTGTTCCTTCTGTTAGGAATAGGGATAAGGTTTGTCTGACTTACAGATGAACAGAAGTGTCCAATCCATCTCCTTACAGTAGAACCAAAAGTTACTGGAGGGCCAGCTAGATGGCTCGGCGGCCATGAAGCCCAAGGACTAAGTGTGAGCCTTTAGGCCCACGTGATAGAAGAAACAATTATCACAAGTTGTCTTCTGACTTCTACATATGCCCCCCCACACACACAAATAGTTAAATATAATTTTTAAAGTTATTGAAAATTTTAAATGGGAACGGGACTCAGGTTTAGCTTTGCCCCACCTGATGATGTTCCAAGTTAGTGTTTCTGTTCATCCTTACCCAAGCACCCAAAGGCCATGCCTAGAATAAAGAGGATTCTAGATTCTCTCTTTCCCCACTCCAGATAGTGATCCGTCCGTGCCCTGCGGCAGAAGCGTGAGTGGCTCTTCTCACACCCCCTCTGTCCACCTGCTAGTGCAAATGCACTTGGGGTCTCAGTGCCTCCAGCTTCCACCCTCACAGCCTCTCCTATCTCATGCTGAGCAGCCGTGGCTCCATGACATCAAGTGACATGTTCAAGTTCACAACACTAGAAGTACTTCAAGCCTACAGTCTGCAGGTTTACCCTTTCCTGGAGATGACTGGTGAAGAAGTGTGTTCTGGGCTGTGTCGCCGATAGCTTCCAGGAGAACAGAAATCTCAAGGCCAGCTCTGGGCACTGACCTCAGAAACAGCCCTCTCTCCTCACCCTGTTTCCAAGGCCTCTGGGCTCTGGGCTCCGCAGCTGAAGAGTTTGTGGGGTCCAAGGGAAGGAAGGCTTATTCCTTTGGGAATCGGTTCTTACTCAGGAACTTCTGTTCTCAAAATGCAAAGAATACTGTTGCCTGAGCCAGACATCCTGGCCTGATGCCGTCAGGCAAGTCTAGGGTCTTCACCCCAAGTTGTGTTCATGCCATGCCCTCTGTCCTCTCAACTTACCCTCCCACTCCATCTTCTCGCCCTTTCGAATACATACTGAGCACCTGCCCAGGTGCTCACCATCCGCCTGAGACCATTAACATTCTAGATCACATTTAGCTCTCATGAAGATATTACAAAGAAGTCACTATCACTGAGACACTAGTTTCACAGAGAGAGAAACTGAGACCGAGTCCTTTTATGCCTTTCTTGGGTCACACAGCTGGATTGGCCTTTCGACTCTGTGTTCAATACTTGGGCCTCCAGCTGTGGGAAGCTCCTTTCTCAAGCTTCGCCACCTCTGACCCTTCCACCTCAGAGCGCCCTAACCTGGGAGAGGAGATGGGGGTCGGGGGAGCAAATAGCTCCCCAGTCGCATTTTTCAACGACACTTACGGCCTCTGGAAATGCCTAATGACATCCCCGAGAAAAACTCAATAGTCAGAAACCAAGGCCCTTCCTAACACCCCAGCTACTGGATAAGGGGTGTGAACTGCCTCTGAGACCTAGGAACCCTGAGTTTCTGAAACTGTACTATTGAAAAAAATTAAGTAAAAAGTAAGTTCACTTGTTCTTTTGACTTCCTGCTCAGTCTGGGCCTGGCTAAGCATATCCCTCCTGGGGTCAGCCGAGTGACTGGGACCTCATGAGTAATATTCCCACCAGGCTCTTCTGAACCTTAAATATCCACAAGCAGGTAAAGTAGCTAGCATATTTTGGGGCCTCTCTCACACAGCTGTGACAGACATGATCTCATACATCCTCATGTGCTCCAGGGGAAAGAGCAGCCGGAGGAATCCTTCCTTCAAGCTGGAGACCCTGGATCACAGAGGGAAATGGAGTCACCAACAGTGAATAGGAAAGACCGAAACAAATCCAGTTATCTGACAGGAGATGAGCGCCCTTCACTCCTCCCAGCCCTGGACCATTAAAAGAAGGATAAGTTTGTGGGTCTCCTAAAGCATCTAGGCTGGAGTTGGCCTTGCATGCTTTTTTTAAAGAAAGGCAGTGGCCCAGGATGGGGAGATAGTTCAGTCAGTAAAGACAATGGCCCCAATAGGAAAAGACGCTAACCACAGAGGCAATACTGTGGCCACTCTGGCAAGCCTGCTGTGCCTCAGGCTTTGCTACTCTCCAGTAACCCAGACCACTCTGAACACAACTGGCTGCCGGTCTCCTCCATGTTGGGATCCAAACATCAGATAACAAAGATCCTGTGGGCTAGGAAAGGTTAGGATAGCCAATAGGATAGGCTCTATTGGCTACTGGACTCCACAGCAGAGCCCAGCTGCCTGAGCAGAGCATACAGCCAACAAGCCTGCAAAGCAGGCTCCTATCTTCTTTGGAGGCTGGCTCCAGAGTCCCAGGAACCTTTTATAAGATAGGTCAGAAGGAAAAGCAAGCTTGACAGGTTAGCCTGATGTGCCAATTCCCCCCTCACCAGTCCAGGCCCCTACCCTACCCTACCCTACCCTACACTACCCTACCCTACCCTGCCCTACCAGGTTTCTCCAGACCCTTCTCCTCTGTTGACCTCAGTGGTTGCAGCCTACTCATGGGCCCCTCATGCAACCCCACCCAGATGAGTTGCCATAAGCCTCACTTTTCAGAGAATGAACTGGAAGGTCGCTAAAGAGCAACACAATACACAGAACAGAGAAAGAGCTAATGCAGCAACGCAACCGACGTATTCGGGGCCACTGTTTGGTACTAGCAAAACTGGATGGGTTTCCAGGAATTGGGGAAATGTTTGCTCCACCAGCCTGCACACAGAAAGTCAACAAAGGTAACTGGAATGGCAGGTGGGGGAGGGTAGAGAACAAATCCCATCTATTTATGAATGAGCCAACCAAGGCCCCAGGAATGAAGGAGTCTTCCCAAGGCCCCAAGCTCACTGTTAGTGTGATCTCTTAGATATAGATTCAAGGGCTGAGAGGCCTCTAATCCTGTTGGTGACAGCTGATGCCCGGACGCTGTGATCTCGCAAGCTTCACTTAGTCACCTATTAACAAACAACTCTAACCCGTATGGCACTGTCCTATGTCCTCCATCCACAGGCTCTGTTTGCACCTCTGCTCGTCCTCTGAGAGGTGCTGGCACCCACGGGTGCCCTGTCCCATGGAAATTCATTTCTGAAGACTGTAAGAGCAAGATCAATGAATCTATAAAGGAATAAAACCAAAGAGTACTTCTATTTTTAAAAAGTGTAATGGAAGCCAGGCAGGGTGACTGATGCCGTAATTCTAGCATTCCAGGGGCTAAGACAGGATGACTGAAGCAAATTCAAAGCTAGGCTGGGCAACATAGTGAGTTCTAGACCTGCTCAGCCTATAAAGCAAGACTTGAATTCAAAAAACCAAAAGTAAGAAACAAAAAATTACCAAGAGAAGTGGCACACATCACACACAGGCAGTCCCCGTACCCAAGAAGTGGAGGCCAGAGGGTTAGAAGTTCAAGGCTAGCCCCAGTTACATAGAGAAATCAAGGTCAGCTAGGCTTGCCTGAGACTCGTAATAATAGTACTAGCAATAAAAATGGAGAAAATCCTAAGTTATTCTAGGGGCCAAATCCCTATAGTTTCTGAGGAATTCCCACTCACCCACCTGCTATAGGTCCCTTGACACCACAAGGCCTGTCATTTCTCAGACAGCACTATTGTCTCTCTTTGACTGCCTCCTTATGAGATTAGAATTAGAAAATTTGACATTTAAAAATGCCCTAGTTGGAGCTAGAGAGATAGTTTAGCAGTTAAGAGTACTGGTTGCTCTTCCGGAAGATGGTATTGTATGCCTAGAACCCACACAGAGGTTCACAACTGTAAACGGAGACTGAGTTTCCCAGTTGCCTAGACCCAAATAATCACACAAAAACTATATTAATTATAACACTGTTTGACCAATGGCTTAGGCATTTCCTAGCTAGCTCTTATATCTTAAATTAACCCATTTCTATTAATCTATGTATCACCATGAGGCTGTAGCCTACCAGTAAGGTTCCGGCATCTTTCTCCTTCGGCAATAACATGACATCTCTTTGAATCTGCCTACTGTCTCTGTATCTCTGTTCAGATTTTTTGCCTGGCTATAGTCTGCCCTGCCATAGGCCAAAATAGATTCTATCAACCAATAGTAATAAAACATATTCACAGCATACAGAGGGAAATCCCACAGTACCTCCCCTTCTCTGTCTAAATAAAAAGGAAGGTTTTATCTTTAACATAGTAAAATTGTATATAACAAAACAGGTATCAATCAAGAATTACAGTTACAATATTTCTTTGAGAGTCTAAAGTTTCATATCTAATTTATCTTTTATCATAGCTAAGGAAAACTGTAAGTATAATCTGCCTTCAACTCTACCAAAAACCCCAGAGGGATATATAATATTGCCTAAGTAAACAGGAAGTACATTGTAAGCCACTTCCAAAACCCTAGAATTGACAGAGACATCTTGTTGCCTGGACAGTCACCCAAAGTTCTTCTGTACCGTTGGGGTATCCATCTTTAGCCTACAGGCCCATAGTATCCAGCAGACTTCCAAGAAGGAAATTTCAAAGACTGTTTTGCCTATACACAACTGTCTGTAATTCCAGTCCCAGGGGATCTGATACCCACTTCTGGCCTCCACAGACACTGCAAACATGTGGTGTACAGATATTTTCAGGCAAACATTCATACACATAAAATTAAAATAAATTTTAAAAGTGCCATGGTTTCTAACATGCTATAAGCCTAAGCAATTACTCATTATGCACATAATGTCCCCCTGGCATTTGAGAGAAGCAGTCTGTAGGGGTCAGAGAGTGAAGGGAAGTTACTTAGGTAACTCAGCCAGGTTAGCCAGGAAGCTCCCACCAACCTGCTTTAATGAGAGCCTCTTAATCATCCTGGCCTCTCCCCCAGTGCCTGGCTCTTTCTGAACTCTTCATGAACCCTGTAGTCCCTGGCTCACCCTACCCACATGTGCCCACGATCCCTCTCCCCAACAGATGTGAGCCCATCCCAACAAAGAGCCCTCAGCAGCTCCCAGAACAGGCTCTCCCTGACTGCCTCCTGCTCCCTGCCTGGAACAATGGGGGTTCCCACATCCCCTCCTTTCTGACTGAAGTATGAGCAAAGTAAACCACAGGCTGGCTGACCCCTGTTCACTGATGTGTCTTAGGGCCATCACTATAGGGAGGCTGGAGGTGGGTGGGCTTGGGCTAGCTTGGTGGCCCCCATCCCTCAGTTCCTTCCATTCTCTGCACCCCACACTAAATTCAAGGGAGAGGCCGGGAACTAGAGTTTCCTAACTGTCTATATGTGCTAGACTCTTTGCCTGTGTTAGCACTATTGCTCCCATTTAACAGATGAGGAGAAAGAGGTCCCCAGATCCACCGCAGGTAAGCCATAGCAAGTCAAAAGAAATATAAATCCAGGGCTCTCGCCCTCAGCTTAGGCATAACGGTGGATCCCACATTCACAGTCTTTTGCTGAGTCTATTCATAGCAGATTTACTGGAGCAGATCAAAGAAAACAAAGTTCTTTAGACTTCTGGATCCTAAGCTTAGGATCTCAGAAAGTGTTGGAAATGAGTACAGAATAAAAAGAGTTGCTATTGGATAGGAATCTTTAATTTTGTCATGTTGTTTTCTCAACCAAAAAAAAAAAAATTGTTCTTTTTCCCTTTCCGGGCAATGGTACACAGCTTTACCCGAGCAATAGGAAGACAAAGGCAGGGAGATCTCTGTGAACTCGAGACCAGCCTGGTCTAGAGAGCAAATTCCAGGACAGCCAAGTCTACACAGGGAAACTCTGTCTTAAAAAAAAAAAGATATTATTTTCCAAGAGTGAACAACCAATTCACATAAACAGCAACAACTACTATCCATGGACCACTGACTATGCAGCAAAGCCTTTTAAGAGTGTCCCCATCGAATCCCCCAACAGCCTACACAGTAGGCTTTATTATCTGCTTCACAGGGGCAGAAATTGAGATGGAGAGATTTGCCGCAGGCCACTGAGCTGGGGGAGGGCAGAATTTAACCCCAATGATCTGACATTATACCCATTATTCTTAATGTCTAACACAGTGAAGGGCCCTAGTGTGTGCAGGTGTCAGAGAGTCAATAAAAAGTGAGGATCAATAACAGAATACAGTGGAAAGAAGGGAGGGAGAGAGGGAGGCGGGAAAGATGGAAGGAAGGAAGCCAGTCAGTCTTGAGGATGAGTTTTGCATATGGGGGAGTTGAGGTGGTCACCTATGAGGGTGGAGTACCTTCTCACGGCACCCTAGAGGGTAAGACAGGGATTGTGGGCAGATGCAGAGAGTTTCTGTAGAAGCAGGCCCTGCCTCTCAGGGCTCCGGTCTGCCTCCCACCCTTCCCTCTCTGGAGATGTAGATCTTCCAAGACATTGCCAAACCAGCGTCATCCCAAAGTCACCCAAACACCTGTCACAGATGGGGCTGAGACAGACGAGAACCCATACACTACTCGCTCAGCCCTGGCCAGGAAGGACCACCAGGTGAAGTTGATAAGCAAGGAGTTCCCACGTGAGAAGAGTCCAAGATGGCTGTGCGCCCCACTTCCGTTCAGAGAACAGTCCATCATCTGGGGTCCCTCATTTCCTGTTCCAACTACTATCACTCTCTCCCTTCCTCCAGGTCCCCTTTCTACCTCTCTTCCCTGTGTTCTCCTCTCTTCATATAACCTCAGCACCCCACTCTTCTTCCTCTGGGGTCCCCCTTTTCTTGCACTATTTCCTCTGCCTGAGAGGCTTTCACTGGACCCTGGGGTGACTGACTCTTTAGTAGTCCTGCCTACCTTTCAAAATTCTTTCTCCATATCGGTCTGGCTAAACAATCTTTCCCAGGGTTAGGACCTTGCCAAAGCTTCCATGGCATACCCTGCCTGGGTCATGAGTCATATAACAACATCATTGCTTTTAATCTCCACAAGGGACAGTCGGAGTCTGTTCTGCTATGACTCCAGGCTGAGCCCCAGCACAACATATGGTACTTGCTTTTCACAACCTTCCAGGTCCTCAAACATAGTGCACTGCAGACTCGACTTGTTTCAGGAAAGCAAAGGAACGCAGCTCGCAGCTCCTGGAATTCTTGAACTAGAGTAAACACGTTATCACTGGCTCTACTGCAGCTGGAAATCCTTTCTCAATTGCCCTGAGACCTATAGATCCACAGTCCAGGCAAGAGGCAATTGCTTACGCCAGCCATTTCCTTGGTTAAGGATCCCCTCCCCCACTCCATGGGTGGAGATCCTGGCCTCTCGGTTCAAGCCTCCAGCTAGCCAGCTTCTGGGTGGAAGTTTGGGGGCCAAAGGGGGTTGGTTCTATAAGCCCTGAAGGCCTTGGCTAGCTGAAAGCAAACCTCGTCCAGGAACCCCACACTGCCTTCCGCCCCCACCTCAGGAACCAGCCAACAAGAACCGAAGCTTGTATAAACAAGGCCACAGGAAAGCCAGACGCTTATCTGTTATCAGCCCTCCTTCTCCAGCGCAGCCACTTGGCCGGAACGCCAGAAGGAGGGAGCCACCCAAACTCCTCCCCCTCTCCTTTATCCTCCCTTGTCGGCTCCTCCTCCCCCCAATGGTGGCTGTACTCCCAGGTCACTGATCCTTACCAGCTGGAGAAGGGAGGCCAATGCTATCTTAACAACCCACGGCAAGGCCGAGTCTCTAATTGTCAGTGCTGGAAAGACTCCTGACCCCCTTCTCTCGCTTCCCTCTTCCTTCTGTCAGAATGGGGGGCATAAATGGCTGGAGGTCGTACAGTGTCCTCTAGGTGTCAAGTTGGGAGCGTAGGCCCCAGCCCCTCGCATCTATCCCAGACCCCAGGCCTGGTCTGGACTCCAAATCCCAGGTCCTGATCCCACCTAGGTATTTAAGTGATCTTCCGAAAGAGGAACACGTGGTCCCTTTTCCTTCCTCCCGGGGGTCGCATTTGCGCGGCTTCCATGTTCCCCCCAGAGCGCAGAACTCCCATTAAACCTGGATATTTCTTAATTGGCTTGTTTTGATTTGGCTTGATTGGGAATTTTGCGTCGGCAGGGAGCTCGCGTTGGGAAATATTCCTAACACTGGGGTCCTAGGCTCTGGCTTAGACGTCTAGGCCAGGAGGTTTGTATGTGGGTCTTCTACGTAGAGAGACAGAAGGCTACAAGGGATGTGGCCAGGGTGAGTCCGACTGCCTGTCTCCAGTCGGACTTCTGATTGCATAAGCCTGGTACTGACCCAGAGAGAGGGGGCGGCTGATGAATGCTACCCAGGCTGTCACATTGCACTGGAGCGATTCCAGACTGAAAATAAATCTGGAAATCTGAGGTGTTGGGTTCCATGAAATAAAAATATCTGAGCCACATCCCTAAGAAAATAGATTCCCAAACTTCCCAGAAAAACTGAACAGTGAGCAGAGGGGAGAGGTGTGCTCTTTCCCCTCACAGGACCGCCTTCTCTTTCCCTTCCACCACAGCAACTGTGCTTCCTGGAGAAGGTCAGGGGTGAGGTAGCATTTTTTTAAAAAGTGTACAACGCAGCAAGATTTAAAACCTGACCAGGTCAGAGACATGTAGAGGCAGAAATGTTTGTCAAGACTAAAGGAACACAAACTCTATGTAGAGCCAATGCCTGGAGAGTGACACTCCGGGCACTAAGATACTTAATGTTATGAAAATGAGAGGGAGAAAAATATACATATGTGTCTATCCAAAAAATAGTTCTAGGCACTAGGAAAAGGCACTAGGGGCACTAGGGAAAGCGGAGCTTCCAAAGTCGATCCTGTGACTGAACCAGAAGGAAGCAAACTACCCTGCCCCCACCCCTTCTAGGCGCTGCCTGGATTTAGAACTCATCTGCTTGCATGTGTTTCTGGGCTGCTCTCAGACTACCATAGATTTGAGTTGTTCTAACAGACTATAACATCCCATATCTAGACTGAAACAATGGCCAGAACCAGAAATCCCATGCAAAGGTAAGGTGCAGTCAGCCTGGCTCCAATTCAGAATAAGAGGTAGCCGTGGTATGAGGCCATCACCAACCACTTCAGGAGGCTTTGGGAGAAGGCATTCATACTCCTCGCCTGAGGCAGGAAGGATCAAATGGCTTCTCAAACCCATTTATAGCTTTCTGAAACAAATGTATGTTGAAGGGTATGTTTGCAGCCCTTGGAATACACTCACGAACAAAAGAAACAAGACACTTCTATTCTTATGTTTATTTGTAATTCTATCCCAAGTTCACCAACTGGTTTCTAGTTTCTGAGGTCTGTTGCACAAGAATTGGTAAGGCTGGAACAGTAACCAAAACAACATGGTACTAAGAGAAAGAAAAAAAAATGACACAGAGTGATGGAACAGACTAGAAGCCCCCGTAATAAACTCACACATCTACTACCAGCTGCTTCCCTATGACGATGCTAAAAATATCCTAGCATTTTAGAAAAGAGAACTCTCCAACTGATGGTGCTGGGGAAATGGGCTGGTCCTAGGTAGAAGATGGAAGCTCGACCCTTATCTCTTAGCTTGTACAAAACTCAACTCAAAATGGGTTAGAAACCTAAATATAAGACCTAGAGAAACTTGAAAGAAAAAAATAAGGGAAATGCTTCAAGATGTTGGAACAGGCAATGCTTTTTAAGATACGACCTCAGAGCACAGGAAACAAACACACAAAAAATTGACAAATGGGATGACATCAAACCCAGAAGCATCCGCACGACAAAGGAATCAACAGAATGAAGAGAGACATCTACAGAACAGAGAAAATACGTGTCAGCTGTGCATCTGCTGGAGGAAATCCTGAGTACATAAGGAACTCAACCCACTTAAAACCGCATCAATGCAATCTAAGACATGGGCAAATGGAAGCTAGAGAGATGGGGCATTTGCAGAAGGTCATGCTGGGTAGCCTACAACCACCTGTAACTCCAGCTCCAGGGGATCTGATGCTTCTGTCCTCTGTGTCACATGAGGGCACCTACACTCACATGTACATAGCCTCAAAGAGACATGCACAAGCACATGATTGAAAAGAAAGACCAGGTGAGGTAGCACACACCTTTAATCCCCGTACCTAGGAAGCAGAGCAGGCAGGTCTCTGTGAGTTCAAGGCCAGTCTTGTCTACAGGATGAGTTCCAGAACAGCCAAGGCTACACAGAGAGACCCTGACTCAAAAAGCCAAAAAATGAAAATAAATCTTTCAAAACTGAGATAATGATCTGAACATACACTTCTCAATGAAAAATATATATAGTCAACAAATACATGAAAAAAAATGGCCAATGTCACCAGCCACCAACAGAGTGCAAATCATAACTTCAACAAGAAAACATTTCACTCCAACTATAATGGGTATGATATACAAAAAAATGCCAAAAATAACAAATGCTGGAAAGAACGTGGGGATAGGAGAACTCTTATGGAAAGGCTGTTAGTTGATCACCTGTTGTGGAGTTCCTCAAAAAATAAAAATACAGCTACCACATGATCCAGCTATCCTATTTTTGTATGTGAATCCAAAGGAAAGGAGGTCAAACAGCAAGAGCCACCCGTGTATTCGCGTTTATTGTGATTCTGTCAGAGTAGACAAGATACGGAATCAGCCTAGGTACCCATAAATGGGTGAATGAAGAAATAGTGGTATATGTATGTATATATATACACACACACACACACACACACACACAATGGAGTGTTAGTTAGCCATAGGGAAGAGCAAAATCACAGAACTAGATGAACTATAGGACATTGCTTTAAGTGAAGTTAAGCAGACACAGAAAGGTAAGTACTGCATGTTCTCACATGTGACATCTGGGCGGGGGGCAGGGGCTGGATCTAAATGTCAATTGGCAATTGGCAGGGTGGAGTGAGTAGCAGGGGACGGTGAATAAAGCAATATTGGATGTGACAAGTGTTTGTTGTATGCACGTATAGATAGAGCATTAACACCCACTGTTGTTGGGGTTTCTGTCCTGCCCAGTTCCCGCAATCATTAAGTACCAAATAAATCACACAGAGGTCTACATTAGGTATAAACTGATTGGCCCATTAGCCTAGGCTTCTTATTAACTCTTATAACTTATATTATCCCATTATTCTTGTCTATGCTAGCCACGTGGTTTGGTACCTTATTCAGCGAGGCAGTCACATCTTACTTCTTCTGTGGCTGGGTCATGACTGTGTCCTCTTCCCAGAATTCTCCTGCCTCTACTTCCTGTCTGGTTGTCCCACCTATACTTCCTGCCTGGCTACTGGCCAATCAACATTTATTTAAACTATAATTACAGAATACAGATTATTGTCCCACTCCAACCCACCAGTATGTATTAATATATGCTGATTCAAAATCAAATAAATACCTTTTAAAAAATTTATGAGATTGAGCCTCACTGTCTAAAGCAGAACTTTCTCAAAGACCTTCCACATGATTGGGCTGGGGTGTCGCTCAGTTGGTGGTGTATATCTAGCATGCACAAGGCCCTGAGTTAGCTCATAAACATCTCAAACACTTTTATACCCCAAGCACTTGGCGGAAGATCTGGAGTTCAAGGTCATCCTCAGCTATGTAACAAGTACAGAGCAAGACAAGGTTGAACTCAATAGCAAAGAAAAAGCTTTCAAACCCTAGAGTTTGTTACTTGTCATTGGAAGAGTATTGGATTCTTTGTCTCAGAATAAATTTGCCATATGATCAATGAAGCCCAAGTAGAAATGACAGATGTCACACCTATGGTGGCATTTATGTATTAATGAGTGGTTCAGCCTATCATCCTCTTCCCCCCCCCGTTATGAATTTGCATATTCCAAAACAATGTGTCCCATTGTCACTCCACCAATCCACAGGTGAAAACCATTAAGTTGGACTGGAGAAATGGCTCAGCAGTTAAGAGCACTGGTTGACACTGGGTGGTGGTGCACACCTTTAATCCTAGCACTGGGGAGACAGAGGCAGGTGAAGCTCTGAGTTCGAAGCCAACCTGGTCTACAGACAGCCAGTGCTACACAGAGAAACTCTGTCTCAAAAAACACAAACAAACCAGCCTGGTCTACAAGAGCTAGTTGTGCCAGGACCAGCTCTAAAGCTACAGAGAAACCCTGTCTCAAACAAAAAAAAAACAAAAAAAAAAGCAAAACAACACCCCCCCCCAAAAAAAAAGAGCACTGGCTGTTCTTCCAGGGGGCCTGGGTTCAATTCCAGCACCCACATGATGGCTCACAATCATCTGTAGCTCCATGTAGAGCCATGGAGCTGTTGCCAGCTCACAACAGACTTAAACTAATGATGAAAAGCAATCTTCTTGTTACCATACCACATCTTGACTTCATGCTTGTGGACTAGATGTGGCCCAGTACAGACTATTTCTCTATTGACTTCTACTGAGAAATGACCAGGCCATGTAGATGACAGTGGGAGCAGGATGGAGACGGGAAGTCATGTTGCGTACAACTTCACTCTATGAAGTGAGTACGGCATTTACCAGCTCTTTTTACCCCTGCTAAGGTCAAAATCAGGACCCTTTGCAATACCATTGAACATAGCTGAGGACTGTACTGTCTGTCATGCGGGTGTCTGCTGACCATCTGTTGGTTCCACATGCACTGGGAGACACCGTGCCTTTTGGTAAAGTGCAATGACAACCTGCCAAGAGCCTGGGTCTCCCAAACACCAGCACAATACCATCCCTAACACGGCCTGCGGACTAGACTTCTTCAGTTCAACAGTAGCTGCGTCAGCTGAAGACGCTTCCAACTCCAAGAGAGCTAGGGAACCGCAGGAAGGAAGTCAGCCTCAAGGCAGGCCAGAAAGGGTACGAGTGCCTACTGAGGCCCAGCCTCCAATGGCAAAGGTTTGAGGAGAATCTTGTTCCCTGCCTTGCCAATCTCAACACTAGTGCTAGACCCTTCTCGGAATTGTTCCTTCAACCAGGAAAGTCAACCTTACTCTCCTGAGAGGGCTGAGAGGGAGCCCCAAGCAGAAGGTGGAGGGTAACGAGGCACATGTCAAAAGCCTCCCTACCCAAGAAAAGGATGTAAGAACTACACCCTCTCCATGTCCCCAGCATGCCTGTGGGTATTGTTGGTGACACTTTGGGGAGGACCCTGGCCTGGATTCAGGGCCAATGGAAACAAGCATGGCTATGCATTCGCCCTGGGCCTAAGCAATGGTGAAGGGATACAGTCTTTGCAACATTGTGCAAGGGGACACACAGAGCAACCTTCGTGGTACATAAAGCCAACTGCACGCGACCCGCCCCTCTCCTCACTTTGCTGAAACAAAGCAAAGAACTGGGCGTCTCCCAGGAAGCCCCTCCCATGAGAAGGTCTCCAGACAACCTCCTGAAAGGGCTCAACCTGGGCTCTCATTCTTTCCAATAGTCAAGAAAATCTTCCAGATTTTCTTGCTTGTAAATTTTTTTTAATCTTGTCGTTCGTCTTAGTGTTGGTCCTGAGAGGGTAGAGGCTGAAGCTTAGTCTTCATAACTGTATTTGCCATAGGCACAAATAGGTCTCAGGAAACATTTGTTCAGGCAATGCCTGAAGAAGACACCACGTTAGAGCCCAACTCCTCTGTTCCCAGCCTGTCCATCCACTGCTATCCCAGCACCCCATATCCGTAGCCACCTGCCTCTCTGCATCAATCCCTGGATAAAGGACTACTGCCCAGGGGTGTGCTAATCCTCCTAGGCTAGCACAGTGACTCGGACACAGTGCCATTGGTTCTCCTTCATATGATGCTTTACCTGCGTCCTCTTAGTTGGTTTGTATAGTACACCCCCCTTTCAGAGTCCAAAAGTGACGTTCTTCCATTCTACGTGTGGAAAGTTTGAGGTTTACAGAAGTTAGATGCCCTGACCTTACGGAAAGCAGAGAGTCAGGAGATAAGCTCAGGTCTACCGGTGCCCAAAGCCATAGGCTTCTCTGGGTCAGCTGCATCCAAAACTTCAGCATACAGGTGACTCAAGAAAACCCTCTGAGTAAGGGTACGGGGTACAGAGGCCATTCTCTCTCTGTGTGTGTCTCTGTCTCTGTCTCTCTGTCTGTCTGTCTGTCTGTCTGTCTGTCTCTCTCTCTCTCTCTCTCACACACACACACACACACACACACACACACACACACACACACACACTTCCCCACCCCATACCACAAAGAAGCCTGTTTCTTCTAGGACCTAGATAAAGGTCTCAGAGCTCAAACATAGAGCTTTCTATAGCCTGTATTGGGAGCATGGGAAGTGGGTGTTTTTCTTCCTCGAGGCCTGGGTGGCTGTTTCCTACTGTGATCTGCCCTGGAGAATGGCCGGAAGAAGTGGCTTCCGGCTAAGGCGGGGAGAAGCCAGTCTCTTCCCACCCTACAGAAAAAGGGATTTTTTTAAAAAAAAAAAATCCAAAGTAGCAACTGTTTTGCTTTGTCCTTGAACAGGGAGAAAGAGCCAGGAAGAGATGAGCTGGGGGGGGGGGGGGAGTTATAACATTTGTTTTTAGTATAACTGATTTAACTAATTGTATGATTTCACACTTGTGTGAGTTCACACTTAGTAATGGCTGACTCACAACATTACCAGGACATTTAGCAACCAGCGCTCATGAGCCAATACAATAAAGAGCCAATTACTTCTCAAAGCTCTTGTAAAACTAAATGGATGATGTCTGTGTCCTCTAGCCCAGTGCTGGCACCAGCTGTACCACCTTGTGCAAATCCCCTACCCACCCTGGGCTAAAGTGAGGCTGCTGCCAGGATTCTCAGGGAGCGCGTGTACGAAGAACGGCAGTGGGGCCCGGTGACAGCGGGGCTCACGGAGGTCCAGGCACAGTCTTGTGCAAGCCCTGTCTATACAAGACTGGAATGTGAGGCATTTCCCTTGCCTCCACCTCATCTGCGCCCCACTCCTGCCACACAATATGGTTGCTGATGTTATTCCAGGGGCTTCGAGGAGAGCGCAGCATAGCAGTGACAAGAGAAAAATTATCCAGGAGTGCGCCTGTGAAACCACAGCAAAGCCTGTTGTCGCAGGGCATATGGGAGATGCCCGGCAAGCCATTCAGATAATGAGAATTGAATTTCAGCAAACAGCCCTGCCGCCGGCTGAGGGGACTGACCCAGCTCTAGAAGGGTCTGGAGTCTCTGGATACAGCTGCTGTAAAGGCGGAAAGATGCGTTCTCTGCGTCAGTCTGAAAGGTGGAGGAGCACTACCCTT
Source organism: Myodes glareolus (assembly GCF_982192425.1). NCBI lineage: Eukaryota > Metazoa > Chordata > Mammalia > Rodentia > Cricetidae > Myodes > Myodes glareolus. The sequence goes on along the minus strand of NC_142036.1, from coordinate 46,208,447 downwards.
TCCGTGTGCTTTCTGCTACTCAGGAGGCAGATGCTCGCTGTGGGATTGATTACTCTGCCTGCTCCCACAATGCTTTCCTGGAAATGGACAACAGAGAGATGGACCTGTCAGCCCTATGGCTGCCCAAATTTTCTGCAGTGTTTGTGTGGTGGGGGAGGCGGGGATGCCCGCACACTGGTTACAGTAGGTGCTGTGTAAGCTGGAGGGGCGCAAAGGTTTCACATGCTGAGTTTGTGAGGCAGGGGTGGAAGGGAAGGAAGGTTGGCAGGGGGGACTGAGGCTGAGTCCTTGCAAAGCCATGGCTGTACAAGGTGTGTGACAACTGCCAGACCTCAAATCTGTTCCTTTCCGTGCACTGCTTGGGCAAATAGAAGATTAATAAGGAGGGCTAAGGATAAGTAAGTGCATTGGATTACGGCCGGCCGCTACTGCCTTCATCACTTTGGGCAAATTCTCTGGGAACTTCACTTTCTCCATATGTGAAGTGTGGACCACTAGAGCAGCAAAGGCAAGAGAGCCTGGCTAGGGAAGAGCTTCCACACAATGCTCACAATGCCTATCAATGACTATTTGAAGATTTCGAGAAAACGGGACCCAGAACCAGGAAGAAGAAGGTTCCCAGGCAGTGCCCCCAGCACCACAGGTGGGAACCCCTCAGGCAGATCATCTTTGACCCCTAAATATTTGCATTCTGCCTGTTTAGTTCACACTTGACTTCCCAGGTAGAGATAATCCAAAAATACTTCCTGGCTTGGAAGGAGGGGTTTTCTTTAACGTTGAAGATAAGAAAGCTGGGGATCAAGTGCCCTACTGGAGTGCCTAGCATGCTGGAGGGACCCAGGTTCAGTCAAAACAACAACAAATTCAGCCGAAAAGACAACCTAAGGACTCAACCCAACTCTTTTCTGCTCTCTGTCCACATGGCCCTGCCTCAGTAAGCAGACACATGGCATGCGACCCCTCAGAAATGGCCGCTTTAAGAAAGCAGCCAAGGGAAATCAGATCTAAAAGAAGTTGCGAAGGAGATAACGCAGGACAGATACTATCCCATACTTGAGCCAGAAAGTTCCCGACCCCTGCTGTGTCTGAAAGAGCAGAACACACACTGGTTTTGATTGTCCACCCGTGATCAGAAGATGCCGAAGGGCATGGGCCATGGTAGATTATTTGCAAAAATAGCTACATGTGTTCCTCTTCCTGAACTTGCCCTCCTGAACATGATTTTGCAGTTGCTCCCATCAGGAAAAAGACTCTTTCGGCACCCCATGACTCTGGGCTTGCCTTGTGACTTTGGTCAAAAGGAGTTGATGGAGGAGGTGGCCGGTTCCAAGCTCAGCACTCCAGAGCCCTTACCTACCCACCCGCTCTCTCTTGGAGGGCTGCTATCACCCAGCAAGTTCCAGCTGGCCTGAGAGATCACGTGAGTGGAGGAGACAGCCATACCGCTGAGGCCTTCTTAAATTTGCCTCCTCCCCATCACTGGCCCGCTGAGCACAGAAACACAAACAAGCCCAGGTGAGCCCAGCACTATCCAGCTTAGCTCAGCTCAGATTGTCTACCCAATAAACGGAAAGCTAATTAAACAGTTATTTTAAGTCCAAATTGGGGGAGATCTTCTATTACAAAGCAAAAACTAACTGACACGGGGCAGGGATGGCACCACTACAAAAGCCTGGACCCCAACGGTGATGGCCATTCTGTGTTGACACAGGGGGGCACAGATGCAGTCAAACAACCACACTCCAACCCCTTCATTCTCACCATTTGGGCGTCCATCTGTCCAAGCCTAATTGCCAGTCCCCATGTCTGTCCGTGGGCTCCCACCACCCTCCCAGGGGTTGAAAGTGCCGAGCAGCCTGTTCAACCCACAACCGAGGGAGGTGGAGCATCAGAACCAACCACAGTTCCCTCTCCCCTGACATGTTGTATGTCTAAAGCACACCTCCTTCACCAGTTTCCAGATCCTCCCAGCAGCATCAAGGCCCAGGGCCAGCCTGGCAATGGCTGCCGGGATAAGGTATTCCTTATTGGTCACCTTCTCTCCTCTAACTCAGCCCCTCCAAACCTACTGATGCTTCCTGGAATCAACTCTCAAAGAAACTCACACCCTAGTCCTTATCGCAAGGTCTTCTTCTAAACACCTAAAGCAAGTGGACACCAGAAGGAGGATCTCACCCGCAGCCATTGTATCATCAAGCCCCTCCCCACGGGCTTGCACTATTTCTGCTCCAATCAGGAATCAACTGGACAAACACTGCCCACTAACCACTGGCCACTGCCCCAGGCACAAACACCTTCCACAGCCATCACATGGTCAAGCGGGTGATTTCCTAGACCAGCTGGCTTTGTAAACAGTGCTTTCTTCTTCCTCCTCCTCCTCCACCTCCTCCTCCTCCTCCTCCTCCTCCTCCTCCTCCTCTTCTTCTTCTTCTTCTTCTTCTTCTTCTTCCTCTTCTTCTTCTTCTTCTTCTTCTTCCTCCTCTTCTTCTTCTTCTTCCTCTTCCTCTTCCTCCTCCTCTTCCTCCTTCTCCTCCTCCTTCTCTTCCTCCTCCTCTTCCTCTTTTTTCTTCTCCCTCTCCTCCTCCTTCTTCTTCTTCCTCTTCCTCCTCTTTCTCTTCTTCTCCCTCTTCTCCTTCCTCTTCCTCTTCTTCTTCTCTTCTCCTCCTTCTGTCTCATCTCACGCTCCGTCGGGTGGAGGAGGAAAGACTTGAAAAAAGGAAGAATCAGACTTGAAACAGAAAGGTGTGGAGCACACTGGACTGACACCTGACCCTTTCATCCTGCTCACAAACACAAAATGTCCAATCTGGGACCCCAGCAGTCTGACCCACTTACTCAGAGGCCCACGCTCAGCAGCTAAAGGCTCCTCTGGCCAACATACACATCCAAAGCTATTTACTGAGTGCTAGTTCAGGCTAAGGTCTTCTTGGGGTACAGTCTGCTTATTAGCAGGGACTAAATGGATCAAAACTCGGTTCTTGGGTAGCAAATATTCTAGAGGAGAGACACAGGGCACACACAAACACTGCAGGTATGTATCACACTAGGTCAGAGATTTCTATCTTAGAACTTCATGATACAGAGGTTACAACAATGAGCCTTGCTTTTGGAGGCAGGCAGGCTTGCACTTGAACCCTATCTGGGCCCACAAGTGACTGTGTGATCTTGGGTATATTGGTTAATCTCTCTGTGTCTTTCTTCTTATCTGCAAGGCAGGGAGTACTGCAAAGATAATGTTACTAGGCATGTTTTAGCCCTTAGTAAATCTCAACTATCAGGATTATGCTTCAGGTGGTACTTCCCGGTTAGACAGTCTATGGTGTTCTCCACAAACACAGCAAGCATAAGAACCTAGCAGGGAATGTACACAAGAGGCTATAGACTAAACCTCTTCAGCAGACCCACCTATGGCAAATGCATGAAACAATGGGCTTTTCCCTAAAGCCTCTTTTTGACTTTTTATTTTAGTTTTTCATTTTTGCTTTATTATTGTTATCTTTCTCTTTCTTTTTAAATTAATTTATTTTATGTGTATGGGTGTTTGGCCTGCATGTATATCTGTGCCCAGAGAGGCCAGAAGAGAGTGCTGGATACTCTGGGACTGGAGTTACAGATGGTTGTAAGCCAGCCACCCAGTGGGTGCTGGGACTTGAACCCTGATCCTCTGGAAGAGCAGCCAATGCTCTTAACCACTGAGCCATCTTTTCACCCCTCTCTTTTTGATTTTTTTTGTCAATTTGCTACTCATTGATTGATTGACTGATATTTTTTGAGGCAGGATTCTCACGTGGTCTGGGTTGACCTTAAACTTCAGATATGGTTGAGAATAAGCTTGTTCTCCTGTTCCTCCCACTCCCAGCTCCTGGGCTCACAGGCTTGTACCACCACACCCAGCTCTATTGCCTCGTTTTAAAAGCACACAGCCCTCTTGGATACTTACTTGTATTTTGCTAAAGATAAGAGTCTAGAAATTTTCTTTATCATCTGAGGAAAAAGTTCAGGAGTTCCTGGGAATCAGGGAGTTGTGGGGACAAGGGCACCCTAGAAAGCACAGATCTCAAAAGAAACGGGGGTGACTTGGCTCACATGGTGGATGCCACATCGCGAGCCTTTTGTGACTTAGATACCTGATTTTTTTTCCCCAAGAACCACAGAAAGTGAAAGCTTTTGAGGAAGTGTGGGGAATCAAAGCCAGAGCCAAGTTATCCTCCTATTACTTCCCCAAGTCAGTTTTTTTTGAATCATTAATTCTGTTATTCAAGGCACACTGTGTTGTCTGGTTAATTAATAGATTCTGTGGGGAGTAAAGGTTCCCCCTGTATGTATGAACGAGTGTTCAGGACACGAGCACTGCCATGTCAAGGACACCAGTGCCTCAGACCCAAGGGAACAGCAAGGTCTTTCCCTGTTCAGAGTAGCAATACTGTGTGTGGAAAGTATCAACCACTCAACCAAGGCTTTCTCCTCCATGGTAACTGACCCCTGAGACTGCTTCCCTGGAGGTCCCCTGCCAAGATTAGCTACCCTGACTCCTCTTCCAGATGTGCATGAAAAAGCACTGAGTTTCCAGGCTGCTGGTGCTTCTCCATCATCAGGGCCCAGGGTTCCTGCACATGTGTCTGCAGTTTCTTCACTCCTTCACTCCCGTCAGGGCACTCCCTGAGCCCTGCCGTCTCTTACCTTCCTAAGTCAAAGGTAAACCCATTATGAGTGAGGATCACCTTCCATCCCTTTTGAAATTAGTTATTTTTCCATTACTGTGGCAAAATACTTGGTAAAAGCAACTTAAGGAAGGAGGTGCTTATTTTGCCTCACAGTTTGGGGGGCCAGTGTCTCACAGATGCAAGAGCCAGCTGGTCACATGATATCCACAGCCAGGAAGCAGAGGGAGAAGGACGCTGGTGCTCAGCTCACTTTCTTCTTTTTATGCAGCCCAGAACCCCAGCCACAGGATTCAGGGATAGGTTTCCTCCCCCATTAATTCTTTCAGGAAACATCCTTGTAGATACACCCAGTTGCCAATGAGGATTCGCCATCATACTTTTTTTTTGTCTTGTTTGTTTTGTCTTTTTTTTTTTTATTTTGTTTTTGAAGAAGTCTTGCTGGCACACACTATTAGTCCCAGCACTAGGGAGACAGAGACAGGTGGATCTCTGTGAGTTCAAGGCCAGCCTGGTCAACTAGAGCTAGTTCCAGGACAGGCTCCAAAAGCTACAGAGAAACCCTGTCTCGGAAAAACAAAACAAAACAAAACAAAGGAAGACAGAGTCCTATTTTGTAGCCCTGTATGGGATAGCACTCATGATGCAGCCTCAAACTCAAGTCAATCCTTCTGCTGCAGATTCCCAAGTGCCAGGACTACAGACATATACCACCATGCCCAGCTTTGTGTGCATTTTAAACCACACAGAGCCTACCTCACTAAATTGAACCCAACAGGAATATGGGTTTATGTGCCAACCCATTCATCAAAGAAGTGATTTGGCCTTCGTTGCTATTCTAGATGGCATTCAAGTAACACTTTAGAATATAATCAGGGGCACCTCTTCCTGAAGAATGCAGAAAGGGGGTATTTATTTAACAACAAAAGTTATTTGACAACGAGAAAGAGTTTTCTCTGGGCATCAGTATGTGCCGGCTGCATGGAACAATCCTGTAAGGACAGTGGTCTGAACGCTGTCACTGCTTGAAATCTCTCACGGAAAATACGACGGCTTCCTTCATTCAGGCTCACATCTCCTAGAGCGCCAAGAAAAAAAGAAAAGAGTGAAGAGACTCCATTTCTAAAGTATATTTTATATGAAAAAAATATATATATATAGTAGGTTGTCCACATTCTTGAGTTCTGAATTCTGAGATTCAATCAGCTGTGTGTGGAAAATAATTTTAATTGCCTCTATACTGAACATGAACAGACTCTTTTAGCCATGACTTCCAAAACAATAGAGTGTAACAACTATTTACTTAGCATGTGTGTTGTATTTGGAATTAGAAGTCATCCAGAGAATATTTAAAATATGAAGAAGGCTGGAACTAGAGGTCAGCCAGTGGCCAAGTGCTAGTCTAGCACACACGGGTTCAGGGTTCAATCCCCTGTAACACACACACAGAGAGACACACACAGAATGACTGAATAACAGTCTATAGAAGGACGTAGCCAGCTATGTGAGCATCGTCAGATTTTGCTACCCACAACCAGGCCCTGGAAGCAATCTCTGAGAGTTGTGAGGTTTAAGAATACTACTTTTGTTGTGGCTGAGTGTCCTGCTAGGTGGCTATCATGTATCAGTTTTAACAATTTGTTGGGCTGGGGATGAAACTCACTTGGTAGAACGCTTGCGTTCTATTCACAAAGCGCTAGCTCACTCCCCCAGCACAGTATAAAGCAGGTGTAGCAGCACACACCTGTAATCCCAACACTTAGGAGGCTGAGGCAGGAGGATAAGAAGTTCGAGGCTAGCCTGGGATACACAGCAAATTCAAGAGTACCCTGGGCTATATTTGTCTCAGGAAAGAAAAATCCTTAACTGTTAATTTACCCCTGGGTTGTAAAATATATATTACTGCTGTTTTTTTTTTTCAAATAGTCATTTTTTTCTCCAGGTATGATGGTATATAGCTTTAATTAAAGCACTCAGGAAGCAGAGGCAAGTGGATCTCTGTGAGTTTGAAGCCAGCCTGGTCTACATAATGAGTTCCAGGACAGCCAGGGCTCTGAGAGAGACTGTCTCAAAACAAGCAAACAAAAAATAATCACTTTCCTAGGTCTAGCTGTAGTCCGTTTACTTTGTTATAAAGAATACAGCAATTTGTTTGTGCTTGTTTTTACTGCTTGCTTTCCCAAGGCTACTTGGTTTTTTGTTTTGTTTTTCTGTTTTAAAAGGCCTAGAACCCCTAATAAAAGAGAGTTGAACAAACAATTTGAGAACAGAGGAGTGAGCGCAAACACAGAGTGCTTGAATAGTAAAGTAGTCCAACTGGAAAGGGCAGGAAGATAACTCAATCCAAAACTCCTCTTACAGATGAAGCAATTGAGTCCCAAAGAGCCTGAGTGACTCACTCAAGGACACAGAGCCCGCGAGAGGCCGAGTACCCCGTTCCTCGTGCATGCTACACGACTCACGAACTTGCCGTCACTGAGGCTTCCTCAAACGTCCATGACTAGACATTTAAAGGGCCACATTCCTGCAAAGGATGTGTTCCTAGTGAAGCCTCAGCTAATGGAGAAACATCATTCATCCTGTGTTTGTTGAAGGTCTGCTCAGTGCTGTCTCTGCAGTGGAGACAGAGTGGTAAAAAGAACCCCAGATACCTGCCTCCCTCAAAGGTCCCGCCTTGTTTCCGCAGAATGAAGGAACATCGCACTTTCAAACAGTTATTGTATTCAAGCACTGCATATCCTATGTATGTGTGTGTGTGTGTGTGTGTGTGTGTGTATATATATACACACATACATACATACACACACATATATATACATACATACAGGACTATACATTATATAGGAATATACATTATATAGGTGTTTATGTTTTTTATGTATAAGTATTTATATATCGGTACATTATATATAGGTATTCATTATACATAATACATATTAAATCTGTATTAAATATGTAAATACAACATAGATATAGTATTAAAAAACTGTGGAAGTACTTTATGGCAGTGAGGAGGGGAGGCTGCTCTGGGCAGATGCTGGGAAATCACTCTGCAGAACCCCCCACCCTGCCTGGTCTGGAGTGCTGGATAGCACCTAGCTGTTGTTTAACACGGGGAACAACAGGCTGCCTCTGTCGGCCAGCCTGAAAAAGATCTTCTGTGGACTGAACCACAATCTACCTCCCTGAAACTTTAGCCTTCGATAACTTATATTTCAAATGTCAGAGAACCCAGTCAGCTCCTAGACAGGATGTTCAAACGCACCTAAAATAAGGCACTGTGCTTCAGTGTTTCAACCTGAAGTAGCATGTCTGGGAAAATACAACATGCCAAGGGGATGACTTATATGGTCTCATTCAGCATACAGTTCATAAAAGTGATTCAAGCCACCACTTCAAAGAACACACACACAGCTGACTTTAGAATCTCTGACAGGCTTCGTGAGTCAACCGACATCAGCAGGTCACACCAACTCCCTTCCGTCTATAACTCTGGTCGGGATTTTATAACACACCCACACAGCTGGCTTCCTGCCCCTCAGCACGGGCGAAGGAAATTCAGCTTTTCCAAAAAGGAAAATCTGTGTATTTTGCTTTCTAAGATATTCATGGAATCATTGAAAAACCCTTTCCCCACCCCCCACTGGTTCAATCCTAGTATTTTATAGACAAGAGCAAGACAGCCTGGAGTAGGAAGCTGTTGTGGGATATTTGTACACTGTGTGAAGATATGCTGCTGTGATTGGTTTAATAAAGAGCTGAGTGATCAATAGCTAAGCAGAAAGCATAGATGGGACTTCCGGGCAGAAAGAGAGAGGAAGTAAGAGAGGCCATCAAGAAGTGGAACGAGTTGGACACATAAAATAAAAGAGAGGTAAAAACCATGTGGTAGAATGTAGATTAATAAAAATATAGGTTACTTTAAGTTATAAGAGCTAGTGGGACGAGCCTAAGCAAAGGTGGCGTTTTCATAATTAATCATAAATCTCCGTGTGGTTATTTGGGAGCTGGTGACCCAAAGAAAAATCCGACTACCAGGAAGTGACCATCCAGGACCCAACCTGGTCCCCTGCATGCCCCAAACCAGAGTATGCATGGTTCCATAGGTATACCACTGTGTCACTCGCAGATTTGCCTTTATATGCAGGTGGGTTTTCAACTTTCCAGGAATACTTAGCTCATGCAAACAAAAAGAAAACTCAGCTCCCTGGCTCCTTCTCATGGGGACCAAAATAGTATAAACCTTCCTAGAACATCGGCCACTCTCTGAAGGAGGCCCCTGTGAGTCTGATGTGCGTCGTTTCTGTCATAGGTGTGACTACAGGCAGCTTCAGCTCCCAGCCCCCACTGGAAGATGCTGCAGGAGGAGAGAGAAGCAGAGGTCCAAGGCCATACACATACCAAAACTATTTCTCTTTTACCTGAGCCTATAAGTCTGACTGACCAGTGGTTCAGCTGTCCCCGTGCCTCCTAGGGCACCTCACCTGGCTTGAGGAAAGTCAAGAGAAAAGGAAGAAAGTGGTTTGAGGAAATAGACCTTCTTTCATCAGTTTCCAAGCCCTGTCTGTCATGCCTGTCCTAGCCAGCAGCCATGGGGGTTGGGGATGAGGGAGACCTGAGTGGTGGTTGTGGTTGTTGCGCTGACCCCACGGGGACCCCTTCTTTGTCCCTCTCTGAGGAGTGCTGTGGGAGGGAGCTCTAAGGACCTGACCTTTCTCCCCCTCTCACTCCTACACTAGCAAGAGCAACTTCTTTCGGTGGAGGAGGACTTTGGGAATACAGTTTAATAATTATGAACCGTATCTTCCAGAAGGGCACCAGAAAAGAGGGCATTAGATCCTTCAGGGAAGGCCCCGAGTTTCAGAAAGCCTCTAACACTGTTGACAAATGAGAAAAATCCCCTTGAGTGTGACAAAGCTCCCGCTCTGCCCCAAGCTTCCAGACCATTCCTCAGGCAAGACAACAACACCCTCCAAGAAACAAAACATGGCACACACACACCCCGCCAGCCACGCCACAGCTCAGCTGAGAGATAGGTTTAGTGATGGGGGGCGGGGGAGCTTTGTTAACCAATCACCTCTAAGAAGTGGAACTTAATTAAGGCGTGGCTACCTGGAGCCCAGGAAGAAAAACTGGAACGGACCAGGTGCTTGCGCTCTGGGTGATTCCCGCGGGACACAGCGGAGCTTGGGCTTCCCATTCTCGTGGCATGAGTTTCCCCTTATAATAAGTAAAAATATAATTGTTTATCTTCAAGCTGGGCTGGTTATTTCACAAACCGAGTTAACATTTACAGTTTAGCTTTCTGTGAACCACTGCTCCTGAGACAACAGCCATCGCTATATCGCACCTCATTGTCCCCTTTGGCCAAAGAAGCTGAAATCAAGGCCAGCCCTACTGGCCTACTGGTCCTACTCAGGACACAATCTCCTGAGCTACAGCGAGTAATGAGATGGGATGGAGGGATCGGGAGAGGATGCATCGAGAGATCACTGTGGGTCCCTAGGGAAGGGTGCTGCCATTTGACCTCTGTCTCCTCTCCCATGTGGGAACGGAGAGCCTGGGTGTGGACAGACTGGTGACATATAAGTGTGTAGCTGGGAATAGCGATCTCCTCGAGTCTGACTTTCCCCCTCCATAAATGGGGGCAAATGATAACAATATTCAAAGATGCTATCAAACATAATCACACGAGGAAAGGCCAAGCAGGTGCTGGACCTGCATAGGAAGTCTCCACGGTGCTGGCTGCTTTTACTTTCAATATGTAAATTCTAAAGAATCACCTAAAGTACACATACCACCTGTGAGTTCGGTGTAGGAAGCCCAGGGGATGAGCCAGGTTCTGAACTCAGGTACCTCTGGAGAAAGGCACTGTCCTAAGGACTGCATGCACCTACAGTCCACATTCCCCTCTGTGCAGGACCTTTTCCTTCCCAGAGTGCCTTCCCCCATCCTACATGCCCTTCACTACAGTCCTGTCCTGTGGCCAAGGCAAGCATGCTTCCTATCTCAGAGAGAGGAAGTCACTTACCCAAGGCCATGGGCAGGGTCACAAATCCAGGACTGCCTGACACTTTGGAGCGTAAGACAAGTGGGATGGCCAAGGTACAGGATTTAAGGAGCCACTCGCTAGCACAACCCCAGGCAGGGATACCTTCTCTTCTTTGCAGTCTGTCCCCAGGCCCTGAACCCTTCCCAAGCACTGAGGTTGAGTCTTGTGTCACCCTACACAGAAGGCATCAGCCCTGTAAGAGCCCATCCCTGAGCCTTGCAGCGGCCAGTCTAGCACCTAAGCTAGGTACCCGTCTCAGGATCCAGCCGCAGAGGATGGAAGTGGTGATGGGATTTAACAATCTCAGAAAGCAACTGGTGGGGAGAGGAAGGTGACATTCCATGTACCTTTAAACCTGAGGGCCAGGGGAGACAGGTCCAAGTCCCACCTAAGCCAAGGGGGCTCCTAAAGCCTCCCAGCCTCACCTGCCCTAGGAAAGGACTGGACAAGCCCTTCAGGCAAGCAGCCCATATGGCTGGCTCACCCAAGAATGAAAGCTCTCCTCCCCATCCCTAGCTTGGCCTCCTTTTGCCCCTCTGAATCATGAGAGGTACCAAGTAGCAAAAATTCATTTCATCTATGGATGATTGCATTTACTAATTAATCAGCTCACTTGCTTCCACACTGCTGTCAGTGTTCCTATAAAAGCAACACATGAGGGGCAGGAGGGATTCAAACCCCCTCTCAAGCCAGGTCATTCTCCTATTCTGAACCCATTCCTTCCTCCTATGGAAGGGGACCACAGAGTTACCGACATTTTGTGGTTGTTCCGTTACAAAAAATAGCCACAATTTATTAGTTTTCTATAGTCGAGGACTGAATTTATTTGTTTAAACTTGCAGGGTTTTTGTTCTGAAGTATAGCTTTTTTTTTTAGACTTATTTGACTTTATGTGTGGGAAAGTCTTGCCTACATGCAGGTATGCACCGTGTATGTATCTACTGGATCCCCCAGAACTGGGGTTACAGATGGTTGTGAGCCACCATGATGGTACTGGGCATCGAACCCAGGTCCTCTGCAAGAGCAACAAGTGGGCTTCACCTCAGAGCCATTGCTCCAGCCTCTTTTTTGTTCCTGAAGTATAACTTAAATACAATAAAGAATTCACATCGGCAGACCACAGCTCAGTGAATTTCACTGTATCATCATAGGCCAGTTTTGAACTTCACAGAAATGAACTCATACTGTATGCACCTTTTTTCCCCCTTTTTACCACGGGGGTCTCTAGCAGCCCATGCTGACCTCCAACTTGTTACATATCCAAGGAAGGGATTACAAGTGTGTCCCACCATGCCTGCCTGGTTTCTGCAGGGCTGGGACTCAAACCCAGGGCTTCATGCATGCCAGGCAAGTATTGTACCAGCTGAGCTATAACCTCAGTACTGACGCATGCTCAGTTGTGTCTGATTTCCTTCCTCAAGTTTGTGTGATTCGTCTGTGTTGCGCATTATCATTTGCCCTTTTACACACCTACATGGGGTCTCACGGTGTGATTATACTGTTTGGGAGTCCACTGAAGCGGGTCTGATGAATATCATCATCGTTGTGATTGTCCTATTTTGCAAATGCAGCAAACTGGGCCCTAAGTTGCCCAGTAGCTTAAGCCTTGTAGCTTAAGGTCGCAGCCTGACAGTGAGGCTGAACTGAAGCCAGGTCCCTTTGACTCCAGAAGATGTTCCTTTCCCCTTTGCAGTTCTGTGGTCATGCTCCTGCCTCCTGAAGTATGACTGGGAGTCAGAAAAAGATCTAGCTCCAGGTGGAGAGAAAACGGCCCTAGGTTTGGCGATTGCCAATATTTACCTTTGTTGCACTAGAAGCTGATAGCGCAGGTATGGCCGTCATTCACAACCCTGTACCTTGAGACCAAGGCTTTGCCAACATTTCACAACAAGTCCAAACAACCTCCACAAGGAATAGATGCCCTCGTCCCCTGACCAGCAGCCACTCACAGGCTACCATTTGCTCTGGCTCGCCAGAGCATAATTCCTCAGGTAGGCACTCAGATATGCCCATTTGGAACCCCTGCAAAAAGCATTGCAGGCCCTAAAGCCAGGTTTCTCGGTAACCCAAGCATTACCCATTGAAGAGTGGAGCTCCCAGAGCTGCCCTGACTTCAAGAACAAGCCAAGGTATCTGGCCTGTTCCCAGCTCTCTAAACCTGCAGGCCTTGGCAGGACCATCTGCAAGGCAGCCACAGGGTAGCAGGAGCCCTGCTGACCTCCCTGCCACTTCACCCCCTGAACTCAGGTAGCATTCCAGTCAGACCAGCCAGACATGATTAAATGCTTGGCTACGTGCAGGGGTGGGAGACCCCGGGGGGAAGAAGGGCTCAGAGCCAACTCCCAGAGGCACCCAGGGCACCCTTTGGTCTGTTGATCATTAACAGCAGCCACCTCACAGCAGACAGAAAGGGGAAAGTCCAAGGGGATGGCCTGCTCCCTCCTCCCAGTCCCCTCCTCCAAACATGCCAATCCGGAGCTTCATGGACCATGAGCTCATGACCCTGGGGGAAGGTGTGTGCCGAGTCATCCAATCCTGCTGGTGCCTCTTGCTTCTGCAGATCACCACCAAGGGCAAGAGAGACAGAAACCTGACCCTGGGAGATCTGTAGTTACTGTGTGCCAGGGACTGTTCCCGGTAGCTTCAGTGTGCCAGCCTATGATACTCCAAAGAACAATGGTAAAATGCCATGATGTTGTCAAAGGGCCTGGGTTCAGGTCCTGCGACCTCCTTCCTGTATGATAAACTGACGAGCTCCCCTGTGGCTCACTTCGGCCATGTAAAGTGGGGGTGTTATGTGTGCTGGTCAGTTTAACTGTCAACTTGATACAACCTAGGAAAAGGAGTCTCAGCAAAGGCTTGTCTGGATCGGTTGGCCTGTGGGCACCCCAATGAGGGATTGTCTGGATTGCTTTAACTGACACCAGAAGACCCAGGCTGAGATTGGGAGGCACAGTTCCCTGGTTGGGGATCTGGATAGTGTAAGAGAAGGAAAGCTAGCTGAACACTAGCACGTATGCACTCATTTCTCTCTGCTCTTGCCTATGGCTCTGGCGGGACCAGTATCTTAAGGACCTGCTGTCTTGACTTCCCTGCTGTGATAGATTATAACCCAGAACCATAAGTTTAAATAAACCTCTTCTCCCTAAATTGCCTTTTTGTCAGGGTATCTTACTGCGGCAACAGAAAGGAAACTGGGATGCTGGGGCCCTTCCTCCACTGCATCATTACGTGCACCTGAGTTAATACACGGAGGTCTTGAACACCATGTGGTGTCCGTGGAAGTTGCTGCTACCCAGTGATCCCTCAGTCTTCACAACAACCCCTTGAGACAGGTTGTCCTGCCTGCTAAGATGGCTCAGTGGGTAAAGGGGCTTGTGGTCAAGCCTGCTGAATCGGATTCAACTGGAAGGGACCCATGGGAAGGAAAGAACCAGCTCCCATGGGTTGTCCTCTGACATCCATGTCCACGCTGCGGCACTCAGGTACCTTTTTAAAAAGAAACAAAGGCCTAGCACTTGAGAGGCAGAGGCAGGCAGGGCCAGCCTGGTCTACACAGTGAGTCCCAGGGCAGCCAGGGATATGTAGAGAGAGCCTGTCTAAAAAAAAAAAAAAGAAAAGAAAAAGAAAGAAAGAAAGTTACCCTTCCTATTACTTATTACTTTAATGGTTGGCAGTGTTCTCTTGGGAGAAAAGGACTGAATATTCAAAAGAAATGAAATAATTGCCGGGCGGTGGTAGCACATGCCTTTAATCCCAGCACTCGGGAGGCAGAGGCAGGCGGATCTTTGTGAGTTCGAGGCCAGCCTGGTCTACAAGAGCTAGTTCCAGGACAGGCTCCAAAGCCACAGAGAAACCCTGTCTCAAAAAACCAAAAAAAAAAACCAAAAAAAAAAAACAAAAAAAAAAAGAAAAGAAAAGAAAAGAAATGAAATAATAGCTGGGTGGTGGTGGTGCACACTTTAACCCCAGCCTTCTAGAAGCAGAGGCAGGCAGATCTGTGGTCAAAGCCAACCTGGTCTACAGAGTGAGTTCTAGGACAGCTACAGCTGCACTGAGAAACCCTGTCTTTAAAAAAAAACAACAACAAAAGCAAACAAACAAACAAACAAGACAGCTCCTCTCCATCTTGGTGCTGTGGCTCGTTCTTCCTGCCATGTCACATACACAAGCCTATCCCCTAAAGTGCAAGGGATTTGTGACCCAATTATTGGCAAAACTCAGGAGCAACCCAGATCCCTGAGGCCCAGTGGCCCCTACCTTCCTCCTGATGATGAGACACCAAGACCAGGAGAGGTCAAGTGGCCCAAGGGGCTCATTGCTTTGAGCTGCTCCAAAGGAAGGCCAGTAGGGCAGCCGAGACCTTGCCGAACAAAGGGAATCTTGTAGAAGTCACGTAAGGATAGTCAGGGTGCTAGGCAGGGCTAGAAAAGAAAACCTGGTGCCCAGACAAAGCAGGAGCTAGTCTTTTGGTCCACGTATCCCCTTGCGTGGGCCTATCTTCAGCTCCCACTGCAGGGCTTTTAACCCCAGTCAGCTATAAAGTCACATTTCCTGGATGTCCTGGTAGCCTAGTGCTTAGGGCCACTGCCAAGGCCCTTCCTACTATGCTCGGAAAATGGGGCTGAAGCTCTTGCTTCCTTTCCTAAATAGTTTCAGGCTCTACCAGTTCAGTTCTGATTGTTCAGATAGTAGGAAATGAGGCTAGTGGCCTGGGCACACTAAAGCCCTGAGTTCCTCAGGGAGACATTAGGTGGGATATGGGGTTAGGGTCTACAGCCAATTATTCTAGGTGACATGGAGCCTCCCTTTGCCTTTCTACCCTTCCAGGACCTCCTGGAGTCAATGCTTTTGTTATCTAACTCCAGAGGCTACCTCAAAGAAGGACATTCCGGGTGGTTGTGAGACCCCCTCGAAGCCAACTTGTGGCATCCTGAAAGGAAGAATTAGATAGTCACCATAGGTTCTCTGTGTCTACAGAGAAATAGCTCAAAGTGAATGACTGAATGTCTTTACTTTCAGTCAAAATGGAAGATCACTACCCACCCAAAAGCATGCTTACAAACACACACACACACACACACACACACACACACACACACAACCTCAATGCCTCTCTTAAGAACTAAGAGGCCTGGTTTCACTCAGATGCCAGGCTCAAGGCCTTTGTCCTTGTACCATCAGCCACTGTCCTGGGAAAGGAAACAGGCCTGGTATTTCTACTGCACAACCCTAACATTGAGTAACACCTTCTGGGAAGGGGAAATGTCCAGTTACTGGTAGTTCATTCAGTACTGGACAGTGTCTACGGCAGATCTACGTATGGAGGCCAGTGGAGTGAAGGTGGAGACCATTCAACCCTCAAAACTTACTAACTGCGAGGAGCCAGTGACTGAAATGTCATCTCTGCCCACCCAAGACTCAGTTCTCCCAGGTCTGATCTTTACAAAAGCCCAACTCCTTTCTCACAAGTTAAGCATCTCTTTCCAGGAGCTACCTGATCCCGGCTGGATCTCACGATCCTCCTGCTCTATCTTATTCGGCAAATCCCGTGTGCACCCCTACAACAGGCCTGGATGGACTTCTAACCAAGGAGACCCTACCACCTATTTTCCACGACACCCGAGGTACAGCTACTACAGTGGTGAGAACCCCATCTTCCCTTTACCGCCGTCTAGTCGAGTCCAGGTGCAGACTGCCCTTTCCCACACCCCTTCAGGGAGGTACCGAGAAGTTAGGACCTTGGTTAATGCCTACAAGAGCACCCAATTCAGGCCTGCCAGTGTGGCATGGGTTACACCCCCTTCACCAGTAGCTCCCTGACCACCCTCCCCCAAAGACCACGTGAGGAAACTGGATGTACCTGGATTACAGCTCCCAAAGTAGCCAAGGCCACCCAGGTGAGCAAGGTTACCCTGGACTCGCTCACCACAGGCTTCTTTGTAAAAAGAAAAAAACAAAAAAATACAAAACAAAAATCTCCACCCCACCCAGGTTGAGTGAACTTCCAGCATCCACACCCAGAGCTCTGGGCGGTAGCTTTTAAGGATGAAAGACCAACCACTGTGCTGCTCTCCAGTGAGGGTCAGACACACACACACACACACACACACACACACACACACACACACACACACACACACGGGAAGAGACTCTAGACAATTATTTCTTGAAAAACGGGGTTTATTGATTTTTTTTAAACTGCAAATAGTCGTTACAAAAAGTTTTTTTTTCTTTTAAATAAATTCACACAAAGAAAGAGAAATAGGAAGCGACGGTAGTGACCAGCAAGAGGAATAATAATTACATTCATCTTTATGTGTGTGCGCCAGTTGTTTATGTTAGCATTGGAAAACTCCAACCTGGAATCCAGAACCTCGAAATCTGCGAGCGCGCGGAATGTCTTGAGATGGGCACGTGAAGTCAAAGGGGTTCTCTCTTTTCTGTTTTCCCTTTTAGAAGCTATACATAAAAGGTGGCTTCCTTCTGTAGTCACAGAGCTTGAGCATACATTCTCAGTCCTACCTGTGAAAGGCCTAAGGAGAAGAAACTCAATTTGCAGTCCAACACAAAGGGGAGAATTTCTAAAATAAATAATCCAACAGTTTTTTGCATTTTTTTAAATTAATTTTTCATTTTTTTAAAATAAAATAACCAAAAAAAGTGTAAAGTTACAAAAATGTTGTTGAAGAATAATATATTAAAACTGTGGAAAAAAGGAAAGACACGTCACAAAATTTTAAGATTAATATGAAGATCATAATTTAACATAAAAGAATATATTCTATGGATTTGTCATCCCGATAAATATGAACAAAATTAACAAAAAAAGCATAGTTTGGCAATAAATACGTTTTGATAAGTTAAATAAGCTTTTTTATATTGATGTGCAGTGACAAGCAAAATTTTTGCTCTCCAATTTCTGAAAGTTAGATGAAGTTTAACCCCAGGGAAAAAAGCATGGCGTGAGGGCTCTAAGGTAGACCTAAGGTATTCTAGAGCAAAATCCATTAAAGCTACTTCTACAGGAAATCGTTTTACACAGATATCGTATGTGGAATGAATACCATTAACTGCTCACCCCTTACAGTTTGGTTTTTTTTTTTTTTTAGCTTTTCTCTCATTTTGTCGTCATTTTTAAGATGTCACATATGAATTGGGGAACTTTAGCACCAAAATCAAGTCTCTCATAGTCCATCCCCTTCCTCCCCACTTAAAAAAAAAAGAAAAAAATTAAATCACAAAGTCCCACTTATATCAAAACCTTCGTCCAACTGGTTCAACCTTCCTCCCTGAAGACCTACACAAACCCGGGCAAGATTAGTCAACAGGGGTTTGGGCTGGGAAGAAAAAGGTTTTGAGTGTCAAAATAGGTTTCCCCCAAACCCCAAGTCCAGCAACTATTCTCTGAAGGAGGCGGGTAACTACAAGGAAGAGGAAGTGTGCGGGAGACTGAAAGGAAGGTGCGCTTGGGTCGCCAGCTGGGGGAGCTGCTGGTTGCGGGTCACCCCCCAACCCCACGGGCAGAGGCTCTGGGAGGCCCACGGGTGCCCCCTGGCGTTGAAGAGGTAATGTAGTCACAGTGACAAAGTTAGATAACAAGGCACTAAGTTGCTTCTGTAAACGGTTACTGCTTTTCTTTTGTGATTTGGCACTTAAGGCTTAAGCCGAAAAAAGGCATCTACTGACAAATATGGGACTCTGTTATGCGTGGTTAAGTGGGCTATGAAATGGAGGGAGGGGGATTCAAGCCAGAAGAAGCTACCAACAAATTGACTTGTCCTTATGTTGTTGGAGGTGGGGGTGGGGGCGACATACCAAGGTTCTGGGGAAGGGGCTGAGCTTAAATGTATCAATGTAGGGATTGAGGGGAAGTAAGGGGATGGGGAGGTGAAGGCTTGGGATGGGGTGCAGGGTGGAGAGGTGAAGGAGGCAGGGTGTCCCTCCCTACCCTGACTTAGTCATCTGAGATGGAGAGTCTGCTGAAAATGGGCAGGCGTCTTGAGTTGTCCAAGGTAGGGGAATCTGAGCCACTGTGGCTGCTGCTGGAGCTGCTCAGGTAGCCCTCCTGGTCCGAGAGAGAATCCTGAGGGCTGGGGGGAGAGTCAAACATGTGAGGGGACTCGGACATGGGCCGGAAGAGGAAGGTGGTGGGGGAGCCTCCCCCGGGTAGCCCCATGCTAGGAGCAAAGAGGCTCGCCAGCTCCTGGCTGGAAAAGGCGAAGGGGTTATTGGTGCCGTCGGGCAGGGTAGGTGAGCCCAGGAGGTCATCCGCGCTCAGGATGGGGGGTGGGGTGATAGACGTGGGGCTGTCCAGCAGCCCCGTGGCAGCGGCGGTGGCAGCGGCACTGGGAAACCCAGCAAAGCTAAAGCTATGCTGGAGGCGGGGACGGTCAGCGGAGAGGTCCCGGCCCCCGGCCAGGGCGCGGCGCTCCTCGGCGTTGTGAATGAAGTGGCAGCGGGGCCCATACGGGCAAAAGCCGATCGTGTGGAAGGTGCGGCAAAGCTCCGTCTTGTACTTGGGGTGGCGGGTCAGGCTGCGGAGCTCGTGGATGCCGTGCGCGAACTGGCACTTGTCCCCGTACTTACAGGCACCGTTTTCTTCGAAGGGGCGGCAGAGCTCCGTCTTGTAGCGGCTGGAGTTGACCTGGCCGCTCCCAGGCTGCTTCTGGGCGGGCAGAAGCCGCTCGCCCCCTTCAGAGAAAGAGCGGTCTCGAAAGCGGCTGTCGCGGGAGCTCAGGGACGGGGCCGGCTCGCCCTTAAGGCTGCTGAGAAGTTGGTTCTGATGGAACTTGGAGCTGGGCAGAGTGACCGAGTGCCTCCGAGGGAAGCCCCCGCCAGCAGGGGTGCCCACTGCCTTCCTGTCCAGCAGGCAGCCCCCAGCACTGGGAGTGCTGTAGTTGAGCATCTTGTTACCCTGGAGGGGAGGGGAGGGGAGGGAAAAGGACCGGTGAGTGACCGAGGACACCCACGAGGCCAGGGCATGGTGTCCACAAAGGACAGCACCCCTTCATCAGATAGGCCAGTCTGTCCCTCTCTAAAAGGAGCCACCTGGGTTTATTTTGGCACTGCTCGTGAGAAACCACAAAAATCCTGCCCTGTATGAAAAAGAAATTATGTACGCATCCTGCTCCATGCTGACCCCTGATATGTAGATTGCTTTATATCCCCATGTCCCTAAAGCTATTTTTTCCCCTCTAAACTCCAAGTCCTGTTTATACATTCCTCAACTCAGAATATTTCACACAAGGCAGTCCTCTCTAATTTCCCTCCCCCTAACAGAACCAGGTAAGCCCCTGGGAGAAAACAAAACATGAGCCAAATCCTCCCCATCAATCCCTGCTAGCCCCCTCCCCCACAATCTGTCCCCAAACTCTCCACTTCCTCTTCCACAAGTGTACCCTTCCTTTGGCAACAGGTTTTTAAACTGTGCTTTTTTTCTCTCTTTCTTGGGGAAGAGCTTAGTCTGGGATATGGGGAGAGGGATATGCACGGCTCCCCAAGCTCATAGCTTCCGGAAGAGCACCCCGGAGAGGGATTTCTCCCCCCCCCCCATTCCCCCACTCCCTTCACTGGGAAGATGCCTTTGCACTTGGTCTCCAGGCTGCAAGAGCGGTCTGGATAAGAGCACCAGTGTTTAATCTTGAACCAAAGCTGCAGATGGGAAAGAAAGCGCTAGCTCCCCGCCCCTCCCCACATACACCTCGCAGTCAATGGGGGGAGGGGGGGCTCGAGCAGGGACAGAGCTGCCACAAGCCCTAAGTCACCTGCTCAAACTACCCAAGATTTAGAAATAGTTGGGGGTGGGAGACTTGAAAGTTATCTCCAGGCCCCTGACACATGTGGGTGTCATTGTGCAAATTCTAAAGTTAGTCCCTTAGGATCAGCAGCGGGGGATCGGGAATCAGTAACCCTGTAACCGCTACCACCCCACCGAGCGGATTACAGGAACCCAGTGGAGAGCCGGTTCCCAACAATGAGGTTCATTTAAAAAAGTCCTGCGGGGGGAGGGGGCAAAAGAAAGAGAAATAGATCAAAGAGCGGGCAGCCAGGACGAGAAGGATGGAGTTGCCCAGGAGCTCAGGCAGGAGCTCGGGCAGCCGCCAGGGCGAAAGGACTTGAGAAAACGCAGGGAAGGGGGGAAAAGAAGCTGAAAGTTTTTTGATGTTGCTGTTCAGCTCCAGCACGCCCCTGCGCCCCAACCCTGCAGCCCCGGGGCCTTGGCAGCTGCACCGACAGGAGCAGCAAGCTAGGAAGGGAGCAACATGACCCGACGTGTTTAAGGGAAGGCAAAAACAGTTCAGCAATTAAAAGTAGCCTAGCAGCTTCATCCTTTCAAACTGGGGGGTTGGGAGAAGTAGAGTGGGGGGAAAAATTAGCAACATCCATGGAGTTGTACATTTCAACCGTACTCCTGGAACACGCAGGTTTTAAAACTTTTTTTTGGTCGAAAACCCGACTAGTAAACTACCCCCATTTAAGGAGGCCCTATTAAATCCTAACTGGCGGGAACTTGAGTTCTGGCAACATTTTGTTCCCCTATTCCTTAATCAACGAGCCACAGTGCCTCACAACACAGGTAAGCAGCTACTTTCGGCCAAAAGTTTGCTGCGTGATCAAGCAGCGCTCTCGCAGAGGAAGCCTAGCTCAGCTGGGGCGGGCACAAGCTCCACTACAAACTCGCCTTGCCTACATCTTAAACTTTAAATCGGCCCTTTTTTCCTTGCCGCATATCTCTTAAGTTCTCCAAGGCAGAGAGGGAAATTCTCCCAAACAAATACCGTTCTGAGACTTCATTTTTCCTAGAGACCCCCTACGCCACAGGGAGCAAAGTTGTCGGGGAGACTCGAACTCCTCCAGCAGGCACGGAAACCCAGAGCGCACACCGCGAGCCCACCGAACCCCAGCTCCCGTGGTACACCATGCAGGAATGAATCCTTTAAAGTTTGTCCCAATCCTAGCCACTCTTTCGCACCCCCAGGTCAGCCCTTGCCCCGCAAACTTGAGCAGTCACCCAGAACGGTGCTCCCAAATTCACATAGAACTCCACCTGGGACGTGGAACTAAGTAGGGAGGGCATGGCCAAATTCCTTCATCATGGAGGGAAACGCAAACAGTGAAATCCCGTCACTCGCTCTATGCCGTTTTCCCAGAATCGAACTTTTAGGGTTTCTTTCAAACACAAGAGAAACTTTCGAAAAGCAAAAGCTCCGCCCTACTTTACCTTGCATAAAACTTCGCTCAAGTCGAAGATGGTGGCAGACACGAGGGTGGTGGTCATCGTGGGCGTTCGCACGGGGCAAGGAATAGTCTCTGGTGTGTCGTGAAGGTCCCGGTGCGGGGAAGGCGCAGCCTCCGGCTCTCCGGTCTGGAGTCCCACACGCCTGCTCCCGGCGCCCCTCGCCTTTCTGACTCCCGGGCTGCGGCGCGCAAAGCCCAATTTATAAGATTTGGTGAGTTGAGGGTGGGGGGAGGAGCTTTAAACTTATTTAAATGAAGAAGAGGAGGCGGAAAAAAAAGTTGATTGACACTGAGGTTGAATCAGCCATGCGGTCAAGCGGGAGGGAGGGGTAAAGGGGGAGGAAAGAAACTTTCAAAAGGAAGAAGGGGGAGGGGGAGACGAGGAAAGAAGGCGGAAAAAAAAAGAACCACTCGGAGCGGCGCACAACTTTTTTTTCTTAAAGAGGAAAAGTTTCGAGTCCGCGGGCTCCGCTCCCCAGCGATGGGGGGGGGGGGAGCGCCCCTCCCTGGGGCTGGGCGGGGCCGAGGGGGAGGGGCGCTCACCCTTTGTCAGCCTCGCTGTCCGGCTCTGTGACATCACTCATTCCACCCCCTTCGGAGTTCTGGTTGTTGTGTTGTTTGGTTGGGGGGGGGGGAATGGTGGTGTGGTGTGGTGTGTCTGTGTGTGTGTGTGTGTTTTGGTCGGGCAGGAAGGCGGGCTCGACTTTCTCTCTTTTTTTTTTAATTTGCTAGCTGGAGCTGAAGCTAGTCCTGCGCGGGCAGGGCTGCGGTTTCCATCTTGAGTTGGTGTCCCTTGAAACTTCTCCAAGTGTCCGCACGACTTACCTTTCCCTGACTTCCCTGTCCACACCCGGCTGCCCACCGCAAAGCGAGCTGGGCGAGAAGTTTAGGCATTCAGAGCACCCCAAATGTCCGAGTCAGGAGTTCTATGTTTGTTTCCCACCAGGGTGCGGAGGAGTAGGGGCGATCAGGAAAACTTTTTTTCCTTCGGGAGAGTCTGGCCTGGCGGGGGCGAGCGCAGCAAGATTTAGCGCGCAGCGCGCGTGCACACGCGTGCTGGGCTGGCAGCCGGCGCTCTCCCGGTCCGGTGAGGGGACATTTCGAAAAAGACCACTGCCTGAGCAGATCTCGTTTAAACAGACCTAGATGGGGCACTTCGTTCACACATCCGATCTTTAAACTTACCACAGAAAAACCCAGACTTTCATGGGCGCCTCTTCATCCGGCTCACAAAAATAAAAGAGCAACGAGTCACTTTCCACGCGCGCTTTGAATCTGGGCTTACCTCCTCCACACATCCCCAAATGTTAAAAACAAGAAAAAAAAGTTACTTGGGTAAGAAGGAAGGTAGAGGTGGAGGAAGCGACACTTGTAACTTCTTGCTGCTCTCCCGCCCCCACGCGAACGGAACATATGGCTTGCCACTGTGCCCTGTTTGGGGGTGCCAAGGAGTGGGACCCCACGGAACCCAATGGCCTTAAATGAATTATTCCGCCCTTAAAAACCGCGAGTATGTATTTATTTACTATTAGGTTTGGCTGCCTCCCACCCGCACCCGCTCGCGTGCTGGAGTGGAGACCCGGGCGGAAATCGCGGGCCGCGCCGTCCGGGCCTCGCACGTTTCTTCCCAGCACTCGAGGCCGCCGGGTCTGTTATGAAACTCGGTGCGCCGAGTGGCTACGAGCGAGTTCCATTGCGATGTAATTAGGTCACCCCATTACGAGTACGTTTCTCTGGAAAGGACGGAGCGGGCGGAGCAGAGCGTTCGAGCCTGAGCCGCACCACTCCTTACACACACGCACATTAAAAGAAAAAAAAAAAAACCCTGCATTTATTTATCGCCAACCTCTGGGCAAACCCAGGGAAATCTTCCAAATAGCAACTATTTTAGAAACCAGTTCTTTTTTTTCAATTTTGTGAAAACACACGAGTTTTGCTGCAGCCCACGAACCTAACGTAATTCCCTGCGGGGTCTCTGCTTGACTCGTCTCCAACAGTTTGAGTTGCTGGCCCCCATTTTTAACCCGGCTGCTGCTCCTGACTTTTTCTGCTTGCTGCTGTCCAGCCGCCGGTTGCTTCCCTCCCCCGCTCCCATTTTTCATCTTTTCTTGAAATCTGGCAAGCGCCGGGAAGGGAAATAACTTCCATCCACCTTAATTTAAATCATTCGGATGTGTAGGTTTCTTTTTAAAGGGATGTTTGCTCGTTCCCCTCCCCAGCTCTAAGGGGGTTGGTGTGTGTGCGCGGATTTCGTGCAGTTTCTCGGTGATGAGGTAATGAGTTCCAGATTTCGGGACAGAGCTGGGTGCGTTAAAACCACAAGGTTAGCCTAAGTCCTGATGTGAAGCTATGTCGACTTCTCATTCCGCACCACCCGCCCGGGCTGGTCTAAACTACCCAGTGTTTGCGAAGCTCTGCTGGAGGGGGACCGAGGCCGGGGTAGGGCGGCCTCCTGGGATAGTGTTGTCCCTCAGAGGCGGAGGACCGGGCTTGGGGCACCCCGAGCTGCCTAAATAATCTTGTTGATTTGTTTGTTGTTGTTGTTTTCTCTTTCTCTCTCTCAAAGAAAAAAACGATTCCTCGAATTTCCTGCGCCTTCCCAGCTCCCCTGGGCCTCCCCTCCCCCGTTCCCCTCCGCGGGCGGCGCGCTCCCGGGTTGTTTACCCGCCCCGCCGACCGCCCGGGTTTGTTCCTGCTCCCAGAGCCCGTCTCTATAATTAAACTCTTTTTTTCTAATTGTCGGGTTGCAACGTCATTTAGGGGACTTTCCAAGTGGGGGGAGGGAGAGAGGCGGGGGGGGGGGAGCGCGTTCCTTAACCCTTCGCTGACCTGCGCCTGGGACGCCCGGCCCGCTCAGCGGAGGCCGGTGCGACCCGCGGGTGGGCGGCAGGTACTGAGCCAGTCCCAACCCGGCCGCGAGGCTCCAGGGACGCGAGTCCACGCTTCTCGCGCGCCTGGCCTCCCTGGCCGCCGCCTCCACCTGCGCCGCCGCTTCCGCTCGGGGGGTGGGGGGGCGCCGCTCTGCCGCCGACTTCCGGTTCGCGCGCCCGGGCCGCGCAGGTATTTTGACTCGGGGTGGGGGCGGGGCCGCGAGGTCTGGAGACCGGGGAGAGTGAAAGTCCTCGGAGGCACAGAGATACGGAGGCTGTGTACGTCCGCCTCGCCTGGGGCGAACCCGTCCACCTTTGCTGAGGGGGGAGCTGCGGCGCGGGGTTGCGGACCCCCAGACGGTTGGACCGGTCAGCGGCGCCAAGCGACGCCTCTCAGCGCCTAGAGGGGCTGCACTTCCTTCCATGCTTCAGGTCACTTGCGAAATCTCCCAAAATCTCCGGATTGAAATCTGACCCCTTCCCGGCCCTTTGCTACCTGAGTGCTGGGTGTGTAGCCTCGATGTCCCTGGGATAAAGTGTAAAGGGAGATCTGGCCTAGTGAAGCCACCTGGAGTACCTGTCAGGTTTGTGGCCCCTGCCAGGTACAGTGATTCAGAGCCTCTGGGGTGGGCCCAGGAATCTGCATCCCCACCCCCACCCCCGTGGGTCCAAGATACAGACGTTGAGCTGTTCAGGATTCACATCTCGATTCTGCCCATTTCTAGCTGCGATTTGTTTTCTTGTTGACACAAGGTCTTGCTGTTTTACCTAGGCTGGCCTCAGACTGTGTGCTCAGGTGAACCTGGGGAAGACTAAAGTGGGTTAGGTTGTGGCATGGGAACCTCTTGTGTAACTCTACCGAATATTCTGATTATTGCCACAAGTATTTCAGCAAACACTAGATGGGGGAGGAGGTGTCTTAGAATAGAGGTCTCCAAGTCCTAAAGTACCTCAAAGCACTTAGTGACCACCACTCAGTTGTAACGGCCCCAGAAGCAGGCAGAGTCCCTGAGGCAGTCCAGATCCTACTGTGAATGCGGCATGGCCTGGGGTCTGTGCCCTTAAGAAAAGATGACGACACCTCCAGCCAGAACTACTGAGTCCAACCCGGTCTGGCAGAGAGAAAGCCTTGCTAGTTCCTAAGTGGGATATTTAAACCTCCATTCTTAGGTTAATTGTTTCAGAATTACTGGGTAGTTCCCTTGGTTGTACGCCCTAGCCTGGGCCTGAGAAGAACAATTGAACAAAATATGCCTGGTCCAGCCTAACCTGCAGACTTTGGCTTTTACTAACACTTTCACATCTCCAGGGCATTCTCTTGTGGTCTTTTTTAAGGAAAGTAAGTCCTCTTCCTCCTACCCCCGGGCCTTTGCACATGCAAATCCTGTCTGAACTCATTGGCCCAAGAATTTCTTACTTTATTTATTTATTTATTTATTTATTTATTTATTATTATTGGTTTTTCAAGACAGTGTTTCTCTGTGGCTTTGAAGCCTGTCCTGAAACTAACTCTTGTAGACCAGACTGGTCTTGAACTCACAGAGATGCGCCTGCCTCTGCCTCCCAAGTGCTGGGATTAAAGGCATACGCCACCACTTTTTTTAGACGGGGATTTTTCCACGTAGTTCTGGCTGTCCTGGAACTTACTATTGTAGACCTGGCTTCAACACACTCACAGAAGTCCTACTGCCTACCACCACACCTGCTTACTTTTTTATTTATTTGTTTGTTTTTGTTTTTTGAGACAGGGTTTCTCTGTAGCTTTGGAGCCTGTCCTGGAACTAGCTCTTAATGGACTAGTCTGGCCTCAAACCCACAAAGATCCACCTGCCTTTGCCTCCCGAGTGCTAGGATTGAAGGCGTGCACCACCACCGCCCGGCTTTTTTTTTTTTTTTTTAAGAAAGTTTCTAGCTCAGCCATCTCTTCCTGTGGGAAACATTCTTGGCTGCACACCTACTTCACCAAGACAAAGAGTCTGTCTTCTGTGTACGTGCTCACGGAATGTCTGCTTCCTTGAGTAGCTTTAGTCTGATAGTTCGCAGTTCTTCTAACTTTGGGTTACTTTTTTTAAAAAGATTTATTTATTCGTGTATTTTATGTACATGAGTGGTCTGTCTTCAAGTACACAAGGAATCTGCCCCATTACAGATGGTTGTGAGCCACTGTGTGGGTGCTGGGAATTGAACTCAGAACCTCGGCAAGAGCAGTTAAGTGCTCTTAACTGCTGAGCCATCTCTCCAGCCCCTTGTCTTTTTAGCATACAGTAAAGTTGATTTTTATTTTATGTATATGCCAAAGAACAT
The DNA here is from genome assembly GCF_982192425.1 of Myodes glareolus. Taxonomy (NCBI): domain Eukaryota; kingdom Metazoa; phylum Chordata; class Mammalia; order Rodentia; family Cricetidae; genus Myodes; species Myodes glareolus. The sequence continues at coordinate 46,181,319 of NC_142036.1, read as the reverse complement.
ATTTGTGGGAAGATAGAGCCATGAAGTGGCTAGCACCGTCAGATCCCCAGCGGCGCTACCGCCCCTCCAAATCCAACTTGGTGTTGTCCCTTTGTGGTCACACCTTGCTCGATCTCTAATCCCTAGCAACCGCTGTTGTGTTCTCATTCACAATAATAGTGTCTCCTCTAGAACGCCATATCAATAAAGCCAGACAATACATATTTCACACCATAATGCCTTTGAGATCTATCCATGTGTATATATTGATCGCTCATTCCGTTATTGATAAATAGCATCCTGATGCATGAGTATACACTGGTTTGACTACCAAGAACCTATGGGACATTGGGTTATTTCCAGCTCTGAGTTTCAAACAGAGCTTCAATAAACATTCATACACACGTTTGTGTGTAAGCACAGTTCTTCACTAGGGTAAGTAAATGAGACTTCCAGGGCCGTATGGTAGTTGTGCATTAAAATCCAGTTTTAAGCTACCAAGAGTTTTCTTTTGATTTTCAGACAGTCTCCACATATCACTGGCTGTCTTGGAACTGGCAGAGATCCACCTGCCTCAACCTCCCAGAGGCAGGGGTTAATGGTGTGCACCACCACACCCAGCTCTACCAAGCCATTTTGCCGAGTGGCATTTTACACTTTTGCAGGTGTATGTATGTGTCTCCAGTTGCTTTACTGAGGCTATAAATGCACTTTAATCACCCTAGGAGATATACAGTGATAAACCATCATGCATCTGCTTTGGTTTGGATGGAGATAAGGGCTTCCTGCTCCCAGACTGGTCTCAAATTCACTAAGCAATCCCAGCTGACTTCAGACTCAAGGCACGTCTCCTGCCTCAGCCTCCCAAGTGTTAAGGTTACAGGTTTGAGTCACCGCACGCCTGTTCTTTTCGTTATGATTCAGTTCACATTTCTCTAACAGCTAACCACAGCAAACAGCGCTTTGTCTGTTTAGATGCCTCTTGTGTAGCCTCTGTTCAGGATTTTAGCATATTTTTAACTGGGTCATCTGTTTCTGTTGGTATTTGCAGCCTCTTTATATATTCTAGATGCGTTCCTTTGTCAAACGTGTTATTTGCAAGTATTTTCTCAAGCCTGAACCTTACCGTTTCATCCTTATAAAAGTATCTTTCACAGAAAAAAAGAAAAAAAACGCAATGTTTGACTTTAGCAAATTCTGATTTATCAGTTTTCTCACTTGTGGATCATGCTTTTGATGTCAGAGGTGGGTGCGCGCCAACCTTAATCATTAAGATCTTGTTTTTGCCAGGCCTGCTGACACAGGCCTGTAGTCCAGCTAATATGGAGGATACAAAAGGGGGATCAAATTCAAGGCCTGCCTGGGTAACTTAGCAAAACCCTGTCTCAAATACTGAAAACCGAAGCACTAGGAATAGCGCTCAGCGGCAGAGGGCGACCTGGCATAGGTGTGAGTGGCGGAGGTTGTACCTGGCACAGGTGTGAAGCCATAGGTTCAAGCCTCAGTTCTGGTGAGAAAAAGAAAATCTGCTTTCTTCTAGAAGTTGTATATTTTTAAATTATGTTATTAACAAATGTTTGTCTTATCGCTGTTTTGAGTATTTGATTAACATATAATGTCCTAGTCTCCTAAAACCTTTTATATTCTAGATATTATGTTCAAACTGTTCAAACACAAGAAACTTTTAAATTGTTATTTATATTAATGTGGGGGTGTGTGTGGGTGTGCATGCCTAACAGATAAGACACTGATTCACCTGTATGTAGGTCAGAGAGGATAACCTTCAGGACTGAACTCAGGTTGTCAAACAGCCATCTTGCCACCAGCCCACCTAAAGTCTCTCTCTCTCTGTCTCTCTCTCTCTCTCTTTTTTTTTTTTTTTTTTTTTTTTTTTTTTTTTTTTTTTGGTTTTTTCGAGACAGGGTTTCTCTGTAGCTTTAGAGCCTGTCCTGGAACTAGCTCTTGTAGACCAGGCTGGCCTCAAACCCACAGAGATCCTCCTGCCTCTGCCTCCCGAGTGCTGGGATTAAAGGCATGCGCCACCGCCGCCCAGCTCCACCTACAGTTGCTTAAGTTTGTCGCCCTCTCTTCTTTTTCTCTTGTTTGTTGGTGCTAGAGAGTGAACCTAGAGCCTTACATGTCTTTAGCTCCTGAGGGATCTTTCTCTGTCATTCAGTCTGTTTGTGCCTTCGGATCTAAAGTGAGTCCCTTTTAAATGACAGGTAGTTGAGTTTTCATATCCATTTTGCTGACTTGTCTTTGGACTGGAGAGTTTACCCCATGCATTGAAAATATCAGTAGTGAAGGGGGACTTGCTTCTGCGAGCTTACTGTTTTCTTTCCTTCTCTGTTTCCTGTGCTGGAATGAAACCCAGGGAGTCTACACTGAGCTACACCCTCAGCCCTCACGATTTGTTTTCTAGGTGCCTGAGAACCATCATCCTTCGTTTACTGCATTACTGGTGACCCCCTAGTCTGTAGGAGATACCTGCTAAGACCTCCCCGCCCCCCAGGGTTGGGTGGGCAAGATGGTTCAGCAAGTAAATGCCTGCCATCAAGTCTAATGACTTGAGTTCATTCCCGAGAACCCATGTGGTAGAAGGAGAAAAACTGACTATATGATATCCTCCTACCTCCACATGCTTTCTAGTGCCCTCTTCTGGCCTCTACAGACACTTCACACACTTGTACACAGACATCTATGCAGGCAAAACAACCATGCACATAAAATAAATCAGTCTTTAAAAAAAAGACATGAAGCCGGGCAGTGGTGATGCACGCCTTTAATCCCAGCACTCACGAGGCAGAGGCAGGCAGATATCTGTGAGTTTGAGGCCAGCCTGGTCTACAAGAGCTAGTTCCAGGACAGGCTCAGCTCTAAAGCTACAGAGAAATCCTGTCTCGAAAAACCAAAAAATAAAAATAAATAAATAAAGGCATGAGACTTATGTTGAAGTTCCTTGTTTTGTTTTTCCTGTGGTTGCCCAATCCTAGCACTGTTGATAAAGAGTTTAATCTCTCCATGCAATTGTCTTATCTTTCAAAAACTCAGATGCTAAACTTGTATGAGTCTGTATATTACCAATCTCAATTATAATAGCTTTATAGTAAGTCTTAAAATCAATGATGATTTCTCCCAATATTTTCTTATTTTTTAATTATTTTATCCTTTATTCCTTTGCCTTCTTATATAGATTTCAGAATCATTTTTTTTATCTATGCAAAATGTCCTGCTGGGAAATGAGGGTGTGGTTTAATGGTAGATTGTCCACTTGCTGACTTAGTCACCTTCTGCTGCAGTGGTAAATACCATGACCAGACAACTTAGGAAAGAGAGGCTTTATTTTGGCGTATGGTTACAGAGGAAGAGTCCATGATGGTGGGGGAATTATGGCAGCAGACAACCCGGAGCATAAAACTGGCTGGTCACATTTCCTCATACGTGAACATGAAACTGAGAGTGTGAACTGAAGCAGGGGAGGGAGGCAAGGCTATAGACTCTCAGAGCTCACACCCAGTGGCATACTTTCTCTAGCAAGGAACATATCCTAAAAGTTCTATAACCTCCAAAAATAGCACCATCAGCCTGAGACCAAGTATTCACATATGTGAGCTCTGGAGAACACTTCTCCTACAAACTGCCACACTTCAATACACAGGGTCACGGGCTCAACCCCTAGAATAATACACATCAAACAAAAAAATAACTTGTAAGGCCTCCTAACTATGAATGTGGCGTGTGTATTTTCACTGGAGAGAGATGGAGGAGGAGCAGGTTGCTGGGGATTGAACCCAGCGTGCCAAACACACTGCCGCCAAGCTACCCTCACACACACTTGATTTCATCAGTGTTTGAATGTTTGGGTTTCCTTTCCTGGGATTCAAAGCAATGCTCTTCCAATACTTTCTGAGTTCTAGGATAGCAAGTCTGTACCACATGACAATTAGTAGAGTTCTATGGCTTTTAGTATAGAGATGTTATTGGGTTTTGTTGTTGTTGTTAGCTTTGTACCTAATAATTCTCATTTTTTTGAACTCTTGTAATTAAATTCAATCTGTTTCCAGTCGTTTATTACTATGTTATAGAAATAGAGTTGATCTTTGTGTCTTGTCTTCCATGAGCTTATAAAAATCACTCCAGTTACATGAGGAGCTTTTTGGTAGATTCCTCAGGAGATTTTTGTTGTGATTTTATTTTGTTTTTAACATAGATACCCATGTTATGTGCAAATAAAGATAATGTCTTCCTTTCCAGGTCTTTGTTGATGTTGAACAGGTGTGGTAAGGATGCCCTCACCTTGTTCCTAGTCCTAGGAAGAAAACTTCCATCTTCCTGCATTAAGTATGATGTTCCTTGCTAGTTGTCTTTAGTCATTTAATATTTTAACATCTCCCCTCCCAGCAAGATGTATGTGCCATGAAAGAGGCTTTCTCAGCTCTTAACTCAGTCCCTAGTGCTTGCAGAGTGCCCAGCACATAGTAGGCCCTTCCTAAGCACTCACTAGGGAAAAGTGGAGATCAGGTTGTCGTCTTTTGTTGACTTAGCCAGCTTACTTCCCTACCTGACAGAGGACAGGGGACTTGGCTGAATATCTTCCAAACATCTCAAACGATAATCCGACAATAAATACCCACACAGGTCCACCGAGGCCCCGCCCACAGTCGACTGTTTAAGCTGCCAAGCACTTAGAGTCCAGCCTTCCTGCAGCCTTTACAGGTCAGAGCGAATCTGGGAGGATGGGCGGCTGCAGTAAAAGAAGCAGAAGTCAAACAAAAGCTCCAGGCGGGCGCTGAAAATGAAGAGCTCTATGGGTGAAAACCCCACTGCTCTGAACCTTGAGCCTCAGATGGGCGGGGCAGTCTCACTAAGTTTATTTCAGCCGCTTATAGAAACAGAGGGGAGAGGGATTGGCTGTGTGCACAGCATCCCTGGCTCTGGTGCATTCATATCTGCCAGGCCTAACTTGTATTTGAGTTTTGTTTAGCTTTTGGGGGTCTGGAGAGGCAGGCAGCAGAAAAGTCTCGCAGCTTCTGAGCTGTAGTTTCCCACCCTCTCTATAAACATTCCTCTTGGTTAGGCCAAAGCCAGCCCACAACCCCCTGCTTCACCGTATGACGCCCAGAGGGTGGTTAAACTGTACCCTGAGTACCCAGCACTGTGGTCACACCTGGCTCCTTTGGCATCGGCTTTTCTTCTATTCCCACAGGGGTGGGGAAGGAAGGTTAAGCTGCTTGTTTCCTTCCCAGTACAAGTGTGGATGCGTGGAGACGTAGTTCACCTTTGTCCCTGGTCCCCACACAGTCTAGTGCACCCGCCTGCAGTGACTGTACTTAGGATCTGATGGACATGAAAGGCCTTTCTTACCTTGTTACCTCCTTAACTTCCCCAAAGCTTTTGGAGCGGCACTCTCCAGTTCCTGATACATTACCAGTCTCCTGTCACATCTCTCCCCCACAATCAGAAACAGAATTTTAAATGAAACGGCCATGCTGATATTCTAAAACCTGGTTTGAGCTGTTTGAGTGTTTATTACCTCTGAAAGAAGGGGGGAAACTGAGGTGGGGAGGGGAGGAGGCAGCAGGTGGCCTATACCCACTGTGGATGGGGAAGATCAACAACCGTTCATGGCTGACTCTAGGCGCCACCACCCAAGGCAGAAAGAAGGAAGCTTTTTTGCACAGGGAAGGCCTGAACCTGCCACCCTCAAGGCCTGAACAAGCGCATGAGAATGTGGGGTAACCTCGCACTGGGCCTGCATGTGAGAACCCAAATGCCAGCCTGGTTCCCTGCCAAACTTCTGCTCCCCAGGTCACCAAGGAAAATGGAGAAGAGGAGACTTCACCTCCTACCCTGGTTAGGCACTGGTGGGAGGAGGTGCCCAATATGGAGACTTGCCAGCAGAGTCTTGTCCTGATCTTGGGGTGGTCTTCAGGGCAGAGGGAGATGATCTCATACACTAGTAAACTGTAAGTGCTCAAAAGTAAACTAGCTACTCTTCTGTGCTGGCGTCGGCCTGCTGGGACGATTACTGTCTAGAAGGCTGGGATGCCACAGATCCCAACCCTGACAGCCACTTCTTCAAGAATCAGGAACCTCATGAGCCAGACCAGGGGTCCACAGCTCTTGGCAAAATGCCCATGGACAGCTGGGGGTGGGGGTGGGGGAGCCTAGAGAAGTCCGCCAACCGAGAGCGGCTGGGCCACAGCCACAGCCCTGTGACCTCTTCAGTGTTGCTTCTGCCAACTGCACTCTGCCCTGGGGGACCATGGGCCCCCACACCAGGGCCTGCCCTTGTCTGACCAAAGGCAACCAGATATGCTGCAGCTGCTAAGTGAGAGAACAGGCACTCACAGGGCCTGGGGAAGCAGCTGGAGAAAGATTCCTGGGGGTGTAAATATTTATACAACATGGTGCGTGGGAAGAGGCAGCCGGGGGAGGTGGTAGGAAGTGGAGGCACAGACAGATGGACAGAGCTTGCACTTGGGCTCAAGCAGGGAGGGCCAGGGAGTGCTGGATCCTAACCCCTACTTATGATCCTATGTTAGAGGCTGAGTCCTGGCTGCCCCCAGGTCTCTTGCCCACGTGAGGAGCACAGCTTAGAAAACCATCACATATGCCCCAGTCATTCCCACTGCTGAATCTATACTCTGTATATGTGATATGGATACTTACAGATGCAGATACAGAGGAGGAGGATCTGCCTTGAATCAGACAGAAAACAAGTCTACAGAGTCTACAAATAAGGGCCGGGGGACTTAATGACTTTAGAGCCCTAAAGGAGTTGGGACCCCAAGAGTTGTACTCCAGGGCTGAAGCCTTCAAAAATACAAAAATGTGAAATGCAAGCAAAGGTACCGCTCAAGCAGTTTTATGAGCAACATATTCTAGAAGAGTGGTTCTCAACCGTCCTAATGCTGAGACCCTTTAATACATAGCTCCTCTTGTTGCTACTTCATAACTGTAATTCTGCTATTGTTATGAATAATAAACCTGTGTTTTCTGATTGTCTTAGGCGACCCTGTGAAAAGGTCGTTCAACCTCCAAAGGGGTTGTGACCACCAGTTGTGAATTGCTCTTCTAGAGGGACAGAGAACACTGCATGGTTGACCATACTAATAATGGAGGGACAGATTCTGGAAAGAGAACAGGTATGACTGAGGTGACTAGGAGGCCCTAAAAACACTCGTCGGATAAGTGTATCACCACCAGATAAGCCACCATCACAGAACCTAGAAAGATGAGGTAGTCCTAAGGTACCTTTGGCTGCTCTTAGTCACCAGCAGGGATGCAGCTTAGCTCCGGGTGTGCCTAGGTAGAACCCTGATCCAGCCATGCCTTCTGCTGGGCTTGCTGAGGACTTCGCCAGGACCCAGCACATTGGCGTTCCAGGATGGGAAGTGAGCCTGAGCTGGTGGGGACAGCCAGATGGACTCCAGTCAATTTGCCTTGGACAGCTGGGGAGCAGGCTCAGGCCACTCCCCTGTCACTCCAGACAAGGAGGGGTGCGGCCACAACTTCTAGGAGTTCTCTGCTAGCACACCCATCAAGAAGTGCCACCTGCCTTGCCCAGTGCCCAGGCTGACCCTCAGAGCCTCCCTCCCACAGAAGGGTCTGAATTGCTCCCCAGTGAACAGTAGCCTTGCCCGTCACAGTGCCCACTGACCAGCAGTGAGGCACTGGGGAGATAAAAGGACTGACCTCCGAGGAAAACTGCCTGTCTTCTCAGCAGATCAGCCCAGAGGCAAAAACAGTATCAGCATACACTAGGGGGATGGGGTGTCAGAGGGTACCAGAGTGCCCCAAGAAGCAGACCTCTCTGCTTCAAATTCTCCCTCACCTCTGTGAGCTCTGCAGATGATATCTTCCCAGAAAGATACAGCCCTAAGTCCCCACCTCTCCTGTGAACCCCATGCACCCTCACCCATCCACCCAAGCAATGGGCCTAGGCCCACACACTGAGCAGGAAATGCCAACTGTCCCCACCCCTAGCCAGGGCCTGGCAGCTAGCATTAGCCTGTCTTGAAGGACCCCTCTTCCAGGGCAGCAGAGCTCAGGGAAGCATCTTCAGGCACCCAAGGCCTCTGGCACCATGGCCCCTGCCTGCTGACTGCAGTCCTCCATGCCAGCTCTGCTCAAACAGATGAGCAGCAATAAATGCTGCACGGCTCCCATAAAGCCCAGGGAGAAAGAACTGGGGAAAGAAAACAAAAGCTACGAAACGGGAGGCATACATTCAAGAAACAGGCAAAATAAATCATTCAAGAATCCAGGCGTATAAGGCAGGGCAAATCCGGGAAATAGGCTAAGGCTGAGTGAGTGGGGAAGGGACCCGAGAATGATAAAGACAGTTATAAAAACTCTGAAAACAAGAACGAAAAAGCAAAAGGGGTGGGGGGCTAGGAGAGAAGCAGGGGAAATGGTGGAATTCTGATCCTTAACCAAAAACTCTGAGGATTGTTCTGGAGTCTTGTTGCTTTTTAGGAGGATTACTCTTCCGAACACTAACAAGGACAGTCCTGGGAAAGCCAACTTCCTTTCTTGTCTTTGTTTTTCCTGTAATTCTCCCATCACTCCTACCACTGGTCATTTGTAGAGTGAGGGCTTGTCTTCCTAAAGCAAGACTACAAACCTGCCATTTAACATGGACGTCGGCAGCCTCCATCACGGCACCCTGTGGGAAGTTCCCTGGTGCATCCAAGCAGAGCACGGGCTAACCTACCTACAGAATTACCATACTAGAATATCAGTTTATGGAGGACTGGCATACCATCTCTTTGCAAAGTCGGGGAAATCCCAGCAATGAGAAACAACATAGAGGATTTGAATTGATTTCTAGACATCCTGTAGAATAAACAGAGCCCTGCGTTTCTCCTTGCAAGGGTTGGCAGACAGTTGTGGAAGTTTACCCTCCATGCCCATGTCTGGAGAAGCCCCTAATCTGCTCCCTGCTGGCTGGGGCTCTTCTGTTGCTCTCGCTCTCTTGGCATTTCTCCAGTGTCCCCGACAAGCAGGCCCTGGCCATTCCTCTACCTCCTCAGGACCTCAGGGGCTGTGAGAAAGCTGACCCTACACCAGCGAGCACAGAAGGGCTTCCTGTAAGCCCCAGCACTGCTGACCCAGGCTGCCTTCCCTGGCGGAGGCGGGGTTCCGGCAGAAAGGTGCCTCACAAAGCCATCTAAAACTGCTCCTCCAAAGTTCAGCCAAGGGAAAGGCATATGGGCTGAACTTTGATACACTGGGATAAAGAAAACAAGGCCCAGGCTCACCCTTCTCCAAGAATTCCGAAGTACCTGACCCTGATGATTCTGCACATGCCAAATGTCACGTTTTTGTCGACCTCAAGCTCGAAGATGTGACAAAAAGCACAGGAGGAATAACGTCTAGGCTGTGGCCTTAGGGACTTCACTTGTGTCCTCCTGTCCCTGCCAGCCTGCAGACTGTCACAGTGTTAGAATCCCTGACTCAAACTATTACTTAATCACAAAAAAGACAAACCAGGACGGTAGAGGCTGGATGACCTGATGTGTTATCCCGTAAGCAGCATGCATAAACCTCACTCTCTCTGTTCTCAAGATGTGAGCAGTAGGAAAACACAGCCACTGCAAATTTCAGCTTGAGATCCGGCCTCAAAAAGTCACGGGCCTGGTCAGAGGCCAAGGTGCCCCAGTTTCTTAAATGACTTTAAACATTTGGAATCATGTTACAGGCTGTGTTCAAATCCTGGCATGGCAACTTCCTGGGCAGGCAAGGGACCTACCTGCCCTCCCCTAGTCTCCTCTGTGAATGACAGTAACCATGACACCGATCTCCTGGGGCTGTTGTAAAGACAGATGAGCAAAGCGCTTGACATGCTGTCGTTGAGTGTGATGCCTGCAGCCCCCTAGCAAGTCAACTTCTGTTGTGTGTTAAGCTGCAAGGAACTGACAAGGCCAAGGAGGCTGGAAGCCCCACCAAGGAGGACTCCATGGAGTCACTGGAGCAAAGTCAAGTATCCCAAGCAAGAGAGATAGGCCCCCAGAGGAGGCCCAGGCAGCTGGTAGGTGGAACACTAGAGGGGAAAGCCAAGGACAACTGCCCAAAGCCAGGGTGTCTGTCTGGGGGGGGGGGGGGAGGACAGAGGAGCTACATTACATTCTAGTCTCCTTTCATTAACTCAACATGGCTGCACCCCACCTTCATGTGTATTCATGCTCACGTGCAACTCCGCACATACCAACCTAGTTCCACCATGATCTCAAGGCCTGTTGAGTAGGAAGGACTGAAGCTGGAGTGGTCTCGCGGTGGCCTTACTCTTAGAGACTGACTAACCAGGCATTTCTGCGTAAATGCAAAAACTTGACCTTCTGTGAGTGGCATTATGAGCAAAAGGCTCAAATACTTAGATTCTCTTTTATTATTATAATTATTGCACTTGTTTTTAGGGGAAGGGTGTGTATCTGGGGCAGCACTCACGGAGGTCGGAGGCCAACTTGTGTTGAGTAGGTTCTCTTCCTCAGATGAACAGGCCAGGCGGCAAGGACCTTTGCTAAGCCATCTCGGCGGCCCATACTGACATTTTTTTAGGGCAATTTTTTTTTTTAAATGTTTGAATGTAGAATAGGATCTAATATGTAAGATTTCTTTCAATGTTCAGTGGGGCTAAGGATGGAGCTCAGTGAACAACGTGTGCTTAGCATGTGTGAGGGCTTCCCAACATTGCAGAACAAAACAAGCACCAAAAAAATAGCTCAGGGAGGAGGTGGCTGGGTTGTAGAACAAGCATGGCTGTGAACTGGTGAGGCTAAAGCTGGATAATGGGCCCATTTGTTTGTCTAATATTTTGTCCGTGTTTAAAATTGTCTCAATAAGATGTCCTAAGTTCATAAAAGCTGGAATGATGTTGTAACTCCATGACTGTCTTGATCTTGTAACACACTCCTTCCTATACACACACCATCTTAGACTAAAGATGGGGCCATAGAAAGATGTCAGGGAGACAAGGGACGGGGCAGCCCTACCCAGGGTCGGGAAGTTCCTAAGCCCTCCCCCTATCCTTCTGTGAGAACCAAGGGTGGGACCCTTTCTTTCTCTCTCTCTGGGTCATTGCAGGATGGAGAACACATTTAATTTTTATACTGCTTTTAAGTTCCATGAAATTCTTGCCAATTTTGGTTTTAATGCATTTCAAGAAACAATGACTTGTTTAACTGCTGCCGTAAAATGTTTTTGTTCTGTTTTGTTTTGGTTTATACTGAAAGTGAAGCCCTTTCAGGAAAATGGAGGGAATCACACACACTCCACCTCATAGGGTTTATTTTATATTAGTATATTTTATAGCATATTATTATGTTGTGGTACCTGCCACCAGTAAGTATTGCCAAATACTTGTTGATTGCCAATTGTTTTCATCAGATGGCAACCTTAGCCTCTGAAGCTAAGAAGACCCCCACTTCTTGGGCACTCTTAAGTTATAGATTCTCCCCCTTCTTTTTCTCCTACCTGGTTTTTGTTTCAATATATTTGTTGCCAAAGCAAGCACATGTTTCTATTTTTCGGACAGGGCCTGTATCTCATGTTGTAGCTCAGGGTGGACACAGGCTCACGATGACCTTCCTGTCTCGGTGTTGGGATGATGGGTGTGCGCTGTGATGCTTGGCTATTGAAGAGTTTTTGTTTCGCTTTTGTTTTTTGAGACAGGGTTTCTCTCTACAACTGCTCTGACTGTCCTGGAACTCACTTTGTAGACCAGACTGGCCTTGAACTCACAGAGATCCACCTGTCTCTGCCTTCTCAGTACTGGAATTAAAGACATGCACTACCACCACCCAGCCAAAGATTTTTTTCTTAAACATCAAAAATAAATAGAGAGGCACACTACTCTGACAAGCCACGGCCACTGTCCTCCCCAGAGACGCCTCTGGTCTAGAACATGTCACCTAGGAAGATGGCATCTTTCCCTCTGACGGAATACGCTGGAGGTGGATGAATAGGGCACGGCTTGCTCTGAGCCAGGGCTTTGAATGACACACACCCCAATCCCCACAAAGTAGAGCTATGGCAGATGACCTCATTCCCAAAGACTGGATTTGGGATGTACCAAAAGGACTGCCCTGGCTGACACATAAGCCATGAAGGCCTCCACACAGCAGGGGGCAGTACAACACCCCTTCAAGAATAGGAGGGACCGCCCAAAGGGCCTGGTGACCTGGCCAGAGAGTAGCTTCCCTGATCAGTAACCATGGCTACATAAAAGCAAGAGGCCTTCACGACCATTTTAAAAGCTTTTGCCGCTTGCCTCAGGCCACACTGCAAGTGGGATCCTGAAAAGCAAGTTTCCACTTGGGACTTGAGGTGAGGGGCCTATGAGTGAAAGACAGAGTGCTACAACGCAGCAGCCACGTGCGAGTCTCTGCTGGGAGCCCTGGTGCCGGTCAGGGACTAAGGATGTGAAGCGTGCGTTATAGCCCATCTTTCCACAGTACCTAGAGAAGATGGAAGGCTACAACAGTTCCCCCGCTCTCCCTGTCACCTTGCCTCGGGTGGGCAGAAAGTATGGAGCACTCACAACACAACTTTCAAAAAGTCCCTAGGCTTTGAGACCTATGCAGTGCATTTGTGAGATTATCCTAAATTCCCGAACTCCTGGCTCCAGGAAGAGCAATCTCTTAGAGACCTTGAGAGCAAGGGCTGAGGCTTTTGCAGGCTTGGGAGCCAGAAAGCTTGACTTCAAACCCCATCTCTGCTACTAGTTTTGTAACACTGGGCATGACACTTAATGCTGCTCATGTCTGTAAAAATGAGCCTAGGCTTTGCCTTACAGGTACAGCTGTAGCTGGGAACGATAGACAGTCCTCATGGCTCAGGCAACGTCCCCAACCCAATGAGGGTGTACTAACACGGAGTGCACGGAGCCCTGGAAGAAACGGACATGCTGTAGAACAATGTGCACAGAGGACTGCTTCCAACTCAGGCCCGGAACCCAAAGACTCCTGCCTGTAGCTGTCCAGATGCAGCTCCCAGAAGCCAGCAGGCTAAAAAAGCTGCATAAATCTGCTTTTTCCATGGAAAGGTAGAAAGGAAAGGGGACATTGTAGGTTTTCTGTGGGACAATCTAAGCTAGGCTAATTAAGCACATGGCCAGAAGCTGAAAGGCAGGCACCTACGGGGGACAGCCACCCTTTACGGAGATTATGAGGCTTGCCTCTGTAGTCTGAGCAGGCTGGGGATTCCCCAGGCAGGCAGGAAAGAGTTAAGCTGCTCTGGGCTGGGAAGGAGGGCTCAGCAGCTATAAACAGTGAACCCTGAGAGGGAGGGAGCTGGCAGGATGTGGCCAGGGCTTGAGCTGTCTGATTAGTAACTTCACTTTTATTTGGAGGGGAATTCATTCTGTTTTATGTCCCGTCCCATCGAGGAAGTGAAAGCCCAGGTCTCGGAGGGGCCTGGTTTCAAATTGTTTCGTCACAGCTCGTTTCTTTTTCCCCTTAAATAAATAAACAAAACCACCTCTGTGTTTTCCCCTTAATGGGCATTCAGCAAATCATCTGTGGCTGAGGCATGAACGGGGTGTGCAGGAGTCCTTCATGGGACAACTCCGGGCTCCTTCCGTGGGCATCAGCCTTCTCCAAGCTGCTACAAGCCCTTTTTCTGCCTCCTCCTGTGACCTCTGCCTACACCTCCAAGTCTTTAGGGAGTCAGTGCTTCTCAACCTTCCTCTCTGCGACTCAAGACAGGCCCTCAGGTTGTGGTGACCCCCAACCATAATATTATTTTCAATGGGACTTCGTAAGTGTACGTTTGCTACTGCTATGAATCGTAATGTAAATGTCTGTGTTTCCCAATGGTCTTAGGCAACCCATATGACCCAAGAGATCAGGACCTCCGGGTTGAGAATCATTGACTTGTCTTGAGCAGGTCCGGGGCATCACAGCACAGGCCACACAGAGGCATACAGGAGGGGCCCTGGGGAGCTGGTTGGCTCAACCTGGCTCAGACCTATGGTTTTGGTCCCAATAGCACCCTGACATTTCTACTCAAAATAACTTTCAAGAAGTTAAACACACACAAGGATTCCATCGCTGGACTTAAGAAAACACCATTACATATTCCTTTGCTCAAGGTTCAAAACATCTGTGACCCTTGTCCAAATCCAGATTAAAATCCACTCAATCATGTGATAATTCTCTCGCAAGGGTCTTTTCCTGCATGACTTGGTAACGAAGATCAATTTTTACAGAGTCCTCGGGATTCAGAAGGGGAGGGTGAGCCACAAAAACGAAGAGGAGGAGTGGGGCCCTGATGGTGAAGGGTAGCCAGGGACAGACAGATTCACTGGAAATAAGGGGGGGGGGGGGGATACGGGAAGGCTTCCTGGTGGGTCTCATATTTAAAACAGACCTTTGACCAACTGACAGAAGAAAGAATATTCTAGAACCTGAGAACTGCAAACGATAAAACACCCATGTGTAAACTGGCAGATTGAGGAGCAGTGGGGTTCCCTGCTCCTCGGATGACATCAGAATGATTGAGAAATTGGAAATGAGCTGCCCACGTACAGCACTGGGGCAGCCAGTCCTTGACCCTGGGTTGGCGTGACCCGAGGGCAATCCACTGGAATACCACCTTGTCTCGTACCCTGACACTGGGCTGCCAGACAACAGCCTGACGATCCCTCTGACCTACTTCAACCACCTATGACTTTAAGCTCCTTGAATATAGGGCAAAAAGAACGAGGAGGCGACTGGAACAAATCCGATCAATGACCAAAGCGCTGGCCCGGCCTGCTAATGGCTAACTGACGGCATTTCCAAACACCCGGAGGAACGTGCCAGGGCCTCGGGTTTCCTTTCCACTCTCAGAAATTCCTCCCCACGTCCGTGGTATTTCGGTTTCCAAACCCCCAGGTCTGCCGCGGGGCTTGGTGGCCGCGGGGCTCGGTGGCCGGACCCCTGGCCGCGCCCGGAGCGGCCAGGAGCGGGTTAAGGGCGCCAAGATGGCCGGCTTGTTTTGCTCGCCCAGGCATCACGCGGAGGCTGCCCTTTGCCTCCCGGGGCCGCGGTCAAGGTTCCTCCGCCCTCGCTGGCACCCTGCCCGACGGAGCCTCCTCCCCTGCGCCCCGGAGCCTCGCGAACCTTCCAGACCCGGGCATGGCGGGGCGGCAGCACTGCCCGCCCGGAGCTTCTGGGACGCTGCTGGCCCTTAGGCTTCTCGGAGCGTCTGCGGCTCCGGCTGGTGACAAGGCTGCGTCCGTCTGTCCGTTCGTCCGTCCTCCCTCCCACCGCTCTTCTTCCCCAGCAGGCCTCTCCCAGAGCCTTTCCCGCGCGCAGCCGGCCGAGCCTGTGCGATCGGCGGGGCAACACTGCCCTCCAGTGGCCAGGATGCCGTACAGCACACGCGGGACCATCCGCATTGCCTTTGACCACCAGTGTTTGAGCATTGGGCTCAAACAGCTAGGGGAGTGCTTTCTAGATGGTTCGGCCGGTGGTATTGGCACCTTTAATCCCAGCTCTCGGGAGGCAGAGGCAGGCGGATCTCTGTGAGTTCCAGAACAGGCACCAAAAACTACAGAGAAACCCTGTCTCGAAAATTTAAAAAAAAAAAAAAAGAGTGTGCGACACACTTCTCTAGGCAGTGCATCTAAACCCAGCTGTTGACCTGGCCCCAGCTCAGTTTGTAAGTTTACGAAGTTCCAGGGTGAATATGGCTGCTGCTGGTAGTTGATCCCAGAACCACCAGCTCTGCTCCCTTACCCAGGCTGGGATTCTACTGTCCAGTCCAGTATACAACATGCCCTGCAGACAGAACACACAGGATAAACTGTGATTCTAACCAAGTTCCCACCCATACGGCACTTAGCAGAGGGTATAGATTTGTTTAAGCAATCCCGTCGATCTAAGATTGCACTCGGAAACTTTAAATTTTAATGTGTGTATATTTCTGCGTACCATATGTGTCCAGTGCACTCTGAGGCCAAGAGGACTTCGGATTCCCTGGAATTGGTGTTACAGATGGTTTTAAGCTATCATGTGGGTGCTGGGAAGTGAACCTTGGTTCTCTGGAAGAGTAGCCAGTGCTCTTAATTTCAGAGCCATCTCTCCAGCCCCTTGAAAAAGTTTTAATACGTTTATAAAAATATATCTTTATAAAGTGTTGCTATGTGTGACTTTAACACACACACACAGAGTGCATGCATTAATCAGGACAGTTTTCAGGACTGGGTACCTTCCTCCTAACATGACGATTCTGGGGACCAAACTCGGTTCAATCAAGCTTGTGAATCACATTCACCAGCTGAACCAGCCCAGCCCCAGTTTGAGATAGTTTCCAAATTCTTCTGAAGGGAAATATGAAGGCCCTCAAAGTAGACAGTCCCCAATTTATGACGATCCCACCTTTGAGATGGTAAAAAAATATAGCAAGCATTCAGTAGAAACCGCAGCTGAATTTTTAGTTCCAGGTTTCCCCCCTGGACTAGCAATAAACACAGTACTCTCGCAGGACCTTCCTACAATCAATCACCAGTGGGAAGCAACCTGTGGTCGTAGTGTGCTATGTTGCTAGGTGGCGAGGCTCAAGGAAGCAAGTGCACGTTTTCCACTCCCTGGCGCTCTCAGTTTATCGGGAATGGACTGGGGGTGAGGAAGCTGTCACAACAGGACTTTCTGAGGAAACCCTGAAGTAGAGTCCAGAAGGAGGGAGTACGAAGGCCCTGGGGAGAACCTAAGACAGTACTGGGAGTGGCAAGCAGAGCAAAGAGAGGACAAGAACTTCACCGCCCATGCAAAGGTCGAGGATGAGCAAGGTCTAGACATCTGGTACCCAGGGACCTCCCTCTTCAGAAGGGGTCCTGGCTACTGAGATCTTAGCCATGCCCAGGATGATACCTTGCCTTTAGGAACCCCAGCCAAGTGCTCATGGACCATGAACTTCTCAGTGACTGAATCAGATTGGTTTAGGCCCCTCCTTGAAGCCTGAAGGAGAATCACATTAGGTAGAACGAGTTGTGTTGGGCAGCGGTAAGAGGGTCAGCCTTGCACTCCATGCTTTGTCTGTGGCCGCTTCTCCAGTGAAGGTTGTTAAGCACCTGTTGTATGCTTGGTACTCGTGGCACAGTGTGTGAGGAGGGCCACAAAGGATGCGCCCACCCTGTCCCTGTCCTGCAGTCCCAAGCCCTTCAGAGGGCAGATAGGTGGGCACCCTCCCTAAGTCTCACTTCCCACACCTCCTGTTTGTTCACCTCCCTAAAGACCCTGGGGTTGGCCAGGTCGGCACATGACAACCATGTTGCAGGGCACCCTTACCAACTTGGCAAAGAGGATGGGGTAAGCACCAACCACTGCCTCTTTGTTGTTCAAGCTTTGACAAAGAGGCTCTTCCCATTGGTCCTGTCTCCTGGCACTGTCCCTTTCTTCATCAGAGAACTGGAGGACTGGATGGTCCAGCTCAGTCCACCAGCACACTGTTGTGGAGAGGAGAGTTCCTGTCTAGGGCTCCTATCACTCCAGTGTTATGCAAAGTTAAGGCCTTTGGTGGGCGGGTGGGGGGCAGCCAGTGGACTCCAGGCCAAGTGAGATAGGGAGAACACATTTAAAAAAATTCCTTTCCAGTTCAACTCAGCTCCTGATTCTGTGCTACTTCCAGCAAGTAGCTTAAATCTCTCTGAGCCTCAGTCGCCCCATCTGGGAAGTGGGGGAGCACAGCCCTCTGCCTCGTCGGAAGATTCTGAAGATTAGTAATAATAGCCATCGCTTCTCTGGTGCTGACACCATGCCAGGCACTCGGGGCTTCTCATGAGGTCATGTGTAGAAGTCCTGGCCTCTGGCCAACCAGCAGTCGGCCCATCATGGGAGCCACGGGTGCAATTTCACAATAGCGCTGGTGCTCAGCACACGTGGTTAACATTTAATAGGTGGAAGGAGTTTAGCAAGCCCTAGGCACATAGTAAGCGCTCAATAAATGGCCTTCATTATAAGCCAGAGAATGGGGACCTGTGTGCGGAAGTCCCGTGACAAAGAATGTAGAGAGGTAGGCGGCCCAAGGTGATGCTTCACCCTTTTCTTCCCCCCCAGGAGTGCCCATGTGTGTTAGCCAGCTCCCCAGGCTGGGACTCAGCTCTGACTCACTCTTGCCAGGGAGAAGCTTAATTAGCCTCCCAGCAGCCAGGAGCACCCCAGATGAAAGGTGCTGAATGTGAGTATAAGGCGTGACCCCCATATTTATAACCAAGGCTCCCCAAGGTGAGGAAGCCCGGGGGCGGAGAGGCAGGCCAGATCAGGGCCTTACCTTGTTTACGACTGAGGTTCTCAGGAAAGGGAGCTGCGGTGGCTGTGAGTCTGAGAAGTCTCCAAGGGTTGGGGGTGGGGCAGCAGAGGGCCTGAGAGTGGAAGGGGTTGGGGGCTGAAAGGGATCAGGAGGCTGAGCTGTGTTCCAGGTGTTGCCTCCTCTAGCAGGAGCTCCAAGACCAGGACGCAGACTTGGGTAGGGTGGCCAGGGTGGATAAGGGCTCTGATTCGGGGCTGCCAGGTTCAAATCCCAGCTCCGCCATGGCATTCTGTGTCCTGCAGCCTGGACTCCCTCATTGACTGACAGTGCTTCAGGAGGAGGCTCTGGCACCCACTATGCCCGTAAGGAACATCTGTGCAGTCCTGAGTGCCTGCCCTATGCCATGCTGGGAATCCAGCACAACAGACTGGAGGATCTGCTTGGCAGCACGGCAGACTCCAGGCACAAGAGCGAGAGCTAAAGAACCAATTGCCTAGCCGTTTCTGCTCACCACGCTAGGGACAACGGTCACGCGTCACGTGTCAGATGCAGAGGTCACAAGCACTTGGCTTCTCCACACGATGCCCTGGACAAAAAAAGACCAGCCGCCGAGGCAGGTAGAGCTGATGTGGGCAGATTCAGAGCCAGGGTTGAGGGGCCAGGTCTGCAGTGTAGGAATCCTGACCCACATCTGACAAAACAGATGTCACTGTCCCCGCTCTGCCTCTGGCTAAGGGATGCACCTGTAGTAAGAACCGTCCTTGTCATCGAGGTCCTGCTGGGACTCCTGCAGTCTGGTCCAGTGAGGCCAAGAGTGGCTTAACCACCATGTCCCTGCCTAGGGTCTGGGAATTCATTCATTCATTCCTTGTCAGTCACTCTACTGGGCAACAAAGATGTAAGGATTGGGCATAGCAACACATGTGCGGCCCCTGTGCTCTGGAGGACTTAGCATAGAGCAAGGCTGAGGACATGATTCTGGGGGAGCACCTGCACAGCATGTAAGAAAGCTGGGTTTGACCCTCCCCTCGGGACTATAAAAAAAGAAACAGGTAAACATTAAAGTGTCATGAGGACCAAAGTGGCACTGGCCAAAAGTCATCAGCAAGGCCATGGGACGTTCCCAACCTGTGGGCAGCAGTAGCTAGAGCATAGGGACAGGATACTCGGATGCAACCCCACCCCACCCTCCATTTATCTCAGCCTACCAAAGTAGACTTCCTGGTAAGGCAGGTCAGTAACAAGAGCCTGACACCTAGTTCTGCACCCAAATCTGGGAGGTAGGCTGCATCATCCAACCAAGGAAACACAGAAGGGAAGAAGGTACCCCCTCTGCATCACCAGAGCCCCCATGGTATCAGCCCAGGAGACAGTATGGGGTACTGGGCTGAGATGAATGGCAGGGGACTTTCTCAGGACAAAACACCGCCACCACCATGTGCCGTCCCCTTATCACAGAGCATGTCCTAGGTTCCAGGCATGTATTTCTTAAACCACTAAGATTTTGCCAAAGACTTTCCCAGGGCCACAGGGCTAGTGTGCGGAGGATTTGCACTGCGGTCGGACTCGCCCCAGAATTTACACACACAGTTCAGCATATCCCCCAATCAAGCCAGCATTTGTTTTCCTAGAGAAGCCCACAATGGTCCCCTGTGTAGTGTGCAGGCTTCCAGCCAGGCTGCCCGCCAAGGAGTGAGGGACGAAATCATCTAACGGAGAGTCCCCACCCCAGCCACACTCCAGCCTCTCCACCTCCCCTGCCTGGTCTCAGCCAGCCATCCACAGACAGGAAATCCTCCCTGCCTCCAGGAGCTGAAGAGAGCTGTCTCCACCACGTTTAAGTGGGTAGATGCGTCCTGGAGAAGGAAGGGAACTGGGTGACAGTTCTAGGTCCTGGTGGCCCCTGGGCCTCAACTGCAGCGAAATGATCCTTTCAAGCCCGTTCACACCTCCAGCAGCTGTCCTGAGGAGCTGCCTTGGCAGAGAGCCAAGGGAGCAAGCTAGGTCTTGCTCCAGGTACCTTGACTGACCTGAGGAAGCCCCAGGTGCCCTTTAGGGAATCAGGCAGAGGGAAGGGGGTGCGTGGGAAGGTGGATGATTACCATCTTCCATTTCAGGGGTGGGGTGCGGCCACCTACCTGGGGAGTATAGCCTTGTTGTCTGTCAGTGATGAGCCCCTGCCTGTCTCAGGCTCACCGAGGGTCAGACGGGGTAACAGCTAGACCTAATAAAGCCAGGACATGGTCTCTGAGAGCCCACTGACCTGGCCTCCGGGTTCCAGCTGAAACACTTCGCATGCATCAGGTCTGAAGCCGGTCTTAACATTCACTCTGAGATGGGGAAACTGAGGGCCAGAGAGATTGGAGAAATACGCCCACGGCCGTGTGGTCAGTCGGGTGCCTTTGGTGCTTGGTGCCAAAAGTTTTATCTTTGATGCCCACTTTGTGCTTTTCTGTTGAGCGTGCCCAGCATCAGAATCAGCAAGGGAGACACTGTGTGAAGGAGGGAGTGGATGCATGAACTTTCCCCCAGTACCCAGGCTGAGGAGTACAAGCTGAGCAGGTCAGTGAGTGGATGGAGGGACCAGTCACTGGATCAGTGGGTCACTGAGTGGCTAAGCTGCTTCAGTGGGTGGGTGAGTGGACCAGTCCCTGGGTGAGTGAGTGCATCAGCAAACGGATGGGTGCATCGGGGAGAGGACAAGTGGGTAATAGGCAAATGGACAGAGTATGGACCGTGATTGAGTAAGTGATAAGTCAGAGTAGAAGGGAGCCGGGAGCAAGTGGCAGGTGGCTAAATGGCCCAGCTGGAGACAGAAACAATGGCTACTGTGTCCAAGGGCCTTCTAGAGAGATGCAGGAAGGAATGTGGCTTCTGAGAAACAGGGTGGCTCTTTGGGATGCTGGCTTAACAGGAAGAGCACCCCGAGATCTCCCTCGCTAGAAAGAAGTGTTCAGAAAACCAGACTGAGGAGGCTCCAGGACCCTGGCCACTCAGTGGCTGCCGGGCCAATCACTGATGGGTCTTTGAGAGATCCATTGCTTAAGGGGACCCTGGGATTGACCTCCTGACCCCAGGCAGGGAGGAAAGGAGGAAGGAGAGAGCCACTGGCTCTGCTGGAGGCAGAGGTGGGGACAGGATTGTCAAGATGCTCCAATTATGACCTTGGAAGGTGGGGGGCCTGGTCTGTGTCCTGGGGTGGGGTGGACAGTTACTACCCCAGCCGTGTTTACCTAAGAGAGGACATAAAGTGGCATGGAAATGACTCACCGAGGGGTCACTGTTAGGAACAATCTTAACCTTCTGGGTTAAGATCCCACTTGGGGTGAGGTGGACTGGATTGGCCCCAGGTGTGGCGCTATCCTGGCAAATGTGGGTAAGATGGAGGCTGTTGGTTAATGTAGTTCTACATATCAGAAACTTGGAGGGAGAGATGATTAGGGAACTAGGGGTCCAACCCCAACAACTTCAGCGAGGACAAAGGGAAAGTCACCTGGCTAACTCAAGGTTGATTGTGGAGTTAAAGAGCACACAGACAGCCCCCTCTATTCCCCGGTCTAGATCCAGGCAGCTCTCTGGAGGAAGCCGAGGCAAGCAAGGGGCAGGTACTAGCCGGTGGGTCTCTGAAGAACACGTTCCTAATTCCTTTTCACCCTGAGACAAAGAACAACAAGAGAATCCTGGAGGGGAGTTAAATCGACTTCCGCCGACCCTTCTAGATGCTTCAGCTAGGCTACACGTTAAAGTAACAGAAGACAGATTAACAGGAGACCAATCATATTCGATCTAATGTTTGCACAGAGTCACCCAAAACATGAGACTTTTCCATGACATTTACATGGTAACCTGAGCTCAAGAAGGGATTCAGGATACGGGGTATCTGGGAGACAGGTCACATCCGGCAAGAGGCAGAAGCAGACCCTCAGTGTAAGTACACTTGGCTCACTAAAAACAAATCCCACTTGCCACAAAGGTCCTGGGCAACCCCTTCTGGGGTAACTACAGATGTATTTCCTTTGTGGTCATCCGTTTCTTTCAGGAAAGAGCAAGCCTTCAGAACCACTCCTGTGCCTACAGTCTCTCAGGAACAGTAACTCAAAATATGTCAGAGAAATATCTTTGGGAGTGGTATATTCTGGCCTCCTACCCTCATGCTGTAAGTGAAGCGTCATGACCACAACATCCTCGCCCAGGCGTGGTCTGGCCCTGTCCCTCCCAGCTGTGGGTTGTTGGGACATACCCTATCTTCCAGTGAGGTGACGAAGAGTCTGAAGGAGATAGGAGTGTGGGGTGCACAGAAGTCTGGTTGACAGGTGATACACTCCCCTGTGCCCTGGGGATCTGCCTGAGCTGCCTATCCTGGAGAAAACCTCTAGAGGCACAGAGGGACAGACACACATTGCAATCCATCACATTCCTGAGCTGTCCCAAGGAAGCCAACCAATGGCAAACACTCTGACCACCCAGTCCTGGGACAGAGGCTAGCTTCTGTTCTTGAACGAAGACTTTCTGGTGTCTAGCCTTCTTTCTGGAAAACGCCACAGAGGACGGTTTAGGCTTAAGGCAAGGCAATCAATCCTGCAGAGACATCTGTAGGGCAAGATGCCTTAGGGTGTAGCAGGGCCCCTGGGAGGTGGCGTGCACCCTCTAGCGGCCACTTTCCACACAGGCGGAACAGAACTCCTGTACCCACATTCGAGGTAAGGTGGTGGAGTAGAGGATCTGCCTCTGTGTGAGGAGGTGAGTCAGGCAAAGAATAGATTCTACTCGCCAGTATAAAGAGCAGGGCACCGGGCACCACGGGAGTGTTAGAATAGCCAAGGCACAGGAACGCCGAAGGCATCTCTAGCCATGCATCTCCCCAGCAGGGGAAGATGAAGAAGCCTCACCAACAAGGTAAGCAAAGCCAGGCAGTCCTAATGGGAAAGAGACTCTCAGCCCTACTCACAGAACAAGCCCAGAGTTCTTAGGAGTCTCATGCCAGTTGTGGGTTTTGGTGAGACCGCGGCTCAGTCCCCATATCTTGAAGGGCCGTGGCTAGACACAATCTTGAAAGGGAACCTATTATTTAAAATTGGTACGCTAGTTGCTCGGAGCTGATCACATCACCTGGGAAAAACCGTGGAGTCTGAGATCAGAGGTGGCTCAAACTCCAGAGCCATGCGTCTGCAGCCACGTTCACTGCCACAGCGACGGAGAACTCGCAGGCTGGCAGACCCCTCAGCGTCCTCAGCCACATCCTTCCCGTGGGTTGTTTATTATCACTCTTTGAAGTTAGGGGCGCAGGTCTGCCGGTACCCTACTCAGTGCTGTGTCTGCTCCTCCTTTTGTAGTGCACTCCGGTGACAGCCCCTGATGGGCACCGTCGCCAGTCCCGGAGGTGCACACTAGACAGTCCCGGGAGAGTGGGAGAGCCTGCCCAACTCACAGTCTGCGAAGCTGAGTGTGGCCGGTAAAGACTCCTGGTTCACAACCAAGGCAAAATACTGAAGTGATTACTACTCTAGAGGACACCCAGCGTTTGTCAGACGCCTGCACGTGGGCATAAATCACAGGAGTCTTCAAGTCCAGCTGGACCAGGCCACTGGCAGTCCCCAATTATAAAGACTCCAGCACAAAGCTGCTCAACCACTTCCTTTGAATTGTTTCCATTCTCCATGGTTTATCTTTCTTCTTTTTAACTATACTTTAGGCAGTGTTTGACATTATTCTTTTTTAAATTTTCTTTTATATTTAGTGTGTGCGTATGCACACATGCCATTGCAGAGGTCACAGGGCAACTCATGGGAGTTGTTTCTTTAAACCATGTGTGTTCTAGGGATCAGATTCAGGCTGTGAAGTTGAATGAACACCTTTGCCTACTGAGCCATCTCACCAGCTGATTTTATCTTATTTTTTAAGCTTTTATTTTTTTATTGTCCTTCTTATATTTGTCTAGTTTTGTTTATATACTTTATCAATGAGTAGTTCTTATTTTATTGTTAAATTGTATGTATTTATTTAATGAGTGTGAGTATTTTGCTTGTGTAATATGAGGGCCTGCTGCTTGTTCGGGTTTTTGTCCTGACCGGTACCCCGGCCGTTTCGGTCCCCAAAGAAAATCGCACAGAAGTCTCCATAAGATTAGAAACTGATTGGACCATTAGCTCAGGCTTCATATTAGCTCTTATAACTTATGTTAGCCCATTATTCTAGTCTATGGTAGCCACATGGCTCAGTACCTTTTTCAGTGGGGCAGGTCACATCCTGCTTCTCGGTGGTCTGGGCAGGAATCCGAGGAATGGGCTTCCTCCTTCCCAGAATTTTCCCGTTCTCATCACCCCACCTCTACTTCCTGTCTGGTTGACCTGCCTATACTTCCTGTCTGGCCAATCAACGTTTATTCAAAACATGATTGACAGAATACAGACAATTCTCCTGCACCATGCCTATATATTGCATCCGTGTGCATGCGTGTCTGGTACCTTCAGAGATCAGAAGAGGGCATCAGACCCCTGAGACTGTAGTTAGAGGGTTGTGAGCTGTAAACGGAGGCTGCTTGTTCATTTCCTGACTGCCCAGACCTGAATAGTCACACAAAAACTTTTAATTACAACACTATTTGGTCAATAGCTTAGGTGTCTTTCTAACTAGCTCTTACATCTTAAATTAACCCATTCCTATTAATCTGTGTATTGTCATTAAGCTGTGGCTTACCAATGCCGGCATATTTTTCCTTTGGCAGCTACATGGCATCTCTCTGACTCTGCCTACCCTCTCTCTCTATTTCTTCCAGCCTGGCTATATTCTGCCCTGCTACAGGTCGGAGGAACTTCTTTAATCACCAATGGTAATAAAACATCATAAGATACAGAGGGGAACCCCACATCAGTGAGCCACCACGTGGCATCAAGGAATCAAACTCTGGTCCTCAGCAAGAGCAGGTGGTGCTCTTAACTACCGAGCTATCGCTCCAGCCCCCTTGGAAGGTCTTTTCTTAAATCTCTTGCTTCTTCCTCTTTCTCTTTATAACATTCTCCTCCACTCTTCCTCTTGCTTGCTTTTATTAAACCCCTGTCCTTTGTTATGTTCATTGGCTAGTCCTCTTTAGCTCGATAGTGCACTCTCCATTATTTTTTGGCAGTCTCTGTGGTCACAGGTTGTATATTGGACTGCAATGGCTTTTAAATGTATTTCTTTATCTTGGCTTGGTGTCATTGCTATAGCAGTTTCATCATCTCTGGGTGGTCCTGACCGCGTCTTGATGAACAGAGAGCTCTCTAAGGACATCCCTGAATACAACGGGAAGAAATACCCAAACCAACAGATGAACAAATCACAGCACAGGAAGCCGGGCGGTGGTGGCGCACGCCTTTAATCCCAGCACTCAGGAGGCAGAGGCAGGGGGATCTCCGAGTTTGAGGTCAGCCTGGTCTACAGAGTGAGTTCAAGGACAACCAGAGCTACACAGAGAAACCTTGCCTTGAAAAACCAAAGTAAACAAGCGAACAAACAAACAAAATCACAACACAGAAGCACAATAAACATGACAAAGTAGAGCGACATGATTTCTGCTCTAAAAGGTTGTAACTCCTCAATTACTAAATACTAAAATGAGTAAACTTCTTGGTAGAGACTTACAATATTTAAAAAATGATTAGTGATCAAAGAGAACAACACAACTGAGCAGACAGATGACGTAAGGAAATCTCTTGTATCTGTGTGTGCATGATCACACTTAGACATTATACATGCACACAACAATAATTAATAAATAAAATTTAAAAAATAAAAGCTATACAGTTAAAAATGACAACTCATTTATGAAAGTAAACCCTTCAGAATAGCTTCAGGATTGGGAGAGGCCCATGCATTTCCACCCCTTGCTGAGGGGATGTTCATGTCAATGGCCCAGGGAGGGCGTCAGCTCTCCTAAGGATGTGGTCCTAGAAGGTTAACCACACCTCCACACCTCTTAGTATATGGGCAGCACAAATTGGAGTTGGTAGGGTTTTATTTTTTTAAGTTGGGAGAGTATGAAGAATGAGATGTGGTTCTTGGAGGAATTAAGGAGAGGGATAAAGGGTGAATGTCATCAAAATACATTGTATGCATGTATAAAGAGTTAGTAAAAAAATTAACATTAAACTTCTCAGCAGAAACCTTCAGCAGGAAAGCATGCAGTGGAATATGTCAAGACCTAAAAGTAAACAACCACCCACCAAGATTGCTGTTTCTAGTAAAGTTATGTTTAAAACTGACAGAGAAATAAGAACATTTCAAGACAAACACAAACAGAAATGAGTCATAATCATGAAGCCAACATGGCAGAAGATGCGTCAAGGAACCTTAAACACAGAGAAGGAATAAAGACAGCCTTGATTATGAAACACAAGAAAGGACAAATTCTGTGAGAGGAACGGATGAACACGGAGCTACGAAAGAACCCATCACACCCAACACAGCAACAGACACAGCCCTGATACGGATAGGAGAGAAGGAAAAATGAGACAGCGATCCAGCCAATCAGAACCAGCCGACAAAATTCAAGCAATGTGTTAACCCATTTGTAATAAACTTAAATGTAAATGACTTTAACGCTCCAGTTAAGAGATATGCAAATGAGATTAGAGGTTTCAAAACAATGACAATTATAGCAAAAATTATATAGTATATATAACAATTATAGCAATAACAGATAACACTTCTGTTATCGCTAAGAAATACACTTCCCTGGCAGATGAAAGGGTTGAAAGGATAGAAGTCAGTTTACTTAGCAAATGGAAGGCAAAAATGATGGTGGAGCCGTTCTGTTGCTGACAGAGTGCCAGTAAATCTAATTAGTCTAAGAAGATAAAGGCCACTACCTTGCAACAAGGAGAACTATCAACACCAGGGCTCCAAGTTTCACAAAAACAAACACTAGGTGGCATAAAAGTGCCAATAGATCTTAATAACGGTGGGTGACCCTAGGTCTTCATTCCCACCAATAGATAGTCATTCAGCCTAAAAGTCGATGAAGAAAATTCAGAGTGAATCTGTGCCATGCATCAAATGGGCTTAGTGGACATTTATAGAACATCACATCCAATAGAGCATTTCTTTCAACAGACCATGGAACTGTCTCCAAAATGGAGCACATCTTAGCCGCAAAGCCAGACTTATTAAGTCTAAAAGCATTGAAATGGCTCCCAGAATAATCCAATCTTTTCTTTAATAATGTATTTAAATTTATTTTATGTGCATTGGATTGGTATGACAGTGTCAGATCCCCTGGAACTGGAGTTACAAACAGTTGGGAGCTGCCGTGGGGGTGCTGGGAACTGAGCCTTGGTCCTCTGGAAGAACAGAGGGTGCTCTTAACCACTGAGCCATCTCTCCAGCCCAAATAATCCAATCTTAATAAGTACAAAAGAAATTATAAAACCAGGTGGTGATGGCACATGCCATTAATCCCAGCACTCAGGAGGCCGAGGCAGGAGGATCTCTGTGAGTTCAAGCCCAGTCTGGACTACAGAGCAAGTTCCAGGACAAACTCCAAATCTACACAGAGAAACCCTGTCTCAAAAAAAAAAAATTTGAAATTCCAAGAATAAAAAAAAAGTCAATAGCAAGACAAATCAAAGAAACTATACACTTGGAGATTGAATATGCACTTTTTTCCTCTCTCTCTCTCTCTCTCTCTCTCTCTCTCTCTCTCTCTCTCGTTTTGTTTTTTTGAGACAGGATTTCTCTGTGTAGCCATAGCTGTCCTGAAATTCACTCTGTAGACCAGACTGGCCTTGCACTCACAGAGATCTACCTGCCTCGATCTCTAACTCTAACCCTGAGTGCTGGGATTAAAGATGTGTGTACCCCCACCCAGCACTCCACCCCATCTTTTGACACAAGGTCTCACTTTGTAGCCCTAAATGGCCTAGAAGTTCAGAGATCTGCCTGCTTCTGCCTCCTTAGTGCTGGGGTAAAGGTGTACACCAACACACACACACACACATATATTCTTTTTTTAAAAAAGATTTATTTATTATGTATACAACATCCTTTCCAT
The DNA here is from genome assembly GCF_982192425.1 of Myodes glareolus. Lineage (NCBI taxonomy): Eukaryota > Metazoa > Chordata > Mammalia > Rodentia > Cricetidae > Myodes > Myodes glareolus. The sequence continues at coordinate 46,153,076 of NC_142036.1, read as the reverse complement.
GTATGCTTGTATGTCAGATGAGGGCACCAGATCTCATTACAGATGGCCATGAGCCACCATGTGGTTGCTGGGAATTGAACTCAGGACCTGTGGAAGAGCAGTCAGTGCTCTTAACCTCTGAGCCATCTCTCCAGCCCCACAAATATATATTCTTGAATGACCACTAAGTCACTGAAGAAATCAGGGAGATGAATTTTTATATCATCAAATAAATATGAAAGCATCGCTTACCAGAACGTTTGAAATGTAGTAGACAAAGTGTTTTAAACTAATGAGTATTTGTATAAAAAAAAAAATCGGGCTGGAAGGATGTCTCAGAGGTTCAGTGTGCTTTCTGCTTTTATAGAGAACCCAAGCTCAGTTCCCAGTACCCATATCAGGCAGCTCACATCTGGCTATAACTCCATATTCAGAGAATATGATGCCCTCTTCTGGCCTTCATGGGCACCTGCCACACATAGTGCATACTCATGCAGATACACACAAAGATGTAAATAAAATAAATCATCTCATACACTGTTGGTTGCTCACTAAAACTAACCAGTAAGACCTTATTCCTGAAGATGCTTACACCTTGGTCAGGCGACACAGACAAATCGAGTTGGAACTGGGCTAGAAGCTTCCTTTCTTCTGAATAGCCCTCATCACAGTGCCGAAAGGTACCTTAAAGAATGCTGGCAGGAAACTGCCATCAAATGTCTTACTTAGCTGTGGACATCCTATGTGTAACAAAACCCTCGCCAGGTAAGATGTAGCTATTGACGTGGCAGTGGCAAGCCTGTGATAGGGTAACCAACAGCTTTCTGGTTGGATTTGATGCCCACTCTACAGGAGCGAATTCACATCTGGTACTGTAAACCTAGTCAAAAGCCCTTGGCAAGGGAGGCGCCCTGTATGGGTAGACAATGTTTCCACCAGAAGACATGGTTATTAAATGAAGTTTTCAGTGCTAGGTGTGGGATTTTCCCTACAAGTCATTGGTCAGTATTGGTGGTGGTTGTGGTAAAATATCACGATGAAAGGCAACTTAAGGAAGAGTTTATTTTGGCTTCCAGTTCTGGGGGCTTGCTGTCCATGATGGCAGGGAAGGTGTGGCGGCAGCAGAAAGTTGAGAGATCATAGCTCACCGTACACCGGAAGCAGACAGAGCACCTGAAAACAGGACAAGGCTATAAACTCTCGAAGTTCCAGCCTCAGTGACATACTTCCTCCAGCAAGGCTCCTCTCCTCAAAGTTACACACACACACACACACACACACACACACACACACACACCAAAATAGCACTAACGACAGAGGACCAAGTGTTTAGGTACTTTAACCTATGGGGACATTCACCATGGAAACCACCAGTCAGGTAGGCTCCAGTGGACCTGAAAACAACACAGGCTATTGTGATTGCTTTTGGATTCTCACCAGAACTAGATTGCAAGATCATATTGCTGAAGCTGCAGTACATTTTGGCTGCAGGACACAGAGACATTAACCTGAAATTGACCTGTCCTGAAAACTTCCTGCTAGGGAACTTTGATAGTGCCAGAAGGTGCTATGCAGGCCACCGGGAAAGAAAAACCATCGATGTTATTACCCGCAATGAACTCTGAATGCTACCATACTCAACTGCCAGGCAAGATGTGCCCACTGGTACAATAATGGCATGAAAGCTATCAGGGTAGCCAACCGCTTTGGGATTGGATTTGAGTCCTGTTCTACAGGTGCCTGGTATTACAAATCTGGTCAAAAGCTCATAGCTTAGAATGCCATAGACCTAAGGGAGAAACCTACTATTATTATCTTGTTAAACGGACGTATCAAATTGCCTTCTAAATATTTCTGTTTATAGACATAGACCAGTGCTGGTGTCAACCTCGGCCAGAGAATCTTCTCTCGGCAGTGGTCAGTAGCTGGCGAAGTCCTGAGACCAAGTGACTGTTGGGTGCTCAACCCTAAATGGGACATCTGTATCACACACACACACACACACACACACATGCACGCACGTGCACGTGCACATGTGTACAACTTGGGACACGTCTTGGAAAAGGCAGTAGAAATAATGCAAGAGCGAGAACATGAGGAACTGTACCATGAAATTCTGTGTTCTGGACATGTCATGGCCATCGAACTCTTGAACTCACTGTAGTGTGGTCACCTGCACAGGACTTACACAAGGACAAGCCAGCAAGATCAGTCAACATTCCAAGAGGCACACAAAGTGAAATCCGTGGAGGGGGGTGAAAAACCCTACAAGCCGTCATGAAAGGGAGAGAGGGGCTATACTGGAGCTTCCCCAGGAGAAGTGCTAGCAGGAGGTAGAGTGGATACGGACAAGATATATTATCTACACATATGCAATTGTCACAGAGCAAATAAAAGATACCTTATGAAAGTAATTAAGAAGTGGGGGGAAGAAAAGGAGAGAGACAGAACTTACATCAAAAGGTGATCGTGGCCGTGGTAGAACAACTCCAGACTTTTTAAAGCTTTCTTCTAATAATATAATCATATAATCAGCCAGACAGTGGTGGTGCACGCTTTTAATCCCCATGCTCAGGAGGCAGAGGCAGGAAGATCTCTGAGTTCGAGGCCAGCCTGGTCTACAGAGCGAGTTCCAGGACAGCCAGGGGTACACAGAGAAACCCTGTCTCAAAAAAGCTAAAAACAACAACAAAATAATCCTCATCATCAACAGGAGTTGGCTATGTCCCCCTCACAGTGCTATTATTTCTGCAAACGAAAGGCAGGCTTGCTTCAGAGCAGGCAGAAATGCACAGAATGTGGATTTTGACTCGGCTATTATCTGAACTTCAGACTGCTTTCTAGGCACCCTGCTTCTGCCGCTCTGAATCTACAAGAGAGGCTCCCTCCAGCCACAGGAGAATCTTCCTCTCCTGTCACCTGTTCTCATGGTTACATATGATTGGAAATGAGACAGGAAAATGGATCTCCTCTTTATGGCTAATGGGTCAGAGACACAACTTTCTTTCTTTTGCCCGAATTGTCTCATTTACACATCATACCAGCCCTGTATGGAAGGAGACATCAGTCTTTGCAATGACTTGTCCCAAAGTTAGCTGTCGCTCCCTTCCAGCCCTGTGCCCACCTAAGCTCCAACTACGTCAAACCTAGATTAAGGCTCAGCAAATTCAAAACTATAACTATTTTATAAGTGTACCTTGGGGCTAGAGAGATGGTTCAACGGTTCAGAGCACTGGCTGCTTTTCCAGAGAACCCGGGTTCAATTCCCAGCACCCACATGGCAGCTCATTGCTGCCTATGACTCCAGGATCAGGGGATCCAGCACCTTCACACAGGCATACTTCCAGGTGAAACACAAATGCACATGAAATAAAAATAAACAAATTTTTAAAATGTACTTCATACAAAAGATAAGAGATGTCTTCAAACAAATGTATCTTTTTGTGGGTTTTGTTGCTTGTTTGCTTGCTGGAGAAAGGGTCTCACTGTGTAGTCCTAGCTTGCCTGGAACTCACTATGTAGACCAGGCTGGCCTTGAACCCAGAGATTTCTCTACCTCAGTCTGAAGAATGCTGGAATTAAAGGCCTGTGTCACCATACCCAGGAAATGTATTTTTTAAAATATTTAAAACTTTATTTATCATCCTTTAAGCACAACGGGATAATGTTAGACATCAGTAAGAACTAAAACTGGAAAATTCACAAATAAATGGAAATTTAAAAAATAACTTCTTAGCTAGGTGGTGGTACTGTACACCTTTAATCCCAGCACTTGGGAGGCAGAGGTAGAGAGATCTCTGAGTTTGAGACCAGCCTGATCTACAGAGTGAGTTCCAGGCTAGCCAGGATACACAGAAAAACTTTGTCTCAAAAAAACAAAAACAAAACAAATTTAAAAAGCAAATAAAAAAAAACTTCTTAAAAAAACCCAATGGATTGGGGACTGGAGAGATGGCTCAGTGGTTAAGAGCATTGCCTACTCTTCCAAAGGTTCTGAGTTCAATTCCCGGCAACCACATGGTGGCTCATAACCATCTGTAATGAGGTCTGGTGCCCTCTTCTGGCCTGCAGACATAAACACAGAAAGAATATTGTATACATAATAAATAAATAAATATTTTTTAAAAAACCAATGGATTCAAGAGGATTCAGAAGAAAAATCAGACAATACTAGAGATGGAAGAAGAGAGACTATAACATAGCAAAAATTATAAGATAGCAAGGGACTTGATTTATTGCTATAAATATAGCCACCAACACTAAAAATATATTCCCCCTCTGTCTCTAAAGATGCACTGGGATCAAAAGATAGTAAATAAAATAAAAGGCAAATTTATTATATGTAAGGAGGCAGTTACGTGATGCGATTCCCTACACCCCAATGTTGTTGTGAAGCTTGTTATACACCCCATTTCTATAGGAGAGGACAAGACTGGGGACATAGACAATCTTATAAATGACTTTAGGGAAAGTCAAAGGCCTGGGACAAAGTCTGTTTGGCTAACAAAACGAGGGTCATTTATAAGTGATTGTCTTTGGGATGGGACCAAACGGAAGATAAATGTGTGTGACAAGGGTCTGTGGAGGTACCGAGTCTGTCCTTTTGCAACTGGTGTAGTTAATGGAAAACCAGAGAAAGAATTTCGGGTAACTGTTTTCTCCCTTGGCGGTCTAGCATCCAATCAGACAGGAGACAAAGGGGGAAAGCCCTCCTGGCACCCACTGCACCCAGAGCCCCTTCAGTTTACAAGAACAAGCACTCTGGGGTGCCACATTTTGAGGCGACCATCCCTGGACTCCCTCACTACATTAAAAACAAGAACAATCTCAACTCAAGAGCCCAGCTTTATAACCTAAGGGACCAGAAAGAAAACACTAAATACAGCCCACAGCAGAAGAAAGGAACTGATGAAGATTGGTGCAGAGGGGGATTAAATGGGGAGAAGAAAGGAAAGGAGAGAGAAGGGGTAGGAGAGGGAGAAGAAAAAGAGGAAGAGGAGAGACAGGAAGGGAGGGAAGAGAGGGAACAAGAGTAGAAGAGAGGGAAAAAGAAAGAGGAGGGGGCTAGAGAGATTGATTCACAGTTAAGAGCACTTGCTGCTCTTGCAGAGGACCCAGGTTCAGTTTGCAGCATCAATATGGAGGCTCACAACCATCTGTAACTCCAGTTGCAAGGGATCCAAAACCCTCTCTGGCCTCTAGGGACACTGGAAACATGGGTGGTACATTAAATACATGCAGACAAAATGATCAGACACATAAAATAAAAATAATAAATCTTTTTTTTAAAAAAAGAATGCTAAGCTATAGATGGCTCCCTGTCACATGCTTCCAGAGTTCAGAAGCTGGCAGGATAGCCTTTTGTGGGACAATCAGAATAGTAGCTGCCTCAAGGAGGGGGGGGGTGTGCTTGTGGGGAGGCGAGAACTTCCGAGGTAGGAGGTGCTGTTCGTGTTTTACACCTTGATTGAAGTCCAAATTATATTGGTAGACACATTTGTTAAAACTCAAAAAGGCATGGCTGAGGGGTTGGCTCAGTGGGAAAGAACACTTGCTAAGCAAGAATGAGGACCTAATTCTGAAACCCCAGCAGTCACGTGAAAGCTGGCTGTCGGCATTCGCACCTGTGACCCTAAGGCTGGGGAAATGGAGGCGGAAGGACTGCTGGAGTTTGCTAGTCAGCCAGTCTAGCTGAAAAATGGAAAGCAGTGAGCTCCAGGTTCAGTGACACTCTCTCTCAAGGAAATAAAGCCAAGAGTAATGGAAGAAGACCCCCCAATGTCACCCTCTGGCTGCCACAAGGGCATCTGCACATGCGTGCACACTCTTATGTGTAACACGCACACACAGAGCATACAACTGGTATGTATATTCATTGCATGTAAGTTTTACTTCAAAGGGCAATACTGAACACTGATAAGCCATCTGCATGAAGAGATATTCAGGGGCAAGTACTGACGGGTCCGAGCCCTCATCAGTATTTTCTCGCTGCATCTTGCTGTATACCAGCACGGTTCACGACCTTGGGTTCCGGCTGAGAGCGGCTTTTCCCGTACACTCCTGTGCGAGGTGGTCAGCCGGACAGCCTGAGAAGGCCCAGAATCTGTGTCTGAGCCTGAGACATTGTCCGGGTGTGGCTGATGCTAGCCTGGGGACCACACTTGCTGTAACAAGAGCTTAGAATCTTACCCGCCCACCTCTTCACCTTACCCCTACTGTCTCTCCCGTCTCCAGGCTGGGGTTGCCTCCTGCGTACATTCACACCTCTCTTTCAGCTCTATCCAGATCTACCCTAGCCCATGCTTCCTCTGGTACCTCTTTCTTCCCTTGCCCTCCCAGAACTTTAGGCAGTCGGGACTGCTTCTCCCAAACAGTAGATACCACGGGGCCTGACTCCCCACCTGGTGTGTAACTGGAGCATAGGATCGACTTTCCCTCACACTGGGCTCTAGACTGGGTTCCCTTAGTGACCCTAGAAGTGGGCACTCTCCCCTACTCTGTACATCGCAAGCCTCCTGTCTGGCTCACCCGTCTCCTGAATCCTTTCTGCCCGTCTGTCTCCTGTTCCAGGAGTCCTGGGATCCCAAGCTGGAGGAGACCCCATTAAAGGCTCCATTCCCCACCTCTAAGCCCCTAAGCTCTGCCCACGACTGTTTTCTCCCGCAGGCCCTGAGAAGCCAAGCATGGTGGAGGGGAACTGTTGTCAAAGCTCTGTCTCCAGTCACAGCAGGTGGATGGGGTAGCGGGTCCCTTGCCTGGCTCACCCCAAGTGATCTTGTAACCCATTCTGACTGTAGCAACCTCTGTCCTAAACTCAGAGTTCTGCAGGTAGAGACTTGACCTCTTCAGCCCCGAGGCAAGTCTCAGTTCAAGACCTAAGCCCTTCTCTGAAGTTCCCAGCCCTTCCCTGGAAACCCAAACCCCTTCCTCCCACAAGCTCCATGGTGGTTTCTCTCCACCCTCCTTAAGATGGCTCTTGAGAGGATATTTTGTTTTCCCAGACAAGCAACTTCTCCTCCTAAGAGGTTAACCTAATTGCTTTTCCCAGAAGAAAACCCTCAGAGGTTTCCCTTGTGGTAGAATAGGTGGTTTGAAAATTATATGTTCAGGGCACCATCCTGGTTACTATATTCAGTTTATTTTCCCAGATGGAGGCACTGGAGAGCACAAGCGCCACCTGCTGGTCCACAGCGGGATTCCCGAGGACAGGGTCCATTAAGAGTGCCATTAAGAGTCAGGAGCACAGCACGCTCATCACGTACAGTCCTCTGTTGACGGGGAAAGCAGGGCCACAGGTCAAGGGTTCAGCCTGCTGCTCATTTTTAATGTTTCTCACTTTCAAAGCCCCGTGACAACTGTGGCAGTCAATGTGTTGGCATTCTCGAACTTAAAATGGTTGATTTCCAGGGCTGGAGAGTAAGACAGACAAGGCTCACAAACAATAGGGAAGAATGATGTATAACATTTGCATACACGAGTCCAGGATCATGTAATACCCAGGAGTGCCTCCTCTTGGCCTACTTGAACTACAGGAGTCTGACATCGGCCCAGAAACATGGGTCTCTCTGACCTTCTCATCCAGTCTCTGTTATGCCCAAATCCGTGGGGTCCCCACAGAAGCCAACAAAGGAGACCGAGTCCCGTATGTGAAAGCAAAGAACCTTTATTTTAATCAAGTTTGCAAACTTGGTCTCTCCGCATGTCCAATGTATTGGAATAATCAGAGAGCCCTGAGCTCAATTAGAATTGGGGTTTTATAGTAGTAAAGGTGTGGTGAGGGGTCCTGAACCTCAGAATCTTTAGGGACCCCTGATTGGCTGACATTTGTCTAGGGGTGTCCTGGTGAGGTGCACTGGCAGGTGATCCTATCTACAGCGGTTGGAACGTCAGGCATTTCCTTTGAATGGTCTGCTCTTGGGTGAGGGTCAGATAATCTCAGCTTGAGGTGTTTTCCTGCTACCAGGTATTACTTCAGGGTAAACTACTGAGACTCAGGCCTCTTATTTAAATTTATTGATGGCCAGAGTCCCAGGTGATAATGGTTGGAAGTAACGAACTTCCTTTGGGTGACCTGCCCAGACTTAGATTACTATGGCTGGCCCCCACTCCCCTAATGATTCCAGAATTCCTCCTCCCCAAAGCAAGCCGTAAGTTCTACAAACTTCAGTCTCACCTCCCGCTGGAAGACCTCAGACCCAGGAAGCAGGAATGCTGCACAGACTAGCCAAGACAGAAGGGTATTGCTGGCCTGCCGTCTGTCACCATCCAACTGTGACCTTTGGCTCAGGCATATTTCTACATCGCTGCCCATCCTTCCCTGAACCGAGGCGTAAAGACAAATCGCTTCCGATGGGTCTTTATGTCCTGCAAAACTTTGATCAAATCAACATGTTACGCCTTTCTCTTACTAGTCGGTCTGTTTGTCTCTCTGTCTTTCTGTTCCTCTCTCTGGTTTTTAGAGACAGGGTTTCTCAGTGTCGCCTTGGATGTCCTAGAACTCACAGAGTTCCTTCCAAGTGCTGGGATTAAAGGCATGCGTCCCCACTGCCCAGTGTTAGTCTGTCTCTTGTCATGGAGTATTGGTCATAACCCTTATGATGGGTGAGAAGAGATATCCCCTTTCTTGGTCTTTCTTTCTCTCGGTCTCTGTTTCTGTCTCTGTCTCTGTCTCTCTCTCTCTCTCTCTCTCTCTCTCTCTCTCTCTCTCTCTCTCTCACACACACACACACACACACACACCACAGAGAAACAGACAGACAGACACACAGAAGCTTGTTCGAGAGAAAATACAGTCCAAGCCTGGCCTGATGACTCACCAGTGCTCTCAGGGACAGTGATGCTATTGGATCCCTTTGTCCAGTCAACCTGCTTCCTCACTCATAACATGGCTACCCTGCTCCCCTCCCAGGCCCCAATGCACAGAGTTCACTCCACAGCCCCACACACTGTATAACAGGGCCTATAGCAGGATGAAGGACAGCTAAGCTGGTGTGCAAGGATCAGCCCTAAGAATAGAGGGCCTGCAGGTGATGCTGTGGGTTCTACTGGAGCTCAATTCCACCCTGCAGAGGACTCAGAGAGGGATAAAGTGACCGCCCTGGCCGGGAAGGCTTGACTAGTCACCTATGCTCTAGCACGCCTGAGGGGCGCTGGCACAGCCACACCAGACACGAGAGCAAGGGCAAGGACAGCAGTCACTGTAAAGGAACAGAGGAGAGCACAGGCTCAGACAAGTAGTCCTAGCTGCTGGAAACCCTAAGCAGGAAGGTTACTTGATCTCTGGGGTTTCAGGCCAGCCTGGGCAACACAGTAAGACCTTTCTTGTCTCGAAACTAAAGTGAAGGCTGGGAATATAGCACAGTTGGCAGAGTGCTTGCTTACCATGTTTGGAGCTCTGGGTTCAATCCCCAGCACCAACGCAAAATAGGCATGTTGGCACACGCTTAGAATTCCAGCACTCAGGAGATGGATATGGGAGGATCAGAAGTTCAAAGTCATCCTTGGCTACTCAGTGTGTTCGAGACCAGCATGAACTACATGAGATTCTTTCTCAAAAAATAAAATAAGCTCCCACAAATTCCACCGTTCCTTTCAGCTGACAAGAACACAGAGAGAAGGCAGCGCCAGTGAATCTACAAGCTGGCCTCTCCGTTCGAGTTCTAACTACTGTGATAAGACATCATCATAACCAAAAGCTATCTGGGAGGAAAGAGTCTATGTCATCTCTCAACTCTCAGGTTACACTATCACCAAGTGGAGTTGGGGCAGGAACTCGAGGCAGGAACCTGGAGGCAGGAACTGAAGCAGAGACCGTGGAAGAGTGCTGCTTACTGGCTGGCTTCCCATGACTTGCTCAGCCGGCTTTCTACACCATCCGGGGCAACATGTCCAGAGGTGGCACAACTCACAGTGAGCCTCCCACATGGATCATTAATCAAGATGACACCCCATGAACTTGCCTACAGACCCACCTTACAGAGGCGGTTTTCCTCAGTTAAGATTTCCTCTCCCCAAAGAGGTCTAGATTTATGTCAAGTTGAAAGACCAGCCAACACTGGGCTTTCCCCAAACATTGAACTAGACTTGATCTTGGACATCAGCCTCTAGAATCATGACCAATATATTCCTATTGTTTGTAAGCCATCCGGGTGAGGGTGCTTTGTTAAAGTAGCGGGAATTGCCATCTTACCATCCAGCCATATGCTCAGAAGTTTCCAGGAAGCCCAGGCTCTTGGCTGTGGCCTACCTGGCCTTGGAGATGCTCAGTAACTTGGCCTCAGAGACCTGGTTCCACCTCCCATCCTTCCCAGATCTGGATATGGTTTTCTGTTGTCTTTGCAGACCCATGGGGTCTTAACTGGTTAGCCTGCGACTCTAACCACCCCTAGGCCCTTTTGTAAAGAGTCCTGAGCAAGTTCTTCCTCAACGCGGCAGTTGGAGGAAAGGAACTAATTACAAGTTCTCTGTCAGACTGGAATTGACTAGCACCATATCCAAACCAGGACTCCCATTTCCAAAACAGCAATGACATAGTAAGGCACTTGGAAGATCTGTCTAGGTGCCAGCCCAGGCCACAACAGACCAAACCAGAGTCACTGTCCCCAACGAAGCAGAGGGGGGCTTCTTTTTCTTCCACTGGGTTCAGCAGCCTGTCCGCTAAGGACCTGATTATTCTCTACACAGCATCCTCCACCTGCCAGACACTGGCTCAGGCTTCGGCATGTCCCAATGTCCCTTGCCAGGTGAACTCATGATGGAGTCTGGAGTCTTGGCTAGGAGGCTTCCTCCAAGCGTTTAACTGCCCGACATACCCTAGTCAGGGTCTTTGTTGGGTTCCCATGTCTTTGGAGTATTGGATACTAATGAGGGAGACCGTTTGCTTCTGTGGTTTTTCTCAGTTTCCTGGCTTTAAATGCTCAGCATGTCAAGTCTATATTCTGGTGACCTTGGGGCCAGCTACAGCACGGATGGCAATCAGAGCATGGCCCTGAGCCACAGGATGCCCGTTACTCTTTGGTTGGCGTTGACTCCAGCTCTTCCAGCAGGCTCTGTGCTGTGGTTCAGTTTGCTCTAACAGCAGAGAAAAACTGTGCACCAAGGAATCTATTACCACAGCCTTCCTCAAACGGAGTGCAGTGTCAGGGAGACCTAGGGGTACAAGTGTTCATCACAGAGTGCCCTCCCAGTCTCTAGCCAGTGAATTCCCCAAGGGCATGGGTTGTAGGAGGAGGCTTGTTCGTTTCTCAGCCACCCAGAATCTTGAAATAATCACACAGAAACTGTATTAATTAAATCACTGCTTGGCCTATTAGGTCTAGCTTCTTAGTGACTATCTCTTACATCTTAATTTAACCCATTTCTACTAATCTGTGTATTGCCACGTGGCTGTGGCTTACCAGCAAGGTTCCATCCAGGGTCTGTCTCTGGCGGGGCTACATGGTGTCTTCCCGACTATGCCTTCTTTCTCCCAGCATTCAGTTTAGTTTTCCCCACCTAGCTCTACTCTGCCCTATCACAGGCCAATGTAGATTCTTTATTAATTAACCAATAAAAGCAACAGATATACAGAAGGACTTCCCACATCAGGCATACTTTTCCTGTGCTCACTGGGTCCTGGAGACCCTTAAAGAAATTTACTCAGACCAGGCGGCATTCAATTCCAGCACTTAGGAGGCAGAGGCAGGCAGAGCTCTGTGAGTTGGCAGCCAGTCTGGTCTATAGAGTTAGTTCTAGGACAGGCTACAAGGCTACAGAGAAACCCTGTCTCGCAAAAACAAAACAAAACAAAAAACAGAAAGAAATGTCCTCAGAAACACTACCCTAGAATATGGCACCTTGGCATTTGAAAAAACCTGGAAAGACTATTTCTGATTTTTTTTCTCTGACCTACCTCTAGAGGCACCAAGAAGCCCAGCAAGCAGGTCTTTCTAAGCCCTGCCCCCAGTGTATGGCCAGTCAATCATTCACCCTCCCAACCTTTGGTCGTGGTCTTGTAACTGTCCATAGAGTCTCACAGCTTTCCCAGTCTCTCTGACTCTTCATCTCGCAAGGGCTCACCTGAAGTCACCAGGGCCACCTGAAGCTATACTAGAATTGTTACACTTTTTGCTTGCATTCTTCTTTTTTTTAATATTTATTTATTATGTATATAATATTCTGTCTGTGTGCATGCCTGAAGGCCAGAAGAGAGCACCAGACCTCATTACAGATGGTTGTGAGCCACCATGTGGTTGCTGGGAATTGAACTCAGGACCTTTGGAAGAGCAGGCAATGCTCTTAACCTCTGAGCCATCTTTCCAGCCCCTTCACTTGCATTCTTGTCTTTGCTACAGGAGTATACAGCCAGGCCCCTGGTGATGGCTGACTACAAAAGCAAAGCCATTTTAAAAATAATGCCAAGACTCTAGAGTTTTAGTCACCCATTCTTCAAGTGCTCAATGAGATTTTCAGAGGCCACATGGCATATTACAGCACAGTAGACTGAATGTAAGAAGAAATACAAAAATCCAACTCTTTATGTTCTAGTAAGCCCAATAGTAAGAGATTGGCTGAAAATTAAAGAGCACAGAGTGTGGCTCAGTGGTAGAACACTCGGCTAGCCTGTGCTATATTCTGAGTTCTGTCTCAGCACTGGGAAACACAGCTTTGATGTTTTTGTTTGTTTTGGAAGACACAATTTCAAAAATATTGAAATATTAAAATATTTACATTTGACCTTTTTCTTCTTTTCAGAGACAGTCTCACTATGTAGCCCTGGTTGGATGAAGACTTGCCGTATAGACTAGGCTGGCCTTGAGATTGCTGTGATTCTTCTGCCTCGGCTTCTCACATGCCGGAATTACAGGTGCAGGACACCATACCAGACACATTGGTTTGTTCACAAGGAAGGAGAGGATGTTTAACTTGTAATATTTGCTTTAAATTTTTCTTAATTTTTATTTCTAGAATGATTCCCTACTGAGTTCCCTTAATACATTTTTTAAATTACTTATTTATGCATATGGATATGTTGTATGCATGTATGGATGCATACCACACTTGTGCTTGGTACCCAGGGAGGTGAGAAGAGGGTGTCAGACCCCCTTGAAACTAGTGTTATAGACAATTGTGAGCTGCTAACTGGATGCTTGGAGTTGAACCCAGGTCCTCTAAAAGGGCACCCAGTGCTTTTAACCACAGATCCATTTCTCAAGGCCCATCTCAATACTTTTGGGGGGTATAAAGAAGTCTTTAAAAATTTTATACGTATGGCTATTCTGCTTACAATATGTCTGCGTACCATGTGCATGTAGTACCCAAGCAGTCCAGAAGAGGGTGCCAGATCCTCTGGAATTGGAATTAAAGATACTTGTGAGTTACCATGCAGATGCTAAGAATCAAACCTGGGTTTCCTCTAGGAAGAGCAGCCACTGCTGTTAACGACTGTACTGCCCTGTCTCTCCAGACTCCTCTAAAGGAGTCTTAAGACCAACATGTTTGGGAGGCAGGAATTTATGTAGCAGGGGTGACAAGCTCTGGGGGACGCTGTTGTAGGATATTTATACACTGTGAAAATGTATTGTTGTGACCGGTGTAAGAAAGAACTGAATGGCCAGCAGCTAGGCTGGAGGTGTAGTCAGGACTTCCAGGGACAGAGGGGACTCTGGGAAGAAGAAAGGTGGAGATGCCAGGAGATGCAGAGCAAGTGGAGAGGTAACAGCCTCAAGTCACGTGGCAGAACTAGATTAATAGAAATTGGTTAATTGAAGTTATAAGAGCTAGTTAGGAGCAAGCCTCAGCTATAGGCTGAGCTTTCCTAATTAATAAGAAGTCTTCGTGTCATGATTTGGGAGCCGGCAGGACAGAGAAAGACTCGTTACAGGATGCTTCTGAGAGCTGCAAATAAGATGAAGGAATTAAAATACCATATTGGAATGACTGCATTTGTAGGTACGTATGTGATGCATATTTAACCACAAAGGAAAAAGGAGGTGACAGAAATGACAAGATTTAAAACTGATGCAGCTGGGAGCACAGCTCAGTGGTCGTGTGCTTGCCCAGCCTGTGTGCGTACCCAAGTTTAGTTCCTAGGGTTAGGGAGTGGGGGTCTCCTGCAGATACTTTCTCAAGAGGCGTAGAGAAGGCGCTTTGTGGGGAGAAAGGCCTGGGACAAGAAACATTTGCTGAGAGAGAAAAGTTCAGAGACAGTGGCCCAGTACGGATTTAAGCCAGGCCATACTCTAAACCCTTATTTGTTGAGTGGCTATAGAGAGAAATTCTTATTTGTGTGCCCACCTCTACAAGTCTGCATTCATCTCTGTGGGAAAAATGAGTTTTACATTCTTTTATCTTTGCAGTGTTGAAAATTGGACCCAGGGGCTCACACATGCTACACAAGCACTGAACAACTGAGCCATATGCATCCAAGGAATTTCTGCAAAATAAGGAAATGGCCATTAAAGGAAAAATAACACTAGGTGGTGGTGGTGCACACCTTTAATACCAGCACTCAGGAGGCAGAGGCAGGGGGATCTCTGTGAGTTCAAGGCCAGCCTGGTCTACAAGACCTAGTTCCAGGACAGGCTCCAAAAAACTACAGAGAAACTCTGTCTCAAACAAACAAACAAAAAACAAAACAAAACAAAACACAAAGTTAGGGTGGGTATGGGGCTGGAGAGACGGCTCAGCAGAGCACACACTACCCCTGCAGAAGACCTAGGTTTAGTTCCCAGCACCCATTGTGGCTCATAACCATCTGTAATGCCAGTTCCAGGGCATCTGGCACCTTCTTCTGGTGTCTATAACTCCTGCATGTACGTGTTGCACATACATCCATGCAGGTAAAATACATACGCACATACAATAAAAAGAAATACATCTTTTAAAAAATTATGGTGGGAAAGATGGTTTAGTGGGTATAGGTATTGGCCTTGCAATGCTGGGGACCTGAGCCTGGCCCTGAGAACCCATGTAAAGAAGAAAGCAGAGAATCGAGTCCACAGATTTGTCCTCTGACCTCCATACACAGGCTGTGGCATGCGCACTGCGGTGGTTTGGAAGAAAATGGCCCCCACAGGGAGTGGCACTATTAGGAAGTGTAACTTTGTTGGAGGAAGTGTGTCCCTGTGTGAGTATGCTCAAGCTCCACAGTGCGGCACTCAGTTCACTTCCTGTTGCCTGCAGATCAAGATGTAGGACTCTCAGCTCCTTCTCCAGCACCACGCCTGCCTGTATGCCGCCTGCCGTGAAGATAAAGAACTGTGAACTGGAAGCCACCCCAATTAAAAGTTTTCTTTTGTAAGAGTTATTGTGACCATGGTATCTCTTTTTAGCAATAGAGACCCCCTACTTAGACATACATGTATGCATGCACACACACACACACACACACACACACACAAATACATTTCTTGGAAAACTAAAATCATATGACTGCAACCCCTAGAAGGAAACACTGAACATGTAGGGTGTGTTTCTTATGTCCATTCATTGACTTGTAAACATGATATTGAGATCAAATATATTTACTTCTACGATACACCAGCAAGTGAGGCCTTAGCATGCTGAGTACACTGAACTGAAGATGGGTCCGACCTCAAAAGCAAGAAGTGTCTCAAACTTAACCCACCCTCTTCTCTCCTCCCTTTTCTCCCTCAAGGCATGGAAAACTGGAAGTCCTCTCCCCCAAAGTGATGTGGGAGAATTGTCTGTATTCTGTCAATCATATTTTAATAAAATGCTGATTGGCCAGGCAGGCAGTATAGGTGGGAAAACCAGACAGGAAGTAGAGGTGATACAATGAGAACAGGAGAATTCTGGGGAGCAGGGAGGTTCCTCAGCCATTCCTGTGCAGACCACTGAAGAGGCAGCATGTAACCTGCCCTGCTGAGAAAGGTACGGAGCCATGTGCTAACATAGATAAGGATAATGGGGTAACATAAGTTATAAGAGCTAATAAGTAGCCTGACCTAATGGGCCAATCAGTTTATAACCTTATGGAGTCCTGTGTGTGATTTTCTCTTTGGGATATGCCGGCTCTGGGGTGCCGGACGGGACAGATACCCCAACAAGCCGGCCCCATCATGTTACACCAAAGCAAGTCGTAAGTCCCAGAAAGGCCTACACTCTGCCCTGTCTCTTCTGACACTAGACTATCAGATCCTTATTCCAAAGAAACTTTGCTTGATGCCTGTGGTAGGGCAGAGTGGACAAGAAGAAGAAACCACAGAGAGAGGCCTTTCTAACCCTCCCCCTCATCTATTACCAATATGGTTTAGATCTTGGATGTCTCCATAAAGGCTTAGACATTGAAGGCTTGATCACTAACCTGCCATGCTATTGGGAGGTGATGGACCCTTTTGGATGTAGGGACTTGGGGGAGAAAATTAGGTCAGTAGGGCTGTGCCCTTGAAGAGGACATTGGGATTCTGGCCCATTCTGCTCTTCTCTGTTACCCAACCCTGAGGCAAGCTGTCCTCCATACGCTTGCACCATGCTGCTACCAGGCCCGGATGCACCAAGACCTCTGGAGTCCACATGACCCTTGCTCACATTAAGTTGTGTATCTCAGGTGTCAGGTGGCTTGTCGCTGGGACAGAAAGTTGACGGTGGCCCTTCTTATCCAACCCCTTCCCCAAGTCTTTCCTCCTGAAGTCTCTCATGTCACATAAAAGTTTCGCTAAGTCAGTCTGCTGTGCATTTTCTCTGGTTAACCTGCCTGTTGTGGTGGTGGTATGTACTCTGTGACAGTGGGTTGTAAGAAAAGGCTTCGCTCCTTTGTGTCCCAATAGAAATTGACACTTGGTTCTTGGAACTTGCTCCATAGACCAGGCTGGCTTTGAACTCACAGAGACCCACCTGCCTCTGCCTCCTGAGTGTTGGGATTATAGGCACCTGGATAAAACAAATCTTTTTTTAATTAATTAATTTATTTGTTTATAAAAATTTCCACTTCCTCCCCTCCTCCCCATACCCTTCCATTCCCCCACTCCCTCTCCTCCCCCCCTACTCCTTCTCCTCCTCCCTCTCCAGTCCTAAGAGCAGTCAGGGTTTCCTGCCCTGTGGGAAGTTCAAGTTCCTCCCCTCTCCCTCCAGGTCTAGGAAGGTGAGCATCCAACCAGACTAGGATCCCAAAAAGCCAGTACATGCAGACAAAACAAGACCCAGTGCCATTGTCAGTGGCTTCTCAGTCAGCCCCCATGTCAGCCACATTCAGAGACTCCGGTTTGATCACAGTCCCAGTCCAGCTGGCCTTGGTGAGCTCTCATTCGATCAGTCCCCTTGTATCAGAGGGTGAACGCACCCCTCGCGGTCCTGATTTCCTTGTTCATGTTCTCCCTCCTTCTGCTCCTCATTTGGACCTTGGGGGCTCAGTCCAGTGCTCCAATGTGGGTCTCTGTCTCAATCTCCATCCATCGTCAGATGAAAGCTCCCTCTGGTTCTGCCTTCCTTGCTCACGATCTCCCTCCCTCTGCTTCTCATTTGGATCTAGGGAGTTAATTCCTAGATTAACTCCAATGTGGGTGTTCCAATGTGGGTCTCTGTCTCTATCTCCATCCATCGCCAGATGAAGGTTCTATGGTGATATGCAAAATATTCATCAGTATGGTTATGGGCCAAGGCCAGTTCAGGCATCCTCTTCTCTGCTGCCCAGGGAACAATCTGGGGACCTCTCCTTGGGCCTGGGAACCCCTCCAGAATCAAGTCTCTTGCAAACCCTAAAATGGCTCCCTTAGTTGAGATAAATACTTCCCTGCTCCCATATCCATCCTTCCTCCCTTCCCCCCAAAACAAATCTTTAAAGAAGAGGGAGGAGAATTTGGAAGAGGGTAGAGTAGAAAAAAAAATATGCTGGGGCAAAGGGGTCAGAGATGGCCTTACGGTCAGTCATAGGGTGGGGGATGAAGAGTCCTTGCTGACCCTAGAAAGAGTGAAGTTCTTTTTTGTTTGTTTGTTTGTTTATTTTATTTTATTTATTTATTTATTGTTTTTCGAGACAGCGTTGCTCTGTAGCTTTGGAGCCTGTCCAGGAACTAGCTCTTGTAGACCAGACTGGCCTTGAACTCACAGAGCTCCGCCTGCCTCTGCCTCCTGAGTACTGGGATTAAAGGTATGTCCCACCACCACCACCCGGCTAAGAGTGATGTTCTCCGGGTGTTTTGGAGCAAGGGGACGGTCATCTTGCTGGCCAGCCTCCTTCTGAGTCCAGATCCACTTATAATTCTGGGCCAAATGGCCCCAGAATTCACCCTCAACTCTCAGCGTTGAGTTTCTATATGAAACTTGCAGCCTAACAACCGTTAAAGACCACACATACACACATGCAACCACACACATACACAAACACAGACACATACACATGTATGCAATCATGCACACATGCAACATGTAAAGAAGAACTGCGAACACATTGCTGGTACACCTGCTCGCTCTCACACACAGGCTTGCTCCCTAGGCAGTCATAGGACCTGACCTACTTCCCCTTCCACACACCTCACAGAAACCATACCATTCTTGCCCAGGCCCTTCCCTAAGTCGCTGGCTTTTGCAGGCCAGAGACCCTAGACTCCTGAGTTGAAGACCACTGTTGGCAGGATTCTCCTCAGTCCTTGAGGACCGATCACAGGGCCAGTCCCTTCCACACCCAGCTGAAAGGGCGTAGTCCTTGATCCTCAAAGTTTGGGTCTGTCTTCCTCCAGCTCCTAAAGATCCAGACAGAATCCTCAAAGCCCCTCAAAGCCCCGAGCCTAGGAAGTCATCAGGCCTTTGGCCACTGCCCTGGGACTTCCTACCCTTGTCTTTGTGCCTTGCCCAGCTGGAAGTTCCCCAATGTGCCCTGGCAGGAGCAAGAAGTGGTTGACTTCCCGGCTGCCACCCTTCCCTTCCCCCAACGTCAGCATGCTGCTGTTCTGGCTCCCAAGGCCCCAAGAGAACCTGGGTTTACATTCGTGGGCTCTTTTCTCTGTGCACTCTAGGGGCAACCCAGAAAAGCAGCCCCATGGCCACCAGGACTTAGCTCTCAGCCAGCCAACCACAGCTTTCTACCTGCTCCCCAGACTCTCCCCAGGGACCAGCCGCTTGGTTTCCCAGAATTGGTGCCAGTCTAGCAGCTCTGCCCACCCACCAGTCCCTCCTACTGGAATCTATTTGTGGCAATGACGTGCTGTGCTCTGACCATGACCCTGGTTAGAGAACACGAAACCCCCCCATATCATCAATGTGCTTAATTCCCACGAGGAGCCCCTCACAAACACATGATAGAATGATGGGTAGAAGCGGGCACAGGACCCCAAGAGGGGAACTAATTGTCTTATGGAGATGACGATGTGGCAACAGCTATCAAAAATGTCTGCATGTCGACTTCAGTTCAATCAGAATCTATGTCCCCTTGAAGCTGGATGCGTGGGTTTATGCATGTAGACAGTACCCAGGAGGCTGAGGTAGAAGAATCTGTGAGTTGAAGGTCAGCCTAGGCTACAGAGCAAGACCCCGCCTGTACCAGGCTTTTTGGGGGGGGCCACCAACCAGCCCCCAAATCATGACACGGAGACTTATTAGTTATGATGCTTGGCCTTATCTTAGCTTTTATGTTAATCTATTTCTCTATGTTTGCCTCAGGGCTTTTTACCTGTCTTTTTTTCTGTATATCTTTCCTGCTGCCTCCACATCGCTGGCTGGTGGCTGCCTGGCTTCTGCCCCTGGGTGTGCCCCTCTTTTTCTCCCTTGTTCTCTTCTCCTTCTCTCTCTTCTCTCGAGCCTAGATTTCTCCTCCCATTTATTCTTTCTCCCTACCAGTGCTGTCTATCCCTCTCCTGCCTAGCCATTGGCCATTCAGCTTTTTATTAGACCAATCGCACCTGATCTTGCCTTGGGCAGGCAAGATCAAAACAAATGCAACACTCCTTTACGTAATTAAACAAATGCAGCATAAAAAAGTAACACATCTTTACACAGTTAAAGTAATATTCTGCAGCCTAAACAAATGTAACACATCTTTGCCTGGTTAAAATAATATTCCACAACACCCATCTTCTTTGTTTGTTTGTTTTTTGAGACAGGGTTCTCTGTGTAGTCCTAGCTGTCCTGGAACTAGCTCTCTAGACCAGGCTGGCCTCAAACTCAGAGCTCCAACTGCCTTTGCCTCTTCGGTGCTGGGATTAAAGGTGTGCGCCACCACTGCCTGGCTAACATCCTCTTTTAAAATAGGGATTATACAATGGGCATATATGGCTATGTGTAAATAAGTGTAAAAACTTAAATCAAAAAAAAAAACCAACAAAGCCGGGTGGTGGTGGCACATGCCTTTAATCCCAGCACTCGGGAGGCAGAGGCGGGTGGATTTCTGTGAGTTCAAAGCCAGCCTGGTCTACATAGTGAATTCCAGGATAGTCAAGATCACCTAGAGAGAGCCTGTCTCCAAAACACAAAAAAGAAAATAGGAATAATACTGATAAGGTAAAGATAAAATGAGTGTAAAATGCTTAAGTCTTAGACCAAAATAAAGTAAGCACTTACTGAATGGTAGTCAACGAGTTACAATCCTCAAAGGAGGTAGGTTTCCCCATTCCTTCTATTAAATGGTGTAATTTTCTATTTTGCCACTAGAGGGCAGCATCTACCTATCTCTTATTCATTTGCTTTTTTTTCTTTCTTTCCTTCTTTCCTTCTTCCCTCCCTCCCTCCCTCCCTTCCTTCATTTTTGTTTGTTTGTTTGTATTTTTAGACAGGGTTTCACTGGAATTCACTAGGTAACTCAGGCAGGCCTTGAACTTAAAAGAGACCCACCTCCCTCTGTCTTCCAAGTGCTGGAATTAAGGATGTGTACCACCATGCCCAGTTCTTTCTCACTTCAAAAAACACTTCTAAAACAGCATTTCCTTCCCCAGTTGTGTGGAAGGTGAAGGGAAACTGGCTGGCACTTAGCAGACTTGAGTTTCTTGCTTTGCCTCAACATTTCACTTACATGCACCTCTCTCAAGAAATCTTTTGTGCCTAACTGTAACTTAAGATAAATTATAGCCTGTACAATTTTATATACAGCTTACTAAAATGTAGTCTATAAATACTTCACTTAAAAGCTCAGTTTCCCCACTGCCCTAAACTATACAGTTACAATTTTGTTTCTAAGTGTAGGGTCTTCCACACGTGCCTGGTGAGTTTTCTGGTCCCTGAAGTGCCCACACACTGCACACCAAGACATCCCCACATATCCCCAATGCCTTTTCCCACCCTTCCAGCTGGGATATCCATGGAGAAACATAGGGCAGCTGAGGGGAGAGGGTAGGGGAGGTTCTAGACCATCAGTGTTTCCACCTTAATGTGGCTATAGGAATGGCTTCCCAGCCTGTGGGACCAAACTGTTCTAGCACTTGGAAGGACTGGGTTCCCTCTCCTGGGCTAGAGAGGGGTTTCCAGTGATAGTCACTCTCCAAGTAGGACCCTGAGAATGGCCAGGGTATTCATTTGGGCACCCACATGGAATCCATCCCATCACATCTAGGTGACATGGAAAGAGACAGAGGGATGGGCGAGGAGCCAGCAAGAGTGAGCCACAGGCTTGCCCACCGCAGCAGCCAACTGGACTGGACTGTGAATGGGATATGGTAAGAGACTAGCTGATCTCCTATGTAGGAACACTGAGGCTCTCATATCCACCCCTGAAGTCTGCTGGTCCTCAGGCTGGGTGGTCTTCTGTGGTCCAAGAGAAGCCCCTGGACAGAGTTTGTGTACGGCAGGTGGACATTTTGCTAGAGCAAGGTGGTGACGATGGCAGCTAGAGGCTGCCTAGCTAACTGTCCACCCAGTCCCAGCTCCCTTTCTCTCCAGCAACAACCCCTGTCCCAGAGCAGGAGTCCCTCACCCCCCATCCTCACGTGAGTCTGTGGTGTTTATTGGCCAGCATCAGTATCTGGAGATGACCAGTGCGTGGGTGAGTGTCAGGAAAGCAGATGGTTTCAGTTGCTTGCTGTTGTGGAATATTATTTTAGGATGTGTAGCCTTTGCTTATGCTGTGGAACACTGTTTAATGATGCAAATCTATGTTGCATTCTCTTATGTTGCGTTTGCTTAAGACTGTGAAGCTGTATTACTCTGTCTGCCTGAAACACCTGATTGGTCTAATAGGGAGCTGAGCAGCCAGTAAGTAGGCAGGAGGAACGAGAGGCAGGACTGAAAGGGAGAGAGAATAAATAGGAGAAATCTGGAGAATAGTAGAGGAGAAGAGAAAAGGGGAGAAGGACTTTAGGGGCCAGCCACTCTGCTAGCCATGGAACAAGAAGTAAAGAAAGATACATAGAAAAGGAAAAGCCCAGAAGCAAAGATAGACAGGATAATTTAAGAAAAGCTGGCTAGAAACAAGTCAAGCTAAGGACAGGCATTCATGAGGAAGAATAAACCTTAAACCTCCTTGTGTTTATTTGGGAGCTGGGTGGCAGACCTCCCAAGAGCCAAAAGAGAAAAAGCAAAACAAAATGAAACAAACAAACAAAAAATTAACTACAGTTGGCAGAGTCCTGACATGTCCTACTGAATCCATGTGACTGGGACGGGGCTGCACACTCTAGGATAAGTACAGGGCCAAGTCTACAGGCAAAGTCTTTGCTCTGTTTGGGGGTGCCATATTACATACCCACAGTGGATTCCACCCTTCCCCAAATGTGTCTCTTTGTTAGCCATGGAATGTTGGGGAAGCTGGTAGGCCACCATCTTGCCACCTTAGAAGGAGACGCATTTGAGAGTGGGGTCACACCAGAGACGTTAGATCCTGCCCAGTCGCTTGACTCCTTCCTGAGCGTTATGGGAAATCGACATTGCCCTGGATCGTCAGCTATTTGAGCCAGTAAATGATCCTGGCTTGGCCAGTTTGGGCTACATTTTACGTCTCCTGCACTAAGGATCCTAACGAACAGTTATAGATACTGGGTTGGGCCATTAATGAGCTATTTTAATCATTTTATACTGATCTTCTATGAATCCAAAGACTCTAGCTAGCTCCCCCATTGTCTCGCCTGCTTTGACTTCAAACTTTGCACTGTGTAGCACACACTGGGCTTTCCAGGAGGCCTGGGCACTAGCTCTGACACAGGCTACCTGTGGCCTAGAAACACACTCCAGTTGTCACTGTCAACAAAAAGGACCAGGGACTCCCTTCCCTTCCTGTTCATTACGCGGGGCCAGGAACACTTTGAGTGTCAGGTGACCCCTCCACAGGAGGCATCAAAGACCATCGGAAAACACAGGTGTTTGCATTATGACTCATAACATTAACAAAATTAAAGTTATGAAGTAGCAATGAAAATACAACCACAACATGGTTCATAGCATCAGGAAGGTTGAAAACCACTTTGCTAACCTGTCCTTCTGTATTCCTAGGTCATTCTTTCTGTAGCCATGGTTGGGCCCCTCCCTTTACCATGTGAAAACTGGCCTTTAGTAGAACCTGGCGGGTGTTCTCCTAGACCACCTAGAACATTCTAGGTGGGCAACAAGAGACCTCCGTTCTAATTCCCAATCAAGGTTCCAAATGAACCACAAGCCCTGGTTTTTGCACCGTTGGCTGTGTCCCACTTCTTCCTCCTATCTCCTGTGACATCGGGTAGGCCTTTGGGGTATAAGTATTTGACATCCACCTAAGCTAGCCTGAGTTAGGAAGGGGCTTGGGCAGGCATGGTAGGGTGCAGAACAGGTGACCCCCATAACTTCTAAGTTACAGGCCAGGCCCATTTAAACTGTGTCAATACACCGTGAATTCATTAAACTTAGAAGCCCGTTGGACCGTTTTCCACATGGTTCTTCCAATCTCACTTTGCAGGGCTGGTTTTTGCTTCGTCATTGTTTTACCAAGTTCCAGGGCTTAACATTTTATGAAATATGTAATTTTATGAAATTTCTGCCATCCCTACTGCCCAAGAGCTTTTTAAACTCTGGTTCTCTCATTTGCCACACTGCCTGTGGGCGTCATGAGTCCCAATCTCCAGGGAGTGTGTTGATCAAGACAGGACTACCCGGATAAGTTGTGACCAGTTGAGCACGGTCAGTCACTTAGTGCTCTAGAGGGATGAGCCATTCCCTTTGGGATCTGAAACATGAATGGTCTGAATTTTGGCAAGAACTGAGACATCTTTGCACTGTTCCTTCCATAGAAGCTGGTACCCAGGGGCTGGAGAGAGTTCAGTGGTTAAGGACACTGACAGCTCTTCCAGAGGATCCGGGATCAATCTCCAGCACCTATATGGCAGCTCACAACTGTTACTCCAGGATCCAACACAGACAATACATACAGCCAAAACACCAATAAAATAAAAAATAAACAAATAAGAGGCTGGCATCCAACCTTTTCCTTTTCCTCTCAGATAAAACCCAATGACACGCAGCTTCTTCAGAGCTAAGCTGAGTCTGGGGGTTTCTCTGCACCTGAGAAAGTGACCTTGTTTGTCATTTGTCTTGACCTCCTGCTCCTCCCATTTCAGTCTCTGAGGATCTGGGACACTGGTATGTGCTGCCTTACTGACTTCCCATATATTCCCAGAAAATATATATATAACTAGCCTTGGGGGAGCAGGTTGGGAATTGGGCTTTTGAAAGGATCTCTTGCTACATAGCCCAGGCTGGCCTCAAACTGGCAAGCCTCCTGCTTCTGCCTCCTGAGCTGTGGAATTGCAAGTGTGTGCTACCGCATTTATCACAAATCATCTCTTTCACACTACTTTCAGAAGTCAGCTTCCCACATATTAGTTTGAAAACCTATTATGTTGGAAAAGCAGAACCCAAGGGGACTTCTAATTAGGACAGCATGATTGGAAATGAAAGTTGTCAGAAAGCAAGGAGAAAGTGCATATTAAGCCTGGTTGGCAGCATATGCTGTAACCCCAGCACTTGGGAAACAGAGGCAGGAGGATCAGGAGAACAAGGCCATCCTCACAGTAAATTTGAGGCTAGCCTGTGCTGCGTGAGATTCTATCTCAAAAAAAAAAAGTGCATAGTAAATTGTTGAAAGTAATTTGTAGCTTAAAAAATGCTCTAGGGGCTGGAGAGATGGCTCAGCAGTTAAGGATATTTGCTGGTTTTGCAGAAAACCAATTCCCAGCACCCACATGGTGGCTCACAACTACTTGTAACTCCAGGACCAAGGTCCTCTTCTGGCTGACACACACACACAGAGGTAAACCACTCATACATATAATTTTTTTTTTTTTTTGGTGAAAAAGAATGTTCTGGTAAGTGGTTCTCAACCTGAGTCACAACCCTGTTGGGTTTCCAGGGTCACTCAACAGATATCCTGCCTATTAGATACTTCCAACTCGTAACAGTAGCAAAATTACAGCATTGGGGAGGTTGGGAACCACTGTTCTATACTGCCACTGTGGATATATTGTTAATTTGTCATTATTGTTGTTTTTAAATACAGGGTCTCAGTATGCAGCTCTGGGTAGCCTGGAACTGGCTATGTAGACCAGGCTGCCTCTGTCTCCTGGGATTATAGATTTTCCTTAAAAATTGATATTAATTTTTTAAAAATATTTATTTGTTTATTATGTATACAGTATTCTGTCTGCAGGCCAGAAGAGGACACCAGGCTTCATTACAGATGGTTGTGAGCCACCATGTGGTTGCTGGGAATTGAACTCAGGACCTTTGGAAGAGCAGGCAATGCTCTTAACCGCTAAGCCATCTCTCCAGCCCCTTGATATTAATTTTTTGAAATTTCATTTCTTACCTAGGAGGAAGACCTCCTGTAGAGGTCAGGGGCCACCCCCCAAGCTGTTAGCAAATTCTGATCCTGTCTCAGAAGACAAAAAGTGTAGTTAGCCCAACTACAACACAATGTCTTCATATTTATTTTAATCATGTATTCACCTGTGTATGCTGGATGCTTATCAATAGGCCTCATCTGACATATTTCAGTACTTTTATGAGTTAACTGTGTTACCCTTTCATCAGGCTCAGAGCCCAACCCTGTCAGACTTGAAGCGCTTGTTCACGCACCTTCTTCTCAAGAGCCCTGTGTGTGACAGTCGGCAAGTTGTCTGGGACCCTATGCTTTCTGGGTGGCCATGCTGCAAGCTCTGCTGGTGCTGCGGGAATGTACCGAAGGCATTTGGTGAGACTCAGTTTCAGGGCTGCCAAGATGGGAGACTGATACTTTCCATCCCAAAGGCCATGTACTGAGGCCCTGTTACAGCCTGGAGCACTGTGAAGAATGATGGGACCCTCAGGAAGTGGAGAAGAAAGTCTGCTCCCCGGCACAGACACCCTTCAGAGTGGGCTCCCACCTAAACGTGATACTTGGCTATAGGCCCGGTGGCAACGGGACCACATGAGTTCCACACTGAAAGCCCTGTAATCATGAGTCAAACTTTTCTCTTCTTCTAAAGTGATTACTCTGTGTATGTCATCCCAACAACAGAAAGCTGGCTAATACACTTCATACTTACTGGCCAAGTGACTGATTCTTTGGGTGCTGAGTTTCTGCGCAGAGCAGAGCTTAGGGACGAACTAGCAACGGAAACAGCACTGAGCCAGGTTGGGTGTTCAGAGAACAGACATTTGGGTTTGCTAAGGTGTGGGGAGTCAGAGAGGTGCCATTTTCAAGGACTGGCCTCATGGGGCTGTCAAAAGTCTCCAGAGAGGAGATGGATAAAGAGGATGGATAAAGAGGCAGTTACAATGTGCCATCGAGACAGGCAGGAGAGAGACGATATGAATGCTTCCCATGGATAGAGAACTAGCTGCCAGCTGGGTCACGGCAGGGAATTCCATCTACCAGGCATTTAGAGTAAGCCGGAATAGTGACCAAAATGGGCAAGGATAAAATACAAAAGATGCCCATGGGCAAGGGATGTAGGCCAGATGAAGTCAGGACTGGACCATCTGGTACCAAAGCAGACAGCGTCTATTAAGAAATGGAGTTCACCGGGTGGTTGTGGCACACGCCTGTAATTCTAGTACTTGGAAGGCAGAAGCAGGAGGATTTATGTGAGTTCCAGGCCAGCCTGGTCTACAGAGCAAGTTCCAGGACAGCCAAAGCTGTTATAGAGAACCGTCTCAAAAAACCAAAAGAGCCGGGCGGTGGTGGCGCATGCCTTTAAGCCCAGCACTTGGGAGGCAGAGGCAGGCGGATCTCTGTGAGTTAGAGGTCAGCCTGGTCTACAAGAGCGAGTTTCAGAACAGGCTCCAAAGCTACAGAGAAATCCTGTCTCGAAAAACAAAAAACAAAACAAAACAAAACAAAAAACCAACAAAACAAAATGAGTTCACCTTGAATGATTTTAAGTGCAATAGTCCTGAAGAGGGTTATCATGTGCTAGTTTACAAAGTCCAAAGTCATGTGATATTTAACAAACTCTATTTAGTGATAGATTTATTGATTGTTTTTCAAGACACAGTTTCTCTGTGTAGCAGCTCTAGTTGTCCTGGAACTAGCTCTGGTCTCAAACTTACAGAGATCTGCCTGCCTCAAAAGCCTACTGCTATAGCATTCTCTACAGAGACACACTCACTGAGAATTTACTGAGCTTGTTACCATTCAGCGGCAAACCAACGCTGAGTGCACCAGAATGGCCCCCCTGAACCAATCCCTACAATAGACTTCTCTAGCTCAGCCCAGGAATTTTGACTTGGCTTTGGTCCCCTTAACGGAGGGGACACACCATGTTAAGGACTGTTGTATTTAAAAATAGACAAAAACTAATATTTATTTATTTAGCTCATGCAAGTACATGTACCCACCCATGTGTCACGAGAACAACTTTGGAGAGTTGGTTCTCTCCACCATGTGGGGCCAGGGACCAAACTCAGGTCTTCAGACCTGGGAGCAGGGGCGTTTACCCACTGAGCCATCTTACTGCCCCCACTGGCTCACTTTTAAGCAATTCTTCCAACTCAGTGGACTCCTTAGAAGGAAAATTAGATCCACACAGCCAACATGCATGCATAGTAGTCTTCTCGGCTCTCCGTTGACCACGTTTGTAAGAGCGCCACTTAATAGGTGAGGGAATGGCGGAGTGCCGGTTCACCATTTTTAGGAGGCACAGCTGTGGATTTTAAACCTGACTCCAGGCCCAACTCCCAAACACATCCACACAACTTTACCTGCTAAATTATCTTAACCACGATCATTTTCATTGCTCTGTACTTTGAGTAGACGCCTAAGGGAAGAGACAGGTAAGAAGAAAGGGGCAGGCCTTCTAACAACACAGACTAGTCTTGGATGATAAGTTGGAGCCTAGCCTAGCATCATGTATTCTAAGATACAGGTATGTGTACACATGTGGGTACGTGCGCATCATCTACATTGTCAATGAGTTCCTGTGATGCTCAATCGCTGTCATCTGTTATTTTGGGGGTCCTAGGGACTGAATTCAGGGCCTACCATTAGCTCACCACATACCCTGCCACCAAGTTACAGCCCCAGCCCTCGATGTGACATTTAGAGCGGAGAAGGGGGATACGACCCTGACACAATTCAAGCTGTCCCCTGTAGCAAAAACAAACTGGTTGGGGAGGGCATGCAGAAGTCACAGCCGTTACAGAGAACGTGGAACGCTAGAGCTCACCCTCAGGGGATCCCTCAGGCAGTCATGGCCTTTCAACTTCCAGTGCAGAGAAACCATCTTTCCCTTTCCGGAATAAAGAAATAAGATTGAACACACCAGGCTCAAAATCTAGAGGTGAGTGGGTACAGGTATCCCACATCAGTCCTGACACACCCCACCCTCACTTTGGCCGTCAGCAAAAGGAGCAAACGAAGCAGTGTCAAGGGAGTGTTGTTTTAATAGTCTGTGCCAAGCAACATCATTACCTCCAAGTTTGCCCTATCTTTATATAGGCAATATTCAATTTTTTAAAAAAAAGTCTGCATTCATAAAACAGGCCAGCCACGCTTTTGAGGAGACTTTTAAAAATGAGAAGCCATGAGTTATCGTCTTTGAAAAGCAGCCATTTCAAAAGATTTTCTTTAATATCATAAAATATTCTCATGGACAAGTGAGCTAGCAACACATGCACCAATGTGTCTTTGACAAGAACCCACCTACCCCACCCCCCAGGTGGACAAGAGATAAGAGAAATGAATACAGCAGACGGAACAGGTAGAAGGAAAAAAAATTCAGTAAAAAGAATGGACTATAACTTTGTGCTTGGTTATTTTCCTATGTCACAACAAAACATTTCGGTGCAATAGTTAATTTTTCCTTTTTTCCATTTAAGACTGGTGGAGAAAAAAATACTTTTTTCTATAATAAAATATGTAGTTTTTGGTTTTTTAACTTTTTTTTTTAATGTAACTCTTTTTTTTTTTCCTTTTTTGCAGAAAATAACTTTGTAAACTGTCACTTCGCGGGCAGGGAGGCTCAGTGCCGCCCGGGTTGCAGCTAGTCCCCCTGGTGGCTGAGCTGAAACCAAACCCGGACAGCCGGACTGGGCAGAGGAGGAGCAGGGTGGGGCGCACGCGCAGAGGGCCAAGGTGGGCGGGGCGGGGGGGCCAGGTTAGAGGTCACTCTCGCCGTACAGCGCGGTGGAGAAGGACATGTAGTCTAGAGCACCGGGCACAGAGTCTGGGCCTGCGTAGGGGGCCATTCTCGCGATGCAGTATTCGGCTTGGTCGGGTGGCAGCTCGCGGCGCAGCTCGTCCTCTGTGATGTAATTCTGCAGAGAAAGTATGGTCAGAGTCACAAAGCTGGAAAGCAACGCGGTAGTGCCGCAATGACTAGGTTGCCAATACTGTCAGGGAGCAGTTTTCTTTCTCCTAGGTCCCCCTGATCCGTACAATACATGCATGCATACATATAACACAGACACCTATGTGTATGTACATATATATGAGTACATATTACATATTTATATATATATATATATATATATATATAATTGTTTAAAACGTCATGTTTTTAGTATCCACTTCAACTTCCTTTCAAACCAATTCCGCCAAGATTCTTCTCATTCATCCTCCTGGTTTATAGTAACCATGTGCTGGCTCAGTATCAAAGGTTTCCTGGCTGAACACATGCATTCTTAGGAGCCCTCCACGTCCTCCGCCAGTGTCTAACAAGGGGTGTCCAGCAGCTTAGGAAGCGCAGCTACTGGCAGCTTTTGTGACTGGTCTGCAAGTGTGGGCCTTGCTGCACAGCTCAGCCAGCTCCCAGCCTGGGCCTCTGAAGCTCCTCTCCTTCCCCACTAGGTCAACCAACCTGGATGCTGCTGTTTATAGGAGTTGAGGATTCTGGGATAACATTTCTCAACCCATGGGTTGCGACCCCTTTGGGGTTGAATGACCCTTTCACAGGGGTCACATATTAGATATCCTGCACATCAGATATTTACATCACGATACAGAACAGGAGCAAAATTACAGTTATGAAGTAGCAACGAAAATAATTTTATGATGGGGGGGGGTCACCACAACATGGAGACCTGTTTTATTAATGGGTTGTAGCATTTGGAAGTCTGAGAACCACTGCTCTAATATTTACCAAAGATTTCATAGCTCCAAGTCCTGCGACTGTGAGTCCCTTGGGACCCGATGTGAGGAAGTGTGGGGTCGCTCCCTTTGTCCACTCCAGAAATCAGGTGACCACTACCCCTTTCTGGACTGTTTGTTCTCTTCCTCTACAAAATTGGGCATTTCGACTAGATGGCTTCTGGATCCTACAAGGTGGTATGACTCACCCAACTATACACTCCAAAGCATTTACTTCCTCCGTTCAACATAAATGTCTTTTGCAGACTTTCAGGGTTCCTTGCAAAGGTTTTCCTTAAGCTGATACCATGTCCTAACACCTTAGCTGAGCCCAAGGCGTTACCGACCGGGCAGAGATACACAGCAACGAGGCCCAATGGGACCCTGGAAGGAATGACTGAGGTGCTCATATTGCAGCTGTGTGCCTGACCAGAGTCCAAACGGTGTCTGAGCCACAAGAGACCCACCTTATCTCCGGCCAGGATCTTGAAGGACGCCATGACCTGATCTGCGGTGTCTGTGTCAGCTGTCTCTCGGGACATGAAGTCGATGAAGGCCTGGAACGTCACTACCCCCAAGCGGTTGGGGTCTACAATGCTCATGATGCGGGCAAATTCTGCCTCTCCCTGGAGGAAACAGTCAACCCACACCTGTCATCTAAGGGCCTCCAGGAGCATCTCAGGTCGACCTCAAGTAGCCTGTGGAGGACACTAAAGCCCTCTGATCTGACTTGGGCTGCCCCAAGGGTGTGACAGAGACTCAGTAGTTGGAGACTCAGGACTTCCTACCCCCTAGAGATCCCTTTACAGAAGATACTGGTGGTACTGATTATAGTGACAATATCAGCAGAGGCTAACACCTATAATGCATGCACTACATGCCAGCTACTATTCTAAATGTTTTATAGTTAATTTTATCATCACCACAATGAAATAAAATCATAGTATTTCCATGTATGGAAATCTGAGTCCAAGATAGGCTAAGTGATTTGCCCAGGGTCACAGGACTAAGAAGCAGGAAGCTAGGATTAGAACTCAGGCGGTTTCCCTATCACTCTGTATTTCCTAAGCACCAGTCATGTGCACAGCACTCGTGACCACGTTATTTAACTCTTACAACTACTAAGGCGGCTTCCCTCACTTCATGAGACTACAGATGTTGATGGCAAAGTGGGACTTACTGAGTACACATCTGGCCCAGCCCTTAACCTTGCCGGGCACCACATGCATTCTGTATTTGGCCCAATAGACGGGAACTACCTGTCTATCCAGACAAGTGTCCTGTCCTCCTCAAAAAGCTGGATGAAGTGGGGATACACCAAGGTTAGAGAGAGGCCTGGGCCAACGACTGAGTGCTGGCAGGCCTGGATGGAGCTGCTCCGGAATATATACTTCCGTGTCTCAAGTAGGGCAAAGTAGAGCTACCATCCCTGTACGCCTTGGGGTTGGCCATCCAGTTGGTGTCCACCATGGGAACAAAAAACGTCCTTTCTCCAAAGTACCATAAGATGTTGCAGATGAGAAGGCCAAGCCTCTCAGCCACACCCTGACCCCATGGGTCATCTGGTTTTCAGGTTTTATCTTCCCCAAGGATGGGGACAAGGGGGCTCCCCTGGGGGAGGGCAGTGCTAACCTAAGGGCCTCAAGTCTACCACCACTAAGACTTGACTTCTCCAGTTGGGTGACTGCCTCCTAGCCAGGGCAACAGAAAGCCTGGCAGGTAGAGGATGGGGTTTACGTTACCATGTTGTAACCCATGGAGATAAGGCAGGCGCGGAAATCATCCGTGTCCATCATGCCCGTCTTCTTCTGTGGGGCAGTGGCACCAAGACACAGGAGGGACAGACAGCCAGGGGCCAGGAAGACAGCAGAAAGGAAGGGTGGAGTTTATGGTGGAGATCAGGGAGAGCCATAGAGAGACATAGGAGGAACAACGTCGAAGGAAGACAGGGCAAAGAAAGGCAGAAGTCCAGTCCATGATGAGACGTGATGAGGGAGAAGAGGCGGATGGATCCCCAAGCAGGTTCCCAGGAAAGATAACGGAGGACAGAAGTCAGAGGTCAGAGGTCAGAGGAACCCAACAGGGGGCAGGCAGGGACAGCAGAAGAAAATGAGCCCCATGGCCCACGGGAAGGGGGACAGGGAGATTCAGACAGAGAGAGAAGAAAAAAAGGAGAAATGCGTTATTTCTCGCCCCAGAGGCTACCCTTGAGCGTGCTCCATGCAGGAGGCAAGTACCTGGGGGTCGTTGCCAATATCATAACCCAAGCTGATGAGGCAGGCTTTGAACTCTTCAGGACCCAGCGTGCCGGAGTGATCCTGGGGCCGTGGTGCGCCAGGCAGCGAGCCATGCGGTGTCAGGGAAGAGGAGGGCGTGAGGGGGCGGGGTGGGGGTAGGGTGGGCCATGCCCCAGGGAGGAAGGAGGTGTGTGTGGGGAGACACGGGGGAACAAAGGCATGCGGATGGAGAGGGTGGAGGGTAAGGGGTGGGGGAGAGGGGAAATAAAAGTGCACACAGTTAGACACACGGACAAGGTTCCAGAGGGGGCCCTGTCCCTGGCACACACAGTCCTGCTTGGGAAAGCAGGGCCAGAGGGGAACATGATGAGCCACAAGGGTGAGAAGCTCCCGGAAGTGCCCCAGGTTACCTGATGTCTCCCAGAACCCTACCCCCCCACCTCGCCAGGTCCCTGGAGGGCAGTGAAGCAGGCAGGGTGGTGGACAGCACCTGGCCTCATACCCCACCTCCCTTGTGGATGGCCCCAAGCTCAGTGTATTGGGAATGTGCAGCCCACTGACAACGCAGCCTATCCTGAAGCTGACAAGAGGAGCCACGACAGCGTACTCTAATGTCCCCAATAGCAGGTCCCAAATGCAGCCTTGGTATGGGCAATCTTTTTGCTCCTTTGTCCCAAGGCAGAGGTAAGGGACAGGCCCCACAGCCTTAGGCACGGGGCTTTACTTGTGGCTCCGGCAGCCTCGTTCCCGAGGGTTGATTTCTCACAGGAGAAGAACAGTCAAGGATGAAAGAGCCTCTTACCCGCAGTAGCATTCGCTCTAGGAATGCTGTGAAAGCGTGCAGGGCAAGACAGGCTTTGCAAGGCCAGCTCAGAAAGCCTGGTTCTATGGGGTAGACTGAGTCAGGGCAGGCTGTTGTTAGTTCCTTGCTCTTTCCTCCTCATCTACCCAAGGACCAGGCTCATGCCCTGGGCGGTGCCCTCCAGGGCTCTGGGTCGGGGGTTGGGGGCCACTCTAAGCGAGCAAGGAGTAGGGCTCTCACCCGGTCAAAGTGGTTGAAGGAGGCCCGGAACTCGTTCATCTGCTCCTGGCTGATGCCTTTGGCATCCCGGGTCAAGATCTGGTTCTCCACTTCATTGATGGTCCTGGCAATGGTGGTGAGCAGCTGCTCCCAGCCCACGCGGATGTGCTAGGAGCAAGTGATGAGCTTGTAAGCCCAGGCTGCTCCAGGCTGTCCAACTATTCCTCCCCCCAACTCAAAAATGGCTCAAAGTACGGGCTGGAGAGATGGTTCAGGGGTTAAGAACGTTTGTTGCTGTTCTAGAAGATCTAGGTTTGATTGCCAGCCCCCATAAGGCAGCTCACCACCATCTATAACCCTAGCTCCTTTCTGGCCTCCTTGGGTACTGGGCACACACGTGGTGCACAGACATACACTCAGGCAAAATACTCTTATCCATAAGATAAAATAAATATATTATTTGTGAAGGCTACAACAGTTAGCTTGACCATCTTTCTGCAGTCACAGTGTTACCAGCAGGAGGGACATAGCACATTCTACCAGGACAGAGGGTCTGAAGGGGCAGGAAGGGCAATAAGGTCTGGATTTGCTAAGGAAACTTTGTTAGAGAAGGTAGGCTTTGTGGTGGGAAAAACCACCAACAAAACCAAAGAATAAAAAACCAGAGTGATCCCCTCTGAACAGCTCCTCTCTCACAACTACACATAAGGGCACATCCATCTACAAACAACCCTTTGATCTAAACCAATACAGCTGGCACCACATAATGGCCTTCTGGTCAAAGCCAAGCCAGATACACCATGGTGGTCTCAGTGATCACATAGTAAAACTACAGCCTGTGTAAGCACACCCTATGGCATGTGAACAGTGAGGAAACGGCTGAACAGGACAAGTCTCAGAACATACCCTACATGAAGTGGATCAACAGCTAACATCACGTAGGAAGCGGGTACCTAAGTCAGGGATGTTTTGAGCCACTAGCATCAACATCACTGCAAAGTGCTTGCTAAAAATTGAGACTCGTTAAGTGCCGCCTTAGAACAAATGAATTCTGGAACCAGGGCCCAGATATGTACACCTGCAACAAGTTCTCTGGGGCGCCGAGAAGGTGCTGCGGATTGAAGGTACTGTTTCAGAGACAGAGTGAGGATCCCTCCTCCTCTACCCAGATTCCTTGGGAGGTGCTGCCCCAAGTGGAGGACAGCAAGGGTCCCCCAGCTTCTTCTCAGAGAAGTGGGACCTGGCCCATTTACCTCCATAGTGTAGTTGGTGTGCTTATTATCGAAGATAAGTGCCTCCTGGATGAGCTGGTGGTCACACTCCAGCATGTCAATCTTTGGCTTATAGTTGACAATGCTCTTTTCGTACTGCCGCAGGTGGCTGAGCTGGTCCTCCAGGGTACCGTGCATTTCGATGGAGATCCTCCCAATCTCCTGTCCATCGGGAAAGAGGATAGCATCAGATCGCCCCACTCTGCACTCAGAACAGGTCCCCCACGGTCACTTCTACTAGCATCCTAGCCCTAGAGAAGCTAAGAACTGGCAACACCGAACATGAAAAGATATTTAGCATGGACGGTTCTTGGAAAGGAAGCTGCGTCTTATAGTTCTATATTAAGCCTTGGCACTAGGTGGAATATCTTCCATCAATCAGGTACCTCTTAGCGCAAGGAAAGGGTTGGAACGCAGAGTCAATAGCCGACCTGAGCACTCATGTTGCTTGCTATTTAAACGCCTTCCAGAGAGCATTGCTCCCAGCCAGCTCCCTCCCAACCACCTCATGTTGAGCCAGGACCCCTCATATTTCTCAGTTCACCTGGCATGCCTCCTCTGCAGCTATTTTTGTCCCTGCTCTTTTGTCCCCTAGGATGATTATGCAAGCCCTGCTGAGCCACCCAACCCCATGAGCAAGGCCTAATGTACACTTCTGCCAGCCACTGATTCATGTAAGTGATTCTTGGCGAAAGCAGGCTTTATTCATTCAGTTCAGTCCTGTTAATATTTATCGAGTATTTAAAAGTTGAGTCTTGGACGTGCAGGTACATACGTGTGCGTGTGTGTGTGTGTGTGTGTGTGTGTGTGTGTGTGTGTGCGCGCACATGTACACACTCACATAAACTTGACACGGACTCTACACTCAAGATGTTCAGTGATCACTCATCACACACATCCCACAAAATGTTCCATACTTGTGCTAAGAGGCTTGCTTAGCTCTCTTACGAAGAAGGATCAGGCCCACTGCCTTGCTTAGCTCTCTTATGAAGAAGGATCAGACCCACTGCCTGGGGAGTGGTAATGGAGACAAAGCAACCCAGAGGGGCTGAGCTGACCCTCTACTTGCTCTTCCTGAGGAACTTTCATAAGAGTTCCTTAGTAATGTCCTACGTCGCCCCAATCAAACCACCAGCAACCCCTGCAACTGAACGATCGTGTGCTCAGCCCTCAGCCCTCCATGGTCCTTCCCAGCAACCAGGTGACTTGGCTGGCTGGAATGGTAACAGGTAAGGGTAAGACAGTCCCAGCCTGGTTCCCGTGACAAGACTCACCTCCATCTTGGTCTGGATCCAGGGCCCAATGACATTGGCTTGGGCCCCAAACTGCTTGCGTAGCCTCTCATTGTGCTGCTGGCGGGCATGCTCCTCTGTTAGTGCCTGGTCCCTCCGGGGCACCAGCTGCCGTACCTGGGGTGGGCATAACCATAGGACTCTGTAGGTATGCCAGCCACATGTCCCATACTCCCAGGTGAGGAAATGAGGGCCCCCATGAGGAAAAGGGGCAAGTCAGAATGCAGTAAGAGCAAAGATGTCAACCTAGACCAGAAATTCATGCACTAACAAATGAAAACCAACGAGATACAGATAAAAATCCTGCCCTTAAGAAATGCACAATGGTTTGCAACCACTTTGGAAATCAGTACGGTGATTTCTCAGAAAATTAGGAAGCAATCTACCTTAAGACTCAGCAATACCGCTGTTGGGTATATACCCAAAAGATACTCAATCATACTACAAGGACATGTGTTCAACGATGTTCATAGTAGCATTATTTGTAATAGCCAGAACCTGGAAATAACCTAGATGCCCCTCAACCAAAGAATGGATAAAGAAAATGTGGTACATTTACACAATGGAGTATTACACAATGGTAAAAAATAATGATATCTTGAAATTTGCAGGCAAATGGATGGAACTAGAAAATATTGAGAGAGGTAACCCAGACCCAGAAAGACAAATATAATATGTACTCACTCATAAGTAGCTTTAAGACATAAAGCAAAGAAAAATCAGCCTACAGGCAAACCCCAGAGAACCTATACAACAAAGAGGACACTAAGAGAGACATACATGGATCTATATAGGAAGGTGAAAAAGATAAGATCTCCTGAGTAAATTGGGAGCATGGGGGTCACAGGAGAGGGTAGAAAAGGAAAGGGAAGGAAGGAAGGGGAGTGGAGAAAAATGTATAGCTCAATAAAAACAATAAAAAAGGAAATAAAAAAGAAATATACAATGGTTTGGCCTATGCCCATTAGCCCTTCAACTCACATGGTCCCATTTGCCATTGATCTCCTGAGGCGTGATGGTTGTATAGGGGTTGGTGCCTGCCATGTTGACATGATAGGTCTGGACAATCTTGGACACTTCATTGTGGATACCCAGGATGGCCAGGCGCTCTTTGTCAGCATCCGGTAGGGTGGCCTTGAACTGCTCATGGGCTGTGGTCAGACCCTGGACAGACAATGGCAGGAGTCAGTGTTCTCCTCAGACAAGATAAGTAAAGGGAGCCCAAGAGGTCACAAACAAAGGACTGAAGACCCCTGAAGGCCATGCCCTACACCTATTGAAGACGTGGGAATACCAAACCAAGTTCCGATGACAGATTTGGGATATGGTATATAATAAAATCTACATTTTTGTGTGCACAAAAGAAAAGGTAAAAAGAACACATAAATAAATACATTTGTCTGCCCGGCAGTGGTGGCGCATGTCTTTAATCCTAGCACTTGGGAGGCAGAGGCAGGCAGATCTCTGGGTTTGAGGTTAGCTTGGTCAGCCGTACATGGTGAGACCCTATCTTTACAAGGGAGTGGGAGGTTGGAGAGATGACTCAGCAGTTAAGAGCACCTGCTATTCTTGCAGGGGACCAGGGTTCAGTTCCCAGCATACACATGACTGCCAGCAACCATCTGCAACTCCAGTTCCAGGGGAATCTGGCACCGTATTCAAGTGGTACACATACATACATGCAGACAAAACACCCATATGTTGTTTCTAACATAAAAATAAAACAATCTTAAAACATAAACAACTCAACCTTATATACCAACTCTTCTCAATCTATGGGATCCTTGGGATACTGGTTCTTGGTTTATCCTAAAGAGGATCAGCCTCTCCGTGATGCCCACCTGGATCTCCTCAATGGTATGTACAATGAAGGTGTCCTGCAGGTCCTCCATGGCTCCCTCCATCCAGTTGTTGAAGGGTGCAGCCCGCTTGGCATATTCCAAGTACAGCTGGTCAATGGTCTCCAGCAGCTTCTCTGTTCTCTGGGAGTATCAAGTGGGGCGGAATGGTTAGCAGAGTGATACTTGAAAGCCAACTCCCCAGGCATCTTGGTCTAGAAGCACTGGACTGGACGAGGCAGGAAGAACCAGTTCTTCCATGGCTCTGAGTCTTGACTGTCAACTGACAGGTTATCACATTGGAATCACTTCTCCTGGTCCCAAGAGGGTCTGGTTTACAGAATAGGACAACTCTCAAAAGGCTAGAGCTGGGCTCACAAGTTCACGAAGACAGGGGGAAGATCTCCATCAATGCAAAATTCACACATTCTCAGTCAAAGTGAGGCTTCCTATTTAGGCCGGAGATGGGGATGGTCCAGGGAATCATGAGAACTTAAAAAGCAGAGAACTGAGGAGGAGGAGGAGAAGGAGAAGAAGGAAGAGGAGGAGGAGGAGGCAGAGGCATAGGAAGAGACACACGGCACTGCAGGGTCCTCACCTCTAATGCTTCCCTCCGCTTCTGAGTGAGGGCCCCAAGATTGTCCCACTGGTCACAGATCTTTTGGCAACGAGCGTTGACACTGGGTGAATCATAATAGTCCAGCTCACTGTAGAGTGGGAAGAAACAGATGGGTCAAGAGATGAGGGACACACAGGTTGAGGGGGACGAGTATGGTTCCTGTCATTTCTTTTCCCAGGGATGTCAGGAGAGATAGCTGCGCTGTGGAAGCTGAGGATGCTCTCCTCTGCACACTTCTGGCACCCTGCCCCATTCCCGCCTCCTTGGCTTTCAGGAAATCAGAGGCAGGAGACTAAAGGGGGCCTCTCCAACAGCCCTTGCTGCAAATAAAGTTGGTGGTGATTCTAATGACGGACCAATAACGGGAAGCTGCTGAGGCCCAAGAAGAAAGCTCAGAGCCAAGGACTAAGGCTTGGGAGCCAGGCAAGGTGGTTCACGCCTATAATCTCAGCACTCTCCTCGGAGGCTGAGACAGGAGGACTGCCACAAGTTTGAGGCTAACCTGAGCTACCCATTGAGTCCTGGCCAGTCTGAGCCACAATTTGAATCCTGTCTCAAGAGAAAACAAACAAACAGAAAACCAAAATCTAGGCTGGCAAGATGGTCCAGCGGGTGAAGCACTTGCTGGGTAAGCTTGAAGACCTGAGCTCAATTCCTGGAGCTCACAGTAAAAGCAGAGGGAGAACCAACTCCTTCCCACTGTCCCCTAATCAGCATGTATGCACCATGGCATGTGTATGCCTGTACACGCACACACGCGCGCGCACACACACACACACACACACACACACCACACACACTGTCTCTCTCTTGCTCTCGCTCTCTCTCTCACACACACACAACACTCTCTCTCTCTCTCTCTCTCTCTCTCTCTCTCTCTCTCACACACACACACACACAATTAAAAACCAAACAGCACAAAAATGTTATAACAAATCCCATTACTTTTACACTAATCTAAAAGGTTTGAGCATCCCCTGATCCTATACTTGTAATAGGTGATGACCAAACATCTGCACAAGAATGGAACGGTTCAGGCTCTCCCACCAGGAAGAGTCCTTGCCTTCTGCATTGTCTGCCTCCTTGACCACATGGGCATAACACTTTCCATCTGTCTCTCCCCTTACTTCCTCATCTACAACAGCTGAGAAAGCAGACCCCAGCCTCACACTGAGATCCCAGGGAGAGAGACGGAAGCGGGCCCTACTTGAGCTCCTGGGCGATGGCTGCGATCTGCTCCACGCGGTCCTGGTGGGCAGCCAGGTCACTCTCAAAAGCCTCGTGTTTCTTGAGCAGGGCCTTGATCTCCGACAAGGTGGCTGTCTCATAATCCTTCTGCCGCAGCATGGCTTCTTTGCCTTGGGTTGGGTGATGGGGGATGGGGTCGGGGGGAGATGGGGACAGGACACAGCTGAGCAAGGGCCAGACCAGCGTGTTTGTTCAAGTCATCCAACTCTCAAGCCCCAGAAGCTCTGCTTGTTGGGGTATTTCCCATGGAGATGCTCACTGTATACCAATCTACAGTGTAGGAGAATAGATGTATAGCAAAGAATATCCAACTATGGGTGGGGGGAGACTGGGAGGACCACGGCCCTTTGGGGAGCACTTCCAGGACATTTAAACTGGTTGTCTATGAAGGTCACGCAGGAATATGTAGAAAAGCATGAGGCCAGGCATTCCTTTCAAACAATAGGAAATAGCAATACACGCTCTATGGAATAACGGGGGGTGGGGGAGAGTAGAGGCAGAGGAGTACCTCACAGGTACTTTAGAATCTTAGATCGCTCTAGTTACGGTGTAAAGCATAAAAGCCAGGGATCCCTTCCCAGATATTCTTGGTGCAGTCGGTGCACCTGTGGCCTCTGCTGCTCTCATCCACTGGTGCCTGGAGCCTTCTCTGCCATCAGTAATGGCCTCACCCCAGGGCCAGGGCAGGGCTCGTACTTTTGGCCCCGCTCTCAGAGGAGGAAGGCAAGGATGAGAAATGACCTCCAAGCTTCCAAGTTGCCTGAGTGAGGACCCTGTCAGGGTAGGGAAGCTGAGCCTTGTTTACATGCACGTTCTCTGTAACTAGGCCATCATAAGATGATCACACCTTTGCAGTCCATAAAGGCTGGACTGTGAGGCTAAGAGCTACGACCAATAGTAAAGCATTTCTTTCTTTTGGTATTGGGTTAGTTTGTTGTCGTTGTTGTTATTGTTTGTTTTCCCCTTAAAATCGTAACACAGTAAGTTTAGATTTAATTTACAAATAAATACATTTATCTATTCCTACATAACTATATTTCCTGCTCTAAAAATATTTAGTAGCACACACTTATTTAGTAGCACACACGGTCAGAATTGCTATTTTCACTTCATGGTCTTCCTGGGTACAGTGGTCCTTCAAGATCTGCAGGGGACTCATTTCAGGACTGTCTAAGAATACCTAAACCCCAAGATGTTCAAATTCCTTCTATAAGATGGCACAGCATGTATATGTGTGTGTGTGTGTGTGTGCGTGTGTGTGTGTGTGTGTGTGTGTGAGATAATCTCCATGTATTCTCCCATATACTTTAAATCACTTCGGTTGTTTACATTATAAATGCGCATAGCTAGCTGTTTGCCCATAGCCCTCAAGGGACTATGACAGGAAAACAGTCTGTATGCGCTCAGCACAGACATAATCCCCTTCTGGTCTTAATATTCTCCTTCAAAATTTGGTTTAATCCAGAGACACAGAACCCATGGATATGAATAATTTCGTGGCCAGATTTTTCCAACAGAGCTTCTCATTGCTCTGTGGGACCCCATCTCCCACTCCACCCCAGCTTGCACTGTAGCAGATTTCCCACAGATAACCCTGTGCACACAATGTCCTCCACGTTTAGGGTTAATTCCCTAGAATGAAGTTCCAGTTGGGTGTAGTGACACACACCTTTACTTCCAGCACTGGGGAGGCAGAGGCAGGTGGATCTCTGGGTTCAAGGCCAGCCTGGTCTACACTGAGAGTTCTAGGTCAGTCAAGGCTACATGATGAAACCTCTATTTCAAAACAAAACAAAAATAAAATAAAATAAAAAACAAGTGAGTGAATCAGAGCCACCCTCACTAATTCCCTTCATTCTATACCTGCAAGTGCACTGACCTCCTAAATCCACCCGCTTATCTGGTGTTTTCCGACCAAGCCAAGCCACTCCCAAATAGCTACAGACTCTGGTCCTTCCTGCAGCCAGTAATTCACCTCAGCATCTTGGGCCCTCAGCACGTGATTCTCACAAGCCTAGGAGCTGGTACTACTGTTCCCACTTTGCGAACATGAAAACTGAAGCAATCCAGAGGTCAATGAACTTGTCTAGTGCCAGGGAACTATTAAACAAGACGGCACAAACCAAAGCCAAAGAATCGAGTTATTGCTGGAGGCTGGGTGGGAGTCAGCAGAAACCAGGGAGGCGGGAGCCAGCTCACCATCTGTCCAGGCCTCGTGGATGGAGGCCTTCTGCCGGAACTTCTCTGCCAAGTGGTCCAGCCTCTCTAGCCTCCGGATCTCATTCAGCAGCCACTCCTCGTAGCCCTTCTCTGCCTGCTCCAGGCAACCCCAGGCGTTGTTGATATCCTGCAGAGATGGGAGACACACGCTCAGAGAACCCAGAGGGGTTGTAGCTTTCCAGGCAGAGATGCTTCTGATCTTAGCCCCCATACACATCACAGTCAAACATCCATCTCACTCTTCCAGCTCCTGTTCGTATTACCCTGCCTCTTGGATAGGGAGTGGAGTCTGAGTTCACATGCAGTTATGGAACAATCCTGTTCGCTGACCAGCTTCCAGAGGAATCCTAGCCAGCCTCAGAAGTCCAAGAACAAGTCAAAGAACAAGTCAAAGAACCAAACCAACTAAAATGAAGCAAACTAACCAAAAATAAAAAACTAAAACAAAACAAAACAAACAAACAAAAAACAAAAAAAAAAGAAAGAAAGAAAAAGAAAAAGAAAAAGAAGCCGGGCGGTGGTGGTGCACGCCTTTAATCCCAGGTAGAGGCAGGTGGGTCACTGTGAATTCAAGGTCAGCCTGGTCTATAGAGTAAGTTCCAGGACAGGCACCAAAGCTACAAAGACAAACCCTTGTTTCAAAATCAAAATAAAAAAAATTAACAAATTTAAAAAAAAAAAAAAGAAGCAACAAGCTGACACTCCAGCCCCGAAGACACACAGTCCTAGTAGGCCACGATGCCTGGATTTAGGCCTTTGGGCTCTGGATAGTAGCTTGGATGAGGGAATCAGCCATGATCAAGAGAACAAAGAAATACACAATGCCCTTTGTACAAGCATCCTACAGTTAGCACAGGGCACCCAGTTGGAATACCAATAGTAGAACCGGTCTGAGAGCCAGCCTCCTGCCCCACATCAGGGGCACTTCCTTTACTTCTCAAGAGTATCTATTAGTGACCGTAACAACCCAAAACCATCTGATTAAATCCTGAACTCTGAAGAACTGGTCTCCATATGTTTGCATAACACCACAGGTCTTTTTCTTCCCTCAAGATCACCTTGTTCCTGCCTCCTCCCACTTGGCCTGTCCTCTCTGGTCCTGCCCAATAAGCCTGGGTTATGGTATGTTTTGTTGTTTGTTTTTGTTTTGTTACTCTCTGTA
This sequence comes from Myodes glareolus, assembly GCF_982192425.1. NCBI lineage: Eukaryota > Metazoa > Chordata > Mammalia > Rodentia > Cricetidae > Myodes > Myodes glareolus. Next base: position 46,109,756 of record NC_142036.1, on the reverse strand, counting down.
ACAAAAGGTTACAAAAGGTGGTGCCGCCTTGTTGGGTTTACCCTGTATTCTCCTGGCTCACAAAGTCCTGGAGACAGGATAAAAGGGAATGAGTGACAAGACATAATGGGAGAGCACCCAGGACACAGAAACTCGATCGCAATATTAGGGTTTTGTCCCTATTTTCTGGATAGGGCTTAACAATACTTGTTGTGATCCACCTGCCTCGGTTTCCTAAGAGCTGGGATTATAGACTTGATCCACACCCAATTTGTTATAGGTATTTCTGTTTGAAAGAATCTTATATAAAACGTTTTAAGAGTCCACTTAAAATTATATTTATACAGAAAAAATTAAATTGGACTTGGAAGCATAGGCCTGTAATCCCAGCTACTTAGAATGTCAAGGCAGAATCTCAAGTTCAAGTTCTTCATGGTTGAGTCCTAGATGAGCTGATTCCCAGGATGAGTTACCTCGCAGAAAGAAATAAAAAGGGGGCTGGGGATGTGGTCCTGTATCAGAGCACTTGTCTAGCATGCATGAGGACCTGGATTCAATAAAAGGATCTTTCCAAATTAAAATAAAATTGATAGTTAGTAGTAAGAGTGTAAATAACTTCTACTTTTTAATATTTATTTGTATATTAGAAATACACTACGAAAATTAATTTGTTATTTAAGATAACAAAAGTGGGTCTGTTTTGTTTGTTTTTGCTTAAGTCATATAAAAGTAAAAACTAACATTAATTGCTTGATTCAACATGATCAGACATTCTGTTTAAAACATAATTTTTTTAAGGGGGCAGGGGGAGTTTGGAATGCTGGGACGAGCAAGCCTGACCCGGAACAGTCAGGGGAGAAGGTGGCTATCCCTCTGAGCCTGTGCTTGAGTCTGGGTAACAAAGTGAAAGAAATGTGGGACATGGCATGTAGGTAGAAGAAAACCCACCTCCAAGCAGCTGAGGGATGGAGGTGACCAGGCGGGCCCCAGACTTGTCCCTGGCACTCACCGAGACCATCCTGCCCTCGGAAGGCATGAAGGCGGGCCGGTTGCTGAGCCGCAGTTTGGTCTGCAGCGTGTTGAAGTTGATCTCCAGTTGGCACTTCTCCTGCACCTTAGGTGGCTTGTGCAGGCGCCGGTAGTCTCGGAAGTCCTCCAGCTTCTGCTGCATGGCATGCATGGTGTTCTCGGGCACCCGATTCTCCAGCCACGGGATGGTGCGGCGGATCCACTCCAGCAGCTACGGTGAAAGGACAGAGGCAAGGCATGGACCAAGGATGCTGGAGGAAGGTGTGCGCAAAGGCCAGCTTGTCCTGTCTCCATAGACCCTTCACTCACAGGAAGAGGGCTCTCAAGAAGTCTCTCTTAATGGCACACTCCCTTCCCAACTACCCACGGAAGCCTCACCATGCCTCGTAGCAAGGCTTCCAGGTGCTCCCTCCAAGTTGACCAGGATATGGTCAACTCAGAGCCCACACCTCTCATCTTCTTGGCCCTGATAGGGACAAAGAACCACAGGGGGCTCTAGAAGCAAAGACAACTGAGCTCAAGTCCTCAGTTTCTTTATCTATACAAAGCAGGGGTATAATAGAACAGGGACCTCTGGCCTCGAGAGGCTAGAATCTGGGACAGCCTAGATGTCTATCCTGGAGCCATGGTGAGGAGGGCTGCAAAGACAGATGACAGGAAGCATTGGAGCACCTGCACATTGCCAGGCATGACCCACGGAGTGACTCACAGCAATAATCATAGAAATACTACATGGTCGAGTGCTACCAGCAACCCCACGTTACGGAGGAGGTGCCCAGGGCTCGGCTCTGCCAGGTCACGCAGCTTGCTATGGTTACTGGCTGGAACGGTGACGCTGGGATTAAAGCCTGGGCTTCTGGCTCTCACTAAACCAGAAGGCAGAGCCACCAAGGGGCTAAGGGAACAGTTTAAAAGGCTGATTTCTTCAGGGAAGAAACAAGCAGAAGCACCTTAACCCAAACGACAGTGGGTCAGCTGGGTAACTTCATGTCATCCTGTCCCCTGCTGGCCTGACTGTTAAGCCAGCCTGAGCCAGTTCTGAGTCCTCCCAGGCACATGTCTTCTCCGAATCTGATACAGGCAAAACTAACAGAGCGGCAGTACACCAGGCTGCAAAGGCCTCTGAGATCCCAGGGCTCAACTCCCACTCGGTAAGTGAAAGAAAAAACAAGAGCCAGAGAGGTGGAGACACTTTCCCAGGCTCCCTGTATCCCAGACACCACCTCCCCGGTCTTCACTTCGGCTCTCCCAGAGACCCAGAGCCAAGCTGCTCCGTGTTAACTGTGCTTGGAGCATATACTGCACCAGCCTGGGACAGTGTCTACAGAATGACTCTGTAGGTACAGATACATCCTGAGAGCTTTCTTCTCTCAGGGTGTGATGCAGGGCCCCGCTGGGGCCAGTCTAGAAGAACACGGGGTACCCACATCACTGGCCAGCCTCTCGTAGTCTTCCATGAGCTGTTCATTCTCTTGATTGACGGCCAAAACTTTGCAGATGCGATTGGCTGCTGTTTCCGCCTGGCAACAAGACGGAGAAGTCATGACTAGCCCGCCCCAGCAACGTGGGCCCCTGGACACACCTGTGTCAACAAGCCCCTTCCACCTTGCTGCTCCATGTGGTTGGGAAGGAGCTCCTGGGGCTCTCTCTGAGTCACATTTCCCTGTCTCCTGCATCACACTCTTGGCCAGCCTTGGACAAGGGTTGATTCTCATCATGCATGCTGGGAAGAAATTAACCAAGTAACGGAGGCATTCAAAATCTCAGGTCAGGTGGAGAAAGGAAGAAATTCATGCCCAGCCTGGAATTCCAGGGAATCACAAGGCTTGGGACCTCGAGCTGGATTTGATGGGATCGTGAAGACGCGAGACTTCAAGTCTGAAGGTGTGAGGAGGTGCGGCCTCTCGGGTTCCCTGAAGAAATCTCTGAAGGCTCCTAGTTCAAAGCCCTCTAGAGAAAAGCTAAAGACATGGCCGCGCATGGAGGATAAGAAGTAAGGATCAACACAGCATGGGCGGGAAGCCCATCACAGGTGCCGACGGCCCAGCTAAGATCACACCGTGCACCAAGCACTGGGCCAGGATAGACCAGGGACAGTTCTCATCAGTGAGAAGAATGAAGAGGGATGAACGGTAACCAGCCACAAGGCCTAGCATCCCAAAGAGACCCAGCCTCTGGTAAGGGTACTGTGTACCCAACATCAGCAGGGACCCTGTGTTCCCAAATCCACTCCAGTTAGGTGACTTTGTTGTTAGGATCTCATTAGGTAGTCCTGGCTATCCTGAAACTCACTCTTGTTGACCAGACTGGGCTTAAACTCATAGAGATCTGGCCACCTCTGCCTCCTAAGTGCTGGGTGTAGAGGTGTTCACTCTCCACCTGGCCCACTTGAATGGCTCTGAAGCTGAGTTGTGTCCCTGTACACATACCAACCCTATACCAAGGCAAAGGGAGTATGAAGCTCTTTGGGGACCACAGGATAGACAGGAGACAGTTTAGGGCAGAGAAGACAATGCCCGTGAGAAGGCAGATAGGAGCCCTGAGACCCTGGAGACAGGTGACCTATAGATAATGAAGGACACCTGGTTTAAGAAAGAAGAAGGCAAAACGTAAATCTGGTTGATGAACGAAGTTTCTGCTACCACAAACTGAGACTGAGTGTAAGTGTAAAGAACTCCCCGAGAACTGGGAGGGATGGGCTATGATGTATGTTTTTCTTCCAAGAATTTTTCAAAGAGGAAATGCCAACTAAACCACATGCCTTGTGGATGAGTGTGCAGAGCTACATAGGGGATGGGACAGAACAAAACTGTCCTAAAGGTCTGTCAAGTGAACAGCCAAGAGACTGCATCTACAGTGGGAGTACTGAACAGCCGGGACTCCAAGAAGAGAATGTGGGAATGGCCAGAGGGGGACCTAAGCACCCTCTGGATAGGGACTCTGGGTCCCAGCTCTCAGTTACCATCCCTGTCCTCAAACTCAACCCTGTCCTGGAGATGACATGGCCCCTTCTCACACAGAAGTCCTGCTTGACCATATCTTGAAAACCACTGAGTAGCTGTGGCGGGTTCCCTGAGGCCCTGAAGAAATGGGTCACTTCCCAGGAGCCCATCTCTAAGAGGCAGGGTCCAAAAAGAACGCAGACTTACGAGCACCAACTCAGTATGCTTCATGAAGCTGGCTGGGGTGATGGTCACCTGCCTGGTGTTACCAAAACTATTTTCACCGAAATTAAGGCAGAGGACCACAGACAACCAGGAGGTGGCGCAGCTGCAGACATTGCCACTAACAAGTCATGGATAGCTCATCATTGTAAATAAACAGCAGCTGCAGGCTGGCCAGGAATGTAACCATCCTCCTGCCTCAGACCCCAGAGTGCTGGGAGGACAGGTGTGCGCCACTACACTCGCTTGCACTAACATTTCTAATGTAAACAAATCCCAACTTACACCCACTGTCATCCAGATGTGCCCTGAAATCCCAGGCTCAGCAGCCATAAACTACTTGCTGGCCAAGTTGGTGGGCTGGGTGGGCTATGAGTTCATACAATTTCAAGAGCTGTGCCCGGAAGGCTTTGAAGTCTTGCCACAGGCTGTAGATGGTTCCACAATCAAAGAAGAAGCCTTTGGATGAAATCTGGGAAGAGTTCTCCTTGGGATTCTCAAGGGCTTTTTTGCAAGGATAGAAGGCCTGGTCTTTTCAGACTAATCTCAGCAGGAGAGAGCCGGGGGAACTCTACCAGCATGCCCAAAGGACCAGCCTTTGGGGAAAACAGACTCAAAGAGTACACGAGTGATTTCTTTATACAGGACCCACCTTTGAACACTTGTGGGTCACCTTGAGGGACAATAGTCCTTTGACCTTTGAGAAAAGAAAGATAGGCGGCCCTCCTCCCACAGGCTGCAACCCTGAATAAGCCCGCCAAGGGCATAGGGGGCACATACTCTCAAGTCTCAGTCACTACTAACCTAAGCCAGAGGTGAGACAAGCCAGCTTGGCTGGCCTTGCAGACCCCACCCACAGAGGGAAGGGAATCAGGCTGCAGATGGCTAGAGCAGCCCTGCGGCAGCCATCCCAAGCACCTAGCTTCTTGGCTTCCCCTCCCCAGAACTGTAAGAAGCCCATGGCAGGGTGGGAGTCGAGGGGAAAAGCATAGAACATGAGCAATGCTCACAAGGTGGCTGAGCGTAGAAGCACCAGGGAGGGACTTGGACTAGGAGAGGAAAAAGTGGCCCTGGGAGAATGGCAGAGACGGAAGCCACCCAGAACAAAGCCCAGGCTGGGTTCTAGTTTGGGGTTCTCTTTGAAGGGATGGGCTATTCTAAAACCCACGCAAGAAGCAGGCTGCCCAAGTCTTTCTGAATGAGCTAGCGCAAGCAAGCAGACACCAACAGGCCAAGAATACACTCCAGAGAAGGCCAGATGTATACTCTCATGTTCTTTGTGATCACTCAACTGTTTTTTTTTTTTTTTAACGCAGGGTTTCTCTATGTAGCCCTGGCTGTCCTGGAATTTTCTATGTAGACCAGGCTGCCCTTAAACTCACAGAGATCCACCTGCCTCTCTGCTTCCTAAATGCTGGAATTAAAAGCATGTGTCACCACACCCGGCCACACAACGTTTAATATACATATCTATTTAGCTATCTTGTGCCAGACTTCCACCCTGACAATCAGAGCGCCCAGTCACCAGAGACAGGTCCATCTACAGAGAGGCTGCCATCAATCAGAATGTCAACAAATACCCAAACTAGGCAAAGGGCTCCACCACCCACAATCCATTGTTCATATGAATGCTACAAAGATCTCATTGTTGGTAATTTTAGTAAAAATCGCCTGAATCTAGTTCAAATGGCCTTTCTTTACTCCCAGTGACTGTCACCTAACCTACCCCCATCCCCTCAAGCCAGGCTTGCTAAGCCCAGCAGATCATGGCTTCTCATTCGCAGAACGCAGCTTCCCTAAGACAAGCAGACTGGGGTGGGTTTGGGGACACACGTCTGTCCCTCCACCTGTGCCTCGATTTACCCATAGTGATCTGGCAATGCTGGCTTCCTCTGCTCTCACACCTCAAAGCTTCTGCTTTACTGATGATGACCTTCTTTGTTCCAGCTGCTAGTAGTAACTTCGTAGTGACGGTTTCTTCGCCCTTCCCTAGTGGCACCTGAGCCTCTCCTGGGGGCCTGTTATCCCACCCTAAACCTCCAAGCTCCAAACTACTGCTCAAAACCAGCCTGCGGCTCCACAGCTGTCTCCTCTGGGCAGAGCTGCAGCAGAGCCAGCCCCGCTGACTGCTACCCTCCTCGTCAGCGTGCCTTTCAGACAGGCCCAGCTTCTGTGGATGGGAACACATTTTCTTCGTCAGAAGGTTTACACGAGGGGAACGAGAGATTGATGGGCAGGTAGATGGATGCAGACAGCTCCACCTGCCCCTCAACATCCAGAAACATCTGCACCAGATCAACTTGACCCCCTTAGGGAGGCCAACTCCTAGAAATAGCTCCCAAGAGGTCTCCGAAGCACCAGCTGCGTAAACAAAGGCTCGATGGTCTCCACCCATTCTAAACCCGGGCAGAGGAAAGCAAGGAATCAGAACCCAAACCAGCCTGCCAAACAGAAGTTGCTGCTCACCCAATGTGGACAGTCCCTGGACAGCTGTGCCCGCCATATCTTTGCATGTCAATGTACACAGGCACTCACACATGCCTACTAGCTGGGACCTTTCCATTTCTATTATGTATGACTGGCCAGAGAAAGGTGTAGAGAGGAGGGTGGGCCATGGATATGGCTGGGCTCGAGAAGATGTTTGTTGTGGGTACTGCCCACAGAGGCAGTCAAGACAAGAGTGTGAGATGCAGAAAGACTCCTTCATCTCCTTGCCCCCCGAACCAGAGGCACACATCCTTCTAGGGCTGATCACTCTAGGCGGACGCCGTGGAAGTGGCTGGGTACAGCTCTGGATCAAGCAGGACACCCCACACCCCACCACACGGTCAATACTATCCTGGGAAGTGGACAAAAGCATGAAATGGTTGCAACAGGGAAGAGGCAACAGGGAAGAGGGCACAGGGGAAGGGAGGGTTTCAGAGGGAGAGCCACACAGACTCCACACTCTCCCTGCTACACACAGGATACACAACCCACATCACATCTCTCCCACGCCATGCACATGTGCATGCACATGCATGTGTGTGTCTAAGTGACACACATACACACACACCTCCCGAGCATTATCAGCCAGGTCACAGAGAAGGAATCAAAGACAGGCAAGGCCAGTGTCGGTAGGCATGAAGCCCAGGGCAGAATCCCTAAAGGCAAAAGGGCATGAAAAAGAGGGGGGGATAAATCAGTCAGATAGAGGGGAGAGGCCACCTTAGACAGTGTCCGGCGCTCTCTATGTTGTAAGTAGGCTGAGCACAAATGCCCAACCAAGGCAAGCAGAGGAGCTGCCCATACCCTGGCTAAGAGGTCAGGGACAGGGTTCAGGAGAGGTCGGCAGGAGAGCAGCAGAGGAAGGGGAGGAGTCAGGAGGCCAGCAGGAGAGCTGGGGAGCTGGAGGCTGGTCACCACTGAGAAAGGCAGGGGCAAAACACCCATCAAGTGGGTGCCAGGGTTGCTGACAGCCCATCCAGTTGTCTTTGGGCAATTTTTTTTTAAAGGTGCTTTTTCTTGAAGGTATTAAAAAAAAAAAAGACTAGTTTGGCTAGAAGACATTTTTACTGCTGCATATGAAGCTCGGCAGTAAAGCTTCCCTAGCAAGCACGAGGCCTTGGGTGTGATCCCCAGCACCACCACGAAACAGAGAGAGAGAACAAAAAGACACCTTTGCTGCTATCTGCACGGTAATTTTAGTTACTAATGTTCAAATCTCCAGCCTATGGTATACAAGTGGCGTTTTTATATAGTTTACATCTATCTACGAAAGGCCTGGCTGGCATATGTCATGCAGGACCCTGGCCTGGACATCAGGGAGAAAGCAGAAGACTTCTCCTGGCCTTGGTTCCTGCCTGAATTTGAGAAGATGGCCTGGTTCAGGCGGGAAGAAGGGAGGGTCAGAGGTGGAAGGGATTCTGGGAATGGCTAAGGATCCAGGCTCTGACAGCTTAGCTGCTTTCCCCCGTGTGGGGTCCACTACGCCCAGTGTGCGCAGAGACACAAAGGAAGGCCACCCAGAGGCTGGGTGTCTCTGGCATCTGCAAGTGTGCCTGCCAGGGTTCTGAGAACGTCCTGTCCCCCGTGGAGACGGGTGCATTAACTAACCCTTTCTCCTTCAGGGACTGCTGCTGGTGTCCAGCGCAGAGGACAAGATGGGCCAAAGGGCATCAGGGAGAGCGGGCGAGGCCAAGGGCGAGCTCACCTTCTGCGCACCGAGAAGGCGCGGCAGTGACATGAAACATTAGGTCACATGGCCTTCCCCTCCGGCCTTAGCGTGCCTACACATCTGCACAGAGAAGGAGAAGAGGTTGAGAGGAGAAAGTAGAAGAGCACGGAGCAAACCTGAACAGAAGCAGTGGACAGAGAACATGAGACAGAAGGGGGATGGGCAGGAGGAAGGGAGGGGACAAGAGCAGAAGGGGGCATGAGCAAGGGGGGGACGGGACAGAGCTTCTACCATGCACTTCAGATAGGTCACTCAGAGGCCATGAGGAACATGTAGCAGGCCTACGGACCAAAGCCGTGAAGGTTTCTGTGGGCACAGCCTTGTGCTTCTGGGAGAGACCTCCACTGCCCCAGCTAAGCCTGTGGTGAGCGACAATCCCCAGACTTCCAGTGTCCACAGTATGAACTGGGCCCTGGTGCATTATAGAGCATTCAACCTGGCTTTACCCTCTGCCTCCCAGAGCGATCTGGGCCAGGATACCAGCAGGGGCTCTCACTACCACTGACGCCCTCCCGCCTCCTCCCACAGGTCACGCTTATGTCTAAGAACACGGTGTGCGGTGTCCATACGGGGGTCCCAGGCAGGACAGGGTTCAAGGGCTGAAGACGGACTTGTTAAATCCTGCCTAATACTTTGCAAAATGGGTAAGCGAAGAGAGGAAGTGCGGCACAGCCCGACAGAGGCCCCGGGGCTGTCAAGCCTGGAGCTTCCACAGAGGTGGCACCGCAGCTGTCTCCTGCAGCCAGGACCCACTGGCCTCCCACACCCAGCCCTTCTGCCTGGGCGACGTAGCTGGTTCCAGAGGACCAGCACTTGCTAAATGTTCTTGGTCCTAAGACACGGTGAGTGACAGCAGGGTGAGGTGAGAAAGGAGGCAAACAAGACCTCTTCATAAATGCAGCTAACTAGCCACGAGACCAGAACCAGGCCTTCCAGACACCTGCACTGGGACATGGAGGGACGGGAGGAGGGAAGGGCGGAAGGGCGTGACCGGGATCTGGCATGAGGTGTGCTTGGGTATAGAAGGAGCAAGGGTCCCAGGTACCTTCTGGGCTCCAGAGAAGGCATGGTAGAAGCTAGACACATAAGTCATAATGGCTTTCTCATCCGGCCGGGCAGTTCCGACGATATCTGGAGAGAGACAAAGAGAGAGCTGCAAGTTTTTTAAGTTACTGGACACAGGGCGCATCTCACACGGGGATGCAGAAATCTGCAAACTGTGAAGTGACCTTGCCAAAGGGCCCTTCCGGAATCTAGGCAGCCTCTAGAGTCAGTGTTCACTAACAGGAACACGGGACTCAGAGGAAGGGGTAAAGTGATACCCCAGGAGGCAAGCAAAGACCACAGGGAATGCACTATTGGTAGCTCTCCTCCAAACACAACCACAGCGGCATCAATAAAAGGGGTTGAAGGAAGGAGGGAGGGTTTTAGATGGAAAGAACACATGGAACTCGCCTACCAAACGTATGCAAGGATACAGTCAACCCATGGACTAAAGTCAACCCACTCTCGATGGCAATTTTAAACCAGAGGACTCTGGCTAAGAGCACAAGAGGAGATAAATCGAGAATTACTGTCATGTTTGCTAGATGTGAAACTGGTTTTTTGTTTTGTCTTTTTGATGTGTGTTGTGTGTTTGAGAGAGTCACGCTTATGTAGCCCAGGTTGGCCTCAAATTCATGATCCTGTTTCAGTCTCCCCAGTGCTGAGATTACAGTGCTGAGATGTGTCACACATCTGGCCTGTGGAAATTATTTTGAACACCCATCTTCTTTTCTTCCCTCCTCTGATTTTTTCAAGACACGGTTTCTTTGTGTAGCCTTGGCTGTCTCAGAACTCTCTCTGTAGACAAGACTGGCCTCGAACTCAGAGGATTGGCCTGCTTGGCCTGCTTCTGCCTCCTGAGGGCTGGGACTGAAGGTGTGAGCCACCACCGCCTGGTTAATACCCACATCTTTTAGGCACGTACTTGGAAGAAGGTAGTGGTGACTGAGATTTGATTTAATGCAGTCCAACAAAGACAGCAAAGGAACAAAGAAGAAAAATGAGATGAGATGAACCATCAATAACCCTTTTTGAAATGGAAGGCATTTATAGCATCTCATATTTCTGTGTATATTTGGAATGTTCCTGGTGACATTTTCAAATATAAAACGCCTGCTGGTAGGGTTGCCAGGAGCACAGGGCTAGGGGCAATCTTGGACACTCTCCCCACCGAACCCCTGTGCACATCTTCAGCTCTTCAACATGGTGCTGAGATACTCTAACATAGCACATGGGCATCAGGGTTGAGGAGAGTCCAAAGGACAATAGTCATGGTTCCTGATTCTTTTAAGGACAAGGGCAGAAGAGGAAGGCCTACCCTTCCTTCTCCAAGAATCTCACTCCATGCTGCCTGTATGCTACCAGCTAGTGCCTCTTCTTCCAAACCACACAGAATCCTTGGCAAGCAAGTGACCCCAAGTTCTTCAAGCTGAGGCCCAAGCAAACAGCCCCACCCCCTTCCCAACTCAGCTGTCGGGAGCAGTGGGGAAAGACCTCACCTTCGGCATCCAGCATCTTAGGGATGTCCAAGAACTTCTCGGCCACATCAAAGGCCGTGTTCAGGTTTGTGAGTGGATCGTCCTAAAGGAGAAAAGGACCAAGGGATCACACAGAGAGCCACGTGTCACAGCCTATCCCAGCTGGGAGGGAGTGGGAGAGGGATGCCTTCCCACAGCTCTTCCCAGGTTCTGGGTAACCAAGGCTGGCCTCAAGACCAGGCAGGGGCCATTAGCTGGAGGTTTAAAACATTCTCTTCCCACCTCAAGCCTCAGTATATCGGGGAAATGAGGTGGAAAATCTGGGCCCCATGCTAGAGTTGGGGTAGAAAATAACTGCTAAGAAATGATGCTGGAAGCAGGGAACCATCAGTCCTAGCAGGACGCATGGATAAAAGAATGCAGACATGGTTTCCTCCATCCAAACTCAACAGCTGGCCTGTGTACTCTTAACCCTGAAAGAGAAGTTAGAAGTTGGAGCTGAACCCTTCTGCTCATGGAAAGATGTTGAGTTCTTCTAGGTAGCCATGGCTTTTTGAGAATCCACATCTCTGCTATCCTCTCCAGAGAACTAAACGGGAAGAGGGGTGTGCAAGGCTGTGGGAGACCTGGCGTCCCTGTACCCTGGGTCAAACCCAAGGTCAGTGTAAAATGGTGCAGCTGAGTGCACAGTCCAGCAGGCAGAACATCAGCCTCCTAAAACGATACAGCTGCCATGGAGGAGGGCACAGAGGGTCCTCAAAAAAACTAAACTCCCACCAGGCGGTAGTGGCACACGCCACACGCCTTTAATCCCAGCACTCCAGAGGCAGAGGCAGAAGCAGGCAAATCTCTGTGAGCTGAAGGTCAGCCTGGTCTATAGAGGGAGTTCCAGGACAGCCAGAGAAACCTTGTCTTGAAACAAAGCAAAGCAAAACAAAACAAAACAAAAACAAAAAAATTAAACTGCTACACCTAAGGTGTGGGGTTTCCCAGGAAAGAGGGGGCTAAAGGATTGTAAGAGCCAGAGAGTTTCCTGTGCTACTGTCTCCTACAAATGCCAGAAGCTATTCTCAAGAAGTCTCGTCAGCGTGGCTGCCTAAACGTGACCTGAACAAAGGTGACATCAATGGACAAGCTAAGGTGGAGAGGAGAAAGCCTCAACCTAGACAAAGAACCACAGGCAACTAAGGGATGCTGAGAGCTGGAGAAATAGTCTTCCCCTGGGAAGAGCAAGCCAAGTGGTTATCTAGTACCATATGGTCGGCCCTGAAGACATATACACACAGGGCAACATTATATGGACTGAGCAGTTTATATTTATGTATTTAGGATCACACATACACATACACACACACAATCACCACCAACACCACCACCAACAATAATAAAGACAACAACGACAACAACAATAAAGAAAAAGAGGCCACGGTTTGAAAGAGCAACAGGGAGAGGGGTGGTCATGTGAGGGTCTGGAAGGAGGAAGAGGAAAATGATGTAACTATATTATAATCTCAAAAGAATTAAACATGGAATTCCCACTCAGTACAGAGGTCCACAGGATTCCTAGGGACACTCAACGAATTGCAAACATGGTCTCAGACAGAGATTTGTATGAAGGTGGTCACAGTGGCCTTGTTCACAGTCAGAAAGCAAAATATGGACTTTTCCCTGCAAAAACAGCCCGGCTGGTAGGCTGGGATTCTCTGGTCCCTTAGAGGTTAGTTTTGAGAATGACAACTCTAGCTCCAGACATGGGGCCAGGCCGCAGGCTCCTCCCTGTTAGCTGACAGGCTCTTGCGGGTGAGCGGAGAGTGGGAAACTATCTGTTCTTTTCTTGCAAATCTTGGTCTTTTTTTTTTTCTTGGTAGATAGCTTACTCATCTATCTACACTCTAAAAGAGGTTGCCAGGGCAAGAACATCAGGACTTTCTTGGTTCCTGGGACACAGGTGTCTGTGGAGAGTAGAAGGCTAGATTGAACACTGCCCTCAGATATCCTGGGGGAAGAGGAGGAACAGGTTTGTACTTCTATAAGATTCCTTGCCAAGAGGCCTATACACCGGCAGGTCGGCCGGTTCTCTTTCTGTGCCGTTCCAGACCAGTGTGCGGCTGAGAAGAGCTCGCGACACTGCCTTCATGGCAGATAAGAATGGCTCAGGACAGGCCTCAACCAAGGTCTAGGCCAGGGTCCTCTGAGCAGCTTGGACACCTACAGTCACCATGAGCTTACAAAAGCCCAACCTCCTCACCCCCTCCACATACACTTCTCATTCAGCAAGATCACCAGGTCAACTAATACCCAAATATAAATGAAGGTGACGTAACGGTATACAACTTCAGCCCCAGGCTGAGGCAAGAGGATCATGGGAGACCTGGAGTTGGAGACCAGCCTGAGTTATAGAGTGAAACTCATTACCACCTCAAAAGTGTAAATAAAACAGAGTACAACACAGGAAACCAAGCCTACAGTGCCTGCCTACACATATACAGCAGGTCAGGACACTGGGACAAAATGTCTCTCAGGATATGAGATGTTTTACATCACCAGTAAGGACTGTCGCCATATAAAACCAGAAATAATGTAAAGGAGAAAGGTCACTCAGCGTACCATCACTTAAACACTGCGGCCTCAGATCTGCGAGTTTTCTCGGTGGGCTGAGTATGTGCGCAGGAATCTGTGATATGCACACCGGGCAATGATTAGAAAAGGCATCTTTCTGCTCACTTCCAGACAGGGCTCAGCCTGGCTGGCCCAGGTCAACACCTTTCATGCTGGGCACTGGGCTCTTAGCAGTGGTCCTGTCCTGTCCTTGCTCAGTTTGTCTCCATTCACTAGGGACTAGCCATCAGGCAGGAGAAGATGGTTCATCAGGTGAGCACACGTACCTTCCGGAGCTTCCCATAGTCGATCAGCTCAGGCCGGTGTCGGTGGATCAAGGCACAGAAACCAAGGCCGTCCTTCCAACTGTCCAGAGAGAAAGAGAGAGATGAGCAAGCTGATGACTTCTGACGTTCACTATGCAATCCTCTGGAGCACAATTTAGAGGAGAGGAGAAAAAGGGAGATTTCTGACTGCCACATTCCCAGGTATTGGGGTCATGCTTCTCGGAGTGGCTGGAAGTCGTGGTGAACCTGCCACATCTACCCTCCCCTCGCTAAGGGCCAGGGCCTTAGCCCATTGGTCTGGAAACCTGGGCTGGGCCTTCCTGCCATGATCTTTGAGGGGGTCTTGCCAGTATCATAAATACGAGCAAGGGTGTACCAGGTAGCAGTCAAGCCTGATATGCTACAGGGAGGGATGGCAGATTCAAAGAGACGGCACCTTTCCCCGGAAGATTCTTTTTCCCTGACTCCTTCCACCAAAGGATGCGGGAGGTCCTGACCTCTGTGGGAGTCTCTGGCTCCAGCACTCACCTGATGTGGAAGTTCTGGATGTTGACATTTTTGTACGGGGCTGTCTTCCTCTGACACCACAGGAGTAACCCTTCTTTAGCTGATGTCTCTGTGAAGAAGGAGGAGGGGAAGAGGGGGTCAGAGGGCTGACCCAGGGGAGTGAGGACACTGCTCCTAAGAGGGCCTACAGGATGGGACCTTAAGACCCCAAGTCTGTTGATAGAAGGAAGAAAGAAGTCCAGGCCATCATGTCTACTTGTTTGACAAAGTTGGAAAGGTTATTTAAGAAACAGGAAGCGGGGCTGGAGAGATGGCTCAGCGGTTAAGAGCACTGACTGCTCTTCCAGAGGTCCTGAGTTCAATTCCCAGTGGGGTGAACATGGAGGAGCAGGAAGGAAGCATTCCTGTCACCCAGGTTCATCCGAAGCCAGGCTTCTTCCTATTGACTGCACCGATTTCGCCCTGGTGCCATGACTCTCTACAGAGTAAGTGGTTTAAACTAAGCCAGGTATCTGAGGGGATGCGGAATTCCCAACTCCAAGACTGCAGACTGCACTGCCTCCAGGTGTTCAGATCTGGGAACTGCAGGTGGTGGCATTTAGTAAAGAACCCGAGAGACCTCATGTATTTCTAACTCATAATATGGACTTTAAAATAAGGTTCAAGGATCACTACAAAGACTATAATTTTTCAAGTGCAATCAATTGGCTTGGGGAGCCAGGTATAGTAGTGTTTCCTTTAGTCCCAGCACTCTGGAGGCTGAGGCAGGTCAATCTCTGGGGGTTCAAGGCCAGTCCAGTCTACATAGCGGGTTCCAAGACAGCCAGCGAGGTACATGGTGAAATCCCGTCTCAAAATATTAAGTAAACAAATTATATATATATTGGCATGGGGCTGGAGAGATGGCTCAGCAGTTGAGAACACTTAGTGCTCTCAGAGAGGTCTCTGGTTCAGTTCTTCCCACCCATGACAGAATAGCTCACAATCACCTGTAACACCAGCTCCAGGAGCCAATGTCTCTGGCATCTGAGGACACCAGCACTCACCTGGACATAACCACATACAGACACACATGCAAAGACACAGTTAGAAATAAAATAAATCTTGATGGGACAGGAGCGATGACTCAGTGGTTAAAGGTACTCATTGCTCTTCCAGGACTCAGGTTCAGCTCCTAGCACTCACACTGGGAAGCTCACAACTCTAATTCCAGTCTCAGGAGGTAAAATGCCCTTTTCTGGACTTGGGACACGAGGCACACACACAGTACACAGATATACATGCAGGTAAAAACACCCGGATACATAAAAGAAAAAACTTAAATATGCATATTTAAAAGCATTTTCACTCAATCGCATTGTTTAAGAAGGTGGTTTTCGCATGCATATATCATGTACATAGCAATCCACAAACAGCAAATGATAAGAGCACCATTATCAGACACAAAGTTCAAAAAATGGCTGGAGTAAGCAACCAAGTACAGAGGGATTACAGTCACGTATCAGGGCGATCTGAAAAATGGCCACCAGGGGGTGCTATGAGAGCAGGGGTGGACATGGGTCAGCTCACTTGCCTATGATTAATCCTTTCCCACTGAGGACCCAGTGAGGCTTTAAGATACTTAACCACAGCAGCCTTGACCTCCTGGAAGTGAGGGATGCTGCTGGGTTAACATATTTTGGGGGAGTTATCTGAAATCATGGCCACTGCCCCAGGTTCTAGATGAGCCTGGAGAGGAAGGCTAGGTGTGGAAGGAAAGGGAGAGGAACAGAACGCAGCAGAAACCCACCTTCCACAGAGATGTCCTGGATGGCAAAGCGAAGGATGATGGTCCAGATCATGCCCAGGGTCATCTTCACATTCCCATCCACAATCTCTATAGAAACAGAGGCAAGACACGTTAGGGGGACTGGAGCAACGGACACACATTCTCGGCATCCCCATGCCGCCCTCTGTACCACTTAGAAATCAGACATCACAAACCCCTCCCATTTCCAGAAGGCGGATTATTTATTTGTTTGTTTGTTTGTTTGTTTGTGCTGGAGACTAAACCCACTCACCTCAAACAGAGTTCACCATGCCTACCCAGCTCTACGGTCAGAAGCTGGTGAAAGTTAGTGGGATAGACTAGGAGAGACACCATGAGAGAAGCCTGTCTGAGCATGGCTCTCTTGGAAGGGTAGGTTCATCAGAAAGGATGCTCTACCTGAACCAGAGTCCTCCAGTCTGACAGACAGGAGGGGACAGATCTCTAAGCTCTCACAGAGCTGTCCTAAGCAGAGGCAACAAACGACCTGGGGGTCTGTGGCCAATCACAGCTCTTAAAACAGTCACTCCTGCAGAGAGCCAGGGTGAAGGACAGAAAGTCACACCGTCCATTTTAAGAGCTGCCATCTTAAGCAACCCTCTGATTGGTCAATTTCAAAGTGTCCTAAGTTTTAAAAATAGATTTTTGTTTTTAAAACCCACTCAAGAAGACAGCTCAGACAACCTGCTAAATTTAGTCCTTGTGCTTTCCAGACCTTATATGCCGCGATTCTATTACATTGTCCTTCCTTTTTTTATATAAAAATATAAATCAAGGCTAGAGAGAGATGGCTCAGTGGTTAAGAGCAGTGGCTGCTCTTCTAGAGGACCCAGGTTCGATTCCCAGCACCCATACGTGGCGGCTCACAATCATCTGTAATTCAAGTTCCAGAGGCTCCAACACACTCTTCTGGCCTCCACAGGCCCCAGGCGAGCATGTGATGCAGACACGCGTGTAGGCAAGCACACACAAAATAAAGGCAAGTAGAACGCCATCCCTCTTCATCAGGTTCTGGCGCTGAACAGTCGGTTATTAATTAACCGGGAAGGACAGAAAAAGAGCAACTTCCCTTGAGGACTCAGCCCCAAGGAGTGGATAAAATACACATGTAAGCCAGTAAATAGCTGTACTATATATACATCAATCTAAGCCACAGAGCTCTCTCGGTCTTGTGTGGGCTGAGAGGTGAGTTCAGCGGCATATCCTTAGTCCTCCCCAGTGCACAGCAGAGGGCAGTGAGCTGGCCCATGGCAAGGTACTCTCAGTGAAGAGCAAGGTACCCAAGTGATATGTTATCTACTCTCTTCTGCAATACCACTGCGTTGGGTCTGCACTGGTGTGCTGGGCAAAGGAACACCAGCGTTCACTTGGGACACGAGACACTGCTCCTGCTGAGCGAGGGCCGCAGGCAAGCAATGGGCCAAGGGTCCATGTGAAAAGTCCCCGAAGAGTCTCGGCAGCAGGCAGCTGTTCTTATGATCAGCCCCTCAGCCAGAGCATTGCAGGAAATACTGCTGGTGAGGTATGAGAGGTGAGGGAGGGTCCTGTCCTGCACTCGGGCTCATGCTGGGATTACCGGAGTGCATTACCAAGCCCCATCTCATAATGGTTCACATTTTTTAAAAGATTTATTTATGTATTACGTGTACAGCATTCTGCCTCCACGTCTGCCTGCAGGCTAGAAGAGGGCACCAGATCTCATTACGGATGGTTGTGAGCCACCAGGTGGTTGCTGGGAATTGAACTCAGGACCTTTGTAAGAACAACCAATGCTCTTAACCTCTGAGCCATCTCCCCAGCCTCATGGTTTACATTTTAAAAGATGTTTTCATCTACAACCTCCAGGATGTTAACGCTCATCCACACTGAAAAAGTTTAAATCGACAGGCACCGAACTCTAAGCTCTCACAGGTAAACAGGCGAGAAACATGGACAAATCCAGAACATGCAATCCAATACATCATTTTCCCAGACGTTAAATTAGTAATCTTTAAAAACAAACCCAAACAGATACATGCTATTATTACACTGCATCTAGAAGCAGAAACTGGCTTTTAAAATGAAAAAAGAAAATCTTTCTGGAAAAGCTGGCAATGGGCAGCAAGCATCTTACAGCGGTTCAGTTCTGGCAATGAAATTCTATCTCTGTGCCTGGCCAAAGACCTGCGGTGCAGAGTAAGGTTTCTGTCTAAATACCCTAGTTGTTCAGTTATTTATCATGGAAACTATGTTCAAAGGACAAAGAGTGACTTCAGTCCCCTGAACCCCACGGCCCTTCTGCTCAAAGTCATATCTTCCCCACCCCACCCAGGCCAGGGGCCAACAAAGCCTCTTAGGCTGGCGGCCTCACAGTTCCTTCTCCCAGAATATCCACATGACTTGTCCCTCCCTCCCCTCCCCCAGGTCAGGTCACTGGAGCCTTCCTTGCCCACCCTCTTGACTCTCCACTGCTCTCTACCTGACACCTGTAGGTATTTCTCATTGTCTTCTGATGGACAAGAGTCAGGACTATTCCTGTCTTGCAACACTGCTCAGAGCCAGCAGGCCTGGCACTGAGTAAGATCTCTACGAATGAATGAATGAAGGAATGAGGCAGGCATGAATCAGGGTGAGTGAGCAGAGGCACACAGGCCTGTCCCAGGCCCTGGAGGACCTATCTGTGCCTGGCCACTCCCTGCAGCCTGGCCACTCCCAAGGCAGGCCCAGGTAACAGCTCAGCGATGCTCAATGGGATGTTAAGGAGCCATTCAGCACTGCATTCCTGAGGATTTGATGACTCAGGGGGAAACGATCCTTACCCTGAAATTTTATGGGCAGCATTTTGACTCTGAGGGGAAATTTTTTTAAGCTTATAAAAGTGATGACAGCGAGGGTCAGCCTTTCTGGAACGAAGGCTCTCCTCCCCTCTGCCCGACTCCATGGGGACCACTCTGCCTCCCCTGGGGACCTTTCAAAAACTAGACAGATTTTGGGGGGGGGGGTCTTCTTTCCCTTCCCCAGAACTTAGTGAATTCTAAGACACAGCAAAGAGACAAAACTAACCCTAGAGAAAAGGAAGGACAGCGGGGTGTGCTCAGCTCAGGTGAGGAAGGACAGCGGGGTGTGCTCAGGTAAAGAATCCCTCACCTCAGCCCCGTCACTCTAGTCTAGGTGCCAGGGGACACATCCCATAGGGATGGATGAGGGTGAGACCTCAGCCTGGAGCCTGATCGGGGCTCTGCTATGGAGGTCCAGTCTGGTTCCGAGTAACCTGACATTTTACCTCTCTGGCAATTTTTCTGAGGCTCAGCAGCAGCCCTCACCCTGGAAGACGGCCTGTCAACCCTACTCACCAGCCTGTCCAGAGAAGGTAATCCATGACTGGCTGCTTCCCTTGGGTTAGGTTCAGGCTAGCACAAGACATCCTCTTCCACCTCTCCCTTCCTCTTTGGGTATCCTTTGCCAAATTTTCCTTTCTAAAATTCTGCTTTTCCTGACTTCTTCGTTTTGTTTTGTTTTTTAAAACCAGTCACAATGGCCCTGCATTTCCCACTCAGGAACAGCTAGTTGAAACTAGGTGAGTCCATCTTTTTTTTTTTTTTTTTTTTAAGGAGAAGCTCTTTCCAATTCTCTGCAGTCCCCACCCATCCCTATTGTTCACCCAAGTTCATTTCCCACACTCTCTCCTTCCCAACCCCAGTGCAGACTGAATCTGTGCCAGATCATCGAGCAGCCTTTCTCTTGGCCTTCCCTGCCTGAGAAAACTCTGCCAGGCTTCAGCCTTTCTTAGTAGAACAAGATGTTCTTTTCTTTTTATTAAGAGGCCAAGAATGTTTTTCCAGCCGCAAAGTGAGTACCTGCCACATACACGCGTGCTTTGAACACACACCCGGCATCAGCAGCCAGAAGCGGTGGCCACAGGCTGGAGAGAACATAGCCTCTGCCCTTGAGTTGCTCAAAACTGCAGAGTTGCCAGGATGCAGAGGTGTGGTTGCCACCTGAGCGCCAGCTCAAAGAGGCAAGACAAGGGTCAGCCGACTTTCTCAATACAGGACTCACCGAGAAATAGTTTTGGCTTCACTGGCCACATGGTCTCTGCAGCAACCACTGAGCTCACTGCTGACACCAAAGGTGGCACCGGATGACGGGCAAACAGATGTGGTTTTGTGTTCATCAGTTCACCAAAACCTTTGTCAACCAGGTTCAACCCGACACACAGCAGTTTGTTGCCCCTGTTAAAGCCGACAGATGACCCTTCTATGTCTAGAAAAAAAGGACTCTTCCCATTGTCCACAGGAGATGGGTTCTTACAGAATTAGAGGGAGCCGTAGCGCCCCCACCCCGGTGCATTTCTCTGGTGTCATATAGAATTGGATTTGTACTGTGGAACAATCTTTGTACACTGCACATGTGTAAGTACTCTCATTAGTTAATAAAGAAGCGAACTGGCCAGTAGCTAAACAGGATTAAGATCAGGTGGGACAGACAAACTGAGAATGCTGGGAGGAAGAAGGGCGGAGTCAGAAGATTTGCCAGCCAGACACAAGAGGAAGCAGGACGCGTACAAAATGAGATTAACGAGCTATGAGCCACATGGTAAGCTTAGATAAGAAATATGGATTAATTTAAGTCATAAGAGCTAGTTAGTAACAAGCCTGAGCTTTAGGCCAAGCATTTAATATTGAGTCTCCGTATCGGTTATTTGGGAACTGGCAGGCGGGAAACAAAGGTCTGCCTACAGATTTGGGTTCTAGTTTGGCCACTCATAGAAGATGGGATCAGAGCAAGCAGCATGGTCATCTGGATGCATGTTTTTCTACAGTGGGGGTGAGCATTAGAGATACTCCATCTTTTGAGGTCACAGGTTAAAGCATTTCAGCATGGCTTTCCTCACGATAAATGAGTCCTCAAATACACAACTGTGGCTATGTCTTGGCCAAGTGAGTAAGATGGTATTTTTCAATTCCTGGCACCCTGCAGCAGGCGCCCAATGAACATGTGCTGTGTTCATAGGTTATGTCATCAGAGGGCCCAGTTAGAATATCCCAGCTTCTCCTATGAGCCAGCACAACATACACCAGAAGACCTGCTCCATTCTAACTGTGAAGGGTATGCGAACAATGGATTCAGCTGTATTAAAAAAAAAAAAAAGGCTTAGAGTGATGGGAAAAGAACAAAAGAACCAGGGAGATGCTACTAAAAATGCTGCATTTTTGAGCAGCAGGGTCTCCCCAGGGCCCTGTCAGCCATGGGTCTGTCTGCACTGTCCAAGCCACAGAGCACCGCTACAGGACACGGAGGGCACTGAGGTATCGGGTAAGGTGCTCAGCACTCTGGGTGTAAGTGCACATCATAAGGACTGTAGTGAAAGAACGGCAAAGGCAAAGGGGTGAGTCCTGGTGTAGCCCTAGGAGGACAGTACCGTCATTACAGCAGTCAGAGCAGAAAGGATCAAGGAAACACTGGTCCCAGGGTATCAAGCCTCACCTTCGGCCCCGATGGACACCAGCTTGACTCCTTTGCTGGCTATGAAATCCAGGGCCTTGTTGACGTTGGAGATCTTGTGCACCCGCATCTTGCCTCTCTCTGGCTTGGCCAAGCGTTCGCCTGATCAAGAGGGAGGAAAATGAAAATGAGACACAATTGTCCAGGAGCCAGAGTCATCCTCACTTTCCCTCATCCAAAATGTTTCTTAAATGGGCAACACATGATTTGTCTCTCAGATGTTTGGAGTTATCACCCAGGAATCAAAGAGAGGTTGAGTCTATCTTGATTCTCAGAGAAAAACCTGCATGCATTCACTCAAAAGTTATAGCTTTATTTTTAAAATACTTTTAAAAGTGTGTGTGTGTGTGTGTGTGTCTGTGTCTGTCTGTCTGTGTGTCTACGTCATATATGTGCAGGTATCCAAGGAAACCAGAAGAGGGCACTAGATCCCTGGAGCTGGAGTTACATGGGCAACTGAGCCTCCAGCTATGGGTATTTGGTACCAAACCCAGGTCCTCTGGAAGAGCAGCAAGCCTCTGTTAATTATTTTTTATGTTCCTAACAGATGCCAGCGATTGAGGTGCTGGGCATCTGAGAGCAAACAAGTTTCTTGCCTTTTATGTAATTGCAGTCCAGTAGGAAAGGACAGGTCTTAAATTAAAAGGCAGAAAAATAAACATATACAATGAGCAAATACCATAGCCACCCTATGGCTTACACCTCCTGAGCAACATCTGAAACGGGTGTAGAGAAGCAAGAAGGAAAAATCAGTAGATGCAGACCAGAGGAGCCCAAGAATATTACAAATGGAGCTTAATGAGCAAGTCTGGGAGTTCAGCAGACCAGAATACCAAGGGACACAAAGCCAGTCAAGACTGTAGTCAGGAGGCTCCAGACAGGAGCAAGGCACATGAGTGGACTAGAGGCATTTTTGGAACATTCTGGCCAAGACTGGTCTAGATGCTGCTGGTGGCCAGGAACTCTGTGGGAAGCTGGGTTTAAAGGGAACAGGATAATTAAGTGGGTAAAGAAATCTCAAGACAACAACACATTCATAGTGGCACAGTTACGGCCAGGCCAGGTGCTCTTAGCAAGTTGACAACAGGAATCAAGGGCAGAGAGCAGAATGGAAAGATCTGGAAAACCTGAATTCTCACCCCCAAAGAGCAAACTAAAAGTTGTGGATAGACAGGGTGTGACTGCTAGAGATCACTGACATTAAAAAGAAGCCAAGGCAGCTTTGATACAATCCAGGAGTTTCTTTCTTAATGGCCTCCCCAGCTACTCCCCCTCCTCCGTGTCAGAACTAACAACCTGTGACTAATAGAAACTTTTTGGGTTCTATTGACTTAGCAGAGTACTAGCTTCCATCAATCCAAAGGCTTAGGATGTCATCAGGGAGCATCTTGGACCTATAGAAAAAGGCTCTCCCGTCTTGTAAGTTTCTCTCTGACGTACCCACCAACGTGTTTTAAGCTCACCTTGATTTATGATTACCTTTGTTCTGTAAAAATCTATAAAAACCTCATGAAACTGCTTCCACACCAGAACATTGGATTTGAGAGAAACCAAATCTGTTTCTGGGCCACGATCACTACAAACAGCCTCAGAACAAACTATCTCTTATTCTCTTATTTAAAAAAAAAAACACACACACACTTTACATGGGGTCAAGAGGACAATGTCCTGATAAGAAGGATGTCTTTGACATGTCAGGAACTGGCCAGACCCCATCTGCCACAGGCTCCATAATATAGAACTATAAACTCTTTCGAAAGAGTTTCCCTTCAGGGGAGAGCAGTGAGGAAGGAGGATGAATTAGAATAAAGCAAGGCATAAGCGTATATAATTATATATAATAAATGCACATATAATGAAACCTATTACTTTGTATGGTAACTTGAAATTCATAGTAATATAAAAGTAAATCAGAAGGGAAAAAAAGTTTTCCTTTCAGAAGAGAGAGCTGCTTGGGTTCGCCGCTTTTCCTAGGTTCAGCTTCTCAAGGCCCAAAGGCCACTGCAGCGTGGGACTTTGGGGGCTTCATCCATATGACACTGGCTTTGCAGCCATGGAGAATTCAATAGTAACAGATCTCTGGTGGCTTCTACCCAGACTTCAAAGGAAGGCCTGGGAGGCTGGAAACGGCTAACACGGTTGAATTACCTACAAAGAGCTCGGTGCGGGTAAAGCCTGTGCTGCAATGGAAACCCCTTGAAGATGCTGGAATGTGGAATGTCTGCTCATGACAGCCTCAGGCAGTGGACGCAGCAACACAAGAGAAAAGCCACATAGAAGGAAGGGCTATCCAGCCCACCACATCCACCATGCCTCCCCAAGACTGGGCATGGCTGTGCGGGCTGTAATCCTTACTCTTCTGAGTTCTGGTCTTATTTTGATACTAGTCTCCCTTTCTATACCCTCTCATTTGTGCCACAATATGTTAGAGGCATGCAAATTTGATTTCTTTATTACAGGGGTTCAGCACTAAGAGACTGCCTTGAATTTCAGTAGGGACTTCGGAACAACGCTGGAATTGTTAAGATCATACAGACTCATGGAGATAGAGTGAATGTAGCCTTTTGGGGTCCAAGGTGGAATGTTAGGGTTTATTGTGACATGTTTGGTGCCAAGTTGACAAGAGGTAGATCTCCACGTCTTGAGTGTTGACTTGAATGGATTAAGAGATGCCAAGATTAGTCAAGTACACACCTGGGTGTTCTCAGAGATCATTAGGGATCTGACCTAATCAACAGATCAATGCCCTGACAGATCCAGAAGACAATGGCAAGATTAAAAGGTGGTGAAAAGCAGAAGGCGGGGCTTTTGGAGAAAGTCCATCATTAGAAAAATGCTCTGGCCTCTTTGTGTACCCCCTTCTCTCGGCTGCTTGCTGCCATGATGCCCACTGATCTGTTCCACCACGTCCTCCTTGCCACTGTGGGCTGACACTTGTGAATTCAAGAGCCAAAATAAGTAATTCCCACCCACCCCCCAGGTGAAAATGGTTAAGGTTCCCACTGTGTACATTTTGCCCTACGCAGGTTTCATTTTAAAGGAAATGTGAAAAGCTGTTCTTAAATAAGCGAGCCTGTCGTTAGTCATGAAGTAATGCAAAGGCACGAGAAACGGAACACGGAACGAACGAGACACGTCATCTGGGGGAGCCTCCCAGTGTGGCAAAGGGCCTGAGGTCTGCTACCTTTTTGGGAATAGTTAGTTGGAGACAAAGCAGGTGCCAGCTCCCAAATGATCCGAAGGGCTCGGCAAAGGAATGTGAGCTCAGGCTGGAAGCCCTGGGGAGGCACAAAAGCCTCTGAGCAGGGAACAACGTGACCATATTTGGGCTGTCAGAGTGCTGGGCGGCAGAGGGGAGGGGAAGGGGCGGAGACCAAACCTAAGGCCTGGGCGGTTTCCTCTAGGTGGGAGTCACCAGAGGCCCACAATACAAAAGGGGGACACAAAGAGTGGGGATGTCAAGGTGTAAAGAAGGGCAGAGGCAGAGCAATCTGTGGTCCTAGGTTAGGCTTTAGGATGACCAGATGTAGTCTCAGCTACTGCTTTGGAACACCCAGGTGGACATGCACAACGCTATGGTTTCTCTCCTAGGGGCTCAGGTCCTGGAAGCTTGACTCTAGGATGGTGATATTCCAAGTGGTAAGACTTTTAAAAAGACAGGGCCTCATAAGGTCATCGGAGTAATCCCTCCACAGAAATAGAGAGTAAGAGATATGACATTTTCATTGATGCTTTTTCTGTATTTTATAGAATATACAAATTTTTATATTTGTATAATTTTGGTCTTATATATTACATAATATATATCAGTGCTTTCATGGGTGTGTGTGTGTGCACCATGTGCTTGCCTGGTCCCCACGGAGGCCAACTCTGGACACGACAGAAGGCAGCCAAACGTCAGGCCAGAACCCAGGCCAGGCCGGCTCACCTGAGATGACCTCCAGGAGCAGCATGAGCTTCAGGCCATCCCGGAAGTCCTCCTCGATGTTCTCGATCTGTGTCCCCGCCTTCCGCAGGTGAGAGTTGCACCAGGCTGTGAACGTCTAACACGAAGGCAAGAAAAGCAGGTGATCAGTCTCCTCAGGAGCCCTACCGTCTCTGTGGCCCTGACCACAGGTCCCAATGACTTCCAGTCCCATCCCTGTCATGTCCCCCCCCACACCCTCCCAGCTGTTCTGTGTAAGATCCTCAGCAGGCGTGTGACACCCTCACTTTACAAGCCACAAGAAGGGCCCAGGGAGGATGGCCACAGTCACAGCAACCAATCAGGAGGCTCTTCACAGAAATGCCAGGGAGGCATCCTTTGCGGCCTAAGGGTACATCAACCAATCAGGACACTCTTCACAGAAATGCACACGAGGCATCCTTTGGGGCCTAAAGGTACCAGGTAGGGGATGGGAATAAATCAGCACCTCCCTTAACGGGTTTTTTTTCCCCAGCCTTCCTCAAAAGCATCATTTCTACCCCCACCTAGAAGGGCCACGGTCTCATTCTTAGCGATCTTCCTCTACAGGTTTAAGAAAGAGTAAAGCCAGAAGTTACCTGCAAAACCCACCAGCACCTCTGGCTAAGTCACTTTATAAAATCCTTTCCCACCTGGTAGCCAACCAGGGGAAAGGATTCCTTTTTGTGGGGGACAGAGTTTGAAGGCATGGTGTCGGGATAAGGAGGAAGTCCCCCAGCATGTGTCTATGGGTATCTGGGTGAGGATGGAGCACCTCAGCTGTAAAACCGTGAAGAATCTCAGGACGGATGGAAGTAAGTTAACTCAGACCATCAACTTTGTAGCTACGTCTCTGTGAGATGGGGTGGGGCACGATTGGGCCCCCAGCCGCAGGCCGGCCACCAGGCAAGGGGACTTTGGCTAATAACACCTCGTGATGACATGGTACAGACATGGGATGGGCTGACCCCACAAACAACAGGAAACAGACGTGTACATTCCAGTTTCTCCTGTTCATTCAGAACTCGGCCAAATCTCAACCCATGGCACCACCACACAAAGCTCAAGAGTCTGGTCCTGTCCACCTCACTGTGGGAGTTGCTCAGCTCTTCCTGCCTACCCTGCAAATCCCATGGCTGAGTTGCATGCTTAGAAGGTCCTCATTTAGGGGAAGTCACTAACATCCCACCTTCCTCTTGCTTTGGGGACCTCCACAGTGAAGAGGCAACAGATGGGCAGAGAAAGACCATCCAACTCGCTGTCAATGGGGACAACAGAACTTGGCTGTCTGGATTTACGAACAAAGTTGAAGGGCCTGTGATAGCAAGAAGGGGGATGGAGAGATGGGAGAGGTCTGAAGGACAGCTCTGGACAAGCTCTGCGCTTCAGTTCTCAGACCTCACTGGTAACTAACTTACCTACCCAGGGCAAACAAGCCACTGCCGAGACAGGGAGAAGGGGCATGTGCCATACCAAATCTTTGGGGAAATCACATCAGATCAGGGCGGGCAAAGGAAAAACAAGCCATTCCTCAGTCTGCTCCGACCTTTGTACCCTGCCTGGCTAACACACCTGCTTTTTAGGACTGGGTACTGATGTCACCTCCCTTAGGAGATGTGTCTGGGTTGGGCATAGAGCCTGCAACACCACGTTCCACTGTTGCTTGGACCCGGCAACATGGCCACTGTTCGGCCACTGGTCAACTCGACACTCCAGACTGGCAGCTCCTGCAGGTCAACTCAGTACTCAACACTCACCTGCCTGTCCTACAGTGCCAATAGGCAAGCTCAGGGCTGCAGTACCAAAGTCTAGACCCTGGAGAGGGATCCCAAAGAACCAGCTTATCGCCTATGTGTGATACTAAGTGGTCAGGGCAGGGAGTGGGTAGGCGGCCATCCTCCCTGGTGCGTAGACACCCTCTGGCCTCAGAGAACAGCTTGGGAGAAAGGGCTGACGGGGTCTTCTGCCCTGGATACCCTGGAGGGGAGGGTGTACTCCACTCCTTAGCTTTTATTTTCATTTTGCTATCGTTTCTTTAGTTGGCATTAAAAAAAAAAATTGCAACCAAAGTATTCTTTTGTTGGCATAAAAAAAAATCCTGCAAAGTGTGTTTAAATCTTTAGAGTAGGCACAATTACTCTGGTTCTACACAGTCTCTCCCAACTGCCTGCCACCTGTCCATACTTTGGCCCATAGCCACCACACTGCACACATCACTGTGGCTAGGGATGGGAGAGTCTTATCCCATGATCGGTATCTCCTATCTCAACACCTAGTTCTTTAGCCTCTTCCAGGCCCACCCTCTAACTTTCAGGGCCTTGACCCTCAGCCAAAGGCCTCCGGAGGCTTTGAGGGAACCTGGCTAGTGCCAGCAACAGGAAGCTCAGGTTCCCGAAGGGAGCCGCCCACCAGAGGGCCACGAGTTCTTCCAGTTTACTAACCTGGCCCCAAGGCAGGCAGGGAGGAGCCGAGGGAGGAAGAGGCTGTTGTAAGAGGGCTGAGCTTGTGAAAGCGGCTAAGTGCGGTAGAAAGCAGCTGGCCCCACTTCCTGGGGAAGCTGCGGGAGCCAAAACAACACCTGTGTTTGTTCAGGCCTCCAGGACAAAGCCCTGAGGCTAAGCCTACCATAAGAGTCAATAAAAGCCCTGGTCCTCATGGCCTCCCGGCTTAGGGCCCCCCCCCACCCCCCGGAGCCCCTCCGAAGTACTAAAGTACCCCTACAAGCAGTAGCCACACAGCTCAGGCATGGGGGACGTGGGGTAATTGAACGTTAAGAACACACTCTTCCCGAGGGCTGTTCTGAATCCACTGTTCTCTAGACTGCCAAAACTCCAGTTCCCTTAGCAATAAAATGAGGATCGCAAGGCACTTTCAAGTCCACAGGATTTAAAACACGATTTACAAAATGCCTGCCATTGTACCCACCCAAAGACCCCAAAACAACAACAAAAACCCAAGCATGGTGACTGGCCTCGAAGGCCTGGCCCCACAATATAAGCTCTCTCTCCACAACCCTTCCCTGCCTCCATCCCCCAAAACCCTTCAAGGTCCCAACTTTCCAGGTGCTGCTCCGAGGAACCTCCGAGCGATTGGTGCTACAGGGTGCTGAGGAATTGATACAGAGGAAGGTGGTTTTGACAGCAGCCTTGTGCGTACCAGCAGAAAAAGGCACTTTGTCCCCAGGGCCCAGGGGAGTCTTGAGTCTTGCTTGTCTTTCTACCATGTTCTCATTTTGCCATTAACCACTACCATGACAATACACCTTTATCATACCTTGGGAATGCCCCTGGTTTTTGAGAATGCATCCTTTCTGGCTCAAAGATGTCTATAGCCACAACAAGACAAGGTGTGTGGTTATATATACTCTTCTCCATGTACCTCAGTTTTCAGAACTGTACAATGGGGACAACAGTTATCTACCAGGCATGCCTGAGGCAAGGCTTAAATGAAATAATACTATCAAAGTAGTAGTATTTGTATTAATAATGGCCTTATGTTAATGTATCTGAAATACAGCAGGCCTGGTGTGGCCACTGCTGTTATCATTACTGTCTCTATTGGAGTCTATGTTAAGATTTCTGAAGAGTCACACCCAGTAGAGATTGGGGTATAGAAGCTTATTCCCACTGCATGAGCCCAGGACTGCGTTTTTAATGTGACAGTCACAGTCTTGACCTTAGTGGAAAGAGGGAAGCAAGCACAGGAAGGCCCCAGGCTCATGTGACATTACTCCACAGAGCAGGAATCTGTAGGACCGCAGACAAGGTGGCCACAGAGATGTCCACAGACACCCACATCTATCACTGTGGGTGAGTGACCTGTCCCAGCTCCAACTCAGCCAACAGCAATACGAACTGTCAACAGGAGATCTGATGAGAGGCCCCTTAAAACCAAGGGAGACTTGGTTTTAACCAAGTTAAAACAGGCATGGCGCCGCATGGCTTTAACCCCAGCAACCCAAGGCAGAGGCAGGTGGATCTCCATGAGTTCAAGACCAGCCTTACATAGTAAGCTCCAGGACCACTTGAGCTATATAATGAGACCCTATCTCAATATGAAAACAAGAAAAACAAAACAAGAGAGGGGCCCCTGGGCTGGCGTGGGGTAGCCACTCAGTAGTTTCTAAGCATCATGGTCGTCATGGCCAGAGAAAGCCACCATCGTTAGAGTCCAGCTGTAAGCACACCCCATCGATGACATTAGACAGCATGCAAATGTCCTCAGTGCACAACTGAGGGCACATGGATCAGGCTACCCAACTGACACCAACGCTAACCCCCTCACAACTTCTGCTCCCCAGAATGACATGGATTTCTCGCTTGGGTATAGACGGCATGCTGGAAGGGGCGCAGAAGCAAGGCTAAAATTTTAAGTGTAAATTTGGTCAAACCAGTGAGGCAAATTTCGTGGAATCCACTGAAAACCAGTCCCTGGAAAGTGACAACATGAGCCAGATGGGTTCAGGAGACCCCGTGTCAGCAGCACTGGCAGGAGAAAGGCAGCCTTTCGGAGCGGAGGCACCTGTGGGCTGGCAGGTGATTGTCAGGAGATGGGAGACCACCCAGTACGGAAGGAGACCAGAACCGGGCAGGAGGAGCAGGACTCGGGAACTGGGTCTCTCTCTCCTACCAGGAGAGAAGACATGTTTGAGGAAGTCATCTCAACTTCTCCAAAGAAGCCGGCCTTGCAGCCCTGCAGCCCCGGGCAGAACAGGCCACAGGTGAGAGATGCAGACTCCGCAGCTGGATGAGGAGACAGCTGCACCCTATGACACTTTGCAGGCGACTTGCTTCTCCAAGCCTCCATGGCCATTATCTGGAAGATCATCGTGACAGCCTAGGCACCTGCTCTCATGAAGATAAAGGACACAGAGCTTTAGGAGACATCACAGTTCACTGGGCTGTGAACCGAGCGTGCTGTATGTCACAGAACGGCACCGTGTAAATGCTGTTGAAGGGGTTCACAGAGCTCTCAGGCTAAGCAAGACCCTTTATAACTGTGATGCTACAGAAACCCGGGCAGCTCCTGAAAGTGTTAAGACCAGTGTGAAGAGTCAGCCACACCAAGCCACGTGCTTTAGTATATAGGCTCTCTCTCTCTCTCTCTCTCTCTCTCTCTCTCTCTCTCTCTCTCTCTCTGTGTGTGTGTGTGTGTGTGTGTTGGGTTTTACAAGACAGGGTTTCTCTATGTAGCTCTGGCTACCCTGAAACTCGCTCTATAGACCAGGCTGGCCTCAAACTCAGTATAATCTGCACTCAGTAAGATCTGCCTGCCTCTACCTCCCATGTGCTGGGATTCAAAGCGTGCGCTACCACTGCCTGGCATATAAACTGAGTATCTTGACCTTGATACTTTAAGAACCTGGGGTTAGAATATTATCCGTTGGAAGAGTAGCGTGGTCTTAGACACCATCAGACCATCATGAACTCTACCTACTAGATGCCAATCACAGTCTATCCCAAGCCAGGTGGTGGTGGCACACACCTTTAATTCTAGCCATGTGGGAGGCAGGCGGATCTCTGTGGGTTCAAGGCCAGCCTGCTCTACAGAATGAATTCCAGGACAGCTAGGGCTACAGAGAGAAACCCTGTCTTGAAAACAACAGCAACAAGTCTACTTCAAACTGAAATAGATCCCAAGATACCCCTGTGAAGAATCTGGTCTAACGGAGGCAAACATATATGTCAGAGATGACAGCATTGTGCTTAGTAAGCACGCACTTGCTGTGAGCTGGACCCTCCCTCTTCTGAGTGCCTTGCCTCTTTTAACTCAGTGGATCTTCACAGTGACACTTCAACAGGAAAAGAAGAAAGGACTTCTATGTGGAACCCCCTCGATCTTTAACTATTGCTACAGTCGAAAATAGAATACTTGCCACGGGAACCCTGTCTGCCTGTCGGCAAAACAAAGCAAAAAGAGTCAACAGCCTAGTCTAAATTAAGTCTTACTAGGTATCTCTCTGCTCCCACGGTGGAAAACCACGGAACCTTTCTAAGTCTGCTAACAAAATAAATTATACCCACACAGCATGCAGTGCATACAATAAGCACACAGTCGATGGCTGTGCCTATCACAGGCAACACTTCTAAAGACCATTGATGACATCAGCCATCTTGAGAAGCTGGGAGCAAGAACTGAGGACGGTCCTGTCAAAAGTAGAGGGGGCACCCTGCGAGGAAGGGAGAAAGCTCCACAGGCGGAACTGATCAACAGCCCATGTGTTTCAGAAAGAACATTAGATGGCTACACACATTCTGCCATGCCTTGTGAACTAAAACAAAGGGTAATGTCCTTGTGCTGGTTTGTCAGTCATTTTGACACAAGCTAGGATCATCTGGGAAGAGAAAAACTTCCTTTGAGGAACTGCCTCCATCAGATTAACCACTAGGCAAATCTACAGGGCATGTTCTTAACTATTGACTGATGGGTGGAAGGGAAGCTCACTGTGGGCAGTGCCACCTCCAGGCAGGCAGGCAGTACTGGGAAGTATAAAAAAGGTTAATTGACTGTGAGCAGCTATCCTCCATGGCTCCTGCTTCCGCCCCACCCCTGAGCTCCTATTTGAGTACCTACCCCAGTTTCCTTCCCTATTGGTGGACGGACAGGACATGTAAGCAAAAATAAATCCGTTTTTCCCCATTACTCATGGTCATGAAGCTTACCATAGCAATGGAAGGCCAACTAGGACAGCCACCCACTATCGTTCCAAAATGAATACCTGCTAATTCCTGTCGGTAGAGCGTATGCAGGGCAATGCCCAATACGACTGTGTGCAGGCTGATTCGTTACAGCTCTAAAGGAAAGCAGCTTGCCAAAGCGAACCAGGACAAGGCTGAACTGTACCCTAATTCGGAGACTCTATCCTGGGTATAAAATGCCAAATAAAGGAAAGGCTGTAGGGGGCTGGAGAGATGGCTCAGTAGTTAAGAGCACCTGCTGTCCTTGCAGAGGACCCAGATCCAGTTTCCAGACCCCACATCTGTAACTCTAATTAAGGGGATCCAATGCCCTCTTCTGGCCTCCATGGGTACCAGGCAGGCATGTAGCACACGCAGGCAAAACACCCATACACATAAAATATTTTTTTAAATAAAGTTCTTTTTTTGTTTTAAAGAAAAGGCTTTAAACATGAAAACATGTTCCCTAGCCTTAATTAAACAAAGAAAATTAGGCTTATTGTATTAATAAGGTATATAGTTAAGTAGATCACCATGTGTTCACTTAGAATAGAAAATGACTACCATGATGGGCTTTGAAACTACATTATTATAAGAAAATGCTTATATGTAATTAACCAAAGTCTGAAACAAGATTGTGCATGTTAACTGCTTATAAACACAGGTTTCAAATTGTGTACAGTCACACAAATACGACAAAATGACTAAGGCCAACTGTGTCCAAACGCAAACACACTTGTGCTCCAGGAATTGGAGTTCCCAAGACCCTGAGCTCTTCTGGCCCCACTGCCTATAAATACAGTTGGTCTGTTACCCTCTCTGCCTTCTCCCCAGCTGGCCTCTTCTTTTGGATATTTGTTCTGCCAAGCCAAAGCCAGGCTGTCCATGCTCAAATGACCATCCAGGAGGCCTCCGGTGACACCAGTACAGAGTAAACAATGCCCCGCAGCCACTTGAGACTGGCTGGGCAGGGACAGGGCAGCAGCCTGCCACAGGCCTAGGCTTTCACCTGCTAGCCACACCTTTCCTGGATACCACTTCCTCTGGCAATCAAGGTTCCCAGCCCCGGTTGACTTCAGGAAAGTTATTGTTCAAAGGACAGGAGTCAGTCAGGAAGCCCGGGCCTGCCCCGCTTCAGCTAGGCATGTGACCTCGGATAAGTTAACCTGTCAGCTCTGAAATCCCATCATCTCATGCTTCAAAAATACAGCTAAAGAGAACACTGGGTGACAACCTTTTGTTCCTCCTCAGTTTCTTCCCAAATAAACTCCACAGGGATGGGTGGTTTAACCTCAAGGGACTCAAAACAAGGCCAGTGTTTCAGTCTCTCTGACCCTCCCCAGCCTAGCAGATAGCTGTTTGCTGCATAGGCTACAGCCTGGTAGCAAGTTGCAGTGATGGTGTGTGCCTGCGATCCCAGCACTCACCAGGCTGGGGAAGGAGAACCATCAGCCTGAGGTTAGCTTGGACTATAATGAAAATGAGAAACCAAAGCTTAATGGCAGAATCTCCCTGGATGACGATACAAGAGAACCTGGGACCAGTGGCCGGCTCCAGGGAAGAGGAGGAGAGGGTTGGGATGGAAGGGAGGGACATTTGCTTTTCATAAGAATATATTCCTTTCTTTTCCTTTGAATTTTACAACACACACTGCCATTATCTATTTAAAAAGTCATGCAAATGTAAAGAAAGTCTGTCTGAAGTGTGTAAATTTCAACATTATTGGCAGACAGCCCTCTGGGATGGGACAGACTAGACTTCCTCTTTCTCTGGGATCGGGGTGGAAGGGTGTTGATGCTGTCTGTTACAGTATCATTGGCTGTTTCTATAATAGGGAGGGGAAACTGCCCCTTACATTTAAAAGAATGAAGGCCGGGGTGTAGTGATTCATGCTTACAACCCCAGTACTTGAGAACTAGAGGCAGGAGGATCAGCACGGGGTCATCCTCAGCCACCCAGAAAGTAGGAGACCAGCCTGGACTATATGCCATCCTGCCTCATAAATTCATACATACACAAAGTAAGAATATGACAGCCCAGTGGTGGCGGCGGCGACTGCCTTTAGCCCACACCTGGGAGGCAGAGGCGGGCAGATCTCTGTTACAAGGCCAGCCTGGTCTGTTGTGGTATATGACTTTAACTATGTAAAGATGTGTTACATTTGTTTATGCTGCATCTAACGACGTAAAGATGTGCTGCTTTGCCTGACTGGTCTAATAGAAAGCTGAGAGACCAACAGCTAGGCAATAGAGATCCCTCGATAAGGCTGGGATGACAGGCAGAGAGAATAAATAGGAGACAGAATCTAGGCTCAAGAGAGAAAAAGGGAGAGGATGAGGAAGAGAAGGGGGAGCAGTAGGACATACGGGAGGAAAGGAAACAGCCCTGGGGTAATATGCAGATGAAGAGAAACAGGTTAATATAAGCTATAAGAGTTAGTGGGACAGGCATAAGCTAAGGGTGAGCATTCACAACTAATAATAAGTCTGTGTGCCATGATTTGGGGACTGGAGGTTCAAGAAAGCCTGTTTGTTACAGATCTACAGAGATTTTTCAGAACAGCCAGGGGTACTCAGAGGGAAAAAAAAAAACCTATTTCAAAAAACAAAAACAAAACAAAATATAATAATAATAAAAATGAAAAAAAAGAATGAGAGAGAGACGGGGGCTGTGAGGAAACCAAATCCCCTGGTAAAATTCCACAAGAAAAGGCATAACTAGAGAGAGAGAGAGAGAGAGAGAGAGAGAGAGAGAGAGAGAGAGAGAGAGAGGACAATCCGGCATCTGGAACAAAAAGTTCCCCCATAGCTAAGTCTATAATGGTAAATTGTAGGGAGAATCAAAGTATGCCACATGGTCCCAGAAGCCCCAAAAGAGCAGCGAAGCTTGAAGGTGGGATGAAACTTTCGGTACAAACTGGCAATTCTAGGCAAACAAAATTTAAAAAACAAAAACCACTGGCTCCTACAGCCTTCCAACCTCAGCCAGCACCACGCTGGCTGAGATGCCAAGGGTACTGGTCAGAGCCAGATCCCAACTGTGCTGTGAAAGCATCAGGCCAGAGTCCCTGGTGTGCTTGGGTTTAAGTCCCCGACTCCACCTGCCAGCTAACAAAGGGAGGGTGACTCCCCAGGGCCCCCCTAGAGGTCCTCAGAGTTCACGCACGAGCGGGCCTGCTCTGTAGGTGGTAGTCCCTCTAGGCAGAGACCTACCCAGAAGAGACTTCCAATGCCTGGTGTGCTGGTAGTGTAAACAGGAGTGTCTGGTTAGCTTATCAAGGGCGGTCTGCCAGCCTTTCAAGGCAAGAGTCAGCTGCTTCACCCGCAGATAAAAAGGCAGAGCTCCACCGACCACCTCCACCCAGATCTGTTTACTTTCCGCCCACTTGGGAGCTGCTGTGAAGGAGACTTCAACCACTGGTTGCTCTCTAAGTCACCCCCTGCCCCCCCTACACCCATATACCCTCATACTAATGTTGTGGGTCAAGGAAACTCAGAATGCAGATGGCCAAACAGGCTAAGCTCTGGGGGCCGACAGGCTGAGCTTTAGCCCTGACCTAACCTCTCACTAGCCCTGACTCACAGTCTGAAGATCCATCCACAGAGGTAGACCTACTTACTGGTTAGTGCTCTGTCCACAACAGACAGATATCTTAAAAATGACAACCCAGCTGGTCCAAGTGACCTTACTTAATCCACCTGCGCCTAAGTGCCTGGCCTGACAAAGGGGATAAACAATGTCACTACTTCCGGGGCTGTTAGGATTAAGACAATGCATGCTAACCAGTCAGCAAATGCCCTCCCTGGTCATAGCAGGAGCCCAATCAATGTCCATTGTCACTTCCTCTTCCCTTTCTGTTTAATCAGAGTTAATCATTCACAGAGCACCAAGTATTGGCAAGAGAGAGGTTCAGCTATTTTTCTCCCGCTCGTGAGGAGACCCAAATCAGCCTGTAGCAGAAGGGGAGCTGTGTTTTCTGGTTTGTGTCCATCTACACAGCCCATTTCTGGAGACACAGTGCCAAAGACCAGAAGGGTCACCCAGGTCAAAGTGGCTGTTGAACCTAAGTCCTTGCTTGTAAAGGGCCCACCAGGAGGCCCTGGCATGCTCTTCCCTGCCCTGTGCAGATTGAACCTGTGCACCCTGGGAGAATTCAGGACACTGGGACACAATCCCAGCGGAGAAACTGTCCTCTTAGCCCCTTGCTACTGAGAGTCAACCGCACCTACCAATCTGCCACCATCAAAACCCCACCACTGTCCTGCTCCGAGAGACTGCAGAGTCCCCAGCAAATGCCGCAGCCACGGGAAGCTCTGTCCGACACCAGTTTTATCGACCCAGACTTGCTTGGTCTCTCTGAGTCTTGATTCCAGCACTAGTGAGGGACAAAAACAACCTCAGTTCCCTAGGACTATTGTGAGCTAGTGCGATGGGCTCAGTCTAGAGCTCGTTCCGTGTGTGTGTGTGTGTGTGTGTGTGTGTGTGT
Source organism: Myodes glareolus (assembly GCF_982192425.1). Classification (NCBI taxonomy): domain Eukaryota; kingdom Metazoa; phylum Chordata; class Mammalia; order Rodentia; family Cricetidae; genus Myodes; species Myodes glareolus. The sequence continues at coordinate 46,073,057 of NC_142036.1, read as the reverse complement.
GTGTGTGTGTGTTCATTCCATTCCCTTCACAGGGACAAAGTATATTACTAAGTAAAGCTAGGCAAAAGGCTCAGGCTGTAAAGCCCAGCCTGGGAGTCTGAGGCAGGAGGATTATGAGGTAGAAGCCACCCTCTGGGCTACAGAGCAAGACAGAAAGGAAGGAAGGAAGGAAGGAAGGAAGGAAGGAAGGAAGGAAGGAAGGAAGGAAGGAAGGAAGGAAGGAAGGAAGGAAGGAAGGAAAAAAGGAAGGAAGGAAGGAAGGAAGGAAGGAAGGAAGGAAGGAAGGAAGGAAGGAAGGAAGGAAAATGACTGGGTGTGGTGGCACATGCCTTTAAAAATCCTAGCACTGAGGAGGGAGTCAGGCAGATTTCTGTGGGTTTGAGGCCAGCCTGGTCTACTTAGTATGTTCCAGGCTAGCCAGAGATACACAGTGAGACCCTGTCTCCAAAATTAATTATTAATTAGACAGTGGTTGCTTAGGGCTAGGGGTGATAGCCAAGGCGTATGAAATTTATTTTTCTATGTTTTCAAATTGGTTGCATTTACCAATAAAATACAGTGAAAAGTATTAAGTTATAAAATTCTACCCCCATGAAGGGTCTATTTAAATTTTTCTTAACCCAACAAGTTAAATATTCTAGAATCCCACTAAATCTTTTATGATAACTTGGGTCTTTTTTTTTTTGTCTCTGTCCATGTGACCCTTTGGAAGAAACCTGCCTCAAAAGCAGGCTGTGGCTCCTTCACTACTAGCGAAAGGGACTGGGGCTCCCTATACCACTACCCAGAGGCCTTCAAGCCAGCAGGAATGAGGATTTGAAGGCTAATGGAGCAAGCAGGCTTTCTCTCAGCAGAGTGGCACCCCATCCCAGCAGGCCAGTGGGGGAGCGGGGAAGCTCTTGTCCCCCAACTTAACATCCTGAATGAGTGCTTCTGGCCCTTGCTGAGCTGACAGCACACAGACCTCAGCCAGCTAAGACCCACAGGACTGGCCTGCACATTCCTTCCCCATAGAAGGAAAAGCCACCTACAAGTGAGCTCATTTGGTTTTTTATCTGGCACAGATGCTAAAGCCTACAGGTCACCCAGTTCCACAGAGAACTCCCACAGATGACAAAGCCTGCTAATCTTCAATATGGGGCTCTGTGGTCTGGCCGGGTCTAGACCCTAACGAATCTCCTCTGTGGTGTTGAGAGATGGCATTGACGCACTAATGGTTGCACCTGTGTGTGAGAGGCTCCATCTACCCCCTTCCAGGCTGATGGAAAAGCACTTGATTTATGGTGGGGGCTCAGAAAACGGAATCGGGTTAGCATCCATTTCTTCCTGGGTCATTTCTGTGGAATGCGCCGTGCTGACCAGGAGTGAAGAGCTGGACTGGATTCCAGGCCCCTCTATGGAATCTGCTCTCCGGGGTCAAGCCACAAATCACAATTTGTTTGGTTTTAAGACAGAGTCTCATGTAACCCAGGCTTGGCCTAAAACTCACTATGTAACAGACTGACCATGAACTCCTACAGACAGGGAACGGCCCGTTTATGTGCTGTATTTTACCAGCTTACCACATCCTCAGCACAAACTCCCAAATTGCTTAAATGAAGAAACTGTCCGTGTCTCCCCTCTCTGTACCAGACCTTCTGCTCTGACCTATACCACAGTCCACACCCGGGCTTATCTAGAATATTTGGCACAGTGGCCAGTAACTCCAACCTCCATGCAATGGCTGGAGACAGCTGGGATCCCATCTTGTCAACAGGTTTCGGGGATTTGAGAGGGGGTTTCTGGAGGTCACCAGCTCCACAGAGATGTATCTGTCTGTAACGGACACCAAGCACCCTCAAGAGCAGCCTGGGCCCAGAATCTGGGTTCACACAGACGAACCCAATGATGGAAAGGGATGGGAACACAGAAGGATGGAGAAGGCGGCTCGGTGGAAGGGGCCTCCAACTAGAACTCAGAGGAGAGTCACGGGAGCACTTGTTAGAATCCGGATGGCCGTGTTCCGCCAGAGCACCTGCCAGTGCTCTGGGAAGGTGGAGACATTTCATTTCTGTGGATGCTGCTGTTCTGGGAAGCCCCCTGTCTAACAACCTCAGACTTGGTGGTTAAGATGTGAGTTGATGCACTCTCGGTCTGCCGCTTTACTGGCCTTGGGATCTAAATCACTTCCCATCCTTTCTGAGCCCATTTCCAGGATACTTTTTTGCTGAGTGGTAGAGGAGCTTGCCTATGCAAAACCCTAGCACAGCCAAAGAAATCTGAAGTACAAGAAGAAAGGAAAGGGTAAGGGTAGAAAATGCAAAGAAACGAGACTGTGGAAACCCGTCTGGGGCCATGGAATTGCGGTAGAAATGGTTCTCCAAACCCTAGAGAAGTCATGGAGGACGCTGTGTGACAAGGGGACTCTACTGCATGTCTAGAGAGTGGTCTTGCATCTCGCGAGGGACTTCAAGGTGCACTCACCCTATAACCCAGCATCCCCCATCCAGGACATTCTCCCATGGCTGAATACTGGGTCGCATTGCTGGCAGGAAAGAGTGAAGGGGGGGGGGTCTGAGAGGGTCTGTTGTGGGGAGTGTTGTGTAGGAAACGTGACAGGCACACAGTTGTTCATCTTGTATGGACCCACAATGACAGTGGGCCCTGAACAAAGAGCCTAATCACCTCAGTCCCCTTTACCTGAGGTCCAATCAAGTTTCTTTTGATTGCGCACACACAGTAAAGATCAGCACCTTTAAAGGTAGTCCAGAGTCGCATGGTGGTGATGCACACCTCTAATCCCAGCACTCGGGAGGCAGAGGCAGGCAGTTTGAAGCCAGCCTGGTCTACAGAGCGAGTTCCAGGACAGCCAGGACTAAGAGAAACCCGTCTCCCCCGCCCCCCCAAAAAAAAGTAGTCCAGAGGGCTGGGGCTATAGCTCAGTGTTAGAGCACTAACGAGTATGTGCCAGGCCCCGGATCAGTTCCCAGAACTACATACATGCATGTGTGCACACACAGAAAACAGCATAGATACTCCGAACCCCGGCAGTAAGGAGAAGCAGGGAACCCTCGCCTCTGTTAGCCAGTGGGGCCTGTTACAATCACTGCACTCCCAGCCTGTCCAGGAGCCTAGCACAACAGACTTGTTGCCCTGGCAACTGGTTAACCCCTCGGCATGACCAGCCGGACTCTGGGGACAGGGCAGACAGATCTGTAGCAGGCAGTTGAGGCACAGGTAAGCCTCTGTGGGAGTGTGTGAATGAAGATCTGGCATTTCTGACTATGCTAGGATGCTTGGAGACCTCCAGCTAGCGCCCAATCAGAGGCCTCATCTGGACTTCGGTGTGGTCACTGCCCTCCTCTGAGATCAAAGAGACTCCACCACTCGTTCCCCTAAAAGGGCTCCTGGGCTGCAGATTAAGTCCCAGGCCTGCTATGGGGTCCAGCCTCTTCCAAACTGTGAGAGGAAAACAGTGTTACAGCCTCACTGAAGGGATGAGGCCGAATGCAAAGAGAACGGCTTGGAGCCCTAAGAGGAGAGGAAGCAATCAATCAAGCTCTGTAACTGTTCAATGACTTCGGCTATTAGAGCCACCCAGCGAGCGGCTGGCTCTCTCAGTATGTCTATCCAACTCATTAAGTCACCACCGAGGCATGCATCATCTCAGCTGATCTGCTCCACAACCCTCCTTTAAAGGAGGAGACGGGCGAGCAGCAAGAGTAACCCCAACAGCAGCCGCGAGTGGCAGAAGTGAGGTCTGCACTGTGGCTCACGGGACAGCTGAGGCTCTTCTAGGGAAGCCATCTAGTCGTAAAGACTCTGTTTGACTAGCCAGCTCTGCCTGCCACCTTGGAGGAAATCTAGATCAGGATAGAGAGCCACGTGGAGACTTTTTCAGTTGTCTCCAGACAGTCTGGGACCGAGGAGGGCAGCTAAAGGGCAGCCCAGGACACAGACCCGAGACTCAACCTCCTCCAATGCTTAGATTAAGCCAAGAGAGGGGCCCTGGCCCTGTGGCTCCCTGGGGATGCAGAATGGGTTGGGTCAGGCAGGAGTCTCTTCTAAGGCTCAGTTTGGGGAAGGTAGGAAAGGGGTTTGAATTCTTGTCTCTTGGCTTCTGAACACAAAGCCCATTGAAAAAGACAATGAATCATTAAAGAGGCAGCCAAGCTGGTGGTGTGGATGCCAGGGTGTGAGCAGCCAGCTTGTTTGGACTTGGGGCTGGCCCCCTTACAGCAGCCTCTCACAGCAGGCCGGTGCAGATCCTCCCTGACCTGCCTATGCTCTTCCCACCTCCCTCAGGGAGTTGAAGCTGACTCACTCATTCATTCATTTGCTCATTCATTCGTTCTGAGTACTGAGTACTCAGTAAATAAAACCAGTCCCTAGGTCATGGAACCTAGGGCTTAATAGGGGAAATAAACGGCAAGGGTATACAGACCAGGGACCGTCACATGAGTGATGGGTGGGTTCTGGCCTGACTCCTGCTCCAAAGACAGTGACTTAGGAGGAAGGTCTCCAAATGCGAGGCCCTGATAATAAAAGTTATTCATTTTTACACCAGCAATGAGAACCGAGCTGCACGCACACGCTGGGGTAAGGGGAGATGTCATCCAAGCGGAGGAAGCAAAGGCAAAGCTGTAGTTAGGGCAGAAGGCTACCCAAACAAACAAACAAAATAAAACCATAGCCCCCATGGCTAACATCAGAGGTGAGTGGCGCCAGAGTCCCAGGAATCTGGGTGCCCACAGAACGTGAAGATCGCTTCCCCTGAGGACAACAGAAGCCACTGGAGATCTCTGGACTGATTTCAGCTGAAATCAATGGAGGGGTGACAAGGTGGGATTGATTATGGGTGACAATAACACCTGCGTCTTGGAAGGCACGTCAGACTGTTGCAAGCAGGAGGGGCAACCTGAGACAAGAGGCGCTCAGACCCAGGTGGTGAAGGCAGAGAGGTAGGCGGAGCCCAGAGACCCTCTAGGAAGGAGGGGAGGGAGAGTTCAGAGCCCGTCCCACCCCTACCCCACCAGGTGCAGACCTGAGCTGAGTCCACGAGACCTGAGACAACCACCCTCGCAGTGGCTCCTGCGGCTCACCACCACTCAGACAAACCACCCTGGAGTGCGAGAGTCTCCAGAGTCCACCAGCAGAGCAGGGGTGTGGAGAACCAAGAGAGCATCTTCTCCAAGGCACCGAACCACTAAGCCAGCATGGCTAGCTGCCACACCTGCACACATTCCCGTCTGAGCAGGGGAGCCAGCTTTGCCCAGGTTTCTACAAAGCTCTCCAGACCAATCAAGATCGTCGAGGGACACTATCTACCCATGCAACTTCCTCAATAGCCTTGGCATGCACTGCGGCCCTGCCTACCTAGCTTGTGCCACCTAAAACATGCCTTTCCTTCTACATTCCGACACCTGTTGATGCTCAACGGCTCTGGGAAGATGCCCAAGGCCCACCAGGCTCGCCTGGGTCCTAGTTTTCAGAAGGAACACCTGGAGCTCCACCTTGCCATCTGTCCCCTCGGTTGGTCTTTATGGGCCCCTGAGACAACCTGTGTGTCACCCCTTCCCGTCATCCTCTTCCCATCCCCTACTTCTCCACACTTGAAAGCAACATTTGCTGCAAAACGGACACACCGCATCAGAAGACCTGAGTTCTAATTCTGGGTCCACCACTGGGGACAAGCTTCCCATCTACAACGCCCCCCACTTCCCGGGAGTCCTACCTGCTTCCTATCAAGGGGCAACGTCTGGTGAAGATCGGTTATACAGGGAGAGTGAGCTGAAGGGAAAAAACAAGTCACACTTCCCAAATTGGCCCCATTACCTCAAACACTGTCAGAAATCCCACCCTGGCAAATGCCACTCTAGTTCAGGAGTCCTAGGGTGGGGCCCACAAATTGATATTGTACCAGGTACTCCAGGCGAATCCTATAATCGGGCAAGCTTGGGCAACTGTGGGCTAAAGAAATGCAAAAGAAGTTGAGGGCCCGTGCTGCTAAAAGTGCAGTTCGGTTCCTCCCGCTGTTCTCACACCCGCCTACAAAAGCTCACCAGGTACAAGGCAGCAGCCGAGGTGGCCCTACATCCACCACCTAGTTCTAACAGCGTCCACACAAGACACACAAACCTCTCTCTGTTGATGAGGACATCAGAGGCCAAGAAGAAGGTCCAGGGGGTAAAGCGCTTGCTGCACAAGGTTTCCCGGTGCCATGTAAAAGCCTGGCATGGTGACAGGTGACAGCAACCGCAGCGCTAAGGGAGCAGAGGCCAGTGACACCTTCAAGCTCCCTGGCCAGCCAGTCTAGCTGAATTACAGTGAGCTCCAGGTTCAGTCTGAGCAACTAAAGACAACACTGGACATCAAGGCCACGTGCAGCACACGTGCAACCACATGAACTCATATGCCAAAAAAAAAACAAAAAACAAACAAACAAAAAAGAAAAGGGGCAGGGGGAGAAACTGAGGCTCAAAGAGGCCTACTCTCGCCCTGCGACTGCTGGCGATCCACTCGCCTGCAGGAAGAAAGCAGCAGAGGTGGCCCCAGCAGAACTCAGGTGGCCTACCCACTCCCCCGAGACTGGACAAGGTCCCACACAGGAGTGGAAAGAGTCATCCTGCAGGAGGAAGGGACATCGGTTGTGTGCAGATGGAGAAGCGGCTCTGGAGCTTGCCATCTAGAAAGAAAAGTACAGCCCCCCTATGAAACAGTCGCACAGTAACCAGAGTGGCTGGGATGCTCCAGCTGGAGTGAAGCCAGGATGTGCAAGATCAGGGAGCCCAGTGCGCTGGAACGAGGCCCATAGCACCCTGGACCCCTTCTCAGCGTCACACATAATCCCAGTCTGGTGTACACAGCCAGCACCATGCCAAAGTTTAGTAACTCCTCTCTGCCCGGGGAGGAAGCGGTTTCCATCTCCTGGAGAGTGCCCACCACCTGGCAACTCCTTCTTCTCACAGCCTCTCCTAGAAGCCTGGCCTAGAACAGACCAAAGAGACAGAGGAAAAGCACAGGGGGCCCAAAGTCCCGCCTTCCTGCAGAACGTCCCCAGGCTTCCCCGGCGGAAAGGGGGAGAGCGAGTGGAGGGGACCCATCAACGACCCATCAAGGACAGCTGGCCCTTATTCACTTGGCACTTTATACCAAAGGTCACACTTACTCTTCCCAGCAAGTTTATTAAGAGGCACGTTGCTTTGATCCCCATTTTAAAGATGGAAACACCGATGTTCAGGAGGGTGAATGAGCAAAGAGATAGCCCAGGGGTGAAGCGATGCCTCAGCCAGCAAGGTGCTTGCTGGCCGACATGACAGCCTGAGTTCCAGCCCTGAGACCCACATGGTGGAAGGGAACAACCCCTACAAGTTGTCCTCTGACCTCCCGGGGAGCACTATGCTCACACGCAAACACATACACGCTAAGTGTAGTATTCAAAAAGAAAAAAAAAAAAAAAAAAGATGAGTTGGCCCCAAGCCCCAAAGCAGAGTTCCCTAACACCAGACCCCTAATTTCCTCTGCCTTCTTGCCATCTGTGGGTGTCCTCATCAGGACAGAGGCTGCTGCCTTCCTATGATTGGACTTAACAGCTTTTCAATTTTCTGGTGCTTCTGAGGACGAACTCAGCGGAAACCATGGTGGAATTCTGAATCATCCCCCAGCATAATCCTTCTGTGATACTGGGCAATAGCAGTGAGTGCCGCTCCCACCAGAGAACAGTGCATTCCCAAGGGGGGGGGGGGGGAACTGGGCTGGAGAGATGGCTCAGTAGTTAAGAGCCCATAATTCTTGAAGTGGACCCAAGTTTAGTGGTCTAGCATCCATGGTGGACAGCTCACAACTACCGCAAGTCCACCTCCAGGAGATCCAAGGCCCTCCTCTGGCTTCCTTGGCCACCTGCATCCACATGTACATACACACAAACAAACAACACACACACAAACACTTTAAATCTTAGATCAGAGAGATGGCTCAGTGGTTACAAGTGCATAGTGTTCTTACAGAGGACCTGAGCTCACAACTGTCTGGAACTCCAGCTCACGAAGATCCAACACTCCTTGGGCACATACACAGAAAAATATACGAACACATAAATAGTATTAAATAAGTAAAATAAACTTTAAAAGCAGGGCAGAGGACAACCAGTGCTCTCGAGTACACCATTTGCTAAGCTAGATAGAATGCTGGGGAAGTTAGCTACGTTGGCAGGATATTTCCAACTTCCCAAGGTTTTATTGGAAACGTGGCCTCCATACAAGTCAAGAATCATCGGTGCAGGGTACTGGACCTGCCACTACTAGCCCCTGAGAAAGAATTAAAAATGGCCCCACTCTCGGGGAGCTCCAATTTCACTGGCAGGCCCACTATCAATGAGGGCTTCATAAGCAGCAGAGAGCACCCCAGAGGGGACTGCATGCAGTGGGGTGGGGTCAGGAATAAACACGGGCAGCTTGGAGTGGAGCCTACACTAGCAGCAGGCAGAGGCCCGTTTTGCCTAGCTCGACTGAAGGGGCTTGGATCTGGAGGCTGGAAATACAGGGGCCAACCACCTGCTGGCTACAGCAGCCTGAGAGAGAGCGGGAACCAGGACAGAGGATCCTACTGTTAAAGAAACAGATGGTGCTGAGCTCCAGGGGAAGCTAGGAAGTTTTGCATTAGTGTCTCTGGAACTCCCTGGCCAAAAATGTGTCATACTCTAACCCTTGAGAGAGAAAAGGCTGGGGGGTAAAGTGAGTGGAAGGAGGTGAGGACAACAGCCACCTGGGGGGGGGTCCCACTAATCCCTGGGGTACCTAGGAGGGTGCAATCCTCTGAGGCTAGAAGGGATGGGGAAGAAAGGAGAGAGTGGGGACCGGGACCCAAAGGCCTCTTCTCTCAATAGGAGATACTGAAACTTCAAACTAGCCCTGTATATGGTTCCAGACTTCAGAGCTGTGTGGCAGCCAGCACTAGACATAGTGCATCCTTGGGGACCCTGCTGGCTAGCCTACTGGCCTTTACAGACAGCTACTGTGGCAAGCCCAGTCAGGAGGAGAAGAGAATGGAGTATCTCTAAGGCCTTCTGCTGGGTTGCCAACTCCACTTGGGGGGCTCGAAGTGCCTCACAGGCACACACACGGATGCCAAGACCTAACTACCCACCAAATTTCATAGCAATGGTTTTTTTTATTTTGTTTTGCGGGGAAGGAGGGAGTTTAAGATAGGGTTTCTTTGTGTAGCCCTCGCTGTCCTGGAACTCACTCTGGAGACCAAGCTGGCCTCTAACTCACAGAAATTCAGCTACCTCTGCCTTCTGAGTGCTGGGATTAAAGGTGTGCGCCACCACCGCCCAGTTTCATAGTAATATTATTCTTGATAGCCAAGATATGGAAATAACCTAAATGTCTGTCTATACATAAACAGACAAAATGTGCTAAAACGAAAATGGAATATTATTCAGTCTTAAAAAGGAAATTCTGACACCGGATACTACTTGAACGATCTAAAGTGAAACAACCCAATCACAAAAGGACAAGCATAAGATACGTCCACTTCTATGGGAACCTAGAATAACAGTGATCGATTTCATAGATCTGCATGGCTTCCAGAGACTGGGGCTGTGCTGTTTTAATGAGTACAAAGTTTCAGGTTTGCAGGGTGAAAAAAAAGTCCTGGAAATGATGGTAATCATGGCTGCACAACAATGTAAGTGTTTAATGTCACTCAACTGCAAACTTAATGTGGCTAAAACTGGCAAATATATACACATACACACATATGCTTACTACAGTACAGGGTTTAATTTTATGCATATAGTTAAACATGAAATCTCCATGTGGCATAAAAAAATAGTGTTGTGGCTGTAAAGATAGCTCAGTGGCTAAAAGCACTGTCTGCTCTTGCAGAGGGCTAGGATTAGATTCCCAGCACCTCCATGGTGGCTCACAACTGTCTGTAACTTCAGTCCCAAGAGATCTGACCCCTCTTCTGACCTTCTCAGGTACTGTTATACACATGGTGCACAGGCATACTTACAGGAAGAAAAACAAAAAAAAACCCTCATACACATAAAATAAAAATAAATCAATCTTGCTGGGCATGGTGGTTCATGCCTTTAATTCTAGCATTCATGTTGGACATGGAAGGCAGAAGCAAGCAAGCTCTGTGACTCTGCAGCCAATCTGGACTACATATCAAATTCTAGGACAACCAGAGTTATAGAGTGATCCTGTCTCAACAAAAGCAGACACTAATATTTATATACCAAAATCATTTCAAATGAATATACCAGGACTGAACAGTGGCGGTGCGCGCCTTTGATCCCAGCACTCAGGACACAGAGATAAGAAGGTCTCTGAGCTGGAGACTAGTTTGGTCTACAGAGGGAGTTCCAGGACAACGAAGGCTATACAGCCTCAGGCCCTTCTCTGCCCTCTGCCCTGGCACACAGACAGGAGGGAAGTGCCTCACCCACAGCTAGGGGAGAAGCAAACTGGAGGCCCCTCCCCAGGTCCTGACTCCAGGGTGACTCAGGCCTCAGTTTCTCCAGAAGGAAGTGAGCCAAGTCACTCAAGTCTGCCTTTCTTCCCCTCCTAGGAAGACACAAGGGGATGGATGATTCAACCCAGATCCCACTTCATTCCAACTGCACTAGTGATGCACACATCCCACACACCACCCTACACGACAGGAAGTCACAAACGACAGGACACGGTCTTCAATCTCTACCCCCAGTTCCCGACATCCTACCCTCAGCTCCCAACTTAAGTACACTGGGAGAGGTATAAGCAAGGTCTGGGCCCACCCCCAGATCTTCAACCTGGTTCAGTGTTCTGGTGCTCTGTTTCCTCATCAGTAACTTAAAGAAAGGGGTGGGGCAGAGGAAGTGCTGAGAGCTTCGGGGCTTCTGGAAGAGCAGGGTTGAGAAAGGACAAGAGAAGACAAAATGTGGCCTTGGAACTGGGCAAGCTTGAAGACAAACTCATGGCTGGCACCCCTCCAGAGGCACCGGTTCCAACTGGAACACCTGCGTCACCCCTTCCCCCAGAGCCAAGCCATCCCATCACACAGTGTTTTCTGAGCTCCCACAGGCTACTGTTGGGGACAGTGGTGAGCAAACTCAGCCTGTGAGATGTGCACAGCCTGGCAAACTTCCCTATGGACCTATAAGACCTGCCACCCCATCTCTTGTCACCAGAACCTGTGCGTGGGGGCAGGCAGGGTTGGGGGCATGGATGGGTAATATGAACAACAAGGCAAAGGGGAGCCACATGGAGCCATAATGGACACAAAGGAAATGGACATGGTTTGACTCCCAGGTCTGCCACTCACTTGCTGTGTAACTTTGTAAGAGCTTGGTCGGTTGTCTGGGCCTCTGTTTTTCTACTGACGGCGGGGACAGACTTTGAGGTCCCCTGTGACAGTCCACAAAGTCATCACGGGAGGAAAGCTTGCTGGAGCCACCCCTCAGTCTGCAGCTTCCGGTGGCCCTGCTTGGACTCAGCAGCGGCTGACCCACCCGGGGCCTGCAGACTGTAGACAAACGAGCTGACAGGCAGCCAACTCTGGAGAGTGCTGAGGCACGAGGGACGCGGCTCCGGCCTGGCAGAGTCCAGCTGCTGGAGGCTGTGTGAAGGCAAACATCCTGTTTTAACGGCAGAAATGAAATGGTGTGGCCATCTTCTCAGAGTTGGAACCAGCTGGCTGAGATGGGGTTAGGGAACAAGACGGTGGCTACGTGCATTGTCTTTGTGCCTTGTGCCGCCAGGCCTGGTGCTGGGAATGGGTAACCCTCCCACCCCCCAGCTCAGCCGGATTTTAACCATAAACACAGCCTTTTTTTCTAAAGGAAGGGCTTAACACAAACCAGATGCTTGGGGACTTTTCTCCCCAGCCCCCTCCCTGGCACTAAAATTAAACGCTCAGTATGGCCTCTGCCAAAATTCACTAGAAGGTCCGGCCTTAAAGAGCCAGAGCTTCCAGTTCTCACCCTTGCACACTCTCAATAACATCCCCAGCTAAACAAACGACAAAGTGCCCCCAACGCTGAGCGTGGTGGCTCCTGAGAGTCTGACACCCATGCAGATGGGGACAAGCCTGGAAAGGGAAGAGGCTAAAGAAGTACTGATCCCCCATCCCAGGTTGCCATTGGCACAAAAAGACAAACAGGGCAGCCTGGGCATGGGAAGGCTGTCCTAGCCAGAAGGAGCGAGCCTGTACACCGACTCTATAGACAACAAGTCTCCTGGACTTAGCTTCCAGGGTCTAGAAAACGGGGTGAATGATGGCTGTCTCACTTAATTCTGAGCTCACAAAGCCGGGACAGTCTGAACAGTCTACTTCATGCCAGCTAGGATCTGTTACCCTTCGAAGGCTTCCTGGATGGTAGGCTCACTGTCCAGGGTCATCTAGTCTCTCCCCAAATATCTCCGTCTCCCACCTTTGGGCTTGGGAACCACATTCTATGGAGCTCATCCCTAGTGGTCAGAATTTACTTCAGGCCCCCAGCTCCAGCCAAAGGCAGCAGCAGAAAACTAGGTGACGAGGTGGCGATTTCACAGGTAGGAATTCCCTGACTTGCTATAAAATTTAAATGCTGCTTTTTAAATCCTAAACCTTCAACACAGCCATTTTCAATTTTGCATATTGTCTTTCCTATTTACTGTCAAAACCAACCCTATTATTATTATCTATTATTCAGCAATCCCTACTTTCAACCGTCCTTTGACTTCTGTTCCTGTATAATCATCCTTATCATCTTTAAAGACTGCAAAACTATTCCACCACCGAGACAGATCAGAACGGCTAGTCACACGCAGACCCCCGTTCCCCTAGATGTTCTTATCCATACACAGCACACAGGGATTGTTCCTAAGCACTCCTGTCTTTCAGTTGGCTGTGGTGCTCAGACCCAGTCTTGGGAAAAGAATGACAGGCCTAATGGTCATGCACACTTTGACTTCCCTCTCCCAAGTGCCAACACCTTAGTATGCTGCCTCCTGTACCACCTTAGAAAGGGGTATGCCCGGTTAATCTGTTATTACCTTGTCCCCTTATAGTTTCACTTTTAAATATTTTTGTTACATATATATTTTCATTGATTTATTTATTTGCTGGTGGGGGAAACGCATGCCCTGGTGTGTAGCTAGAGGTCAGAGGACAGCTTGTGGGTCTTCCCCTTCCATCAGGTGGGTCCCGGGACTGAATTCAGGTTGTCAGTCTTGGCAGTAAGCAAGTGCCTTTACCCAGTGAGCTATTCTGACCGTCCAGTTTCTCCCTTCTAAAACTGATTCTTAGGCTGTCTTAAGATTTTCGCCTCCTGGGCTGGAGAGATGGCTCAGCGGTTAAGAGCATTGCCTGCTCTTCCAAAGGTCCTGAGTTCAATTCCCAGCAACCACATGGTGGCTCACAACCATCTGTAATGAGGTCTGGTGCCCTCTTCTGGCCTTCAGGCATACATGCAGACAGAACATTGTATACCTAATAAATAAATATTTAAAAAAAAAAAAGATTTTCGCCTCCTCTAGACTACTAAATGAAGGACTCTAGGGTCACATGATTGGAACCCCAAGCCCCAGTTCCTTTCCAGTATCCCAGTCCATAATGATACTGATGGGCCTGCCTGGTACTCCAGCCCTCAGCCACCCTTTTCAGATCTCTAAATTCTGTGCTGCGGTCCTCATCTCTCCTGAGACGTTCCCTGGTCACAGAGGCAGCCAAGGGGGTTCTTCTCATAACTCCCCAGCACACACCCTAGTCCCTCACAGTGCAACATCAGGGGGTACGCTGGTAGTCTGTAGCCTACAAGCCTCCTGGGCTTCCCTCACCAGGGTTTGTCTACAGAGGCAGTTTGAGTCCGTGCCAGAAAACACAGCTGCCAACACAGCTGCCGGCTGACCCGCCAGGTGAAATGACCCAGTCTCAGGGCAATGAGGAAGCTAGAAGTTCAGTGCTAACCCAACCCCCTGCTGTCACACCACCATATGAAAGTCAGCACCAAGGCCAGACTTCATGGGAATAGGAGCATAAGTCACTAAGATGGTTTAGGGACCCAAGCAAGGTGGGATGTAGCATCAAAAAGCCCTCACTCCACAGGAAGCCTAACAGACCTGGACAGTGAAGGATGTTGTGGGATATTTGTACACTGTATGAAGATGTGTTTGTTGTGAACGGTATAATAAAAAACTGAATGGTCAATAGCTAAGCAGGAGGTATAGGCGGGATTTCTAGGGACAGAGAGAACTCTGGGAAGAAGGCAGAGTCACCAACCAGACGCTACGGAAGTGGCATGGGAAACAAGAAGAGATGAGGTAATGATTTTAAAAAGATGGTTACTTTAAGTTATAAGAGACAGTGGGACAAGCCTAAGCTAAGGCCAAGCTTTCATAATTAATAAAAAGTCTCTGTCGTTATTTGGGAGCTGGTGGTGCAGAGGAGGACTTGCTACAGAGGGACACAGCTGAGTGACAGCGGAGGAACAGCACAGGCTGGGAGGGATCCCTGGGCACTGTGGGCTTTCTGTGTGCCAGGCAAACATGCCCAAGCATACCCAGGATGAATCCTGATGTGTGATATTCTTCTATTTATGTGATGCTTTTATTGGTAATGAATAAAGCTATTTTGGCCAATGGCTTAGCAGAGTAAAGTCAGATGGGAAATTCAAACATATATAGAGAGAGAGTAGGCGGAGTCAGAGAGACGCCATGTAACTGCGCTAGAACCTTACAGGTAAGTCAAAGCCTCATGGTGATATACAGATTAATAGAAATGGGTTAATTTAAGATGTAAGAGCTAGTTAGGAATACGCCTAAGCTATTGGCCAAGCAGTGTTGTAATTAGTATAGTTTCTGTGTGATTATTCGGGTCTGGGCAGCCAGGAAACGAAAGCGCAGTCTCCTTTTACAGAATCCATCAGGACTGGAGTCACCGCAAGTGTTTTAAAGCACCCTTGTAGACCTGGTCTACCAGCCTGCCAGCTCCAGACCCAACATGACTGACTATACAGAGGGTGAAGCTATTTCCTCTCCTTTCTTTCACTCTTAGTAATGGGAAGTGGGGCTTGGGGTCCAGGGGGAAAAAGTCATTCCCATTTGGGGGCAGCTAGAATTCAGGTTCCCAGTCACAAGAAGAGGAGGCTCTGCCAGAATGTCCTGGAGGCAAAGGAAGTAAAGCGTGAAGGCGTTGGATGCACTGAGCTAACTATTCCCACAGGACACACCAGCAGTGATTCGGCTGTGCCAAAATCTGTAGCTTCATCAAAAAAAAAAAAAAAAATTACGTAGGATAATTGTTAGAAACACACAGCTGGGCTCTGACGAGGGCATGTGGTTCCCAGGCCTGGACGGTACCCAGGAAGGCCACAGATCATCCTTTAAGGAGTAGAGTCCCGAAATAAAATTCCCCTCATGGGTGACAGAGGGTGGCTACAGCATGAACAGCAGTACACCTACAGAAAAGCCAAGGTCTCTGAGAATGGGTGACTGTGTAGTTAGGGATAAGATGGGGGTGGGGTGGGGCTTCATTACACTACAGAGGAACTTCTTCACTGGCCACCTCAAAAGCCACCGCCTCCTCAAGAGGCCAGCTGTACTTCACAATGACCGTGATCCTCAGCGGACCCTCTGTTGTGCCGCACATGCTGGGCACCCTGTGCGGAGAAGACACAGGGCCTACCAAACAAGGCAGAACGAATCAATTCCCACTGGCCCACCCGGCCACAACCTATAGACAGGACAAGACTCCAATGGTAATGACTTTACACAGACGTTACCAGCGGTGATGGAGACAATGCAGAGGCAACACTGTCCTCTCTAGTCCTAAGAAACAGCCCCCAGGCACGAGTCTCTCAGGTGCAGCCCATGGTTCTGATCATCCACTGCCACTCGAAGCTGGAAATAAGTTCCAGGATGTGTATCCCATGGCTTGCATAGGATACAGGACATCAAGCATCCTCTGCGTCCATCCCTGAAAAAGTTGACAGTTCCATGTGTGGTACAGGGGTATGGACAATGGTAAGCTACCATCATCCGTGTATTTCCCTCTCCCTCCTTCAAGGGACAGTCCTGGCTCTGAACCCACCCTACTCTGTGCAACAGCCAGAGTTGCAGATGACAGGGACCTTTTCGGGTGTCAGTACCTAGGCACTGAACGGGCCTCAGCCACCCAGGTAAGTCACTGTGTGTAAAATACCAAGTCCTAGCACGGGCACCCATGTAGGCATTTGATACCATCTACATATAATTTACTTTTATTATTTTTTTTTAAATTTCATGTATATTCTTTTATCTGTGTATGGCCATCTGAGTGTTTCCATGGAGGCCAAAGGAGAACATGAGATTCCCTGCAGCTGGAGTCACAGGCAACGGTGAGCCCCCCAGTGTGGGTGCTGGGAACCAAACCCAGGTCCTGTATAAGAGCTCTATGTGCTCTTAACTCCTGAGTCATCTCTCCTGCCCCATGTTCTGTCAATTCTTAGCGCAAACCAAGACAAGGCCTCATTCCCTACTTGAGAACAAACGCTTCCCCCAGTAGCTGCTTCTTTCTTGTCCCAGCGTCTGGGGAATTCAGAAGACAATGGCTTGGGTAACAGCAGACTGAACAGAAGTAATGCTCTGGGATGGGAGATCAAGAGCTCAGCCAGCACAGAAGAGGTCCCCAGCCCAGGGGCTTCCTCTTGATGGGGGAGTAGAGGGTAGTGCGCAACCTGAGTCATGGTATGTTAGCTCCGAGAAGTGAGGCGAGGAAGAAGGCAGCCTCAGGTTCTTCCCACTTCCCTTCAGTTTTACCAACCCCCCCTGCCTGTTCAGACGAGCCCCCAAGACAAGCAGGAACTTAGGGGAGGTGGTCTGTGGCCAGATCCCATGCTTGAACGCTTCTTCCACCAAAGCTCTTCAGCCCCTTGCTCACCACACCAAGGTCTCAAAATGTGGAGGTCTCACCCGGCTGCGCCTGCTACTGAAGAGTTACCAAGGGGTAACGGGCAGTGAAAACTTTTTTTTCTTTTTTTTTGTTTTTTGAGACAGTGTTTCTCTGTGCCTTTGGAGTCTGTCCTGGAACTAGCTCTTCTTGTAGACCAGCCTGGCCTCGAACTCACAGAGATTCGCCTGCCTCTGCCTCCTGAGTGCTGGGATTAAAGGCATGCGCCACCACCGCCCAGCTTCAGGCAGTGGCAACTTAATCTCTCAGCACTGAGGGTTTCCTAAGCTATATTCCATGTAGCACCAAACAACTGCCCTGGCCTTCAGAACCTTCCAATGTAAACCTGAAGTCCGTGGATAATACACTTTGGGATGGGGAAGTTCCCCATTACACACCAGAAATGGGGTTGTCCCAAGTTTACTGCACTAGGTAGTGTGCCCACCCTCCCCCAGGTTCTTGGGATAGAGGAACGATGATAATCCTTGTCTTCTTGTCGCCAGGCTGTGCCGGCCAATTCAGACTGTCAATCTGACATACCTGGGAAGGGGGAACTTCAATTGAGGAACTGCTTTCATCAGACTGGTCTGTGATAATGTCTGTGGGGGATTTCTTGGCTACTAATGAATGTGGGAAGGCCCAGCCCACTGAGGGTGATACGATTCCCTGGGAAGGTGGGCCTGGGCTGTGAAAAGAAATGAAGCCTGGATGTGAGTCTGCAGGCACGCCAGTGAACGGTGTTCCTCCGTGGTCTCTGTTCCATTTCCTGCCTCCATATTCTGAATACCATCACTCAGGAGCCTGAGACAGGAGGACTGAAATTCAAGGCCGGTATTAACTACATGAGACTCACACAGACAGACAGACAGACAGACAGACAGACAGACACACACACACACACACACACACACACACATGAATCATTGCCTTCCATCAATTTATATAGTTCTGAGAATGCCAAGAAAGGAATAGTCATTATCTACAATAACCAAAAGCTGGGGGGAAAAATATGCCATCGTGGTGACATTATTGGACAGTGTTTGCCAGCTGAGACCTGAGACAACAGGCAAAGGTGACATGTCCAGGCCCAACCGACCATATGGTCTCTTCCCCGAAACCCCTCTGCCCTGGTGTGTGAAGAGGCCAAAGCCAGCAGCACCGGTGAGCACAAGCTGATGCAAAATGGCCTGCAAGGGACACCGCTGGCCTCCTCCCAAAACGTTGCAAAGGTGCGGTGGAGACATTCTCGTGTTCATAACAAAATAGACGCTCTGTGCCCAGCATACAAAGCAAACACTTCTCCTCTTAGTAAAGGACTTAGAAAACCTGTGGACTCTGAGTGCCCACCCCACAGCACAGACCGACCCAAGTGAGTCTCCAGGAAAGGCTGTGGAGCACCGTTCTCAAGGTGAGGCCTCAAGAAACAGTATCGCTGGATTTCATGACCTCCACTTCCCATAGCAACACCTTCACCCAAGTGCAGGCCTTGGCTTCTACTGTGAGTTCATTCGAAAACCAAGAATACAGAAGAGGTTTCTGTGTGTCCCATGAACTACTGACCGCATGTCCAGTGCACCGCTTGCCTAGCAACTCATGCCCTCTGCGGCTAGTGTTCGTAAACAAATGAGCCGGTAGACTTCCTCATACTTGGGAATAAACAGTTTAATCCAGTTTCCCCTCCTGTTTTGGAGCCTAGAAGGCTCAGAACGAAGGCCAGTGCTGACTTACAGAATCAGCCACTTTTAGTATTTGGCTGAGCGAAATAAGCTACACAGAGGGCAATGCCTGCTTAATCACATGTGAGAGGTCTAAAGGGGGCTCAGAAACAAAAGACTGGGGGGCAAGACTGTGAGTTCTAAGCCAGTCTGGGTTGCAAAGACCATGCCCTGAAGAAAAAGATACAAGAGAGAGAAAGAGAAAGAGAGAGAGAGAGAGAGAGAGAGAGAGAGAGAGAGAGAGAAAGCGCACACATCAGACAGAGACAAATACACAAAGTTTTTTAAAATTTAATTTTGGGGAGCTAGGCATGACAACACACGCCTTTAATCTCAGCGCTCGAGAGAAAGAGGCAGGTGGATCTCTGTCAGTCTGAGGAAAGCCAGGGCTATACAGTGAGACCCTATCTCAAAATAAAAGAAAACAAAATAAAAATTCATTTTGGGCTGGTGAAATTGCTCAGCAGGTAAAGGTGTTTGCGGCATAAGAGTTCAAGCCCTGGAACCAACAAAAAGGCAGGAGAGAACCAACTCCACAAAGCTGTTCTCAGACCTCCACACGGGCTGTGCGGCACTCACAACCCGCACCCCACATTGTTTGGCTGTAATTTACTTAGTTATGTGTATGCTTGTGTGGGGGTGCACACAGCACCCCCACAGAGCCATGTTACAAGGACCAGAGGACATCGGGTGCCCTGCTCTGTTGCTCTGCCTTATTCTCTTTAAAACAGTTTCTCACTGAGCCTGCAGTTAGGCTGGCAGCCACCGAGCCCCTAGGATCTTACACGGGTTTATAGGGCTGGTGATACAGGCATGCATGTGACTGTGCCCAGCTTTTTATGTGGGCTCTGGGGATTTGAACGTGGGTCCTCATGATTGCACAGCAAACACCCTTACCCACTGAGCCATCTCTCCAACCTTCTTCCCCTTTGGAGATTTAAAAACAACTCTTTTAGATTTATTTATTTATGCGTATGAGTGTTTCACCTACATATATGTATATGCACCATGTGTATACCTGGTGCCCAAAGAGGTCAGAAAACACTATCAGATCCTTTGGAACTAGAATTCCATCCAGATGGTTGCAAGCCACCATGTAGGTGCTGGGAATTGAACTCAGGTCTTCTTCACCAGGGAGCCATCGCTGCAAGCTCACTGTAGGATTTTGCTTAACAGCATCCTATTTGTCTTGTTTGCATGTTTATGGATGTGTGTGGATACACATGCATCACAGCACGCATTTGGAGGTTACAGGACAACTTTTGGGAATGAGTTCTCTCCTCCCGTCATTTGAGTTCTGAGAAGTGAGCTCAGGTCCTCGGGCTTCATAGCAGATACATACAGTCTTGACCCACTGAGCCTTCGCTACCTAACCCCCTACACCCTTTTCAAAAGTTTTGAGTCAGAGCTCATTCTGTAGCCCAGATTGGTTTGGAACTCATCTCTTGCCTCAAGCTTTTAGTGTTCTGAAACCACAAGTAAATGAATCTCTTAATTTTTTTTTAAATGAGTATATGCAGTGTAGGGGGCACACGTGCATAGATGTACAGGCGCCCAGAGGCCAGCACTGTGAGGTTCTCCCTGGAGCTGGGGCTACAGATGGTTGGAAGCTGCCTCCGGGGGGTACCGGAAATAAACCCGGATCTTCACAAAAAGCAGCAGCACGTGACCGTAATTGCTGAGCCATCCTGTCGGCTCCTAAACCAACTTCTTCTAGCACTGATTTCTCAACGGCCTCACCCCTGCCCTACCAACGCTCTGGGTTCTCTGACTCTAAGGCCTTATTGCTATGCAGAAGCTTCTTCATATGCCTCCCCCAAATGCTTCGGGGAAAGAGGCAGGCAGTACACGGCTATAAAAACAACCTTTAGCCTTGGGTCTCACTCTCTCTGGGGAAGAAACAGAGGCTGCAAAGATCTGTAAGGAAAATACGTTTTTGGTAAGATGCCAAATCGGAAAATACAAAAGCCAAGCTAAATTTCATATACACCATGATTACTGCTATCCAAATAAAATGGGGAAGATTAAATCACCATAGGCTTTCTGAAAACATAAGCGGTTTTGTTTAGGCGAAAGGGCTAGACGGTCCTTTTCCGGCTGAAGTCATTTATCTTCTCATATTGGGGGAGGGGCGAGCGGGTGAAGCCAGGAAAGCACAGCTTTCCCATGTCATCTCACAGGCTCCCCCCCGCCCGCCCCATGGCAATAGTACAAGTGTCGGTTCCCTCAAACCATGATCTTTCAGATTCTCACAGTCCATCCCCGGCCAATGATTGACAGGTTCTCATCACTTCCTCACGACTGGGCACATGGCAGATGGACTATCCACAAAGGAAGGAGTCATGGCCCCAGACTCAGGGTACCTAAAACTTTGTCAGCAAACCTTAGCTTCCTCCTATCAGTTCAGTCCTACCGACCCCCATTGGGACAGGTAGTGACGCTCCCCTCATTAGCCCCTCAAAACTACCCACTACCTGCCAACAGATCTTCACATAGGGCTGGATGGAGAGTTGGCTCAGTGGGTAAGAACACTTGTCGTTCTTGCAAAGGACCCAGGTTTGAATCTCAGCACCCACATGGAATCTCACCACCTCATCAAGTACCAGATCTCACATAACATCCACTTCTTAAAAAGTTGACACCTTTCATCCCAGCAGAGGCAGAGACAGGCGGATCTCTGTGAGTTTGAGGCCAGCCTGGTCTACAGAGCTACAGGACAGCCAGTTCTGTTACACAGAGAAACCCCATCTCGAAATACAAAACCAAACAAAAAGATGAACCCTGTACCACTGCCTCCACTTTCTGCAATCGTCCAAGCCCTGACTGTCAACCACAGACCCACCACAGCAGTGCCTGGTGCCCAAGCCACTTCAGCCAAGGGGTTAGCAGAGGATGTCCCCTATGCAGAGGTCCAAGGTTTGGCCGAGACGACAGGAGAGGTCCTAGACTCTGAATTTTAGTATTGCCAGAATGAAGGGTTGGCAGCCACTTTGACTGTCTGATGACAAAAGCGTACATCCCAGGAAGGGTATGGGGAGCGGGGAGGAGGGGCCTGAAGAGCAGGTAGAGGCAAGAGTCTGCAGGTCAAGCTCTGGTCTGGCCTTAAAGAGGCAGCAGGGCAGGCAGGCCTGACTCATCATCACCTTATAGGTGGGATGAGCTCACTCCCTTCTAGGGCATCCTTGCACATAGCAACGTGTTCCCATGGCAACGGGCCAGCGCCTCCTCCACAGCCTTCCTTGGAGTGCCTAAGCCCACGGTCACCCTCTCCAGTCTAAATTCTTAGAACAAAAAGTAAAGAGCCGTGAGTGCACAGAGCTCTCTCCCTGCCCGTGGCCCTCAGAGCTCTCTCCCTGTCCGTGGCCCGCTCCGGCTTCAGAACAGAGTCCATCTAAGCACAGCTAGAGCACTATTAGAAACCAGATTCAGCTTCCACAGAGACCTGCTTCTTCCTATGCCCATCCCTACGCAGCCCCCTCATTTAACTGACAGCCCGCGGCCTTCTCTAACCAGCTCAGCTTCCACCAAATATCCCTGTAATGTGGTCTCCACCCTGCCCCGTGTGTGAGCCTCTGGACATGAGATTAGAGCCATCTATGGACTTCTCAACACGTAAGGGTACAAGTTGAGCAGCCATGGACTTGGAAGATCTCAGAATGCGCCTGGTGACTGCTATTTCCCTGAAGATGGCCTTATCCCTCTACTGACTCAGGCAGGGCCTGGGACTACCCAATTCCCCCCACCCCCAGCAAACACACAGCCTCTCGGTCCCCGAAGCTTAATGCTTCCTTTTGCCTGCCCTTGGCCACACTTTACCAGGCCCAACTCCACACACTCTCTACTACTCCGGCACAGCTGTCTGACCCACTTCCCTCTTCCTTTTCCTCCTTTCTTCTTTTTTCTTGGGATGGGGAGGACTGACTGATATTCTGTAGCCCAGGCTATTCCAAAACTTTGTATAATCAAGGCTGGACTCAAACATGCAGTGAGCCTCCTGCCTTAGCCTCCCAGTCCTGGGATCATAGGTGCACAGCACCATGATCAGCTTTACTTTGATTTTTGTTTTCTTTTCTTTTCCATCCCTCGGGGACTTACTATGCAGCCCAGGCTGGTCCCAAACTGGTTCTTCTTGCTTCAACCTCACACACACACACACACACACACACACATATATATTCACATATATATATGTGTGTGTGTGTGTGTGTGTGTGTCCAACTTACTCTGAAATTTTATAGATTTACTTTGTTGCCTAATGCTGGGAACCCAGAGCCTCAAGCACAGTCAATGAATGCTTTCAGACTGAGCTGTACCACCTGCTGAAGTCCTCTAGGTTGGATTTTGACTCCAAGTATTGGAGTTTAGCTCTGCACCACCTTACTATGCCCTGCAGGTACCGCGGAGTCTACCTCTGGGCTCCCTTCACGGCCCAAGACTCCTCAGAACATGTGACTCTCACATTTGTCGTCTCAGTGGCAGAGATCACACATCTGGCTGCTACCTGGATGGAACTACAGGCTCCCTGTGTCCCTATGTGTATCTGTAAGATGCTAACAAAGCAGAAAATTCCTGCTGCTTAGTAATAGTTCTGTAAGCAGTATGGGTTGCAGATGTATACTTAATATTGTTCTTTTTTTGGTCTTGATTTTTCAAGATAGGGTTTCTCCATGTAGCCTCGGCTGTCCTGGAGCTTGCTCTGTAGACCAGGCTGGCCTTGAACTCAGATCCGCCTGCCTCTGCCTCCTGAGTGCTGGGATTAAAGGTGTGTGCCACTGGCAACCACTTTATATTGTTCAACAATGACAGGATCACCCAAAGAGTCAGATCTCAAAATGTATCCCCGTCATGAACTAACATCTGTTAAATATGAGTCAAGCACATGAAATCTTTTTTAATGATTATCTATACTTTATCATTTTTGGAATATCATTTTAAAAATGAAAATAAAAAGGTGGGCTAAGGAGGTAGCTCAACAGATAAGGAAGGATGTCTGCTACCTATCCTGAAGACCAGAGTTCAATCCCCAGAACCTACAGTAAAAGACAAGAAGAAACTCCTACAAGTTGTCCTCTGACCACACATGCACCAAGTCACAAATAAAAGAAATTTAAGAAGAAAAAAAAAGATCCACAGCAAATGTAGGTTGAGCAGAAGAACTAGGTATGGCTGGATTCACATGTTCCTACTAACCACCCTTCAGATACTGCCGTGACACCCAGCCAGTGATGTACGCTGTTAGTTCAAACCCTTAGGTAACTGTACAAGGCAAAGTGATGCTCATTTGCACTATGACAACCTCTCCTGCTCCTTAGTCTTTTCTCTCCAGCCACTGCCAGCAGGTCACCCGAGCTCACTGATCTCTGTGCACTCCAACAACCAGGACAGTGAACCATTTCAGACACGTTCTGATGCTAATTCACATCCCCACTTCTGTGCCTACATGTAAATTTCCTGTGAGTTTTAATGACAATCCGTGCGTGTAACACAGAGACATCGTGGGTAAAGGCAGAGGTAGGAATCAGCCTCCTGGGAGATAATCCCTTCTTTAAGTCCTAAATTTCTTGCTATCTTCACTCAATGCAGGAATGAACTAGCTGATGGTATTTGTGACAGAATGCCATGCTGCTGTCCCAAAAGTAACGGAAAGAGAAAGAGAGGCTTTCAGCAAAGGGGGAGCAGAGAGGGCACCTGTTGAACCCCCACCTACTACACCTATATGTTGCAGGGGGCTGCTTGTTCGTCCTGGCCGCCCAGAACCGAAATAATCACACAGAAACTGTATTAATCAAATCACTGCTTGGCCCCATTAGCTCTAGCTTCTTATTGGCTAACTCTTATATATTAATTTAAGCCATTTATATTAACCTGTGTATCGCCACCTGGCTGTGGCTTACTGGCTAAAGTTCCGTCTGGCTCTGGCAGGGCTACAAGGCTTCTCTCTAACTCCTCCTCCTTTCTCCCAGCATTCCATTTAGTCCCACCCCAGCTCTGTTCCCCTATAGCTCTGCTATAAGCCCAAAGCAGTTTCTTTATTAACCAATGATATTCACAGAATACAGATGGGAATCCCACATCCCCTATACCTGAATTCAGCCCCCACCCCCAAACAGTGATGAGAGGAAGTCAGGGGAGGAACTCTGAGGAGGCTTACATCCCCAGTGGGTACCATGGCAGGATTCCCTCCAACTGCGAGGCCACTTTTCTTCAAGTCTTTAAACCCTCTGTTCTATCATTATATAGATACCAGGTGTCATGCCAGCTTTGGGGATACAAATAAAGACTACCACACAGAGGCCTCTGTAAAAGAACCATGGTCTTAGCCAGTGGGGTGGGTCACACCTGTGATCACTGCTGCCAAGCAGAATGCTAAGTTTAAAGTCTGATGTACGTAGTAAGTTACCGGCCAGCCTGGGCTATAGGATGAGACCCGCTCTCAAAAAGAAGGAAGAATCAAGGCCCTTAGATTCAAATCCTAGCTCTGTCATTTACGATACCTCTCTGGACCTCAGTTTCCCCCAGCTGTAAAATGGAGGAAGCAATACCTTGGCATTGGTTCCTATGTGGAGAGGAGTTGCCGGGGTGTTTTTCTGTACAAAGAACAGAGCACAGCCCCAGCCTCACACCCATGAGAAGGGTTTGCACCCACACCACCCAGCGTGACGATTAAAATTACCATTCTTGCCAGGGATCACATGGCAATAATGCTATCTCGAGCCCTGCCTGCCTACACTGTCAGGAGGCTTTGGTCATTGTGTAAACATGACGGTGCACACACACAAAGCTAAGCAGTACACACTAGGCTAAGTGGTCCTGCATACCTAGATTGTATGCTGTAGCCTACTGTTTCCAAGTGGAAACCTATAGAACACATCACTGTACTGACCCGGAGGCAAGTGTAACACAATAGCAATCTAGAGGTGCACTAGGAACCCTAAGCAAGGGCTGACAGTGTAGCTCAGTTGGTAGTATGCTAGCCTGGCATGCACAAAGCCTCGGGTTTGATCCCAGCACAGCTAAAACGAGGTGATGCCCCATCCCAGCACTTGATGGAGGCTAGAGACAGAAGTCCAAAGTCATCCTCAGCTACATAGTGTGCTTGAGGTCAGTGTGGGTACAGGGAAGGAAGAGAAAGAGAGAGGGAAGCTAGGAAGAGGAGGAGGAGGTGGAGGCGGCGGCCGCAACAAGATTGACGTCATCGTCATCATCACTGTCACTGTTTGTCATCAGCAAGAATTTTCCAACTTTATCATAATCTTATGGGCGTGATACATGCAATCCACCAGGTTCCCAGAGACCCTGCCGACAGATAACAGCAGCAATAGTGGGGTACCTAAAACTTGTCTTGAAAAGAAGGAAGCAGGGAGGCGAGGCCATTGGAGGGACAGCCTCAGACTAGCTTCTGGTTATCTTTACATCGTGTGTTCACCTGCCTGTGTTTTCAGCAATGAATGGCCCAACCCCGAGTCAGCCACATGACAATAGAGGGAGAAGTTCCCAGAAGCCTGGTGACTGCTTCTCATCCAGACTCTCACAGGCCCAGGATGCTGTGGGCCAGGCTGGAGAGTGCGTTGGGGTACCTGGGGATTGAGGTTTTGGTTTCTGAGTCACCTACCACTTTCTGTTCACTTCGGTGTTGGATGGCTGGGACTTTAGCCTTACAGACCCAGCAGTCTGCTCTAACAGCCTCAGTGAGTTCTCAGAGTTTCGATTTTGGCGCCTGTCCAAAGAGCCAAGTGTCCCCTACATTGTTATGGGGATAATTCAAGATGGCGTATAGGAAGCAGTCAGCATGGGTTCTGCAACAGAGCAACAACACGACCACAGCAGCTTCAGAGAGCCGAGGCCTGGAACACCGGTGTTTATCCAACCAGCACACCAGGGAGGGGCTTCTCTCAGGGCGGCCTACAGCAGCAGGGCCAGCACCGGGTTCCTAAGAGCTAGAAGGGCCGCCTTGACAGCATATGCAGGTCAAGACAGAAGCTCCTGAGACCTGGGGAAGTAGAGATGCAGCTCCATCTCCGAGGGGCTTCCCTCCCTGTCCCGGAAGAAGATGCTCATTCATTCCCAGCAGAAAGAAGTCAGCCAGGACAGCAGGCAGTTCTGTGAGCTCTGAGCAAGGCCATCTTGGGAGCCATGTTCAGCTCCCACATAGAGTTGTCTAAGTCGGGGCAAACAACTTCATCAAAGCCTAGGATGTTTCCACTAAGAGGGAATTAAATCCCGGAGTACCGTTTCTCTAGGAGGTGATTACAATGAATCACTGACAGCGCAGGGACTGGACTCAGTACAGGACTGAGCATGTGGCGGTGAGTGTGAGCTGTAATCACCAGGACTGCCACCACCACAGCCACCTCCACACTGCTGAGTCCCTGCTCATGTGCAAACTCAGGGGCCAGGCCAGGACGACTGGAGTAAAGAAGCTTACCTGCCCATCACTCCCTCTAACTTGCAGAATGTACTTGAAATTGGCTACCCCCATAATGGCCAGATGCCCGGTAGTTTTATCTGCCTCAAGAGTACACTGTGTCAGAGCTGGGTGTGTCCACTCTCAGGTTCTTGGACCCACTTGCAGGGGCAGGAGAAGATGGGTCCCGTGTACTCTAAGTCCTTAACAAAGCCAACATTACGAGGAATCAAACTGTGGCAGAGTGCCCCTGGCCAAATCAGACTACCACTATGGACTTCGGCTTCTTCCTTCACAGAACTTTCAAGGACCCCTGACTTTGCCTTCTCTGATTTGCTTTCTTCAGACTGCTGCAGGGGAGAGAAAGACGAGAGCAGGTTCGGAAAGCCAACAAGGGAG
The DNA here is from genome assembly GCF_982192425.1 of Myodes glareolus. Classification (NCBI taxonomy): domain Eukaryota; kingdom Metazoa; phylum Chordata; class Mammalia; order Rodentia; family Cricetidae; genus Myodes; species Myodes glareolus. The sequence continues at coordinate 46,045,664 of NC_142036.1, read as the reverse complement.
GAACAAGATGCCGCTGACACACACAGTTCTTAGATTCACACAGAAAGCCTTGTTCTAGAGTCTGGCCAGGTTCTCAGACCCACTGAGCCCACAGGGCAGGGAGCCGCCCTCACACAGGCAAGGCAGTCAAGGTAACATGCAGCACGGGGGTTAATTGCGATAGCCTCCCTGGCAAAGGGCAGAGATAGTCCCCATTCTTCCTAGATCACGCCTGCCTGGGGCTCCCAGGCTAAGGGACAAAGCTAAGGACCATTGCTAACTCCAAATAAGGCCTCCCTTTGAAGTCCGGGGCAACCGGCTTCCCACTCAAGGCCACACCCTAGCCAGGCATTTGCACAAAGAAGGTCAGGCAGAGTGTTCAGGAGCACTGACTGCTGGGTCTGCCTGGAAGGGAAAGGCATTCAAGGGGCTCAATCCCCCTCCAGGTGGGGAGAAGCACCTGAAAACTGATACAGAAGGTGGTGCAGGTAAGATTGCAAAATGGTTAGCTTCAGGGGCAGGCTGAGAAGTCCAGAGGCCAATTTCAAGGTCAAATGAAGAAGTATTTGAATCTGCTGAGTGTCCCCTCAGGAAGAACCCACAGGGCTGGGAGAGATGGCTCAATTGGTTGCGAGTGCTTACTTCTCTTCAGACCTCAGTTTAATTCTCAGCACCAACGGTCGGCGGCTCAGAACCACCTGTAACTCAAGCCCCAGAGGCTCTGATGCCCTCTTCTGCCACCGCTGTACACACACTCACACAGACACATGAATAAAAGCAAACCTAAAAACAACGGCACACACCTTTAATTCCAGCACTTCAGAGGCAGAGGCAAGAGGCGGGTGGATCTCTCTGAATCTGAGGTCTGCCTGGTCACATGGAGAGTTCTAGGCAGCCAGAGTGACACAATGAGACCCTGTCTCAACAACAAACAACAAACAGAAAAAAAAGGGGGAGAAGAAACAAAATCCTGGCATTGCCCAGGCCTTGGAGATGATTGAGATCCAGATGACTGGACCATGTGGTGATCCAGTCAAGGCCCCGAGAACCAGCCTCCAGCACTGAGTCCTGACCACCATTCTGGGAAGCAGGCTCCTGGGTTATAAGCAGATATGACTGCTCCCGCACGACAAAGGTCACACACAGCACCAACTAAAGTCCCCAGGGCCTCCGGAGGTATTGGCACTCCTGTACTCAGGGAATGGGACAGGACTCTTCCAAGCAGCTAATAGTTCAAAAGAGACGGTGTCCCAAATGCTACTCTCCAAAGCCCCAACAGGGAGAAGGTGGCTAGAGAATCAAAGCCTTACTGGACACCATATCCTGGCCAGCTGGAAGCCCCAAGGGTAAGGTTGCTAAAGACAGCAGGCTAAGCTCTGCCCCTCGGGGAAAACACACATTACACTGGCCATGGAAGGAGAAGAAAAACCAAGACCTTACACTGACTTCCTGCAGGGTCCCCAGGTTCACACAAGAGGATCAGAAACTCCCTAAGATTTTCTGAAGCAGGGATCCCAGCCAAACGCAATCATCTCAGCCTCCAGGGAGAAAGGGCAGGGTACTGGGGGAGGGGCCGGCATGGTTAGTTCCTCAGGAGATGAATGTGTACTGTGTGGATGGTCAAGAGAAAAACGATAGCTGGACTGTCCCCAAGGGAGCTGGGAGGTCATCAGCAGCACCCTACCACCCTGTGACCGAACACAGTTAGAGGCATGGCAGGGTCCGGGTCATCCGAGGCTCTGACCAGTCCAGTGAGGAAGATGGCTCCCAGGTCCATCTGAATCTGGGAAGCAAACCAGAGACCTGTGTCCTGAACCCAGGAACCAGCCTCAAGGCTGGAGTGGCATTGGTCACTCAGACCACGACACCCAAGGATTTCCTGCTAGACGGTGACCACCCAGACCCCTAGCCAGAGGCACTCAGTGAGTTAGGGAACCGCTACTACACACAAGCTTTTGTGCACCTTGTTTTCAGGGGGGTGGGCACTACCTGGCAGGAAGGCTTCTGAGGATTCACACTTGCGACAGGACTCAGGAAACTCCTTCTACTGTGCAAGGCACCTCCGGTCATTGATCCTCCAAACGTCCTCAGAGCCAAGGGTTTCACAGTGACTCTGAGACAGCATAGCAAGGCTGCCAACAGCCTGCCAACACATCTGTTTCTTCCAGGTTTCTCGCCAGCCCATCCTGGAGCCCAAGTGTCAACTGGGCAAAGTAACAGCTAAGTGGCTGACAGGAGAGAAGAAGGGGGAGCAAAGAAACCAGACAGGGACAGGGGTGACATGCCTGTCACCCTGCTAGCTGACCTCGAGCCTGGGGATGGGACTCACCAAGAGGGGTTTATCATGGCTCCTCACCTGTGCCCTCTTCCAACACTCTTATATTCATCTACAATCCGCTCCAACAGGAGAGTCTGCCTCCCAGAATACAAACAATTAGCTTCCAAAGACTGCAAGTCACCACAGTGAGGCATAAACTACAAATTCATTTATAAGTTTGTAGTTACAGATATGCTTTATCAAGAGCTGTAATACGGGGCTGGAGAGATGGCACAGTGGTTAAGCGCACAGGCTGCTGCTCTTCAGGAGGTCGTGAGTTCAATTCCCAGCACCCGTGTGGTGGCTCACAACCATCTGTAATGTGATCTGATGCCCTTTTCTATTGCACATGAGGACAAAGCACTCATGTACATAAAATGCATTTAAAAAATGCTGTAATAATGCAGCCAGGGATGTAGCCCAAGAGCAGGTAGAGAGCCAGGGAATCAATCCCCAGTAAAGGAAATAGTAAGTACCTGGATGTGGTGGTGCAGCTCAGAGACGTGACACAGGAGGAACAAACTCCACTGTACAGTAGGAAGACTCTTCTCAAAAAGGGGTGGGGGTGGGGCAAAGACATGGCTCAGTTGGTAGCGTACCATGCACAAACTCTGCTTTCAATTCCCATCGCTTCAGAAAACCAGGTTTGGAGGAACACACCTATATATATAATCCCAGTGCTTGGAGGGGGGAAAAAAGATCAACAGTTCAAGGTCATTCTTGACTGCATAACAAGTCTACAATACACAAGACCCTATCTTAAGGAAACCAATAAATAAATAAGTAAATCAATAAATGAAGTCAGCTGCTATTCTGAAAAGACAATAACTAGGTGGTGTGGGTCGTCGAGACCCTGGCCTCAAAGCCCCAGGATGGCAGGCAGGACATGGGAGCAGATGGAAGACACGGATGCCAGATGCAAGAAGAAAAGACAACGTTGAGACTGACTTCTGTCCTCCCTCAAAGAGGCCATCACAAAGGCAGGAAGCTAGGTTTACCTGCCAGCTGCAAGAAGTCATGAGACCTGGGCAAAGCCTCCAGGTCTCAACCAGAAATGGGATGCAGCGCTCCATTACGGATGTGTGTAAACAGAGCAACATACATCAAAGTGGGGGCTACAGGCTCATCTCCAGGGTTTTCCGTTTTTTTCATTTTTTGAGGTTTTTTTTTTTTTTTAATGTGTATTGGTGTTCTGCCATGAGTATCGGGTCCCCAGGAACTGGAGTTACAGACAGTTGTGAGCTGCCATGTGGGTGCTGGGAATCAAACCCAGGTCCTCTGGAAGAGCAGTCAGCGATCTTAACTGCTGAAACATCTCTCCAGCCCCTACCTCCAGTTTTAAAACAGGCATAGATACACACCAGCTGCCTGGGCAGGGTTAATATGATCACACACTTTATTAACAAAAACACTGAACTCAGTATACAGGTCCATGCCAACAGGGGAGCCAATGAGAATCCAGAGAAGAATGCTGGGGCCTCAACTCGAATGTGCCATTTCCTTAAAGCAGAACTCTAAAGTCAGCAAGCTCTTTGTGAACCAGCTTCAAAAACAGAAACTCTAGAAATACCTGTTCCACTCACCTGAGCCTTTCAGGTCTCCCCAGAAACCCCAGACGCCCTCACCTCCCATCAGCCATCTCGCCACAGGTGAAGTCTAAACGAAAGCCTCGCTGTGAAACACCGAGCATTTGACCATAGCCCCGTGTCCAACCCCCAGGAGTACGGGTCCCTCCTGTGCTTCAGAGGGACCGGGACACAGCCCCGGTCACAGTCACTGGACTAATATGTAGACCTTAAGTCAGAGCTGCTCTTCAGCAAGGAGCTTCTATGGAGAGAGCCCAGGCTACAACCCTGAGTGCCAGACTGACTTTGCTGCTTGCACCAAGCAGCCTCTGTTTAGGGTGCTGCCAAACAGGCCCAGATGCAAACACCAAAGTAGCATTTTTTAATTTTAAAAATAAATATATAAGGCCAGGAGTAATGGTGCACATCTTTAATCCCAGCACTCAGAAAACAGAGGCAGGCAGGCCTCTTGAGTTCAAGGACAGGCTGATATACAGAGTCCCAGGATAGCCAGGGCTACACAGAGAAACTCTGTCTCAAAAACACAATAATAACAATAATAATAAAATAAACAAATAGACACATATCTTTGTGTATATATACACATACAAACATATATAAAATAAAGTTACATACATATTATACTATTAGGCTATAAATTCACTGTTGCAGGGGCTGGAGAGATGGTTCAGAGGTTAAGAGCATTGCCTGCTCTTCCAAAGGTCTTGAGTTCAATTCCCAGCAACCACATGGTGGCTCACAGCCATCTGTAATGAGGTCTGGTGACCTCTTCCGGCCTGCAGGCATACACACAGACAGAATACTGTATACATAATAAATAAATAAATATTTAAAAAATTCACTGTTGCTTAACTTCTTAAAAATGTATTCCGTTATACCTTAGCTTATTATGTGCACCTGTGCAAATATATGGAGGTCAAAGAACAACTTTCAGGAACTGGCTCTTTTCCTCCACCATGGGAGTTCAGGGACTGAACACAGGCTGTCAGAATGGCGAGTAAGTCTGCTTATTTGCTGAGCCATCTCACCAGCTCCATGCCGCTTAACTTAAATTTTAAACGAAGAGGAGAGGAGTGGTGTCACTCGGGTCGAGTTCGCACAAGGAGAACAAAACAACTAAAGGGGGGAGGGTACAGAATGAAGGGGATGGGGGAGCAAGCTCAGGCCTCGTGTGCACAAATACACCTCTAGTCCTGGCCACAGCAACCCAAAGGGCAGGAAACAGGGATCGGGCCCAGTTCCCGCCTCCAGGAAAACACATTCATGTGCCTCCTCCTCATCCCAGCTCCCCCAGAGCTGAGTCTGGAAAAGCACTTTGGGTTCCTGGAAGAAAAGCCCTTCGGAAATATCGGGAACTCGGCTGGAAGGTGCCATTATTTATTATCTGGAGGATGTCTGTGGTGTTTGAAGCGAACCACTCCTCCTTCAAAGCCAAGACTATGGCCAAAAACAACAGAGGGACTGCTGGCAGCCAGAGAAACACAAAGGTTCTCTCCATCCCCAATCCACAAGCTGTCCAGCCTCTCTGTGGGACACGAGAAAGGCCCTGGTCCTTACAGCCCCTCCACATACATGGCAGAATGTCTCCTGTCAGACATAGGAAGACAAGCTACCTCAGAGAGCTGCCTGAGGGAAGCCACTCACCTCCATGTTCCCTCCCCTGTGGCATTTCACCTACAGTGGATTAGGGGGAAAACAGAATTCAGCACCAATCCATCTTCCTCCCATCATATCCACTTCTGCAGATGGCTTTAAAAGGAATTTTATTAAGAGGGCAACTTTCCTTTCAGGAGCCCATAGGCACATTGGATCATGCCTGCCTCTTTCTGAGATTCCTCTTTGAGAAATCCACACCCATGCTCTCGGGTGCATCTTACTTTCTTCTGAACACCTTTCTTTCTCTTAATCTTCATGCTTAAACCTATACTAAAATATCTGCAGAAGCTGGGCAAGGTAGCTCATATTTGTAATGTGTGTAATGTGTGCACTCAGGAGGCTGAGGCGGGAGAACTGCTGCACTGTTGTGGCCAGAGAGGGATATACAAATGAGTTCCAGGTCAGCCTGAGCTACGGAGCAAAAACCTGTCTCAAACAACCAAAATGAAAAGATCTTCAGGCCCTACAAGCCCCGGCCTGGCAACACAATCCTGTGACCTGCAACCCTACTCCAGACGGCCCCACAGGCCCCAACCACCAAGCAGGAGAAGCAAGGTAACATAAGAGGCACCATCTGACTGCCTTTCCACCCAGAACGGACAGTCGGGGGGCCTCTGGTTTAGATCCTTCGAGGCCTTTTAGAATTTTAGGCTGGGGCTCAAAAAGTGCTACTTTTCTCAGCCTGGCTAGACACTTCCAGCCCTGTCCCGCTGAAAGCCAGCCTAAGCCCCTACCTACACCTTTCTGAGCACTACTCAGAAGGCTTAAAGTATGACTCCTACCATCAAAGTAAAGCTAATGAGCCCTGCCGCCTGGAACACAGCCTTCCTGCTCCCCCAGGGACGCAAACAAAGGGCAGGGCCGGTGAGAGCAGGAAGCAGAAAGGAGGGGACTGCTGAACCCCCCAAGCAGGGGAAGCCACTCCCCAAAAGCTGAAATCAAGGCTAAGAGCAGTTTGGAGGCACAAAAGGGGACTCCAGGCACCTCCACGACCTACCCAACGAAGAAAAGTAACTTCAGAAGTGTTGGTGTCAGCCAGACTCCCTCAGTCCAAGGGCTTTGGAAAAAATTCACCCTAAAACACAATTCAAATTGTGTCCAAAACCTAGGTAAAGTCACCTGGCTTTTCTGAGGCTTGCTTTCTCTACCCTAAAATGGAGATTAGCCCTCACAAGTTTGCTCATCATCACTGACGGCAAGAAGTCACATCATGATTAATACAAACGTATAAATGTGATAAAGTATGAATCATAAAATAAGTACTCGATTACACAGCATCCTGAGTTCTTATTCATTCGCATTTAAGACTCAAGTCTCAGTTAAGACATAAGACCCTTCACAGCCAGGGGTGTGTCCGTACTTACGGTAAAATCAGAATTCTGAAGCTAACCTGCCTAACCTTGTTCATAACAGTACACTGGTTAGTACAGGTTAGTTCTCTGGGTCTCAATTTCCCTATAAATACAGGTACAATAACAGTGTCTGCCTCAAAGACTTGCACAGACCAAGGTCAGCTAAGTCACTCAACCTTTAGTCATCACAAACCGTTGGTCTTTTTACTTCCTTGGAGAACCTAAATACTTGTTGGTTGAGTGATGTAAAACAGACAGCTCTCCTGGCCAGTTTGCCTTCAAGAATCTTCTCTTCTCTCCCCAGGAGGTGGACAGAGTTTACACTTCCCTCTTAGTACCTTGGGCTTCTGAAATGCTTCAAACCAAAATGAACACCTGGGTCTTCATGTCCAGCCCTATCTCTGTATGCCTGGGAGCAGGTCACTCTGTCTCTGTAAGTTCAGGCCATTCTAGGAAGAATGATCATCCCACATCGCCACACCCTGCTGCAGGGAGTACTAACGAAGGCCACTGATCGGACACGTCTGACTTACAGTCTGGCAAGCAAGAATTCCTCCCCGTCCTCCACCCTGGACCTTTTGGGACACAAGCCTGGAGAGGACTCTGATCCCTCCGTGGAGAACAAACCACAGCTCCACAAGAGGCCCATGGTAGCCAAGGACCAAGAAGGCAGTTTCCAGGGGAACAGCATCCCTGGAAACGCATCTACGCCCAGTTCCCATCCTCACTGCCTTTTATTCTCCTCCTACCTCTGTGGTGGGCTAAGTCACCTACCCACTATTGCTAGGCAACTTCTCAGGGAAGTGCAGCTGCCTCTCCAGCCCATGTCTGCCTCTGACCTAGGAAAGCTGCCCTTGCCTGCTGACCCTGGGGACGGCAGAAGGCCAGCAGTGACTAGAGTCCAACAGGGTTTATGTTTGAACATCCCTAGGACTCTTACAAGTCAGGGACTTGGGAAAATACAGAAAGCCACCTTTCTTCCCCAGCCCTGTTCTCGGGTTCTTCTATGTCATATTCTCAAGACAGTTTCCAAGAACGGGCCAATGACACTCTACAGAAATGCTTCACTTCCTGATGACTCTTCAGCTCTCTACCATGGTTCATGGCTCCAAATCCCAGCCCAGGAACAGACAGCAAGCAAGGAGAAACTGGGGGGGGGTGCACAAGTAAGGATAAGCTATGAGGATGGCAGGTGCCATCTGAACTCCTGTGACAGTGTTCACATTTGAGAGGCGGGATGACAGGCACCTGTCAGCGTCTTCTTTTTATTAGTCTTGGCCTGGCTTTTTTCAAAACTGAGACCTAATTCTCATAGCATCAGTGTCACCAGTTTTGCGATGCACAACCCAGTAATCCTGAATGTATTCATAAGACCATGCATCCATCACCACGGTCTAATCCCAGAACATGTCAACCCCTGGGGTTTTATTTGTATACATTCATCTTTGCTTAATGTTCCTGCGCAAAGCCAACACCAGAGGGAGATGGAACCACCAGCTTCAGATCCTAAAACCACTGTGGCCCTGACCTTGAGATTCTGAAAAGGTCAGACAGTTCTCCACCTATGAAATGTGACAGCAGTAAGGCCCACCTCACAAGGACACATACGCACACAGGTCCTCAGGATAGCTACTGGAGACTGGACTCCTAGTGCTTACCCACCAAAGTCCTGTGAAAGACCCCACAGTCAATAGAAGGGCACGAGAGAATGCCTGAGGAACTCTGTCCCCTCAACCTTCACATGCAGGGAAGAAAAGATGGGAACAGATGGCAGATCTTGGTGGGGCACTGGAGCAGGAGTGGGCCTCCAGGAGGCTCTCAGCCCTGATTTCCCAGGTCTTCTCTGTCTCCGCCAGGTTCGAGGGAGCAGAGACGTGAACAGACAGATAAGTAAGGGACCCATATGAACAGTACCGGCATGGGGTTACAAGGCTTCCTCTGCCTATGGCCTCTTGGCCGTGACCTCTCTGAGGAGCCGCAGACTAAAACTGTTCAATCCACCTCTAGCAGAAAGACTGCAGGACCTGCCAAGATTTTATTTTGACAGGGTCTCACAATGCAGCCTTGGATGACATAGAACTCAGCACCTAGACCAACCAGGCTATCAGATGTTCCCAGTCTCTGCCTCCTAAATGCTACGAATAAAGGCATGCACCCCACACCTGGTCCCGCCAGTATTCTTGTGAGTAAACAGGCCCAGTTCACAGGGCCACTCCTGCAGAGATGTGGGGCCAGGAGAAAAGGCAGGGCCAGTAGAGCAAGAGGAGAAAAGGCGGGGCCAGTAGAGCAAGTGACCCCTGGCTGCATGTCAGACTGTGCGCCACTGAGGCTGACGGGCTGGGATGACCCCAACTGTACCTGGAGAGGTGTGAGCCTGACCAGTGACCTGCTTAGACAGCCTGGCCTAGTCGTTACTCTCGGACAGTGAAGGACCAGGGGCTGGGTGTGTAGCCAAGTTGGGGCAATGTTTGTCCGCCATGCATGAAACTCTTTTGAGTTCAATTCCTAGCACCACAGCGTAAGCTGTTACACGTCTACACTCCCAGCACCTAGGACACAGAAGCAGGCCATTCTCCGCCACACAGAAAATTCAAGGCCTGCCTGAGTTACAAGGGACTCCCCCCCCCCCAAAGAAAAAGGCAAAGAGGAGGAAAGAAAGAGAGAAGGTGGGTGAGGCCAAGTCCGAATGAGGAAGAACGAGAGGGTGTCCCCAGCACCTGACGCGGATGGCTTGCTCTGCCCCTCCCAGGCAGGCCCCTCACCTCACCCCTTCTGAATCCTGCAGTACAAAGAACACTCGGTTTCCCAGCAGACACCTCTGTCTTTCACGCAAGCACACACAACACCTTGTCCACCCCAGGCTGTGTGCAGGCTCCGGGCCTACCCTGACCACAAAGCCTGTCAGCTGCTCCTTCCATCAGCTATTACTGACACAGCTTAGCAGTCTAACTGTAGATCTTTCTGGTGGGTCCCATGGTTGTCAGGACCCACCAGGCAGGTCACCCAGGGTTTTCACTTAACACTTTGTACCTGTAGTACAAAGTACATAAGTACGACTGTAGTAGTCGTCTCAACAACCCATGCATCAAGGACTGGACTCTTTCTAGGAACCACGCATCTGTGACCAAGTCATAGAGCAGGCTGGGGCTATCCCACCCCAACTCTAGACCCTCAGGAAATACCACCTGCCCTCAAGCCCAATTTCTGATCTGTGGTCTCAGCACCAGGCCTTTTTAGAGCCGGCGGAAAGGTAGTAGCCACCTCGGAGCACCTCCAGAAGCCGGCCTCAAGGAAGATTACTCCAGGAGACACTGACCACGTGCTCTTTGGGCGTCTACAGACTCTTCTTCCTACAAGCCCACCTCCAGTGTCCCATTGTTTGACAATCCGGTTTTTTGGACCGCAAGCCAGGCCTTCTCACACCTGCCTGGTCTAGGGCCAGCTGGCATCTGGGGCCTGGTGGCCCAACTCTTCCCTCCCCCACTTCAGGTTTTATCCATTGCTTAACCAATGGGGCACCTGTTCCCAGCTTCACCAAGTGAGCTTGGGGAAGGAGCAGAAAGGTGTGAGGGCAGGGCAAATTCCTGGGCTAAATGGCTCTTAAAGGACATTCATTCTCTCTCTCTGTATGTCGTTCTTCTTGCACTATAACACAGTTACACAAATTTTAAGTACTTTTTTTTTCCTGGTTAGTTTTTATTGGGGGGGGCAGGGCTTTGAGACAGGGTCTCACTATGTAGAACAAGCCAGCCTAGAATTCACCAAGTAGCTCCAAGATGGCACAGTTAGTCAATGAAAGAGCCAACATTTTGACACACACACACCCCAGCACACCCAGTGCATATTTATCTCCAGAAGCTGGAGCCAGGGTACAGGCCCAGGATTGGGTCTTTACCTAGAAACAGAGCATCCATGCCCTCAAGCAGCGGCCTCCTGCAAATCCTATCCCCGCTCTGCACCAGAAATGCAGCAAAGAACAGGAAACCTGGATTCTCCACCCCCACAGACCCGTCAGGGGCATGGAAGACAAGTCAAGAAGACAGACAAGGACGGCTCTGAGGGTGGAAGAGCCAATTCCTTGCTCTTTCTAATTCCACTTCCATCAGGTACCACCCTGATTTGGTACCTGATAAACCCAACCCTTCAAGTTCTTACTTCCCCTTTGGAAATCCTGGGTAGGCTCCCACGAGATGGCCCAGTGGCCCAGAAAACAGTGTGAATGAGGTGGCCCTTCGTCTACCACTGGTGCAGCACTGGGATCTGGGTCTTATCCATAGCTGTTCGCATTCGCCTGCCAAGGCTGCTGGATTTCAACAGCTACTCACTCAACAAGTGTTGATGAGATGTCTCATTGGGAAAAGCCCTAGGGCTGACACCTGTGGGAATACATGGTCCTCCAGAACCTCTACGGCTTCAGAAACGAGAAGAGAATGGTTGAAGAACACAGGACCACCTCCTCACAAGTTAAAACCGCTAGTTTTTACAAATATGGAGCCCAAGGTCACAGTGAGAAAGGACAGGCCCAGAACCTAACCCTAAGTCAATATTCTCTTTAGCCTGTTTGACACCTGGGCACAAACACTCACGGGTGTGGCAAGATCTCCATGAGGGAACACGAGGGAACACAGACAGGCCTTTGGTGATCATGAAAAGAACAGTCTTGGGAAAGAAAGAAGACTTCAGGCCTCAGCCTGGAAGTCAGAAAGGCGATCCGGGCTGCACCTCTAGTCCACAGTTTCTGGGCCATAGCCACATTTTGCATTTGGGGGTATGGAGACCAAGAACTCTGCCCCAAAGCATTCTTTGAAGAGGGGAGAACCACAGCCACCCCACCCCGTTCGGTTCCTTGAGTCCTGCCTCCTGCCTGCTGGGGCTTCTTCTACCTGCATCCACCTCCACCAAGGAAACAGTTCCCACCACACGTCATTTCATAGGGGTGGGTAAGAGCTGGAAGGAGGGGGAGGCTCGGTAGAGTAGAAACGCATCAGGTTCTGTCTTACTCAGTGTCCCACTTGCAATGCCTAGAACTCAGTCTGGCTCACAGTCTGTGCTCCCACAGAGCCGGGGAGATGGCTCAGTCACTAAGGGGCTTTCTGCACAGGCATTAAGTACCTAAAGTCAATCTCTAGCACCCACATAAAAAGTTGAGTACGGTGGCCCATGCGTATAACCGCAGGGGTAGCAGGGGCAGAGAGACAGGCAAATCACTGGAGTAGGCTGGTCATCCAGACTAGCTGAGTCGGGAGTTCCAGGTTCAGGGAGAGAAACCCTGTTTTCAAAACTGAAGCAGAGAGTCGGCCAGGTGTGGAAACAAAGACATGTGGTATCTCTGTGAGTTAGAGGCCAGCCTGTTCTACAATTGCAGAGTTATGCCCAGTCAGGGCAAGGCATACATAGAGAGACCCGATCTCAATAAATAAAGTAGGGAGTGATTCAGAAAAATGCCAGACATTGGCCTCTAGTCACCACATAGGCAAACCCACACATACACTGCACACGGAGAGCTGAGAAGCCAATGACTCCACTGCACATACCCCCTCAGTGGTCCCATATAACATCCTCCCCACTCCCAGGCAGGAGGAAGAAGAGCAAAACCTACTAGGTGCTGCTTTGCCTGAAGAAGCCCCTCTGTAAATCCCAATCACTCCACTGAGAACTAGGCAGGGCCCATCTTCTGCAGAGGAGGAAACCGAAGCTCACAAAAGACAACACCCGGAATGAATGGCCTGGGGCCACAACCAGGACCAGGTTTCCCAAGTCAAAAGCGGAGGGCCTTCAGCCAGGCTCCTATTATCAACCCAAGGAGGTGTGGATTCCCAGATATCAAAACCCTCTGGATTCTCCCCATCCTTCCTCCAGCTGCCTCCCAGTCCACCACACACCAGCTCCCAGCCCAGCCTACTTCTCTCTTCCCCTGGTTTGCTCATCTTCTCATGTGTCTATCTCACATCTATGAGATATAGCCGGTACGATGCTGGCAACCATTCGCCAGCATCAGCCTGCCTATGTGACACATGCCCAGAGATGACCAAATTACCTAGATGGTCTGTTTCCACCAGGTCTGAGTTCTGGGGAATCTATCATTTTCTCTCCAACCTCAATGTGTTCGCTCAGCCATTCATTCTTTAATACTGAGTGAACATACAGGTCCAAGACTCAGCACCTGGATGCCGGAAACTGAGTCCCACACCCTTACTGGGCCTGGCTCTTCAACAGCTCCGCCACTCCTGTCTCTTCTAGTACAAAGTTGAACTCCTAGGAGGGAACTTCTGTTCTCCATGGAAGATCCCAAGATTTCCACCATTCTGATCCCACCCTTCCTGACCATCTTGAGAAAGTTTTTGGATTTTTTTTTTTTTGGTCTTGTTTTGGTTTTTGTTTCCTTTTTTTGAAAGGGAAACAGGGGAGGGAGATTCCCTGTCCTCTCTGGGAGTCTCCAAATTGCTCATCCAGTTTTCTCTTCCAGCAAGAGTCCCAGGAAATAGACTCAATGAGGGAAGCCAGGGGAAAGACCCTCAACCTTCAGCTCCAGAAGAGGGGGAGGGGGCTGACAGGAAGAGGGCGGTGTCTTTAAGCAACCAATACATTACAAAGAAGTCAGTTCAAAGCCAAGGGACTCTCTTAAGTCGCAGTTGCTGTCGGAGACAGGGGCAGGGCCCCAGGTCGCCGGTTTAAGGAAGCCCATTGTGGTGTGTTTTAAATTACCTCTGCTTGTCTGATGAAGTGAGTAAAGGGGCACCGTTTCAGGGCTTAGGATTCCTGAGTGAGCTAATACAGGATGCCTTTAGCTGAAGGGGAAAAAAAAAACTTCAGTCGGCTCTCTAAACTCCCCCCCCCTTTTAAGTTTAAAAAAGGGAATGAATGTTACCATTTTTGGACATGAGCATTCTCCCTCAGCCCAGCCCTAACCGCACTATCCAGAGGGACGCGCCATCCTGTCCCCCCCATACCCAGATCACGAAGGGGGGGGGTGTATGAAATGGGGAGGGACTGGACGGGAATGGGAGGTGGGGTTCAGGGTACGTGGCTCAGGGAAAGGGCTCGCTGAGGGTGCAGGAAGCCGCGGCACGGTTAATACCTCCCACCCTCCAAGAGTGGTTTCTGACCTCTTCCTGCCACTAGCCATTACCCTCGGGACCCATCGCCAATTCCCCAGCCCAGAAGGGGCAGCAGATCCAGGACTTCACTGATGGCGTCTGGGATACAGCGCATGGCTAAGCAGAGATCCTCAAAGAACGACCCCAAATATCTCCTGAGACCGTCCCTCGCCACGGAGCCCCTCAACTAGAGCCAAGCTACCCAAACTCGCGTTTCACTTGGAAACGAGCGAGTCGGTAGGGCAGGACGCAGATGCAAGGCTTGCAGCTACCAGCTCACTGAGTTAAGCAATAAAACGGTTCACCGTCCTGACCCCGCCCCCACAGGGCCCTGGGGAGTCCGCAAACGCCCCCCGATTTTCTCGGCCCCAGCAGCACTCCAGCACGTCCAGTTCCAGGCAGATGCCGAGGAAACCTCCAAACCCTCCGGCCCGCTCTGCTGTCTGCAGACTCGGCTAGGGGCGCAGAGTGCCAGGCAGCTTGCCCCTACGGCACAGAGAGCCCCAGGGGCGGCCCAGGAAGCGTGCTGCCATCGCACGCCATATGGAGGCGCCAGGAAGAAGGGAAGGAAGGGGAAAATCGATCCCGAGTAAGCAGCCATGGAACCGAAGTCTCAGCCCCAACCTCTCGAGCACCGCCCCCACGCCCTGCCCACGCCGGCAAGGTTTCGGCAGCAGCGGGGTGGCCTGGACCACCCGCTCCGAGGCGACCTGCTCGCAGGCGACGCCACCTCCCCGCGCTGTGGCTCGCAGTTCGCGGGCTACAGGGCAGAGGTGCTCCCCTCTTCCGCCCGACTCCTGTAACCCAATACCCCACCTCGCAGTGGCCGCGTTGTCCCCGCCTCCGCTCTTGCGCGCCGGGAACTGGTTTCCAGCCGGGAGCCCAGGAGTGCGGCGGGCAGAGCGGATCAGGACTCGGAGATGCGGAGGGTGGGGGTAAATGCTAACCTTCCTCTGCTGCTTCTCCCAGGCCGGATCCAGAAGCAGGTCCCGGTCCCAGTCCTCTTCGGGCTGCATGTAGTCGTTGGTCTGCTGGGAATCATAATGGTCCATGATGGTGGGCGCGTGCTAGGGGCTGAATTTTTTTTTCCTCCACCTTCTCTCCAGGCGACGGCAGCTGCTCTCCGGGTGTGGGGAGGGAGTCGGCAGGGTTGGGCTGGGTTGGGCTGGCGGGGCCGGGCTCGCTCCCCTGAGCCCGCTTCCGCCGCGGCTCTGCTAGCGGAGGCTGCTGCTGACGGTGGCGGCGGCTGGAGCTCGCGAACTGCCTTCCTGGGGAGCGCGCTCCGATCTAATCTCCACGCACACTGCGCTCTGTGAACACTCGCGCTGCCGGAGCAGAGGCGGGCGGGGGCGGGGAGAAGGGGCAGAGCCCTCCCGAGGTTCTCCATTGGCCAGGCCGAGTTACCCAAACTTCCCCCCCAGCGTCTTTCATTGGGAATTCCTGGCATCCGTCAGGCGGGTCCCTATGCATATAGGTGGACTGGGCGTCCCCCTCCGGGCGCGCACGCCACCGCCCACTCCTTGGGTTCCCACTCCCCCGCGGCTCATGTGACACCACCTTAAGCTGAACCGGAGTGGAGCTCGGGGACACCTCCCGGAGCTCGGGGACCAAACAGCACTGAGCTCGGGAGCCGCGGGAGTCGCCGAGGATTGGCCCGATTCCCTGCCGGCGGGAAGGCCTGGAACTTGGGAGCACCGGTGTTCCTGCCCCCTCCGGGCGTGCACGCCACCGCCCACTCCCTGGGTTCCCACTCCCCCGCGGCTCATGTGACACCACCTTAAGCTGAACCCGAGTGGAGCTCTGGGACCAAACAGCACTGAGCTCGGGAGCCGCGGGAGTCGCCGAGGATTGGCCCGGTTCCCTGCCGACGGGAAGGCCTGGAACTTGGGAGCATCGGTGTTCCTGCGGTCCCACGTCGAGCTCCGAACCCTGGTCCTGCAAAGGGGAACCCGAGTATTTCGTATTTCGTTTTCTCTTTCTCGAGAAACCTAGGTCGGGACAAGTAGGTACCCTGGAAAGGCGGGGAGGGCCTACAGTAAAAAAGAATTTCCTGATTCCACCACCCGCCCGCCCCGCCCCTTGGGACCAGACTGATCCCTGCACGCGGGAACCAGGTTTGTGACCAGCCAATGGTTCTCAGGTCACTGAGCGTCCCCACCTCGCCAAGGGTCCTTTGGGTACTTCTCGAGGGCTCGGGGCAGTGACCAGCTACGGGTTTCATGGGTAGCAGCTACGGATGCCCGGCTTCCCAGGCTCCAAGCAGGTATGCCCGGGTGGACTGAAGCTACCTTCTGAAGGCCTCCTTTCCTATCCACTTCTCCAGCTTCCCTACACCTTCCTCGAAATTAGAAAGGTCCCTGAAATGATCTGCCTATACCCTGTACCATGAATTCTTCCAGGTACAGATACCTGACAGATGTGGAAACTGAGACTCAAAAAGCTGAGCTTGTCAAGACTTAGCAGACACGGACTCTATAGGTCCATTCAGTATCTAACCAAGTGCCTGACAAAACCTTACTGTCCTTGGAGGAGGAAGAAACATTGCAACAAACAACTAAATTTGGTGCCTGGCACCACTCTCTGGTCTCAGTAAAGGAGGGTGGAAATGTGTTGGTCCAGTAGCGTTGCATCCTGGGAAGAGGCTGCTGGCTTCCTGGTGGTCTCTTGAGGGATGCTGAGTTTGAAAAGCAGTAGCAAATAAGCCCGCGGTTTGGCTGTGCGCTCTGATGTGGACAACAGATACGTCCTTCTTGCATCTTTCATTTATACAGTCATCCCTTAATATTCAGGGGAACTGATTCCCAGGACCACTGCAGATACCAAAATCTACAAATGCTTAAATCTCACATGTACTTTAAGGCACAAGATTGATGTGTCACCTACATACATCCACTGCACACTTTAAGTCATTCCCGAGTAGAAACGCCATGTGACTGCTTACACTGTTGAGGAAATCCTGACATGATCAGCCATCCCACCCTTGGGATACTTTTATTCTGTGGTTAGTTCAATCCAAGATTCTAACTTGTAAGAATGGAGACCAAGTTGTGTTTTTAGGCCAGCTGGTTAATCTAGAAGCTGGTGTAGTCTAACAAATCACTCAGAGATGTTTACTGACAAGAAGAGCTCTGAATTAGAGTACTTGAGAGCCCACAATGGTCAGAGAGAGAGAGAGAGAGAGAGAGAGAGAGAGAGAGAAACCTTGCCTCTGGTTGGCAGAGGACACAATGATGCTGGCAAAGCAGATAGCAGTGTTGGTCCTCAAGTCCCTAGTCAGCCACACATGTCCATGCCAGTGCTGCCATCAGCACTAGGTCCTCTTTAAGCCCCTGACCAAGGAAACAACTGTTTCTAAGCTAAAGACAGCAGATTTATGAACCATTTCATAAGCACTTCAGGTTTGTGAACTATTTCATAAGCCCTTCTAAACTATGGCTCTAAACTGACCATAAAGGGCAACGATGGTGCTATATCTGTTCATTCACTCAATAATTTTTTTTCTGAATACCTTCTGTGTGTCGGGGAATATGCTAGACATCACGTATATAATAAAGATGAAAATATCCACAATTCCTTCCCTATACAGCCCACCAGAGACTGGGAACCGAAAATGTGACCTAATGAGACAGAAGCGGGGAGGTCTGACGTGGTTCTGCAGAACCCGGGGGAGCACTGAACCACATGGGGAAGAGGGCTTCAGGTGGAAATTGAGTAATTTTTAAGGACTAAGAGTCAAATGAACGTGGGAGATTATTCCAGGGGGAGGGACCAGGGAGGTGACATCAAGGAGCAGGAGATGCCATGGCATATAGCTGGATGCCCTACCATCTCGAGGCAGCCAGACTGGAGCTACAAGGGAAATGAGGCTGGAGAGGAGCCCCACTGTGCCCTGTAAAGTGCAGTCAGAGAAACAGCTGGCTGCACACTGCAAGGCCAGTTGCAGAAATCCAGGCTGTCATGGGAAAGATGTGCACAGATGCAACACCTGGGGACAAGCTGGAAGGTAAAGGAGTTTGGTTGTGAGGAGGAGAGAGAAGTTTCTCGGGATAATGACACAGACCATGGGGTTTGCCTGCAACAAGTATTTAAGTTCCGTTTAACAGAAAAGAAACCAAAGCCCAGAGAGAGATGGAAGTTTGTCCAAGTCATGTGATACCTAGATGCATGCATGCTTTCAATCTGGTGACTTTCTCTTATTTTTTTTTTTGTAATTTATTTTTATTTTAGATGCATTGGTATTTTGCCTGCATGTATGTCTGAGTGAGGGTGTCAGGTCCCCTAGAACCAAAGTTACAGATAGTTGTTAGCTGCATGTGGGTTCTGGGAATTGAACCCAGGTTCTCTGAAATAGCAGTCAGTGCTCTTAACCACTGAGCCATCTCTCTAGTCCTTGATCTAATGACTTTCAACCCTAGTTTTTTAGGGTTTTGTTTTTTGTTTGTTTGTTTTTCAAGACAGGGTTTCTCCATGTAGCCCTGGCTGTCCTGGAACTCACTTTGCAGACCAAGCTGACCTCAGACTCACAGAGATCCACCTGCCTCTGCCTCTGGAGTGTAACACCACAACCTGCTGTAACAACACATTCTTAAGCTGGTGACCTTGAACCCCCATGGTTCTGTCCCAAGAACTTCCTGCCACCCCTTTGTCTTTTTCTTCCTTATGTTTTGAGCCCTCTCCTCTAAACTGGATCCATCTTTCAGACTACAAGTAACTCAAGTTTTGATTTTAATGAAATCTTCCTTTGACTGCAGCCGCTCCGCTCCATTGCCACCCTTTCTTCTGTGTGCATGACCTTAATTTATCCACCACTTAGTGCTTCTTAAACCCACAGCTATGGCCACTCCACGGAAAGCCCAGACAAATGTACTTTCAGCTGTGAGATCCAGAGACCACAGTTTTAGGCCTTGTGCCCAGACTTTTCTGGTATCTGATATGACCCATTTCCCTCACCTTGAAAACCTATCCCCACCCACCCACCTGCCTACCCCCATATTTCCATGGTACAGGGAAGCTCCAAGCTCTCTGCTTCTGCTCTGTCTGGATGTTTGTAGCATCCACTTTTAGATCAGAACATAACTCATTATAAAGTACGTTAATCAAGTGTATCTGTGTGTCTACATCCCTGTTAGCCAAGTGAAGATACAGAGCTGAGAATCAAGGCATTCACCACCGTACCTGGCTTAGCTGTGTTATCTTCTTGTTTTGAGATAGTATCTCATGTAGCCCAGGATGGTCTCTAATTTCCAATGTTGTTGAGGATGACACTGAACTTTTTATCATGCCTGACATATGCACTACTGGGAACTGAACTCAGGGCCTTCTAAATGCTAGGCTACATTCTTTCAAATGAGTTGCATCCCCAGCCCTGTGACGTTCATGTGTGTGTGGTGTATTTTTCCATTATAGGAGCATATCCTGAGTAACTGCTCCTTTATCCTCTCCACAGGTATTTTCACTGCTTGCTGGTTGGAACCACCATGACAAAAGCCACCATGAACGTGTATTTGGGTGTGTTTTTGATGAACACATGCCTTCATTTCTCTTGAATGTATACCTCAGTGTAACTGCCAGGTCACAGGGCTGGCATATGCTTCGCTGTAGTAAATATTGTCAAACAGTTTCTCAAATTGGCTGTAACAACTGACTCTCTAGCAGCAGGAGATGAGGATTTCAGTTGCTCCCCATCCTCCTACCACCTGGTATTGTTTAAAAAGAAAAAGCCATTATGGTGGTGAACAGTGGGTTCTTTTTTGGTAAGTCTTTTCGTGTGCTGTTGACCATCTGAATGAACACCTACCTATTCCTGCCACCATAGATTCTAGTAGTGATTCGTCCTCTCTTTGCCTCTTGCATGCCTATTTCACTGATTTCCCAGATGTCAATCATTTGCTCTTCATTCATTCACTCATCCGCTCACCAGGTACTTATCTCTGCCTGGCACTGAGCTGGAGGGAAAGAGTGAAGAAAGGGGCTGGGTGGAGCAGGCTTTTCTTTGGGCCACCAACCAGCTCCCAAATCATGGCACCAAGACTCTTATTAGTTATAAATATTCGGCCTTATCTTATGCTTGTCCCATCTAGCTCTTAGAACTTATTTTAACCTCTTTCTCTTCATCTCTGTTTTGCCTCAGGGCCTTTTACCTTTCTTTCTTTCTTCCTTTCTTTCTTTCTTTCTTTATGTTCTACTTTCCTGCTTCCTCTCTTTCTCCTTCATTCTCCCTTCTCTCTCAAGCCTAGAGTCCACCTTCTACTTATTCTCTCTGCCTGCCAGCCCCACCCATCCCTCCACTGCCTAGCTATTGGCCACTCCACTTTTTGTTAGACCAATCAGGTGCCTTAGGCAGGCAAAGCAACACATCTTTATATCCTTAAACAAATGCAGCATAAACAAATGTAACACATCTTTCCATCATTGAACAATGCAGACTAAACAAATGTAACACATCTTTACATAGTTAAACAATCCACAACATAAACAAATGTAACACATCTTTATATCATTAAACAATGCAGCATAAACAAATGTAACACATCTTTCCATCATTGAACAATGCAGACTAAACAAATGTAACACATCTTTACATAGTTAAACAATCCACAACATAAACAAATGTAACACATCTTTATATCATTAAACAATGCAGCATAAACAAATGTAACACATTTTTACATAGTTAAAGTCATATCCCACAACAGCCTGTGAGATGTTTCATTCACTAAAGTGCTTGCTGTGTAAGGAAGAGGACTTGATCCTCAGCATCCACATATAAGCTGGGCATGGTGGCTTATGCCTGTGGAAGACAGAGCAGGAGAATTCCAGGCACTCTTGAACCAGCCATTCTAACTGAATGGGCGGGCTTCAGATTCAGTAAGTGACCTTGTCTCAAAAAGTAAGATATGGCATGAGGAAAATGCCTGACCATCAACCTTTGGCTTATAACACACACAGTGAAGAAGCTGAGTGTGATGACACGAATCTATAACCCAAGCACTTGGGAGACAAAGACAAGATCTTGAGTTCAAGGCTTGACTCAGCATCATAACAACTGCTGTTTCAAATATAAAAATAAGACGTAAAGCGGGGCATGGTGGTTTACACCTTTAATCACAGCCCTTCAGAGGCAGAGGCTAGGGGATCTTTGTGAGTTCGAGGCCAGCCTGGTCTACACAGTAAGTTCCAGAACAGCAAGGGCTGTTACACAGAGAAACCCTGTTTCGATAGATAGATAGATAGATAGATAGATAGATAGATAGATAGATAGATAGATGGATAGATAGATGGATAGATAGATGTGAGAGTAGTAGAGCATGCAAGCAAGACAGATGTGACCTCATCTCTTAAAATGCACAGTACATGTTTAGTGACAATTCAGATGATTGTTTTCAGGGGAGTTTTTGACTCTGAGTGGAAGATGTTTTGTTTGGCTTGCACAAAAATGAGAAGGTGAATAAAGTTTATTTTACATGATATTTCAATTTATTTTGCTTTTAATTTTTGATTTGTTTTTTCTGTTTATTTTTTGAGACAGGGTTTCTCTGTGTAACAGTCCTGGCTGTCCTGGAACTAGCTCTGTAGACCAGGTTGACCTCAAACTCACAGAGATCCACCTGCCTCTGTCTCCCAAGTGCTGGGATTAAAGGCATGCGCCACCACTGCCCAGCTGGTTTGGGTTTGTTTTTGAGACAAGATCTTAATATAGAATACTAGCCAGCCTAGAACTTAGAATCTAGACCAGGCTGACCTGAACTCACAGAAAGCCATGTGAATTGTGACTCCTGAGTGCTGGGATTAAAGTTCCTTCATGCCTCAGTCAGATATTTCAAATAAAAGTTTAAAAGAAAAAGTTTAATACACACACACACACACACACACACATATACCCGTAGTCTAACAAGACAGGAGAGCTGGAGGTGTAGATAGCTCAGCAGTGGAGGCCTGCGTAGGTTGTTTGAAGCCCTGGGTTCAAGCCCCATCACTCCCTGGAGTTCCGCATACAGAGAAACTGAGTGAGGAGAAAAGGGATGAGTAACCTGAGGAACCACACCAACCCCTCCCAGAGGCTCAACTGTTACTGCTCTCTGCATCCTTTGGGTGACTCTGGCTGCAAAAACAAAGGAACCGGGGTGTGGGAAGAGTTCTTGCCATCACACACACTAGTGTGTGGGGACTGAAACTCAAGAAATTTACTCATGGGGTGGCAAAGAAGAGAACACTGAAGTGGCTTCACTAGGCAAGTCTTTTCGCTGTGGAATGGGATCAAAAAGATCGCTCTACCTCCCACTTTGCTGCGGCAGCCTCCTCCATTACCCACGCTCAGGACAGCTGCTTTAGTGAGTCACCGGGAGCCACAGGTGCCCCTTTGTTGAGAGAGCCTCACTCTACCTAGAGGAACAAAGTTCTCTGGGAAAGAAGGGACCATGAAAATGCCTGAGAATTCTGGGAATGCCCAGCACACACCCACTCCATGCCAGGTAGCTTGCTTAGAAGGCTTAGAAAGCAGGACTGTCCTTGCTGGGCTCAGACCTGGGGCTTCATCCTGTGGACTCCAGCCCTACAACAGCTAGTTACAGGCAGGCACAACCTGAGAGGAAACGGACTGGACTCCTGTTTGTCAAAGCAAACCTCAAATCCGTGTTTTTCTTTTCTGGCAGGACTGAAGATTGAACTCAGACCTTCATGCATGTTAGACAAGCACTCTTCCCCTGAGTTACAGCCCTGGCCCTTGGCCTGACATTTGAAATGACACAATGACAGAATGCCAGCCCAGGGAGGGTCCGGTAGAAAGCAGGCCTCTACAATAAGCGTTCGTTCTCCTTGCCCTATTAGGAGGTATTGGCCCTGCAGAGCCCTGTACAACATAGACAAGTAGGTTCTATGAGCTACTGTAAGCTGTCAGATGGTGGTAGCCCACACCTTTACTCCCAGCAGAGGCAGGTGGAGAGGAGTTCAAGGCCAGCCTGGTCCACACAGCAAGTTCCTGGACAGCCTAGGCTACGTAGAGAAACCCTGTCTCGAACCTCCCTCCTCCAAAAAGAAAAAAAAAAAAAAGATAATGGAAACCTTTTTTCACTATAAGACCCCCTAGTTCAGCAGTCTAGGGATTTCCCTCTTTGTAACCTGGGTTCTCTCCTTTAAGGGTGAGGATAATAGATTCTTTATGAATCTTTCCTAAGAGCACAGAGGCACAGAAGTCATTTGAACACAGAATGAGTACAAACCCTTAATCTGAACCTCCAAACTTTGCTTGTTTGGCTATTTTTACTTACTTATTTTGTTTTGTTTTTTATTTTTTAAGGGCCCAGGCTGGTCTTGAACTCTACATAGCTAAAGATGACACTGCACTCTGGTCCTCTTTGCCTTCCCACTCCAAGTGCTGGCAATCATTTTTAAATTTTAATTAATTGACTGTTATGTGTACTGGCGCTTTGTCTAGATGTAATTCTGCGCGCCACATGTGCACCTGGTGTCCGAGAAGGCAGAAAAAGGCATGGGATCCCTCCTGGGACTGGAGTTTACAGATGGCCATAAGCTGCCATGTGGGTGCTGATAATTGAACCCAGGTCCTCTAGAAGAGTACTCAGTGCTCTTAACCTCTGAGCCATCTCTCCAGCCCCCAGGTGCTGGGATTCCAGGCATGCATCACCATGCCCAGTGAAGTTCAAAATGTGAAGCGCTCCCTGAATCCAAACTTTTAGAGTGCCAGCACACAAGTGGAAAATTCCACACCTCCACTCATGCGCTGCATTGCCGTCAACATGCAGACATACTGAAAATGTTGTATAAAATACCATTAGGCTGTGCATTTGCAAATAAAATTAATTTTGTATTAAGACTTTCAACTCCATTCCTGAGAATACCACATTATGTGCATGCAAACACTCCCAAATCATGGGAGGGACTCTGAAATCTGAAACACATCTTGTCCTAAATACTTTGAATAAAGGATATTCTACTTTAAGCCCTAGAAAGCTAGAAGATAGGAAAAACTCAATGCATTTCCTAGTTAGCCTCAGCTGTCAACTTGACACAACCCAGAGTCATCCGAAGAGTCTCAAGGTGGGAAGCACGTCAATCAGGCTGTTTTGTGACTGTGTGGGGCATTTTCTTGATTGTTATTTGTGGGAGGGTCCAGCCCTCTGTGGGGAGTATCATCCCTAGCCAGGGGGTGTGGGCTGTATAAGAAAGCTAGTTGAGGGGCTGGAGTAATGGCTCAGCAGTTAAGGGTGCTGGCTGCTCTTTCGGAGGATCCAGGTTCAATTCCCAGCACCCACATGGCAGCTTACAACTGTTTGTAACTCCAGTTCCAGGGGATCCAACACCCTCACACAACAATTACAATTATACAGTCACACAACAATCAATACCAGTGCACATTAAATAAACAAACAAATCTTTTAAAAAAGGAAGAAGGAAAGAAGGAAGGAAGAAAAAAGACTACTGAGCCAAAGCTAGGGAGAGCAAGCTCGCAAGCAGTATTCTTCCCTGGTCTCTGCTTCAGTTCTGGCCTCCAGGTTCCTGCCCTGATTTCCTTTCTTGATAAGCTGCTACCTGGAGGTGTAAGATTAATTAAACTCTTCTGTCCCAAACTTGCTTTTTGTTCCTGGTGCTTATCACAGTGACTGAAAGCAAATGACAACACTTGGGATTCTTGGGTTTCTGGATCAGAAAGGCAGAAGCTAGCTTTGTCCTCATACCCCAAAACAAACTCATGGTCTCTGAAACTCTCACAACACAGCCCTTACAGCTGCCACATCTTTCTCTGCTTCGTCTGAGCCCTTCTCCACATTTTCCACCTCCTGTATTCCTGTGAGGTATTTGCTGTAGAAAACAGGACTTTAGTAACATTCCATATCTCTGCCTCAGTTTCCCTATCAGACCTGAGACAGGCCCTTTGTCGTGGTCAAGCAGTTCATAAGTCCTTGGGAAGGTGGTGCTGGAGACATTGAGTGGGTTGTGTCCCTTAAGTGCCCCAGTCAACAGCTCTGAGCCCTAATCTTCTGCTTAATTGGGACCGTTTCCTGAGAGCCATTCCTTACTCCTACCGCAGGCTGCAGAGTGTGGGGGACAGTGGGCATGTTGCCCTGACAGGATCTCTAAAAAAAGGCTGGCCTGGGGCAGGCAAAAGAGTTTCTTTGCTTTTCACACTGCCCAGCTCCTTGGTCTCAGGACAGAACAACTGGCTTTCTGCTGCCCTCTTTTCCTCAGTGAGCATGCTCCCATCTCTCTCACAACTTCCTGGGCTTAAACGTTGGGAAGGCCCCTCAGCTATCTCTAGCTCCAGCACCTACTCTGAGGTCAGCTCTGAGAACAAAGATAGCCATGCTTGACAGCTGCCTTGCCTGGGCCTGCTAAGAAAAGCTGGGGAGACCTCCCAGATATCTCTAGTCTCTAGTTCCCAGCAAATACCAACAGGCAAACACCTAAAGTACAGCTGGGAATTCCTGGTGAGTAACGCCCTCCCCCACCCCCAACCTGGGCGCTGGCAGGCAGATTCCTGGGGCTGGGGGAGGCAGAGGCAGGAGAGCTTGCTCTCAGCCCCAGAGGCAGACCAGGTCACTTCCCGGAGATGAGGCGAATGCTTGCGGGGAGGGGCCGATTCTCCCTAAGTGGGAAGCAGGATAAGGTCAGGAGTAGAGCCCTGGGATCTACTGAGTAAACCCAAGCTTTACTCAGAAACAGCGTGAGAAGCTGGACTGGCCAGGTGATCTTTAGGCTTCTGACCCTTTTCTTGAAATCCTCAGACTACACCCTTGTGTGTCAAGGACAAAGAAGGGTTTGATTCTCTGGGAAGTGTTTGGCCACCTTGAGTAGTAAGTTTCTTTATAAAGGATACAAATGCTCACAGCCCATTAGTTTTTGTTTTAATGTTTGCATTAGCTGCTTTGGTTAGGATACAAAGTGACTTTTTGTTTCAATGTTTGCATTAACTGCTTTGGTTAGCATACAAGGTGATATTAACACTGTAACAGTCTCACATAGGTCACCACCTTTTTGTTCTGTTTCTCCCTCTAGCTGGTCCTCTTCTATTTTTTTCTTTCCCCTTTTCTTTTCCTCTCCCTTCTCTTTCCATCCTTCCCATTTCCCTTTCCTCTCCTTTTTGTGAAACAAAATCTCATTCTGCAGCCCAAGCTAGACTGTTGCACAGTCTAGCCTCAAACTCACAACAATCCTCCTGCTTCAGTTTCTTCAAGGCAGGGATTATAAGCATGAGCTGCCATGCCCAACTATTAAAATATGCACAAATATAAAATGGGTACAAACTCTAGGGCTTTCTCCTTTAGTGTTAACAATAAAATCAAAATGAATACTATTTAAAAGACATTATGAAGCCAGTATGATTTGAATGAGCCACGTTCTAAATTACTGTTCTCCGTGTGATTTAAATCTGGCTGGCCTAGGGCAGGTGTATCCTTAGTGCCTAGGATGCCTGTGTTACCAACAGCCAGGCGATGAAGATGTCTGTGTTACCAACAGCCAGGCGATGACTCAAGCCTCCTACCACTTTCTCAGCTTGAATTGCTGCACGGGGTGTCTTCTAACCTTCTCTTGGTGGGGACACACTATAATGTATGAAGTTCCCCTCTGCTGTTATCCCATTAACACTCAACAATTAACGTTTAAAATAACTCGAGGAGATCCTTAATTTTCAGGGCCCCCGTCTGTAACCGCGGGAGCCTGGCCTTCATCTCAGCTACCTCACAAATAAAGTCATGCACACCCACCTGGGATCCTCATTCAGCCATTGCTTAGAGTACCTACCAGGTGTTGGACGCTGTTCTAGGTAAACTGATATAGCAGGGAGCAAAATGGACAAGAGTTTCTGTCCTGTGGAATTTGCATTTCAGTGGGAGAGGCTGATAAAATAACTAAGATCTTGTCTAAAGCGGGGGGGGGGGGGGGGTGTCAGGAGGGAATCTAGAAGAAAGGGTAGGAGAGAGGAGGCACTTCCTTCTTAAAGATGAGGTTCCAACCAGAGAGATGGCTCAGTGTTTAAGAGCACTTGCTGCACAGACCCCAGGGACTGAGTTCAAATCCCCAAGTATAAAAACCTGTGGCTCAGGGGCTGGAGAGATGCTTCAGTGGTTAAGAGCACTGACTACTTTTCCAGAGAACTGGGCTTCAATCCCTAGCACCCACATGGCAGCTCACAACTACCTGTCACTCCAGGATCTAACACCCTCACATAGACATACATACAGGCAAAACACCAATGCAAATAAAATTTTAAAAATAATAAATTATTAAATTATTTTTAAAAACTTTAAAAAAAAAGCCTGCGGTTCAGGTTAGTTTTAAACTGACAGCAATCCTCCTGCTTCAGTTTTCTCAGTGCCAAGATCACAAGTGTGAGCTCCATGTTCAATTTTTTTCCCACCCACCCACCCACACTGTGCCATGTTCAATTTTTAAAATATCCTTTTGATACGCACAAATGTAAAACTAGGTACGAACTCTCTAGGTTTTCCCTTTTAGCACTCACAGCAGTGTATGTGTCTGGTATGCCTGTAACCCCAGCAATGAGGGGCTGAGACAGGAGGATCTTCGGAGCTTGCTGTTTGCCAGGCCTAGCTCCAGGTTCAGGGAGAGACCCCGTCTCAAAGGATTAAGGCAGGGAATGATAGAGCAGGAAGTCAGCATCCTCCTGTGGCACTGGTGCACACCCATACTCTCTCTCACACACACATACACACAGACACATTCATATACAAAACAGCAAATTTAATGGAGCATTGAAGGGAATTCTTGTTGAAGGTTGGCATCTAATACCTAAATGAGAGGAAGAAACAAGAGCATTCTACCAGCAGCCAGGAAGCCAGATGACTTGAGGGAGACAGCACCAAGACACACAGAAACACATAGTTAAAATGCAGGGACAATGAGTGTTGGGGACTGTGGACCACCAGACCCTGAATTTCTTGGAAACAACTTGTTTACAGGCTGCTCTGAGCAGGAGACCCTGTTGGCAGGCTGGTGGGGCTGCAGCTGAAAGATCCCGAGAGCTGGGGAGTGGCCAGAGCCCTATATAAGCTGCCCTTGAGCACAATAAAGTGGACATTCTTGGCATTCTTGTCTCAATGGTGTCCCTATGGCCCCATCTGTCTCTGTGTCTCTGTGCTTTTAAATGTTCAGCCTAGTTCCCATAGTGCCTCGTGAGTAGGACACAGAATGGAACTGGTGTAGTTTTACAATTACAGAACAGTTTATAAGTCATGATAGGATGCAATGTGCACAGAGAATTTGGATTATGTAAATTATTGTGTTGTCTTTTGCTTGATTGACTGGAGACAGACATTTGATTCTGGGAACTGCTAAGAAAGGTATCTTAACTTTAAAATATGGGTCTAAGGATATGTTGCTTTGGAAAAGCGGTTCTGTTTTTGTTTCCACAGAAGATGAGAACCTGTGGGAGTCATTCCAGACTGGTGTGGTTTGATGGACCAAGACCCCCTGAAATGTTGCTGCGAAAACCCACAAAGATACAGTACCCCAAACAGCAGGAAGTAGTCTGGAGAGAGAGTTATGCCCAAATTCCCTAAATGATTGTTTAAGTAGGGCTGTCTGCCATTGTGGGCCTGAGGAGCAGCTTGCAGGCATGTAGATGGAGAGCTTGGGTCCTTCCCACAATTCCCAAGCATGGGCCTGCTTCCTGGAGTCCCCAAGAGCAGAGAGGCAGTTGGCTGGAGCACAGCCAACTGCTGTGAACGCGGCTGCGGTTCCTGGCTCTGCAGTTCCTGGCTCTGTGAGCCCAGGAGTTTGTGGCATGCCGTCCAGCAGCAGTGGGAGGCAGGTCACTTCGGCCCAGTCAGTGCCTAGCCTGATGGAGCCATCCTGAGAGAGATCACTGTGGTTGTAGTGGCCGCTTGGAATTGCCATCAGCCAGACGGCTGCTGTGACTATATTGTAGCCGGCACCAGTGTTTAGCCATGAGCATGTTCACCAGGACACTTTCCAACTTATTGTTATTATATTTGTGCCACGCCCGTGCCAATGCTAATTATATAGAAAGAGGGGATATGTTGGGGACTGCGGACCACCAGACCCTGAATTTCTTGTAAACAACTTGTTTTCTTCTGCTCTGAGCAGCCTGCAGCTGCTCTGATGGCAGGTTGGTAGAGCTGCAGCTGAAAGATCCCGAGAGCTGGGACGGGCCAGAGCCCTATATAAGCTGCACCTGAACACAATAAAGTGGGCATTCTTGACATTCTTGCTCGAGGATGGCCCTGTCTGTCTGTCTCTGTCTGTGTGTCTTTGTGTAGCACGTAGTGAGTGGAGCACAGAATGGAACCGGTGTAGTTTTACAAATAAGTATCTGTTGTTTGGCTGCTTGGCAACCACTTCCTGCTCCCAGCAACTGTTCCTCTATATTCCTCTGGGAAAGCACTGCCCCTGTGCTTCAGACAGAGTTGACCCCACCCCTCACAGGCCTAGCCAATCAATTAGAAATGATCAGAATAAAGAACCCAATCAGAATAAAGAACAAATAGGAAGCTACTGTCCCTTGAGATCCCCTGCAGTAAGCATTGGCCTGGAGCAGTCAGGTGTCTCATGTGAACTGAGGGGAAGGATGAGACCTAAGAAAAGAAAAATAAAGTTCTGGGCATTAGAATCCCTGGACCTGGAGTTAAGGATAGTTGAGAGCCACCATGTGGGTGCTGAGAACTGAACCAGAGTCCTAGCAGCAAGTGCTTTAAGCCTTAACCATTTCTCCAGCCCACCATCTCTCTTTTTTTTTTTTTTTTGAGACATGATGTCATACAACCCAGGCTGGCCTCCAGCTCTATATGTATCTGAGCATCATCTTGACTCTTGAATCCTCCAGTCTCCACCTCCAAGATTCCACATGTGTGCCATCACTCTTGGTTTATCCTGCCATCTTGAGCCCTTGCATCCAAGTTTTACCTGTCAGTGTCTCACTTGCCTGCAGCAAAGCAGCCGCTCCCCGTGTAAGCCAATAGCCCATGCCCATCACTACATAATAAAGTACTGCAAAGCTGGCAGCCTCAAAGGAAAATCAGGGCACTGCTGCTGAGGAGACCTAAGAGCCGGGGAGCCCAAAGCTGTGGCTCAGGGTCTCTTTGGTGACTTCAGACTGAAGCCTGAAGGGTGTGCTGTCCCAAAGGTCCCCTGATGGGGCTTGTTCCTTGCTACCGAGGCTGTCTGTAAGTGAAGTGTCCTTGAGATATGGTGCTGAGGAACCCAAAAGAGAGCAAGTGAAGACCTCATCTCTGAAGTAACATATGGTCGCCTCCACTTGTTCCTGTTCACCTCCAGTCAGGATCCCATGCTCCCCACATTGTCCTATTTTTACAAAGGAGAAAGGCCCAGCTTCTCTGGAGAAGGCAGGGTTGCCTGTGGGCATGCAGATGCTGAGGTGTAGACTGTTAGCTCTTCCTTCCTCTGCTCCTGAGCCTTTGTTCAGTGCTGTGTGTTCAGAGAGGCTGTGTACTGTTTGAGAGCCTGGCTCCCTTCCTTCTTGGATGGCCAAACACAATGATTAACGTCCATTTTCTGAAAGAAGCAAGACCACAGAAAGAAGTGACCAAAGTCTAACTCCAAACCACACATCCTAGTACCATGTCTGACAGGACGTGATAACAGAGCAAGCCTTTTGAAAGCTTGAATGCAAGAATACATGATGCAGATGAGAACTGAATGCCACCAGCCAGGCTCTCTGTCCCTCACAGGTGAGCAGAGGGAGGCTTCTAACAGCTTCTCACTGGGCACAGAGGTTGTAGACAAGACAGAGGACATGTCCCAAATGGAAGCCCACATCCCAGCCTCCGGTGAACTCGAGCTTTGTACATCTAAGGCCAAGCAGTGCTAGAATCGAGATGACTCCAGATGGAGAAAGACAGCCCTGGCCTGCATGGTGCAGCCACACAGGCGTCAGAACCCTGCTCCCCTCCACTAGGTGCACTGCTTGCCATAGTAGGGAGGACCTCTGCCTAGCACTAAGGGCCACTTCCTGTGACTGGCCCTCATATACTGATTGGGGTATCGCCCTGAGCCCTACATCACTTAAAAGGATGTTAAAATGAGGTAGGGGGACATGCTTTATAATCCTAGCACTTAAGAGTCTGAGGCAGGAGGATTGCAAGCTGAAGGCCAGCCTGGTCTACTTATGAGTTCAGGACAGAATGGGCATCATAGAGAGACCCTGTTAGGAAGGGACGGAAAGAGAGAGGGAGGGAGGGAGGGACGGAGAGAGGGACGGAGGGGGGGACGGAGGGGGGGATGAAGATGTCAAGCACCTGAAGCCTTTCCTTGCATGTACTCAAGCTAAGCTTGAGGTGCCACCCTTGCTGGGGCCCAGAAGTCATTAACTCTGCCTTAGCCCATCTGGTCCTTCTTGCAGACCTCAGCCAGCTGAAACATGTTTGGATCAAAGACAAACGTCATCAACTCACGTCCGCCTCCAGCCTTCACTATGCACATTAGGCAACAGCAGTCACAGGTCCGCCTTTGTGGGTGCCATTGTCACAGCTGTTGGTACAGACACAAATACTAGGTGAGCTAATAACTCGGGGATAAATGGTGCTTTAACCAGGGGCCCCGAGTACTCTGGAAACATTACGTCATGCCCACCTGACACACTCCCACATACTTTTTTCCCCAAGTCCCTCTATGTTGGAAAGACTTCCACAATCCCAGCAGCTCCATCTTGGCACAGCTTCAGACGCTGTTATGGTCTTTTGGAGGGCTGCCTTACGGGAGACCTTGAGGAGGTTGTCCAGGTCTCCAAGGCCCTCCCAGCCCCACCGTGTCCACCCTCCTGAGCTGTCCTTCCCCT
Organism: Myodes glareolus; assembly: GCF_982192425.1. Classification (NCBI taxonomy): domain Eukaryota; kingdom Metazoa; phylum Chordata; class Mammalia; order Rodentia; family Cricetidae; genus Myodes; species Myodes glareolus. Next base: position 46,013,886 of record NC_142036.1, on the reverse strand, counting down.
GCCCTAGGTCTTCTATGCTTGAAATGAGAAAGAGCATTGATGGCAGTGTGTGCTGAAGTGTTTTCAAATGCCAGGAATGGAAATCAGTGGATACGTATAATTTTGTAACTGGCATGTGGCATGCCAAAATTGTTGGGACCCTCAATAGTCAACGTGCCAGATTTATAGGTTACCTGTAAATACAAGCTGTGGGTACATTATGATATCTAGACTTGGTTGCTGAATATTCCTGCCTGTTTCTTTCAGGCTTTCTTTCCACCGTGTAAAAATCCAGACACTGACCCAGCAGAACCCAGTTCCTGTTGAGACACAGATAACTCATCCCTCCTCCAAAGAGTTCCTGGGAGCCCTAACAGATCAAAAGCGCAGGCCCTCCTAGCACTGATTCCTCCCTTGTTTTGGAAACAAACCTCGGGGCAGGTGTGGATCATGCCGAAAGCAAACCGGAGCACAAAGAGAGGCGTTGACAGAGCAGAGCTTTCTGTCCAAGTGACTGACCACAAAATGGAAGAAAGTGGGTTCTGAGATGCTTGTGTTCAGCTGTGTAAGGGAGAAGTGCCAGCAGGGCCAGGGACAGCAGTGTCTGTTCCAGTCACCTGTGAACATCTGTTGGCCCAGTTCCCTGGGAAACTGGGTTGACAAAGGAGGGAGTGAGGGAGCTTCGGCCTGCCCAGGTAAGCTGAGAAGACTCAGACGTGGGGAGGAAGGAAAGGAAGGGTGAGAGATCCCAGGCCGTGATCTTGGAGGGCAGGATAAGGGATCCCCCAATCCATGTCAGGAAAGCAAGTTTGATCCAGATTCAGGGGAAGGTCTTGAACCCAGAGGGGGGGAAAAATCCAGTCTTCTCTGGCTCCTCTGGGACAGGGGCTGACCCTAAGTCTAGGAGTAGCCCCCCATTCAGGCTCAGGTTCTCTAGGAAGAGCCTGTGGTTGGGGAAGGAGTGTAGGTGGGAGTCCCAGTGTGAAACTGCATAAACTAAACTTGCTTTGAGTCCTTGCTCCACCACCAACGCTGACCATGACACATGATCGAACATCTTCAGAGTAGCTCCATGAAAGAGTCACTGGGCAACATGTTTTCATCTGTAAATAGGGATGCTGCAAGCGGTGAGTGTGTACATGTGTGTGTGGGTGCATGTGTGTGTGTGTGTATGTGTTCCTAAAAGGAACCGGCTCACGTAGTTATGAAGCTGACAAGTCCCAAGGTCAGCCGGAGAAGTCAAGCAGCAAGCTGAGACCTGGAGAACCAATAATGCAGTCCCAGACCAAAGACCTGCAGGCCTGAGACCCAGGAACTGCTGATAAGCTGGTGTCAAGATGTCAGGAAGGCACGACCTCTCTCCCGTGGGGAGACTGAAGCTTTCCGTTCTATTCCAGCCTTCAACGACTAGACACCTATCTATACCCCTGTACAGCCGACAGGCAAAATTAACCATGACACAAGGCTACTTCGAGCATAAACCAAATGCAATCCCGTGTACTGAGTGCCGGGTAAACTGCACAGATGGACGCTGGGTAGGTAAACCACAGGGGGGTTTGCTGCTGACCTGAAATTCCCACCTGCTCTGTCAAAGGGAGAGGATGTTCCTGAGTTGAGGAAGGGGCAGCCATGGAGGGAAAAGGAAAGGGGGTGATCGCTGATCCAAAGGCCTGAGGACACAGCCAGGGTCAGAGAGCATCCATGTAGTTTTGCACTCAAGAGACTGCTGGAGAAGTCAAAATAGACCCCCACACCCAGTCTCTCTGTTTTTTTGTTTGTTTGTTTGTTTGTTTTTCGAGATAGTGTTTCTCTGTGTAACAGCTTAGCTGCCCTGGAACTGGCTCTGTAGACCAGGCTGGCCTCAAACTCACCGAGATCCGCCTGCCCCTGCCTCCCAGTGCTGGGATTAAAGGCGTGTGCCACCACCACCACCACCCACCAGCTTTCCCTCTCTAATTTTAGAATAAATTAGATGAGGATTCAGAATCATATCAGGGGCTGGGGATGCAGTTCAACGGTGGAGCATCTATCTCCCTAGCATGTGAGAGGTCCATTCCCCAAAACAGTTTCACTGACCTAGGACTCGATGATTAGTCCTGGCCAGCAATGTCCAGGTGTCCTCCTGCCTTCCCTTCCCTTCCTGAGGATCACAGGCTTACAGCACTGCACCATGTTTTAACATGGCTTTTGGGATTCTATCTCCGGTCTCCATACCTGCCCAGCAAATGCTTTACCAAGGGAGCCATCTCCCCCGCTCTGTTCTTCCCTTCTTAATGCAGCAATTCCCAACTCCGGCTGGGCCTGAGCACATCCCGTGGACAGACTGTGAGGGGTAGAACCCAGGGGCCACTGTGCATCTGTGTCTTTTCTAACTAGCTGCTTCTAGTCTGCCTGGGTTGGCCAGCAGGCATCACGGCTTGCTAGGAGAGAAAGGGATGGTGGTGGGTGTTTTGCCGTTGGGTTTAACTTGGAACCATAGGAACCAGTGACAAACGGGAGGTAGATCGAGGTTCAGGCTGGGAAGAAATTCCTTACCACCGCAGAAACAGCTTTCCTACAACTGCCTTCATGGCCAGCTAAGAACCACGCAAGATGACCAAAGATGATTTGTACAAGATTATAGAGATCGCGCCTCATTGTGCCAAGATCGGTGACTTACTCAGCTTGCTAAATGTCTTCCAACTCTCGTCTGTTTCCAAAATTCAAGCCATTTCTAAGAATTCTTGTTGGGCCACTGGCCAACAAGTCGTGGCCTCCCTGAACATGACGCCTCACTGTGGTGATACCGTGAAAGACTGTAAATGCCCTCTATGCCCTGCTTGTCCCTGATGGCAGACAGACCCTCACATCCGCAGCGAGGGTCTGAAAGACCGCATTGATCTTTCATTCGCTGCTCTGAAAGTCAGTCTATCCTCACGGAGGGATGAGGTCAGACAGCCTGGGTCCCACTCCTGGCTTCCTCATTCCACAGGGATGCGAGTCTCTAGACCTCAGTTGCCACATCAGAGTTTTGTGGGCTTATGTCCTTAAAGCTCTGAGCACAGACCCTCGTCTCTACCACGTACGCTGTAAATGTTGATGTCCTGTTGCTGTCACCGTCCTCCCTGAAGTCAACCCAGTGGCTGCGTCGCTACTACACAGTGCTCTTTTAGATATTCAGATGTCATTCTGAAAGCAGCCCCCAAGCCTGTGGCTACAGCTGGCCCAGAGGCTTTGATGCTTTTCCCATCCAAGTCCTTGGTTCTAGCATCCCCTCCCCCCAACCCTGCCACCTCAGCTGGGCACGAAAGCAGAAGCCCAGGAAGTGTTTGCTTTGGAACAAAGGAGGGGACAGCCATGGCTTTCTGGAGGTGTTTACCACCTCCGAGCAAGGAGTCATCTGCTTCTCATAATGAGTGTGGAGTAGAACTGACTTTCTGGAACTTTCCTACAACTGCCTTCATGGCCAGCTAAGAACCACGCAAGATGACCAAAGATGATTTGTACAAGATTATAGAGATCGCGCCTCATTGTGCCAAGATCGGTGACTTACTCAGCTTGCTGGGTTAGCTCATTGACTGTCGAGTTAAAGCTCTCATGGGTCCGGACCAAGCCCCAGCATAGCCACGCTACACTTTGAATATGAACTTGAAAGAGCTGGAGTTTCAAGGATAAGACCTTTGACCTTTGCAGATGCTGCCCTCTCCTTCACAGCTCTGTGTGTGTGTGTGTGTTGGTGGGGCAGGTGGTCAGGTGCCCAGCTCTCGGGATTGGCTCTGGAAAAGACCACACGTGAAAGTACTGATAGCCACCTAAAGGTTATTCTGTGTGCTTTGTCTCACATTGTACCGCGTCTTGAAATGTTGCCCCCGCCCCCACTCCCCCTGTCCCAGTCTCAAACTCCTAGACTCTATTTGCCATCCTTATGTACCAGCTAGAGCACCTTCACCACTCCCTGTCTGAGTTCCAAGAAGTTGCTTTTCTCAGAAGGCTACCAGGACCAGCAGTAGAAGAAAATCCCAGAGTTCATCTCAGACAAACCCAGGCCAGTAGGAATCATGAAAATGTGTTCTTTTGTAGACTGGCTGGCTTTCTTCTCTCTGTCTCTGTCTCTGTCTCTGTCTCTGTCTCTGTCTCTCTTCCTCTCTTCCTCTCTTCCCCTCTTCCTCTCCCCCCGTTTCCCCTCCACCATTCCTTTTTCGAACCCCCTTTTTCCAGTTTCTCTTTCCCTGTTGAAGATTCAGTCATGGTCTTCTGCTAGCCTTGCCATTTTTTACCTACAAAACACAGACAAAGACCCTCACAGGTCAGTTTTATTTTTATTACTGCCCAGGCAAGGGCTAGGTGAGATGCCAGAGCCCTGAATGCTGGCATTCCTAAATGTTTCTTTTGCACTCTTGGCGCTAAGGGGCCAGATCACGATGGGGTAAGAAGTCACCCTCTAGTCCCCAGGAGTCCAGTTGATGGGGGCCAGAGAGTGGGTGGGGAAGGTGATGTTGTCACATCTTGTTACAAATAGAAAGTGGACGTCAGTGGTTGTCAGGAGAGCATCTTTCAACAGCCGCAAATTACTGCCTCAGGGTTTACACGAAACAAAATGACGAGTGTGGAAAGACAGAGCTTTAATCCCTGCCCAGTGCATAAGGGATTGTGTGTCTGCTCCGGTGAGGAACTATTGACCTCCAGCTGTAGTTGTCGTTTGTTGCTCTTTTGGCTCTTTGCCCGTTGGGGGCCCACCACCCAACTCCCAAATAAGTACACTCTTGGAGACTTCATCTTACTTTTCTTTATGAATTCCTGGCCTTTGCTTGGCTTATTTCTAGACAGCTTTGCTTTTTCTTTCTTCTTTCTTTTGGTTGTTTGTTTTGTTTTTTGAAACAGGGTTTCTCTGTGTAGCCCTGGCTGTCCTGGAACTCTGTAGACCAGGCTGGCCTCAAACTCGGAGATCCGCCTGCCTCTGCCTCCCGAGTGCTGGGATTAAAGGTGTGTGTCACCATTGCCCAGCTAGCCAGCCTTTCTTTATTTAAATTATCCCGTCTATCCTTCTCCCCTTTTATCTTTCTCTAGTCTATCTACCTTTCTTTCTTACTCCATTGCTGGTTGTGTAGTTGGATGGCTGGCCCCTCGTGTCTTCCTCTCCTTTTCTTGCTCCTTGATCTTTTCTCTCTCTTTTTCTTCTATTTATTCTCTCTGCCTGCCAGTCCATCCATTCTTTCTCCTGCCTTGCTATTGGCCATTCAGCTGTTTATTAGACTAATCAGGTATTTTAGGCAGGCAAAGTAACACAGCTTCACAGAGTTAAACAATGCAACATAAAAGAATACAACACATCTTTCATCATTAAATAAATATTCCACAGCATAAACAAGTGTAACACATCTTAAAATAATATTCTACAAAATCCAGCTGTGTCCCAGAGGTTCATGGGAAGATCTGATCAGGTGGGCTTCCTTTTACCCTTTGCCATGGAAGGGAAGAATAAGATTCTCCATTGAGCTCAGAACATGACATTATACCCTATTATTAAACTTTCACCACAAGCTAGATAAAATGATGTTATTCTTTGAAAGAGGGGGAGAATGAGACTCAGGTTGTGTTGGGCAGTATAGACTAGGCTATGCAGCAGTAACAAAGAGTCTCACAGCTAAGGTGTTTTCCCCCATCATACAGCTACCTCTAGTCAGCAAAACAGCAACCTTGCTGTTTTTGATGTTGTTTCCACCCTTTGCCAATAGAGAGCCTCCTTTATCATCCACAGAGGGAACGAGGAGACTGGAGACTTGTGTTGGAATATTTTAGTCTGCTTAGATGTGGACTCCCTGCCATGTCATTTCTTTTTTAAAAAAATATTTTATTTATTATTGTGGGGAGACCACTGTATGTTGACTGAGTTTTCTGTCCTGCCTGGTTCCCACAGTCATTAAGTCCCAAAGAAATCACACAGAGGTCTACATCAATTATAAACTGATTGGCCCATTAGCTCAGGTTTCTTATTAACTCTTATAACTTATATTAGCCCATTATTCTTATCTATGCTAGCCACGTGGCTTGGTACCTTATACAGCGAGGCAGTCATATCTTGCTTCTTCTGTGGTGGTGTCAGGACTGCGTCCTCTTCCCAGAATTCTCCTGTTCTTTTGACCTGCCTCTACTTTCTGTCTGGCTGTCCCGCCTATACTTCCTGCCTAGCTACTGGCCAATCAGTGTTTATTTAAAATATAATTGAAAGAATACAGACCATTCTCCCACACCAACTGCACATATGTGGAAGTCAGAGGAGAATTTATGGTGTTCCCTCCTTTCACTCATGTGAGTCCCAGAGATGGAACTCTGGCCATCAGGCTCTGAAGAGGTGCCATTTTCCTGAGTCATCTTTCTCCCCCCTCTCATGTAATTTCATTGGCCAGTACTAGTCCTGTCCCAACCCCTGGCAAGAGAGCTAAGATGCTGCTGGTCAGGAGAAGAGGACTGGTGGCTGGTGAGCCAGGATCTGTCCAGGTGGAGGGATCCCTTCCCATCAGCCTCAGCAGGCAAATGGCATGTGTGCACATCTCATGCATGTATGCATCCTTTGTATTCCTAGCCCATGTGTGTGCACATCCTGCATGGTATGTGTGACCTATGGCAATCTTTCATAACCCCATTTTACAAGTAACTCAAGACTATGGAACCAGGAGGATGACAAGACCTGGCATCCTGGAGCTGACAGCCGAGATTCCCCAGCCTCGGCCCAGATCTTTAAAAGACTCATTTGAGACTCTTCCCAACACAACCAACTCCCTGTCACTTTGAAATTTGAAGCAATCACAGTTTCCCCAATGATCTCCTTAACCTGCTCACTAACGCCTAAAATCCAGCCACTGAGGCTCCGCGCCTTCAACAGACATGTCTCTGGAGGAAGCGAAGAATGAAGTTACCATCAACGCACATCAGACAATGAAGTGCTACACCATGCAGCCTCAGCACCAGGAGGTTTGAAGTGAAACTTGGAGAACAGAGAGCAGTGAGTTAGGAAGGCAGGGGCCTTTAGGTGTGAACATTCTAGAGGAACACCCCTCTCCAGTTCTCCCATCTATTCTGCTGCTCACATACATGTGCAATCTGCTTCTCATTCACTATACTAAGGCCTGTCGTAGTTAGGGTTCCTATTGCTATGAAGAGAGACCATGACCATGGTAATTCTAATAAAGGAAAACATTTAATTGGGGTGGCTTACAGTTCAGAGGTTTAGTCCATTATCATCATAGTGGGACGAGGTGGGAGGCAGACATGGTGCTGGAGAAGAAGCTGAGAGTGGAGAAAGAGTTACATCTTGATCCAGCAGGCAACAGGAAGTTGTCTAGACACTGGGAGTATCTTGAACTGAGGAGACCTCAAAACCCACAGTGATGCACTTCCTCCAACAAGGCCACACCTACTTCAACAAACCCATACCTCCTAATAGGGCCACTCCCTATGATTTTATGAGGGCAGTTACATTCAATCTACCACAAGGCCCTTGAATAATTCTGTTGGAGGACAGGAGAAGATGGATAGATCTTGCTGTTTGACAAAATGACTGAAACCAACATGGTTGACCTGGAGAAGCAAAAATGCTGCAGGAAACTGTGTGTGGTGGTGGCTACTTCTTTCAAGACCAGGTTTCTCTGTGTAGCTTTGGAGCCTGTTCTGGAACTAGCTCTGTAGACCAGGATGGCTTCAAACTCACAGAGATCGCCTGCCTCTTACTACCTGAGTGCTGGGATTAAAGGTATGCACCACCACTGCCCCATGCTTTTTAAGGCTATTTTGTTTTTGTTTTTGACTTTTGGTGGTGCACACTTCTAATCTCAGCACTTGAGAGTTAGAGACAGGAGAGTCAAGAGTTCAAAGTCATTCTCAAGTCTGTAATAAGCTTGAGACCAGCCTGGGCTATGTGAGACCCCCCATCTCAAAACAACCAAAAGAGAAAAGAAAGTTAATGAGAGCTTCCCTGACCTCTGCTTTCCCCCTAGTGCAGTGGTTCTCAACCAGTGGGTCATGACACCTTTAGCAAACCTCTACTCCAAAAATACATACATAATAGTAGCAAAATTATGTTTCTGAAGTAACAACAAAAATAATTTTGCCCAGAGCAGTCAATGGTGCTGGAGATGGATGAGTCCAGAACACTACTGGAAATGTTACCTTCTTTTGTTTGTGGCTCTGTGTGCAAGAGAACACATATGTATGTGTGCACCTGTCCTATGTGTTTGTTCGTGTTTGGGCCAGTGTATGTGTGAGTGCATGTGCGTACAGGTGACTGTATATGTGTGGGCATGGCTGTGAAGGCCAGAGGCAACATTAGGAGTTATTCCTCAGGTGCTGCCACCATTTTGTTGTTGTTTTATTTCTTGTGAAGGGTCTCTCACTGGTCTGGACCTTGCCAACTAGGCTAAACTGGCTGGACAGAAATCTACCTATCTCAGCCTCCCTAGCACTAAGGATAAGCCTGTGCCACTACACCTGGCTGCTGCATGTGAGTCTGAGGACCAAACTCCGTCTTTGTGCTTGCCCAGCAGACACTTACCTGTTGACTGAGATTTTTGTCCCACCAGGTCCCGTAGCCGTTTAGTCCCAAAGAAACACACAAAGGCTTACATTAATTATAAACTAGTTGGCCTCGTAGCTCAGGCTTTTCTTATTAACTAGTTCTTACATCTTAAATTAGCCCATAATTCTTGACTGTGGTAGCCACATGGCTTGGTACCTTTTATCAGTGAGGCATTCTCGTCTTGCTTCCTTTGTGTCTGGCTTCCTCTGTGTCAGCTGCAGACTGACTCTTTCCTCTTCCCAGAATTCTCCTGTCCTGGTCGTCCTGCCTCTACTTCCTGCCTGGTTGTCCCACCTATATTTCCTGCCTGGCTACTGACTAATCAGCATTTTGTTAAACCAATACAACAGACAAATCTTTACAGGGTACAAGATCATTGTCCCACAGCATTTACCAGCTGAGCTGTCTTCCCAACGTCTCCTCCTCCCCACTTTTTTTTTGTTTTGTTTTGTTTTTTGATTTTGTTTGTGAGACAGGGTTTCTCTGTGTAGCTCTGGCTGTCCTGGAACTCTGTAGACTAGACTGGCTTCTCTAGACTAGGCTTTACCTCCCAAATTCTGGGATTAAAGTCCTGTGCCACCACTGCTTGGCCCCTTCCCCTTTTTTATATAGTGCTGAGAATTGAACCTAGGATCTCATTTTTATATATAATATTTTTATTTCACTCTAAGAATTTTTGCTTTTTAAAAATTTGAAACAGTTCTATTCTGTAGTCCAGGCTATCCTGGAACTCACTATGTGGCCCAGGGTGGCCTTGAACCTGTGATGATTCTCTTGCCTCAGCTTTCTGAAGTTTGAGCTTTCCAGTCTTCCTGCTTTTCCTAAAAATGGCAAATTCATCCTCATACAAGTCTTCCTGCGGCTGTTTCCCATCTGGAGCCGTATTGCCCTAGAAGGTCATGATAGGAGAGCTGTGTTAGTTTCCTATCACTCCAATGAATGCCTGAGGCAGGCAACTTGTGTAGAAAAGACACTTATCTCAGCATCTGGAGGTCAGCCTGTGATATCCCCTCAAGACAGAGCACACTAGGAGCAAGTGGTCACATCTGGAACCGTGACACAGAGAGAGTAGGAGGGGCCAGGTTTATTCCTTTTATAGACATCTTCTCCACAGAACTACATGGAAGGGTTTTAGGAAAGTGACCTAGGGGCCTCCCACAAGGCCTCAACTCTCAGAGAATCCACCACCTCACAATCCTGCCACTCTGGGAACTTGGGGACACTCAAACCGCATGTTAGCCTCAGGAGATGTCCAGGCAGGTCTTGGTTTCACTATCATAGCCTCCAAGTGTCCACCCCCAGATCCAGGTCTACACTCGGGCCCTCAAGTGTCCACCCCTAGATCTGTGTCTGCACTTGGGCCTTCAAGTGTCCACCCCCAGATCCAGGTCTACACTCGGGCCCTCAAGTGTCCACCCCTAGATCTGTGTCTACACTAGGGCCCTCAAGTGTCCACCCCCAGATCCAGGTCTACACTCGGGCCCTCAAGTGTCCACCCCTAGATCTGTGTCTACACTAGGGCCCTCAAGTGTCCACCCCCAGATCCAGGTCTACACTCAGGCCCTCAAGTGTCCACCCCTAGATCTGTGTCTACACTAGGGCCCTCAGGTGCCCACCCCTAGATCCGTGTCTACACTAGGGCCCTCTCACACCACCTCATTTTACCCAGCACCACTTTCCCTCATACCTGTCACCCTCAGGCATTGCTTTGTCCAACTGCTGGTTCCCTTGGTTGTTTGTCCCCTTCTGCACCCCAACATAAGTCCCTGCAAAGAGAGCCTTTCTACCAGGTGGTGGTGGCGCATGCCTTTAATCCAACACTTGGGAGATAGAGGCAGGTAGATCTTTGAGTTCAAGACCAGCCTGGTCTACAAAGTGAGTTCCAGGATGGCCAGGGCTACACAGAGAAATCCTATGTCAAAAAACAAAACAAAACGGGGGTGGGGGTGGGGCCTTTGCAGCCAGCTTTTCTCAACCCCTGGTACAGAAAGATCCACAGTGCCTGTCAATCCAGTGTGGTAGCACATGCCTGTAATTCTAGCCCTCAGGAGGCTGAGAGAGGAGGGCCATGAGTTCCAAGCCCGTCTGAGCTACAAAGTGAGACTTGTCTAACACTAAAAAGCCTTCATCATAGTTGGGAGGAATACTGCGTGCTAGTGAGACCGACACTCAGCACTGGGGCACAGGCTGTTATTGGCCTCATTTCGGATCCCACACAGCTGTGGCAACAAGCGTATTTCTCACTGATTGGCCTCATGGCCGGCCGGAGCCTAACCTTTCCTCTAGCAGAATGGCTGCCTTTCAGAGGTGGACTTCAGAACCCATCCTCTGTCCTTCCTCTAATCCTTTCTGTCTTGGCTTCTAGCACAAAGCAAAGGTGAAGAAAACCCGGCCAGGCCAGAGGCTCCGTCCAAATAACACTCAAGCCACACGTAATTAAGTGCAGTCATTAGAAGACTCTCGAGTCAGACAATGGAAACAGTAAGAGTTTCCACTGAAACATGAACTTGGCGGAGCAGGCTAGGTCCCAGAAGCCTCTGTGCACACCCAGAGATGAGAAAGCCTTCCTGTGTGGCCTGGGGTCGGGTGAGGAAGTGGATGAGGAGCAGGTGGGAGAAGGGGAACCCGGGTCCTCCTTCAGTGTCTGTCCCTTTTCTCCCTGGATTCCATCAAGCGTATTACCATAGGGGAAACTCTCAGGTGCGAAGCTAGCTGGCTTGGTGCTTTGCCCCATCTCATTCTAGTCTTCTTGTTTGGGTTTAGTTTTTGACATAAATGTGCTTTCAACAACGAAGATGCGATTGTGGCCGCCCTGCCCCCTACCCTTCTTTCCTTACCTCTCATGGCATTCCATACTATTCAGCACTGTGGGTTTGGTTTATTTTGTTTGTTTTTTTTGTTTGCTTGCTTGTTTGTTTGTTTGTTTTTCGAGACAAGGTTTCTCTGTGTAACAGTTCTGGCTGTCCTGGAACTCTCTCTGTAGACCAGGCTGGCTTTGAACTCATAGGGATTCGCCTGCCTCTGCATCCCTGAGCACTGGGATTAAAGGCCTGCACCACCACCGCCCAGCCAGCACTATGATTTTTATGGTTGTATAATATTCCACTATTTGTTACCTATATCATCTCTGTCATAGCCTCCAAGCATCCACCCTAGATCCAGGTCTACACTAGGGCCTTCAAGTGCCCACCCCCAGATCCAGGTCTACACTAGGGCCCTCAAGTGTCCACCCCCAGATCCAGGTCTATACTAGGGCCCTCAAGTGTCCACCCCCAGATCCAGGTCTACACTAGGGCCCTCAAGTGCCCTAATCCCAGGTCATTAGACACTTGAATTGTATTCGATTTTCTTCTCAATTGTTTCCAATTTTTATGAGCAGCTTGGAATTTGCACATGTTTATATATTCCAGGGACAAATTTCCAAAGGTAATATTTCTATATTAAGAGATTTTTATACAGCCATATTGGGCAGTGCCTTTTTAATTTTATCTATCTATCTTCTATCTATCTAGATATCTATTGGTTTTTTTGAGACAGGGTGTAGGATTGGCTGTCCTGGAACTTACTCTGTAGACCAGGTTGGCCCTGGAACTTGTTTTATAGACCAAGCTAACCGTGAACTCAGAGATCTGTCTGCCTCTGCCTCAATGGACTCTTTTAGTCTCCTTTTCCATCTTTGGTTTCCCACTACAGAAACTAGGAAAGTCAAAATTCACTCCTTCAGACTATGTTGCAGCTTAGGGTGACCTGTATATGTTCAGTGAGAGTCAAGAGACCTCTTCTGAAGGGTCTCTGAGAGTATTTTCCTTCTAGATGAAAAGAGAGAAGTCACAAAAGCCTGCTGTCTTGTATCACTTTTGACCTGCGCTCTCTTCCTGACCTCTGACCCCCATCATGTGAGAGTATGACTCCACAAGCGATGCCAGCCATCGAGAAGCCAGGAAGTCATAAGCCTAAGGATAAAAACAACAATGAAACCTCATAATAGTAAGTCCTTTTTTATGTCTTAAGGCTACAGAATCTGCCTGGAGGTGTATTAGAAATCAATGAAGAGATGTCAGTGGTTCCCACGGTTGGTGGTTAAAATACCAGTGACAGGAGCTGCTGGACAGCCTAGTAAAACTGGGAAATCTGAAAAATGCGGAGACACCAAGGCGTCAGCGTGTCAGTGCTGTACGTTTTCTGGGGGTAGAGGGAGCCTTGAGAAAAAGCCCAAGTCCATAGTATTCCTGGTTAGCCTGGAGCTTGCTACGCAGACCAAGCTGGGCTTGAACTGGTAGCAATCCTCCCAAGGGCTAGGATTATAGGTGTTATACACTGTGCCTGGCTTATTACGGTTGTGTTTGTTTTGTTGGTTTGGTTTTTTTTTTTTTTTTTTTTTGTTGAGACAGCGTCTCATTCTGAAATTCACACTGGCCTGGAACTCACTGTGTAGACCTGTTGTCCTCAAACTCACAGCATGCTGGGAATAAGGGTGTGAGCCCCTTTGCCTTGCTACGACTGTGCTCTTAAAAGTTCTGCAGGTGGTTCCAAAATGCATCACCTGAGAGTCAGTGGTATAGCTGGTGCTCTTAAACTTGCATGTGCAGACAGGCCACCCGTGCAGTTTGTGAAGCTCCACACCTGACTGTAGTTACGGAGCAGGGCTGGGAAGCTGGTGAGTCAATGACTGCCAGGCCGGGGACTGTGGGAGGCGTGGTGGTCCTTGTGCTTACAGATAAGCTAGGAAAACAAGGAATGTTAAACACACGGGGTTGTCTCTTCAAAGGGAGAAATGTCAAACCTGTTTTCTGCCCAAAAGTTTGGGAGAGAACTTGGTTAATAGCCTGGTGACCTTTGCACTCTTTGTGCAGCTGAGGCCACACTGGATCCTTCCCCAAGACCCTTACCATGAGCTTGTCTATCTACAGACCCCATCTAATGGAAGATGTCACATGTGCTTCACAAAGAGTTCTGATGTAGCCATGTCTTAAGCTTAATGTGCACACAGGACTGAGTGGCTTATCACCAGGAAAGTTTTCGCCAAACTGTGCTGTGCTGAAATCAGCCTAAAACAAACCACTCAGGGTCCGACTCTCAAAATTTGAACCAACACAGGCTGCTTAGTCGTGCTGAACGGAACTACCTTCTTGCTTCTCTCGGATTGTTACTCTGCTAGCCATGGTGGTCACAGAAATCCCTGCAAGGAACCTCCGTCTCTCTGGCTGGAGTGGAACCTCTGCTTTTTATCTCGCATGGAGGAGGCCCTGTCCTCCAGGTACTCTGAGACACAGGAAAAGCTTCTCCTTGCCCAGGCTCCCTTAGCCTCACCGGATGTCATCAGCCCTGAGCTGTGGCCAGTGGGTCCGGCAACTGCTGCATAATCTGAACATTGCTCACCTTGGGCCACAGCTGCTCCTTCTGAGGCAGCAGTTAGCTCCCCTTAGGCAGTCAGGGCGGGGCTCATGGTGGGTCCTGCGCTAGCCACACAGCACACAGGCCCACACTGACTAAGGTAGCAATGCACAGTCATTACAGTGGGTAGGTTGAGGGAGCATGTAGACCCCTTCATGGCTTCATCAAGAATCAGAGGTCCTGTTTCACACAATAATAATAATAATTAATCAAAGCCGGTTCCAATGAAGATTACCTCAGACTCCATCCATTTCCTGCCATAGGATCCATGAATGACCACTGGGAAGGGCAGCAGGATTTCCATCTCTTGGAACACCTCTCACTCTCAAGAGTTTTCCTTTCCTTCTCCTTAATAAGTCTATGCTCGCTTTTCCTTGTTCTGTAATATTTGTTTAAGCTGTGTGAAAATGTGTCACTGTGATTGGTTTAATGCAGAGCTGAATGACCAATAGCTAGGCAGGAGAGAATAGGCGGTACTTCCTGGGAGAGAGAGAGAACTCTGGGAAGAAGAGAGGCGGAGAGACACCACCTAGACTCTGAAGTGAAGAAGTCGGACTTGTGGCACAGAGGAGAGGCAGAACATAGATTAATAGAAACAGGCTAATTTGAGATATCAGAGTTGGGGAAAAAAAACCTATGCTGAGGCCAAGTTTTCATAATTAATAATAAATCTCCCTGTCATTATTTGTGAGCTGATGGCCCAAAGAAAAATTTGACTATGTTTCCTTATTATCCTTGAGGGTGAGAAAATAAGCTCTGATACCACTGACTCAGGGCTTTGGTGAGTGTTGGTGTCTGGCACCCTCGCTCCCCTGGTTGAGCTCATCAAAATCCGAGAAAGGCTCCATCACTCTCAAAAACCCCAGCATGCCTCTCTCTCACAGTCTTCCAGTGGCCTTGACCTCAGATTCACATTTAGCTGTCTGTCAAGGGGAGACTCTTTATGCAGAATCTTTTTTCTTTAGTTTCTGTTTCCCATTACTTTAAAAATCCAGCTTCTAAAAACAGTGCTGGTTAGACTGGGTTTGGTGGCACACTCCTGTAACCCCAGTACTCAGAGGCAGGAAGATCAGGAATTTAAGGTCATTCTCTGGTGCATCCTTCTGGGTTAAGTGTGACACTGTCTCAAAAAAAGCAAACATAAAGACATTTCCTAGGAAGCATAGGCAGGGAGAGTGCCTCAGATTCAAGGCCAGCCTGGTCTACAGACTGAGCCCCAGCCAACCTAAGTTACAGAGTGAAATACTGTCTCCAAAAGCAAAACAACAGGGCTGGTAAAATGGTTCAGCAGATAGGGGTGCTTGCTGCCAGGACTGGAGACCCCAGTTCTGTCCCTGGGACCCACATGGTAGAAAGAACTGCTCTGCAAGTCATTCTCTGACTTCCACATGCAGGCTCAGGCTGTGATGACAGGTGTGCGTGTGTGTGTGTGTGTGTGTGTATGTGCGCGTGTGTGTGTGCATATGTGTATGTGCGTGCGTGTGTGTGCGTGTGTGTGCATGTGTGTGCGTATGTCTGTGCGCATGCATGTGTGCGTGCATGTGTGTGTGCGTGTGCATATGTGTGTGTGCATGTGTGTGCATGCATGTGTGTATGTATGTGTGTGTATGTGTGTGCACATGTGTGTGTGCGTGTATGTGTGTGTGCATAAGTGTGTGTGCGTGCGTGTGCGTATGCGTGTGTGTGTGTGTGTGTTAAGACAGGATCTCACTATGCAGCTCTGACACTCCCAGAACTTGCTAGGTAGACCAGGCTGGCCTGGAACTCACAGAAATCAGCCTGCTTCTGCCTTCCGAGTGCTGGATTAAAGGCGTGCATGACTAAGCTCATTTTAGTTAAGTGTTTTAAAAAAAAAACTAGAAAGAAAAAGAAGAGAAAAAAGAAGAGTTGCCGATGGCACTTCAGCTAATGAAGAATTCGGGCAGAAGCCTGCCACTGCTACACTTGCTCCCACTTCCTCCTATCCTGGTTACCCCCATGCCTGACCAGCACAGCATCCCCCATTCTCTGCAGCTCTGAAGCCTCTGCTAGAAGGTACCCAACCAGCCTCTCCTTCCCCTATTCATCGGCCTGGCTAGTCTATTTTGCTCACTTCCTCTGGTCCCTTTTTCAGCATAATCCCTCAACTAACTGGCAGCTCCTTATGGGTCCCTAACATCCCATTCTTTCCTGATCTTGACCTTGACTCTCCTGCCCTGCCCTCCAACTCTGGGGTTAAACAGCTTGGGGATGCTCACTGAATTCTAGTCTTTCTAAATGAGGTTGTAATGGTGGGGCCCTCATCCAATAGATTAGAGGAAGACACAGGAGAGCAAGCGTGTGCTCCTTTCTCCCGCATCTCTCCTTCCCCCTTCTCTCTACGCCTCTCTCCCTGCCACAGAAGAGGGGCTGGATGCACGGTAAGAAGGCGGCTGTCTGAGGTAAGCAGAATTTAGACTAAAAGGTGGGCCTGTAGGCATCTTGATCTCAGACTTTTCTGCCTTCGAAATATGAGAAAGAAGTTTCTGTGTTAAGGCTCCAGCCTGTGACATCTTGTTATTGGAATCTCAACAGACTGCCACATCTACCCAAGAGGCTCAGCAGCCCTACCAGACAGGGGCCAGGGGACTGTGGGAATGAGTGTGTGCCACCATACTCTCTAGCCAGCCCATGATAGCCTACCCAAAGAGCTTGCCCCAAGGGGTGTACCAGGCAACTGTGTACTCCAGAAAGCCTCTGATGACACCTTCCCTATCCCTTCAGAGTGTGCCCCCCACCCAATTAACAAAGTCCCGTCCTTCTTTCGGCAGGGCCGGGCACGTGCTCTCATCCACCCACTGAAGGGTATCAATCAGCTGAGCCTGTGCGTGTCTCACTTTGGATTCCTGTCCATAGATTCCTAAAGTTTACCTGGGAAACGAAAGAAAGAAGGCAGTCTCCAGGAAGAGGGGTTCCGAGTGCCCATGCCCAGAGCCCCATGCACCCTGAGTCTGTATTTTAAACAAAGACAGCAATTCTGCCGGTGCCAGATCCCGTTTCCTTTGGGCTGGGTAGGTATCCTGAGCATCAGAACTTTAAAGCCCTCTCTTGTTCCCCATCCTTTCCCCAGCTCTGCCGGGCAGTCTCGGTTGGGAACCAGTACTTACTGTGTACTCCAGCAAGTACCGACCTGAGGGTTGCTAGATCGATCCGGGCATCTTCCTGGGAGGGGTGAGTCACTCCCGCAGGCTGCCAACTGTGAACAGTTGGGTCTGGCCAGCAGCTCCAGAGCACTGCTGGTTGCTGAGGAAATACAAAGAGACATCACTGTCTCAGAGTTTCCACCCCCGTGGAAGCCAGCGCTGGGAAGTACTTCACAGCCAGCCCGGGCGCCGGCATGAAGGATAAGGGGGTGTCTGTGGCGCCGGGTGTCCACTCTGTGCCAGGAACGCTCTAGCCCAGGCTGTGTCTGGACTAGTCCAGTCTTCCCAGCCGTCTTGAGAATTGAGGTGTCACAGGTGAGAAAATGAGGTTCGCAAATGAGGTGGCTGACCATGAAGAAAGGTGTGTCTGGCCTGAACCTGGCATCTCTCTAAGCCCTGCATGGTGCAGAAGCAGACGCTAGCGTCAAGTCCTGCACTCGTGTCTGGTGCACTGTGGGACCTGAGAGTCTGCTGAGCCGAAGGGTTAAGGGGCAGTCTCCCTCACAGGCGTCTCATTCCGCCTGCTCGGGCCTGATTGCCCCCACAGAGCTTGAATGAGATCCAGGTTGAGCAAGACCCTGTTCCGCCCACCGTGACTATCCACTTCTTGGGGGCAGAGAAGCATTCTGCGAGGCCTGTGAGTGAAGGACAAGTCCTGAGGTGATCCAAGAGCTACAAAGTTGGGGTGACCTGGGAGAACAGAGAAGCCAGTGCTCGCAAGCACAATTTACCTAGTCTTGCTGAGTGGCCCTGACTGGCCCCTTGGTACAGCTGTGCCTCAGTGTTTCATCTACCACTGTAGAGCGTCTCTGTTGCATGTGTGAGGAACAAGTGAGTTGAACCACAGAGGACCCGAAACATCACAGCCAATGGATTGTCAAGTTACTGTTCTGACCACCACCACTGCCATTGTTCAGTTATTGTCGCTGGTTATTTTTGCCTGTTCTCTGGTTTGATTCCGGGTCAGACCCAGGCACAGATCCGAGACTGGACTACAACTCCAGGCATTTTCAGTCTGCTCCTAGAGATGGATGGTCAGAGCAGGTGACACAAATGAGCTTGGCGGACTTGAGGGATGGGGGGCCCCACTCAGCCAGGGGTGCTCAACCTGGGTTGCAAGTTAAAACCACCTGTAGAGCTTTGAGAGCCCCTCATACCCCTAAATTAAAACCCCTGGGAGTAGGAGTCAGGCCTGGCTGGTTTTGAAAGTTCCCAGAAGATTCCAGGCAGTGGAGTGGAAGCAGGATTCCAAGCTACTGACTCATGCCCAGGAGAGGCAATCTTTTGTTGATTGTAGACTGGCCCTGGGAGGCAGAGGAGTTTGGCCTTTGACCTAATGGTAGCTTAATCTTGAGAATGTTTAAGGTTGGAAAGACTCAGTTTCCTCATTTGTAAGGTGGGTGATGACACCCATTAACAGACAGGTCTTGAAGAACAGATTTAAGTTAAATATGGTGCCTGACATATAACAGACATTTATTATTATTATTATTATTAAATTATTATGACCCCATAGCTGGAAATACCTCGATGATGGGACCTCTTTCCAACAAGCGGATAAATTGTTATAGCAACACACACACACACACACACACACACACATGCACACATGTTCACACACCACATGTAAACACTCTCCTTCTGTAAGCTGTGCCAGGTTCTCTTCCCTCCCCATTGCCAGCTAGCTTCCTGAGATTGTTGTGTTTATGGGCTTGCCCCTGGAAACCATCTCAGATCTCACTTTAGGGCCATCCTTGGGTCCCATTTGATGATACGGCTGTTGTTAGAAGATTCTTCTGGGCAGGGCTTTCTTCTTCAGAGCTTTCAAATACTGGGGTTAGGAATGGGGGAGGAGTCCCCAGTGCATCCACCCAGCAAAAGCTGCACAGCCTGGCTCCGGAGTTCTGTTTCCTTGCTTTGGGCTAAAATTATCTTACCCCATGCTGAGTGGAGGCTCTGGCAGCTGATTCCTTTCAATTAATTAAAATGCAGAAAATAAATCAATTATTGCTTATTAAGTGCATGTTCTTCCCCACAAATCTCTCAAAGTATGCGACTTCTAGAGAAAGGCTCTCAGCAGCACAAGGGTCCATGGGGAATGGGATCCTCAGATTGGTTAGTAGGCTTGAGGGTCACTGAGACTGTAACCCCACCACCACCACCACCAATCAGCAGCCCGGAAACCCAGAGACTGGAACAACCAGACTCGGAGGACTCGTGAAAAAGATGGAATGTAAGTTCTCTCCTTGTTTTTGGTTTTCGAGACAAGAGTTTCTCTGTGTAACAGCCCTGGCTGTGCTGGAACTCACTCTGTAGGCCAGGCTGGCCTCAGACTCACAGAGATCCACCTGCCTCTGCCTCCCGAGTGCTGGGACTATAGGCGTGCGCCACCGCCGCCTGGTTTTATGAGTCGTTACCTTGGGATCACAGAAAGACTGGAAGATGAGCTACAGGTTGATTACAAGGTCACCTTGCAATTACAAGACATAGCAGGAGGCTTGTGGAAAACAGTAGAGACATACCATTGCCCCTCTGGGAAGTGTTAGCCTAAACAGGGGCTGGGGCTGTAGTTCAGTGGTAGAGCACTTGCCTAGCATGTATGGGACCTTCGCTCAATCTTCAGTACTGTACAAAAAAAAAGTTAGCTCAAATGAGCCTGTCCATCACCTGGGCAGGAAACTATCCCAGGAATGTCAAGAAACAGTATAAAGCCTGTCAAAAAACATAGGTCAGCACAACCCTGAGAGTGTTTTCCTCCACAATGGGCACTTTGGCCATTGTCCTTCATCACCCTCCAGAGGGTCTGTTATTTTGTAATAAACTCCATCTGTCTTCTATATCACCCTCTGTGTGTCTTGTTTGAATTCGTTTGACAGAGATGGCCAGGACAATGGAACCAAGCAGAGACCGGAGGGAGATCCTAGCAGTAATATGACCAGGGACCCCATACAGGACAGGACCAATCAGGAAATGGCCGCAAAACAGGCAAGCATTGCAGACAGCTTAGTACCCTAGCACCCCATTTGTCTTTGACTCTGCACATTCCCTGTTCCTCTTATAATGATGCACCTGGGAGCCTTGTTCCTTCCGCTGCACACACTATATACATACACACACAGCTTCAGATGATGTGCCTGAAACCCGCAGAGATTCTGACTCCCCACCTGCATGGAGATGCACATCTTCCCACCTCTGAGCAACAGTATGAGTTTCCCTGGTAACAATCAAATGTTGACAGTTTCTAATCAAGCCTATTCCCCATGTATCCAGGTCTGAAGAACAGAAGGGCCAACCCTGCCTGAGCTACTTTGGATGCGTGCGCAGAAGACAAAGCTGTGTCCTCTAGTAACCTTTCAGGGAGAACCCTTTAGTTGACATCTTATGCCTATGTATAACTTGGGTGTGTATATAATTAAAGTCAGATGCATTATGGGAAGGAATATTTGCAGTAGAGGAATGATTATATAATCTAACTTATCAATCAAATTAGGGAATCACCCAAACTACAACCCTTCAAAACCAGCCCCTTCTTCCCTCAGACCCCAGGCTGTAGTCAAGGACCCTTGAGTCTTCTCACCCATGTGGCCTGTTGTCAGTCTTGACAGTGGAGCCCTCTTGTATCTGCACTACACTTTGCTCCAAATAAAATTATCTTTTATCTTTTGCAAATCTGTGTGAACCCTTATGTTCAATTCTTTGGCTAAGAGGTCAAAAACCCGGAAATGCCCAGTCCAGACTCCAATCGCTGGAAATAGTGGGATCTCTTTAACCAATTTACCTTCAGGCATGGGCTTAGGTCAAAAAAACTCAGCTATTGGGGCCATTCTGGTGGGAAAGTCTGACCTATACTCTCGAGAAGTAGCAGGAAGTCACGCCCACTACTTTCCTTCCTCTTAGGCCAGGACTACTGTCCAGGAGGTAGGTGAGAGTTTAATCAAGGGAAGCCATTTTTGTAGGTCTTTGCCTTCACAGACAAGAATATCATAATATTTACCTTTTCTGAAGTCCACCATGTGCCTAGACATTAGATAGTCTATTATTGAATTCTCTTAACAGCCTTCAACATTAGGTATCGATGCCTCTAGACAAGGGCCTTCATTCAGTTGTTCAGAATGTTTATTGTGGGACCG
Source organism: Myodes glareolus (assembly GCF_982192425.1). NCBI lineage: Eukaryota > Metazoa > Chordata > Mammalia > Rodentia > Cricetidae > Myodes > Myodes glareolus. The sequence continues at coordinate 45,992,671 of NC_142036.1, read as the reverse complement.
AGGCAATAGTTTAGTTGGTAAAGTCTTTGCTATGAGTATGAGGACCTGAGCCTGGATCCTCTGCACTCATGTAGAACAAACATGACAGCTTGTTCCTGTAATGCCAGCACTGTGGGGGGCAGAGACAGGTGGGTTCCTGGGACTTGCTGGCTAGCCAGCCTAGTTGGATCAACAAGATCCAAGTTAATCTCGAGACCCTGCCTCAAAAACTAAGGTGGAGAATGATTGAGGAAGGCATTCAGCCTTAACATCTGGCCTCACGCACATGCATGTCCACACACACGTATGTGTTAGTATGTTGGCACATGTCTGTAATGCGAGCATTCAGAAGCTGTAAGCAAGATGACGGCATGTTTAAGGAAACCTGGACTGTAGAGTGTAGGCCAATGGGATTACATAGCAAGACTGTCTCAGCAAGACCAAAGACAGCAGGTGTGTCTCAGTGATACAGTGTTTGCCTAGTACAAGGCCCTGAGTTTAATCCCTTGGGTTAAATAGACACACACATGTGTGCACGCATGCACACACACACACACACGTACATAATTTATTGAGATCTCCACCATGTTACCAATCCCTTCCAGAAGGTGGATACTCCTCAAAGTGTCCTCTTCCCTGGGTTGAGACCATGAACTTCTTTCCTCTGCGTCTTTAATTTGCTATTCTGGGCCTACATAATTTCTGTTGTATCCATGCTAATCTAACTTAGACGCTTGTTTGAAAAAATAAAGGAGGTGACTGTCTATGCTTAATCTGTGATGTTGATGGATCTGTCAGGGATTTGTGCTCTGATGAGAGATGGGCTCATTGACCATTTAGAGGAGCGGCTGTTCTTATCTGAATAGTTGGAAATTTCCATTCCAGTTGGCTCTCTCTCTCTCTCTCTCTCTCTCTCTCTCTCTCTCTCTCTGTCTTTGATATAGAAATGTTACAGGAACTACTTGAAGACACACAGTTTAACTCAAACAAACTAGGAAAAACCCCAGCTTCCCAAGATAATGAAAGAGCTCCAAACCAGACAGAAGGAACGCTGAGCCCAGGGCTGTGGAATTTGATCTAGATGAAGGACCTTTTGAAAGACTCATCCTCAGCTGTTTGATTCAGGATGTAAGAAACAGATTTTTTCTATTAATAGAGGATAGCCTTCCAAAGAACAATATTTCATACCCCGCACCATCCTGAAACTCTTGTGTATGTATCTGTTGGCTCAGCACCTGGCCATCCCCAAGACTTGACTCTTGTACATTTCCTCCCTTTGCACAGATTAGGAACCAGTCTAATCTGTGTCATGTTGCAAGGTCCAGGCCCCACCAATGAACTGAGATACAGTCACCATGTTAGAACTAAAGCGAAATGGACTGTCCACCTTGGTGTGCTCGCTCACCCTGTTTGGGTCCTGACATGTCCTTTTTAGCAAAAAGGACTTGCCAGGTCTCTTATGCTCTCTTCTCATGTTTCTTTGTGTGACACTGAAAATATTCTCTCCAACTGGGAGACGAACTGATCTCCCTCGGTAGAGTTTGGAATCTGAAAGAATGTTCCATGCAGAGAAAAATAATTGGAAAAAACTACCAACCATGCCAGGTGTGGTGGTGCCCATCTTTAATCCCAGCACTCAGGAGGCAGAGACAGGCAGATCTCTGTGAGTTTAAAGCTAGCCTCAGTTACGTGGTGAGAACCAGTCTCAAAACAAAACAAAAACTTAAAGAAAAACAACCCCCAAACAACAACAGCAAAATACAAACAAACAAACAAACAAACAAAAAACACACAACAACCAATCAACTCTACAGGAGAAGAAACAAAATAACCTTACTGTCCAGGGCTTGGGTGTAAAAAAATGCAGAAAAAGATGTATGGTTCAGGTCTGTCCTGTATGGAGGAGAAGCAGATGGTCCCCTTTGCATCCTTCTGTGTCCAGCTGCCTTGTGTCCCTGCCTTTGTTTCAGACTATTGAAACAAAAGACCCCTTATCAAATTCTCTCAGGAGCATATTTCTGGAGAAAAGGTTGACGTTAAAACTTGTTAGGCGACCTTGTTGAGAGACTCTGAGCTGAAACAACAGGTCGAGGACCACATCTCTACCAGACTGCTGAGTCACACATGTTACTTGCCTTCTCTTGTTCTCTATTTTTTTTCAAGACAGGGTATCTCTATTATGCATCTCTGGTTGTCCTGGAACTCTCTATGTAGACCAGGCTAGCCTTGAACTTGCAGAGATCTGTCTGCCTTTGCCTCTCAAGTGCTGGTATTAAAGATGTGTGCCGCCATACTGGGCCTTCTTGCCTTCTCCTTCTATCTATTTAAATCTTACCTTTATGCCAGTATCTTGAAGATGTGCCTCCTATTGTCCTTCTTCCCAATGTGACCATATTGCAAAAATAAACAAATGAATAAAAAATCTCCTCTTTTTCCTTTTCACTATTGATTAGGCTCTTTTACTTGACTTATTGAGGATGGGCTAAGGTAGAGCTTCCTGTGGGTATGGTAGATTCATTCTGGACTCTAGGAGTTAGGTAGTTAGGCAGACATTAGTGGCCTTGGGGCCATTAAGGACAACTTCTCCCTTAAGGTCAGCTTTGGACCCCACCTCATGTTTTCCTGAACACCATTTCCTTCTGATCACAAGAATGGCCCTGGGAAGAAAGAGTCATGACTCTCTGATTGGTCCCAAAGATTAGAACCCTATATACTATTGTCTCCTCTCTAGAGACTCAAGTCAAGTAAGATGGCAAAATCACTCAGTGGGGAAAGACACCGAGAGCCTGAGTTCAGTTCCCTGGACCCCCAGGGTAGAAGAAGATAACCAAGTCCTATAAGTTATTCCGTGACTTTACATGCACACTGCTGTACCACGGTAGGCACAGAAGCCAACTCATTGAAGATCTGCTAAGAAGATGAGAGGAATAATTATCCCCTTAAGGAGATAATGCATTAGCACCTCCCAGAGTCCTCCCCTCACACAGCTGCTAGCAGAGTGCTTGCCTTACAGTGCTGCTGAGTCTAGGCATCTTAGGAGTTCTAACTCAGTGTGTTTCCCTTCTTCTCCTGCTTTACTGGTTTGTTTTGTTGTTGTTGTTTTGTTTTGTTTTTGTTTTCTGAGACGGAGTTTCTCTGTGTGGTTCTGGCTGTCCTGGAATTCATTCTGTAGACCAGACTGGCCTCGAATTCAGGGATCTGCCTGCCTCTGCCTCCTGAGTGCTGGGATTAAAGGCCTATGCCCCAATGCCTGGCCCTTTTTTTTTTTAAATTTCTCCCCATGCTTTGGGACTCTACCCTTCTGAAGACACCCTCCTCCCGATTCTGCAGCTGCTTGCAGCCCTCCACTGCTGAACATGCCAGCTACCTGCTTGAACTGTAACTTGGCAAGTGTGACAGTTTCTCTTTTCCTTCTCCCTCCTCCAGGCAGCTGCCAAGATTTACAGCCTGCCTGCTCTGTGGCTTTTCCCTTAAACTCTAATAAAGCTGTCCTCAAATTTCCTTCCAAGTCTGCTTCTAAATTCTTTTATGAACAAGACTGGGAAACCATAAAATGGAATCCAATTTCCCAAGAACATGAGCCAACTGCCCATGGACCAAGATGACAGCCTGGGATTCAGACATCCTGGATGATGTCTCCCAGAAATGGAGGCCAGGTGCTCCCACTGGGAGCTGGATGTTATCTCTCTGCTCTCTACAGTCACTACTTTGATGTTGAGCATGATGAAGGAGGAAGGGGAAGAGGAAGGGCAGGGGGAGAAAGTCCTCATATCCACCTCCAAGAACAGTGAAGATGATGCAAGTCTCTCTGGGCAAGGCTGGCATGGAGCTGAAACACACCAGGATTGTTTCACTCTTGAAAGTATTTCTTTTGGTCAGTAGCTACATTCCTGAGTCACTAAGGCCCCACATACTCTAGCTGTTCCTGTGAGACCCCAGGGATCCCTCCACTTCTAGGATTCTGCCCAGTCCCTCAAGCTGCAGCCAGTTCTATAAGGTCACCTCCCCACCCGCAATTCCCGGGAGTTAATGACATGTGGAATGTCACCTGCGTCCATGGGTCTTCTCTACTGTGGGAGCAGCTACTTCCTGGCAGAGGGGTTTGACATGGCAGTGCCCATACAGACCACTTAGCTGAGGCCACAGGACAGAGTCATGTGGACACAGCATACCAAGGGACACTGCACTCAGTTTTTTTTCCTGGCCATGGCGGCATTCACCTTTAATCTTCGCACTCAAGAGGCAGAGGCAGGCAGGTCTCTGAGAGTCTATGTAGCAATTTCCAAGACAACCAAGGCTACATAAAGGAAACGCTGTCTCAAAAAAAACCATTTAAATTCTTTTTATTGATTTATGTATTTTGTGTATATGTGTGTATTTGTGTGGGCACACACATGCCATGGCACACATGTGGAGGTCAGAGAACAGCTGGCAGGGCTCATTTCTCTCTTGCTACCATGTAGGATCCAGGGATTGAAACTGGGTCATTAGGTTTGACAGCAAATGCCTTTATCTGCTGAGCCAGTTCACCAACCTTAAAACTTTAATTAATTAATTAATTAATTAATTAATGGTTTTTCGAGACAAGGTTTTACTGTGTAGCCCTGGCTGTCCTCAAACTCAGAGATCCATCTGCCTCTGCCTCCGGAGTGCTGGAATTAAAGGCATGTGCCACCACCGCCTCTCTTATTTTTATTTTTTACCTTTACTTTTTATTTATTGGCACCCGTACTAATTACTTTTGTCATCCTTGTGATGAAATACCTAATAAAAGCAACCTAAATGTGGGGGGCTTTATATTGGCTCGGAGGGTATCTAGTGCATCCTGGTGGGGAAGACACCGTGGCTATAACCCTGGCGGGGTGAGAACTGGTTCTCCTGTATTGCCAACCAGGAAATGAAGGCTGGAACTGAGAGACCCATTCCCAATGGCCGATGTCAGCCAACTAGGCCTGATAGATCAGTGTTTCCACAACCTCCCACAAAGGCCAGGAACCAAGTATGCAAATACATGAGCCCACAGGGAACATTTTACGTTCAAACCACAGCAGCTCCTTTGCCTGTTCTCACACCCGGGTAGTACCAACGCAGTCCCTTTGCGGGCGCCATGCTGTTTGAACACAGTCAGAAAAGCCCTTGACCTAAGAACTAAAAAACCTGGGTCCTACTCTGGCTCGCGCAAACGGCAAGGCACTACTCAATATCTCCAAACTCCTTCATGTAAAAACCTCCCTGCACAAGGTTGCCTGGGGAATAAAGTTATTGAAAACAGCTCAGTCCTCTTCTCAAGGTCCTTTGCTAAATCCAGACCTGTAAATATAGCAGCAAAGGAACTGCCCCCGCTTGCTGGCTCCCGCTGTTCCCAGAAGCACTCCCCTTCTCTGCTGCGGGTTGTCAGGCGGCTGCATTGTAACTAGATGCTCCCTGGGCCAAGTCGAGTCTCCCAGGCTCTTCAGGCTTGCAGATGATAATTGGGGGATGTACAAAGAGGGGCTCTCCCTCCACACCCGCCTCTGCACTGCCCTGCTTGGTCCCGGTGCGTGAGGCCCGTTGCTGGAAGGGCTCCCTCCTGCTATGATTCATCAGTGTGTAGTCAGCTCGGTCTCCATCCCACACTGCACCTGTACTGTGCACACTCAGCTGGTGAATTCTTTCACACATGCAGACACATGCCTGGATATTCCTCCTTCCCTCCCCACACCTATTCTTACCCGGACACAACGCCCCTTACAAGAGGACAGGCACGGTGCCTATAAAGTCAGTTCAGATATACTACACATTCTTTTAACAACTTTTGGGGCTAGAGAGGTGGCTCAGTGGCTAGGAGCACTCATCACTCTTCCAGAGGACCCAAGTTCAATTCCTAACACCCGCAATTGCTGGCTCACAAACTGTAAGGCCAGTTCTTCCGGCCTCCTTGGACAGCTCAGTACACATGGCGCACATACAGAGGGGTAGGCACATGCAGAAAATCAAATAAATAAACCTTGTAAAAATCTTTCTTCTTTCAAGGCACAACGGACTAGAACAGTCATTTTGGGGGTGCCAAGCTATTCGAGCATGGTCTTTCTATGTAGCCCTAACCAAACTTGAACTCATAATCTTTCTGCCTCAGCTTTCTGAGTGCTAAGATGACAACTGTGTTCCATATTTTACTTATCAGATTTTTTTTTTTGAGACAGAGTCTTATGTAGTCCAGACTAATTTGAACTTGTTTTGTCTGTTTCTTTTTGGTTTTTGGTTTGTCTTTTGTTTTTGTTTTTTTTTTTCAAGACAAGGTTTCACTGACTGTCCTAGAACTAGCTCTGTAGAACAGACTAGCCTCGAACTCACAGAGATCCTCCTGCCTCTGCTTCCCAAGTGCTGGGATTAGAGCTATGCTTCACCATGGCTGACTTGAGTCACTTTAAAAGGAAAAGTTGGGTAACTTCTGCAAAAGTCTGTGTGGTATAGACCCCCAACCCCACCCCGCCCACGCTCTCTGACTGTGAAGTATGGTGAGGGGCCTAGGAGCTTAAGCTGCTCAAGAATGGCTGAGGGAGCTCTAGAACCTTCCGGGGCTGCAGGTCTTGAGGCCACAGGTAGACCACGACCTGACTTCGGGGGCAGTGTTAATTGATGCTCATTGGTATTTGGGCTCTGCCTCAGAAATCTTTGTCTATGTCTGGCTCATACAGATCTCCTATGTTTTCTTCTAGAAACTTCAGCATTTTAGTTTTTAGGTAGATATAATTTTCAATTAATTTTCTTGATCCACTTTCTCACATAGTTCAGTCTGTTGGATACCTTTTAGCTAACTCATCTTCTGATTAGGCTAGGTTTGCCTCGTGTAAGCCCTACGCACCCTCCCCACTTCTAGATGATTTTGGCTTTCTTTTGTATTTCTCTATTCATTTTAGAATCAGCCCCTAGTGATAACATATATTTTAACAGTCTTGGAATGCTGCCCTGGCTCATGACCCACATGACCCAGCCTCCCATGTGCTGTAATTACAGCCATGCTCCCACAGTCTAGGTCTGTAAGGTGTATCCAAATGAGTCCCGGAATAAAGACTTCCAAGTTCATCCCTAGAAGAGCTTGCAGTCAAGCCTGGAAGAGATTGATTTTATCTGTGTGCGATTTAGTTGCCTGAGAAAAAGAGTCTCTCGTTCTGCAAAGGAGACAACATAATCCAGCACTTGACAATATAAACTTCATAATATCTCTAATCAAATTTAAAAGTTTGCGTTATAAGGCAGGAAAAGGTGAACAAAGAGGGGGAAATGAGACCATAAAAACATACTCAGAAATGATAGGATTAGGAGATTAAATACATAAGAGGGCCCTTACAAACACGCTCAACAGTCTCCTGGCGCTGGTCTTTCAGATACAAAACACCCAAACTGAAAAGTAAAAAGATTCGCTCTGGATGTGATTAACACCCCGTGGACACAGCAAAGAGAAAAGCAGACAGTGGAGGCCAGGCTCCTGAGGCTTCGGGGAGGACTCCACTGAGAACTAGGCTAGAGGTCATCTGTGATACATTTTGAAATTTACATATGGAAAACCATCTGGCGCATTTTACATGTGTCCTGAGAACCTGAGTAAGGCTGAAGATAAAAGTAACAGACGAATCCGCTTGGTAGAGGAAATTTCCACACAAGGAGGCACCGGGGCTGCGGCACCGTTACTGCTCGCTCCTCGTCCCAAGTCCACAGTGAGGAGAGGGAAAATCGAAGCAGAAAGATACAAAAGACGTACAGTTGGGTGAGGAAAGGGAACGAGTGGGTTTCTAGTTGCAGACGAGGCAGCCCTGCTTGTTAAAGAGAAACTTTGTGTTCTGCACCTGAGCAGCAATACGAGATGGGTGCTGAGGGCAAGATCCCATCCATCGAGGGCTCCCGCTTGTGAAAATGTAATAGACAAGAACAAGCTTAAACTGAGGAATGCCTCTGAAGGCTTCCCTGAATGGAAACACCGTCGGCAGAAATGTGTCCTCAGAGTCACACAGATGTTGCTTCATCCATGTTAGGTATTGCTTTTATAGGCATGAAAGAGGCAAGAATGTGAGATTGTGGAGGCTTGTGCCAAGGTTCCAGAAAGCAGCTGAGGCCAGACAGTGTAAAGAATTACTGCATTAAAGTCCCATACAGTTCCGGCACACACACACACACACACACACACACACACACCACCCCCGCCACAGCCCATTGCATGAAGCTGGGAAGGTGAAGTTTTAATGGAGAACCCAAGATTTTGCAGATGTCTGCTGCTAAGCAAAGCTACAAGCACAGAGTGAAGCTGGCCCAAGAGACAAGTCACATGTGCTGTGCACACAGCAGAGCTGATGGGGTGGTTTGAAAGAGAATGGCCCCCATAGGTTTGTGTGTTTGATAGTTGACTCCCAGTTGGTGGAACTGTTTGGGAAGGATGAGGAGGTATGCCCTTGCTGGAGGAGCTCTGTCACTAGAGATGGGTGGGCTTTAAGATTTCAAAAGTTCATGACATTCCAGGTAGTTCTCTCTTCCTCGTAGTTAGTTCAAGCTGTAAGCTCTCAGCTGCTACTCCAGCGTTATGTCTGCCTGCCTGCTGCCTTGCTTCCTGCTGTGAATTCTAACCCTCTGGAACTATGAGCCTCCAAATTAAATGTTTTTGAGGGGAATTATTTGTTTTGTTTGTTTGTCTGGTTGGTTGGTTGGTTTTTCAAGACAGGATGTCCTCTGAGTAGCCCTAGCTGTCCTGGAACTCATTCTGTAGAACAGACTGGCCTCAGACTCACAGATCTCTGCCTGCTTCTGCCTCCAGAGTTCTGGGATTGAAGGCATGCACCGCCATACCTGGATAAATGCTTTCTTTTTCAAGTTGTCATGGTGTTTTGTCACAACAGGAAGCAACTAAGACAGCTGGTGAGACAGGGCTGTCCAGGATCATTATGGTGGTTTGAATAAGAAATGGCCTCCACAGGTTCATAGATTTGAATGCTTGGTCATCAGAGAGTAGAACTATTAGGAGGTGTGGCCTTGTTGGAGGAAGTATGTCATTGGAGGTGGGCTTTGAGGTTTCAAATGCTCAAGCCAAGCCCAGTGGCTTTCTCTTCCTGCTGCCTACTGATCTGGATATAGAACTCTCCAACACATTGTTTGCCTGAGTGCAGCCATGTTACCCCAAAATGACTGTGATGGAATAGCCCCTGAACCTTAAGCCAACCCCAATTAAATGCCTTTCTTTTTAAGAGTTGCCCGTGGTCATGGTGTCTCTTCACAGCAGTTGAACACTGACGTAGGAAGCCATTTGTAACCTAGACTCCATCACAAGCCCAGATGCCAAACACGGAGCACCAGGATTTGGGTGTTTTCCTGGTGGGTTTCAGTCTTGCTTTGGTCCAATCTTTCCTTGCCAGCCTCCTGTTCTACACTTTTGGAATATTGATTTATAATGGATAAACAACTTGACAGGATCAGAAATCAACTAAGAGGCATGCCTCTGGGTGGGCCTGTGAAGACAGTTCCAGAAAACATTAACCCAGGGAAGAAGACTGAGCTCAGAGTGAGTGACATGCACCCAAGGTGGCCCAGATGCAGAGGTCTAATGGAAAAGCAGTGTTGCTTACCTGCTGGCCTTCACTTCTAGCTGGTGTGTGCATCTCTCCTGTTGCTGTCCTTTGCCAACTTCAGACTCCAGCATCTATGGCCTTCTAACATGAACTGAAGTCAACAACACTCAAGGAATCTTTAAGGTTTACAGGATGAATTAGAACTGCTAAGGCATATATTATGGACTGAGAGCTACCAGGCTCTCCACGTCTCTAGAATGTAGAAAGCCATTGTTGAACTTCCCAGTCCCTGTTGTGTAAGTATTTCTCGTGAGCCACCTTCATAATAACTATATTTATATCTATATATTTCCTATCTGCTTTGTTCTTCTAGAGAACCCTGCCTAATACAGATGTGATGTGTTTATCTAATTATTCTTTATCAATAAAAAATTGGGAGTCAGCTGGGCGGTGGAGGCTTATACCTTTAATCCCAGTATTTGGGAGGCAGAGGTAGAGGCAGGTGGATCTCTGTGAGTTCGAGGCCAGCCTGGTCTACACAGCAAGTTCCAGGACTGGCTCCATAGCTACTGGGAAACCCTGCTTTGAAAAACGAAACAAAACAAAAAATAAATTGGGAGTCAGATATCGGGATAAGAACCTGAAAGATCAGAGAAGCAGGGGCATGGTCACCAGTGACTTCCTACCTCTTCTGTTCCTTCCTCCAAAAAGTCCGAGATCCTCTCTAAGCCCTGCCTTACTACTTCCTCAGTCCTCCAAAACCTCTATGGTTAACTTCGGTCAGCTAGTGGCTAGTTCTACCCTCTGATTCAAAACAGGCTTTATTTTCAGAACCAAAACATCACACAATACAGATGCTTTATTCTACATATGCCATTGTATATTGTATGTCACTTTTTGTTTGTTTTTTGAGACGGGGTTTCTCTGTGTAGCCCTGGCTGCCCTGGAACTCGCTGTGTAGACCAGGCTGGCCTGGAACTCAGAGCACTGCCTGCCTCTGCAGGTGCTGGAACTAAAGGCGTGCGTCACCGCTGCAGAGCTGTGACTCCCCATCCTACCCCTCACCTCCAGGGAACCACAACTAAGACGTGGAACCTTGGAGTCTTGAACAGTGCTGGGAATGTTGAAACTTTGGGAACTTGTAAAGATAAGCTACATGCATTTTACATTATGGGATAAACCTGAGGCTTGAGAGGCCGAGGCATGGGGCCTTGTGAGTTAGTGATGGTTAAATGTCTGTTGTCATCTTGCCTGTGTGTAGAATCATCGTGTGACGTGACGGGTGACATAAGGGTGATTCCAGAAAGGCTTAGCTGAGGAGAGACGGTGCACCCTGGATGCGGGGAGCACCATTCCATGGACTGTGGTTCCAGACTGAATAAAAAGTAAGAAGGAAGCTGAGTGCTAGAATTCAGTCTCTCCTTGCTTCCTGACTGAGAACACAGTGTGACCACCTGCCTCACACTCTTGCCACCGTATGCATCCCCCTGCTTGATGGATGTACCCTCCAGCCATGACCACAAATAAACCCTTCCTCCCTTTTTTCCTTCCTTCCTTCCTTCCTTCCTTCCTTCCTTTCTCCTTCCTTCCTTCCTTCCTTCCTCCTTCCTTCCTTCCTTCCTTCCTTCTTCCTTCCTCCTTCCTTCCTTCCTTCCTTCTTCCTTCCTCCTTCCTTCCTTCCTTCTTTCTTCCTTCCTCCTTCCTTCCTTCCTTCCCTAAGTTGCCTTTATTTTCAGGCATTTTATTGCTGCAGCAGCGGCAACAACAACAAATAACTAATACAGTAAGAAAAAAGAAAGAAAACTCTAAGATAGAAACTAGGAGACCTGCAGGACAATATCAAGAGGACAATTATGCGTGCAACTGAGCTAGAAGTGATGGAGAATCAGAAAACATTTGAAAAAAATCACAAAAATAACAATAAAAAAGAAAATTTCAAAAACAGCTAAAAATATCTTTAAAAGAGATAATAGAAAGAAACCTAAGAACTAAAGTAGATTTCTTGTGGAAATTATGCGAGCCAAGAGGGAATGGAATGATATTTTTCAGAGTGTTGAAGGGAAAAAACTTGAATGTCATGCCCAGTGGAAATACTTTCCAAAAAGGAAGGCAAAAAACCCAAGGCTTTGTAGAGAAACACATGTTGAAGGAATGCCTCTGCAGCAGGCCTGCAGTGAGGCTGTGGAGGAGGGACCCGACACGTGAGCCTGGACTTACCCAAAGGAGCAAGGGGCAAGGAAAGGGCAAAAGTATAACTTACTATTTCCCCAGATCTTTAAAACTATTTTTTTTTTTTAGCCAGGTGTGGTGTCCCAGGCCTGGAATCCCAGTGCTGGGGGTGGGGAGTGTGTGAGGAGAAGAGGATTGGGAATCTGCTGGGTGTCCTGCACACACTTGGAATCCCGGCTCTGGAGACATATAGACAGGAGGATTGCAGGCTTTCAACCTAGTGAGAAAGCACGAGCCCCAGGTTCAAGGAGAGACCCTGGCGCAAAGAAAAGATGACGTGTGATAGAGAAGGATGACTGATGCCCTGGCTGGCCTCTGCAGCAGCAGATAGGCATGTGTGCGCACACACGCGTGCATACACGCACACGGGCGCGTGCACACACACACGCACACACATGCACATAAATAAATAAATAAATTTTGTAGAATAAACAGAGTAGGTTTAAAGTAAAGCAATAGCTAAGATGTACCATACAAACACTAATAAAACAAAGCTGGATTGCTATGATAAATTCCAAGGCTGTATACATATGTCAGAACTTAGTATCAAACTGTGCATTCTAAACAAATGCAATTTATTATATTCCAATTAGACTTTTTTATTTGTTTTTTAGTTTTTTGAGAAAGGGTTTCTTTGTATAGCCCTGGCAGTTCTGGGACTCGCTCTGTGGACCAGGCTGGCCTGAATTCATAGAGATTTGCCTGCTTCTGCCTCCCAAGTGCTAGGATTAAAAGTGTGCACCACCACTGCCTGGCTTTTTAAAAAATAATTTATTTATTTGTATAGTATTTTGTCTGTAAGTATGTCTGTGTGAGGGTGAAACAAGAGTTCCAGACAGTTGTAAACTATCATATGGGTGCTGGGAATTGAATCTGGGTCCTCTGGAAAAACAGGAAGTGCTCTTAACCCCTGAACCATCTCTCAAGCCAGGTAGCACACACCTTTAATCCTAGCACTTGGGAGGGGCAGAGGCAGGGAGATCTCTGTGAGTTTGAGGGCAGCCTGATCTACATAGTGAGTTCTGGGACAGCCAGGAATACATAGAGATAACTTAAAATAACAAAAAGAAGAGGAAGAGGAAGAAGAAAAATAATAATTGGGGTTGGATGGAGAGATGGTTCACCTTTAAGCACCTGCAACTCCAGTTCCAGGGGGTCCACCATCTTCTTCTTGCCTCTCTATTAGGCATCTGCATACACAAAGTACATATAGCCAGGCGGTGGTGCCTGCCTTTAATACCAGCACTTGGAAGGCAGAAGCAGGCAGATCTCTGTGAGTTCGAGGCCAGCCTGGTCTACAGAGTGAGCCCCAGGACAGCTATAGCTGCACAGGGAGACCCTATCTCAAAACAAAACAAAACAGAAGGAAATTCATACAGATGCGGTCGGCTGATTATCATCTGCTGTGGTCAGCTCAACAGAGGAAAGAGCCTGCAAGGTGGCTCATCGGGTAAGAGTGCTTGCCGCCAAGTCCCGAAACCTGAGTTCAATCCCAGGACCCACACAGTGGAAGGAGAGAATTGATTCTACAAGTCATCCTCTGACACCCATATGTGCAGTGTGGCACAGGCACCCTCACATATAAACACTTGCAAAAATAAATAAACATAAAATTTTTTAGAAATATAGCTGAACTACTGAGTATCTATTAAAAAAAGATGACAGTGTCACACCAAATACAAAAGTGAACTCAAAGTGGGTCAAATACTCATACAAGCTAAATTTATAAAGTTTTATTTTTTTACTTTTTTTTACATTTTTGCATTACTACAGCATGCAGCATGCTATAGTACATGTGTGGAAAACAGAGGACAATTTGCTTCATTTTGTTTTTCAAGACAGGGTTTTTCTGTGTACCCTTGGCTGTCCTGGAACTTGTTTTGCAGACCAGACTGGCCTCAAACTCACAGAGATCCCCCTGCCTCTGCCTCCCAAGCACTGGGATTAAGAGGCATGTTCCACCATGCCCAGTCAGAGGACAACTATTTAAAGTCAGTTCTCTGCTTCTACCAAGGGAGTTCCAGGTGTCCAACTCCGGTCCTCAGGAACAGTGGCAGATGTCTTGAGCTACTGAGTCATCTTGCTGGCCCATAAATCCATAAAAATCAACAGTAGAAAACATAGAAATATATTTTTGTGAAACTGGCCTATGTAACAGACTTTGTTTTGTTTTTAGAGCATTTTTATTTCTGTTTATTTTATGTATACGAGCATTTTGCCTGCACGTCTGCCTATGTGCTCCATGGGTGCCTGTGCCCTTGGAGATCAGGGGAGGATGTTGGATCCTCTGCAACTGGAATGATGAGTGGCCTTTAACTGCCAATCATCTCTCCAGCCCTATTCAACAGTTTCTATTTATTATTATTATTATTTTTATAAAAATAGGCCAACCTTTCTTTTATTTATTTATTTACTTACTTATTTTTAAAGATGTCTTTATTTTATCTATATGGGTATTTTGTCTGCATGTACATCTGCACACAGGAGAGGACATCAGATCCTATAGGACAGGACTACACTGATAGATGGTTGTGAACCACCATAAAGTTGCTGGGAATTGAACCCAGAACCTCAGGAAGAGCAGCCAGTGTTAACCAATGAGCCATCTCTCCAGCCCTGCCCCCTTTTGTAACAAAACCAAAAGCATAAGAACTCAGAAGAAAAACTAATTATGGGGGGAAGTAGAATAACGCTGGTGACATAGCTCAGTTGGCAGATGGCTTCTGCAGCTCACACAGACTTTTCCAACACTGTGGACACTCTGGTGCTTGTGAATGCCTGCAATGCCAGCTCCTGGGAGGTGGGGGAGGAAGATTAGGAGCTCAAGGTCATCTTCAGCTTGACAGAGAGTTTGAGGTTGGTCTGTGATACATCAGACCCTGTCTCAAAGAACAAATCTATCCATCAATTTGGACAAAGTTTTTAAAAATCATGTATCTATTAGGGGTCTAGTACCCACAATACACAAGGGACTTATACAACTCAATAATAAAAGACAAACAACCCCTATAAAATTGAGCAGCGAAGGTTGGTAGAGTTGCCCGCTTAGTGTCCATGAAGCCCTGGGTTCAATTCAGCATCACAGAAGCCAGGCACGCCGGTGCTGTCTGTAATCCTAATCAGAACTTGGAAGGTGAGAGCAGGAGCATCAGGAGCGCAAAGTCAACAGCTACACAACAAGTTCAGGCTTAGCCTAAGCTACAAGAGATGCTGTCTCGAAAACCACCAGCATCACCCCTAAAAAACAAAATAGAAAACAAACAAAACAAAGCCCCCTATGAACTAAACAAAAAATAAATTCAGGAAAGGATATGCACAGATGTTACTCCAAAGAAGATATAAAATAAACCTAATAGGCAAATAAGAGGAGGCTTAAAGACACTGATGGTTAGATCCATGCAACTAAAACCACAGGAGTCCATCAGTGCACACCCGGTAGAGTAATTACAGTGCATATATATTGAGTCAGAGTTTTTATATAGAGCCTAGCCTGGTCTCACACTTGGGACCTGCCTGCCTCAAGTTCTCAATTGTTGGGATCATTGAAATATCCTGCCATAACCAGCTACAATTTATTGAAAGAAAGAATAATGGAGGCTCTGAAAAAGTGTCTAAGTGGTCAAGAGCACTTCCTGCTCTTGCAGAAAACCTGAGTTCGGATCCTAGTACTCATGTTGAGTGGCTCACAACTACTTGTAATGCCAGTTCCAGGGGGATCTGACACCTTCTTGTGGCCTCCACAGGTGCACACACACGATGCACATATGCTCACACACATATACACATACATACCAAAATAAATCTTTTAAGACAAATACGTTAAACTTGGAGTTGGAATATGTAGAATTCCACTTCTTGGTTTATAGCCAAAAGAATTGAAATCACACAAAAAGTTATACATAAATGTGCATGGTAGCTTTATTTATAACAGACACAAACAGGAAGGAAGTTCTAGTTTTCACCAGCTGATGAGCAGAGAAGCAACATGTGGGGGGTCACCCACTGTCAAATTAGTCGGCGCTCTGCTGGAACCTCCAGCTCATTCCTGCTTGATCCTCTCAGAATCTCCAGCAAAGAAAAGACACCAAAAAACCCAGTTCTGCATTCTTGGCAGCTGCAGCAGCTCCTCACCTGAAGTTGTCTGTCACTCAAGGCTCCATCTTAAGCAGTCAGCTTTTGGCCGTCCTTGGGCACAAACCCAGCTTGTGGAGAGCACATTATCACCCCTCACCTACAAGGTATATACGCTCGCTGCTTTAATTTGGCTGCGAGATTTATCCTGTTCCCATCTCTGGGACTGGAGGGCTCACCCAGGAGTTGCTTTGTTCAAATATACTTGTTCTTTTATTTTTTTCCCTTTGGCTTGTTGTGGCTTACTGTGTTGGTGGAGAAACCTACTATCATGTTACAGAAAGCCTATTAGTCAGCAGTAAAGGGATGAGGTATTCATGCTCTGTACATGGGCCTTGCATAATTAGGTGAAGTGAAGTAGACCAGATTCAAAAGCCCATACCCTGTGTGGTTTCCACCTTGGCAGAGTGGTTAACTCGGGCCTAGAGAGGTAAAAAGATTCCTTCTGGAGTGAGGGAATATTCTGGAATGAGAAAATGGTAACACTGTGAGCCTGGCGGAAAAAAAAAAAGCAACTCTCAAATATTTAAAAATGATGGCTTTTGTGTTATGTGAAGTTTATTTTAGTTTTAAAAAGGGTCAGGGGAGCAATGGCTGGGCAGTGGTGGCCCACGCTTTTAATCCAGTACTTAGGAAGCAGAGGCAGGTGGATCTCTGTGAGTTTGAGGCCAGCCTGGTCTACAGAGTGAGAAAGTTTCAGGATAGCCAGCGCTACCCTATCTCAAAAAAGAAAAAAAAAAGGTTAAATTAATTTTTAAAAATACTCTTCCCTCAAGGAAAGTCCCAGGTTCAGCTGACTTCAGTAGTAAACTCCACCTAAACTTAAGAAAGAAAGGATCAAAGTCCTTCAGAAAACGGAAGGGAAATGGCACGTGTCGGCTCATTTTGAAGCCAAGCCTTATGTGAATACCCAAATCAGACGATTATAAGATGACAAGGACAAATGAGCCTGCAATGAACACAGACACAGGATACTCAACGGCATTTTCGCTAATCAAATCCAGCAATGGAGGGAAAGGGAAATGAGGACATGAGGCAGCACCGAATCGGGCTGACATGGGGCAGGAAAACCTGGTTCAGCATGGAGGGGCAGTCATTAGAACTTACACAGTAGCGCAAGTCTTAAAAACTGTATGGCCATCTCATTAGAACTATATAAAAGGACGACTTGACAAAATTTAAAAGTCGCTCAGCAAACTAGTTATAGAAGGGGACTTTCTAACCTGGTAAAAGCTTGCTACAACATACTACCTATTACGTCCCCCTGGAGACCGAGAAAGGGGGAAAACAATATGTCTTCCCCACTTCTTGTCAAAATAAAAGCTATATATGTATATATAGATAAAGCATATACATACATATGTATGTGTGTAACATGAGGGCCAGCTTGTTGGGGTATCTGTTCCCGCCCAGTACCCCACAGCTGGCAAACCCCAAAGAAAATCACACACAGGACTCCATAAGATTATAAACTGATTGGCCCACTAGGTCAGGCTACTTATTAGTTCTTATGACTTATCTTAACCCATTATTCTGATCTATGTTAGCACATGGCTCCCTACCTTTTTCAGCTGGGCCAGTTACATGCTGCCTCTTCGGTGGTCTGAGCACGAGTGGCAGAGGAACCTCCCTTCTTCCCAGAATTCTCATGTTCTCATTGCATCACCTCTACTTCCTGTCTGGTTTTCCCGCCTATACTGCCTGCCTGGCCAATCAGCGTTTTATTAAAATGTGATTGACAGAATACAGACAATTCTCCCACATCATATGTGTATATAGACATAGTACACACACACACACACACACACACACACACACACACACACACATATATAGTTTTTATATTTTCATTTTTGAGATAGGGTTTCTCTGTGTAATAGCCGTGACTGTCCTGGAACTTGCTCTGCAGTTCAAGCTGGCCTTGAACTCATAGAGATCCACCTGCCTCTGCCTCTTGAGTGCTGGGATTAAAAGCACACTCTACCTGGCCTAGATCAATACATATATATTTTTAGATGTGTATTAGTGGTTTTCCTTGCTTGTAGGTCTGTGTGAAGTTGTCAGACCCCCTGGAACAGGAATCATAGATAGCTGTGAGCCACCATGTGGGTTCTGGGAATTGAACCCAGGTCCTCTGGAAGAGCAGTCAGTACTCTTAACCACTGAACCATCTCTCTATCCCCTCTTGTCAATATTTTACTATCATCCCACACAGCACAAAAAGCACAGAAAGGGAGATGGTAAAGAGGCACATGCCTGTAATCCCAAGACTCAGCAGCCTAAGGCAGGAGGGTTGTGAGTTCAAGACCAGCTGAGAACAGGTAGCTGAGAGAAAAGAGTGTGGGTGCGAGGGGTTCAAGATAGGATCTCTTTATGTAGCCCTGGCTGGCCTGAAAGTAGCTCTGTAGAGCAGGCTGCCCTTACACTCACAGAGATCTGCCTGGAGCCGTCTGGGTGACAGAGATGCTCAGACTGTGACTGTGCTGGTCGCGTGGGTTTATAGGGCCATAGTCATCGTACATGAAAGACTGGGACAATAGGGCTGCAGGTGCACACCAGGAGCTTGATGCCTGTCTAGCATGTTCAAGGCCCTAGCACGTATCCCCAGCACGGGAAAAACACAGCAAAGTGAAACCAAAGGAATGGATGAATTTGATTAAAGCATTTTAAAGGACTCAGAGCACATGCTTAGCAGTGCAAGGTTCTAGATTCAATCCACACACACACACACACACACACACACACACACACACTGAGCCCCCTAAAAGTAATATATTATTATTATTATTATAGACAACTTAAACATTATAGAAACACAGAAGGGAAAACAGAGAGAAATATAGTACTTGTGTATGAAATTCTCAAAAATCGTAAGTGAAATCTTAAAAGATAAGATCCTACAGTTCCAATAAGTACACTGGGTATTACAATTATTTCATCATTCCGAGGACCGTTTAACTGCAAGTGTTTAGGGCAGGCTGGATATGCACGCCTGGAAAAGTGCTAAGTGTTTGCACCAAGGAACCTCTGCCCGTGCTGTTATTCATTATCCTCAGCAGTGCCTGGAAGCCATTGAGACCTCAGTGTCTGCCCTTCCGAATCCACCTGCTGCACACATGGTGGGAAGCGGTATTAGTACACGGCAAACTCTCTCGCACGGTGTTCCAATTACACAAAGCCGGTCAGATTTCTCTTTTGTGAAAGAAATCGTAGGGTCCCTCAGGATAAGAATGAAAGGTGTAGGGGCCGGAGAGACAGCTCAGTGGTTAGGAGCACTGACTACTCTTCTGGAGGACCTGGGTTCAATTCCCGGGATCCACATGGTGGCACACATTCATCTATAACTCCAGTTCCAGGTGATCTGGAGCCCTTCAGACCTCCACATGCTGCACATCCATACATACAGGCAAAGCATAAAACACATAAAACAGGGGGCTGGAGAGATGGCTCAGCGGTTAAGAGCATTGCCTGCTCTTCCAAAGGTCCTGAGTTCAATTCCCAGCAACCACATGGTGGCTCACAACCATCTGTAATGAAGCCTGGTGTCCTCTTCTGGCCTGCAGACAGAATACTGTATACATAATAAACAAATAAATAAATATAAAAAAAATCACATAAAACAAATCTGAAAACAATCTTTTTAAAGATTGAAGGGTATAGAATCACAGTTCTTGGTTCAAACTGTAAGTCTATCACTTGCTACATGACTTTGGACATATTACTTCAACTCCCGGGTATTTGAACAATAGCAGACAAGCAGGACCGATGAAGATTTGTTAAGAGAATTTTTTTTTTTCCTAACAGAGAGCCTCATGTAGATTTAATTATAGTTGATTCTCTTGCCTCCATTTCCCAGCTCTTGGAATTACAGGCATATACTGCCATGACTGCGGTGGTATATTCAACTCCAAGTGCTTCACTAGACACACGATGAGCCCTCAGCAGATAGTAACTGCAATTAAAGTAGCGAAGAGGCTATATCACAGCCTTCCAGGGCTTCCAGGGGATGGCAGGTCCCTTGCTTTGAAGAAGGTGGTGGTGTTAAGGGGTTTGTAGCCAGTAACCATTGTCACTACCTAGATTAGCCGTTCCTGGGCTGCAGCCTTTATAGGATTTGGGATTTATAATGATAATGGTAATGACTCCTTATGCTTTTATGGCTCTTGTGGGTTTATAAAGCACTTTGGGTAGCTTCTGGAAAAGGCTTCATTATAATTCCATTTTACAGAAGAAGAAACCGGGAGGGGCAGGAGCGGGGCTGAAGGAGGTTTCGCAGCTACCCAGGGTAGCAGACTGCAGCCCGGGTGACTTTGAGCTTTTCCAGCTGGTTTTGCCTCTCATACTCTCAATACTGAGTGTCTATGCTCAGTGTTCCGTATGTAAGGTGGCGGGGAGGCCTGGCTGGGCAGGCTCAAGATCAAGGCCTGGGGTAAGTCTCATCACAATCAAGACAATGGGGACAAGCTCTGGTCTCACCATAGGACACTAGGTGGTGTCCCTATGAAGCTGCAGTCTGTTTAGCAGCTCTTCCTGGGATCACCAGACCTTAGAGCACAGGAAAGAAGCTGAGTCCCTGGGAGCCTCTGCATACATTGTCAGAGAAAGGCTGGAGAGCTGCTGGCACTGGACATCTGAGCAGCGCAGAGTTTCCTGTAGGGTGTGGTACAGGGTAGGGACAGGAAAGGACACAGGGAGTGCCTTGAGGTGGCAGGAGTGCTCCACGGCTTGAGTTGGAGCATGGTTCCACAGGTGTGTGACGTAAAAGCCACTGGAATTCCCACTGGAACGCACTGAAGATCAGTGCACGTAATTACGTAATTGCGTGTAGGCTGCAACTCCATTTTTGAGCATTCCAGAGACTGTAGCAGGAAGATTGCAACAGTTCAAGGCCAAGCTGGTCTGCCTGTAGGGAGTTGCAGCCGAGCCAGGACGAGCAAGAGCCTGTCTCAAAAAAAGAAAGGAAAAAAAATTTTAAAGTACTGTATCACAAAAGCAAAACAAAACCCAATCTTTCTCTTAAGTATCTCCTTGTTCTTTAACCCCAAAGTAAGGAATGCAGCTTTGCTGGGCGGTGGAGGGGCCTAAGAAGTAGTTTTGCAATCCCTGGTTGTGAGTGTCTCTGCTGATGCAATAAACCAAATCCAGCCGAATTAATAAAACCAGGTTTGAGCCTAAGCAAAGCAACTCTGGGTGATTCTCAGGGAAAGAAAGCAGGAGAGAAATCACGTGGCAGGTCCAGAGACCAGGTCTTAAATACCCTGTAGGCGTGGTCCCGAGCATCTCCGGGGGAGGAGCCATCGCCTCTTGGTGGACTCTCTGAAGGCAAGGTCCGGGAGAAAGAGGTGGGGCCTAAATGTAGCTTCCGCCTAAACTGTTTATGCCTTTAATTCCAGCACTCAGGAGACAGAGCTAGGCGGATCTCTGAGTTCAAGGCCAGCCTGGTCTACTGAGTGGGTTCCAGGACAGCCAGGGCTACGCAGAGAAGCCCTGTCTCAAAAAACAAAACAAAAAGCAAGCAAATAAAACGTAGCTTTTGCTGAAGCGGGAACTTTGGTGAGAAGAGTCACAGCGCAGGGAGTCTGGGTGAGTCCTCTGTCTCCTGAACTATGGGAACTATACTGTGAGTCCTGAAGCTTTGAGGAGCCTGCTTTTCCTCTGAACGACAGTCCTAGCGCCCGGATGGAGGGGTCAGGCCTACAGTTCCCTCCAGCACAGGTTGGTGTAGCATTTTGTTTCTTTCCTCTCCCTGCAGTGGGCTGGCGGTGTTCCGAGACCCTGTTCCGCCTGTGCTCAGTCTACACATCAATAGGAAGCAGATTTTCACCAGGTCTGAGAATGGAAGGGTCTTGCTCTGGATCTATTTCTACCCTAAGTGTTCAATAAAAAGCAGCCCGTAAGCACCCACAAATCCGTGTGCATCAAATAAACAGTGGTTAATAACAGATGACAGAAACGATTCAAAATGCAAGGCTGGGTGTGGTGATGCAGGCCTTTCTCTAGGAGTTCCAGGCCTGGTCGACACCGCAAATTCTGGGCCAGCAGGGGCGGCATAATAAGATCAGTCTCAAAACAGACAAACAAATGTGAGAGGAGAAGTGGTAAGATTGCTCAGCGGGCACCTGCTGCTAAATGCAGCCTGTGTTTGATGCCCAGGACCTACAAGGCCGAAAGGGGACTAACTCCTTCAGCTGTCCTCTGACGTCCATGTACGTACTTCGTGTGGTGTGTGTGCCCTTCCCCCACGAAATAAATAATAAATGTAAACCAATGTCCAAGGGGAAATTCATAACAATTAAGGTGGGATGTTTTCACTTATCTCTTGGAATGAACCAGAACTAGTCACTAAAACAGTTATGTTAAACAATATACTCCATTGAATACACCATAAGTTTTCTTCTGTTGATGAGGCTGTGACCGTACAGTATTTTAAAAAAATCCTGGCCAGGCACTGGTGGTGCGTATCTTTAATCCCAGCACTCAGGAGGCAGGTGGATCTCTGTGAGTTCAAGGCCAGCCTGGTCTACAAGAGCTAGTTCCAGAACAGGATCCAAAGCTACAGAGAAACCCTGCCTCAAAAAAAAAAAAAAAAAAAAAAAACCAAAAAACAACAACAAAAAATTCTGTTGTTGTGTGGGTTTTCTTTTCCTTTTTCGGTAGAACATGCTTTTTTGTTCTTTTCTTTCATGTTTTTGTGATGAATTCTCACTAGGTAGTCCTGGCTAGCCTGAATTCACAACAATCTTGCCTCTTGAGTGCTGAAGTTACAGGCGTGCATCACCTCACCTGGCTATTGAAACTTTAAAACAATCATGCTTAGGTAGAAAGAACACCGGAGTTAAAAAAATTAAACAGAGAATTAATAGGTTCTGAGCACAACCTATTAGAATTATCCATGAACATAGTTCAAGGTATTCCTCCTTCAGAGCCCCTCCCATTCTTGAGTTCTCAAGTTTCCTTAATAAATCAGTGTTTGGTTTGCTCAAAATAATAATTTCCCAAATTCTATTTATAGCTCTTCCTAAGCGTCCCCCGGAGATTGTTCTAAGGTGTCCTAGCACACCAGACCTGCAGTGTGCGATGGTGCTCCCCTTACATATAATCTATGCAGTGCTCCTGCATACTTTACTCTCTAGATCACGTGTGACAGCTATAGGTTAGTCTCCTTTACCACAGCGACAAAATACCCAAGGAGACAGACAACTCAAGAGAGGATAGGTTCATGTTGGCTACCAGCTTCAGAGGTTACAGCATGGCCAACTGGCAGCATTGCTCCAGGGCCTGGGCCAAGAGAGAGCATCATGGTGGAAGGGCAAGGAGGACAGAGCAGTTCACCCACCATAGCCAGGAAGCAGGGAGAAACATGCTTGCCCCTTTTGCTCCTATTGAATGGAGCACCCCACAGGATGGGTCTTCCTTGCTTTGTCTTGTTTTTGAGGCAGGGTTTCTCTGTGAAGCCCTGGCTGTCCTGGAACTTGCTCTGTAGACCAGGCTGGGTTCGAAGTCAGAGATCTGCCAGGCCCTGCCTCTCGAATGCTGGGATTAAGAGCATGTGCCCACCACCACCTGGCAAGGACCTCCTTTGCTTAATCATTTTAGGGAATGCCCTCATAGACACACCATGAAGTGTGCTTCACCCATCTCTTAGGTATCCCTCAAGTCCCATCAAGATTATGGTTAGCCATGATTAGCCATACCAGACTAACACAAGGTCACATTACATAGAGCTGTTATACTGTGCTGTTCTAGGAACAAGGGCAGGGAAAGATGATGCAAAGTTCAGTGGAGAGGCACTGGCTTTTTCAGTCTTCAGTAGGCTCAATTAAAGAATGTGGAACCTTCATGTACAGATAGATAACTGTATATAGAAATCAGGGCAAAGTGCTTACCGGGCATTCAGGAAGCCTTGGGTTTGATTCCCAGTACCGAAGAAAAACAGGCGTGAATGGTGCACACCTGTAATCTCAGCACTCTGGAGGTGGAGGCAGGAAGATTAGAAGCTCAAGGTGATCCTCAGCTATGTAGAGAGTTGGAGGCCAGCCTGGGCTACATGAGGCTCTATTTAAAAAGAAAAAGGGAGGGGGCTAGGAGGAAGAAGAGAAGGAAAGAAAGAAAGCAGGAAGAAGTACATTTAACTCTTGAGTAGAAGAGAAAACCAAAACAAATAAAAGCTCCCAAGAGAAAATGTTGCGACAAATGTCTTCATCATTCATTCACTCGGCAGGCATGGATGAAATGCTCCCTAATCCCAGGACTGTGAAGGGGGAAAGAGATTCACAGCCCTGTTCATGGAGCTCTCACAGAGGGCCTCTGGATGGAGAGAGAGGCACGGACCAGCATAATGCTGACAAAGCCAGCCAGGTGGAGGAGGCGCAGCAGCCAGCTCAGGGGAGGGAGCCCTGGAGCTCAGGAGAAGGGAGTTGACATTTGCTCCACCTCAGCACTTAGGTCTTTGACCTGACTCTAGGCTCAGAGTACAGGTGGCAGGAGTAGAGGCTGAGCTGTCTGGCCTGTCCCTTGGAAGCAGTCAGAGAGAAGAGGCCTGTCCAGGAAGCTAATATAGGCTGCAATTTGGGGCACCCTGGTAGACTTTGGTGCTGGGCAGCTCCCTGGGGAGCCACTCCACACTCGGGCATTATATTACCCTAGAAAAGTTAACTGCCCTTGAAGAGTTGACAGAACTAGCCATTAGCATTTGAGAGATAAAGGCAGGATCATGAGTTCAAGACCAGCCTGATATACATAATGAGACTGTCTTCAAAATCAGACAAATCTCTCCCCCACCCAACAAGCTGCCTGTGGTAGTTTGATTGTAACTGCCCCCTATAAGCTTATAGGGAGTGGCACTATTAGGAGGTGTGACTTTCTTGGAGTAGTTATGGTCTTGTTGGAGGAAGTTTGCCATTGTGGGGATGGGCTTTGAGGTTGCCTATGCTCAGGATACTGCCCAGTGTCTCAGTCCACTTCCTGTTGCCTTCTTATCAAGATGTAGCCAGCACCAGGTCTGCCTGCATACCGCCATTCTCCCTGCCATGATGGTAATGAATTGAACCTCTGAAACTGTAAGTGAGCCACCACAACTAAATGCTTTTCCTTACAAGAGCTGCTGTGGTCATGGTGTCTCTTCACAGCAATAGAAAATCCTAACTAAGAGGCTGCCCAAAGTTCTGCCCAAGGAACTTTCAATAGAGGGAGGTTCTTGTGGCAAAAGGGACCCTCAGCCAAGAGTGACAATCTCATCCTGCCTAGTCCAGAGCACACCACACACCAGCGGAGATGCTAAGGTCCTCGGCATTATGTCTGATACAGTAGGTACTCAGTCACTGCAGCTACTATTCCAATAAAGACTTGAGTTACTGGGGACCCTGGCATAAGGTGCAGTGTCAAGAGCACTGACTGTCCTTCCAGAGGTTCTGGATTCAATTCCCAGCACCCACACGGTGGTTCACAACCATCTGTAGCTCCAGTTCCAGGGGATCCGATGCCCTCTTCCAATTTCCACCAGTACTACATGCACATGCGCACAGATAAACATGCAGGCCAAACACCCATACACATAAAATAAATTTAAAAAAACTTAACTCATTTATGTGGAAATTGATGGAAGCTGAGTTTCCCTGTATACCGAGGCCTGGAGAATTCTCCAGGGTTGGTCTGTGGGAACCAGAGGAAATCTGTTCCTAATAGAGTTCTGTGCAAGCTCAGCCAGTCCTCTCCAATTAATAAGCCCAGCGGACACGAGGGAACAGATTTCTTCCTGAGCCTGGACACTGCCATCCCTCATCCCCTGGAAATGAGATTATGGGGAGGGCAGGGCCAGGGAGGAAACTGCCCTAACTCAGTTATCAGTCCTGGTTTGTCCATTTTAGCCTGGGAATAGGAAAGCGGGAGGTGAGAGCGGAGGGGAAGCCGGAGCCGCTCAGGAAATGACAAATCTGAGAACACGGCTGGGACCATCCCACCTCAGGCTCCCTGAGGCCCATCCTGGAATTAGTGGGCTCATCCCTGCACCGCTCTTATCATGTGCTGGTTACAGAGACCTAGGATGCTACCCCTTGTAGCTTCTCTAGCTCAGTCTCCCTAGTGATGGGGTGCTGTCAAGGCCTTCGGGTGACATTACTGCTTCCAAGGCTGGCTGCACTGTTGCTGAGACTGGGGACAGCTGGTCTTGGGTTTATCATAAACCAGATGCTGAACTTTGGGAGGCCTTTGGCACCAGTCTTACCTATAAACGAGATTTGTGACCATGCAGGAGACTCTAGGGCCTGTGCTCTTGGCATCCATTCGTCTCCTTCCGGATGGCAAAGCATGGTCACCAGGAGGCTTCTCACCATCTCCCATCAGATTTGTCTCTTGCCCTCCTAGCCTTGGGAACTGGAGGTCTTGTCCTGGCTGGAGTGGTCCAGGCAGAGCCACCCTCTGACTCCATTATGGACTTCAGAAAGCCATGTGAGGACAGGGGGAAGAGGGGAGGGAAGAGCCAGACCAAGAGACCAGGAAGGTCAAGGGTAGATGAAAGCCAAAGACTCAGCAGAGCAAATGGCTGGATTATATAGGGAAAGGCAGCTGGGAGAAGGGCAGCCCAGTTCCTGGGCTGGAAACATTTAGGGTAGGGGACGGGATATGCCCTCCATACCCTGTAACAGGTAGGGACCAAGGGATGCAGGGAGAACCTGGTGGCCAGGTTCACTTTGATATGTCAATGGGCACCTCTGAGAGGCATTTTTTGTCACCTGTCACCACCAGCATCCTTATGAACCAAGAATTTATTCAGACTTCAAAGGCTCCTGCTGGGAGACAGGCTTCTGTCATCGCTTCCCAATGACCACAGCTGTACCCTGGGTGGCTCATGGGACACACCCACTCTGTTTCCACAGGAAGGGTGGTCGGGGATCTGTGGGAGATTTTTCTCGTCTCTATCTCTGTCAGTATATTGAGAAGGATGAACAGTTTTCTAGGCTGGATAGTTCTGGAAACTGTCAGTGAGCCACTTCATTTCCTGGCTGGCCACTGTGCTTCTGCTGGGTTCTAGCCTCTTGTTCCCAGGAGAGTTGACTCAGAATCGTTTTTGCACATCCTTGTTTCTCAGCACTCAACACTCCCTGGCACACGGGACGCCAACTATGATTATGTATTTACTTCCACCTTAACCCTTCTATCAACTTCCCCAAACTCAAGAGTGTATTCTATTTTTTGGCTATGTGTTTGGGAGGCATGGTAGGTTTGGAATTCAGCAAATATCCAGCAGGTTCTATCGAGAGGACAGGTCAGTGCTGGGAGTTTTCCTGTGTATTTCCTTAGTTTCCTATCCAGATTGCTCCTGGGATTTCACACCCACCTCCTAGAAAGAAACTGAGTCACCAAGGGCTCTAACATCATTCAGCCCATACTGGTCCCAGCAAGAAGAAGACACACGGCTTCTTCCAGCTGCCACTGATGTCCCTTTTCTGTGCCGTTATGATGAAGGCCTGGGGAGGTATGGTCCTGAGTGTTCTGCTAGCAGATGGCAGAGGCAGCCAATCAGTACCCGCTGTGGTTCTGAGTTCCCTCTAGGGACTCTTAGCCACCGGTTTTCCCAAGCCTGAAGGGCCAGAGGCAACTCTGCGCTACTGGAGTGCATCGGCCCCAAGGCAGGGTCAAGGTAGGTGAACCTCACCCGGTTCCTGTGTGAAACCAGAAGCATAAAGAGGAAGGAGCCGCGGCCAACCAATTCACTGGAGCTTTTCTCCCCATCTCAGTTTTCCTTTTAAACATTTTTTTTTATGAGATAGTTTGTGTGCCCTGAAGTCTAAGCATACGAAGCACACAATTCAGTATTCTCTCGTGCTTTTAATCAGCTGCACTGCTG
Organism: Myodes glareolus; assembly: GCF_982192425.1. NCBI lineage: Eukaryota > Metazoa > Chordata > Mammalia > Rodentia > Cricetidae > Myodes > Myodes glareolus. Next base: position 45,964,954 of record NC_142036.1, on the reverse strand, counting down.
CTACAGGACATTTGCGTCCCCTCGCATCCGTTCCCATTTGCCCCAGGTCACTTCTAGGTAACACACAGAATCCTACAGCACGTGGTCTCTGTGACTGGCTTCTGGCACTTAGCGTGTTTTTAAGGTCCACTTAAAAGGTTCACATTTTTAAAATCTTCTCCCCTCTTCCCTCCTTACCACCCCTTTCTGAAGTGGTCTCATGTAGCTCAGGCTGGACCTGAATTTACTAGGTAGCTGAGACTGGCTCTCAACGCCTAATCCTGCTCTATCCCGCGAGCAACTAGGATTTTAGTGGAGCGACACCATACCCAGTTCTGAGCGTTCTTTCTTTTCTGGTTGCATAATAACCCGTTGTGTCAGGTTATCATCAGTTGAGTCGTCTGTTGCTAGCAACATCTTTGTGGGATTGTGAGGTCCCTCTTCTGTGACCAACTCTGCCTGCCTTCACTTGGGTCTTAGTCCTAGTGTGTGAGTGTGTGGTATAAATGCCCTTTATTATATATGGCATGGAAAATGTACATTCTTCCTTTATGTACATGCATTTTTCTTCATCTTTTTTTTTTCCAAGACAGGGTCACACTATGTATCCTTTGTTGGCCTGAAATTTGTTATATAGGCCAGACTGACCTTGAACTCAATAGAGATCTACCCGCCTCTGCCTCTGGAGTGCTGGGACTAAAAATGCATGCCACCATGCCTGGCCCTGAACAAGCAATTGTCATTTATATCCATGGCTATCCATAGCTACTATTCTGTATGATTCCTTCCACTAGCATTGTGTTTACAGGATGACCCATGTTGCCACGAGTACATTCCTGCCAGCGGCTGCGCAGCCTCTGGGAATGGGTTGCTGCCACATTGTGCGTCTTTATCCCCTATGAGGGTGAAAACCTGTTGGCCCAGCTCTCCGCTACTGCTCAGCGAGCTGCAGTGGACATCCAAGTAGTGTTTCACAACCAGGCGGGAACACCTAGAGCACATGTCCAGGAGTGGAATGCTATATCTCAGAGAATGTGTGGTCACCTCCTTTGAGGTTCTGGATTGTGAGCAATCTTTCCCCTTCTGGTGGGCAACAAGACTAGGACCACAGGAAGACAGGACTGTTCTCACGGATTTCCCACCCAGAAACGGCAGCTAGGACACACTTCCTGTGCAGGCAGATCTGCAAACCTCGGGGGCTCTGTGATGAGGTACATCAGCTATAGAAGGACAGTTGCTAGCTCCATCTTTTATTTTGTATTGTGTGTGCAGAAGTGAGGAGGGGTGCATGTGCCACAGGACACGTGTTGAGGTCAAAGGACAACTTTGTTGAGTTGGCTCTCCCTCCATCTTGATGTGGGTTCCAGGGACGGAGCTCACGTCATCAGGCTTGTATGGAAGAACCTCAACTGGCTGAGCCATCTCGCTGGTCCAGGGCCATCTTCTACTTCCCGCCTCACTAATTTCCCTTAAACGCCCTGGCCCATGGGTTAGTTTTCAAGGGAAACTACTCCCCCAAGAACATGCTTGTGTTCTTGGGGAGTGATGACCCGTAACCATGATGTCTGTGTTTTGTAACTGGGGAGAGAAGTCCTAGGAAGGAATGGTTCTGGAGACCATTGCTGGCACCTGGATGACCAAGGGAGGGGAGAGGAAAGAGTTGAAATTATTCAATGGGAATTTTTGTTTGTTTGTTTGTTTGTTGAGACATGGCTTCTCTGTGTAACAGCCTTAGCTACCCTGGAACTAGCTCTTGCAGACCAACCTGGCCTTGAATTCAGAGACCCTCCTGTCTCTGCCTCCTAAGTGCTGGGATTAAAGGTATGTGCCACCACTGCCTGGCTTGATGGGAAATTTAACCTATGAAGTCTGGTGACTTCCCAGAGAGACACAAATCCTATGTAGCGAATTCTCTTGAGAACGTTGGGGGTGTTGGTTATTTAGGCAAACATGGGCCACGTGGGCTCACACCATTTGGGTTCCTTAAAGATCCCACTCAAGAGCTGCTGTGCATCCCTCCACCCCATGGTGCCTCTGAAGAGGCAGTGGGGGTATCTGCTGAAGTCTTTGGCAAAAAATCATCCATATGTAATGTGAATCGCTTTGTCCTCATTTTGGTTTCATGAGTTTGCTTTTCTCATAATAGGCTCCTTTTAAAGCGAAAGCAATAACCCTGCTTGACAGACCACAGCCATAAATGAGCAGTCAGTACCAGCACGTCACCAGCAATGTCACTGGAGGCCTGCTGGCAGCCAGGATGGAAAGCAGCTGCTACTGGTGCCTAGAGCTCCCCCAAGCTGCTGCCATTTCACCCGTCAAAGCTTCTGGTTTTCTAGATGCTTCTGTGGCTCGCTTTACTCAGATGTGTTTAGGAAAAGGAAACCCTGGTTTTGCAACACTGAGCTTCGTTTGCATATGTGCTTACATACATGGTGAGAATGAAGCTTGAGAAAAGGCAGTTTTAGAGAGTCCCCAGGACTTCTACTTCAGTATCTTGTTCCCTTTCTTCTGGAACTTAGGTGCAGCAGCAGCTGGAGATCAGTGTCCAGCAAGGGGCAGGAAGTGATGCAGAATGGTGTGGAGGGCAAGACCTGGACCTGGCAATAAAGCTCCACTGAGTGGGGGCTGTGATGTTTGTTCCCTGGAAGGGTCAGAACTGAAAAGCAGGAGAGGTCTGAGAAACTTGCTCAACCACTCCTGTGCCTTGATTCCCAATGAGGGCTGACAGGAAGAATGTACCTCTAACTCTGCAAGTACCCAAGGTGTGTGTGTTGACTCAGGTTTTCCCTCCACTTGATCGTTTCATAACCTTGGCTAGCTACTGTTGGGACTGGGAGAGTGGGGGAAGGGAGACCAAATGGCAATGCGCATGTTCTGGGAGAAAGAGGTCAAAACAAACAAATGACCAGAGAGCTACTAATGCCCCTTTCTGGACTATTTCACTTACTAAGGATTGTATGACCCATGGCAGTCAAGCTATCGTGTAGACAGGTTGTGTGGAGTTTGGCATTGCCTTCTAGAATCTAGATCTTCTAGACTTTGAAGTTGGGAAGCCTAGAGACTGAGTAGAGACTTGATCACCTTTCTGTTGGCCAAGGCCTGCTTCCAGGCCTACAGGAGAGTCTATGATCTATAACTGTGTTAATGGTAATGATGACAATTCCAACAAGAACAGATGAGCTGGTTGTTTTAAACAAAGATGTAGTGTGGCTTCTGTTTTGAGACAGGATTTCTCTGGGTAGTCCTTGCTGTCCTGTAATTCACTCTGTAGACCAGGCTGGTCTCGAACTCGGAGATCTGCCTACTTCTGTTTCCCAAGTGTTGAAGGATTAAAGTTCACACCATCATTGCCCTACTGGAAGGTATTATTTGAGACAGGGTCTCACTATGTAGACCTGGAAGATCCTAGAGTCACACTTACCACTGTGTCGCAAGCATCGGCCCAGCCTACCCTTCCTTTAATCCAAGTAGAATCCAAGAACTTACCTTCCTCTGGATTCCTTTCATGTGTATCTGGAGGGTAGAGAGGTGTCAGTGCAGTGTTCAGCAGGTCCCAACTGTCCCCTCAGGAGAAATTTATCTCCTGGTCTTATGAAATGTTTGCCCCCTGGACCTGAAGCCAGGCGGAGAGTCAGTCAATGCTGACTAGACTTAACCAACCTCCCGAGGAACACAAGCAGCATCTCACCGCAGCAGTAGGGACTCGGATCTGTGCTATTTCCATTAGGTCTCTCCATGGCAGGCTCTAGCTTGGGGAATGGTGATCGGGTACTGACCTTTGTGCTAGCCAACTCTTGTTCCCACAGAAAATCATGAGTGGAATCAGGCAGAGTTGAGACCAACTGTCCACCTTCTGTGCCAACAGACTTGAGTGGGTTCAACCCTTTGTACCACAAAACAAACAAACCTACCCACCCCTAAACCACAGAGAGACATGAGCTACAACTGTCTATCCCAGTGAGTTTAAGAAGAACCACCAACATCCAAGAAGGTAATAATGGTTAGGCTTGTAACTCGGAGGATTGCATTCAAAATGATTCCTTGCCTCACGGGTACCTTTCTTCCTTTCTTCTTTTCCTTCAGGGTCATCCTATGTAGTCCGGCTGTCCTGGAACTTGATGTATAGGTTGGGTCAGAAATCTGCCTCTGCCTTTAAAGTGCTGGGACTAAAGCCACACACCACTACACACAGCTATCAAGCCCTTTCTTGAAGTTGAAGGGTCTTCTTAGTCTTAAACCCATTCATACTTTAAACTTAAGCAGTCAGGCTCCTATTCTCTAGCTCCTTTTACCCTTCTTTCCTAGTCCCCTGGCATGTTGATGGCTTTTCTCTTGCAGCCAAACAGTGGAGAATGTAGTCAGAGGTGCAAACTCTTAGGTGCAGGGTGAGGGTGGGCCAAACTCAGTCCACTCTTCTCTTTTGCCAAAGGCTCCACCCAACTCAACCTACCTCCATGTGCCTGTCTGCAATCCCTTACTATTGCTGTATGTTATGATCAAGCCACAGTCACTTGGTAAGAGTCTGGCCAAATGGAACTTCATGCAGAAGCAAGGACCTAGGAACTATATTCAGAAAGCAGGAAGTTGAGATCTCTGATGGAAACACTAGCCTTAGTGATCACCACAAACTAGAATTTACTTTCCACCTTTATAAAGGAACAGAAGCGGCTGATGAGGGAGGGCCCTTTCCCCTCTCCTGTAGTGTCAACTCAAAAGAGTTTCTTTCGGTTCTGACTCCTCTGTGCCTTGTCTGCCCCATGGCACTCTGTGTTCTGGCCTCTCTTCAGGCAGATGTGCTTTACTTGAAACCATTGAAGATTCAAGTAAAGTGTAATTCCATTGCCTCTTTTCCACCAGCAATGCAAAACCCCTCTCACATTTCTCTGGCCTCTCCAAGAACCACAGCCATGCCCCTGCATCACTAATACAGCTCCTTGACTACTGAGGCAGGCAGTGAACGTTACCTTTTCTTCCTTGGTCTAGTCAGACTTCTTTGTTGTTTTTTATGGTTTAGCTTCTTCTTCGATAAGATACTAAGATCACACACACACACACACACACACCCCTCAATCAACCCTGCATGGAAAACTGGTTAACTCTTCCTTGGCACATACAGCACTTTTCCGTGACTGTCCCTTTCCACATTCTCTTAGGGTTGGCTCAGCACCTGGCCCAAGAACTTGACCTCAGAAGCATAGTGAGTATTGCTATCCCAGCTCAGCTCAGCTCTTACGGCCCAGGTCTTCTCCAGTATCATATTAAGATTTTAACTTAATAAAACTTGCCACTCCTTATCCCAACCTTTGCAAGCTTGTCTCTGTTAGCTATGCCTGGCTTTTAAGATTCGAGCCCTTAGGGCTGGCTCCCCAACTCAGATGTCTTGGAGGTTGTGCCAAAGGCTCCAAAAGCAAGTTTCATCTGGTCCATAGGAATGGGGTCAATTACTGTGGTTTCCAAGACTTGCTGATAAACAGCCATTCTTTCTCTTAAGGATGTTGACTACCCATATTCCTTAGTGGACCGCTATCCAAAAAGCCTTCCAGTGTTGTGCACATGAATGTCATGACAAGCACAAGAACAAAAAAGGGGATGTGCCAACGACAGTTAGGTTCTTGTGTTCTCTGTATCATGTCATTCTCAGGTATTATTCTATAAACACACATACATATAGATCCTATGTTGGTATGCTCTCTCTCTCTCTCTCTCTCTCTCTCTCTCACACACACACACACACACACACACACACACACACACACACACAGAAGAGCTTAAGCAGGCTCACCAAGCAGCTCTGATGGGCACTACAGAGATGTCTCAAAAACTGGTAATGTTTGAGTAGAATGTAGAAAGTCCTCTGGTCCAAGGTTCTGGGATAGAAGGAGTCACATTTCAGGGTTGAGGCTCCTATCTGACAGTTCCCAGGAGTATGGGGAGTTGCCTGACTCATGTTCTTCACTCAGAACCAACGTAGGATGTACTTCTTGTGTGAGCCAAGTGCTCTTTCTGCTCATAGGTCTCTTAAGAAGAAAGGAAATTGGCTGGAGTTATTTCAGGCGGGGTCTTGGAGCACCTAGAAATGCTGGGACACACTGGGAGGATAAGGTGGGGTTAGAGAGATGGCTCAGGCAGGTAAGAGTGAATACTTGTCTAGCAGAGGACCCAAGTTTGGCTTCTAACACTCACATTAGGTGTCTCACAATCACCTGTAAACTCAGCTTTTAGGGGGATCCAATGCCTCTGCCTTACTGGGCACTTGCAATTACATGCATACACTCACACACCACATACATTAATTAAATAAAAATAAAACTTAATAAGGGTAAGTGAAACAAAAAGGTAGGTGCAAGCCTTCAATAGTCACTAAGTAGTCTGGAGCAGTCAAATAGAAGTATGCTACTGTGTGGAATCCCATCAATCACCATCACACTCACCATGTATAACTATGCTGGTGTTCTGGTTATCATATTATCCCCCCTCCTTTTGCTATAGTATTTAGGGATTCTAGGAGAATTTTTCTACATTTCTACTGACTTCAATGATCAATCTGGGACTATACCTGAGGGTTTTGGTTGGTGTTTGTTCTATTTTTCAGCCATGGATATCAAGTCCAGGGTTTGAGACAGAGCAGGCAAGTACTACACCATTGAGCCTCCTCCCCTAACTAGTATATTGAATGGCAGCTATATAGATCCAGAAAGCTGTTGGTCCTACTTAAGGTTCCTTTTCTTCCATTGCAGTCTTTCAAGTCTTCTAAATCCCCAGATTCCAACTTACTGTAGGAGAAAAGACAACTTTTCTCCTGTCCAAGTACTCTTGTAGAGATCTGGGTATCCTAGTGTGTCTTTCCCTAGCTTTGGTGGAGTAATGACAGGCAGATAAAGTTCTGTTGGAATAGCCCATGAGCTCAGAAAGGAGTCATTTCCCAACTTAGGCCATTTGAAATGCTAGATAACCTACTTCCTCACAGTAGGATAAACTCCACAGAACCCTTCCACATATTGTGAACGGAACTGACTCCTCCTGCTTGCACACTGCACAGGCCTATTCCCCGATCATATTTGCCTAAGTTTCAATCCCAAGAAGCATAGTACCAACTAGCAATGAAATACAACTAGAGTCCAGATGGGGCAGATTTTCATTATACTGTCAGAAGCACTGAATCTTAAAAGACAATGAAAGTTACTTTGTTTATTCAAACTCGTTATTTCATTCTAGTATGACTATCCAAGGACTAATGAACATTCTGATTGGAATAACCCCACCAGAGAGTCAGCAGCTTGCTGAAGACCTAGAGCTGGGTGCGATGGGGTATATGTATGTCCATCTGTAATCACAGCATTCTAAGCAGGAGTATAGACTAGCTAGTGAAACCCTGTCCTAAAAACAGCACAAGCAGGAAATGATGGCTTGTATTTGGAACTTAGAACTCAGGAGGCTGAGGCAGGAGAACTGCCACAGTTTGAAACTAGCCTGGGCTTTAATATGAGACTGTGTTTTTTTTTTTTTGTTTTTGTTTTTTTTTTTTTTTGAGACAGGGTTTCGCTGAAGTTTTAAAGCCTGTCCTGGAACTAGCTCTTGTAGACCAGGCTGGCGTCGAACTCACAGAGATCTGCCTGCCCCTGCCTCCTGAGTGCTGGGATTAAAGGTGTGCACCACTATCACCAGCCTTGATTTTTTTTTTTGAAGTAAAACACAATAAATAAAAACTCAATACCCAAACTACCCCTCCCCCATTAAATCAACCAACAAAAAATAGTCATTATCCTGTCACTAGGGACAAGTCCTTGGTGACACCTCCAGCCCCTACCCAGTGCACCACACAATTGTACTCAGGCTGTAAGGAAAGAACAGGCTTCCTTTGGAGTGGTTTCCTGACAAGTATCTTGGTTGGCAAGAATGTTTCAGTTAAACACAGACTCCTATAGCTTTATAGAATGACACATGTTTTACTGTTTTTCACTCTGTTCTCTTTTTAAAGAAACAAGTTTGCAATGTACCCAAGAACTCATGAAAAGCATCACCTTATCTGGAAGCATCAGGAAACATCCACTGGGGAAGGGGGTGGCCATGCTACTTCACTACAGTGTGAAATGTCAGTTCCAGGAGCTCACTCTCCTGACCAAGTGGACACAGCACCTCCCTTCCTTTTATTGTCAGATGTGACCTCTGTCCCAACATCTAGAAGTGACATGACTACAGTTAGACATGGGATTTGTCTTCTAGTCTTCAGTGTGACTCTAATTCAAGTTTCTAACAGGGCAGAAATTAAAACAGCAAAGAAATAAAGGAAGAGGGTGTCTAAGCAACCGAGTCTTCCCAGGAAGAGAGGAGGAAGCCGGGGAGAAGTGATTAATAGGTTTATTTGCATATACACAGAGAAGAGTCAGCGTTGCTGGGTGAGAAGAGGCAGGGCTTTGAGGAGGTAAGGCTTCAGCAGAGGAAGGCACCTTGACAGACAACACGAGACTCCTATTAAATCAGCACAATTGCAAACTTCTTTTGCCTCAAGCCAACGACTCAATGAACTCATTTATCGGTTGAGAATCATTTACAAAGCCAGGTGGGAAATAAAGGGAAGAGAAACAGTTTCATGTACCTGGACCTGCTGCTTAAAACATTATGTACAGGATGCAGAAAAAAATCCTTAAGAGGCACTTCCAGGAGTTCTTAGCCTGATCAGTGCCCTCTCCTGCTAGGAAAAACAGCCATCAAGGAAGAATTTGGGGACTGAATAAGTCTTCAACATGGGAGGCCTGGATTCTACAATGGTCTCAGCAAAGGGGTCTTTGAAGTAGTTCCCATCTAGACTTCTAGTACCAGGACCATACAACACAAGACCACTGGAAGTGAGTGTGGAGTGGCTAACAGAAGCATCGCTTTCTCTTACTCTGGTGGTTATTGCAGGACCCATGTCTTGACAACCCAAACCTACCTATGGTGCAGGAAGTCCCTCCTAAGGTTGGAGCACATCCCTCAAAGGGTGACCTTTCTCGGAGTCTACACCATGGACTAAGTGAACTCTGACTTTTGAATGGTTTGGAGTCCCCAGATGAGAGACTGCTTTTACATGAAAGACCATCCTTGGCACTTGGAAACTATCAATAGCTAATTTTGCTTTCTTTTTCCTCCAGGAAGAATGTGGAGCGTGGATCTATCTGATTAGATTAAGGTAAAATGGAATACAAGAGCAAGGCATGCTGACTAAGGGGAAGAGAGACACACACTGAGTGGTTATAATTCTTTTGTATATAAAGGATTAAAAATTCCAATTTAATAATTTTGGAAAAGCAAATGTAAAATGACTTGGGCTTATAAAACCAGAATTTACAATTATCTATGAATAGTCAAAAGATAAATCATAGAACCATTTTAATTACAAATCTAAAGTAATTCTAACATTGGTTACAGAATCGCTGTCCCACTCCCCAGGAAGAGTCCAGCTGCTGACTGTATGCACCCCACTCTACTCAAGCGCCTTCCTCTCTTCCCAAACCGTGCTCTCATACCTCAACCACATCTCCCTTCCATAAAGCTCAGCAAAACTGTTTATCCTCCTGGCTCTTACCAACTGCCTTCCTTTCATAAGAACCCTGGTTCCCGGCACTGAATGTGGTCCATCCTTCAGCTTCAGCGGTTGGTCTTCTCTCGGCTCCATCCCAGCAGGCAAGGTCCTCCTCTGAAAGGAACTGCTGCACCAGAGAGGCCAGAGATGTCTTGTGCTAAGTCTTCCCTAGGCCAGCTCCAGCCAGGCTCCAGCTGTCTAGCACCTTTGTATGCAAAGTTCCACTGTTCTCTCTTCCTCCTGCTTCAACATTTACACCAACAGGACATCTGGGCATCCTTAGGTCTTCCTGTCTTTCACAACCCTTCATTGACAGTTCAGGGACTACCAACACGACTATACACTGAAAAGTTGGTATTTTCTTCTCTCTACTGTTACGTACTTAAACAGAACAAAAAGTTTTCGGGGAGCCAGGACACTGACCAGAGAAAGCTGTTTCTCAACACTCCCTGCCTCCTAATGGATGCTGACTACTCTGCAAAGTTCAGGAACCCACAGCCTCTGACAACTCCAAGCCTGAGGGAGGTAAATAGGCCTGCCAGTTCTGCCCGATGACGGGCACTGGATAGAGTACCGCATTCTGACTGACAGACTGGCACTGGATACAGTACCACATTCTGACGGACTGGCACTGGATACAGTACCACGTTCTGCCTCATGGACTGGCACTGGATACAGTACCACATTCTGACGGACTGGCACTGGATACAGTACCACATTCTGACTGACGGACTGGCACTGGATACAGTACCACATTCTGACGGACTGGCACTGGATACAGTACCGCGTTCTGCCTCATGGACTGGCACTGGATACAGTACCGCATTCTGACTGACGGACCGGCACAGGATACAGTACCGCATTCTGCCTCATGGACTGGCACTGGAAACAGTACCGCATTCTGCCTGATGGACTGGCACTGGAAACAGTACCACATTCTGACTGATGGACTGGCACTGGATACAGTACTGCATTCTGACTGATGGACTAGCACAGGATACAGTACCACATTCTGACTGACGGACTAGCACTGGATACAGTCACATTCTGACTGACGGACTGGCACTGGATACAGTACCGCATTCCACTCTTCACTACAACTCATTAGTATCCCTCTACCAGTCAATTTATTAGTTTGGGTAAAAAGTTCTCCTGAGGGGTCCTTTCTTCTTTCAGGATGCCTGAACTCCATTACCTGGAGCCAAGGAAGCACCTGCTGGCCTTGAGCGCTTCTTAGAAGCCAGCACTATGTGGTTGTAAGGATCTCACAGCACAGAGTGTAACTCTACCCCTTCTGCAAACAGCGACACTATCAGGATCTGTGCTCAAGTGTCACCCTCTTCTTAGCAGGAACAATGTTCCACTTAAGAGTCATAGTAAATGCTCAACGATGTGTTAGCTGGAGAAAACATGAAGCATTTAAAGAGGAGTCATGTTTTCCTCTTCAGCACAGCCAATGAGCTGAAGGCAGGCCTCTCCTTTTTGCTAGTGTAAATCTACAACTCACTGCAGCACAATCTGATCTAGAGGACACTCTTTGTTAAGACCAGAACACCTATGTCATGTAAACAATGAACAGGCGAAATGGCAAAAGCTACAGAGCCACAGGACTTTGCTGACGGACAGTTAAAAGAAAGGCCTCATAAGACAACAAGCCCACATGTGCCAGTGGGTACATACACACAATAAGCCAAACGTCCCAAACAGGACCACTGTCACAGAGCCTCAGAGGAATGCTATGCTCGCATCTCACTAGAGAAGAGGCACTGGGAGTTTCCTACTCTCAGCAGAGCACAGACAGAGCCAGCTAGACATTCAGACCCACTGGAGAATGGTGAACAGAAGGAGCGGCAGAAGACACGGCTCAGGCCCCGGTTTTATGTGCCTTTAATACTTTTTCCTTTCCTCTGCGTTCACTAAACAAGAAAAAATTATTTTGCAAGGCTACTTTTTGTAGCTTTTTGTTTTCCCTTTGTTTTTTTTTTTAATCATGTTTTTAATTTCTTCTCTGAAGAGGAATTCTCTGAATCTGTGTCTTCCAATTCAATTCGATGCCTTTTGAGGCCACTGTGGTCATGAACACCCTTGCTGCTGTCCATGGTTGAGGGGTCAGTGGGGTCTTCTCTCATTCCAGCACTGGGGGTCTCACAGGCCATTTCAGACCCACAACAGTCTTTGTGCAGAAGTGTCCCTGTCAGGGATGGGTTATCATGGTCAGTGTCTGGGTGTCCTGGGGAAGAGTAGACCACGGTCTCCAGTTCCCCAGAGTTCTGCCCATTGTTGTGCGGGTGAGGGGGTCGGGGGTGCAAGCGTCCATTGTTGTGGTTGGCACAGAGGGTTTCAAGGCTCCTTTCCTCACTATCATCAGACTGGGTCCTAGGACAGTTGCCAGACGCACTGTTCAGAGTGGAACCAGATGCTTTGGGGACAGGAGAGGGTGGCTCCTCAGTCCGGCTGCTCAGGACCTTGCTCAGGGCCTTTCCATTGAGCTTCTTGGTTTCAAAAGAGTGTTCTAGAGGGCTGCTACTGTTAGTGTCCTGAGAGGTGCCCTCTGACACCTCTGCCCAAGGATGGCTACCGTGCTCACGGCCTGCGCCACCGCTGGGGTTTCTGGTGGAAGTCCCTTGTTTGCAAGCATCTTTGCTGCAGCCTTCAGGGGTTAGGTCCTGGTCTCTCTGGGTTGGGCAGGCTTCCTTACTGGAAGAAGGGGTTGGGTTGTCTTTGGGACTGGTTCCTGCTCTCCCTTCATCTGCCTCCTCTGCCACTAAGGAAGTTTCTCCATCTTTGTTATTCGAGTAAGAGATGTAGGAGTAGCGGAGCCACTTGTAAGCTTTATAAATCTTTCGCTCCACTGATTCCATGTTGGCAGTTGGTGGGGCCCGACTTGGTTGGATATCCAGATTGGAAGCACTCCGCTCAGGGGAGGAGTTTGGGGAGGAGGAGAGATCATCTACCTTGATCTGGGGGTAGTCGTAATTGTCCTCTCCAATGTAGGTGTTAGTGGGTTTGACTGGAGCGTTGGGCCGCTCTTCCCGGGCTGTCTTTTGCCGCCTCCGCATGGCGTTTCGCTGCCGAGTGGTGGCTCGGCGTTGGTTCAGTTCCTCTTCTTCCTCCGAGCTGCTGGAGCTGCTGGAGCTGCTGGATCCATCCTCGGGGCTGGGCGACCTTGGCCGAGGGAAGAGATCTGTGTCCAGTTCAGCCTCACAGGCATTCTCTTCAGAATCAGACTCATTGGATAGGGCCAGGAGGCGCTTGTCCTGGTAGCGACGAAGAGCAGATAGGCGCTGCTGGCGAGATGCCGCATCCTCACACGTTGGCGTTGCTGGGGTTGACACTACAGCATTTGTGGTGGTGACTCGCAGGGGCCCCAGGTGGAAGGCATTGTCGGCAGACTCGTCTACTGTGGGAGGTGGGGAGCGGGGCAGTGAGGCTGAGGACTCTGAGTCAGTGTAGCCCGAGCGCTCACTGACCCCTGCATGCAGCTGAAGGATGGTGCTCTCGCTGAGGTCACTGTCTGAGTCGGAGCTCCAGCCCTCAATCTCGCGGCGCACCAAAGAGTCAAAGAAAGCCATCATCCGGGGGTCTTCCTGGACCGACTGGTTAGCATAGTCGTGGGACAGGCCACTCCCACTGTTCAGTACAAGGCTGATATACTCTTCATGGGTGTAGAGGCAGCGGGAATCATCTTCAATCCGACCGTCAAGGTCTCCTGTACATCCTGGCTGCTTGTATGGACTCCAGATCTACACAGAAGACAAAAAACAAAGGCAACCAGGATTGAATGGGAAGTGTTCTATAGCTGGCCATAATATAGACCACTAAAGCAGAGCTTCTCCCAGACGCTGTCATATTAAAGTCACCAAACAACTTTAAAAATATTATTTTCTTTCCAGGTACAATGGCACACTTCTGTAATACCAGTGTTTGGGAGGCTGAGACGGGGGGATCACAAGGCCTCATCAACTGATACATAGCCAGAATTTGTCTAAAAACAAAACAAAACAAAACAAATAACCACTGACCCCTACACAAAACAAAAGCTCTTTATTTAGTAAACTGACCCTTGTAAAATAAATGTATATCAAAACTGAGGCTTTTAGGGGTAGGCAAAAGTTGTTTAGAGCATAGAACTAGACAGTATTCAGAGACTTAAGGATGTCTTTAGGTGTAGGATACCCATATATTGTCTCTTTCCTCTTATATCTTCTGTCAGCACATAGGATTATAACCTTAATCTAAAAGTAGGAGTGGAAGATGCTTTGAATATTAGGTAGTAGATTTGAAAATATGCCTTGCCAGGCATGGTGGTGCACTTGGGAGGCAGAGGCAGACAAATCTCTGTGAATTCAAGGCCAACCTGGTCTATACAGTTAAGTTCCAGGCCTGCCGGGGTTACACTGTAAGACTTTGTCTAAAAAGTAAACACCCTAAAAAGATTTCAGCCCATCATTCCACTTCTTTCAAAAAGTAATATTCTAATTTTAACCAATGAGAATTACTCACTGGGGCTTGATAAGAATAGACAACTGCCTTCACTGCATTTCCCTCTCTCAGACATGCAAGCATTGGTTACCCGGGAAACGGGGTTCTCTTAACCAGGGTGTCGCTTGCTTGCTTAAGTGATTGCATCCCCCATCCCTTACCAGGCTGTCAAGGACTACACCCACAGCTACAAAGAAGCAAAACTAGAGGTTGTTTTCTGGTTTTGTTCTTTTGAGACAGGGTTTCTCTATACAGCCTTAGATATCCTGGAACTCATTCTGTAGTTCAGGCTGGCCTCAAACTCAGAGATCTGCCTGCCTCTGCCTCCTGTGTGCTAGGATTAAAGGTGTATGCCACCACTGTCTAGTAAAACTAGAGTTTTTAACTCAGGTATTTTTGACTCAAAAACTGAGCTTTACCACTGTGTTAAGTTATGCAAAATCAAGTTCAAGGTAATTAAGTTGTCACTGTAAACAAGAGCAATTAACTTAACCTGACTGCTGCTGGTCCTCTGAGCAGTGCAGAGCAATTCAGTTACATCAGCCAATAGCCACGGCATCTCTCGGCAGGCATTCCAGTCATTTTCTTGCCTTACGGGTTGGTGTTTTATCTTTAGATGAACAGTGTCTCCCAACTTCCTCCATTCACTTCCCCAAAGCTCAGAAAGAAAAAATTCACCTCTGGAAATGTCCCAAGGCTTACCGATCCCTGAGAGGTGGTCTCTTTAGAAGATTTCCAGTTCACAAGAGGCTCCTTTCAGTTCACAGATCCAGTTACTTCCTAGCTTCCCCAGCCCAGATGTGTTCTCCTTAGTCTTGTTTCCTGTCTACAACTCAAGTGTCCTGTCCTTCAAACTCCTACTCAGGAACTTGGAAGCAGTGATTCTTAAACTTTGGTGTGCCCAAGAGATACCTCCAGAACATGCTGACTCTGGCCCCAGAGACTGTGACTCAAAGGATCAGGAGAGGTGAGGCAAATAATAAGCATAAAGCAAGAAGCAGAAAACAAAGATCATCTCTGAGGGACAATCAAATTCTTTGTGACAGTCAATGCTTGGAAAACACCTAAGCAGCACAAGGCTCTAGTACACACAGATGGCTATCTCTGCCAACAGATTTCAAGAGTTTGGTGTCCTAGGAAGCGAGCTGAAGGGTTCAAAAGGTTAGGATGCTTATTGGGTCTCATTCTTAATTCTGGGCAAGTGATTCATTTTCTCAGTTTAAAAATGACAAAATATTATTTGCTATCTTCCCTAATATGAAAATAAATTTCCTTCATAGAACTCCAGACTCTGCTAACAGAAATGGTCTAGCTACTTCACAAGCCACTTTTTACAATTAAAATTTTATTTTACGTATATGGGTGTTTTGTCTGCCTTGGAGCCAGAAGAGGTAGTTAGAATCCCTGAAACTGGAGTTATAGACAGTCAGGGGCTACCATGTGGATGCTGGAAATTGAACCTAGGACCACTGCAAGAACAGCAAGTGTTCTTAACCACTAAGCCATCTCTCAGGCCCTCTGACAAGCCGGTTTTAAAGTTCTGATCTCCCAGTCCCCACATTTTCTCTTCAGGCATGAAAATCACAGAATTAAAGGTCAGTTTTATTTGGGAATGTGACAAGTTGAGCTGAAGCTTCTGAAGCTTGGGCAATGGAACAAGACTGGATCAAAAGGCAGGAGACTTGGAGAGTGGACTCCTAGGCTTGGCTCCTTCATCTAAACAGTGAATTAGATGGGTCCTAACATAGTCCTAAGATTCAGAGTGAAACAAAACGCCCTCTTAGAAGTCAATGTGTGTTTGAGAGCAGTACAGAGCAGCAGAAGCCCAAGTCTCACCATTTCCCACAGTCCTAAGCAAATGTCTTATCCTGGAAAGCCTCCATTTTCCAACCACAGATCTGAGAGTGATAGAATGACATAAGATACGGTTAAGCACTAATCAGCGTGCTGCTTTCTCTTTAATTGGTGGCCGAATCCCACAACCAGAAAACCTTAAGACCAAAATGCTTTAGCTGGACATCAGAATTACTGACTCCCTATTATCCTAGTCCAGAACCATTTCAATCATTTATGAAACTGTCCATTTCTTTACCTCAGAGTCAACAATTCAAAAGAAAAGCGATGCTGGGGCTGGAGAAATGGCTCAGTGGTTAAAGAATACTGGCTGCTCTTCCAAAGAAACCCAGGTTCAGTTCTCAACACCCAGATGGCAGCTCACAACCACCTGGAACTCCAATTCTAGGGGCATCTGATGCACTCCAGACTCCACAGGCATCTGTGCACATGTGGTATATATAAATACATACATACATGCATGCATGCAGACAAAACACTCATACATATAATTTTTTAAAAAGCAAATCATGGGAAAAACAACTTGCTAGATTTATTTGGGAAACCTGCATCCTGGGTGTGTGGTCATTGTAAGCATCTGTTCTGGACCTTAGCGACTGTACTTAAATCTATACTGCAACTATCTCTCAATAAATGACAACTCTGAGAGGGGGAGGAGACCCCGTTACTTATTAAATGTGATTAGGTGTGCCTCTTTGAGGTCTGAGTAGCTTTCTTGACAAGCACAGTTTTCTCAAGCTGCTGCAAAAAAGGATAAAATTCAGTTCTTATGGAATACCAAATGTTTGAGCTGAGTGACCGGGATGTGCTGAAGCAGCTGCTCTAAGTCCTCTTCTCTCTGTAAGTCCTTTGAACTTGATCATCTACTGAACCCATGATCACCTGTACATAGGCTAAGGTCCTATCAGTTATGTGGGGCTTGCAGACACTGCAGTGTGGCTGCCGGGACCTTCTAGGGCCCTCCAGAATGGTACTGGTCCTTTCCTTGTCCTCTGCCTTTGGCTACCCAAGATCACTTTTTCAGCAGTCATATGCTTTCCTATTTCTGAAAATTTCTTCATAAGCACAATGCCTGGCACAGAGCAGCTGGTAAACGAATACTTTTTAACCCAACAAAAGACTTGCTTCTCCCACCACACACACATTTTTTTATTACAGGTTTGTGTGTAAGGACAAATCACAGTGCAGGTACCGAGGTCAGAAGACAACCTGCAGTGCGAGCTGGTCTTTCCTTCTAGCATATGGATCCCTGGCACTGGATTCATGTCTTCAGCCTTTAAACTGTAAGGGTTGCAAAGATGGTGCAAACAGTAACCTCTATTGAGATTATCCCAAGTGAGAAAAATCCCCCTCTCCAGTGTTTTGTCTCCATTTCTTGGGAACCCCTTTATCTTTATTTCTCTCCCCTGGGTCATCTGTTCCTAAGGGGACTTGTGTGTCCCTTATCTTTATGCTTCCCATAGGGCCTACCATGAACAGCACACAGTAGCTATATCATAATATAGAGCTTTGAGTGGGGAAAAAAGAAATTTGCTCCCCCTTAGCTATAAAACAAACCCCTTCTTTTGCTAAGTGTGGGCATTCAGGCAAACAGAGGACCTTTTCTGGGTGTGAAGAGGCTGGCTCTGTCAAAGAGGGCTCTTTTCCAAGTAGAAAAGATGGCAGTAAAGGATGTGGACAGGGAGGAGAGTAGACAGAGAAAATCAGATTTCATGGTGGATGATGCTCCTGGAGCCAATGCAAGCAGCAAAGTGACATTTCATTAAACAGCCACTGTCAGGCCCGTAAATCCCAAGGCAAAGGTGTGTCACACCCTCAATTACAACTAGGAGACACACAGACCACCATGAATTAGGGGCTTTCAGGAGGACGTAAGCTCAGGCAAGGGCAGTAATCCTAACAGAGAGAAGGGCTAGCACTTACTTTCACCCTTATTCTCCCCTCTGCCTCAGCCTCTCGAGTGCGCACCACCAAACCCAACCTGTAATGCTTTTCATTCTGTTTATTTCCAGCCAGACGGCAAATGGGGAAACATCTGTGAGAAACTGAAGCCGAGAACCCCCTTGTGTTTCTCTCTCACTGTGCACACTTAAGGTTTTAAATGGCCAACTGTGCCTCTCCGTTCCTATGGGAACCTGGGAGCAGTGAGTTCCACAGCTCAGTCTGGATAACCTCACAGAGCAAACATTTTCTCCTCTTTCTTGAGAACTTGGCCAGTTTCCAACCTATGACCTTTAGAGTTAAGACTTCAGTTGACTAAACAATATCTGGGGAGACTCAGCACAGAAGCATCTGAGCACATGCCAAACTGGAATTTCTCTTCTAAAGGAGATGCCCAAATGGAGAGCTCTCTGTAGAGAATGACGTCAACGGGCCTAGAAAGGGCATGTTACAGTACCAACCTATTAATCACAGGCCAAATGAGTGGGGAAAGTAATGTGAGGGGCAGGGCTATTTCAGTGACTGCCCAAGTGAAGGATAACTGAGATGGTGCAGTCAGCTGTCCAGTCTCTTCCCCCTAGCATGGTGAATGGAGTGGGGTAAGGCTCCAGCCTGGCTTTCCACACATTGGCCACACGACTCCAACAGTAATCTGTAATTTAAATGTCAACATCTGCAAACATAAGGGACTGCAGAGTACTCCATCCCAGATGATGCATCTACATTCTCTCTTCCCACTGCAGATGGTGATGGCTGGCTACAACAAAACCGCTTTCTGGATATAGCAGGACAGTTACACATATGAGCTCACATATGAACTCACATATGGGCTCACACAGGCAATTTCAAACCACAAAAAACTTTAGCATGGAAGGGAATGGTGTGGGAGAATTGTCTGTATTCTGTCAATCATGTATTTTAATAAAACGCTGATTGACCAGGCAGGAAGTATAGGCGGGTCAAACAGACAGGAAGTAGAGGTGGGGCGATGAGAACAGGAGAAGGCTAGGAAGGAGGAAGAGCATTCCTCCATTCCTGCCCAGACCACCGAAGAGGCAACATGTGAGCTGTCACACTGAGAAAGGTACTGAGCCGTGTGGCTAACATAGATAATGATAATGGATTAATATAAGTTACAAGGACTAATAAGAAACCTGACCTAATGGGCCAATCAGTTTATAATCTTATGGAGTCCTATGTGTAATTTTCTTTGGGGCTTGCGGGCTGTGGGGTACCGAACGGGACAGAAACCCCAACAAGCAGGCCTTCATGTTACAAGGGAAGGTGGTCACTAAGACCCACCCCTTGCTGAGGCGCTATTAGCAACTGATGACTGCTGGAGATAGCAAACACAGGAGGCTCCACACACCCAGAAGGTCCTGAACCCATACATACTCCGATAGCACTAAGTGGATTAAGTGGGCTAAAAAACAAAGCACATAAAGTTGGGAGGGGATAGTTGTGGGGGAATAGGGGATGAATAGGGAGAATAGGAGAGGGAATAGGGAGTGGATTTGATCAAAATACATTATATGCATGCATGAAATCCTCAAGCAATAATGCTAAATCATCATAAATACACTTTTACTTTTCCTCTGAAAATTTTCTCAGGTTTTATTTGTCATTTTAAAAACTAAGGAATTTTAACTATCATGGGAAGCATAACCTCTGCTTATTTAAAAATCATATTACCACAGGTCCTAAAGAATTTCTCATTTTCAGGTCAGGGACAGACAGAGCTCAGTGGTAAAGCCAAGCCCTGGTATAATTCCTAGTACTGGCAGCGTGCGCACGTGTGTGTGTGTGTGTGTGTGTAAAAAGGTTGCCAGTACCTAGACTGTGAGTGACCTAAGTAGGTTCCCTTTCTGTGGAAACAGGTTAGGCTGCTTCCCTTTGTGTAGCTACACAAATACTCCTTAGTCAAGGTGAGTTTGTTCAGAAGATATGGTTAGTATTCATATTTAATTTGCCTCAATCAAAACCATATGCAGGTTTTTGGTTTTGTTTTTTAAAATCCATCCTGAGACAACTTAACCATGATTCTGACAACTACTCAGCTAAACCTGTGCCAGATGGGGACAGAGCATGCTAGGTAATGGGAGAGATGATGGTTCTCCAGATCACATGAGAGTGGAGAGATCAGAAGCTACTAGAGCACAACAGGTAAAGCAGTGTGCAGAATACACTCCACGCTTCAAACCTGGTGACTAGTTCTAAAAGTGGATCTGGAGATACAGTTCAGAGTCAAAGCGAAGTCAGGGGACATTGGGCCAGGAGCCTGAAAGTTTGGTTTGCAGCCATCAAATCTAGCTGAGAACTGTATATTGGTCTTCTCAAAATAACCCTTGAACTTCTGATCCTCCTGCCTCTACAGTTCAAATGTTTATACTTGATTACAGGTATGTGCCTCCATACCCAAACAAATGTACATTCCTGATAAAAATAAACACATATAAAATACAGATTTATTAAGTACACTGATTTACCAATAAACCTGTTACAATAGTTCTAAAAGGAAGTCATTAAAAAATTAAAAAAAACAAACAAGCAGCGCATAGCACGCCTTTGATCCCAGCACTCAGGAGGCAGAGGCAGATCGATCTCTCTGAGTTCAAGGTCAGCCTGGTCTACAAACTGAGTTCTAGGAGAGCCACTTACTTTTAAAATATCAGCTTCTAATATTCTATGTTTAAATCGCTGACACACCACCCCCTCAAAGACAAAGTCTTGCTCTAGAGCACAGGTGGCTTTGGACTTGGGAGTCTCCTAACCTCAGCTCTAAGTGTTAGGCTTAGAGACATGTACCACCATGCTTGGCACTCACTGAGAATTTTGATAAATGCTTATATTTAGATATAAATCCCTATACACATTGTTCCAGTTTTTTCCAGTTATGAACTACAAACATTTCCCTAAAAAGGACAGAAGGGGAAAGCACTCACCTTGATAATCTTTTCTACACCAGAAGAGCAGATCATGTACGTGTGGGGGTTAAACCGGACCTGGTTAACAATGGACCGATGCCCTTTCAGCACCATGAAGGCTCCATTGACCACTCTGCCAATGCCACCTGGAAAGACAGAAACAAAAATCACATGATAAAACAGGCCCCAGTAACGACACGTAACAACTCAGAATAGGAGCTGATTTTTTTTAACCAACTATATGAGAGCAGTATGCATAATCTCACAGAAAAAGTTGCCATGGAAAGGGGAATGGAACATCTCCCAGCACATGTGCTCTTACCAAGAGCCTTTATTTAGCTTGAAAGCAATGCCCACGACCACCCACAGCAATTTCACTGTAATGACCCAAAGCCACTTAAAACTTCAAGTTTTTGGTCTCCAAGTTCTAATCCAAATTTTCTAATCACTTTAGAAAATGCAATAGAGCAAAATGAGATTGAAAGTTTGGGACAGCTAAGCCAGGAACATACAAAACCAGAGTCATGTGACGCTTTAAATACACAGATATCTTTGATCTATTAAACTCTCAGTTTATACTCAGATGATACCAGATGGAGGAAAACAGGTTAACAATGCAAAGAACACTATTTTTTGTCCTTAGATAGCAAAGAGAACTGAAGAGAAAGGAGATCTGAATTACGTTCATTAAGCAAGTATTAAGAGTTGGAGGTAGGACCAGTGAGACAGCTTCATGGGTAAAAACACCTGCTGCCAGAGTCAACCCGAGATCAGTCCTAGAGCCTCACAACCATGGAAAGAGTTGTCTTTGCCTGAAGTAAATAAGTAAAAGTAATTAAAAACAATTAAAAAAAATTTGAACTACAGAGTAGGCCTTGAAAACAACATGTACAGTTCAGCCAACAGTTCACTTATTGAAAGCTTTATCTTTTTGTTTGTTTGGCTTTGGTTTTTGGAGACAGGGTTTCTCTGTGTAGCTCTGGCTGTCCTGGAACTTGCTCTGTAGATCAGCTGGTCTCAGACTCAGAGATTCACCTGCTGCTGTGATAAAACATGTCAATAAAAAGCAACTTAGGGAATAAAGGGTTTGTTTTGGCTAACAATTCCACATTATAGTCCATTACTAGGGGCATGTTTTGGAGTAGGACCTGAGATAGCTGGCCATACCACATCCATAGTCAAGAGTAGAGAAGGAATGTAGACATGCTTGGTATTTAACTAAATGTCTTTTCACATACAATCCAGGGCCCAAATGGTGCTACCCACATCATATCAATTAAGGCTATCCAAATAATCTTCCAGGTGGTTGTGGGAGCATACCCTTAACCCCAGCACTCACGAGACAGAGGTAGGTGGATCTCTATGAGTTCAAGGCCAGCTTGATTTACATAGTGAGTTCCAGGACACCAAGGCTACAAAGTGAGACCCTGTCTCAAAAAAAAAAAAATCAGAATAAATAAAACAATCTTCCAGAGACATGTCCACAGGCCAACCTCATCGAGCAATCCTCCCTGCAGCCCTCTTCCCAGGAACTTCTAGGCTGAGGTTGAAAACCAACCAGCAATGGCAGCTGTATCCATTTCTGCTGTAGGAAAGGCTGATTGTCAACGAGCAAACAGGCCATGGTTCTCTGATTTCTACTTTTTAAACATATTCTTGTCCCTACCCCCACACTGGGGTGGTCACTAGTAAAGAAACTAGAAACTGGATTAAAGCTAATGTCAATCTTTTGTTTAATGCTACTGTGTTTTTTTTTTTTTTCTCTTTCCTTTCCAAACTGGAATCCGAGAAATCTGAAGAAAAAAAAAAGATTTTTTTCTATTTTTTTCTTTTCTTTTCTTTCTTTCTTTCTTTTTTTTTGTCAACAGAGCCATGATTCTGATGGTAAAACAGGTACAGGAAGCATTTCTGCCATTTGTTAGGGCAAGCAAGGCTGTGTTCCCAGAACCACAGCAGTGGATGGGCTCTCAGTGCACTTACAGAGCTTTCCTCAGCACAGAAGCATCAAATTAGCATCAACACATCTTTGGACTACATTGTGCTAAAATGTTCAATTCCAAACCTTGCTGTTTCAGTTGCTAACTTGAGTTTCCTAAAAAAATTGTTAAAATGAGTTTTGCTTGTGTTTATGTCAGAATGCTCCACAATTTTTCAAATAGCCCTAAATATAGTCCATCACTCTGTACTACCTACTGATGTGAAGCAGCATGCTCAGCACTGATGATTACATAATCAAAGTATCTATCAGCTCTGGACAATGTTGAAGATGCTGTATGTCTGCAGCATCAAAAACTCAGCCAAGATGGAATTAATTCCTTACATAAAAATAGACAAGCAAACTGGGGAGGTGGCTCAGTGATGGGGCACTGCCCAGCAAGCCCACGGTGCCGAGCCTGTCTCCAGCAGTGCAGTGGGTATACGGACAAGCATGGCTACCTCATGAAGACGCAAATTTGCTTTCTTTTTTTTTATACTAAATGCTAAAATTATATGGATACCAAATAATCACTTTAAAACAATTTTTATCATTTATTGTAAGTTACTGTTGGAGCCGTATGCCTACTGGATGTGCCGACACACCCAGGGAAGGTGAAGGTTGCAAGTGGGAAAAGTTAAGACGCTCTGCTCTGCATTCTGGTACTTGGGTTTCAAATGATCGCATTCAGATTAGCTGCACAGTTTATGTAAATGATTTGTTGAGTTATGACCTAACTGCTAATAATGAGTACATAAACTGCTAGTAAACCGTTTAAACAAATAAACATGCCCAGGAAAAAAAGGACAGGTCTTCCTGAGCTGTTCCTTACTTGTTCACAGTTCCGTAAGACAGTCATTTCTTGGGGCCATCTGCTCTGGCTAACTTTGCCAAATGTGATGGCACTTGTTTGTAGGTTTCTTTCTTTCTTTCTTTTTTTTTTTTTTTTTTTTTTTTTGCTGCTCAGACACATTTATTAATACCACATTGTAAATGGTACTCAGGGAAGTGTACAGCGATGTTCCATGTTCCCTTCTAACACAGCTTGCTTAAGTTTAGCCGACAGGATTCATCTTGAGTGGACTCAGGGAGCAGTTAGTGATGACCATGGGCAGGTGCAGGACTGGAGCCTTTCAAAGCTTTGCTTCTTTTATCAGCACTCCTGATTTTATAAAGGATGAAGGTCATCAATCCCATTCCTACCCAAATTTCCTGGTAAACTTGGGTATAGTAGGGTTTCATGGGGACCCAGACATTCTTAATAAGGCTTTGAAGCATCTCAGCGGGACCAAGGCCACAGGCCACACCAGATTTCCACAAGCCTGGGAAAGGTCACTGAGCACGCAGGCGCTGCGCGGGGCCAGCCGGGCTGTAGGTTTCTTTCAAAAGCCAAAGATGGAGACTACTGAGGAAGCTCAGTGGTTAAGAATACTTGCTCTTGTAGAGGACCTGGGTTCAGTTCCTAGCATGCACGTGGCAGCTCACAGCCACCCAGTTCTAGAGGATTCAAGGCCGCCTTCTTGCTCTGTGGGCACTACACACAGGTAAAACACCCATGCACATAAAATAAATAAATCTTTATTTTTAAAGATCAAAGTTGACCTGGGGAGATGGCTTAGTAAGTAAAGTGCTTGTTCTCAAACATAAGTCCTGAGCTCAGGTCTCTAGAACCCATGTAGTGTCTGATATACAAAATGGCAAAAAACTCAAAAAAAAAAAAAACCACCAAAAAACCAAAAACACCTTGTCTCAAGCAAGGGAAAGAGTGACACCTGAGGTTGTCCTGACTTCTACAAGTGCACAGTGGCATATGTGTGTAGGGGGGTTAATAGTGGATCTTCTCATAGAATTCCATAAATATAAGTACTCTCACTACCTTAGAGGGCACTGGGATCCAAGTAACTCAGAGAAAACACTGATGCAGAATCTAAAGCCCTTTCTGACATGCCCTGGGAGTAGGTGTGTGGGGTCCACAGCACTCGGGAGGCTTGGGCTCGAGAACTGACACAGTTTGAGCTACACAGTGAGCTCCAGGCCAGTCAGAACTAATAAAACCTTGTCTGTAATAACCAAACAACCTAGAATCTCAGCCACTAGATTACAAAGTCAAGGCCACGCTAGGCAACTTAGTGATCTCTGTCTCAAAATAAAATGTAGGTGGCTAGGGCTGGGGATGTAGTTAAGTTGTAGAGCATTTGCCTAATTCAATCCCTAGAAATGCCAGGAAGAAGGAAGGAAAAAGAAAAAGGCCAGAATGGCTTTTGTTTTCCCCTCCAAATTGGACCAAATGTTCCCAACAGAGAAGACAAAGGACTAAACATTCCTAATTTCTGTCCTCTTCTGTACTTGCTCTCTCCTCATGACATCCAGTCAGGGGTTTACCTCCTTAGACCTCTCAATACTCAGACGTTACTCTCACTTGTCAACTTTACCTACTTGTTTCCTGCCAACGTCATTGGCTTCAGAGTCACTAAGAACAATTATGCTTTCAATTTAAAAGCTAAATGTAATGTGGTCAAGATTTGTTGATGCCCTTGTCTAGTGGCACCTAATTAATCATGGAGGGGAGTAGTGCTCAGTGATCATAACACATTGAAAACTTGTTTGTACCAAAATCAATACAAAATTCAACCTTAATAAAATACCATTGTTGATTTTTTTATTGGAATCTTTGCATTTCGCCCCCTTTACAGACCAGACACCATTGTGAGAAGAGGAAGGAAAACCAATGAAATCAACACTAAGATGAGGAGGGCATTAAAGCAGTGCTAAGGGACAGACCCCAGATGACTGGGGGAGGACAGCAAAGAAATGAAGAAGGCAGCTTGAGGATGGCAGCCGCCAAAATGAAGTCCAATCCCTTTGTGACTTCTGACCGGAGCAAGAACCGCAAACGGCATTTCAATGCACCTTCTCACATTCGGAGGAAGATCATGTCTTCCCCCTTTCCAAAGAGCTGAGACAGAAGTACAATGTGCGATCAATGCCCATTCGAAAGGATGACGAAGTTCAGGTTGTTGGGGACACTACAAAGGCCAGCAGATTGGCAAAGTGGTCCAAGTGTAGAGGAAGAAATATGTCATCTACATTGAACGGGTGCAGCGAGAAAAGGCTAATGGCACAACTGTCCACGTGGGCATCCACCCCAGTAAGGTGGTGATCACCAGGCTAAAGCTAGACAAAGACCACAAGAAGATCCTGGAAAGAAAAGCCAAGTCTCGACAAGTAGGAAAGGAGAAGGGCAAATACAAGGAAGAAACAATTGAAAAGATGCAGGAGTAGGGGCGTCTCATACAGTTTTCATTAAAGACTGCTTGAGTTAGGAAAAAAAAAGAAGGCAGCTTGAGTGTGATGGTGCACACCTGTTATCCCAGCTCCCAGGAGGCTGATGCAGGAAGATTCTGAGCTTGAGGCCATGACAAACCAAAAAAAATTAAGGCAGAAAAAAAATGCATTTCCAAGCAAATACACAGGCTTTCATGAGGAGAAAAAGTTGGATTCTGCACACTTAGATGCTGACATACCCACAATAGTAAGACAGAGTCAGGCACAGAAGATGAGCTCGACAGTCACATGCAAACCAGTGAGAACAACTGTTAGTATGCAATTCTACACTCAAGCAGAAAGATTACTGTATAGGAAATGTTTGAAACAGTCTCAGAAGAACCTTAACAATCTGTAAAGCATAGTTACGAGTAAATTCACAATAAACACCACAACATTTTAGAAGAAGTATCAGGTAACTAGCAATTCAACATTTTAGAAGAAGTATCAGGTAACTAGCAATTCAAATGACACATGGATATGAAAAAAAAAAACCACTGAAATGACCTTCTTGGGCTTAGGAAACTTTAGCACATGAGAACATGTGATATTTACCAAAGAATCCAATGGTTAATCCAGTTTGCAACCCAACTAATCTATTTGACATGTATGATTCAACACAGCTTACCTCCTCCATGTTGTTTTCCCCAAGACTATTGATTTCCCTTCTCCTTTTCTTTTTCCTTCTTTCTTTCCCCTTCTCTCTTTTCCTCCCCCTCTTCCCTCCCAGGCTTTTGCTATACAGTCTGGCTGGCCATAACTCCTTTTTATTTTAAAAATTATTTATTTATTTATTATGTATACAATAATCTGTCTGTGTGTATGCCTGAAGGCCAGAAGAGGGCACCAGACCTCATTACAGATGGTTGTGAGCCACCATGTGGTTGCTGGGAATTGAACTTAGGACCTTTGGAAGAGCAGGCAATTCTCTTAACCTCTGAGCCATCTCTCCAACCCCGCCATGATTTCTTTTGCCTCCGTGACCTGCAGTGATTGTTGGCATATACCACCATACCTGGCCATGGTTATTCATTCTTGATCTTTTTTTTTTTTTTTTTTTTTTGCTATTCAAGAAATCCTAATGGTTTTATTTTCTACATGTACCTCTCATCTACCTTTAGGACCTTGGTTCAAACCACCACTAACTTCTCAAATGTGTCCCCATTTTCATCTTCCTGACAGCCTCACTCCTACTACTTACCCTCAACTCAACAACCAGAGCAATCCTCAAAATAGATCATATCAGGTAGTTCTTCTGCTCATCATGTTTTTTTTAATATATGATAGTTCTTTTTTTTGTTTTTGTTTTATTTACTCAAGATTTATTTATTTATTATGTATACAGTGCTCTGCCTGCATGTATGCCTGCATACCAGAAGAGGGCAACAGATGTCATTACAGATGGTTATGAGCCATCATGTGGGTGCTGTGAATTGAACTCAGGACCTTTGGAAGAGCAGCCAGTGCTCTAAACCACTGAGCCATCTCTCCAGCCCATGCTCATCATGTTTTAATCATTCCTCAGTTATTCAATAAATTCACACAGCTGAATATCCATTCGCCTTTGTTCCACTTACAGTGGACCTCATCACCCATTGTATAACTCCTTCAACATCCTTGCTCTGCCTCAACCCATTAGCTTCCATGTATGTCAAATGCAATTGTCCACTCCTGCTCCAAGACCTTTCTGCAGGCTCCCTCAAATGTCCTTCTCCAAGACGCATACATGGCTATCTCTCTTACCCTGAGGTTTCTACTCAAATGTGACCTTCTCAATGAAGCCTCTACTGAACATCCAATCAAAAAACACATCTCTTGGTTCCCCAAGCCCACCAATGCCATTCCTACAAGCCTTACTCTGCTCCACTGTTTCCCACCGTTCAGCTAGACATTTGGTGTTATTTGTGCCTACCGCTCTTTGTCCGAGTTTCCTTAACTAAGAGTGAACTCTGTGATGGCAGGACTCTGGCTCTGCTGTCTCCCCAGTCTCTAGAACACTGCCTAGCAGCAGGTTTTCAATAAATATTTGATTAAATTGAAACATGAATATATTAGACTGTAGAATATAAGGGAAAAAACAAAACAAAACAAAAAACACCAAAAAACAACTTCACTTGTAGGCTTAATTGCCTAGCATATGGATTTATCTAGATGGTTCTTTGCCTCTATGCTCCTGATGCTAATTTTGGATATTTCTTTTCTTTCTCTCTTTCTTTCTTTCTTTCTTTCTTTCTTTCTTTCTTTCTTTCTTTTTTTTTTTTTTTGAGATGGGGTTTCTCTGTGTAGCCTTGGCTGTCCTGGAATTCACTCTGCTGACCAGGCTGGCCTCGAACTCATTGTCTCTGTCTCCTGAGTGCTGGGATTAAAGACTTGTGTCACCACTGCCCAGCAGAATGTTTCTTTTATAACATTTTTACTACAGTAAGAGCCAATGAAAAAGCAGTTAAACTCCCACCTATCTATCCTTCATGATGCTTTAAAATGTCAGTTCCATGACAATCTTACCAAGCTCCTGAAGTCTATTCATACTTCTCTTAATAACTATCTTTTTTATGGACCTTAGAATCCTCATGTCTTTGTGTAGCAAGTTTTCCTGTTTGACTATCTTTGGACTTCCATCCCACAAACAATAATCCAGACACTTATTATGAAAGTTTGCCTTAGCTTAGACTTTTTTTCCAGTTAGCTCTTTTAACTTAAATTAACCTGCCTCTATTAATCTACATTCTGCCACGTAGCTCAGTTACATCCGTTCTGTACAATATGTCCAACCTCTTCAGACTCTGGTGAAATCTGCATGCCTAGATTCCTTCTCCTTTTCCTCTCTCTCTCCCTGGAAATCCTGCCCATCTCCTCAGGCCTAGCTATCGGCCATTTTTAGCTCTTTATTAAACTAATCAGAAGGCACCTTGGAAAAGACATCTCCACAGTGTACAAATACCCCACAACAGTCCTGAGATACCTAACCAGAATCATGTTTAGATTGAGTATATGCACATGTAGGTAACACCCTATTGTCCATCCCTTCCTTCCTTTCTTTTGGTTTTCTGAGACAGGGTTTCTCTGTCCGGGAACTCACTTTGTAGATCAGGTTGGCCTCAAACTCACAGAGATCCACCTGTCTCTGCCTTCCAAGTGCTGGGATTAAAGAAGTGCACCACCACCGCCCAGTTCATCACAGAAATTCTTATGTCAAGAAAGTATTTATTGACTGGGAGTGTGGCTCTTCGGTAGAGCATTTGCTTAGTACATTCAAGGCCCTGGGTTAAGCTCCTCCAGCACTGCAAAAAAAAATAAAAGTATTTATCTTTTCAAAATCTATCCGAACAACTTTGCAATAATGTCTCCCTGGCATACTTAGAAGAGAAGCCTTAGAAATCCTAACATTTCCAAAAGGCCTGAACCAACAGTTGCAGGCTTTAAGCTTCAAATCACAGAGGAACACAATCAAGGATACTGACAAGACAGAGGAGCAGTGGCTGTCTCTTGGGGAACATGTAACCACTTAAGAGATGAGGGAAGCCAGACGGGGGCAACAGTGCTGTCAGCAGAGCTCCAGCACTCCATGGGCAGCAATGTTTAATTCTACAAAGAGACAATTATACGGAGCTCTTCCTTCACATGTACTTCACATGTGTCTGCAACCAACTATGTGTGACCAACTGAAAACAGCTGTTTTTCCACTTAGAAGGAAGGCACAAACCAGATGCCCAAGCTTAACTCACTGAGAGCAAATTAGGAAAAGCAAGAGGGCCAGTGACATGGCTCAGAAGAAAGAGGCAACTCCTAAGCCTGATGAGCAGTTTGATCCCTGGGATCCACAGTGGAAGGAGGGATCCAATTCCTGTAGGTTGTCCTCTGAACTTTGTGCATATGCAAACACACACAAAGTAAAGTTAAATAGAGAAAAAAGTAAGAGATATTGTCTACACATACATGCAGGCTGACAAATACACCTTACAGCTGTTGCTAGCCTACTGCATGTGGGGGTGGCTGAAGTGACTTGATGGTGAAATTGCATGGCTTTCCCTTCCATCCAGGAAAAGTCTGTCAGAAAGGGAACCCTTAGCAGTCTTCACATAAGAACCACTGGGTCAGTCATTCATGAGGATACAAAGACAATGGTTCATCCTGCTTTTTTAAAAGGAGTGTTCAGAAAGACAGGAAACATTTTAAATAAGGAAGAACAATCACTGGGTAGCTACTAAGTACTCTCTCTTTCTCTCATAGTAATACCAAGAAGGTAGATGTCATCATTCTTAATTTTACATAGGAAGAAAGAGCTTGGAAGGGTTAGAGTGTTTTTCTAGTGTCCCCGACTATAAGATGAATGGATTAGGAATTTAAAAACAGGGCTATCATTCCATCTGCATTACATCTTTGTCCATAAATAATAAGATCAGGGCTAGAGATATATAATATATAGCTCAGTGGTAGGGTACTTGCCTAGCATGCAACAAGCTCTAGGTTCTTACACACACAAAGAGAGAGAAAGAGAGAAAGAGAGAGAGAGAGAGAGAGAGAGAGAGAGAGAGAGAGAGAGAGGAGGCAGAGAAAGAGGAGAAAATAAACACATGTAGTATGGTACTAAAGCAGAGTCACATCCCAGGGAAAGCTGCTCTATCTGTGAAAACCTTAAAGCTTTCACAAGGGAGAAGAAAGAGAAAACACAAATATTTAAAGAGTAACCATCTCTCCGACTACCTTGCCAACTCTATCACTTCCATATCTAAGCTACTAGAGAGAAAAAGTTTTGTATCTACAGTGATCATAATGTTCCTAGCAACAGTAGTACAACATATTTATTTAATTATTATTAACAGTCAGGAGGCAGAGGCAGGTAGATCTTTGAGTTCAAGGCCAGCATAATTTACAGACTGAGTTCTACATTAGCCAGGACTACATCGCAGAACTCTGTCTTTAAAAAAAAATATGTATTTATGTGTGTGCTTATATGTGTGGACATGCACACATCACAGCATACATGTGGCCGCCAGAGAACAACTTGCAGACTTGCAGAGATGGTTCTCTCCTTCTACCACATAGGTCCTGAGGACCATATCCAGGGCAGCCCATGTCTTCTATTTCTACACACTGTTTTCAAAGAGCTTCTAGGGTTATTAAATCATTACAATATGGCAACAAGAGTGGATACATTTTACAAAAGAAAGGACCTTAGGTAATTCCTATTTTTGAGACCCGCCTTACCCAGCTCTTCGAGTATGGCAGGACTGGATTCCAAGCCCAAAGCTCCTTTGCTGGCTGCATATGTAATGTCCAGTCTGTTGATCTTATTTTCAGGATCACACACACAACAGGTACCTTTCCTTCCCATCTGAGAGGTGTGAACACTCACACAGGCATTTTCTTTACCATGGCAAAACCCTCAGTTCTATTCCTTTAATTTCTTTAGAATTTATATAGCATTAAACAAATGCCCTTGACTTTGACTCGCTCAGGACTCTCAGCATTTGGTATTCGCTGTGAAGCACACAGCAGGCATCCAGTTAATGTCGACTGCTTGTCATTGAGAATCATGCAGTAATTGTCCCATTAAGGTTCATAATAATTAGTCGGCTTCCCTTACTAGCTTGCCTTAGTGTCTTATAGTCAACAAATACAACAGAGAGGGAAGCCATGCTTGGACACAGTCCAGAACCAAACAGTTAATTTAGAAGGCTGTAGGATGGATTAGGTCATTTCTCATTCAAAGCAAGGTGGCTTGCTTTGCAAAACTTGCTGGATATTAAAAAAAAAGGGGGGAGATGGGGGGCTGGAGAGATGGCTCATTGGCTGTTCTTCCAGAGGTCCTGAGTTCAATTCCCAACAACCACATGGTGGCTCACAACCATCTGTAATGAGATCTAGTGCCCTCTTCTGGCTGCAGACATACATGCAGGCAGAACATTGTATACATAATAAATAAATACATAAATATTATGAATTAATAGCTAG
Source organism: Myodes glareolus (assembly GCF_982192425.1). NCBI lineage: Eukaryota > Metazoa > Chordata > Mammalia > Rodentia > Cricetidae > Myodes > Myodes glareolus. The sequence goes on along the minus strand of NC_142036.1, from coordinate 45,932,958 downwards.
CAATTAAAACTTAAGAGGACCAGAAGGATGGCTCAGTGAGCAAAGGGATTTGCTGCTCAGTTGTCCGACCTGAGTTCAACTCTGAAGGACCATATGGTGGGAGAGAATAAACTCCCAAAGGTTGTCCTCTGATCTCCACATGTGCCCCAGGCACAAGGGCATGTGTGCTTGAAAGCAGATGTGTACATACATGTATGTTTATGCACAGGTATAATAAATATATTTTTTAGAAAGTATAGCTATTATGTATAAAAAAGAGATGTCAAGCATTTCTTTCTTTTTGTTCTTTTTCTTTTTTCTTCAAGACAAGAGTTTGTCTGTGTAGTCCTAGCTGTCCTGGAACTACCTCTGTAGATCAGGCTGGCCTCAAATTCAGAGTCCTGCATGCCTCTGCTTCCCAAGTGCTGGGATGAAAGGCTTGAGCCATCACCACCTGGCAATACAAAGTATTAATGGAATCAGTTTGAAGGCTGAGAACATGCAGAGAGAGAAGTTACATCATCACACACTTCTCCAGAGCCCACCTGTCAGGAACTGCACACCGCACTTTAGCTGAGGCCTGGGTGTTGTCAACTGACAGTGATCTGAAAAGGCTTCCACTCTGGAGGCATAAGTTGGAGTTAAAAAAAACCTGGAGATCTAGGAGAACCATTGCTGCATGGCTCTTATAGTCATATTAAATCTAAATTCATGTGTGTGTGTGTGTGTGTGTGTGTGTGTGAATGGGTGTGGCTTACTCTTGCCACAGTACTCTGGGTAGAGAGGTCAGAAGACAACTCTTTAGCTTCTGTCATCAGCTTGTGGGGTTGAGGGGTTGAACTCAGGCTGTTAGGCCTGTACACAAGTATCTCCATCAGCTGAACCATCTTGCTGGCCTTCACAGTCATTTTTTAACTGTCCCTCAAACAGCTTCCATAGAGAATTAAGATACATAACGAGTTCCAGACTAGCCAGTATTACACAAGTGACATCTTGTCTTAAAAATAAATAAAATGGGTGTGGTGGCACATGCCTTAATCCCACCACTCTGGAGGCAGGCAGATCTGAGTTCGAGGCTAGCCTGGTCTACACAGCCAGTTCCAAGAAAGTCAGGGCTACACAGAGAAACCCTGTACTCACACACAAAATCTCCAAAACAACAACAAAACCCAAGCTCTCCCCAAAAACAAAAAAATTAAACAAACAAATAAACTATAAGCTGTTATCAGGCAAAGCCGAGAAGTATTCAAATTTTAAATATTTGATTTAAAAATTACACCCTAGCTGGGCAGTGGTGGTGCACGCCTTTAGCCTTTAATCCCAGCACTTGGGAGGCAGAGGCAGGTGGATCTTTTTGAGTTCAAGGCCAGCCTGGTCTACAAGAGCTAGTTGGTTCTATTTGCTTTCATTGGTTAATGAATAAAGAAACTGCTTTGGTCTGATAGTGCAGAAGTTAAGCAGGTGGAGAAAACAGGACTGAACGCTGGAGGAAGAAAGGCGGAGTAGGAGAGACACCATGGATCTGCGGCTGGAGATAGACGTGTTGAAACTTTTCTGGTAGGCCACGACCTCATGGTGATACACAGATTGGTAGAAATGGGTTAAATAAAGATGTAGGAGTTAGCCAATAAGAAACTAAAGCTAATGAGCCAAACAGTGATTTAATTAATACAATTTTTGTGTGGTTATTTCGGGACTAAGCTAGCCGGGTGGCCGGGACGAACAAGCGGGCTCCCTCTCCTTACAACAGCTAGTTCCAGGATAGGCTCCAAAGCTATAGAGAAATCTTGTCTCGAAAAAAAAAAAAAAAAGGGAAAAAATTACATACATGTATGACTTTAACAAAAATAATTTAATTACAACAAAAGCAGAAGTAGAGAAAAAGAAGAAGACTGCCCAGAAAGAAAAAGAAAGTCCACTCAGAAGAGGAGAGAATGTTGATGGGTTCTGTCAGAGTAATGGCAGCAAGGTTGGATCCCAAATGAGTCAAGACTTACTAAAAATAACTGCAAAAGGTACTTTCATTTCATGCAGAATAAGATGATGATTAAAGGAACTGACATTCTGTGACTGATGATGTAATGCTGGAGAGGCATACAGAGAAAGCAAAGCCCACAACTACCAGCTACTGAAACCAACAAGAGGGAAACCATATGGCCCTGCCCTTGCAAACAGAGAAACCTGACACTGAGACCAGCAATAGCCAGTGTGGAAATGATGGGCTTCTGGACAATGCAAGTATAATGCAAGTGAATGTGAGGTTTGGGGTCTCCTACAGCTTATATGAAACTTGCTTTACTTTCTAGTTTGCTGTTACTTATTTTTAAGATGGGGTCTCACTATTTAATTCTGGAATTCACAGGGATCCACCTGCCTCTGTCTCCCAGTACTAGGATTAAAGGTGTGCACCTGGCCCTGGGTCTGCTTTCTGAATCGCCATGTAGCACACTTTAAAATCAATGAGGCAATGATCCCCCCCCCCCCCGCCCCCGCCCCCTTTGGCTGAGTCTGACTACATCTGTGGAATCCACTGATTGGATTAACTGACACACAGAGACAGGACAAACTCAGAGAGAAATCAGTGCAACAAGAAGAACCAACCTCACTTCTTTGAGGAACTACAAAATAAATCATCTTTGAAGATCATCTTAAAAGGAAATTGAGAGGTACCTTGCAAGAAGAGGAAGAGACATCAGGAGTGCAGGTGCAGGGAAAAGTGGGGACAGAGAAAGAAAACCATCTTCAAGTCAAAGAGAGAAACACAATCTACTGGTGGTACCTTGACCCTCTAACTTTCAGAAATATGAGGGAATAAATTTATGGATTTTTTTTTTCTGAGATAGGGTCTTTTTATATAGCCCTGGCTGTTTTGGAACTGGCTATGCAGACAAGGCTGGCCTTGAACTCTGCCTCTTTAATACTGGGATTAAAAGAATGCACCACAATGCCTGGCTTTAAAATTTATATCTTTTAATCTATCAGGTTTGTGCTATTCTGGTATTGTAGCCCTGGCAGATTATACAAAGGACTTGGAAGATACCCCAAACCAAAATAAACAAAAACAAAACAAAAAACACAAACAAAAACTCCCATTCTGTTGCTAATTGCTATTTTTCTTTATGTAAGTGTGAAAAGATTGAAGAGGACAGCTCCAGAAAGGGGAGAGGGTAATCTACTTTAAAAGTTAAAAAGATTTAATAACTAAAAACACTGCAAGTCCAGGTAAAAGTTACAACTAAACCCAAAGGTTATTTCTCAGCTAATCAATCTGTGATCTGTGCGGGTGGGAAACTCTAGCTCTCCCTGCTTGGGCAGACTGCTGCACATCTGGCTGTGCCTGAGAGTGAAGCTGCTTCTCTGCACTTCCACATTCCAGAAGGAAAGTGCTTTATAACTTTTTTGGTAATTATATCACAGCAATTGGATACACTTTACCATGACCCCCATTTTATTGTTATTTTTCGTTTTTTTGAGACAGGGTTTCTCTGGTAGCTTCGCCAACTGTTCTGGTTCTTGCTCTGTAGATCAAGAAGGCCTCAAACCCACAGAGATCCGCCTGTCTCTGTCTACTGAGAGCTGGGATTAAAAGTGAGCAACACCACCACCCAGCTGACCCTCATTTTAAAGGTTTGGTAGTGGTGTTATTCATTCAGCAACAGACAAAGCCAAAAAAGTCTCTCAACTTTTGAGCACCAGACATATTTCTTGTCATACACTTGGCAGAGTTCTCTGCTATTTTTCTGATGACCATTTTCAAGTTTGAGGCTACCCATGTATCACCTATAGCAGATGGTTGAGTTGAGCTGTCCTCAAGATAAAAACAAGACATTTTTCTGGCAATAGGTAACATTAAATAGGTGATGATGCCATTATTGAAAAATGAAGTTTGAGGGGCTGGAGAGACGGCTTAACAGTTAAGAACACACGTTGCTCTTGCAGAGGACAAGGTTTGATTCTCAGCACCCACCACACCATCTGTAACTCCAGTTCCAGGGAGTCTGATGCCCTCTCTCCTGACCTCCATGTGCATCAAGCATGCATATGGTACACAGACCAGACAAATATGGAGGCAAACACAATACAAGATGAATAAATTTTATTAAAAAATTGAGGTGAGCGGCTGGAGAGATGGCTGCACTGACTGCTCTTCCAGAGAACCTGGGTTCAAATCCCAGCACCCATATGGCAGCTCACAATTGTCTATAACTCCAGACAGCAATGCACATAAAATAAATTGTTTAAAAAAAGATTTGCTTAAAATTTTTTTTAAAAAAAAGGTTGAAAACTCAAGATGACTTAGATCCAAATTTAGGGAAAACTATAGGCTTTAGTCAGAATACATCTAGGCAAGTACTGGGTGCCTGGGGTACCAAACCTCAAGAAACACACTTCACCATCGAGAAGCCCTCCTTTAGTAAACACCACTAAGGAAGCAATCATGCATAAAACAGCAAGCAGGATATGTGATGGATGAGGGAAGCATTTAACAGAAAACAAAAACATGAAAAAATTCCAAGGCTGGAGAAATGGTTCAGAAGTTAAGAATACTTCCTATTCTTTTTTTTCTAATATTTATTTATTATGTATACAATATTCTGTCAGTGTGTATGCCTGCAGACCAGAAGAGGGCACCAGACCTCATTATAGATGGTTGTGAGCCACCATGTGGTTGCTGGGAATTGAACTCAGGACCTTTGGAAGACCAGGCAATGCTCTTGTCCGCTGAGCCATCTCTCCAGCCCCCGAATACTTCCTATTCTTGAGGAGGTCTAGAGCTCATTTCCCAGTCCCATGTTCCCAGCTCCATGGGATCAAGTCTCCAGGGGCACTGATACTCATGTGCACATACCTACAGTCAGACCGACAGACACACATACGCAATTTAAAATAATAAAAAATATAAGTGTTCTGAAGGAAATTCTTTGAAACAGTACATAAAGGAAATTCCTAAGGTCTAAGGGAAGATTTTTAGAAGTAGGGTGTGGAGACACACACAGACTCTCAGCAATCTGGAGATTGAGGATTCTGAATTCCTGGCTAGTCTGGAGTATATAGTGAAACCCTATTTCTAGGAACGACCTCCAATATCACCCATAAAGAGTGAATAAAAGCTGGGTGTGGTGGCGCACACCTTTAACCCCAGCACTCAGGCGGCACAGGCAGGTGGATCTCTGTGAGTTCGAGGCCCGCCTGGTCTATACAGCGCTAGTTCCAGTATATAGCCAGGTCTATACAGAGAAATCTTGACGCAAAAACAAAAACAAAACAAAACAAAAAAACCAAAGTGGGGGGGGGAAAAAGTGAATGAAAGAAAGGTTCTGGAATTAGAGATGCGGTCCGTCTCTAAGGGTAAAGGGTAGAGACTCCTGCCTCCTGCTGTCAAGCCTGACAACTGGAGTTCAATCCCTGGCCCCACATGGTGGAAGGAAAACTGACTCTGGCAAATTAATTGTCCTCTAACCTCCACACGTGTGCAATGGCTAATGTGTATTCATGCATGTGTATACACACACACATACTCAATAAGTAAATGTAAAATAAACTTCTTTTTTTAAAAAAAGGAGGTTCTTAGGAAAAAATAACTAAGCATGACTTATACCAGATATGACCACGTATAAATGACCTGACTTCTTCTAATCTTTATTTAAAAAATTTCCTTGGACATTTTCTGATAAACTGTTTATATTAAAAGAAAGAAGTATTGGGGATTGGAGAGAAGGCTCAGCAGTCAAGAGCACTTGTTGCTTTTGCAGAGGACCCAGGTTGGGTTCCCAGCACCCATGTGGTGGCTCATAATCACCTGTAACTCCAGTCCCAAAGGACTTCATACTTGAGGGCACCACACACATATACACACATACATCCACAACAGGGAAAACATTCGTACACATAAAATGAAATAAAAATCTAAAACAATGTTTTTTAAAGAAGTATATTCATCTCTTGTAATATATTCTCTCAGGGAACTGCACGCCACAGTCCAAGAGAGCCAAGCAGAGTGGCACATCCACAGTGGGACAGACTCACCTGCTTCTGGATCTGCAGGAATCTTCCACATGTACAGGTTGAAGTCATCAGAGCCTGAGAGGATATACTGTTGGAACAAAAGAGACACTGTATATACTATTTTATAACTGGAGAGATAATGATTCAATTACATATATAATACAACACATACTAAATAACTTTGTGATATACCTATATCATTCTGTAAAGAGAAATTTTATTTAAAACAGGGCCAATGAGATGTCTCAGTGGACAAAAGCAATTGCTGTGTAAGCCTGATAACCTGAGTTTGATCCTTAGATCTTACAGTGGAGGGCAAGAACAGGTCAACTGCACTGTGCATGTAACAGGGGTTACTGTTTCACTGTTTCTCTCTCTCTCTCTCTCTCTCTCTCTCTCTCTCTCTCTCTCTCTCTCTCTCTCTCACACACACACACACACACACACACACTTTTAAAAAACAGTATAAACTGTCATATATTGAAGGTGTCACAAAGCAAACAGCCTAGTACAAATATTTACAGATCACACGGTAGAGAAAAAAACCCCAGGATCTTCATAGAGATCATTAACACCTCTATGATCTATTGATCTATTGATCACTTAGGTCAAGCATCCTAAATATCACTGTATCCTCCTGACATCCTGGAGCAGCAAGCTGCCCTCAACCCAGACATGACTTAGTGCCAAGGACATAACATTGTTTTTAATGTAGCGATTTCCAATTGTCTAGTCTGAAAGGGGTCATGATTGCTAGATCTAACTAACTAATTAGACTCATAAACATATTGAGTGCATCTTTGACCCTCATGACTTTCTTTGAAGCTAGCCTAGTGCTCCCACTGATCCTGTCTCAGTTCTTCTGGGAATTGCCAAGCCTGTATTTTCTTAATGGAACCTAGCAACTTGTAACCTACATGTTTTACAACACTGCCTATTTGATTTAAGTCCCTGAGAATCCAGGTGTTACTTTACATGCCTTTGTAAGCAACAGAGTAGCTGGCATACCAGCTGAACTGAGTTAGCATGTAGTGAGTAAATCTTTTCTGTTAATCTTGTGAAATTCCTGGGTTACTGAACTCCAACTTCCTAACTGCAAGAAACTTTTCGATTGAAGTATAACATGTCACCTTTGAGTTTCCTAGTCAAGCAAGTTTACATAGGCATTTGTCAGCCACTTAGGTGATAGATTAGGGTCTCGTCTGGGTTCCACCACTCATTCTTGGAGAACAACCAATCTGGCTCTCCCCTCTTATTTAGCAGATGAAGGTGCCCTGACTCTTGAGGAAAGCATAGCTTCACTGTAAATGCCCTACCTTCGCCTTTCACTTATGCTCCTCAAGGTTTTTGAAGGCTAGTAAATGACTTTTTAAAAACCATAATAAGAGTGGGGACAAAATCAGCGTTAGCACTAGGTTAGCTTCAGAGAAAGTCATGAGGGCCAAAGACACAGAGATGGTTCTCCTGTAGCCTGTGGGTTCAACCGGTGTAGCTCCTTATCCCTTCTGCCTGATTGCTGATTGCCAGGCTCCACATCTCTTTGCCAAAGGCTTTCAGCCATCAACTGAAAACTAAGGAGAGCAGGCTTGTGCGCAGGGCAGCTTCCTGTGCTGACAGAAGAACCTGGATGCTGAGGTTTGTGCTTTACAGCTTCCCCCTCACACTTCTTTGCTCTTGCTTACTGCATTTCCAAAGAGTGAGTTACACCTAAAAATTGAACTTCTATAAGACAGAGGGGGAGGGATCCAGAACATAAAAGAATAATCTACAGAATCATCTAAGAATTACATGCATGTATATACGTATGCATCGAATAAAACTCACCAGTCAACATCTCATTGTTCCACATTCTGCTTAAAAGACACTGTAAACCTGATATCGAATTCCTGCTTCCTTCCTTCCTTCCCCAAACTAAATAAACAACAACAACAAAAATGCATACTAAAAAAGGTACTGAAAAGCTTTGCTTATTGGAGATCTTACTTTACTGAAGCATCGGTATTTTGCTACTTGCTTAGTACTCACTGGGCAGAGCCTGGGAATGCTAAAGGAACCACCCAGACAGAACGCTGACTCAGAAGACAACCTTAGAAGGAAGAAAATGCTCCCACAGAGTTAAGCCTGTTAAGCTTTAATATGGTAACTCCTCAAACACACAGAAAATGCTTGGAATGCTTTAAATGCTTTTGGGGTTAAGGCAAGTCCTGATAGCCTTAAAACCTCTCTGCCTTCTACCAGGACAGAACTGCTTGGGATAATTTCTTGGGGGGGGGGGGTGCGACCCACTGACGTCTAGTCAGACTGAGGAAATGCTCACCAACACTAGAATTACAAGATGCCCTGAGGAATTATTTATGTCATTTAGTGGTTGTCTGTTGGACTCCTGCCAACATTAACAGTTGGCTGCCTGGGATACTGTTAACTGGGAGAGTCTGAAATAAAAATGAGTTCATTCTTTTATTCTTTAAACAAATATTTACTGAGTGTCTACTATGTGCTGAGCACTGCTCCAGGGAAGGAAATACAAAACTGGCCAAGAGAGACCTTGTCCCTACCCTCTTGGAACTATCATCTTATATAACATGGAAAAGGGGAACAAAGCTAGGAATAAGAAACACATCCATGATGTTCCCAGGGTGGGTAAACACTAGAAGGAAAGCGAGTCATCTGGGTAGAGAAGTTAGGGAGTGGTGGGGTGGCTGGTTTCCATTTTATGCAGGGTGCTCACAGAAGGCCTCTCTGATAAAATGGCATTGTGAGCAAAGCTCTGAAGGAGATGAAGGAGCAAATTATGTGGATATCTGGGAGAAGACTATTCCAGAAAAGGGCAGAGAATTCTGGAATATTTCAAAATATAAATTAGCAAACTGTGTGTAAAGTCTCAAACCAGTAATCCAAGTGTTCAGAGGGTTTTGGGGCAAAGAGCTGAATGAGGAAGATCCTAGACATAAGAGTTCCAGATCAGCCTCGGCTACATAGTAAGATCCTGTCATAAAACAAATAAATAATAAGTAGAACAAATTAGGTAGCCAGTGAACCTGGGGCTCCACGCATGCTGAATGTGCCCTCTACCACTCAATCCTTTCCCAGCTTCTTAAAAACATTGTCTGGAGACTGGTCTTACTAGCTTTGCCCACGCTGGCCCTGAACTTGTGATCACAGGCCTTTGTCATCAGGCCCTGCTTTTTTCCAAAGCTGTGCAGAAGATTATTTCAAGTGGGCCTGGTGTAGAGAGGCATTTAATATTGCTACAGAAAGAATGTCCTTTCCTAAGGTTGCCTCCTAGGACTGGGATGGTTGAAGCCTCAGATTGAATGAGGCCTGGCAAATGGTTAGTGCTCAAGGCACCAAGTCCTGGTAGGCTCTCTTAAGAGCATTCTGCTTTGGGGTTCAATGGAAACTGAACAAGAAACAAAGACAGAAGAGCTCTAATGCCAGTCACTACCAAGAGAAAGCTACAGTACATGATCTCATTAATATTCATAAACTATAATAATCACTTGGACTAAAGAATAAAGCAAATTCTTAAGTAGTGAAAACAGGCATAATTTCTCCTTTCTCTTGGTATCTCTTTTTCCATGATGCGGGGACTGAAGACTGGGCCACCATGATCCAGTTTTCCACATGGGTTCTAGAGCGTGCTGGGGGTCGGGTGGGGTTGTTGGAATTGGGTCCTCATACTTTACCAACCCAGTTATCTTTCCAGCTCTAATAGCCTCCCTTTATATTGATACCTAATTTCAATTGGGCTTTTAAAAATTATTTTGGTTTGGTTAAATTTTAAGAAAGCATCTTAGACAGCCCAGGCTGGCCTTGCACCCCGATCTCTGACTTTGTTTAGCATCTCCCTTTCCCCTTGACCATCCTCTGCCTCTGCCTCTTTCTCACCTCCACCTCTCTTCATCTGCCGTTTCTCTCCCTCCCTCCTTCCCTACCTCTGATTGAGACAGTATCTCACTATTAGTCGAGACAGGCTTACAACTCTCAGATCTTCTGCCTCAGCCCTCTTTGTAAAACTTCACAGTAATCTGTGGGATTTTCCCACAGTGATGTTTGGTTCTTTATTTGAGTGTGTGTGTGCTGTGCATGTGTCTACCTGTGTCATGGAAGACATGTGAAACTCAGAAGACAACTTTTGGGAGTTAGCTCTCTTCTACCATGTGGATCAAAGGTTGGCAGGCTTGGTAAGTTATGTCACCAGCCCCACAGTGATGTTTTAAATGTGAACATCATAAAGGGGAACAGAGATGTTAAACATAAGAATCTGAGGTAACTACTCTGGTAATAATCTTACTGTTATCTGTGCCCTTGACCTTTGGATAAAAGGAGTTCTCTGGGTACAAATGCACAGGTACTGTTTGAAATTAGGTGTCAGACTGGGTGTCAGGTATATGCCTCTGACCACAGCACTTTGGGGAACCAGACAGGAAAACTGATGTTCCAGGACAGTCTGGGCTATACAGTAGAACTGTCTCAAAATGGAATGAGAGGAGAGGAGAAAGGAGAAGTGTGAAAAAAAAATAAAGGGGTATTTCTTCCAGCCAGACAGATACATGACAGTGAAGGATTGGTCATTTCTAAGGTAAATTTTTTATTTAGCCTCATTCTAAACAAACTAAAAATTGGCATGATTGGCACAGGCCTTTAATTCTAGCATTCGGGAGGCAGAGGCAGGTGGATCTCTGAGTTTGAGGCCTGCCTGGTCTACAGAGAGAGTTCAAAGGGACTATATAGAGACTCTATCTTAAAACAACAGCAAAAAAACAAAATCTCAATTCTTAGGAGCCTATAGCTTGTACGTAGAGTAGAACAAGGAGATGCCAAAGGAGAAAGACTGTTTCAAATACTATTAGGTAGGGAACGGTGTTCTCATTATCAAATACTGGGAGTTGAGGAAACGTTGGAGAATCACATACCTTGGGTCAAAGGAGACAAACTCTGGTTTTTGGGCAAGAATGGTAATAACGATACAAAACTGAACATGGGTTGTATGGTCCAGATTCTCTACAATCTTTTCCAACTATTACCAAAGCTTAACAGCTGGCCATGCGCTGATTCATTTCACTATTCACTAAAAATATAATGGAATTTAACCCAATCCTCTGTCAGTACTGAGGTACTACCGTGATCAAGCAAAGGAGGTCCAACAATCACTCCTTCACAACAGATTTCAAGAACACATAAGAAGAACACCAGAAACAGCTTGACAAAAAGATTACCCCACAGGCAGTGGTACAGGCTTATTTGTCCCGATTCTCTGTCAACTCACTAACGTATATAGAAACAGTCATTGGGGAACACTCTTTACTCTCTGGTGCTGTGATAAAACCCAGTATTTGCTCTAACAACTCTTGCCCATTTCTTCATCTCTCTCTTTTAAATTAAAAAGAAAATTTAAATTATGTGTATTTGTGAGTGTAGGTACATGGAGAGGCCAGAGGAGTCTCCTTAGAGCTGTAGTTAGTTACAGATGGTTATGAGCTGCCTGATGTTGATGCTGGGAATTGAACTCAGATCTTCAGGAAGAACAAACTGTGCCATTTCTCCAGTCCCGACTTTTTCATCTTTCTTTTTTTAAAAAAATTAAAAATGTATTTTATGTGTACAAATGTTTTACCTACATGTATGTAAGTGCACCATGTACATGCATCAAATCCCCTGAAACTGGAGCTGCAGATGGTTTTGAGCCACCACATGAGTGTTGGGACTCGAACCTGGGTCCTCAGAAAGAGCAACAAGTACTCTTAACCACTAAGTCATTTGTGATGGTTTAAACAAGAACAGTCCCTATAGGCTCGTATTCTTGAATACTTGGTCTCCAATTGGTAGAACTATTTAGAAAGGACTAAGAAGTGTGGTCCTGGACTGGCTCAACAGTTAACAGCACTGCCTGCTCTTCCAGAGATTTTGAGTTCAATTCCCAGCAATCACATGGTGGTTCACAACCATATGCAGTGAGATCTGGTGCCCTCTTCACACATACAGGCATATAAGTAGGCACTGCATAAATAATAAATAAACCTTAAAAAAACACACAAAGAGGTGTGGCCTTTTGGAAGGAAGTGTGGGTTTGTTTGTTCTCCGCCCCCCATCACTACCTGTGAGCTCTCAGCTGTTCTCAGCTGTTCCTTCATAACACCATTATGAACCTTAACCATGTGAAACTGTAAGTCAAATTCATTTCTTTTAGAAGTTTTCTTAGTTATGATGATTCAGCACAGCAACAGACAAGTAACTAAACACCATCCCTTCCAGTGCCCTTCTTTATCTCTTAAATAACAACTTTCTCTAGAAATTTCTTTCTATTTGCAAGGTACTTATACTATCTTAGATGCTCAAACAGGAATCACCCAAGACAAACGCACACACACACACTTTAGTGACTTAAAGTTCAAATAAAGATCTAAATCAGACCTACTACAGAAAACATTATTTCACAGTACTATCTGGAGTACAGGCAAATTACTAGCAGCAACACTTTAAGTTTTATATGATTTTAGAAATATTGTTATCAACAAAAAATAATCTATCCAAGTTAAAAGGAAAAGAGATCAAGAGACAAGTCATGCACTAGACAGTCCCGTTAATACTCAAAATAGGTCTCAACAGGCCTTTTAGTAAGAGGAAAATCTCTTGTTGCTCTCAACAGCTACATGGATGGATGGAAAGACAAGCACACACAACTGTGTGTGTGTGTGTGTGGTATGCATGTCTGCATAGCTTTCAATATTCCCCACCATCTACTGAAGGAAATATATCAATCAATTACTACTCATTGTGAGTTGATCAACTTAGAGTTCTCTCCAAAGGCTCCTTCAACAATAATTGATTAATTATTCTCCAGTAAATGGCATGTCTGTCTAATTAACTGTATTGACTAGGCTAGAAAAACCAGATGGCTCTTTTGCCAGGATCCATAATAGAAGAGAAATAACAATTTTATTTAATTAAACATAGCTCTTTAGTTTCCCTGACCTTTGTTAGCAGGGGAAAAGAATAAGATAGCACAACTTGTGGCACACTCCATTAGAGATCATTTCTAGAGAAGGGTTCACTACTTGTGTAAATACATGTCTGATTATACCATTTATTTATACTAGTACCTGCCACAAATATTATCTAAAGCATTAAAGAAAATTTCTCTGGAAATGGGCAAGTGAGAGACTTAACTGGTGATAAGACAAATAGAATTGCGTTGGCTCTTAATGAAAACATACACATATGCACACCGAGAGGATGAGAGCATACACACATGCACACCCAGGGGATGAGAGCATATGCATATGCACACCGAGAGGATGAGAGCATACACACATGCACACCCAGGGGATGAGAGCATACACACATGCACACCCAGGGGATGAGAGCATACACACATGCACACCCAGGGGATGAGAGCATACATGTATGTACACCTAGGGGATGAGTACATACACGTATGCATACCCAGAGGATGAACGCATATGCATATTCACACCCAGAGGAGGAGCTTATATACATATTCATACGCTAAGAATAATAGTTTTGGCTGGGTGGTGGTGGTGCACACCTTTAATCCCAGCACTAGGGAGGGGGAGGCAGAGACACAGGCAGGTGGATCTCTGAGAGTCTGAGGTCAATCTGGTTTACAGAGTGAGTTCCAGAACTGGCTCCACAGCTACTGAGAAACCTTGTCTTGAAAACCCAATAATAATAATAATTAATAATAATAGTTTCACATGTGAAATTATGTTATTTTCGTTGTTTTGGATCACTTGCCATTTCAGCTCTATTAAACTCCTGGAATTCTTTGGTTTATTAATAACCAAACTTTATGAGGTCTAAGTAGGAAAAATTATGTTAATAAAGAAATATTCCATAACAGCAGCTAATAATATTCAAATAATCAGTAGGGAAGAAAACTTTTATAAAAAGTACTGTCTGTATCAGCAGCAGCTGCTATAAGCAAGAAGCTTGCTTTATTTGAAGACAAGAATTTGTGTAAATTGATTTTGGAAATCCAGGTTTGGGCAGAAGCAGAATTATTCAAATGGCATCAGTACCCAGTCTTTCCCCCACTAGCCACAGTTTTGACAGCCGGGGACTGGATTCTTTCCCTCACTCCAGCCCAACGATACTCATTATTCAAGTAAGGCTCTAAGCATTCTCAAGAAGATGAATCTCCCTTTTCTCCAAAGCTTGATGAAGCTGGAAAAAGAGGCAAAGCTATTGACTGATTGAGTCATATGCTGAAGGAGACTGGCAGGCAGAGCGGGAGCAGTATGACCTATCCTGCTTCATTAGTGTCTGTCCATACTCCTAGCTAAGGTTGTGCTTAAAGAACTGTCAGGTCGTGTTACCAGACCGCAATTCCACTTATCCCTAACCTAAGAACAAATCCAGATTACCTTGTGTTCTTTTTCAGTCAAACAGTTATTAATTAGACCACTTCTAGAGAGCTTTCCCTGATTTCTAAGTTCTTAACTGAATCAGCAAATGTTCTACAGGATGAACCTCTGTTCAATGTTGGTAATAGCTGAGCACCCAGATCCCAGAGGTCCAGGAAACCCTTATTATTATCTGCAACATTATGTGGTTATATATACTTTGGTGGGCGGGGAGGGGGGGGTGTTCTGTGTACCCTTAGCTATCCTGGAACTCTGTAGACCAGGTTGGCCTCAAACTCAGAGGTCAGTACTCTGTCATGAGCTGGGGTTTACGGCATGCTCCACTATAGCCCGTCTATATGCACTTTCTGACAGTGTTCATGGCTCTCAGATTTTCAAAATGGCTCAAGGTTTAAAAGAATTCAAAACAGCTGATTTAATAAACAAGTTCTCTTCAATCTACCTCCCCACCTTGGTACTGAGGGTCAAATCTTAAAACCTTACATGTGAAAGGCAAGCATGCCATCACTGAGCTACATCCCTTCCTAGTCCTCCTTTAACTTTTTATTTAGGGATGGTAGAATCCTCCTGCCTCAGCTTCTATAGCAACTAGGACTACAGGTCTGCAACTGGCTAAAACAAAATCCTCTAAAATATTCACTAACAGGACATGGTGGCACATGCCTCTGACAGAGGTAAATGGATCTCCATGAGTTCGAGGCTAGCCTAGTCTATGTATCCAGTTCCAGGTCTGCCAGGGCTTCACAGTAAGAACATGTCTCAAAAAAACAAAACAAATAAACAAATAAAATATCTACTCCCAAGTGTCTGGGGAGATGGTCCAGAGGGTGAAAGCACTTGCATGCTTGCAGGTGCCCAGACCCCACATAAGAGTCACCTCTATTCTGGGCATGCCCCTAGAGGGCAAAAGGAAGGGCAAGGGAGCCTCCCATTTCACACTTACACAGAAGAGGAAATCCCATCTCAAACAAGGAGGGAAGGTGAAGAACGACACTTGGAGGCTGTCCTCCGCATAAGTGCTGTGGCACACGGACACACACATAAAAACAAAATTTCCTTTAAAACTTCACTCCCTAAATAGTACAAACAGGGAATTCATTAACCATACGCTCTGCAGCTCTTCCTCATTGACCCATGAGATCTTAGCAACACAGGAGGCAACATGACTGAGAAAAGGCGACAATCACAGGAAAGGAAGTGACTTTAATCCTGGGTTAGTCCTACACTGCCAGCCATTACAAATCACTCTTGGCCTCACTTTCAAGGAGGATGAAACCAATGCTACCTAGAGGTCACTATGTGAATTCAAATACAAGAGAAAAAACAGGAAGCAAGGAGGTGGAAAAAATTAGCCAAATCACACAAATCAAAGGATGGAACCTAAGAGTTAAATTTTCCTGTAGAAAAAGTCCTATTTTTATTTCCTATGAAGAAGAACATATCACATGTGGGGTCAAATGAGTGTGTGTGCTGGGAGGAATAGGGGACAGAGTCATAGAAAGTAGAGCTACAGTGTACAGGGTGGTTCTCCAGTCTGGTGAGTTCTTTACATAGACATCCTTGCCATCCATCCTACACGCACTACACCAACAGAGAGAGGGTGAGCAGTGATGTCATGTCTGAAGTCAGGTCACAAATTTATGGTCATTTTGTTGGGCTCATGGGGTACAAAGACAACTCTTTGGAAGAGGAGGGCAAACAATTTCATCGCCATGATTTTGGGTGCCCCTGCCAACTGTTAAATCCACAAGAAAGAGATCCCAATGCTCTGTTCCCTTGCTGTTCAGCCTTTTCAGAACACGTGCCTATATTCCCCATTCCTCTGACAGCAAGATAGAGACAAGCCGGCTTAGCCATTAATTGAGACTAAGAAGTTCTTAAATAATCAGCATATGGATTTCCAGGTACCCAAGCTGTTCAGGAAAGCTGGACTCAGGCTCGGACAAGCGTCATTTAAAGAAATGTTCAAAAGAAAGCAATAAAAGGCAAGTGGTGCCCAAGTGTGCGCCAGCAGAGCCAGCATGTGAAGTACAAACATTCTCTTAACCCTGGGTACACATGGGACTATAGAGCTTAGAACAGAATGTAGCCAGTCCATCTTCAGGAAAGAAACAACAAAATGTAAGGATTTGTGAAGAAGAGAGAACTTCTGAGCTCGGGTGACTCCTAGGGGAGGATGCTGTTTAGCTGCAAGGTCACTCACTAGACCCTAAGACTAGGTGTACTTGCTGAAAATCAAGTCCAAAAATGGGGCTGTCAGCCTGTGCCTATAGATAACCTGTGCTGCTCAAGGGAGGATGCTGAGGCTGGGGGATCATTTTAGGCCAAAAGTTCATGGGCACAACACAGTGTTGATAAGTTTACTTAACTATGTAAAGATTCGTTCCATTTGTTTATGCTGCATTTAGCGATGTAAAGATGTGTTGCTTTGCCTGCCTAAGGCATTTGATTGGTCTAATAAAAAAAGCTGAACAGCCAATAGCTGGGCAGTAAAGAAACAGGTGGGACTGGTGGGTAGACAGAATAAATAGGAGGAGGAACCTAGACTTGACGAAGAGGAGAGAGAATGAGAGAGAAAGAAAGAGACACACCCAGGGCCAGTCAGTCAGGCAGCCACCAGTCAGCCAGACAAGGAGTAGGACACACAGAATGAAAGAAAAATAAAAAACCCCAAGATGAAGAAAAACAGGCTAAATTACGTTATAACAGCTAGTGGGATAAGCATAAGATAAGGTCAAACATTCACAACTAATCATAAGTCTTTGTGCCATGATATAGAAGTTGGTTAGTGGCCAAAAGAAAGCCTGCTACAACACAGTGAGACTGTGTCAAAAACAAAAACAAAAAAACCTCAAATTTTTTCTTAGGGTTTTGCTTCTAGTGATATCCAGCAAACTAAATGCTACTGTAACCTAATCTAGCAGTAAATATTATTAAATTTGGATATTTCAAGTACACCACAGATAAACAAACCATGCATTTGTAGCCTAAAGCAGGGAAGTCAGACTATATACACAGCTTGGAATGAAAATCAAACTATGCAAGGTCATGTGAACTGGTCCACCATAACATTTACTGGCGCATAATAAATGTTCACCAAACATCTATTTTATTAAAATTAAAAGGTATAAAGCTAGGAAATGTTGTTTTCACTCACCCATTAATCAGACAGACCATGGAGCCAAACATGAGATAAAATACACAATGGAGTTTGGCACAGAGATCTCATGGTGGCCCACATCAGAACACAGATAATACACAGATTTGCTCTACCACTACAATGAGGTATCGGCTCACTATAGTAACTAAAAACAGTATTTCTAAAGAAAATCTACCTTTGTTTTGGCAGCACAGGCTGCCATGGCAGTGATGGACCAAACAGTGGAAGCTATCCTACTTTGACAGAACACAGGCTTTCCACTTAGCTAGCTTCCACTGCTCCTTAATGTACACTCCAGACACTAATTTTTACAGTCTGTCTTACTTCTAAGAGCCTGAGTTCTAGTCTTCACTCAATCGTAGCACAAATGTTAGTTGTAGGCACACATGTGGCGATTTGGGCACCTTACCTTTCTGAACCTCAGCTTTCTCAAAAGGAAGAGCTGGTTCAGAACGGTCCCTGAAAGCTCGTGGTTAGAGCTCAGAAGACACGAAATGGGCTCAGCATCATTTCATACTTTATTTCATGAGCCTAATTTTTCAAAATATTAATTTCATTCTGAGGCAAATGGACTACCTAGTGAACCTAGGATGGTAAAAAAAAAATAAAAATAAGTTCAGGCCTTCTGGCACAATATCTGGATCCATTCACGGGGCCTGACTAATCTCCTTGTAATTAAAAGCTAGGAGGCTGTCTCAGATGGATGTTCATCCATTCCTATTATGGAAATTCTCAAATTCCTCCCTGGGATGATTACCCAGCCTGTGACTAAATGAAGAGTGCACAGCACAGAGCCCCAGGCTGCAGGGGTTTTCAGAGTATAGACATAGGAATGATGTCAACATAAATATGGATGCAGTGGCAAACGCCTATAATCCTACCCACTTAGAAGGCCGAGACATGATTGCACGTTTGAGGCCAATATATTGAGACCCTGTCCCAAACAACTTAAAAATAGCAAAAAAGAACCTGTTTGGACTAGTAAAAAACAAAAACAAAAACTCCCAGTTGTACAGATCGCAGTGAACTGGCTGCTGCTGAGTAAGCCTTGACTGTGGAAGGCAGAGCCTATGAATCACCTTTGAGATGCATGTTCCAAGACTAGGACAGTAAGTCTGTTTGGCACTTAAAACTGTTTGCACACTTAAAACTATAAGCTTAGTTGGCGACTTTCACTGAATTCATTCTAATCAAGGCCTTTAAAATTTGACCAGGAGAAATGATTATCAATCCTGATTTACAGTTGTTGAAGCTTTCTGTCTAGAGTGCTATAATACCATATATTGATCAAAGTACTCAAGAGTCATTCCGGCAAGCATTTATTGTGCTCTTACTACATCCTAGGGCTTGGAGACGAAACAGTGATGGGCTAGCTATGTTCTTAGTCCCTAAGGAGTGAGCAGATATCAAATACAAATCGATTTCCTAATCCACTGGGTCAGACATCTCTGATAATCTGCAAGGGGGATACAAGTAGATTGAAGACTTATTCAAGGCCAGAGTCAATAACTCTTGTATCCTATTCATGCTAGAAAAACCATTTACTGTAACCAAAAAGCAATGCAATTTCTCAAAGACACTATAATGTCTCTATATAAATTCCCACTAGAATAAAAGTCATAAATAATCTTATGTCAAATCTGAATAGAGAAAAATCAAAAGGCACTCAACGCTTTTTATCATTATATATTAATCTATAAGGCAAAACCCAGTCTTACGTTGAAAACACTTTACATGGCTCTGCTCCGGCAAAACCCACCCAAGTGTCTCTGGGCATGCTGGGTATTTACGATCTACCAGATCATAGTTTCCCAATCAGGGAACACGTACCCCTTTAAAGGGGCATTCGGCAATGTCTGGCCATTTTTTGTTTCTTAGGAAGACAAATAAGGATGACATTATTGGCAACTATTGAGGAGAGGCCAGGGATACTGCTACCCATCTCACAAAGCACAGAACAAACCATCATAGCAAAGACTCATCAGACCAAATACTCATAGTGCTAAGATTGAGACCATGGTCTTACATGCTCTACATTGCAGCAGAGGCCTTTGATGTGGGTGTTTTAAGGATACCATAAAGATAGGCTTCGGACGCTGATGTAGTCTGAAGAAAACGTAACATCTACATTTTTTAAACCTATTTCATCTTCAGCCTATTTTCTTGGCAGTAAGAGAAGAAGCTATTACATTTACTACATGTCCATATTCATCAATGAGAAAAGAATTCCATGCATAATAGGTTAAAAGATGATGGAAAACGATTAACAAAAACAACGAACAAAAGAAAAAGGGAAGAGGAGGCCTGGTTGGCATTTCCACAGTAACACAAACCAAATCAGCCATTCTATATAACAGAAAGCTGAATCTGATCACTTAACCTCTAGAACATGACTTTTCTTTCCACTCAAGAGAAAACTTGTGTCTGAGGGTGTGGCTCATAGAGTACTTCCCTAGCACACACAAAGCCTGGGTTCAACCTCAAGAACAGCATTAATTATGCTTGGTGACTTATACCTATAACCTTAACATGTGACTCAGGAAGTGAGGAAAGAGAATTAGCAAGTCGAAGGTTTTTCAGCTACATGCTGAGTTCTAGGTCAATCCGAGCTACATGAAAGCCCACCTCAAAAACAAACAAACAAGAGGAGAGCTGGAGACATGGTCAAGAGCATTTGCTACTTTTCGCAAAGGACCAGGGTTTAGTTCCCAGCATCCACATAGTGACTTACAACTACCTATTAACTCTAGTTCCAGAGAATCCAAAGCCCTCTTCTAGCCTCTGTAGGCTCAAACATGCAAATGGTGCCCATATACTCATATTCATACACACACACACACACACACACACACACACACACACACACACACACACACACACATTTTTTTTTGAAGTCTATAATACCCCACAGGCAAATAAAAACAAAATCATTTAGGTTCTGTGGCCTTCCCTAGGAGACAACCCTTATCTAACTGAGGCCATCTAGTGGTGCTCAATGAGGATCTTAAATTAAGTAGGCCCTAGGAGTCAAACTGAGAATAAACCCTAAATTTGGATATCTATTCTCTACCTATAAAAGGTGACTATTTTAGCCGGGGCGGCGGGGGGGGGGGGGGCAGTGGTGCATGCCTTTAATCCCAGCACTCAGGAGGCAGAAACAGGCGGATCTCTGTGAGCTTGACTGTGAGCCAGCCTCGTCTACAGAGTGAGTTCCAGGACAGCTGGACTGCACTGAGAAACCCTGTCTTGAAAAACAAAACAACAACAACAACAAAAACAAAAAATAAAATCAGGGTCTTTGGAGAGTCTCAAAGAATTTTTCCTTTTTTGCCTCTTTCCAAAAGGAAACAAACAAATATTTCTTAAGAGATGAGGGAGACTTTAGTTAATTGATTAATTAATTTGGGACAGTCTCACTGTGTAGACCTGGTTGGTGTGGAACACACTATATAGATAAACGGATGACTTCAAACCCACAGAGATTCATCTACCTCTGCCTCTCGATTACTGGTAGTAACGGTGTGTGCCACCATGCCCAACTGCCTCTGTCAAATTTAATGTCAAAATTTGACATAGATGATGGGTCCACAGCATTAATAAAAAACTAACATTTCTTTTTCCCCCTATCTGGATGTAAGGCAACAATAAGATTCATTATCCTTGAAAAGAAAAGGCTGTATTTCTGAAGAATCACCAGCATTAGATTCTTTATATGTCTTTACTCAGCTCAATTACTGAGGCCAATCCAAGTGATGACTGACAATTACTTCACAATTTCTATGGCTCAGATAGATATAAGTGTGCCGAGTCCATTATTAAACTGCCACCTTTTAAACTTATTTATGTGTCCATTTATGTTTTTATGCATGATGCATGTGCGTGAGTACTCTCAGAAGTGAGAAGAAGACATAGGACCCACTGGAGCTATAGGTGGTTGTGAGCTGCCTGATGTGGGTGTTGTGCAAACAGTAAATACTTTTAACCCCTAAGGCCATTCCTCCTGCCCCTAAACTGTCTCCATTAAATCATCAGTATCTCTAGTCCCAGCAACTCAGAAAAGACTTGAACACACAGCTAGGGCTGGTCAATCCTAATTAGAATGCTGGTTCTTTCTCAAACAAGGCTGCTGAGGCCATTTCATTCAAGAAAATGACGCCATTCAAGAATCCTTTCAAGATACATGGTTCTGGGACAGCACGTGTTATGGAAATGCCTTCCACTGGCAGGTTACTGTGCCACAGCTCTCTTCCTTTCAGAATGGCACATTCTTAAAATTCAACAGAGCTGGTTGCTTAGAATCATGTAGCTAGCCTTGGTTTACAGGATGTGCCTTGAATGAGTGTACCCTTGGCATCCTGGATGAAGACAGTCACTGTGAGACAAAAATATCAGAATCAGGGGCTGACGAGAATACTCATCGGTTGGGAGCACTGATTGCTCTTCCAGAGGACCCAGGTTCAATTCCCCAGCACTCACATGGCAGCTTACAACTGTCTGTAATTCTAGTTCCATGAAATCCAATACCCTTACAGACATACATGCACGCAAAATACATTTAAAAATATATATTTATATAATCTTGACACCCCCCCCCCTTGTTCATATGATCCCTCCCTCTCTCTCTTCAACTGAACTCCATCCAGGAGCTCAGCCCAGTGTTTGACTGTGGATGACTGCATCTGCTTCCATCATTTACTAGATGTAGGTTCTATGACAATTAGGGTAGTCACGAATCTGATTACAGGGGAAGGCCAGTTCAGGCATTCTCTCCACTATTGCTAGGAGTCTTAGCTGGGGTAATCCTTGTGGATTCCTGGGAAGTTCCCTAGCACCAGGTTTCTCCCTAACCCCATAATGGCTCCCTATATCAAGATATCTCACTGCTTTCGCTCTCCATACCTCTCCCAACTCGGCCATCTTGAACCAGAGCTAATGGGAACTCACAGACTCTGGACTGACAACATCTGGGGAACCTGCATGGGACAGAACCAGGCCCTCTGAATGTGGTTGATAGTTATGTGGCTTGATCTGCTGGAGAGGAGATAGCTGGCAATGGAACCAGGACTTATCCTGGGTACATGAACTGGCTTTTTGGAGCCCATTCCCATGGTGGGATACCTTGCCCAGCCTGATGCAAGGGGGAGGGACTTGGTACGCCAGACTTTGTTGTCACCCCGGGGGGGGGGGAGGTCTTACCCCCTCTGAGAAGTGGAATGGAAAGGGTGGGATGGAGAAGCAGGAGGAGGCAGAGAAGGGAAACTAGAGTTGATATGTAAAGTGAAAAAAGTTTAAAAGAAAAAAAAGAAAAAATACACATCAACAGTTCTACTTCATGTGGTACAAAAGAGAAACTGAGAGTAATACAGTAAGACATGGGGATGGAGAAGGCCAAGGCACCCACCTGGTCACGATCCCCTGCAAAACAGCAGCTCTTCATAGTGCATGAGTTGAAGTAACCCTGATTGTCAAACTGGAACACCGGCAGGCGGGAGTGGATGTCATAGAGGACAGGGGGCAGGCGCCGCCGCAGGGCCAGGAGTTGGGTCCCATTGCTGTTGAATCGCACACTCATGGCACTTTGAAGAGACAGGTTGCCACCATAGCGCAGGAGAGAACTGGAAAGCAAAAGCACAAGGATCAAGTCTGAGGCAGTTAGGATAAAAGCCTGTAAAACACACTGAATTAGCTTCTTTACATGTGTCCAGGCTATCCTTGTAAGGCTTATATCAGAATTTCAACAAAGGGTATTTAAATGCAAGAGTATCTTCTATTAAAATATAGTAATTATGTTAAGAATGGCTCCTTGAAACTGAGTGGTGGTGACATATGCCTTTAATCCCAGCACTCAGAGGCTGTATCAAACCTGTATCAAAAACAAAACAAGAACAAAAAGAATGGTTCCTTGGAAAAAAGGAAAAAGAACAAAAAGAATGACTTCTTGATTACACTAAAATAAGTTATTTAAAATGTCAGCCTCCCTTTTAATCTCCAAAGGTAAATTTTGAATAATTTTACAAGAAAAGATTACCAAGGGCAAGATGGCTCAGTAGGTAAGGGCACCTGCTACCAAGGCTTTGAACTTCAATTCTGACCTTGGGACCCACAGTGGGAAGAGAACAGACACCTAAAAGCTATCCTTTGACTAACACACACACACACACACACACACACACACACACACACATCACACACACATCCACAAATAAATATTAAAAAATTAATAGAAAAGGTAACACATCTTGAAAAAAGGAGACATTAAAATCATTAGTTATTTTGTTTAACCATGCCCAAACAGAGAAGGGAGTCATGCCCACCCCAACTGTCCAATAATGGATTTTCTTTTGGGGGGGGTGGTTCAAGACAGGGTTTCTTTGTGTAGCCTTGGATATCCTGAAACTCACTCTGTAGACCAGGCTGGTCTTGAACTCAGAGATCCACCTGCTTCTGTCTCCTGAGTACTGAGATTAACTAATAATGGATTTTTAAACAATATATTTCTCTTTTGTATTAGAAGCACAAGAACCATCAGCGTTCCTCTGGGTAATTTTCAATGATTGCACAAGCATAAGAAGTATTTATTTTTCTTTTCAATTTGTTAAAAGATGAACCAGTAAGATGCCTGCTACCCGAGCTCAGTTTCCAGGACGCATGTGGTAGAGGGAGAATTTGCTTCAGCAGAACACACACAATGGCACATGAATCACACTCACATACAATGGCACGTGTCATACTCACACACAATGGCACATGTGTCTCTCTCACACACAGAGTTAAAAAAAAGTTTTTTTGGTTTTTTTTTTTTGACAGGGTCGGGCTGGTGAGCATTGACTGCTCTTCCAGAGGACCCAGGTTCAAGCCCCAGCAGCAACATGGGAAATCACAGCTGTCTGTGACTCCAATTCCAGGGGATCTGACACCCTCATACAGACACACATGCAGGCAAAACACCAATGTACATGAAACCAAACAAACTAAAGAAAACCCAATATGTTTCTAAATGATAAATGACTTTTGATGACAAGGTCCTGACTGACTTGTCAGGTGAGTACCACCACAGCAGGTTCACGTGTGGTGCTGAGGACTGAACTTAGGGCTGCATGCATGCTAGGCAAATGAACTACATACCTAGCCCAGATTCAGATTTTTCTTTTTTTTTTATTAATTTATTTATTAATTATGTATACAGCATTCCTTCCATGTATGACTGCAGGCCAGAAGAGGGCACCAGACCTCATTACAGGTGGTTATGAGCCACCATATGGTTGCTCGGAATTGAACTCAGGACCTTTGGAAGAGCAGGCAATGCTCTTAACCTCTGAGCCATCTCTCCAGCCCCCAGATTCAGATTTTTAAAAAATTTATATTAATTTACTTTATGTATTGTGTATATTTTACCTGCAAATAAGTATGTGTACCTGGTGCCCGTGGAGGTCCTAAGAAGGCTTCAGCCCCACTGAACTGGAGTTACAGACGGCTGTGAACCACCAAGGGGATGTTGGGAATCTAACCCGAGTCCTCTACAAAAGCAGTAAGTGCTCTATGGCTTACTGAGCACCCAAGTGGAAGCTTTTTGGGACAGGAGAGTGATGACAAAGGACAATGAAGATAATCTATGGAAGAGTTGCCCTGAGAACATCAGTGCAGGGTGGCTGCTAACCTCACAATGGTCATAAAAACAACCTGCTAACCCCGCCACAGTCATACCTACTCACCCTCCCACAGCAATCTTCTCACCAAGGGGAGGAATGCTGTGGTGTCCCAGCTGTGTATAGAAAGAAGGCCTGGTTAAAATAGCCTGTAACCCTTCTGGGTCGAATGGATGGAAGGGAGAAAAGACAAAAAACCATCCCAGCATTCCAAGTACCAAGGAGAAGCCTAGAATCCCTCAAGTAAAAAATCCTGCAAAGAAATAAATGATCTTAGAATGTCCTGAATACAAGCTCCACTCACTCAATGATACGGAGAAAGAAAGACTGGACTGTTGGAGCCCAGGCATTTCCTTTACAGGGTGCCCTGGCCACCACAGGCATGTGCAGTTATCTAAACATAAACTCAAAACAACAAGAGGCTTTCAGTCCACAGTCAGCATGGAGCTTGCAAGTAAACCAGCATCTGTGGAACTGAGGGTGGTGGGGGTGAAACAGGACTCACCAGAAACAAGCTTGGCCAGCCCCACCCGCTCAACAGCAAGGTTTGCATGAGCTCAAGTCCCCGACAGGAAGCCGGGGCCTCTGCCAAACCCCTTTCCATCAGTCAAGAGCAATTTTCTCTGTCCCTTCTAGTCAGGCCTGAAGAGGAGCCTGCTCAGCACTGGCCTGTGGGTCTATCCCACTCCAACCCACGCTCCTGACCGGCCATTTGTAATCTGGTTACAGTGCAGGTGTCGGGCTCCAGTGACTTTTCTCCTTCCTGCACTTCTGGGTAGGAACACTCCTCTTTCACACAAAGAGGGCACCTAAACGCCAGCTGTAGTTAAGAGAACAAAATGAGGTTCCCTCCAGAAGAATGGAATAATAACTCCAGACAGTGAGTCTTATAAACAGCTATTCTCAGCAGAAAAGGAGAATGCAGCTGGCCACTCCCTGAGAGAATAAGGAATCATCTATTTTGCCAGGAGAAAAGGCTTAAAGGCAGCTTTCCTTCATAGTCAGGATACAGTCAAGATTCTACAGCTCAGGGCTAGGGTGCTGGCTCAGTAATTAAGAGCATGCACTGCTCTTTCAGAGGACCTGAGTTTGGTTCCCACCACACAGATTGGGGGACTCATAACTACCTTTAACTTCTGTTCTAGGGGACCTAATGCCCTCTGCTGGTTTCCAGAGCAACCCTCCTGCACACACTCTTAAAAATTAAATTAAAAAAAGTTTAAAAGATTCTATGGTTCATAGTTCCAAGTGTAATACACACCAGACAGACAGACAGACAGACAGACAGAGTCATCCAGAGACCAGGCATAACAGCATACACCTATAATTCCAACATTCAGGAGACACAAGGTGAAGGTTAGCATGGGCTATATGCTAAGACCCCAGTAGGGACTAGAGGGAGGATATCTACAACTTTATTTTTTATTGGAAAAAAATTTTGTTTGTTTTTTTGAAACAGAGTCTCTTTACATAGTCCTGGCTGACCTGAAACTCACTATATAGACCTGGCTAGCCTTGAACTCACAGAGATCTGCCTGCCTCTGCCTCTACAGTGCTGGGATTAAAGGTGATCTAGAACTTTTTAAAATGTAGGTTTCCATATGATCCAGCTACGTCACTCTTGGGCACATACCCAAGACTCTACTACAGAGAGATGCACACATCCATGTTCATTGCTGCTCTATTCACAGTAACTGGGAAACGGAGTCAGTCTGGATGGACAACAAAATGTTGTACTTATACACAGTGAAATTTTACTCAGCTGTGAAAGAAACCGAAATTATGAAATTTGCAGGAAAATATTATTCTTAGTGTGGTAACCCAGGCCCCCACATGTTCTCTAGCACATACATTCTAGCTTTGAATTTTTGTTTGTTTGGTTGGTTAGTTGATTGGCTTGGTTTCTTGAGTCAGGGTTTTGGAGACTGTCCTAGAATTCGCTCTGGAGACCAGGCTGGCCTCAAACTCACGGAAATCCAACTGCCTCTACTACCTCCTGAGTGCTGGAATTAAAGGTTTGAGTCACCATCACCCAGTCTAGCTTTGAATTTTTAGATGTGTGTTTAATTTGCAATGCTATAGAGGCCAGTAAGCTAAAAGACTCATGGTCAGGGGCAGGAGGGACTTAGGGCAGCAGAGTGGGTTGGGCAGTCGTGGTGGTGGTGGTGGTGGTAGTACATAAGTGATATGAGTACTGAGGGGTGGGTACCAGGTTCAAAAGTTTAAGCGGGGATGAGGAGGGTGGAGGAAAGGAAGTGTTGAGTGGGAAAGTTAACTAAAACCAAGGATATTTTTAAAAACTATATGGAGAGCTAGAGAGATAGTTCATTCAGCAGGTAAGGTACTTGCCACCAAACCTGACAACTCCATATCCACAACCAGACTCACATGGTAGTAGAGAGAATCAACTTCTAGGAGCTGCCCTCTGAAACATTTGCACTGCGGCATGTGTACACTCACACACATATACATACATAAATGTAATACATATTTTTTTAATTTTTCAAGACAGGGTTTCTCTGTTTAACAGCTCTGGTTGTCCTAGAACTTACTTTGTAGATCAGGCTGGTCTTGAACTAACAAAGATCTACTTGTATCTGCCTCCCTAGTGCTGGGATTAAAGATGTGTGCCACCACTGCCCCCGATAAAATTTTTAAATTTAGAAAATTTGTAAGCTAATTTTAAAAAAATTAAGGAAAAAAATTTGTACCCAGGTCCCCTGCACAGGTGGATAATGCTTGCTTCTAGATTATTAAATAAAAATCCTTCTTTTCCATGGGATACTTCTCTATGGGCTTTTATTGATGGGGAGGCCCCAGAAGAATATACACTATCATCATTGCTCTTGGTTGCCCACCAGAACTAGATGTAAGGTCCTACTGCTGAAGAAACTACATGTTGGTTGCAGCACAGAGTGATCAAGCTTAAACGAAAGTGGAAGCTCCCTCTCTGCTGGCTAGCTTTCATAATGCTGAAAGGCGGGCAGGCTACAGGAGTAGAAAAACCATCCAAGTATCTTTTCCAGCAGGAGACCCTGCATGTTATGGGAGTGGCCAACCACACTCCTACTGAATTTGAGGCCTGCATTCAGAAGAGAGAATCCATCCCTGGTACTATAAACTTGGTAAAAGGACCATGGCCAGGAAGGCCATAGGCTCTAGGGAGGAACATATTATTACTATTGCTTGCTAAATGAATATGTTGCCAAATGGTCATTTAAATATTTATGATTATTAGTTAAATATTTATGATTATAAATGTATGTGTATACTCTCTCTTCTGAGTATACGCATACATACTGGTACTTGCATGTGGGAATTGGTTCTCCTTGTACTATGTGGGTCCTGGGGATTGAATCCAGATCAGCAGGCTTTGCGGAAAGTGATTTTATCCACTGAGCCATCTCGACAGTCCTAAATATTTATGTTTCTATCCATAGGTGAGTGCTGCTCTCAGCCTTGGTCAGCAGCAGTTAATGCAGAGACTCATGACTGGTCAGTGACTATTGTGTGCCCAGCCCTAAACAGGGCATGCCCACCACCCCCTACAAGGCTCGGGGACACTACTGAAGAGGTAACGAAAACAATGTAAAGGGCCAGAGAACAGTGCTTTGATGTGCTCTCCGGAGCACGATGTTGCCACTGTGTATTAACTCACAGCAGCTGTGAGGACCTGCACACGACTGAGCCCATTAACACTCCATCCCCAACTTGACTCCTGGCTACTGGGAGAAGGAATCATTGTTCTCAGTAGTGTAGCCACTGGTAAATTGCTCCCACACCCATGCTTATGTAAGCAACTTTCCCACACTCTTTAATTAAAATCATGACTTTAATCCTAGTGCTTGGGCAGGGATGGGGAATCTCTGCGAGTTTGAGGCCAGCCTAGTTACACTGAGAGCTCCAGGACATCCAGGAGTACACAGTGAGACTGCCTAAGAACACAAGAAAAAGAAAGTAGGAGGGGGGCTTGCTGGGGTGAAAGGGTTTGGTGTCAGTGGGAGAGAAATCAGAGAGGACAACAGAGGGCTGAATATGATCAAAACATAAAATATATCCTATACACATATGAAATTGTCAAAAAGTAAACAAATGTTAGGGTTTTTTTTTTTTTAATGCAGACTTCTCAGAATCATGATTCCATTTTGGAATGGGGATGAGCAAGATGGGGAGAGATGACCAGAGTCTCAATGAAATGCAAACCAAACAATATGGAGAATTTTAAAGCCTCTTGTCTTTCTCCAGAAAATTCCTTTTGACATCACGGTACCACTCCATCAACAATATCTGCAATTTCCATTTCTACCCCAGCCTCCATCCTTAGCATATTTCCCAAAAAAGAAAATTTTCATTGCTCTATGAGGACTGAGTGATTTTCTTTTCTTTTTTTATTTTTTGAGACAGGGTTTCTCTGTGTAGCCCCGGGTGTTATGGAACTCACTTTGTAGACCAGGCTGGTATTGAATTCACATAGATATGATGTGGGATTCCCTTCTGCATGCTGTGAATATGTTTTATTACCATTGGTTAATAAAGAAGCTGCTCTGGCAAGACAGCGTATAGCTAGGTGGGAACTCCAAGCAGAGGGGCAGGGAAAAAGAAGGTGGAGTCAGGCGGACACCAGTAGCCACCAGAGAAGATGTGAGGTATTAAGCCACAAGCCTCGTGGCAAAATACAGAATCGAAATTAGTTAATTAAAATTCTAAGAGCAAGTTAACAACACACCTGAGCTAATAGGCCAAACAGTTTGTAATTAATATTAAACCTCAGAGTGGTTATTTGTGAATTGGCAGGGGGAAGAGAAATCTCCAGTTACATAGATACACTTGCCTCTGCCTACTGGAGTGCTGGAATTCAAGGTATGTGCCACCATACCCAGCAAGAACTGAGTAATTTTATATAAGAATGCCTCTATCCTGACTTGCTCTCAGAAATCCACTCTCATTCTCTCTCTTTCTCTCTCTCTCTCTCTCTCTCTCAAAACAAAGTCTCTCTATATAGCCCTAGGTGTTGTGAAACTCACTGTGTAGATCAGGTTGGCCTCAAACTCACAGAGATTTGCCAGCTTCTGCCCCTCCCCATCAGTGCTAGGATTAAAGGTGTGCATCACCACTGCCCA
Organism: Myodes glareolus; assembly: GCF_982192425.1. Lineage (NCBI taxonomy): Eukaryota > Metazoa > Chordata > Mammalia > Rodentia > Cricetidae > Myodes > Myodes glareolus. Next base: position 45,902,660 of record NC_142036.1, on the reverse strand, counting down.
GATCAAAACACGAATGACAAGGCTGCTGCTGTCTTTACTGTTCTACAACTGGCTGCTGCTGCACATCCAAATGTGAGTGGCATCTGGAAGCATTGGCCAACACGTTAGAATGAGTCAAGTAAAAACATCCCTAAAGGAAGAATAAAAGGTTATTTCCAAAATATTTTCAGCCAGTGACTTGCAACAAGATCACAGTAGGAGGCGATGTAAGGGTCAGCATGCAAAAGACCTTAGACTTAAGGCAGGATGTGAAGAGGACCAGACCTAACAACCCAGACTACTGTAGACTTCTGTAGTTTGCTAGTTGTTAAGAAAATACTCAGCTGGACCTCTTTATTGCTCTAGCAGGATAAAAATACTTGGCCAAGGTCTTGGAAGAAAAAAGAAAACAGGCCAAGGAAGTGATTAGAAATATCACATATAGCTCAGTATTAAGTGTCTTAGTGCTCTATTGTGAAGAGATATCACGGCCATGGCAACCCTTATAAAAGAAAGCATTTAACTGAGGCTGGCTTACAGTTCAGAGGTTTAGTCCATTGTCATCATGGCAGGGAGCATGGTGGGGAGCATGAAGGCATACAGGCAGTCAGGATGCTGGAGAAGCAGTTGAGAATTCTGTATCTGGATCCATAGGCAGCAGGAAGAAAGAGAACCTGGCTTGGGCTTTTGAAAATTTCAAAGCCCACCACCTCTAGTGACACATCCCCCAACAAGGCCACACCTCATTATCTTTTCAAATATTGCCACTCCCTGGTGACCAAGCATTCAAATCTACGAGTCTATGGGGGAGGGGGACATTCTCATTCAAAACCACAATGGGGAACCAAAGAAGCTTCCAAGTATTGACCCCACAAAGTCCAAAATCCATTACCATAAATCAATGGCTAAGTAACTCATCTGATGCTGCCTGATAATGCCAACAAGATTTCCAATGCACACGGCACCAATTTCCCCAGTACGCTGATGTTTGGGTCAAGGCCGTGCTATTCTATATTCTAACTCAGGCATCAGAGCTGGTTCACAGGGAGAAAATATCTCCACATGAGTTTCTGCTTTAGGATGACCTATATGGAACCTGGAGTATTTTGTAATCTCTATAATTCAACATATAGAATACAAAGAATCCTAGAAGACACTAGAAATAGATATAATATCCACTTAATTGTGTTTAGTAACCTGATAAACTCTTAATTATGTCTTTTATATGAGCCGGGAGGGAGCGAAGCAATGAGCCTCTCATTCCATTCCTCTTCTCCCCTCCCTCCTCTTCTCTTCCTTTGCCTCTGTCTCTACTGTTCCACAGAAATGACTGGTGATACATCCCCCCACCCCGGGAAATAGACCTGAACAACTGTGACTGAACAAATTTATGTCTCCTGAACATGATTCACCAAGAGTTTGAGTTCATATTTTGAATAACTGGAAATTTAATTTTACTGAAGGAGTTAATTATATTTCTGACAGATATCTTTGCATAATCAAGTGGAAAATTTATTCCATATGGCGGACTATATGAATGTGTGTGTGTGTGTGTGCGCACATGTGCATGCATGCGTGTGTATGTATATATTTTTAAAAATTTGAGACGTATGTGTGTATTTTTTTAATTGAGACAGGATTTCTCTATGTAATCCTGCCTGTTCTGGAATTTGCTATGTAGACTATTCAACATGAACCTCTCTAGGTAACCAAAGACACCTTCCACTGTTGGAGAAAAGCCAGATGCTAAAATTGCTTATAGAGTATTTACTTAAAACCAGAAGCTCAGAGGTGTCTCTAGACCAGTGGTTCTCAAACTGTGGGTCATGACCCCTTTAGCAAACCTCTATCTCTAAAAATATTTACATTACGATTCATAACAGTTGCAAAATTACAGTTACAAAATAGCAATGAAAATAATTTTATGGTTGGGGTCACAAAGACTGTATTAAAGAGTCACAGCGTTAGAAGCTTGAGAACCACTGCTCTAGACCAACAATTCAATCTCTGGGTACAAATTTCATTAAAGAGTACTTTAACCAGTAACCAGGTGATCCTGATGTTTGATTAACACGAGGTCAGGAGGGCATGTGAGCCTGGAGTCCAACCAAGGAGCAAAACTGGTTTCACAGCGCCACCTTGTGACCTAAAGCTAGAAAGCAATTTTACTAGAATACCTGGTCAGTAACAAAGTCCAACAAAAATGTTTGCATCCTGCCCTGAGGACTTAGTCCTTAGATACAGGACTCTGGCCCATGTTATTACACTTTGAACATACAGACTGCTAGGCTGGAGAGGCTGAGGCAGACGATTAGGCTAATTTTGATCCCACTCCATTCCAAGAACACTGAAAACAAACTAGGTATGCATTCATTCAACATTTACTAAGTTCTATGCTACGCACTAGAGATTAAAGATGACTAGAACATGGTCCTGTCCTTTAAAGTTCACAGAAAAGTACAAGAACTACAGAGCAGGCTAACGTGCCTCTTTCTGGGAAGCAGTCCTTGCACCCTGGAAAGGACAGCAAAGATAGAAACTGGCTTCACTGAAGATAACAGTCACTTAGTATTCAGCGGCAGCAAAAGAAGTGACTGATTCATGCAACATGAATGTAGCAGGTCTTACATGCTCAACAGAGACTCTGAATAAAGAAATCCCTCTTGGAGAAATGGCTTAGTGGGTAAGAGCACTGGCTGCTTTTACAGAGGGCCTGGGTTTGATTTCCAGCATCCACACACACTCCAGTTCCAGGGGATCTGATGCCCATTTCTGGCCTCTACAGGCACTAGGTATGTATTATGACACACATGCAGACAAATAAACATACCTAGAAAATAAAATTTTTACAGAAGAAAAAAAGGACAAATTATCCTGTGTTTGTATGTGGAATACAAACTGCACTGAGAAGGGCAAACTGCTCTTAGGAAGCTTTTGTTTATCTTGTGAAATAGATAATTCATTCAAAAATATTTATATTTTATAGCATCCTACACAATATAGGTTCTGGGAATATTTATACGAACAAAGATAATCCACGCAAGGTATAAGAGAATGGCAAAAAATGCTGTTTAAGGATCTGCACTAAATACAGCAGGTCAAGAGCCAGTGCGGCAGCACTGATGGAAAGAAGGGAATGGCCATGACACGAGGAAAGGGTCTTGTAATTCGAGAGGTTCCAGGAGTAATCAGAAGATGGGTAAAGACAGGAAACTTATGCAGGACTCTTGGATTTCACCCAGAAAAAGACTGTAGAAGAGCAAAGGATAGAATATAGTGCTGGGGGAGAAAGCAGGCTTCTAGCATGTGTTCCAGGGGCGGAACACTTGTATGGTAAAGATGCGTGGGAGAGCAGGACAGCTGAGCCAGGTACGGTGACTCGTGCCTGTAACCCTGGCACTTGGAAGACTGATGCAGCAGGAGGTTGCCAGAAATTAAGGCTATTTCAGGCTCCACAGTGAGACCTTGTCTCAAAATACCAAGAAAATACAAAAGGGGAAGAGAGAAGGGACAGGGACGAGAGGGATGAACAAGGATGGAGGCGTTTGCTAGATGACCTCTGACTAGAGCCAATTGATCTGATAACAATCCTGGTTTTCTGCTATAGTTTCCTACCATGCCATCTAAACTTCTGGGGCCTCCTGAAGTCAGCTCTCTCTATAGAGTTAATGAGGTTGTTAAAAGCACTAGACTTGCAGGAAATAAGAAAAATATTCATAGAAGCAAAATGAGCCATTCATTAATTTTTTCTTTCCTTTTCATTTTTTTAATGGAGGAGTAACTTCACTTGGTTTCCTTTTCGTTTGCTCTTATGATATAGTACATTTAATAAGCAGATACTGAGCAAAATAATAAGGAAAACAATATTTAAGAGTGACGGTTTAAAGAGCTGTATGGAGGTGAACGATCAGACTTAGCCAGCTCTTCTAAGTCAGACAGAGACCTCCATGTTCATGTAGGACTGCTGCTTTCTGCAGACAAAAGACATTTTCTCCTTTGTCTACACGGTTGGTTTTGCAGCTTCCATTTTGGATTCATTTTTGTCAAACTTATTTTACAATACAACATAAGATAGGGATGTACCTCATGGTAGAATGTTTATCGAGTGTGAAGCCCTGGGCTTTGATCCTCTGTACCATACACCTATACATAACAATTAATACAATATAGTACTATGCACTAATAATGATAAATGCATTATTTCCTAAGTATACATACACCAATGAACCATAGCCAGACCAAGAGATGACTTTAGGCTCCATCAATATCCTACCCTAGAGTAACCACTACTCTGACACCTATAATCTGCCTGTCTGTAAACACCACACAGATGGAATCATGGGGGACAGGCTCCTTTGTGGCTGAGTTGTCTTCTTTCACTCAAGATTATAACCATGAGGCTCATCCACATCAGTATGTGGATCAACAGTCTGTTCCCTTCATGGTTTGTCCAATTTTTTTATATGGTTACCACACACTTGGCTTATCCACTTTCCTTCAGTGGATTATTTCAGCTTGTTCCAACTTTTGGCTACTATGGATAAAGCAGCTGGGAATACTCTTGTATTTATCTTCAGCGGAGACACATAATCATATCCCTCAGGTAGAGCTAAGAGTAAGGTTGCTGGGTCCTATGTTTAACCTCAGCAGACATTTATAAAGTTTTCCCTGACAGTTGTACCTATTCAGATCTGTCCAAATTATGATGGCATCCTAGGTTGAACAGCTTTGTCAACAGTATCAATCTTTTCCCACTGTAATCATTCTGAGCATTTTTTAGTTACCTTTTAAGTAAGGAAGCTGCAAAGCTTTAAACTTCAACTTTTCTTCCTTCCTTTTAAATAGTCTCATTAACTCAGGCTGGCCTTGAACCTGCCATTTAGGTGAAGATGACCTTTAACTCCTGATCTTCTTGTTCTATCTCTCAAGTATTGGGTTGCAGTTGTCTGTTTGATTATCTTATTTGATAAAGCATTTCTGCTGATTTTAAAGAATGGAACTTGGAGAGATGGCTCAGTTGTTAAGAGTACTGTCTGCCCTTCCAGAAGACCTTGCTTAGATTCCCAGCACCAACATGTCTGTAACTTCAGTTTCAGGGAGTCCTTCTGAACTCTTGGGCACCAGACACAAACACCCATTCACACTCCTTACAGAATACAAGCAAAATACATTACAGAATATAGGCAAAATACCCATATGCACTCAAAAAATAATAAAAAAGTATAATTACTTAAAAGTGAACTTCTATTTTTTAAAGATTCATAGTTCTTTATATACTCTGTATATGAATTCTTAGTCAATATATATATTACACACATAGTACCTATCTACCTTTTCACAGATGTAATGCTGTCTTTGTTTAACAAAAGTTCTTAATTTTAATAAAATCCAATTTGGTTTTTAGAGACAGGGTTTCTCTGTGTATCTCTGGCTATCCTGGAAATCACTCTGTGACCAGATTGGCCTCAAACTCAGAGATCCACCTGTCTTTGCTTCTCAAATGCTAGAATCAAGAGCATGTGTCAAGCTAGGCACTGTGGTGTACACCTTTAATCCCAGGGCTTGGGAGACAGAGGCTACATAGTGAGTTCCAGAACAGTCAGAGCTACACAGTGAGACCCGGCCTCGAAAACAAAAGCTACACAGTAAGTCCTTGTATTGAACACAAACAAACAAAACAAAACAAAGTGCCTTAGTGTAGGGGCTGAAATATGTAGGCCCATATTCCACATTGTCTGGTGGTCAGAGAATCTGAGCGACTTACAGGCGCAATTTGCACCTTCCACATAGGAATGGATCGCCTGGCTCTTTTGAAGTAAAGCAATCCCAACAGGTGCCACGACATGCTAATGTAATTCTGCTCCTTTCATTATAACTATGAGGTCACTTGGGGGAGAGGTGCTTTCAATCTACTTGACCAAATGGACATAGGTAAGTCATGACTTAAGTCATTCCCCACTACCTAGGAAACAGAATGCTAATGAAGCTTTTTTTACCTTTCCCCTCAGTTTACGTTGATATAAAAGCTGTTTGAAAAATAAACACGGGGGGCTGGAGAGATGGTTCAGAGGTTAAGAGCATTGTCTGCTCTTCCAAAGGTCCTGAGTTCAATTCTCAGCAACCACATGGTGGCTCACAACCATCTGTAATGGGGTCTGGAGCCCTCTTCTGGCCTGCAGGCATACATACAGACAGAATATCGTATACATAATGAATGAATGAATGAAGAAAGAAAGAAAGAAAGAAAAGAAAAGAAAAGAAAAGAAAAGGAAAGAAAAGAAAAATAAACACGGGTGATTTGGGGATTTGAATAATCCCTGAAACTCCCCCCCATTGTGTGAATTGTGTCTTCATTTTTCCCATACCTCTACGCCGGTAAAAAATGGTTTTTTTGTTGTTGTTGTTGGGACCGGTCCCCAACACTTTAGTAACACTTTCTTTTATGAACATTGCTTTTGAAGTACTTTTGAAAAAAATGAAATATGCAAGTGTGAGTATGTAGATGTGTATGGATTCAAGTGCCTGAGGGGCAGAGTGTTCAGCTGCTTAGTTAAGAAATCTGTCCACTTGGCTGGACATGGTTGTACATGCCTTTAATTCCAGCACTTGGAAAGCAGAAGCAGAGGCAGGCACATCTCTGGTCAATATTGTGAATTCCAGGCCAGCCAGAGCAACATAGTAAGACCCTGTTTCAAATTCTTTGTCTACTTTGATAGGGAAAGAGGGATCAGGGCAGTCTCATTCTTTTAAGTTGAAGCAAATACCAAAGGCTTTGATGTTGGATGCCAGGTTTTAACATTTTATATGAGGAACCCTCAAATGCAATATGACAGACATTTCTCGGCTGGCCCAGAAGGCAAGGAGATACATCTATTTCAGTCTCTATTGAAGTAGGATTGACACAGGTCCCAAAGAGCAGACACGTCGACCTAGGCATCCCAAGAGCCAGACCAGGTCCTACGGGGAACTTTCTCTGACAGTGGTGGCCATGCTTGCTCCTGTTACTGTGACACAGCACTGAAAGCAGCCTGGGGAGGAGAGGGTTTACTTGGCTCACAGACCCATCCGCAGGGAAAGCCAGTGAGGACTCCAGAGCAGGAACTGAAGGGAGACCACAGAGGGCTGCTGCTTACTGGGTTGTTTCAGAATCCCTTTCTTACACCTCTTCCCAGGACCTGCACAGGGTTATACCACCCCAGCAGGCTGGGACCTTCTATATCTATCAACAATCAAGAAAACTGCTCACATGTCAGTTTGATGGAGGAGGTTCTGTAACTGAGGTTCCTTCTTCCCAGGTAAGTCTAGCTTTGTGTCAGATTGACAAAAACTAACTCACAAGTAGGAATCTGTACTTTCTCACTGCCCATTTTTCCACAGGTCATTTATACAATGCCTAAAATATCATCTACTAAGGTAAATCTTAAAAGGAATTTCTGATTTGCCTACTTCTATTATTAAGTGAGAAAGAACCACTTTCTCATTATCCTTGTCAAAGTTACTTGGCATAAAACAGTTCCTGACAGAATCTAAAAAGACTGAAGGGAAAGAGATGGGGGGGGGGTGAGGAGACCACTACAGCAGGCAGAGCATGAGGAAAGCTTTGCTCTCTCTCCATTCTCTAGACAGTAGAGGACCGCAGTTCTGAAACTAGCCCACGGCTGCTGCAACAGTCCGAGCATGTTGTAAGTGGAATGTTGGCACTGACAAAGGAGGGAGGTTGTGGAAATGGATCAGAAATATCGAAATGGAACCAATGACATCTTGTTTGACTGTGTAAAATATGTTCATAGGTGTGAAGGTCTCTCCTTTAGTCAGTTACACAAGTTTCCCCTCCCTATGGCCCAGTCATCACTGCCCAGACGCCTAAAGCTGAACTTTCCAATTTAGGATCAAGCAAGTAATCTGAGGGTTTAAGATTAATATTAAGCCTTCAGGAAGTGGTGGAACTGGGCTAGATATATGGCTCAGTGGTTAAGAGCTTTGCTTGTTCTTTTAGAGGACCTGGGTTCTATTCTCAGCCCCTCCAAGGCAACTAACAATCATATTTAACTACAGTTCCAGTGGATTTGATGCCCTCCTCTACAGGCATTGCACACACAGAGTGCACAGACACACATGCAGGCAAAACATCCATACACATAAAAGAAAATAAATTAACAAATAAATAAATGGATCTTTTGTGTGGCAGAAGAAAGATAATTTATTGAAGGGCTCACATAAATAAGGGAAAATACAAAAGAAATGGAGCATGCAGCCATGGGCCCAGTCAGAGGGTAGAAATCCTAAAGACGGAGTCAAGTTTGTCTGTGTATGTGAGAGAGGCTGAGCCTTGAACTTAAAACATGAAAGTTGAATTCCAGACTGATAAAATCATAAAAGGCAACAGGATTCTAGATAATATTTAACAAAAAGAGAATGAAAACGGCTTTGCATCTTCTGGGGATGCATTTCCTAGAAAAGGCAAAAAGCACAGGACCTGGGACTTTCAGCTAAAGCGTATGAAGCTTCTCCCAACAAATGCAACCTCTGAGTGAGATTGCAGTCTTCCTTGATGCTAATAAATAGATTCTTAAAAAAAAAAGTGGTTGATGCGGGAGAATTGTCTGTATTCTGTCAATCATATTTTAATAAAACACTGATTGGCCAGTCAGGCAGTATAGGCGGGATAGCCAGACAGGAAGTAGAGGTGGCGCAAAGAGACTGGGAGTATTCTGGGAAGCAGGAAGCTCCTTCTCCATTCCTGCCCAGATCACTGAAGAAGCAATATGTAAGCTGCCCAGCTGGAAAAGGTACTGAGCCATTATGGCTAACATAGATAATGATAATGGATTAATATAAGTTACAAGGACTAATAAGAAGCCTGACCTAATGGGTCAATCAGTTTATAATCTTATGGAGTCTTGTGTGTGATTTTCTTTGGGATATGCTGGCTGTAGGGTACCGGGCAGGACAGATACCCCAACAAGCCGGCCTGCCTTTCTAAAAGTGGTAGGACCCTGATTACACCAAGAAGTTTAAAGGAGAACCTTTAACTCAGTTTTGGCTCTTAGTACAGAAATAAAGGTTCAATGATATATAAAATCTTTTGATTTTTCAAAAGAGAAGCACATATGTGCATATATACATATGCAAAACATTCATATATATATATATATGGATAATACTAAAAACAAACATAAAACAAAACTTAGACTATAGTCACATATGGTAGCACAGGCCTGTAAAGAGACAAAGGCAGAACCAGGAGTTCAAGATCATCCTCAGAGAGGCAGCAAATTTGAGGCCTGCCTGGACTGTACAACCCTGTCTGAAAACAACAACGAAAAGAAAAGAAACAAGCCAAGTAGTGTCCGCAACAGCACACTTTTTATCCCAGCACTCAGGAGGCAGAAGAAGGGGAATCTATAAATTCGAGGCCAGAGCGAGTTCCAGGACAGCCAGGACTGCACAAAGAAACCACTGGCCTAGCTCTACACTCAGTTTGAAGGGTCCAGACAGCACGGCAGCACTCAAGCTCTGCAGCCTTTTCCCTCTTCCCTCAGGTTTTCATTCTCGTTCTCTCTCTCTCAATTCTTTTTTTTTTTTCCCCCCGAGACAGGGTTTTTTTTCTGTAGCTTTGGAGCCTGTCCTGGAACTAGCTCTGGAGACCAGGCTGGCCTTGAACTCACAGAGATTCACCTGCCTCTGTCTCCCGAGTGGTGGAATTAAAGGTGTGCGCCATCACCGCCCGGCCCCCACTTAGGTTCTCTTAGGTTGGACCAGATGCTAACTCAAGTCTTGTCCACCGCTAACATTTTATTCTGCCAACCAGCCCTCTAATGGGTTTATTTCAGGGCAGTGGTGGAACAGAATGACTGTGTCCATACACCTACAGGCTCAGGTTAAAGTAGATCAGTCTGGTTTAGGAGAAGGCAAAAAAAACCAACAACTTAATATTCATACGCTGGGCTGAGAGGAACAGATATTCAGGAGGGCATCCTCATGGCTTTAAGGAGACTATCTCTAGGAGTCCAACAGCCAGCCATTCAGAGTAGATCCTGAATTCACCCACAGGAAATAATTTATGATAAAGACCCAGTACAGACCACAGCAGACCAAACCTAGACTCCTAAGGGTAAGCAACTTGTCCTTTCTGGGCTGAGGTCTCAATAAAAGCTTTTTCTTTCTTTAAAACAACAACAAAAACAAACCACAAACGAAACTGTAATATATCTCATTATATAGCCCTGGCTGGCCTGGAACACCACAGGCCTCCAACTCAGAGAGATCCACCTGCCTCTGATTCCCAAGTGTTGAGATTAAGGGTGTGTGCCACAACACCAAGTAAAATCTTTTTGTGCTAGTGAAAAAAAAAATTTTCATTTACTCTCTAAGACTACTACATATAATTTTAATTGCAATTATAAGGGGTTTACAAGACTCCTAAAACAACTTTCTATAAATATCTCTGAAATAGCCTATCCTGCTTAAAGCTTGTCCTCCTGAGGGACTCCAAACTATCCAAAGATCTGGGTTGGGGTTTCTAGAGAGTTGTATTCAAGAAACAAATTATCTACTGCAACTCAGCATAATTAATCCTACAAGGAAAAGACTGACAGCCTCCCTCCCTCTCCTTTACACAACTTGTACTAAGGGAATTCAAACAGAAGAAGAGCTGTAATTGAATCCCTAATTCCAGGGTATGTGAAATTAAGAGGACTTCTCAGAGTATGCCACGCCCCTTTCTACCTGGCACCAACAAAGCCTTGTACAGCATTAGAAGGGCTGAAATAGCAAGGCAAAGACCTTGCTCCCATAGGCCTGTGCTCCACTGCTGCCAAAAATAGAATTAGGCTAGACTGCCACTGGTCCTATTAGATGCTTTTCTTTAATATGTGCTTTAAAAAAAAAAACAAAACTATAGGCTATGAGAAAAAACACAAAAGTCCAGCCATAACTAAAGAAATAAAAACAATAAATATCATTTTCCTCCAGAAGACTAGCATCAGTTTGCTGACACAGGTCTGGAAAAACATATAGCAACTATTACAGTTAGTAGATTTGTAAGTCACTGTAGCCTTTGGTGGTAATGGTAAAAATTTGAATTTTTTTTAAATCAAAAACACCTTCTTTAGGCATGGTGATACACATTTGTAATCACTTGGAGGTAAAGACAAGAAGATCAAAGTTCAAAGCTCAAAGAAGCAAGATGGCCACTTGCAACTCTAAGTGGAGCAGAAGGCAGGCTGGGAACAGGCTGGCATAGGCAGTTCACATTCTGCCTTTTGTAGAATGGATGAGCTAGAGCCATTGTTCAGAAACACCATGCGATGACAGAACTAACTAAACCTAAGAAACTAAAGAGCCTGTCTTCTTTTTGGATAGTAACTACAACTATCTAATCTTCAACCCCATCGAAGGCCTGATCAAGTTGGGACTGGGCCAGTGTACTTTTTAATAATAAAAACAGAAGAAACAAGCTAGCTCCCCAAAACCCCATAGTCTCAGTCATTAACTTTTTGTTGTTGTCTCTAGTCCTGTTAAGGGAATGAAACAGGTGAACCAATTTCCCTCTCAAAAACTACATTACTGAATAGAAAATATATAATTTCCATATAATTTTAGGAGTTCACAGATCTACTAAAGTGTACTGAGGGACACCCTGTGGCCTGAAGTTAAGAAACCTTAGCTCAGGGGTTGGAGAGATGGTTCAGGGGTTAAGAGCACTGGCTGCTCTTCCAAAGGTCGTGAGTTCAATTCCCAGCAACCACACAGTGGCTCACAACCATCTATAATGAGATCTGATGCCCTCTTCTGGTGTGCAGGCAGAACACTGCATACATAATAAATGAATCTTAAGGTATGAGTTCAGTTCCCAGGCAACCACACTGTGGTTCACAACCATCTATAATGAGATATGATGCCCTCTTCTAGTGTGCAGGCAAAACACTGCATACATTATAAATGAATCTTAAATCTTAACCAAAAAAAAAAGTTTGTTTGTTTTTTTTTAAAAAAAAAAACCTACCTAGCTCTGTGGCAATGAACGTGGCAATGAACCCCTACCCAGAAGAGCTCCTGTGCAAGTCCGGAAGCACTGAAGGGAGGTGTTTACCCCTTCACACAATTGCTCAGTAACTACTCGGTCTAGGATTCAGACTACAACTTCTGACTCCACAGAAAGGAAAGTGAATCAGGACAGGTTAAGAGATGCCCACACCTTTAACCCCAGGCAGAGACAAATGGATCTCTGTAAGTCTGAGGCCAACCTGGTCTACGAAGAGAGTTTCAGGACAACTAGGGTAATGCAGAAAAAAAGGCTGTCTTGAAAAACAAGACAGAAGAACACAGAAAGAAGAAAAAATAAATAAAAAAGATCCTTAATTGAGCTTAGCTGCTACACAAGTTCTTGCAACACTTGCAGGTTGACTCACTCCCTGAGAAATGAAGAAGGCAAAGGCTGAAGTACTTTCTCATCTGGGGCTTACCTCTGAGGTTTTCTAATGTCCCATAGTCCCACGCCTTCCTTTGAATTGGCTGTGGCCAATAACCTGGGCTCCACGGGGTTAAACATGACACTGTGAAAGGCTGATGGATAATTTGCCAGGCAGAAGGGCTCTGTGAAGACAGAAACGAGACACCGTCTATGAGGGCAGGCAGTTGAGCAGGAGTAAATGAAAGGTGGTTCCCCTCCTGTGTAGTGAACACCTCACAAGCACCTCCACATCTCCCTAAGCCTCCAATACCAATTAAATGCACATAGCCAAACTTTAAACTGTAATACTCAGACCCTAGTGTTTCAAAGGGAAAAGTGTGCTGTTTACAAAACAAAAGATGAATTCTGCTAGAAAATTTCACAACTTCTGGCAAAGTTATTATACCTTTAATATTTAAAAAATTGAAAGTTTTATAATAAATAGATTTAATGAAGACAAAGTGAAACAGTGGAAACCTGAGACAAAGCAAAGCACCAGTGCAGTTCCCCTTCTGGTTCACGATGCTCCCCAAATGGACAGAACTGTGTTTGACTCCCAGTATCCAAAAGAAGCCTGAGCCAGGCGATGGTGGCACACACCCTTAATTCCAGCACCTGGGAGGCAGAGGCAGGGGACATGTCTGTGAGTTCCTGGTCTATAAAGCTAGTTCTAGGACAGGCAGCTATTAGACAGGAAAAACCCTGCCTCAAGGGGAAAAAAAAAAGCCTAGTCCCCCTTTTCTGTAACTGAGGGAGAAGAATTGTAAGGTCAAAGCCAGCCTGCATTATATACCCACAATATGTTTTCGTTTTAAACTTTAACACTTGAGCTGCCTTTGAATCCAGTCAATTCCTAATCAACTTGACCTGGAACTCCTGCACCCTTTGCATAAATTACAGTTCCTGGTGAGGAAAGAATCACTTTGCTACATGGAACTAACATACTCCTCTAAGATCTGCTACAATCAAATAAAGACAAAAATAACTTCATTATCTATGGTTTCCAAATAAGTCATGTTCAGGGCCTTGGACAGGGGAAGCACTCAGACACCTCAGGAATAGAGCATGCAGAAAAGGGATCAGTATACATACAAGCACCCAGAAATGCAGCAACAGATACTGTCTGTTGTGACCAGCTCTGCTGACCAAGGACAGGCTTCTTTGTCATCCTGAACCTGTAAAGGTCTGATATATGAGCAAATACAGACCTGGTCCTGCCTGCCAAAGAAGGCGAGACAGTAACTGTGGATTCACAGGTTACTAGTTTGATCATTACTGAATCAAACTAAGGACAGAAGTGGGCATGGTGGTAGAATCAGAAAAAACAGTACGAGATTTCCCTCTGCAGGATATAAGCTAAGAAGATACATTTCCTGAAGAACCTCAGAGGTGATAAAATAAGTCCTTCAGTCAGCAACTGTAAAGTGGAGGAGGAGACAAGAGTGTACTTGCCAACACTTACCCACATGGAGTTAAGGTGAGAGTCTGTGGGGCCTTGAAACAAGAAGTACACAGTGTCCCTCTTCTCTGCAAACAATCCACAAAGTGTGGACCAGCACCACAAAAGAGGAGTCTTTGGCAGCTACCCCCACAATGAAGCATCACATATTCTGGGACCACTGAGTGCCAAGGGACAGGGTCTGTGCAGTCACAGACAGCTGTAGAATGTTTGGTAAATGTGGTCTACTTCTGACTACCTGGGGCAAGATGGGCCCTCCAGTGTCACTTATCCAGAGTACCAGATTTCTCTTCCCTAGCTGTAACTCACACACAGATTATAAAGCAAACACACAATGAACTTGCTATCACACTATTGAGCATAACCCAACAATTTATTACACAGTGGCCTACCTCCATGGGGAGACTCCCGGATGTCCCAAATGAGAACCCGGCCATCATCTGAAGAGCTGGCAAAAATGTTGTCATTCACTGGGCTCACTGACAAGCCATACACTGCATCTTCATGAGCAAACACATCCAGGGTCTCACTGCTGAGAAACAGAACAGAGAAGCAATTGGCACAAACACACACACAGACAAGGTGCAGAGTCCCAGCCCTATGGTACCTAGCTAGGATTCAGTTTCTCTCATTCCCAAGACAAAGTCAACTTTGGTAAACCAACAAGATATTGAATTAGCTAATTAGTGCAATGCTCAAATGAAAAAATAAATATATAATGTATGTACATAAAATATCTATGTATACATTTAAAGGTATTATTACCTTTATAAATTTCCTAATTTTCATACTAAGCATAGCTCATGTTTCTATTTGTCGCAAACTCATCTACTTGTATGGAGAGGTGAAAGTGGTACGAGATTTCCCAAAACAGAGGAGGAGTTTAAAGGCAGCCAGACCTGGTAACAGCAGAAGTAGAGAGCTCTCAGCAGACTTGCATGGTGATTAACAGCACAGCTCTGAGCTAGCCAGAACCCAGTGCCTAACAACTCTGGGCCTTTGCACCCTCCTGTCATGGATATCACAGCAGTATCCCTCACAAAATGAATGTGATGGTTAAATAACTGGATGCAGAAAAAGCTCTTAACAGGGCCTGGAACATGATAGTAAGAACTCAATAAATATTAGCTACTATCAACTATTAATTTTTATTGTGTATAAGTAATAAATATTAAGCAAATAAATATAATAAAGGAGAAAAATCTTTCCCTTTTATCTCTTGTATTTATATGTCAACTCTGCAAATCTTTTTCTTTTTTTAAATATGAAATTTCCTCAAACTATTATAGGAATCATTTTCTTTTTTCAGAAAACTATATTGGTTCCATATTATTTTCTTCAAAAACTAAAATCCACGTCTAAGGAGATATTTGCCTCTGTTCATCTAAAAAATGGTCAGTCATCATCATACCAATAATCTATTTACCTTTCAACATCATGGAGGATAACTTGCTCATCATTTCCTACAAAGGAAAAAGACAGACATTTCATAATTCCTGCAACGTGATCCCTTCCACATGACAATATGGGATTTTAAAGTTTCCAGAAAAAAAAAATTATGAATAGCATCAGCAGGCGGAAGCTCTTGTCTTGAAAACTTATTTCCTAAGTTTGATTCCCTAGAACCCATGGCTAAAGAAGAAAAACTAATTCCTGAAAGTCATCCTACACATGTGCCATGGCATGTGTATTGAGCTGGTGCACACATGTGCACGCATGCATGTGCTCACGCGCTCTATCTCTTCTCTCTTCTCTCTCTCTCTCCACACACACACACACACATACACACAAAGTATCAACACACTCAAAATACAAAATAGGAATGTTAAGTTAGAAAAAAAATATGAAGACAATTTAGGAGGTCAGGCATAATATACCTGCTTGTAATCCCAACACATGGTGGGTGGAGGGGCAGAATGAGGAGGCTCAGAGTGCCTAGGATAAGTGAGAAACTGCCTCAACAAGTCACATATTTTCTCTAAAAAAAAATTAAGGGCAGAACAGTCTTTACCGAGTTTTTTGTTTTGTTTGTTTAAAAAGAGCAAGTAAAACCTGGTAACTTTCTTAGAATACATTATTCAGGAGATTAGACCAAAATAAACCGTTAGCCATTCAGGAAAAGAGTGGACAATCATTTCACTTATCCACACTAACCCACTCACCCCTGGGGCAAAGCAACCATCAGCTGCTAAGACTTAGAATACAGTCTCTTAACAACTAATTAGGCTTCTGCAGTCCACGTGAACACAGGGATAATATAACCACCTACTTTGCTGGGCTATTACAAGGAAATGAGCCTATAAAAGCACTCAGAATCAGGCTGAACTTGATAGGCCTCCAATAAATGTTGTTTCTACCTAATCCTTCATAGCATTAAAATCTGGTGAGTGTGATCCTAAGTGATGGAAGAGCTTTCTTCTACAACTCTCTCTATATTCTTATTCTAAAAAATCTAAAACACTATTCATGATATGCCTTCAAATGGTTTATAAAGCCAAAAACAATTAAAGCAAGCATGTGTAAAACGAAAGACATATTCCACTCTCAGATGAACAGCCCAAAGCCATCTAAAATAGACAGCAAAAATAGCAGTAAGGATGTGGTCTAAGTCATCTCAACTTTCAAAGCGCTAGCTATAAATTCTCCAGTGGGTACATACGAATGACATAAGTACTCACACTAATAACTTCCAAGTGCCCAAAATAGCGGGGCACTGGGGACAAGAGAATAAGATTCTGTCCAATCCTTTATGAATTGAAAGCCTTGCCAGGCGGTGTCACACACCTTTAATCCCAGCACTCAGGAGGCTCAGGCACATCTCTGTGAGTTCAAGGCCAGCCTGGTCTACAAGTACAAGTGCCAGTTCCAGGACAGGCTCTAAAGCTACAGAGAAACCATGTCTCAAACCCCTCCCCCTCCTGCACTCAGGAGGCAGAGGCAGACAGATCTCTGTGATCTACCAAGACTACCTGGTCTACAAAGTGAGTTCTAACACAGCCAGAGCTACATAGTGAAACCATGTATCAAAAATCCAACACCCCGTCTCAAAAAAAAAAAAAAAAAGAAAGAAAGAAAGAAAGAAAGAAAGAAAGAAAGAAAGAAAAGAAAAAAGAAGAAAAAAAAAGGAAAGAACTTAGTCCAATTATATAAACTAGGAGGAGGAAGAGGGGGGTGAGCTGTGGGGAAATGGGACTTTTAGTTTTAGGGACAATTATCCCCTTCATGTACAGAGAGAAAGTATACGAGAGAATCAGATATCAAAGACATTCAAGCAACTCTAAACTCCCAGTTTAAGGATAAACTGGCCATGTGGCTCAGACTTACAAACCCAGTACTGAGGAAGCAGAGGCAGGAAGACTTCCTTATGTTCAAGGCCAGTCTGGGCTTCAACAGTGAGTGGTAAACCATGTTAGGTCAGCTTGGGCTATAGTGAGACCCTGCCTCAGGGAATTTTAAAAGGTGGAGAGAAACAGGGTCAAATAAAGCAGCCCAATGTCACCTAAGACACCAAATGGTATAGTTGGCAAGGGGAATGAGGCTGGACAGGTCAGCTGGGTCAGACCTTATCCTGTGAGTATTAGAGAGTCAAAGAAAAACACAGCCAATTTTGGTTTGTTTTGAAGACAGGGTTTTTCTGTTTAGCCTGGACTGTCCTGGAACTTGCTCTGTAGACCAGGCTGTTCTCAAATTCAAAGATCTACCTGTCTCTGCATCCTGAGTACTTGGATGAAAGGCATGCATCAAATATTTTTTAATGAAAATTTATGGGAGAGATAGCTGGGACAACAGATTTGCCACACAAGTATGGTGACTTGTGCTGTTGATCCCTGGACTCACATAAAGGTACAAGGACAAGAGCAACTTCACAAAGTTGCCCTTTTACCTCTGTACACACAATGTGCCTTCACATACTGTGCACACACAATAAATTAAGAAGCCATTCTAAAACACAGAAATTGAATGAAAACTTGTGTAAGCAATGACTTGAAGAATTGAGAGATCTGACGGACTATAAACAAAACAAAACATGAAAACAAAAACAAAAACAAACCCAAAAAGGCAGGCTGGAGGATGAATTCAAGATCATTGGAAAGGTGAGTTAAGCACAGCGCTGACATCTGTAGTCCCAGAATTGAGAAGGCGGGATATGAAGGACAGGAGTTCAAGGCCAACCCTGTCTACACAGTGAATTCAAGGTCACTATTAGGATGAACCATGTAACCAGGCATGGTGGCATATGCCTAGATTTCTGGTACTCAGGAGGCTAAGGCAGAGATTCTTATGCTTAAAGCCAGCTTGGGCTGCTTAAGGAGATCTTACCACAAAACAAAATCAATCAATGCAAGAGATGAACCTTATACAAAATGGCATTTCTGACAAGTTGAAAGTATGTGTTCAGCAGTTTCTTTTACTGTGATTTTTAAAGTTGTTGTTCCCTCCCCCCTTATTTTGGTCATGTTGAGGTGACTTATAATCTTGCATATACTAGGCAAGTGATCTACCAGCTGAGTGCATTTAAAATGCTTTTGAAATATGGAAGACATTCAGCAGGAAAATCTGCAGTTAACAAAGAGGTCAGGGCTAGAAATTCTGTAGTCAGATAGCCGTTACCAAATTGACTTATCAGTCACTCCAACTGTACCCTAACAACTACCTTTCAAACAAGAATCATTTATAAGTCAGGACATCAAATTGAGCCACAACTGTAAGTATCTTTAAAAATGAAATAGTGGGGGATAAAATGATAGCTCAGTGGTTAAGAGTGCTTGTTATACAATCATGAGAACTGGAGCTCAAATTCCAGCAACTTGCATAACAAGCTAAACATCCCCCAAACACTCACAGCTTCCGCTCTGAAGGAGCCGATGTTCTCCTTTGGCCTCTACACATGCACATACACCCATGCAGACACACACACACGAAGAGTATGTATTTTTTAAAATATATATATATATATAAATAATTATATATAAATAATATATATTATATAATATAAAATATAGTAATAAATATAATATATATAAATAAAAATAAATATAAATTAAGCCTGCTGGGCCAGTTTTTGATTCCCAGAGCCCATATGGTGGAAGGGGAGAACAACTTTAGCGAAGTGTCCTCTGACCTCCACACACTTCCTATGGCATGCTCCTCAAATAAATAAGTAAATGCAATAAAAAGGGGGGTGTTTTTTGTTTTGTTTTTTGTTTTGGTTTGGTTTTTTAAATCAAGCCTAATGTTATTGACCTACAGTCCTATGAAGTAGGAGTTTAAGGTCAACCTGAGCTATTTGAGACCTTTAGTCATCAACCACGCAGCAGCAGCACAGAGATGGAAAGCAGGGAAGGCAGGAAATGCCTATAATCCCAACACCCAGGAGACAGACACGGGCTGAGAGTACAATGTCATGCTCAGCCTCAGATTTCTCAGACCTTGTCTCACAAAACAAAATCATGGTCAAATCTTTTTAGATGAAAATTTATAGCTGGAAAGATGGGTCAAGAGGTAAAAAAAGGTTGGGCAGTGGTGGTGCATGCCTTTAATCTCAGCACTCAGAGACAGAGACAGGCGGATCTTTGTGAGTTTGAGGCCAGCCTGGTCTACAGAGTGAGTTCCAGGACAATCAGGGCTATGCAGAAAAACCCCTCCCCCCGCCAAAAGAAAGAAAGAAAGAGAGAGAGAGAGAGAGAGAGAGAGAGAGAGAGAGAGAGAGAGAAGAAAAGCTTGAAAGCTTGCATGCAGCACAAGCCTGGTAACACAAGCTCGATTCCTGGAAGCTATATGAAAAATGGAAGGAGTACACATACCTACATGTGCAATAATTAAAAATAAATAAATACAATAGCAACAAAAAGTAAAATCCCAGAAGAGATAAAACAGAACATAAAGACAAATCAGTGCATCATATACTTAAGGTTATTTCTTACTGTATTCTGTATGAAGACTGTTCTGCCAAAGAAAGAACCAAGGAAGGGAGGGAAAGAGGGATGGAGGGCAGGGAGAAGGAGGATGGAACCTTAATTCACATGTTCAAACAAACTATGGGAAGGCAGTAATTCCACAGCTCAGTAAGACATAGGAAGAAAAATATGTTATCTGACCATTCTTTCAACTAATCTCCCAAGGTAGCGTCTCTCTTCTTACCTCCAGAGAAGACTTTGGTGTTGCCACTGTTGAAAGCCAGGCAGAAAATGTTGGAATGGTGCTCTCCCTTCAGCTGTATGGGACTGACCCTGGAATGGATAGCTTGTTCCATGTGCCACAGCAGAACTCGGCGGTCATCTCCTCCTTTAGCAAGGACCAAGAATCTAGGGTTAAGATCACTGATATTGCAAGGCTAACACTATTTTGCCGCCTCAACTCCCATCCATTCTGAATCTATGCCTCCCCAACTATAGAAGATTCTGAGAAAGCACACAAATCCAGAATTCTTATCTGTGAGGTACATGAACTCTAAACTGCCCATATTCTCCCAGGAATTTTTTGAGTTTTATTTTTGCTGTCTGATTGACTGCTGTATTTTAGTGGTGATAGAGATAGAACCCAGAGCCTTGTGCACACTAGGCAAGTGCTCTACCACTATATTCCTATCCTTTTCCAAGTTTTGACTCGAACAGATAATACAGAAATTATGGGTAAGCACTGACCTTGAGAACACACTCCCTACCCCAATACGTTTTGTTCCTCTTGTCTTTCTAGAAATCTAGTGTTTAAATATTTGTTTACTATCTGGAATCTTTCTAGTAAAGTCTTTCCAGAAGGGAGCAGGGAATAACCAATAGAACTTGAACTGGTTTCTACAGCTTTGCAACCAAAAAACTCTTATAGCATTTCTAGCATAAAAGTTTGCAAAGCAATCTATGATGTGGACTTAGCAACTACGGGACAGTATACAGACAACTAAGGGCCTGCTTGGCCCTAATAGGAGGTTGATGTAACCTAGTTCTCATGGAAGCCTGACTCTTACCTCTATGTAATTCTCAGTGTCTGAATTGCAAAAGCAATGCCATACTATATAAGCTAGCTCCTAGAGAATGAGAATATACTTGTTCTGTATATTTGTAGATGTGTTAAAAAGTGTCTGGAAGGAGGAACAAACTATTAGCAAAGATTACTTCTAGAAAACAAGAGAAGTTTAGATTGCATTTCTCACTTGGTATACACATATGTACACACACACACACACACTGTTATGTGTACTGGAGCCTGAATGCAAAGTCTTGTGTAATATATCAAGTCTCAAGTGTTCACCACTAAACTATTTATTATACCCATTCCTATTTGATTTTTTTTTTCAAAAAGATTTTATTTATTACATAAACAGTGTTCTGCTTGTATATATGCCTATAGGCCAGAAGAGGGCACCACTCTCATTACGAATGGTTATGAGCCACCATGTGGTTGCTGGGAATTGAACTTGGGAACTCTGGAAGAGCAGTCAGTGAGTGCTCTTAACCACTGAGTCATCTCTCCAGTACTCTATTTGATTTTTTAAAAGTATGTGTAGGTGCATATATATCTGCATGTAGTTATGTGCACATGAGTGCAGCTTCCTACAAAAGCTAGAGGTGTTGGATTCCCTGGAACTGGAATAACACAGTTGTGAGCTGCCTGACATGGGTGATGAGAACTGAATTTGAGTCCTCTGGAAGAGAACTCAATGCTCACAACTGCTGTATCGTATCTCCCACACTTCCTATTTGACTTTTATAACAACTTCACTATGCCCCCCCTAAATTAAGTTACAAGAGAAGCAAATCACAGCATCTCTGAACCTCTTTAATTTTATATAGATGCTGAGCTAGCGGTGAAGCTGCACTGTGTTAACTATGTACTTAGCACCACTTAAAGCACACCTACAAAAGGTCATGTCACAGAACATTAAGCCAACGCAGAGATATCCAAAGGTCTTAGCTAAGGGTAAAAGCTGTGTGTAAAGATATGTGATTCATTACCCATTTGTGTCATTTCCTTTTTTTAAATTCATTTATTTACTTATATTTTATGTATGAGTGCTCTGTATGAACACCTGCACACCAGAAGAGGGCATCAGATCCCATTACAAATGGTTGTGAGCCACCATGTGGTTGCTGAGAATTGAACTCAGGTCCTCTGGAAGAACAACCAGTGCTCTTAACTGCTGAGCCATCTCTCCAGCCCCCGTGTCATTTCTTTTTTAAAAGTTATACAATAGAAGGAGTTTTGGCAGTTTTGTTCTCTGTAGAATTGCCCACACCTAAATGAGTGAACCAAAAGTGCTAGGGATGGGGTCTACAGAGTGAGTCCAGTTCAGTATGACCTGTCTCTGATAGAGTTAAGTTTTCAGTACTTAGTTGTTGGATGAAGGGACATGGAAGGACAAGTGAAAGGCTGGTGGCTGGTACCTTAGAGTCACCCTTACTTAGGACACCTTCTGTAAGTTCTGTAAGTAATGGCTGGAGAAAGTATGTAGATTTTTTTTTGATTCTTTTTTTTATTGATTCTTTGGGAATTTCACATTATGTACCCCAATCTCCTAGTTCCTCCTCATCTGTTCCTTACCCTTGTAGTTTTCCTCCACCAAAGAAAAACTAAAAAATAATAAAAATAAGATAAAGATAAAAAATAATAATAATAATTAAACAGAAAATTAAAATACAAATAAAAATATCAGTTTCAAAAAAAAGTGCCAGGGATGGAGAGAAGGCCAAGCGATTAAGAGCAGGGACTGCTCTTACAGAGGAACAAAGTTCAGGGCTCAGTACTCACATCAGCTGACTCAGGATTGCCTGTAAGGATCCACCACCCTCTTGTGGCCTCCCATGGCAATGTACTCGTGTACAAAGGCATAGAATACACAAAATTAAAAATAAAAATCTTTATTAAAGTAAACCCTGAACGTTATTACACATGCACATTTTTGCATGTACCCCACAGCCATGCATGGGTGACTTTATGGAAGTTGTTACCTCTTAGGCTGTATTTGGGACACTTCTTTTCAACATGGTAAAAATGAAAAAGAACTAAATTGTTAGGAGAACAAAACAAGTCACAGAGAAGAAAAAAATTACAGACATATCTGATAAATTACTCAAATTGTAAGGGCTCCCTAGAACCAGGTGATGAAAAATAATCTGAGTATCTGTAGCAGGCACTGAACACATTCACTGCTTTCCTCCTAGCTGCAGATGTCATGTGACAGCTACTTCAAGCTCCTGCAGTCTTGGCTTCCCTTCCCTGAACTTTGAATCTAAATAAACTCTCACTTAAAATAATAATAATAATAAAAAAATCAATCTGACTTTAGAATGACAAATACTTCATAAAAAAATAGTAAAGGGAAAATAGGCAGCACATTACCGGGGAAATGAAAATAATTAGGTACTACTGTGTACATATATTATATATATATACAGTATATATATATACTGAGAGAGAGAGAGAGAGAGAGAGAGAGAGAGAGAGAGAGAGAGAGAGAATATAGTATTTATTGAAGTACTCAAATCTGGGTAACACCAAATGAGCAAAGATTGAGCATCTACTGATAGGAGGTTAAATGGAACAGCCACTAGGAAAATACTGTGATGTTTCTTAGAGAACTAAAGACACTTTCATTATGCAATCCAGGAATTGTGTTCTTTTGCATTTACCCCAAGCTGCAGGACCAAGTAGGGAGGAGAGGAGGTAGAAGAGAGTGCAGGCAGAAATGGCTGGAATTGGCGGGCATTCGAGGGTTGTGTAGAAACCTACTGCAGGGGAAACTGTCTGGAATCTATGATGGTGTTACTAACAAGGACTCCTAGTGATGTTGGATACTGAACCTCAACTGGCCATCTCTTGCTGCCAGGGAAGACTTCCAGCGGTGGGTTTGGATTGGGTTCACATTCAATTGAATTGTTGGCCAAAGGGGTCCTACAGAAATCCCCAAACCACCTAGTCTGTTGCTATGATAAAAAGTTGCTCTCTGCAAACTTATAAAAGGGCAACAACCACATAACTCACAGAACAGGAAGAAGTCAAGCTGGTACCTACATGGAGTTTTCACACCTACCTTTCTAGTCTGTTTGGTGTGGGAAAGTACTCTGGAAGCTACCAAAAGAGAAATGTGGATACCAACACCAACCAAGTCACAAAACTTTTGACATACAATCTGTCCTACCTGTAAAATACGCTAGGGCAATGGTGGCACAGAACTTGTGGGAGAAGCCAACCAATGTCTGATTTGATCTAAGGCACACTCTACAAGAAGGAACTCATATCCCACACTACTAGGGTGACCAAAAACCATAGATTAGCTATCCCAGAGACCTAGGGCGAAACAAACGAAGTATCAATAAAATGACTCCTAATGATATTCTGCTATATTCATAGATAAGTGCTTTACCCACTCATCAGAGTCTTCTCCCAGCAGCATATAGGAACAGATGTAGAGACCCACAGCCAGACAGTATGTGGACAGGGTCTCTAAACAGGAAGTCTCCATCAAATTCCTTCCCTCAAAGATCAGGGAATCCCTCAGCGATTGTGAGAACCCGAGGAAATGGAGGACACAGGAACAACTTCCTCCGAATCAACTAAGTAAGGAGCATATGTGCTCAGTGAGACTGAAACAGCAAGCACAGGGCCTGCGTGGGTCTGCACGCATCTTCTGCATGTAGATCACAGGTACCAGCTTAGTACTTTTATGGGACTCCTGACTGTGGGAATGATTGGGTCTGACTCCTGTGCCTGCCCTTGCACTCTTTTCCTTCTAAAGAGTTGACATGTCCATCTTCCATATGATAGTTTTAGCTGCATTACATTATATTTTATCATGTTTAGATGCTATCTCTTAGAAGCCTGTTCTTTTTTAATGAGAAACAGAAGGGGAAGGGGAGAAAATGGGAGGAGCAGAGGGAGGGAAAATTATCATCAGGATATATTACATAAGAAAAGAATCTCTTGGGGACAAAGAGGGAGGAGGAGAGGGAGGGGGGAGTGGGAGGGTGTTGGGAGGAGGGGCGTAAATGGAAACTTTTTATAATTTAATAAAATTACAAAAAAAAAAAAGAAAAGAATCTCTTTTCAATAAAAAAGCAAACAAATGTGATTAAAAGTAAATCTAACAAGTTATCAACATTTTGTTAAATCTGATTGTTATATATAGTTTAAATAAGGAATTATTTAAATAAGGAATTATTATATCTTATAGGAATAATGGTGCTGTGGTTATATTTTTTTAAAAAGTCTTTATCAGTATGGAATATATTATACTAAGAGATGATAAGGCATATGCCTGGATTTTTTAAAAATATTTTTTAAAAAGAAAAACTAAGAAAATGTAGAAAATTATAGATGAGAATACTACATTATTCTACTTTTTTGTATTATTAAAAACTTCTGACAGATTCAATGCAATGCCCATCAAAATCCCAGCAAAATTCTTCAAAGACCTCGAAAGAACGGTACTCAACTTCATATGGAAAAGCAAAAAAACCCAGGATAGCCAAAACAATCCTGTACAATAAAAGAACTTCTGGAGGCATCACAATCCCTGACTTCAAACTCTACTACAGAGCTACAATATGGAAAACAGCCTGGTATTGGCATAAGAACAGAAGGACCAATGGAACCAAATAGAAGACCCGGATATCAATCCACACATCTTCGAACACCTGATCTTTGACAAGTAAGCAAAAAATATCAAATGAAAAAAAGAAAGCATATTTAACAGGTGGTGCTGGCATAACTGGATATCAATCAACATGTAGAAGAATGAAAATAGACCCATATCTATCACCATGCACAAAACTCAAATCCAAATGGATCAAAGACCTCAACATAAAGCCAGACATACTGAACCTTACAAAAGAGAAAGTGGGAAGTACATATAAACGCATTGGCACAGGGAACCACTTCCTAAATATAACCCCAGCAGCACAGGCACTGAGAGAAACAATTAATAAATGGGACCTCCTGAAACTGAAAAGCTTCTGTAAAGCAAAGGACATGGTCAATAAGACAAAACGACAGCCTACAGAATGGGAAAAGATCTTCACTAACCCCACATCAGACAGAGGACTGATCTCCAAAATATACAAAGAACTCAAGAAATTGGACACCAAAAGATCACATAATCCAATAAAAAAAAAATGGAGTACAAACCTAAACAGAGAACTCTCAACAGAGGAATCTAAAATGGCTGAAAGACACTTAAGGAAATGTTCAATAGTCATCAGAGAAATGCAAATCAAAACAACTCTGAGATTTCATCTTACACCTGAAAAGAATGGCCAAGATCAAAAACACTGATAACAACTTATGCTGGAGAGGTTGTGGGGAAAAGGGAACACTTCTGCATTGCTGGTGGGAATGCAAGCTGGTACAACCCCTTTGGATGTCAGTGTGGTGATTTCTCAGAAAATTAGGAAACAACCTTCCTCAAGACCCAGTAACACCACTTTTGGGTATATATCCAAAGGATGCTCAATCATGCCACAAGGACATGTGCTCAACTATGTTCATAGCAGCATTGTTTGTCACAGCCAGAACCTGGAAACAACCTAAATGTCCCCTGACCAGAGAATGGATAAGGAAAATGTGGTACATTTACACAATGGAGTATTACACAGCAGAAAAAAATAACGACAGCTTGAATTTTGCAGAAAAATGGATGGAGCTAGAAAACATTATTTTGAGTGAGGTAACCCAGACACAGAAAGACAATTATCACATGTACTCACTCATAAGTGGTTTTTAAACATAAGCAAAGAAAGCCAGTCTACAAACCACAATCCCAGAGAACTCAACAACAATGTGGACACTAAGAGAGACTTGCATAGATATAATCTACATGGGAAGTAGAAAGTAGAAAAAGACAAGATCTCCTGAGTAAGTTGGGAGCATGGGGATCTTGGGGGAGGGTTGAAGAGGGGAGGGAGAGATAGGAAGGGGAGCAGAGAAAAATGTAGAGCTCAATAGATATCAATAAAAAAATTAAAGAAAAAACTTCTGTTGGAGCTGGGCAGTGGTGGCACACACCTTTAATTCCAGCACTCAGGAGGCAGAGGTAGGTGGGTATCTGTGAGTTCGAGGTCAGCCTGATCTACAAGAGCTAGTTCCAGGACAGGATTCAAAGCTACAGAGAAACCCTGTCTCGAAAAAAAAAACAAAAAACAAAAAAACACAAACTTCTGCTGGGCATGGGTGCCGCATGCCTTTAATCCCAGTACTTGGGAGACAAAGGCAGGTGGATCTCCGAGTTTGAGACCAGCCTGGTCTCCAGACAGAAAGGCTACATGGAGAAACCCTGTATTGAAAAAAAAAATCCTAAAGATGGAGTGGGAAAGATGGCTCAGAGGCTAAGACTGCTCTTAAAGAGGACTTGAGTTCTAGTCCCAGCACCCACACTGGAACACTGGACGGCTTACAAATGCCTCTAACTCTAACTCCAGTGATCTGACACCTGCTTATGCCCTCCATGGGAATCTGCATACATGTACACATACACACACACACACTTCTGTAATAAAATATTCTGGGCTTTTTAAAATTTTTTTTTTATTAATTTATAAAAATTTCCACTTCCTCCCCTCCTCCCAATACCCTCCCACTCCCCCCACTCCCTTATTCTGGGTTTTTTAAACTTCACAATAGAAAAGGAAAACAAGAACTCATGCAATGGGCTAGATATTTATGGCAAAGAAAAGCAGCAATGGAGGACACCTCTTACTAACCTTCTTACTGATTAAAAAAACATTGGCCAGGAATCGAATTAGAGCACGGGGGTGGGGAGAGACAGGCAGGGAGTGGTGGCACATAACTTTAAACTTTAGTCCCAGCACTTAGGAGGCACGGGTGAGCACATCTCTGGAAGTTCGAGGCCAGTCTGTGCTACATAATTCCAGGCTAGGCAAGTCCCTTTCTCAAAATAAACAAACAGGCAAAAAAAAAAAAAAAAAAAAAAAAAAAAGGCGCTCAGAATGAGTAAGCTGGTTCAGCAGGCAGACTCTGACCTCCAAACCTGAGTTCAATCCTGGGAATCCACAAGGACTACTGAAAATTGTCTTCCACACCTATGCTATGGCACTCACACACACAATAAATGTTTACATTTTAAAAGAAAAAAATTGTTAAGTTGAAAACAAAGTGTGTCCCTTTGTGCTTAAAGTTTGGGCTTGTGTTGTGTCACCATCCAAAGAGCATCATCATTAATCACTGTGGGCATCTGCAGGATGATTTAATTGTACCAAGTATTGAGTCGCTGGAATGCACAGCGGCCTGTCAAGTGTCTTGGGGTTAGCAGCAGTGACCTTAACACTGAGCATGATGATTTGCAGCAAACTCCAAAGTCACGGAGGTGAATCACAGTGGCAGAGCTGCCATAAGTGTGAATAGGGAAGTCCCACCCCTCACCCACACTTTCCACCTCACCCATTTCTTGCCTCCTCTGCTTCCTTAGGCAAGGTGTTAAGAATCCCACGCAGAGACCACACTTTCAACCACAAGTGGCAAAGAAGCTCAGTGGTGCAAACTGAAGCCTGAACTGAAGCAGCCCTGAGTAAGAGCAGTCCTACCTAAGCTAGCACTCTCCTGCCTGACTCCCTCATCAAATCCTACTGCTTTGTTTTTAGAGAGGCTCTCAGGTAGACAGGGCTGGTCATCAACTCCTATTCCCCTGCTGGGATGATGGATGAATATCACCACACCCCCTTTTACCTAGCCAATTTTATTTCCTCAGTCCCAACACCTTTATGTGTGTGGTGCTGGGAACTGAACCCAGAGCCTCCCACATACTAGGCCAAGCGCTCTACCACTAAAAACTACATCCTTACCTTTCACTAGATTTTATCTTTTTTTAAACTTTTGTTTGTGTGTATGGGTTATGTGTTCACTCACGTGAGAATATGCTTGCCTACACACGTATGAATGTGTTGGGGTCTAGCACTCAATCTTTCTTCTTTTCTTCTTCTTCTTCTTCCTTTTTTTTTTTTTTTAAGGCACAGTCTCTCATTGAACCAGCAGCTCTCTGTTTTAGCTACAAGCTCCCAGGATATCTCTCTGTTCCTCTGAAACTCTATCTACATCACTGGGGTTACCACAAATGCTGCCAGAACTAGCTTTCTGTGGATACTGGGGAATCTGAACTCTGGTACTTATGTGCTTGCATAATCTCTCCAGCTTCCTCATCAGTCAAATGCAAAAGATTATTTGTTTATTTAATGTGTATGAGTGCTCTATCTGCATGCATACCTTTATGCCACAAGAGGGCATCAGATCCCACTATAGATGGTTGTAAGCTGCCACATAGTTGCTGGGAATTGAACTTAGAACCTCTGGAAGGGCAGCTAGTGCTCTTAACCACTGAGCCATCTCTCCAGCCCCATCTAGTCAAATTTAAAGGTAGAAAGAATGTCTGGAAAGCAACAACAACAACAAAACCGTCCAAGTAAAATATATGATCACTTATGGTTATCATGAGCCTGGCATGCAGCTGCTTTATAGATTCAGTTTTAGTAAAAAGTCTAGCTAGGCTTAGTATGGGGAGCCAAGGAAACCAGGAGGGAATGTGGACGGAGTGGACAAGTACTGAGTGAATGTGGACTGTTTGACAGGGACACAGCCATGTGAAGGATCCCAATATTTCACCTCACGGGAGTGGCAAAGCCTTTCCTCAGTGAGGCTCAGAGGAATGGCAAAGCCTTTTTCTTTTTTTCTGGTCCAGTGCTAATGCTGACAAGCATATAGGTGGTATGCAGACATATATGCAAGCAAGATGCTCATATACAGAAAATAAATTATTAAACAAAAGTCTTAGCAACTGTAGTTTCCTCCTGGATGACTGCAAACCTGAGACTGCACCCCTGCAGAGAACCTCTACCCAGACTAGCTAACCACTCCCCACTGTGCTTCAGCTACTGCTGTGCTTACACACGCTGCTGCAAGGCTGGCATTGCTCCAGTAGAGTGAGCACAGCCCACTGGATCCCGACTGTCCAAATGGGTGTCTGCCCTGCCTTCATTTCCTCATCACTCCACTCAGGGTCGTCTGTGAGTGCCTGAGAAAACAGGCCCCTCACGGAAGGCTAGGCCTTTAGTGACATGCAAAGGACAAGTGGACTCAGGGGTATGTTCATTTGTTGCTTGCTTGTCCTGGGAGGCACTAGGGATCCACCCCTGGGCCTCCACATGCCACAAAAGTCCTCTACCCCTGAGCAACAGCTATAGCGAAGGCCGTGTTTCCTTAGACAGGGCTTAACTTCAGCTTCTCTGAGAACTGGAAGAAAGCACAGCTGCTGAACACTTGGGTTCATTTCCCTTTTGCACTAAAATCATTAAATAATAATATAGTAAAAAACAACAACAATACAGAAGTTCTGAAGTTACAGACGAGCTCCCTTTCCCAGAAGGTCCTGAGAACTAACCAGCAAACTATGCAAACCTATACCACGCTATTACAAAAGCAGTCAGCTGGCATTCTTACTTTACAGTCCAGAACAGCTGAGCACAGAAGGAAACAATTTGCTTTGAATTTCCTCAAAAAACTACAGGAGCAAAGGGCAAGACTGCGGGAGAATCCTGAGACTCTGGGCAATGCTTGAGGAAACAAGACTGAAAATCATTTAAATACCCAGCAACTACTCTGGTTAAAACCATTGTTCAATAATGATGTATTCCCAATATTCAGGAGACTGAGGTAGGAGGATTACAATGAGTTTGAGGCCAGTTTGGGATATGAATACTGAGTTCCAAGCCAACTTGGATACAAAATGAGACCCTGTTTCAAAAAGCCAAAATGGAGGCAGGACTGATGACTCAGTAGTTAAAAGCACTGGCCTCTCTTCCAGAGAACCTAGGTTAGGTTTCCAGCAACCATTTCAGGTGGCTCATAACCTTATATAACTCGAGGGGATATGGCACTCTCTTTTAGTCTCTGTGGATATTGTATACAGGTGCACAAGTACACATGCATACACACCATATACACATAATTTTAAGCCAAGCCAAGCATGGTAGTGCATGCTTTTAATCCCAGCACTTGAGAGGCAGATGTAGATTTCTGTGAGTTTGAGGCCACTCTGGTCTACACAGTGAGCTCTTGAAGAGCCAACGACTACGTAGAGAGATTCTGTCTCAATAATAATGATAATAATAACTATCATCCATGAATTTATTCTTGTCTTTCAAATGTTTTTAGATAATATCAGACTATGAATCACGGACTCATTTTAAAAACAAAAATATCAGAAGTGCCCAAGAAACCCTGTCCTGAAATACTAAAACCAAAACAAAGTAGGAACGCACTAGGGAGACAGGATGGCGGTGACAGATCAGAGAGAGGGCTGAGGTCTACATGCTGTCATTGCCCAGCAGGGGTTAGCAGGATGATGGACAGACTCAATCCCTGAAACCTGCCGCCCAGCCAGCCTCAAGATGGCCCTGGATATGGGCAAAGATGTAGGCCTGAGATGAGGAAAGGTTCACTTTCTGGATTGAACTTCCTCAAAGGACCACATGGTCCAAGACACCACAGGAGGTCGTGTTGTTGTCTGTGGTCCAGGCTACTTTGAAGCCTCAGATTCATGTGGACACATGCAGCCTGTGCACTGCCCAATGCCTCTGTGATGTCCACAGGTTTTGCTGCCTCAGAGAGCCATGCTGATGTGAGTGGCAAGTGTAACCACCTGAGACCAGCTGAGGTTTGCTGTCTGCGTAGCCACAGAGGGCCATGAGTCAGTCAGTGCTTTTGATACAGCCAAGGGCCTTGTTGATGTATGTGGCCCATGTTACCACAGAGACATCTGCATGGGCAGGGCTGATACCTAAAGCCATGTCTGTGAGCATAGGGAGAGCTGGTCCTATCCCTCACTGGCAACTGCAATGTGGCAAACACACGGAAGCAAGGCAGTGGATGCAGAGAGCTAGTCCCGCCCAGTTCCAGCCACTGCATGGCTCTCCTCAGCTCACGGCTTCCGACACAGATGCAGATGGAGAAAGACTCATCCATCCTCCCTTGGGGACTGGCCACTAGGAATTAGGTCATTCTCCAGTGAATATATGGATAACACAAAATGAATTTGTCTTTTTTGGGGGAAAGGGAAAGGTCATAAGGGGGTAAACATGGGAAGACTGGGAATGTGATTGCAATATGGGTGCATGATGTAAGAGTCTCAACTTAAAAAATAATTAAAAAGAATATTCGTTTGGTGTGGTGGCACATGCCAGGTGCTACAATCCTAGCTCCTAGCAAGTAGAGGCAGAAGGATGAGAAATTCAAGACCAACCTGGTCTACAGGTGACCCTTGAAAAAAATAATGATCTGTATCCAAGTAATCTTGCTCCAGAAACTGCTCCTTACTCTACACCAATCCAGCCTATTGAGTAGGGGCCAGGTAATGAAGAGTTACTGAAACCGACCACATTAAATAACCAGGTTGAGTACTGTTTAAAAAGACAGTCTTATGGGATTCAGCTTGGCCCCAAAATTTCCATGTAGCTAAAAGACCTTGAACTCCTGATCCTCTTGCTACCATTACAGGCAACAGACAAGACACTATCAGGTGTTGTGTGGTGCTAGGAACCAGGGTTCCCAAATGTTAGGCAAACACCCTACTAGCTGAGCTACACCACCTGCCCAAGCGTTTGTAGGCTGAATGATGGCTGCATTCTGCCAATCAGTAAGCGAGGTTGGGTGATCTGCCAAGGCACAAAGCTGGAGTTCACTTCTTAAATCACGAGTATGAATAAGGGAAAGCAAATGCCAAGTACTGGCAGGTCTGAAGAGATAAAGGTTACATATGGACTCTGCACCTTACTGCAGAAACTGCCAGAGGTGGAATCAGGCCTTGTAGCAGTCCTGTAATTAAAACTACTCTGGAGGCTGAGGCAGGAGGATAAAAACTTCAAGGCATTCCTAAGCTACAGACTAAGTCGGAGGTGGAACAGCATCTACAAGTACCTGTAGATACTTGCACAAGTACAACCTCTGCTAGTGCCCTGTCTAGGACTTTTCTTTTGAAAGATAAACCTTTTTATCTAATTTTATTTCATACTCCCAACTAGGTAAGAGAGCAAAGTTATTCTCATTTTAAAGTAGTCTCCTTACACCAGTCACAGGACAGGGTTGGAAAGGTACCTGGGAGGTCATTTTCTCCAGTGGCCCCATTTTCCCCATAAGGAAACATACAAAAGAGGTTAAGCTCACTAGTCCATGGGGCTACCACCAATTAGAGGAAGATGGGAGTTGAAGTCCAACATGTTTCTGCTCATCCTAAACACCACTAGATGATTCTAGGGAGTGGAGAAATTATTTTGTAGTTTTCAGATGTTATTTTTTTTTTAAAAAAAGACTAACCTAACAAAACCCACAGACATTATAGTAATATAAGATTTCCTTTTAAGTTGTGTGTGTGTGTGTGTGTGTGTGTATGTGGTGGCGGTGGTGGCACATGCCTTTAATCCCAGTACTCAAGAGGCAGAGGCAGGTGAATCTCTGTGAGTTTGAGTTCAGCCTGGTCTACAAACTGCGTTCCAGGATAGCCAGGACCGCTACACAGAGAAATCTTGTCTTGGAAAAAAATTCCAAAACACTGTTTTTAAGGGAATAAACTTTGAAAGGCTAGGGAGATGGTTCTATTAGTAGAATGTTTGCCAGCAGAAGGACCTGAGCTCAATCCATAGCATTAAAAAATGAAAATTAAAAAAAAAAGCATCAACCAAGGTATTGCTCTCTTTCTGCCGTCATCCTGGGTCCATGTTCTCTACACAAAATACCAAGTGAATCCACAGAAACCACCTCTGCTACAGTTGCCACAGCCTCAGGTTGAGACAGGGTCTGCACAGAATCCAACCAACAGTGATCAGTACCAGAGTTCAAGGGTTACATCTCACCTACTACACACACAAGCCCAGGTGGTGGCGGCAGCCCAAGTCAATGACGAACCAGTCAGCGATGGAACAAAGAGCTATGTCCCCGCTGGGTCTTTGGCAGATTCCAGGGATTACAAGAGGCATTACACAAAAATCTAAGAATAGCCTGTCATCACAAAGCCAGACGGTTGGTCATAGGAGCCCAGCTTCAGATACCTATACAGTTTTTATACAGATTTATCTCAGCACACACACAAATAACAACCACTAAAAAACAAAGTGAAGGTATTTCAAACATTCAAGAAAATAAGACTCCAACTGCACAAAAATAGAAAGAAGTTGTTGTGGAAAATAAAAACAGAACTGGTCATGTCACAAGTAGATGTGTTAAATGCTAAGGCTATGGGAGCCCTGAAAAAGAACAATGGTGACCCTATAAAGGTTATTATAGAATTAACAATGCAACTATCTTAAAACAAGGACCCTTTTGTTCCCCAAAAGTGGAACTCAAGACTAGAGTGTAGTGTATGTCTTTAACCCCAGCACTCCAGAGGCAGAGACAGCTGGATCTCTTGAGTTCAAGGCTAGCCTGATCTACAATACTGTGTTGCTGGCCAGCTGGGGGTTATAAATTAAGACTTGGTCAAGAAAAAATAAATGGAAGTACAGCTTGGTTTGAAATTTGCACTATTTATATCACCAATAAATGATGTGGGATTCCCCTCTGTATGCTTTGAATATGTTTTATTATCATTGGTTAATAAAGTAGATGTTTTGGTCTGTGGCAGGGCAAAATATAGCCAGGCTGGAAGAGTTATAGAGAGGGTAGGCGGAGTAAAAGAGACAACATGTAGCTGCCGAACAAGACAGATGCCATGCAGCAGTTCAAGAAGCAAGAGGTAACAAACCATGAGCCCCGTGGTAAAATATAAATTAATAGAAATGGGTAAATTTAAGATGTAAGAGTTAGTTAATAAGAAGTCTGAGCTAATAGGCCAAACAGTATTATAATTAATATAGTTTCTGTGAGATTATTCAGTTCTAGGCAGCTGGGAAAAGAGTAGCTAATCCACATGGCCAGCCACACACTTCGGGTCCAGGTGTTTGTATGCCCACTCAGAGTTAAGAAAAATGAAGCCGAGAGTGTGCCTGCAGCTCAGCATCCCCACCTGGGCAAGCAGTTGGATCGGGTCTGCTAGGCATGTATAGGCAGGAAAGTAAGGCAGATTCCTGTTGCCATACACAGAGTTATTTCCAGGCTGTGCAGCATACTGCATGTCAGATTTAGCTTTTACTCACACAAAAAGGGTATATGTGCTGCATGGGTGCTTTCCAGAGTTGAAGTGGTGAGCATGGCTCCCATCCAGTAGTCCCAGAGCTGGCTGTAAACTTAATTCTGCCATATTGAAAGGCCAAGAGAGGTGGAGCCAGCATCCAGGGCTGCCACAACTACACTGCTTACCATTTTACATTGTTCCTTGTCAGAAAAGGATTTCAGATACACAACAGAACAGATTCAGACATAAAGGCCTCTAAACGAGACACAGTGTGTTTAAAAATGTACATAGGCTTGGGAGAGAGAGGAAAAAGAGTACAGACAGTTATAAAAAGTAAAGTCTTTAAAGAGACAGTAAAATACAAAAGTACAGACAATCATAGATTAAAGGAGTAAAGAAAAATAAGCCATGTAAAGATAGAAAATACAGAGTCTGGATTATGCATATTATTGTGTTTTCTTTGAATTTTTTGACTGCAGAGAGACATTTGTTTCTGGGAGCTGCTAAGTTAAAGCAACATAAAGGTATCTTGACTTCAAAATTTGGATCTAAGGATATGTTGCCTTGGAAAGAAGTTCTGCTTTTGTTTCCACATTATATAAGAACCTGTGGATTTCTCCCAGGCTAACATGGTTTGATGGAACAAGACCCTCCAAAAGTTCTCCGTGAACCCTAAAAATACTTTGTCCAACAAAAAGCAGGAAGCAGTTTGGAGAAAATTATGCCCAAATTCCCAAAATGACTGTTGATAAATGTTTCTTTTCATCTAAAAGGGAATGGGTATAAATCGTTAATTGTCACAGTCAATCTCTTTTTTAAAAAAAAATAAAGGAGATATGATACAGAGATGAATACTTTGCATTGGAATGGATCTTGGTCTATTAACACAAATTTAAGGTCAATTTTGTTATATGTATTTCTATTCTTGAATAAGGTATTATGTTTAGATAGTCCATTTAAAAACGTAATGTATAATTAAAATTTGCAGATTAATAGGTAGTCATTCATAATAGTAAAACTTGTAGTCATGTTAGTGAAAGACCCGGATAACTCCAGACCCCTCTAGCAGGAGGAATAGAACCAAAAATCTAGCAGGAAAAATAGAGCCAAAAACCTAGCAGGGAGAGAAGAGCCAAAAATCTAGGTTAGCCAGTTAAGTGACTCTGTTTCAGGAACTAGCTGACCATAAAGTTAGATTAAATCTTGAGAATAATCTTGAGAAATGGGAAGTTACCCCTTGTGATTATCACTGGTATTTTTGGAATTTTCCAATGATGTCCTCCCTACTCCTCTTGGGTTGTGTTTTTTTTGACCCCTTCTCCCAGCTACTCGAGGTCAAACTCCTCTACTCCTGTGTGGGAAATGAGTTTCGGCCCCAGTGTGCTGGTTCCTGTCAATAAACCTCTTGTGATTGCAGCAAGGATGGTCTCTCATGAGTTCCTGGGGGGTCGTGTTATTCTGAGACTTGAGTGAGAGTCTTCTCACTCCTGGAGTCTTTCATTAGTTAGGTTTTCTAAATATATAGAGATAAATTTCAGTTAGATAATCTTTAACACTTCAAAGACCTATGGAATATGGCATTTATAATGTTTTAAGAACTTGGACTTTTTTCTCAACAGTTAGACATGTCTGCTTCTGGCAGCACAAATTATTTCAGAGAGGCTGATGGGCATTGAAGAAACTCATTATGGAATTTGCCTTCAATGTGACAAGACTAGCATTTGGGCAAGAAACTGCTGTTACCTGGACTGGTGATGGTATGCATGTAGGACCTACAGAAAAGTGACTGATGGGATGGTCCTTCAGGGATTCTACTTCACAGAAGAAACTGCCAGACATTCTGAAAGATGCCATGTAGCTGTCAAAGGAGGCAGATGCCATTTAACAGCTCAAGAAGCAAGAGGTAACAAAACACGAGCCTTGTGGTAAAAAATAATAAATGAATAGAAATGGGTTAATTTAAGATGTAAGAGTTAGTTAATAAGAAGCCTGAGCTAATAGGCCAAACAGTGTTACAATTAATATAGTTTCTGTCTTATTTTTTGGGTCTGGGTAGCTGGGAAACGAAAGAGCATTCTCCGTCTACAAACTTCTTGTGAGAGTTGGGATTGGGGGCAGGTACAGTGGCATTCACTTATAACCCCAGTGCCCAGCAGATAGAGATAAGAGGAGTCCAGTAGTTTGCCAGCCAACCAGCATAGTCAAATTGGTAAGCTTGGGTTCTGTAGGAGATTCTTTCAAACAATAAGGTGAAGGTAGAGAGTAATTAAGAGATACACCCAATATGGACTTCTGCACTCCACAGGCACAGGTACTCATGTAACTGCAACTCCATACATGTATGTGCACAAGCATGGGCATACACACATGCACACACACACACAAATAGGATAAATGGAGTAAATTTTGAAGAAAAAGAAAGTTAAGTAACTGCATGAGTATCATTCCGTAAATAGAAAATTAAAATATAAAACAAAACAAAAAACAGAGTTCAAACTTCTAAAATTTAGAAAACAAATTACCAGCCAGCGTCACTACCTCGAGTGCCAACCTCTAGTTTGAGGCAGAGACACTCCCTAATGAAACACTTTAAACATGGAATAATCTCAGAAGGCACAGGAAAACTATTTTAACAAAGTTAAAAGGTTACAATGTAATCAGACCAAAGGATGACTACCCAACAGCCAAAGCTTAAATTAAAAGTGCTTGACTTCACTAGTAATCAAGAGAATTTAAACAACAAATTTATTAAGTAACACCATTTTTACATACTGGTTGATTGGATGAATATAAAATAATGCCCAGCAACAGATATGATGGACTTTCAGAATAAACTGGACATAAGTTGATTCAAGTATCTTTGGAAGACTTTTGGTAATATATATCATATGTATTTTATTTCTTTTTCTGGTTCTTTTGAAACAGAATCTCATGTAGCCCAGACTAACTTCAAACTCAGTATGTAGCTGAAGCTAGTCTTAGACTCCTGAATCCCCTGCCTCCATCTCTCAAGAGCAAGAATTACAGGAGTATGCCAAAATATTAAACTACAAAACATTTTTATATTACAATAAAAATATTCAAACTCATTGGTTTAAAAACCATATTTCTAAAGACTTTCTTCTACAGGAAAAATTAATTTCCAAGGTCATCTAGCCACAAGAAGTATGAAAAATGCAAAACTTAGAT
This sequence comes from Myodes glareolus, assembly GCF_982192425.1. Classification (NCBI taxonomy): domain Eukaryota; kingdom Metazoa; phylum Chordata; class Mammalia; order Rodentia; family Cricetidae; genus Myodes; species Myodes glareolus. The sequence goes on along the minus strand of NC_142036.1, from coordinate 45,864,479 downwards.
CTGGAGAGATGGCTCAGAAGAGCACTGGCTGCTTTTCCAAAGTCCTGAGTTCAATTCCCAGGACCCACATGGAGGCTCACAACCATCTATAATGAGATCTGGTTGCCTCCTCTGCAGTGCAGGCATACATGCAGGCAGAACACTATATACATAAATAAATAAATCCTTATTTTATAAAGCAAAAATTAAGTAGAACAAAAAAGAATTGACTAAACTTTAACATAGATGTTTAACAACATACTATGCTGTCATAATATGCTTTAGGACATCTGGTCTCAAAAGTGTATTAGGAGTATTTCAGATAATCTACAAAGCTAAAACAACTTTTCTTTTTCCTTTTGAATGTACTGAGGGTTGAACCCAGGGCCTAAGGATGTAACACAAACACTCCACTATTAAGCTACACCACCAGGCCTTTTTCGACAGGGTCTCACTAAAATGACTGACCTAGAGAATGCTTCGAAATCTTCCTGTCTTAGCTCGTTGTGTTGTACACCTTTAATCCCAGAACTAAGGGGGCAGAGAACTCAGAACTCTGTGAGTTCGAGGCCAGCCTGGTCTACAAAGTAAGTTCCAGGACAGCCAGAGTTATGTGGAGAAATTCTGTCTCAAAAAAAAAAAAACTTCTGTTAGATGTGGATTAGTTTTACCTTGCCTATAAAGGTCAGGGTTCAGGCCTATTCTTGCTCCATCAAGGTTGTGACTGGAGGTTTGACCCAGGGTGTGGCTGCTTAGGCTGCTTGGCCAAATGTGTGGTCTGTGCATGTCATGCCTAAACAATAGAATACTTAATTCAGGATATAGTTACTTGATGTTTCAGCTATTGAGGAGATAATTACCTTGTTTGATCCTTGTTTATATCATGATAAAGAAGTCTTGCCCCCTCGCCCCCTTTTTGGATAGGGATATAAAAAGCATATGGAAAATAAACAGGAGTGGGCGAATTCAGTATTCACTGGGTTGCCCTCCTGACTCTATTTTTTAATCCACATGCCCCTACCCTGGAATGCACAAACCCATCAAGGCTGGACCCTGTGTTGCCTCAACGTGTGATCCGACAAATTTTCTGCCTTACCCCCTCAAATATTGGGATTTTCAACAAGCCTGACAAATTTTTATTTGCTTTTTTAAAAAAAAATATGTGTGAATAAACATTCAAGAGTATAAAGGGCTGTTTTAGTTACTTCTGTAGCTGAGAAGAAATGCCATACCAAGGGAACTTATAAAAGGAAGCATTTACTTGGGGGCTTGCTTACAGTTTTAGAGGGTGAGGCCTTGACCATCATGACAGGCAAGCAAGTTCTAAAGCAGTAGCTGAGAGCTGACATCTGATCCACAAACTCCAGGCAGAGAGAGAGAGAGAGAGAGAGAGAGAGAGAGAGAGAGAAAGAAACTGGGGGCTGAGGGGATCCTGAGAGAACCTTCATTCAACGAAAGATGGAGATAGAGACAGAGACCCACATCAGAGCACTGAACTGAGCTCCCAAGGTCCAGGTGAAGAGCAGAAAGAGGGAGAATATTTGAATGGTATTATTTATAAGGTAATAAAAAAAATTTTAAAAGTTCTGTTGTGCAAGAGGGGGGGGGAACTGGGCCTGGCCTGGGCTTTTAGAAACCCAAAGCTCACCCCCAGTGACACACCTCCTCCAACAAGGCCACATCTTCTAATCCCTCCTAAACAATCTACCAACTGAGAACCAAATGTTCAACTATAGAGCCTATGGGAGCCATTCTCATTCAAACCACTACATTCCCCTCCTTGGTCCCATAGGCCTATAGCTAAACTATAAAATATAATGCATCCAGTACAATTCCAAAAATGCCCATAGTCTTTCACATTTTTAAGCCTGTTTAAAAGTCCTAAATCTATTCTCAAGGAAAACTTTTAACTATAACCCCCAAGAAAAACCAAAAGGCAAAGTACATACTTCCAACAAACAGTGGCACTGATTATGCATTACCATTCCACAAGGAAGGAAAGAGAGCAAAGGAGGAAATACAGGACCAAAGCAAGACTGAAACCTATCAAGTCAAACTCTAAATCCTGTAACTATTTCTGATGTCAAAGGGCTTATTAACCGGTTCTTCAAATCTCCCACTCCTTTCAGCTTTGTTTACATACTTCTCTCTCTTGGGCTGGTTCCACACCTTGTCTGCAGCTCCCTGGCAGGTACCTCATGGCTCTGGCATATTCAACATCTTGGGGTCTCCAAGGAAACCCAGGCTTCACCTTCACAGCTTCACTCAATGGTCTCTCTGGGCCTCCATGTAGGGATACCTCTGCCACACATTTGGTCTCAGCAGCTTTCCTGGACTTTGGAGGAAGATTCCACAACTCCTTAACTCCAGTATTCTTGGCTTTAAAACCAGAACTACTGGGGCTGGAGAGATGGCTCAGAGGTTAAGAGCATTGTCTGTTAAGAGCATTGCCTGCTCTTCCAAAAGTCCTGAGTTCAATTCCCGGCAACCACATGGTGGCTCACAACCATCTGAAATGAGGCCTGGTGCCCTCTTCTGGCCTGCAGGCATACACACAGACAGAATATTGTATACATAATAAATAAATAAATATATTTTAAAAAAAATAAAACCAGAACTACCTTAGTTGAGGTTGCCAAGTTCTTGGGCTTGCTTGGGATGGAATCTGGCCCCCTCCATAAAATACATTAGCATAGATTTTTGTTGATGCTTTCCTTTGTTCAATAACTTTGCTTTTGGACAAGATTCCTTAGGCATTTCACAATTTAGCTGGGTGGGGTCTTGCCCTGAGGGCACCACTCCCTTTATTCCATTTAGTTAATAGGCCTTTCTTTAAACCTCTCATTTCCTTGAACACAGGACTTGGCTCCAACATTACACTTCCTGGCGCTCTTTCTCTCCTAAACTGTACATTCAGAATTTTTTGCCCCACTTGTTCCTTTCCATTGCAATCTGTGCAAGAGTGATTTTTAATAACCACATGGCACAGTGTATACTAGGTTGTCTTGAAATCTCTGCCAATGGCGTTACTCCAAAAGTCTTCAATTTAACATCTGGTAGATTTTTAGGACAAAGGCAAAAAGCAGCCATATTCTTGGCCAAAAATCACAGGAATAGTCTCCAGCATAGCTGTTAATATCATTCTGCTATGAAATCTTTAGCTGGGTCTTCCTGGTCCACACTGCTCTCAGGACTACGGCCTTCCATGATCATGCAAGGATGATCCCAACATTTAGGGGATTCAACCACTTTCCTAAACCAAAGCCTACATTCCACCAACAAGCAATGCAGTCAGGCCTGTCACAGCAACAGGGACCACTCCCTGGTAACTTCTTCTGTCTTAGTTACTGTTCTCTTGCTGTGAAGAGACACCACAACCAAAGTAACTTATAAATTATTTAATTTGGAGCTGGCTACAGTTTCACATGGTGAGTTTATGAGCATCATGGTGGGGAGCACAGAGGCAGATAGGTGTGGAGCTGGATCAGTAGCTGAGAGCAGGTGTAGGCTTCTGACACCCCAAAGCCCACTCCTATTGGACAGCTCTTTCAACAAAGCCACACCTCCGAATCCTTTCCACCCCATCCATCCACAAGGAACCAAGCATTCAACTATGTGAACCTACGAAGGCATTCTAGTTCAAACTACCACAAGGTCAGAGGAAAGCTTTTGGGATTCGGATTTTCTCTATCCACTGTGGGTTCCAGAGATTAAACTGCAGGTATCAGGCTTGCATAGTGAGTCTCTTTAGCCACTGAGTCATCTTGTCAGTCATTTTTTTTAAGTGTGTTGACACTGTACTGATATTCCAAAAGTAATGATGAGTAAAACCACTGATGCCTGAGTGCTGATTAGAACAATAACACAAGTTGTGCTGGTCAGCGTATTCTTTATAATATTTTATGCTTATTTACTTTATGTGGATGAGTCTTTTGCCTGAAGGTGTATGTGTGTGTGGCCTGGTGTCTTCAGGTCAGAAGACACATGTCAGTTCCCTTGGAACTAGAGCTATGGATGGCAGTAAGTCAGTAAGCAGGTGCTGGGAACAAATCCCTGGTCATCTGCAAGAATAGGAAGTGCTCTTGACCAGAGTCATCTCTCGGGTCCCACATTGGTGTATTCATAACTGTTAATCACTTGCAGGAAAACAAAACTAAAAATGTCATCTATATTTAGCATGTCCTTGATAAAACAGTAATTAAAACAAATTTCAACCACAGAATACTCCCTAACACCATATGATGAAACTCAAAGTACTCAATAAAACATAAGCTCACGGAAGAACAATGATTTGCTCATCATAAGCTGAGGTAGGTATTTTTTCCATTTTTATTAATTTTTACTAAAACAGACAAAATTATAGTTTAAGACTCAGGGACTTGGCAATATTTTCTCAAAAATGAACAAGATAAGCCTGTGGCCTGTGATCTCAAGGAAAATAACTAGCTATATATATATCCCATGATAAAATTCAACTTCTAAAGTGAAAAGAATTTCCCAAAACTTGTATCTGCCAGTGAATTCAATAGTTGTTCATGTATTTCTGATGAAATTTGTGGCAATACTAACAAAGTGATTTAATGTTTTTTAGTTTAAGGGGCTAGTGAAATGGCTCAGTGGTAAAGGCACCAACTGCTAAACCTGACCTTGGGAGGGAAGAATCGATCCTACAAATTGTCCTCTAACATTCTTCACACATGCATAAACAAATACATAAATAAATAGGTTTTTTTGAAGTTTAAATGATGTGGGATGTCCTTCTGTGTATGTATATTGCTTTTATTGGTTGATGAATAAAGCTGTTTGGGTCAGTGGCTTAGCAGAGTAAGGACAGGCCGGAAATCTGAACAGAGATACATAGAGTGAGCCAGAGACACCATGTAGTCACTGAAGGAGAAAGATGCCAGAACATTACCGGTAAACCACAGCATCGTTTGTAAATAGAAATAGATTGATTTAAGATGTAAGAGCTAGCCAGGAATATTCCTGAGCCATCAGCCAAACAATGTCGTAATTAATACAGTTTCTATGTGATTATTCGGGTCTGGGTGGCCGAGAAACAAAAGTGCAGTCTCTGTTTACAGAGTGTGGCTCAACTGGTAGAGTGCTTGCTTAGCATACACAAAGCCCTAAATGTAGTTCCCAGATTAACCATGGCATGGTGGCATGTCTCTGCAATGCCAACACCCAGAAGGTAGAAGCAAGAGTGATGTAGGAGAGTCTTATGTATTTCTGTTGCTTTCATTGGCTAATTAATAAAGAAACTGCTTGGCCTGATAGGTCAGAACATAGATGGGTGGAGTAGACAGAACAGAATGCTGGGAAGAAGGGAAGTGAAGCAGACGCCATGACTCTCCTCTCCGAGACAGCCGCAGGTTAGAATCCTCCTGGTAAGCCACCACCTCGTGGTGCTGCTACACAGATCATTAGAAATGGGTTAATCAAGATGTGAGAGTTAGCCAATAAGAGGCTGAAACTAATGGGCCAAGCAGTGTTTAAAAGAATACAGTTTCCGTGTAATTATTTCAGATAAAGCTAGCCGGAAGTCAGGTGGCGGGACACAGCCCGCTGCTCCTTTTACACAAGAGATCAAAAGTTTAAGGTCATTCTAGGATACAAAGTGATTTCAAGGCCAGATTGAGAAACTTGAGATTCTGACAGAAAGAAAGAAAGAGAGAGAGAGAGAGAAAGAGAGAGAGAGGGAGGTAAGACCTGTGTGTGGTAACGTACACCTTTAGTCCCAGCATTTGGGAGGCAGAAACAGGTGGATCTCTGAGTTTAGGCCAGCCCAGTCTACAGTACAGAGAGAGTTCCAGGACAGTCAGGACTACACAGAGAAACTTGTCTCAAAAGGCAGAATATGGTCTGGAGAATACCTCAGAGGTTAATAGCATTGGCTGCTCTACCAGAAATCCTGAGTTCAATTCCCAACAACCACATGTTGGCTCACAACCATTTACAGTGGGATCTGATACCCTCTTCTGGCATGTAGACATACACGCAGATAGAGTGCTCATATGCATAAAATGAATAAAAATTTTAAAAAGACAAAACAAAGCAATATTACCTTTAATATCAAGTAATGGCAAGGCACTCAAGAGGCTAAATGGGACAACCCTGAGTTCAAAACCAGCCCGTGGAGCTAGAAAATGCATTTTGGACTGGTCTGAGTTATACACTAAAACCCTATCTCCAATATAAATACACAGAAATAGAAACACACACACTCTCTCTCTCCTACTCACACATTTATTGTTATTTTAAACGAGTATTTAAACTTTCTCATATTTTTATTTCTAATACAATAAATCATAAAGGGGATAAACTAGTTTTTCAGAGATTTTCAATGATTTCAACATAAAAAAGTCTTGAGATCAAAAGTTGGAGAATTTTGTTTTATGGCAATTGCTTTTTAAAACCCAAGGGATTTTTGTCTCCCATAGGCACTGGACATATCTACAGACATTTTTTCATTGTTAGAACTGGGAACTACAGTTACCAAAGGGATATACTGAGTAAAGACTGGGGAGGCTGCTAATGTGCACAGAATAGCCCACCTTAACAAAAACATATTCAGTCCAATGGCAACAGTGCTAAGTTAAAAGAAAAATGTTCTCCAGAATAGTCAATAATACACGAAGAAAATATTCACTTTAACTAGAAAATCTGACTAAACACTAAAGATGACCTCATTCCAATTTTATTTTTAAAACATACACATAATCTGGGTATGGTGATATCTACCTATAATCCCAATACTCAGAAATAGAGACAGAAGATCAGGAATTCAAGACCCTGCTCTAGCGAAATAGTGAACTCAAGGACAGACTAAGCTTCAAAAGACTTCATCTAAAATTAAATAAATAAATAAAACCTTAAAAATAGAGCTGGCATGGTGGCACACACCTATGTATGCACACCAGGGAGGCTGACATGAAAGAACAGAGATCAGCCTTGGCTACATAATGAGACCCTGCCCCCAAATGAAGGGCTTACTAGGCATGGTGCTGTCCACCTGTAAGCACAATGACTTAAGTTATTTTCCACTGCTTTGATAAAACACCATAACCAGGACAATTTATAAAAGAAAGCATTTAATCTGTCTTACAGTTTCAGAGAGCTCAAGTCCATGACGACAGAGGAAAGAAATAGGAGAGTTCATATCTTGATCCACAACCACAAAGCAGAGAGAAGACTGGGAATCATTGAAACCCCAAGGCCTACCCCCAGTGACACATCTCTTCCAACAAGGAGGTGTCTCATTGCTCCCAAACAGTTCTACTAACTGGGAACCAAGTATTCAAATATATGATGAGCCTATGAGAACTATTCTTATTCAAATCACTACACAATCCTCTCCTAGCACACAGGAGGATCAGGAGTTTAAGGGCAATCTTAGCTATAAGTATAGTCTGAGGCTAGCCAGGGCTATATGAGACTCCGGTGGAAAAAAGATGAATGAAAGAAAAGAAAAAAGTATATATACACAACAAAAAGGCTAAAAATATGTTCCAGATATTAACAACAGTCATCCAAGTAAGAAAAATTATTTTTCCTTTTTTTTCTTATTCTTATTTAAGTGTGTTTATGTATTTGTATGCCACATTTGTGCAGGACCTGGCAGAGGGGGTGTCAGATCACCCTGAAGTGAAGTTATGGGCAGTTGGACACTGCCAAATGTGGGAGTGAGGAACTGAACTCCAGTCCTCTGGAGGAGCAGTCAGCGCTATTAACCACTGGGCCATCTTGTCAGCCAGCCCCCAGAATTACTTTTTCTTTAAATTAAACTTCCACGGGAGTCACCACACTGACAGCTAGGTTTTCTTTAAGCCTCTGAGAGTTTGGTATTTTCCTGTTGTAGCCCCTCTCCAACAGTCTCCAGTTGCCACCCAAACTCCAGAAGTACCTGGGTTCCAAACACCACAGGAGTTACCACCCTAGACCTGCTAGCTGGTTTACAGCTGTGAGCTCAGAGTATGTGGCAGTCGCAACAACAGTAGATGCCTGAGTGGGTGTCAAGGCAGCTACCTAGTGTGGCAGCAGCTCGAGGAAGGGGTTCAAGGGAAGCCCACAGTCCACAGAGGAGGGAGTCTGCTGTCTGAAAAACTCACATGCGACTGTGCAGAAACTGCACTAGTGGCAGGAGTTGTTTGAAGTAGCCTTGAAAACTATGCCCACATTCCCCAAAAAAATGGATTATGGATATTTTCCTTTGTTTAAAAAAAAAAGAGGGGGAAGTGGTGTGGGACAGTGGTCTGTATTCTGTCAATTATATTTTAAATAAATGCTGATTGGCCAGTAGCCAGGCAGGAAGTATAGGTGGGACAACCCAAGAAGTTGAGGCGGGTCAATAAGAACAGAATTCTGGGAGGATGCAATTGTGACCCCCACCACAGAAGAAGCAAGATGTGACTGACTCACTGACTAAGGTACCAAGTCACATGGCTAGCATCGACAAGAATAATGGATTAATTATAAGTTATGAGTGTTAATAAGAAGTCTGAGCTACTAGGTCAATCAGTTTATAACTTAAAAAAAACTTATTGCATTATAAAGTTAGAGAGGAACAGCCTAAGGTTTTGAAACAACCAACTTTAATTTATTCAGTCACCTTACAGGAACAACTGCCAAATGATAGAAATTCCCAAGGTTGTGCAAGAGTTAAATGGCCGTTTGTCATAACAAGAACCTGTAAACAACCTAAATGCCCCTCAACAGAAGAATGGATAAGGAAAATGTGGCACATTTACACAATGGAGTACTAAATATAGAAAAAAAATAATGACATCTTGAATTTTGCAGGAAAATGAATGGAGCTAGAAAACATTATTTTGAGTGAGGTAACCCAGACACAGAAAGACAATTATCATATGTACTCACTCATAGGTGGTTTTTAAACATAAAGCAAATAAAACCAACCTACAAACCACAATTCCAGAGAACTTAGACAACAATGCGGACACTAAGAGAGACTTACATAGATCTAATCTACACAGGAAGTAGAAAGTAGAAAAGGACACGATCTCCTGAGTAAATTGGGAGCATGGGGACCCTGGGGGAGGATTGAAGGAGGAGGGGGAGAGGTAGGGAAGGAAGCAGAGAAAAATGTAGCGCTCAATAAAAATCAATTTAAAAAGTCAAAAAAAAAAAAGAGAAAAGATGCAAAAAAAAAAAAGAGTTAAATAACCTCCTGTGGAAATGTTAGTTTTAAGGAGATTCAAGGAAGCAATAGTCTCATATGGACATGCATTCACTTTTTGAAGCAAATGTTAAACTCATGGTCAACTTGTAACAGAATTATCCCTTAAGATTGAAGAGACTTGATCACAGCAGTTTTGGAACCTGATCCTCAGTTACAAATGGATGATCTGGTGGAAAGATGAGGCTAAGACTATTGAACAACGACATAGGGCTAGAGGTATGGAAATCTCCCAAGACCAAATTCTTGGAGAGGGAGACTATGCTGATGTACAAAGGCTATCTCTATATGATGACTACGCCCTGGATTTATGCTGCACAGCAGCTTTCAATGCTTGGGACAGAATTGGAGAAGTAGGAAAGAAAATTGAGTCATTTACTAAAGTTAGGCAGAGCTCAAAGGAAATTTCACAGATTTCTTACAAAGATTGACTTCAGCAATAAACAGAATGATACCAAATTCAGAAACTCCACAAATAATTGAATCTCTGGCTTCTGAAAATGCTAATGCACAAGGCAAAAGGATAATTAGACCGTTAAAGGTGAGATCAGCACCCTTGGAGGAACGGATCCGAGATACAATCAATATTGAATCTCATGACCCTGATGATGCTCAGAGAGGAGATGATGATGATTTCCAAAGGTTTGAAGAAAACTTGAAATGTCAAGTGTTTCAATTGTGACAAACAAGATCACATAAAAAGGGATTGTAAACAAGGTGTTTCTAGAAACAATCTTTTCTCTAAGCCTAATTTAAACAGACGCCCCTCCCTTCTGGGATTATGTAGATGTGTGGCAAAGTCAGTCATTAGACAAATGAGTGTAGATCAACAAGGAATATTCAAGGTAACCCTTTGCTCTGGGGAAACATCTTGAGGGGCCCCTCACAGAATCCCATGCCAAATTCAGTTCAGTTGTTTCCTGTCATCATGGAGGAAACTCCTTTCAAGAGCAATTAAAGAACCTAATGCTTACTGGAAAAAACCATACTGCTCTGGATATTAGAAAAGCTATAGAATAGAGAACAAAAAAATTCAGGAGAAACCAGTTGTAAAGCAAATATTTTGGCAAACTTCTATAAATGAATAAAAAAAATTAAAAATACAAATAAATGACATTGTCATTGAAAGTCTTGGAGGTGAGGATGTAACAATAATTGCATCAGAATCTTGGCATTCAAATTGGCCTCTTTAGGAGGTAAATGTTCAGCTTTTAGGGACTGAAACATTATCCAGGTAAAACAGAGTGTGAGATGGATCGAATGTATAGAGCCAGAGGGACAGAGGAAAATTAAAGCCATTCGTGGCTAACATAGCAATAAACTTATGGGGACATGATTTGTTACAGAAATGGAATACTCAGATTAACATTCCACCAATCTTAGAAAATAACCATAAATTAATAAATCTTTCTGGGAAAAAATATTACAAGATATATAAAGAACAGTCACCAACCATTCAGGTTGTACAAGAACAGGGCACAACAGCTGTTGATGTTTCAAAAGCACCAACAGCCCTACCTGTAAAATGGTTGACAGACAAACCTGTATGAGTAAGCAATGGCCTTTAACAACGGAGCAACTGCAAGCTTTAGAACAGCTGGTACAGAAGCAGGTAAATGCTCGGCATATGGAAGAATCAACCAGTCCTTGGAATTTTCTTGTATTTATTAATAAAAAGAAATCTGGAAATTGGAGGGTGGTAACAGATTTAAATGTTGTTAATAAGGTGATTCAGCCAATGGGCTCTCTACAGCCTGAAATTTCTTTGGTCTTCTCTATCGCCTAAAGGATGGCCTCTTAAAGTTACTGATTTAAGACACTTTCTTCACTACACCTTTACAAGAAAAAGAGAAAAATTCGCCTTCATGGTGCCTACTTATAATAATTCTCAGCCTGTTAAGAGATATCAATAGAAGATTCTCCACAGTTTAAATAGCCCCACTCTGTGACAATATTTTCTACATCAGCCATAGGAAATGATATGTAAGCAATTTCCTCAATCTATAGTTTAGCATTACATGGACAACATTTTACTAGCTGATTCTAATGTAGTTACTTTATAAAAAATGTTTGAAGAAGAAAATTTTGTCTTGTTGGGATTATAAATTCCTCCTGAAAAAATACAAAGAGATTCTATTAATTTTTTTGTTTTTCTTTCAGTTTATTTTTGTTTTATTGCTTTTATTGAGCTATATTTTTCCCTGCTTCTTTCCCTTCCTCCCTCCTCCTTTTCTACCCTCTTTCATGATACCCACACTTCCAATTTACTCTGGAGATCTTGTCTTTTTCTACTTCCCATGTAGATTAGATCCATGTATGTCTCTCTCAAGGTCCTCTTTGTTGCCTAGGTTTTCTGGGGTTATGAATTGTAGGCTGGTTTTCTTTATGTCTAAAGGAGATTCTATTAATCATTTAGGATAAAAAAATAGGTGTACAAAAATTAGACCTCAAAAGGTGCAAATTAGGTGAGATCAATTACAGACTGTTAGCGACTTTCAAAGACTGCAAGGAGATAATTCCTATCTACAGCCCACTACTGAGGTAAAACCTGATGAACTGAGTAATTTGTTCAAAACCTTAGTTGATGGAAAGAACCGAAATAAATAGTCCAAGAGAATTATCAGCTGAAGCTAAGAAAGAATTGGCTTTGGTGGAAGAGAAATTACAGAAGGCACATGTGGGTTGTGTGGATTCAAAGGTTGATTACATTTTGATTATTTTACCCTCTAAGCATTCTCCTACAAGAATATTAATGCAGAGGGAAGAAACTATCTTAGAATGGATCTTTTCACCATCTAAACAGAGTAAAAACATAAAAACTTATATGGAAAAAGTCTCTGAGTTGATTCTAAGGGAAAACTGAGACTTCATCAATTAGCAGGAATAGACCCAACAGAAATTATAATACCTTTTACTAATGATGAAATTGACAAATTATTTGCAAAGAGCTTGCAATAATTCTTTGGGGAGAAGTTAACAACAAATATCCCAAAAGCAAAAGATTTTAGTTTATAAAGAAAACTAACTGGATCAGTCCTCACATTATACAAAAAAACCAATATATGGAGACCTACATTCTATATTAATGCAAATAAATCAGGAAAGGCAGGTTATAAATCAGAAAATTTAAGGAAAGTGGCCCAAGCCCTTATAACTCTGTTCAAAAGTCAGAGTTTTATGCTATTCTCATGGTATTAATGGATTTTACAGAACCCTCAACACAGTTACTGATTCGCAATATGCAGAGAGAGTTGCTTTGTGTACTGAAACCGCTGAATTTATACCACATGATTCAGAATTGACTGTATTATTTAGTCACAAGAATAATCAAGAATAGGAATCATGCCATATACATAACACACATTTGACTCTATAAGGGTCTGTCAGGTCCTCTAACACACGGTATGAAGAAATTGATCAACTATTGACAGGAAATGGGCTGGAGGCCTCAGAATATCATAAAAACATCATGTCAACAGCAAAGGTTTAAAAAAGACTTTTCCATCACTTGGCAACAAGGCAAGAAAGTTATAAGGAAATGTCCTACTTGCTCCTTATAGAACCAAACTTCACTACCTGCACGAAGTACTCAAAGAAATGAAATCTGGAAAATGGATGTGTTCCATTTTGTAGAATTTGGAAAATAAAATACATACACCACACATTGAAACCTGTATGTTAATAGACATATAATGCAAATAGTCTTTTTGTAGTCCCAGTCCAATGGAAATTCAACTTGGCTTTGGAATTGGAATGTGGCTCTCTCCTTCTCTAAACCCAAGCATGCTTGTTAAAGTTACATCCAAAATCTCTCTCATGTCAGAAGAACCACCTGATATTAGACAGAAGAAAAACCAAAATTAAGAGACTATTTTATTGCCACTAATATCATAATCCTTTGGTTTTATTTTGACTCTTTGACAGCTTTTCTTAGGTATAAACATTATCTCAAAATTTATAAGATTAATATATATATTAAACTTTTTGTCATGATATTAATGGTCATATAAAGTACTAATTATAGAATTGGGCTTCATCTAGATTTTTGTACATGATTTCAGGTTTGAGTCTTTATCAGGTAACTAGCAATTAAGTTTTTGTACTCTGGATGTACAAAACAAATATTGATCCTTTAACCTATTTGAGGTCTGCTGCATAGGACACTTAAAACATTTAAGTTTTTCTGCAGTGAACCAAGACCATGCCTAACAGCAACTTTTGAAGTCTCTAAAAGAAAGATGGGACTCCACAATGACAATTTCAACAGGACTATAATAACACCACTAAGCTGAAAAAACACCACCTAAAGATCGGCTTTGGACTACAACCTGCTCAGGACAATTTCGAGGTGGCTAGCTAAAATAATCCAGCCTCACTGACTGGACTACTCTAGCCAGGACTTGAAACAAGCCCTAGACTTTCCATTACACAGAGACTGGACACAAATGATAGTTACTTCTTCTGGGACCTGACAGCCCAATTTTTCCTTTTCAGGATCTCCTAAAGATGCTGTCATCCCCAGATAGCAGGAAGTAACTTTAAGAACACAAAGTCCACATTCCCAAGAGGTGGGATGGGTGGGTTTTGGTCTTTCATTGGGTTACGGATATTTGTCATTGTTTATGGGAAGTTGGTTACAAGTTGTTATTGGTAATAATCAGGAAAAAAGCTAAACAAAGGAGTTTAGATTCAGGGGTCTCGTTTTGAAAAGAAGAAAGGGGGGATATAGATATGATAGGATGTAAGGGTAGATTACTGAGTTACTCTGAAAAGAAAAAGGGTATATAGAAATAGAATAAAAAGGTAGATTATTGAAACTACTTTTACACAAAAAAAACCACTACTAGTTTTAAATATTTTACAATGATATGGACTTTTATATATTGATACAAATTTAAAGTTATTTTTGTTAGAACATACTGTTCATACAAAATCTTGCTCAAGGTATTCTGCCTATACAACATACAGCTCATTTAACAGAATGACGCAAATTTCTAAGCCTTGAAATTTATTATTATCAACTATTTAGGATAACAAAAAAATGCAGATTAGTGATTAGTCACCTATTACAGTGAAACTTGCAGTTATATTAGGTATGTTTTCAAGGTTCAACACATATTTTAAATAGACAGGTCATCTTCAAACACTTCAGAGATCTACAGAATATGACATTTAATATGGCATTTAAGATGTTTTAATAACATAGGTTCTTTTTTTATGACAATAAGACATATATGCTCCTGGCAGAACCAACCTACTTTGGAGAAGATGATGGTCATCAAAGAAACTCCAAATGGAATTTACTTTCTTTGAGGCAAAAGTCACTGGGCAAGAAAGTGCCCTTGCCTCAAATGCTGACACTATGCTGTCCTAATTAGTCAAGCAGGACACAAAAGAAAGGACTGCTGAACTTTGTCAAGACAAGGTAGGACAGACCTTCAGAATATCCTGCATCATAGAAAAGTCTGTCAGATATGCTAGGCCTGTAGGGTGAGGATGTATGGCCCCACGTTGCAGAGGAACCTTAGGGGACTGTCCAGGCAGCCAGCTGTTTGTTACATCTCACATTTTTTGGGAGTCACTTGAACTTCCTACTTACTCAGGTAATATTATTTCCTTCTTGGGTCTCTGAAGGAGTTAAAGATTTTATAGTAATAGTTTTCCTTGTTACCAGATTCAAAAGGAAATTCACTAAAGAGATGCAAAGTGTACAAGGTTGAGAGACATTAAAAGATAGTTTTGGTAATGCAAGTTAAAATAGAAAGTGAATTAGGTAGAATCTTTTGGACTCATCAAGATAGGATGGCTATGGAGTATTTTCCCTGAATTTGTCAATTTCTAATGGACTAGACATTGTTGATGTATTTATTGCCTGCATATACTGTATATAGCTATTATACTTATTGTATATAGTTTTTGTTGTAACATTTTTTATTTTAGACCAAAAAAAAGGGGGAAATGTGATATAAAGTTTGCCTCAAGATCAGAGGGCAGAGCTAGCCACTAGTTAACCATAGAAATCTGGAGGTCTGTACAGATAGACATGAAGTGTTATGACTGGGAAGAGAGAGGAATTTAAGGTGAGAGGACACAGTAGTTCGGCCCTTTTGAGCTGAGGAGTTAGCAAGGAAAGAGTGTGGCTTGCTCCTTTCTCTCTCAGATCTTTCAACATTTGCCCCAATATCTGGTTCCAGGTTTTTATTATTAAGATCAATTAGAACTTGTGCAACACAGAGCCTGTTACAGCAATAAATAAAGTGGGCTATGGAGATGGCTCAGTGTGTAAATGTACTTGCTGCACAACCTGAAGATCTGAGTTCAATCCCTGGAAACCATATAGAGGAGGAAATAGAGAACCAATTCTACAAAAATTGCTCTCTGACCCTGACACATATTTTGGAACCCACATTCAAGAATCATTCCTACACGCGCGCAGGCACACACACACAAGAGAGAGAGAGACAGACAGACAGACAGACAGATTCGCACATGCTCTAACAAAGTAACTTTGAAAGTACATTTATGGGGCTGGAGAAATGGCTCAGAGGTTAAGAGCATTGACTCTTCTTCCAGAGGTCCTGAGTTCAATTCCCAGCAACCACATGGTGTCTCACAACCATCCATAATGAGATCTGGTGCCCTATTCTGGCATGCAGGCATACATGCAGGCAGAACACTGTATACATAATAAATAAATCAATCTTTTAAAAAAGAAAGAAAGTACATTTATGAAGTCATCAAACTCAGTCAACTTATCACTAAGAAAGACAATCCTCAGGGGAACCAATTAAGCAGTGTGCTATGGAATAATCCTTTTGTACACTGTGAAGATGTTCTACTCTCATTGGTTTAATAAAGAGCCAACTGACTAGTAGCTAGGCAAAAAGAGGCTAGGCGGGAGAACCAGCAGAGTTGCCAGCCAGATGCAGAGGAAACAGATGAACATAATGTGCTGAAAGAAGGTAACAACACGTGGTAGAGTATAGATAAGAAATATGGGTTAATATAAGTTGTAAGAGCTAGTTAGTAACAAGCCTAAGATATCAAGCATTTATAATTAACATTAAGTCTCTATGTTGTTATTTGGGAAGTACACCTTCAGGAGTAGTGAGGCCAAGTGGTATAATTAGAATTTTGATAAAGACTTAAAGAATGGGAGTTCAGAATAATGGAAACTGTGTAACAAGGTTTTGACAGGTATCTAGATTTACAAAAACAAAAACAAAAACAAAAACTCCCTCCTCCTAAGTCATATGCAGTGGACTAAGCCTGTAATAGCGGTATTTAGGAGGTAAGAGGATAAGTTCAAGATCATTCTCAGTTACATAGTTAAGTTCAATGCCATGAACAGGAAACCAGTCTTAAGAATGAAACAAATTCCTCTTGAGTAATATTCAAGAAAGGAAGCAAAGATCTTCCAAAGTAAGAAGTATAGCTCAGCTTAACACTAGATACAGCAGGAGAGAATGCCTAGCTCTACCCTGCAAAACGTCCCTTTGTGGAGCACCAATTAAATAAAAACAACTATGTTTAGGGCAATGAAGCCACAGATAAACTACACAGGCAAGTGACCCACTTAGAGAGATTGACACTACTTGAGTACATCTTTATTTCTGTTCATTTGTGAGGTTCAAATGAAACAGCAACTGTAGCAGCAATAGGACCTCTAGACAAGAGCCAGGACAAGTCCCTTGTGTCAGCTCATTCAGTCTTCACAACCTGTGAGATACTGCTGACCTCATGATCTGAATGGGGAGAGAGACACAGAGGACAAAGGACTTATCAAAGGCAACTAAGTTAGCAAGAGTGAAGAATCTCAGCCTCTCTTCATAACTATGGATTCCTATCATCGATGCTGGAGGTCCATGTAAAAGCAATAGATGAAGTAATGTAATCTCTCCGAGAGCAGTCAGTGCTTTTAGTCACCTAGCCATCACTCCAGCTGTGTAAACCTAAAGGTCTAGTTTAGCTGGGTGGTGGCGGCATGCACCTTTAATCCCAGCTCTCGGGAGGCAGAGGCAGGCAGATCTGTGAGTTTGAGGCCAGTCTGGTCTACAGAGTGAGTTCCAGGACAGGCTCCAAAGCCACAGATAAACCCTATCTTGAAAAACCAAAAAACAAAACAAAACAAAAAAAGCGACTATAAAAGCTGTTTGTGCTTTATGATTAGTTTCATACGTATAATATATTGTATTATTATTCAAGAAATGAAAGTTTCTTGTAAGCAATGCTAAAGATATTAATAAAGTTAGAGTACTATATATACAGAGGGGATATTCTGGATTTAACCTTTTAGCTATGGAGGAGCACTTTGGTGTGGTTTATTTATCTAGAGTTGTGAGGCTTGAATTTAGGGTCTCATGCCTGCTAGGCAAGTGGTTTCCCACTGCACTACATTCCCAGTTCCAGTATGTACGTTCTTCACTGTCTTCAGTGTTTTCCTTTTTTTATTGTGTGTCCTTTTACAGGTTCGCTTTAGACTTTGGAAACATGAACCTAGTCTGGCCTCAGTTTCACCACGTAGCCAAGGATGGCCTCAGTTTCACCACATAGCCAAGGATGGCCTTGAATTTCTGATCCTCCTGCCTCTACTTCTCAGGTACTAGGATTATAAGCATGAACCATCCTGACAGCTTTATCCAGCACCAGGTTTATGTGGCACTGGTGATGGAGCCAGGGCTATCTGCCTGCTAGGCAAGCCGTGTGTTAACTGAACTACATCTGTAGCCTCAGCACTTTTGTGCACAGTAATTTCACTGACCATTCCCTACCACCTGTCTTGTACTTGGAGCAATCTATTACCCTTATTTTATGAAAAACAAAGGAATTTACCTAAATTCACACAATCTGTGACTGTTATGACTGCTAACATCAAATCCCATGTCACCCTCTCCCAAGTGTTTTCCATATCACACTGTCTCTTCATTTC
Source organism: Myodes glareolus (assembly GCF_982192425.1). Classification (NCBI taxonomy): domain Eukaryota; kingdom Metazoa; phylum Chordata; class Mammalia; order Rodentia; family Cricetidae; genus Myodes; species Myodes glareolus. Next base: position 45,846,372 of record NC_142036.1, on the reverse strand, counting down.
ACAAAGTCAGAAAACTAGTCACACAATCCCAGCACTTTGAGCCAAGACAAAAATACAGAGTTTAAGACCACCCTGAGAATGAGATATCTCAAAAATACTTAAGGGCTGACAGGCATGGTAGTACATACCTTTAATCCAGTACTCAGGAGGCAGAGGGGAAGGGATCCTGAACTAAAGGACAGTCTGGCCTAATGAGTTCAAGGTCAGCCAAGGCTACACGATAAGATCTTGTCTCAAAAATACAAAAAAAAAAAAAAACTACTAAAGGCTAAGAATATGGCTCAGTGGTAGAGCACTTGCTTGGAGTACTCAGCATTGGCAACAACAAAAAAGTCACATAATCATACTGCCTGCCCAACTTGCACAGGTCTATCACCAACTGTGTTAGAACAAATTGGCAACTATGAGTGACACGACATAAGCACCAAAAGTTAAGACAACCAAGAGCTTTTATTAGGAGATGTTTGTATTCTGTTCAGCCCCCAACATATATTTTACTTAATGTAAATCTCACAAAAACCCTTCAGGTGGTGTATTCCCATTGTACAGACCAGGAAAACAATACAAAGAGGCTTAGGGACCTAACTAAGGTTTAAGCAGCCTAGCAATGATTTTAAACATGTCATGCCACAATACCACACTGTCTCCATGGTAGGTGTCACAGTGATACTAGTTTTTTTGTTTGTTTGTTTTGTTTGGTCAATGATAAATAACAAAAGTAACTTTTTTGATGAAAATATCCTAACTTTCCTTAAAACCAGTCATGGTTGGAGCACACATCTGTAATCCTAGCACTGGGGAGATGGAGAGAGGAGGACCAGAAGTTCAAGGAGTACCTATGTATATCCCAGATTGTGCGAACTGAACAGAGAGCCTTGAAAACTAGGCCAATCACTATAGAGGAACACACAAAGCATTTTTTAAATAGTGGCTCTTGCTAAATTACACCCACACTGGTCACTTCCAGTCTTCTGCTTTAACCTCCCAAGCAGATGGAATTTCAAGTGTGAGTCACCATAGCCAGTTTTCCCAACCTAAAAGTGTCAAATAGCACTGGAGAGATGTCTCATGAGTTAAGAGCACTGGCTGCTCTTCCAGGGGTCCTGGGTTCAACTCCCAGTACCACATGGTGGCTCACAACCATCACTAACTCCAATCCAATAAGCTCTGAAGGCACTAGACATAGATATGGCACATAGACAAATGCAGACAAACCAACTAAATACATAAGACAAATAAAAATTTAAAAGATAAAAAAATAAAGTGTCAAATAATTCAGAGCATCAACCATTCTCTCCCTTGCCGTCATAACAGAACAGCATTTTTTGTCCTGATTTCCTCGCCACCTCATTTACTACTTGCAAGCCTCACTGTACCCTGGAAGACAGCTGATAGGACAGGATGTATCCTTAAACAATAACACTTTATATGGTCACAGGAATTACACAAAGATTTTTGTCCTGGGTCTTAATTCTATCAAATCCTGTATATCTGTTACAATAAATGTGGGCCTGCCCAAACTATTAGCAAATGAAAGCAACTAGAGGCAGTCTGACAGAGGTAGTGCCATTCTCCGGGGCTTTCACTAACCCAAACAAGACACAAAAACACACCAAACAACTCTAATAACAAGCCTAGAGTCTGCTATTCCGCCATACTGTTGTGAATATTATTGTGACTTACTGGGAATAGATGCACTCGTCTTGCACTAGTGTGTGATTAGCCTCTCAGGTGATAACTGTTAATAAGGGACAGCCATGGGTGGGGGAAAAATTACAAAAGGGGAGGGGTTCTCATGCTTGTAATCTCAGCACCTGTGAAGAGGGAGCAAGAGGATCAAGTAGTTCACTGAGTCATCCTCAGCTACATACTGAGTTCCATACTAGCCTGGGCTATAAGACCTCCATATCAATAAAGCAAAGAACAAAAGCATGAAAATATAGCACTTCAAATAGATTTAAACATGAGAAGATCGCTAAAGGACCTCTCAAGGGAAAATATATTTTTTAATTAGCTTTAACAAGTTAGGGTGTTGTTATGAATCCCCAAGGGGGCTTTCTTGTCCAAAGCAAGCAGGAAGAACTTTGCTACCCCAGCTGTGTACAAATAATGGAAAGCGAATTGCTTTCAACAAAACCTTGCACTCTGGGAAGAAATTTGAGTCAAACTGAAAGGGCCAACAGAATTGACTGCGGGAAGGATTAAGGACAAGGGCAGGAGTAGATTAAAACACGTGTGTGCACACAAAACAGGAAGAACAGGGATAGGAAGAGTGTTGGAACTCAGGAAGTACTGATCAATGGATAGCAACGAACTCAAGACTAGAAAAGGAATCCAACACCTACAACCAGAGCCTGCCCCTATGCAGTAAAGGCCTCCTTTTCTACAGTATATTCTGAAGGGAAGAGCCTGGCATCATAGCTCACACCTACAACCCCAGAGCCTGCCCCTATGCAGAAAAGCCCTCCTTTTCTACAGTATACACTGAAGGGAAGAGCCTGGCATCATGGCTCACACCTACAACCCCAGCACTCCAGAGGCTGAGGCACCTGGGGCCAGTCTGAACTTCAATGTGGGTTCCACAATAGCCTGGGAGAAGTGTGAGACTCTGTCTCCTAAAGATAAAAAAAGAAATAAAGCAATATAAGCTCATCACCTGGAAGGTAAAGGTAGCAGGTTTAGGAATTCAATGTCATCCTAGGTAGTGTATGGAGTTCAGACCCTCCTGAACTACACAGACTCTCAAACAAAACTTTAAAAAATGAACTGGCCAATACTAGAGATAATGGGATTCAACTACCATATAGAGGATATAGAGAAAGGCATGGGATACATAGCAAGACCCAGTCTACAAAACGAAAACAAAGATGCTCAAGGTAAGGATCACAAAACAATGCTGGGAGTACACACAATCAGTGACCCGACTGGTGCTTTTTAAAATGCATTAACTCCCAGTCCAGCTGTCATTGAAAAAAAAATAACTAAAAAATAAAATGCATTAACTATTATATCTCTATTTCCCTGCCTTTTGGCTAAGACTTAAGTATAAAATGCACCAGACAGTGGTTGGGCACACCTTTAATCCCAATACTCAGAAGGCAGAGGCAAGCAGAGCCGAATTTGAAGCCAGCCTGCTTTACAGATTGAATTCCTGTCGTCCCCCCCCCACAACAAACAAACAAACAAACAAAAAACCATGTAAAATGCGCTAACTTTGACTGGGGTAACTTTATGGTATGTATAAACATATTTCAAATTTATATTTAAAGTGTGTTAAACTGGGGCTATGTGTGATCGGTTAGGATTAATTAGCTCATTTGTAAGAGTATCCTGAGTCCCTCATTCCTTAGGTAAACTGACTGTCTGGGCGCCTCGGTGGTAATACATTAGTCTCAGGAGAGAGTTGTATTACTAACACAGAAACAGCCTTTAAAGAAGGGGTTCTTTCTCCATTTTTTGTACTTGAAATTTATTAAATAAAATCCTACGGTTGTGCTGTGTGTAAGGAAGCTTTTTAATGTAGGGTCTGCCTTGAAGTGGTATATCAGGTTTCTTGGGTGTGGAGTGGGGTGCCATCTAGGGTCCAAACTCTATACAAGGAGAAAATGATCTGGTGTGAAAGGAGGGCTCAATTCTTGAGAAATCCCCGGTTTACAGTAAAATAGTCAGAGACCTCTTATCTCTGCTACCTACAAACTGGACCATACTCATGGTGTCACTTCCGCCAGTTACTTGCAAAGATAGATGCTTTGCCTTAATCGCTTAAGTTTCTGGAGAGCAGGTCCATTGAGGCAAATTAGAAAGCCATTCGGGGATCCACCTGGGTGAAGTTAAGCGCCACGTCTAGCGATGGCCTCCCCAGCAACCCTCCCGAGGTAGAAAAAGAGCGGAGGAAGGAGGCGAGCGGGAACGCCCGTTCTGGTCTAGGCCCTCCGCAGCGCAGTCGGGGTTCTGGGAGCCGCCCCTTCCCCGGCGAGAGCCCAACCACACTCGCCCTCGCTCGGGGCCGCGACCCCAGGGAGGAGCGGGCGGCGGCCGGCGACCCCGAGCGCGGCGTACGCAGGCGCCGCCGCCGCCGTCGCCGCTCGGCCCGGGCCTCCCCGGGAGCAATAGGCTATCGATTCAGCTGCCTGTCGCTAGGAGCCCCGAGAGAGCAAGGCCTACACCGCCCGGCCGGAGCCCCGGCCTCGATTGCACCACTTTCCCCACACCAGCGGGGGGAGGGGGGCTGGAGGCAAGTAGGCCTAGCTAAACCGGGGAGGGGTGAGGGGAAAACAACCCCGCCAGGGGAGCCGCGGGGCGAGGGGGGTGCCGGGGCCCGCCTCCCGCCAGCAAGTCCCTCAGGGGTCGTCCCGAACCCCTGCCTCTGGAGCAGCACAGCCAAGTTCAAGCTGGTGGTGTCCCCTCCCCTCGCCACTCTCGGAACCATAATAAAAACAGACGCGGAAGAGGCTACCACGGCGTGAAGGGAGCCACGCCGGGACTGGGCCCTTCCGAGAGCCCGGGGGAAGGGACGCCTCTCAGCTGCCTGCTCGTCACCACCCGCCGCGACCCCGCTGGCGCCTCGGGGTCCCTCCCTGTCACCACCGGCCTCCTGCTCCGAGGCCCCCTTTTTCTTCCAATCCACTGAGGACCCGGGCTCGAGCTTCCCCTTGGCCTCCGGTGCGCCTCGGCCTCTCCCCACTGCGAGCCCCCCCCAGTGCCCCCCTCACCTTTTAAACTACGCAGAGGAAGAGTTTGCCATCCAACTTAGTCAAGCTGTAACCTCGCCCCCCTCCCCGACCCACACTTGCGGGGCAGGCATCTGGAGGGACCACTTTGCACTTGGGATAAAGCGCATTAAGGACCTGTCAACCATTTTAGGTCTTTTTTTATATATGTATGTAGGAGACATCCTCTCCTTCCACTCCCTCCCCCCCCACTCCCTCCCTTCCCCCTGCAATGGTATTAATTTCACACCAAATCTTCCCACCGCTGGAGAGGGGTTGAGAAGGGCGGGGGTGGGGACTCGGGGCAGCAGGAGGGTGGCGGGGAAGGGCGAGGGGCAGCTGGCAAGGGGACCGGGAGGCGCGGGGAGGGAAAGGAAGGGGGTTGATTTACCTGAGACCAGCCACTGGCCTCCATTGTTGGAGAATTCAATGGCATTGACACAGCCGAAGTGGCCGAGGAGGTCCTTCTTGTAGAGGTTTCTGCAGCCCCGCAGGCGTCTCCTCTGAAAGTCCTGAGTGAGCAGGGGGTCCCCATGCAAGCCCCGCTGGGACAAGAAGCCCACCACTGACCTCATGCTGCCCCCCAGGCCAGCTCTCCTCTTCATGCTGGAACCGCCGCCGCCGCCGCTCGCGCCGCCGCCCCTCCCTCGGCCGCACGCCCGGCCGCCGCTCCCCTCCCCGTCCCTCCCCGCGCGCGCGGCGAGCCCGAGGCTTCTTTAACCAGCCATGGCAGACGGAGCGAGGTGTGCAGACGGTCGGCGGCGTTCGCGGCTTCCTCACGGTCGCGTCCCTCCCTCCCTCCCCTTCCCCCCTAGGCTCCGCCTCTCCGCCTCCTCCAGCAGCTGATCCCCAGCTGCGGTCGCGCTTCCGCGGTGCGGGGCCCTTCCGCCGGCCGCTGGGCCGGAGAACGCGGGCGCCAGCCGCCCCTCCCCCGCGGACGGCTGCCGGGAGACGGCGGGCGGAGGCTTGCTGCGGCCGCTTGCCCGAGCCGAACTGCGGTTGGCGCTGGACGGCGGCCCCGGGGTGCACCCCGGCGCGCCGCACTCTGTGAAGTTGGACACGCGTAACAATCAGAGTGGCAGCCGGCCTGCGGGCTCCCCCCGCTTCCTCCCCCAGAAGAGCAGCGGCTCGCCCAGCGCTGCTCGCTGCCTCTTGGGGCGCCCGGAACCCGGGATTGAACTGGACGTCTGGAAGAAGGTTGTCTGTTTTTTTGTCAGTGCACCTGCCCCCCTCCAAAAATTTATCGCTACCCCTCTAGTCTCCAATTCAGTTCTCTAATTTACCCGCCCCACCCCCAGCCCATCGATTAAAAAAAAAGGCAGAATTGTTCAGTCTTATAGGACACTTGGTATACGGAGGTGAAAAGAGAAAGGGGTTAAAAGAAGGGACTGAGTCTGTCGTTCTGTGTAGCGAGCACATGCTTTTAGCATGCTTCAAGACCTGGGTTCGACCTCTAGCACTAACAATCCCCTCCATTCCCCCGCCCCAAAGAAAGTGAAAAGAAAATTGCCAAAATTAAATTGAGAAAGTCCTCTGTCCATTGGTTCCAGATGCATTTGCAAGCCACAAGAAACATTATAGGAACATAGCTGTATCTTATTTCATTGGTAGTGGTGAGGCCAAAGGTCTTGAGTGTGGAGTTCTGAGGATGCACAGCTGTTAGCCAGCAGCCACAATACGGGCCAGAAGTAGTGCAGGCAGGAGTCCCCGGGATGACCTCAGCGAGGAAACCGGGTAAATGCACTGGAATTTTACCAGGTACAATTGAAAGTCTCCTTTTCAATGCAGTGCTTTTCCAAGAAACTATCCTCTGTCATTAGTGGTAATTAATTCCTGAAATAGGCAGGTGTCGGTTTTGCCCTTTCTATTTAGCAGACATTACATCCTCGGGACCAGAGATGGCACAGGAGTGGTTGAATATAACCATTGATGAAAATGTACTAAAGAAATTCTTAAGATAAAGATGGGATGGACATGGAAGAGGTTCACCTAAGCAAAATCGTGTCTTTTTGCAAATAGTTCATTTGAAAATCTATATTATAACATTCTAAACTGACTAGAAAGTCGCCAAATCCTAAAATGAGAACTCTTATGGAATATACTTCTTTAAATAGGAAAATATGTGATGCTTTTTTTTTTGGTTTTTTTTTAAGACAGGGTTTTTCTGAAGCTTTGGAATCTGTCCTGGAACTAGCTCTTGTAGACCAGGTGTGCACCACCATCGCCCAGCACGTGATGCTTTGTTTTTAAAAGTTTTATCCTGCTGCACTGTCATGACACTTGCCTTTCCCAGAGCTTAGTAAACAGAGACAGCAAATCTCTACGAGTTCAAGGTCAACCTAGTCTACAGAGGGAGTTCCAGGACAGCTAAGGCTACACAGAGAAACCCTGTCTCGAAAAACAAAAACAGTTTTATCCTATGCACACAGTGGTGCACAACCATAATACGAGGATTTGGGAAGTGGAGGTAGGAGAATCAGGAGTTCAAGGTCAGCCTGGGCTGCTAGAGACTATCTCAGAACAACAACAAAGTTCTATCCATTCATTGCAAGGTTATTTCCCATCTCAGTTCCTTTGCTTGGCATACTCAACTACACATTTAAAAAGGGCCTTCTGGCTCCTTTGGATTAATAAACCGTCATTCTTTCCTGCCGTTTTTGCTTAGGGAGGGGGAGAGAGGCAACATGATGATGTGTCTGAAGTAGCCATCAATATGTAAGGTGCACCCTCTTTCCCCCTCTTAAGTACATACTCTCATCCGCTACTTTAAATACAACTCTTTTTCCCCAGTCCCTGGAAAAACCTCAGCCTAAAAATAATTCAGGACCTGGTCACAAGCTAGCTCAGTTCTAGGGCTTTGCTGGAAAGTTCCTTAACTGTTCAGTGACCAACTAGAGCAATGCTGTAGGGCCACCCAGTCTTAACAGACTACTGCTCTTCTGAAGAGATTTTACTTTCTCTTTTTGACCAGTCTAGGGATTGAATCTAGAATTCAGTGCATGCTAGGCAAGTGTTCCACCCTGAACTATACCCTCAGCCTCTCTGGATTATCCCCATTTCTATCAGTAGGGTTACCAGAGAAAATAAAAGGCACTCATTCAGTTCAGTACGATTTTCAGGTGAGTTGGGTTTTAGTGTTAGTATGCCCATGAACTATTGGCAAATACACTTTTTAAGTAATTAATCATTGTTCACTCGAAATTCAAACTCACTGGGGTAGGCTATAATTTTTATTTGCCTAATTAACTCTACCTATAATAATTGATGTCAGGAGGCAAAGCACCATGTTATTTATTTGCCTTTATTAAGAATGTTGGGGGCTGGAGAGATGGTTCAGCAGTTCAGAGCCCTGGCTGCTCTTGCAGAGGACCCACGACCAATTCTCAGCACCCACATGGCTGCTAGCAACCAGCCATAACTCCAGTTTCAAGGAACTTGAGGCCCTCCTCTGGCTTCCATAGATAATGCAACATGTGGTGTATAGGCAATGCATGCAGGCAAAGCACTTATATATATGACATAAAAATAAATCTCTTTGTTGTTGCTTTTGAGACAGGGTTTCTCTGTGTAGCCCCGGCTATCCTGGAACTTGCTCTGTAGACCAACCAGGATGGTCTTGAATTCAGAGATTTGTCTGCCTCTGCCTCCCGAGTTTGGGGATTAAAGGTATGCAACACTGTGTCTGGCTAAAAATAAATCTTAAAAAATGAAGACTGTAAAATACTGGGCTGGTGAGCAGTTGCAATGGGTAAGGCACTTGCTTCCTGATGGCCGAAAGCTTAACAACTGGAGTTCAAACCTCAAAGCCACATAAAGTTGGAAGAAGAAACTGACTCCACTAAATTGTCCTCTGACGTCCACCGGTGTGCATGTGCACCCCACCCCCACCCCCACACCCGTGTTATATAAACGATAATTTTTTAAATCATTCAGGAATGCATATTTAGTCACCAGGGCATAATGGTGCGTACCTTTAATCCCAGGACTGAGGAGGTAGAAACAGATCTGAGTTCGAGGTCAGCCTGGTCTACAGAGAAAGTTCCAGGACATCAGGGCTACACAGAGATGCCCTGACTGGGGCAAAAGAAAGTAGCCACTGTACATCCCTTAGGGCCCACTTCTCGATGTTTCTTCAACCTCAAAGCCTCTGGCACACTGATCTTTAGAGAGGTCTGAGTAAGCCACCATATCCTGCTCTGGGGCTGGAGATTCATCCTAAGGCCTCAAGCATGTAAAGCCACACCTCAACTCTAAATGGAATCATTGAAAGATTACTGTTACACAAGGTTTCATGAGGGTATTTTCATGCAGGTATATGTGAGCTTTTAGAAATTAATGGTATATATGCTGTTTTGAGTTTTGGGTGTTCTTGAGATAGGGTGTCACTGTGGAACCCAGGCTGACCTCAAAGTGTCATAGATTGCAGGATTACAGATGTGAGTCAACATGCCTGATGACATACTTATCGAAAAGAAAAATGACTTCAACTATAAGCCCAGAGCTGCAGAAGCTGAGAGAGGAAGATTATCACAAGCTCAGGGTCAGTGTACTCTGCATAGTCAATTTCAGACCAACCAGGACCACACAGAGACCCTAGCATTTAAAAAAATAAATAAAACAGAAAACATACCATAATGGAAATACTTCTAAATATCATTTTTCAAACTATCCTTTGGAACAGCTTTTGAAAAGCAGTTGTTTTCTCGCTTGTCAAAATGCCAAGCCTACATTGGAACAGAATTTGAAAATATTGTTTCTTAGTATCTGCAAAGTAGCACACAACTAACAGCCGCCTTATTATCATTGACAAAGCCTGCAGACTGTTACTGCTTGACTTTTTGTAAAAGCACAAGTTATTTATCGATTCTGACAACTATCTTAATACCCTGACAAGAAACACCTACATAGCCCTGGAAGAAATCAGTCCCTTCTTGTAGATGACTGTAGTACAGGGGTTCTCAACCTTCCTCATGCTGCAACCCTTTAATGCAGTTCCTCATGTTGCAATGACCCCCACCCATAAAATGATTTCATTGCCTTCCTATTTCATAACTGTCATTTTGCTGCTGTTGTGAATTGGAATGTAAATATCTGGCATGCAACCCCCAAATGGGTCATGACTCACAGGTTGAGCACCATTGTTATTGTAAAGATCTTGCTGGGGCCGGGGGGGGGGGGGGGGGGGGGGTAGCTGAAGAGGTGGCTCAGAGGTTAAAAGCACACATTGTTCTTGCAGAAGACTCAAGTTCTGTTCACAGAACCTCTATTGGATGGCCCTCAACCTCCTGTAAATCCTGCTTTGGGGGATCCAACACCCTGTTCTGGGCTCTGAGGGCACTAACATCATGTGCACATACCCACATATAAACACACAGTTAAAAAATAAAATCTTCTAAGAAAGAAAGAAAAATCCTACTATGTAAGATTTATGTTCCTACAAAAAAGTAACACCCACTTCTTGGTCCCCCAAAAATACTAATCGGGGAGCACCAAGTTCCATCGTTGCTATAAAACTGTTATGTCGCCGGACAGTGGTGGCATATGCCTTTAATCCCAGCACTAGGGAGGCAGAGGCAGGCAGATCTCTGTGAGTTTGAGGCCAGCCTGGTCTACAAGATCTAGTGCCAGGACAGACTCTAAAGCTACACTGAGAAACCTTGTCTCAAAAAAAACAAAAACAAAAACAAAACAAAACAAAACTATTATATCTCTGGCTGGAACGCCATCTCAGAGGTTAAGAGGACTAACTGCTCTTCCAGAGGTCCTGAGTTCAATTCCCAACAACCACATAGTGACTCACAACCATATATAATGGGTTCTGGTGCCTTCTTCTGGCCTGTAGGCAATGCAGGCAGAACACTGTATACATAATAAATAAATAAACCTTAAAAACAACAACAAAAAAGAAAACTGTTATGTCAAGACACCAAAATGGCTCAAAACCATCCAGACAAAATAGGGATAAGAAGTTTCATCTATGTAGTAAATAGCAAAGCTGGATTATTTTGTTTTTTCTTAGATTTAAAAACTACTGTAATCTGAACATTCCAGGGGCAGACAGACAGAAAATGATCAGAAGATCAAGACCTATGTGAGACACTGTCTTAAAAAAAAAAAAACTTCAAAATTACACACATACACAAACACACACACGGATGGAGAAGAGAAATATCATCCACATTCAAATGACTCATACACCCTGTGAATGTGCCCTTCCCACTCTACTGTGAGGTTAGTATATTAGAGGATGAGGGGGCTTAGGCCCTTTCTGTGTTGGAGAAGAATATTAGACATCCGCAGTCACGGAGTTGAAATCAGAAAGGTTAAACTAGAACTTCCCCAAATGACTCCATCACCCATCAGTTGTGACAATTAGGGAACCATTGAGCTGACACATTTTAAAGTGGAGTGCTATTGTAAAGTGGAGATAAAAACATCTCCTTGAATTGAGCTAACCTTAAAAAACAAGTTTTCAATGAGTGTGATAGTAAACACTTAAAATCTCAGGATTCAAGAGGTAGAGTCATTGATGTGGGATTACCCTCTGTATTCTGTGAATATCATTGGTTAATAAAGGAACTGTTTTGGGCCTATAACAGAGCTATAGGTGAATAGATAAGGCGGGGGGGGGGGTAACTAAACTGAATGCTGGGAGAAAGGAGGAGGAGTTAGGGAGAAGCCATATAACCCCGCTGGAGTCAGAAAGAACTTTAGCTGGTAAGTCACAGCCACGTGGCGATACACAGATTAGTAAAAATGGGTTAAATTAATATGTACGAGTTAGCCAATAAGCTAGAGCTAATGGGTCAAGCAGTGATTTAATTAATACAGTTTCTGTGTGATTATTTCAGGGCTAAGGGGCAGGAAACCAACAAGCGGCCCCCTCACAAGCCATGAGGATCAGGAGGTCAAAAACCAACCTCTGGTGATCATGCACACTTTTAATCCCAGCACTCGGGAGGCAGAGGCAGGTGGATCTCTGTGAGTTGAGGCCAGCCTGGTCAACAGTGCAAGTTCTAGGACAGCCAGGATTGCATAGAGAAACCCTGTCTCAGAAAAAAAAAAAAGTAACATTTCTAAAGCTTCATAGATTGAGCACACTTCCAAGGCCTAGTCTTTAGCCTTGACTTCTATACCATTTCTCAAGGATCATGCATTTGAGACCTTCCTGAATTTCAGGTCTCCCCACTGCAAGATTCTTCTCTAAATACCACCTCATCAAAGAAACTTCTCATTTGATCTCATCACTGGCCTGTTCTAATAGTTAACTGCCCCTGCTTTCTCTACTGTGTTAATATATTTGTATGTTACTGGCCTTTCTCCCAAAGTTAAATGTTCAAATAGTTCCCAATATTAAAAAATAATATTTAGCACACTAATCCCAGAACTAAGGAGGCAGAAACAGGTAAATCTCTATGAGTTTCAGGCCAGCCAGCACTACACAGTGAGACTTTGTGGGGAGGGGTGTTGGGGGAAATGATGGTGGCCGGAAAGATACCTTAACAGTTAGCAGTTAAAAGCATTGATTGGTCTTTGAGAGGACCAGGGTTCCATCCCCAGCAAACACACTTTAGCTCACAACTCTCTGTAAGTCCAGTCCCAGGACAAATGACACTGCCCTCTTCTGGCCTCCAACGGTACCGGGCACGAACCTGGTGCACAGACTTACATGCAAGCAACATGCTCATACACATCAACTTTTTTAAAAACCTAAATATGTGGTGGCAAGTACTCTTAGCAGTTCAGCCATCTTGTCAGCCCCGGGATGAGCATTGCAAGCAGAGGAAACTTCCACTTATTAGTAAATTAGAGCATCCATAGACAGGTAATGCCAATTGTTTCTCAAGTTCAGGGTCCTAGCTGAATATTTTAAAGAAAGAAAAAGAAAAAAACTGGAATTAGGAAAGGGTTTTTTTTTTTTTTCCTGAATATACGTACATAAGAAGTTAGAAGAGAGGCCAACAAGCTGGTTCACCAAGTGGCAGCCCTCTGGCTCAGGATGACCGTAAGTTCAATTCCCGGGACTGAGAAGGTGGAAGGGGAGAACTGACTCCTGTAGTTTACCCTCTGACCTCCCATACATGGCGTGGTACCGCCCCCACCCCAGGCACTCATAAAGTAAATGAACATGAGCTTAAAAGAAGGAAACTACCTAGCTGTTCCTGTGCTAGTTTCTGGAGGAGGTCATGAAGCCAAAGGTGGAAAGATCATAGAGCCAGAGGTGGCAGGTGACTCCAAGGAAACAACGTCTTTCAGACACAACGGGGGTGACGTACAGATGAAGTCACAGAGACTTGTACAGGATGTACAAGACCAGAGAGTCTTTGATTCCAGAGAAACTTGGGTACCAGTCCCCAGCAGGTAACAGAAATTCAGAGGCCAGAGAAATGGTCCAGCCGTTGAGAGCTCCTGCTGTTCCTTCAGAGACTCCCAAGTTCTGTTTCCCAACATCCAGGGGCTCCAAGGCCCTCTTCTTGTCTCAGCAGGTGCCTGTGCATACATACACACACACACACACACACAATTTAAAAAAGAAATCCAATTCCCGTGTCATAATTAGATCAATTGTCCCAGTAGCCAAGTATTTTTTCTTGTTCAGGGCCTGACAAGCCCAGACTAGCTAGGTAGCATCTCAATTTCTTATTCAAGGGAATTGTTGTGTTTCAAGGCAGAAGCGTTTCTCTGTTGGGAACTAAGACCGACAAAGCTGAAGGACTCAAAGTTGCAGAAATGGAATTGCACATCTCAGAATTGGAAGTGGCTATTTAGAGACAATTCATTTCCATCTTTAATCCTAAATTCCTGAATCCTTGTGTTCTGCCTGTGGAGAAGTAGCAACATATATGGAAGAATTTATGTTCTGGACAGTTATAAATTTTATTATAAGAATCCAAGTCATTCAGGGTGCTGTCTCTCTTTAGCACTGGCATTGAAGCCATAGGCATTGATCAGCTAGTTCATCAATTAATCTATTACAATCATTCCAGCAGATTATGGACAATATGCATAAGGACAAATGAATGAATTCCACAAATGCAACACGTTTCCCCACTCTCATCTACCTGTTCCTCCTTCTTGCTGCTTCTTCTCCAAAGATGCACTGTAACCTATGCTTTACTTTGAATTTAAATTTTTTTTTACAGGGTTTTTCTGCATGTAGACCTGATTGTCCTGGAACTTACTCTGTAGATGATGCTAGTCTTGCAATCACAGAGATCTGCCTGCCTCTGCTTCCCAAATGCTAGGATTAAAGGCATGTATGGCCACTGCCTGGCATGAATATAAGTATTTTATAAACCTGGGAATTTACCCCTTCAGTGCTGGGGATAGTTTCAGTGCCTCTGTGAGAAGAGAAAAGCCACTTTCATTGGCACTGGACGTTTGTGAAGAGATTTGGTCATCACTGGATCTTAACTCTGAATTGACCTAATACCCTTATACCAAGCTTCAGTGTTACACTGTCAATCAGTGCCTGGGGAATATTCCTTCATACTGTGTGGATATATGTCATTGTGACTGGTCTAATAAAGAAGCTGACTGCTAGGCAGGATAAGGTTAAGAGGGAGAAACAGACTAAGAGAATTCTGGGAAGAAGAAGGAGGAGTCTGGGGAGTCACAAGAAGACAGAAGGAGATGAACTTACCATACTGAGAAAAGGTACCAAGCCATGTGGCAGAGCTTAGAGAAGAAATATGGGTTAATTTAAAATGTAAGCTGAGCTATCAGCCAACATTTATAATTAATATTAAGTCTCTGAGTGGTTGTTTGGGAACAGCTGCTGGGACACAGAAAAACTCTATCTACAAATGGCGCCCAAATGTCTAGCACCTACATCCAGACAAGACCTGAGAAAGCTTAAAAGGTTCTAAATATACAAAAATGAAGTCAAACATGCCTTCCTAGTCTTGTATCTCTCATGCTGCCTGCAGTATAGAGACACATCTCCTGGCAGCTGCCTATAGGATGGAGCCAGTCACCATGTGTTAGTGCCATTCACTAAACCGAGCAGTGCTGGTAGCTGACATAGCAGCTTAAGATTCATCTCATGTGATCAAAGAACAATACAAATACTCAGTAAAGACAGATTTAGATGAAAGAAAAGACTCTAAATGTGTTACAGTGTGTTTAAAAATATGCATAGACTTTGAAGAAAAGCAAAAGGATATATACAGTCATAGATTTAAAAAATTAAAAAATGATAAAGTCCTTCAAAAGGAATAAGGTAATTGTAGGACCCAACCATGACAAGCTCAATAGATGCCTAAGGAAATACCTGGTTCCAAGAAAGAACACAAACTGAGACTACCCAGACACCACCCAGGAACAGACCATCCAAAGGAAATTCCTAATGTTCTAATCATTGTAGATAGGATCACCTGCCAGCACACACCCATTGCTTCTCACCAGGACACCCTTAGGCAAATGTCAGCCAAGCAGGGATCCTGAACCTTAGAAATTCCTCTTCCCCACCTTTGCTACTATAAAAACCCAACCCTAACTGAGCTTGGGGCTCTCTGATCACTCCAGTACTTTGGACACACTGAGAGTCCAAGTTTGCAAACTTGTGTGAGAATAAAGGCTCTTCAGAAATAGAAAAAGACAAGATCTCTTGAGTAAATTGGGAGCATGGGGACCTTGGGAAAGGGTTGAAGGAGAGGGGAGAGGCAGGAAGGGGAGCAGAGAAAAATGTAGAGCTCAATGAAAATCAATTAAAAAAAGAAAAAAGGCTCTTTTCTTTTACATATAGGACTTGGTCTCCTAGTTGGTTCTGGGGCGACTGTGAACTGGGCATAACAGTAACTGAAAAATAATAAGCCATGGGAAGATAAGAAATACAGAGAGTCTGGATCCTATATGTTATTGTGTTGTCTTTGAATTTTTTGACTGCTGATGAGCTGACAATAGCTACTAAGACACATTGGATTGTGGAAGGTACTAAATTAAACCAACCTATAAATTTTAAAAATATCTCAGCTTCAAAATTGAAGTCAAAAGATGTGTTGCTTTGGGATAGAGAGTGTGTTTTTATTTCCACAGGAAATTAGAGGCAATGGATCAGGTTGATATGAATCAGGTTTGATTGGGGAAGACCCTCTGAAAATCTTGACTACAGACATAAAGAAATAAACCTAGGGGCTGGAGAGATGGCTCAGAGGTTAAGGATGCTGACTGTTCTTCCAGAGGTCCTGAGTTCAATTCCCAGCAACCACATGGCAGCTAACAACCGTCTACAATCTCTCTTCTGGCAAGCAGTCATACATGGAGGCAGCACACTTATTGTATACATAATAAATAAAATCTTTTTTTAAAAAAAGAAAGAAACCTAGAAAAACTACAAAACATAACATATTTTACCTGTTCAAACATAAAAAAATCATCTTTGGCTAACTTATTACAACACACAGTCTATACTTGTATTCATATAAAACTGTGTGCTATTTTTAGAAGTTAATGTGTTTTCAAAACAAGAAGACCAGATACCACTGAAAATAGATGACCCAGGTGATCCAGCATCCCCAAATGCTTTTCCTACATTTCCTCAGTGTTCTGTATCTAAAGCAGCTTCAGGGCTGCTCCAGCCAAGGCTTAACTGTTATCCTAATTTTTCTCAGGGCCCCTCAAAGATGCCAGTGCCCCTAGATAATGGGAAGCAGCCTAGAAAAACAGCACCTACATTCCCCAAAAATTTGTTGTGCATTTTTGCCATCATTTAAAAGGAGTTGGTTACAAGTTGTTATTAATCATAATCAGGAAAAAAGCTAAACAGAGGAGTTAAATTCAAAAATCTTTTTCTAAAGGAAAAAAGGAAATATGATATAAAAATGACAAGAAAAGAGGGTAGATTGTTGAATTCATTTTTCTTATTTTATTTTTTAATATTTATTTATTATATATAATATATAGAGAGAGAAAGAGAGAGACACACACACACACATATTCTATCTATGTGTATGCCTGCAGACCAGAAGAGGGCACCAAACCTCATTACAGATGGCTGTGAGCCATCATGTGGTTGCCGGGAATTGAACTCAGGACCTTTGGAAGAGCAGGCAATGCTTTTGACCTCTGAGCCATCTCTCCAGCCCTATTGAATTCATTTTAATCCAAAAAGCAACTATCAATATCAAAATATTTTTACATTGGTATGGGTTTTGATTTTTTAATTATTTATTTTATTTTATTGGTGTTTTAGCCTATATGTACATCTGTGTGAGGGTGCTGAGTCCTAGAGTTACAGATAGTTGTAAGCTGCTATGTGGGTGCTGGGAATTGAACCCCATTCTTAACCACTGAGCCATCTCTCCAGCCTCAAGGATTTTGATTTATTGATACAAATGTAAAATTAGTTTTGTTATACTATATATATATTTCTACTTTTTTGGTTATTGTGCTTATGCAGTTTTTTAAAAACTGTAATGCTTACTTAAGAAATACAGGTTAATAGTCATATATAGAAATCAAACCTAGTAATCATACTAGGTATATTTTCACGGTTATACAGAAATATTTAGGTGGCCTTCAAACACTTCAAAGACCTAAAGAATATGACATTTAATATGATAGTAATCTTTTTTGCGGTTTTGTTGTTGTTGTTGTTGTTGTTTTGGTTTTTTTGGGGTTTTTGCGGGGGATTTTTTTGAGACAGGGTTTCTCTGTGGTTTTTGGAGCCTGTCCTGGAACTAGCTTTTGTAGACTAGGCTAGCCTTGAACTCACAGAGATCCACCTGCCTCTGTCTCCCAAGTACTTCAATTAAAGGCTGGAACACAAAGAAAATCCACCTATAAGTGCCCAATTTTCCCTAAAGAAATTTAGCATGACTGTGAAGTTAACTTACTTTTCTATTCTGATAATTGCATAAGTAAATTTTGTGTTTGAGTTTTCAAAAAAAAATTATCTGTAGAGACAAAAATCAGGGTTTCTCTTAGGCCTGTCATAAAAATTTTTGTTTTCTTTGACATAAGCTGAATGCTTAATCACCTGAATGTTTCATTTCTTCAACTCTTCAATGTGTTTAAATGACACCACCTCCAACCTAAAGTTGTAGAAACTATTATTTTAAATCAAATGTTGCTCCAAATTACTTGTTTTTATAAACCTGTCAGCACAGTTGACTAAACGTGAGCAGTTGACATGATGCTAGTCTAGTACATTTCCTACTGATAAGTTACTCAACACCTCATTTGAGTGTAAGGGAGTGTGTAGAAGGCATGAGTGCTTAAGATAATCATTGGAGAAACCAGGAAAATTAATATACAGGATTATTCCCTTAATGGAGGAAATGGATATCTGTTCTCCACTCAGAAGCTGCAAGTGGATGCTGTTAATAACCTGGTGACCTTTGCTATCTATAGAGCTAACCCTCACCCAAATCCCCCAGAATGTTTATCTCAGACTCTTCCTCCCTAGACTGTTTCAGAATATTTGATCATACTGTGAACCCCAAGATTGCATTATTTACTGAAAAAAAAACCTACTTCTGGCTTTGGTGTGGCTCAGCCATAGTGCACACCTTTATTCTCACAGCTTTCTGCTACATAGTCACACTCCCAAAAGTGGGGGGGGGGGGAGAAAGTATCATGAAGAGACAGCAATTTAAGACATTTCACATGGTTCTAACTTGCCTTTTTAAAAAATATTTATTTATTTATTATGAATACAATATTCTTTCTGTGTGTATGTCTGCAGGCCAGAAGAGGGCACAACAAATGGTTGTGAGCCACCATGTGGTTGCTGGAAATTGAACTCAGGACCTTTGGAAGAGCAGGCAGTGCCCTAAACCTCTGAGCCATCTCTCCAGCCCCTCTAACTTGCTCTTTTTGATTTTTTTTAAAGACAGTGTTGCTTGTATTCCAGGCTACACTGGAGTTCCCTATGTAACCCCTGGTCCTCCTTCCTCCACAAGCATGTGCCATCATGCCTGTCTGGACAGGATCTGTCTTTAATAGCTAAAAGAGTAGTGGAGAAAGAGGTACAATGTACATGATGTGGAGAGTAGAGGGGAGGTAGTTTCTAGCATAAGGATAATCTACTAAGGTTGATCAGCTTGAGAAACCTGGAGTCTAATAGTGTGGAGGCTCAAAAATGTGAGCCTATTTCCACATTGACCAAAAGTCAGAGCGTTGGAACTTACCTTTATTCTTTCAAGGTTATTGTGTTTCTACCTCAAACAAAGGTCCCACCTAGATTTGGATCAGAGAGTTCTGGTCTGTCAAGGTTATGGTCAACAGGTGTGGCCAATAGCCAGACCTTGTATTTCTGGAATAGAGAAGTAGATATGTTTCTACCTCAAACAGAAGTCTAAGAATCCAACTAAGGTCCCAGTTCCCTTAAGGAGATAACTTTGAGTTACATTCTGGGAGTGGTTTGCCTACAGAATGTTTTGGTCTAGGGGTGTAAGCATGACTTGTTTTGCTCTAGCAACAGAATGTTTAACTATGGATGTAGCCCGCGATCTTCAGTTGGTATGTTCATTTCCTTGTATCATGCTAATGAAGTGGTTTTTTTTTTTTTTGTCTCACTCCTACCTTTTGGGGCCAGGGATATTTTAAGCAATTGGAAATTAAATGGGGGTGATTTTCAGTATTCACTGGAATTCTAACCCAATACTATTCTATGTTTTTCTATCTCATTATTTTTGTGTCTTTGTACTCTTTACTATATTTCGAAATCCCAATGCCTCTACCCTGGCAAGAGGTATTAGGCTGGTCCACAGCATAATAGAGTGCAATTCAAACTATAGCCTTTTGACTGAGCAATCTGAGAGTCAGCGTTCTGTCATTGTGAGGAAATTCCTTATATAATAATAGTCCATAAGGGAGAAAAGACTATTTAGCTCTGGGCATGCTAACTCATACCTATAATCCCAGTGTGTTGGAAACTGAGACAGGATGATTGCTGTGAATCTGGGACCAGTGTGGATTACAGAGTGACTTCCTTGCAAGACTGGGCTAGAGTGTGATACTATCTCAAAATTGAAACCAACCATCACCATCTGCTGCAAATTTTGTGATTTCATTTTTCTTTCTTTTCTTCATCCTCCTCCTTCTCCTCCTCCTCCTCTTTCTTTTTTGAGACAAAGTTTCTCTGTGTAGCTGCCCTAGAACTCTCTCTGTAGACCATGCTGGCCTCGAACTTGCAGAGATCTGCCTGCCTCTGCCTCCAAAGCACGGGTATTAGATTTCATTTCTCTTTAGAGTTGAATATCCTGTTTTATACATGCACCAGGTTTTCATTATCCTTTCATCTGTTGATGGGCATCTGGGCCCCTGCCCTAGTAAATAGTGTAGCAATAAACAAGCTATCTCAACAAAAAGATATAGTTTCTCTAGGTATGCCTAGGAGAGGAATAGTTATGTCATATGGTAGTTCTATTTTACATTGAGGAACCTCCAAACCACTTTCCATAATGGCTGCATTGATTTGCACTCTCACTGATGATGAGTAAGGGTTCCTCTTTCTCCACATCCTTAACACTCGTCAGATTTTTTTGATCTAGTCATTCTGACAGGGTGTACCGGTATCTCAGAGTGATTTGAATTCATATTTTCCTGATGACTAAGGATGTGAAATGTTTTTTAAATCGATTGATTATTCATCAGGCTGGAGATATATAGTTTATTGGTACAGTACTTGCCTACTATACACAAGGCCCTGGGTTCAATTCCCAGCACTGTAAAAATATTTAAGAATTATTGGGGGCTGGAGAGATGGCTCAGAGGTTAAGAGCATTGCCTGCTCTTCCAAAGGTCCTGAGTTCAATTCCCGGCAACCACATGGTGGCTCACAACCTTCTGAAATGAGGCCTGGTGCCCTCTTCTGGACTGAAGAAAGAATACTGTATACATAATAAGCAAATAAATAAATATTAAAAAAAAAAGAATTATTGGTCAACTTGTAAGTGTTTTGTTTGTTTTAGTTTATTTTTGTCTTGTTTTCAGAGGGGTTTCTCTGTGTAACTCTGGTTGTCCTGGAACTCACTTTTTAGACCAGTCTGGCCTTGAACGCAGAGATTTGCCTGGCTCTGCCTCCTGGACGCTGAGACTGAAAGCATGTACTGTAGTGGTCTGTCCTGTCTCTCACTTCTCCCCCACCCCCCTCTCCTCTTCTCCTCTTCTTCTTTTCCCCTCCGTAACCCACTGAATATATATCCAACCTTACTCTACATGGTGTGCCCATGTTTCGGTCTCTCACCCACCACCGCATGTCTCCCTGCCTGGGAACAGCTGCCTTCAGAGACCTGTGGCGGGTATTATGGTGTGCCCATCTGTCTGTCTCTCCTTGTGGCCTACTGTAGTCACTCAGGGAACTGCACCATCACTTCCTGGGACTGGCTGCTCTTGGGAACCGCTGTCTGCCAGTCACATGGCAGCAGCTGGGGGACCTGCAGTGTTTCTGATGCTGCAGCCACTCGGGGATCTGCAGCATTTTTAATTATTAATCCATTCCATTGGTGCCATGAAACTCGGGAGGTTCTCCCACCCCAAGCCCCTCTCCTGGGTCAGGATCAGAGCAGGATATTTTTCCACAATAACCACATGTTCCATATCCCTGAGTATGATTTCTACAGCGTGATTTCTATGCACGCCACTGGCTTCAGTTGGTGAGTTTCCCCTATTCTGGTTAACTTAACCATTTCTCTGAACTCGAGGAATTGACTAGTGAGCTCTGGCAATCTTCTGGTGTTCCTGGAAACGGGGACAGTCCTCAACCATGGATGGTTGAGCCCTTCATTGACTTTCATCTCTGGATTGCTTTAGCTAAAATCATGACCAGACTGACCCAGGGTCAGCACTCCCGCACTAGCACTGCACACTTTGTGCAGTGCATTTGACTGGGTTTTTCTTTCTCTTTTCTGTTTTCTCCCTGCCATGAAAGACCATTCAGAGCAGTCTCTGGCCTCTCTGGTTTCTGAGTCACTTCGACTGAATCCAGTCAGGCTGTAGCACCCAACCCGGGGGCAGAGGACGTTCTCCCAAGGGTCCTGCAGTGTTTGCGCCCTGATTCACACCCTGCCTATAGTGGAGAGACTTCTCACTGTGGGCCTTGTGGTCTCAGCTATGGGTAGCAAGCCATCCTTGTCCATTCCACCCTGGGATAGATGCCTTTTAGAGACCCTAAAACCACAGGCCTTAATACCATACTTCTTCAGCTCCTACCCTCACTTCGCCGGTGCTCTGCTGGCTTCACTTTTATGGGAGCTTTCTAACTACTGTCAGCATCCAGGCAAATGGAAGGAGTTTCCTCAAATTGCCCCTGCCACTGCTACTGCTGCCAACTAGAATGGTTGGACCCATAAGGCAGCTGTTTTCAATTCCAGCCTTTTGCTTCCCGCAGCGGCCTGTGGTATGGTGGCTCAGCGACAGGGCGGATCATGCCTCTAGGTCTCTCTTATTAGTAACCTTAAATTCCTTGCAGCTCAAAATTGTGGCTTTTCCATATACCATGTGACTGCTGCCATTTTGACTGACCCTAACATCATCTTAACTGAGGTCAAGTGACTTCACTGCCATCTTAACTGAGTGGCTTTTCCATACAACATGTAACCGCTGCCATTTTGACTGAGGTCAGGTGACCTTACCACCATCTTAACTGAGGTCAGGTGACTTCACCATCTTAACTGATAGTCAGGTCAGGTGACCAAGTCCTGCCATCTTTACTGAAGTACACCCTGCCTGGTCCCTGGTTTACTTATGTTTTTGTCTCTACATTCCTCTATCTGACTCTGTTGCATGTGTTTTGTACAGTGGCATGCCTTTAGTAGGGCCCACCAATTTCTGTTTACTTTGTGTGTATGTTCATATGTGTAACTTAAATGCACCTATGTTTACTGTTTAATGTTATAATTATCTGTTCATTGCATCTCATTTCAGACTACAAAAACAGTAAGTCTTTTGTTTTAAACTGGTATGTACTTTTAAGTCTCTTTCAAAATTATTTTATATATAATCCAACCCTCATTTAAAATATATTAAGATGTTCTATACTATTGTCAGTTCTGCCGTTAACTTTCTATTGCAAGCAGTTTATTCTTCTTTCTGTCTTTTTACGAGTGTAAGTCTTACCTGTTGAGAGTCAGTTCAGTCAGGCTCAGACCCAGCTCTCCAGGCAGATGCTATACTGTAGTTTTACCTGATAAACAGCTCTCAACTGCTCAGAGATCTGGGGAATATGGCATTTAAATATTTAATTATTAAAAAACTTTTCATAACAAAAAGAGACAGGTTGGCTCCTAGCAGCAGTGCTCTACTTTCTCCAAAGAAGACAGAAGACAAATGGGCACATAACAATATCCATCTGCAATTCACTTCAACTGCCAAACACTGACCACTGGGTGAAACTGCCTTTCATATAAACTGAAGATCTCCAGACATGGACAAAATCACTGGAATTGACAACCTAGCTGCTCAGGTCAAGGTAGGCCTGTCTTCCTACAGATGTCTTAGCCCACAGGATCTTCTGGAGCCTGGCAGGCTCTGCACTAAAGAGCAAAAGGCAAATACGACACTTAGCGACCATGGAGGACCCTGAAGAGTAGACCTAGGTACCAACCAAGTAAGTTCTCTGTCGTTTTTTAATCCATAACTCAAGTAAAAATTTATCCTTCTCAAAGATCTCTGATGCAGTTTGACAGCTGAAAGGTTTTGTCAGTTTAAACGGTCAACCTCATCAAATAAATTTCAGTAAAATACAAGACCTATAAGTTATAAAGCTGTGAGGACAAATACAAGTTATCCAATTTCTCTCTCATGCTGCCTTCCATAGTCTCAAAAATACTTTTCATTGTGCAAAAATGTCTGTCACAGTCATTCTGACATAAATATGCTACTGTTTATACAATGTATAGGTCTAAAACTTCTGTTTTCACAAACCCAAAGAATTCTTGTGAGTTCCAGGGAGCCGAATTGAAGAATCCTCCTTAAACAGTTCAGATACACCCCTTCTTAATTCCCTGGTTCTAAATTTTTTTTCCCTAAACTTAACTTTGTCCTCTGTTCTGCCAATACCTTAAACAGGTGTAAGAGACACCAGACATTTCACACCACAAACGCCAGACAGGAACAAAGAAACCAGCTACACCAGTATGTGACCAGCACCCAGCTTTCTCAGGTTCCCCCCCCCAAAAAAAAACAATGCCCACAAATAAACAGGAAGAAATCTTGAGAATCTGCTACCCCTATTTCTTTAATCTGTGATGCCTTTTTATTATAAAAAAGAGACAGGAATGTAATGGTCTGTTCTGTCTCTTTAAGAGACAAGCCACACCCACTCCCTCCCTTGTCCGCTGAGGCAGGCAGATCTTCCTTCCTGCTTTCAACCTGACTCTTCATTTTCTGTCTCCCTCTCGAAGAGGCAGCTCTCTGTCTCTCTCTTCCCTCCCTCCCTCCCTCCCTCCCTTCCTCCCTCCCTCCTTTCCTCTCTCTCTCTCTCTCTCCTCTTATCCCCCTTCCTCCTTTCCCCTCCATAACCCACTGAATAAATATCCAGCCTCACTCTGCATGGTGTGCCTATCTGTCTGTCTCTTGCCTGCTGCATGGTTCCCTGCCCAGGACCAACCGCCTTGGGAGTCCTGCGGCGTGGTCTCATGGTGTGCCCTTCTGTCTGTCTCTCCTCATGGCCTTGCTGCAGCCACTCAGGAAACTGCACCAACCCTGCCTGGGACTGGCTGCTCTCAGGACCCGCTGCCCACTGCCGCTGCTCGGAAACCTGCAGCATTTCTGCCGCTGCAGCCACTGGGGATCCTGCAGCATTTTTAATTCATCCATTATATGTACCACCACTGCCTGGTAGTGAGTGTCTTTAACCTATTTAATTTATTAACACATTTGCTAGTTAGCAATTTTATTTTATTGGTATTTAATTTCTACAGTTCTTTATCAATTGTTAGTAGTAGCCCCTCATCTGTGGTCTAGATGGTAAAGATGCCCTCCCATCCTGTGGGCTTCCTTTGCTGTGAAGAGGCTTTATATTCAGGTAGTCCCCCTGTTGATACTCGGGGCTAGTTCCTCTGCTGTTGGAGTTCTGTTCAGAAAGTTCTTGCCTGCCCCCATGTCTTGAAGTGTGTTCCCACTTTTATTTAGTACCTTCAACATTTCAGGGCTTTTTAGTTTTGTTTTAGATTTTTTTTGTTTGTTTGTTTTTTTGAGACAGGGTTTCTCTGTGTAACAGTTCTAGTTGCCCTGGAACTCACTCCATGGACCAGGCTGACCTTGAAATCACCTGAAATCCACCTGCCTCTGCCTCTTGAGTGCTGGGATTAAAGGTGTGTGCCACCACCTCCCCGTAACATTTCAGGTTTTTAATTAAGATTTTAGATTCATTTCAAGTTGACTTTTATACAAGGTAAGAGATATTAATTAATTTAATTTCATTATTTTTCAGGTGGAGATCCAGTTTCACCAGTATTGTTTGTTGAATAGGGCTATCCTTTTCCAAGTGTATGCTTTTGCCTCCTTTGTTAAAAACTAGGTCATTGGAGCTTTGTCAGTTTATTTCTCAGTTCTCAATTCTTTTACATTGATCTACTTGTTCTATACCAGTAACAGGCTTAGAATGTGTACTTTTTAATTTTTTAAAAAAATATTTATTTATTTATTTATTTATTTATTTAATATGTATACAATATTCTGTCTGTGTATATGTCTGCAGGCCAGAAGAGGGCATCAGACCTCATTACAAATGGTTGTGAGCCACCATGTGATTGCTGGGAATTGAACTCAGGCAATGCTCTTAACCACTGAACAATCTCTTCAGCCCCTAGAATGTGTACTTTTAAAGTGAGGTCCCCTTATCTCCGAAAGGAGAAAAAACACATGTTCTCTTTGATATTTGGATCTTAGCTTGTAATGTATACCTATTTATGTAAACTAACATTATATTATGTGCATGTAAACTAACGCATGCTAACATAGGATCTGGAGAAGAGGGGCAGGAGGGTTACCGTTAGGTCATGAAGGACAATGCAGGTAAAAGACGGGAGTTGTGATAGAGATTATACAATTAATTGTTTTTCTAGCTTTAAGTCTGTCTTCTCTTTCTCTCTCTCTCTGTGTGTATGTGTGTGAGTGTGTGTGTGTGTGTGTGTGTGCGTGCGTGCGTGTGTGGTGGATAAGTTCATAGAAGTATAATTGACAGGGAAAGTGTAAAACCCTAAACGAAGCTCCTTGGCTTTAGAGCGGCCTTTATAACTCTATAGACATTCACTGAGATGGACGGAGTTCAGGTCAAGGCAAGTGTTTATTTAAATGGCTATGTTTGTCTGGTTGTGTGACATTTACATTTGTGGTTTCATTACAATAAAGTGATTTTCATATTAAAAATAAACAGAAAAGTCCCTTTTGATTTATGGTAACAGAATCTCAGGCTACCATATCCACTGCCTTTGTACCTTTGTGAGGTGGTCACTCATGGCAGAGAGCGTGTGCCTGAAGAAGTCCGTTTTACAGCTCGGAATGGAGGGTGGAAGGGGTGGAATTCTCGATATGCCTTTCAGAGGGATGACCCCACCTCTTACAGGTTCTACCTTGGCACCAGACTGAGGATGAAACATCCAATAAATGGGCTTTTAGGAGGTATTCTTGACCCAAATGATAGTGAGCTCTCTCTTTGTGTGTGTGTGTGTGGGGGGGTGTTTGTGTGTGTGTGTGAGCTTTGTTAGTTTTTTTCTGAGTCCTCTATTCTTTTGCATTGATCTGTCTGTTTTATGCCAGTAGCAGGTTTAGAATGTGTATTATTAAGCAAGGATCCTCAACCCCAGAAAGACTGGCATGCTATGAAAGTGCTGGCTATGTTTGATATTAGAAATACTGAAGAAAAAAAAATACAACAAAACACTAATCCCAAGGATGAAAAACACCAAAATTCAATCTGATGGCTTCAGAGAGTGTGTGTTTGGGGTAAGCCTTCCGGAGGTATGGAATAGTGAAGTTGCATTTAGAAAATTCAAGCTGGACCTGGAGAGATGGTTCAGCAGTTAAGAGCACTGGGCAGCTCTACCAAAAGTCCTGAGTTCAATTCCCAGTACCCACATAGTGGCTCATAGGGCTCATGCCCTCTTTTGGTGTGCAGATATAAATGCAGAAAAAAAACACCCATATGCATAAATAACTCTTTCTTTGTTTGTTTTTTTTTTTCCCCAAGACAAGGTTTCTCTGTGTAACCCTGGCCATCCTGGAACTCTCTCTTGTAGACCGGCCTGGAACTCAGAGATTCGCCTGCCTCTGCCTCATGAATGCTGGGACTGAAGATATGTGTCACCACTGCCTGGCCAAATAAAACTTTTTTAGAAATAGAAAAAAGAAAATTAGAGCTAATTCCTGAGCATGTTCAGAACACAAACCATCTGATTGGCTTCCGTGGCATGAATCTTAAATGTGCTGCCAAGGCAAAATGTATTCCATGATCAGAAATTAGCAACCCATAATTGACTCTCTTGTGGATGTCAAGACAACTGACGTTTTTTGTTTTTTTTTATATTTATTTATTTATTATATATACAATATTCTTTCTGCGTGTATGTCTACAGGCCAGAAGAGGGCACCAGACCTCATTACAGATGGTTGTGAGCCACCATGTGGTTGCTGGGAATTGAACTCAGGACCTTTGGAAGAGCAGTCAGTGCTCTTAACCACTGAGCCATCTCTCCAGTCCCCGACAACTGACGTTTTTTACTTCATCTGCTCTGTGTTGGTTTTTACTTAAAACAAACAAACAACACAGTATACTTGAGATCCCCTCCAGCAACAGCAAATCTGCCAGATCCAGAAGATGATGGAAATCATAATCCCAGGGGTGCAAACGACTTCAGAGAAGTGGCTAATAAACTGCCTGCAGACAGTACTGGGGAAGACAGAAGAGGTTTGCCAGATGTGTCCTCTCACTGTTTCTACTAGACAAGTAATCGCAAAAGATGCCCAGGTTTGAATGGAGAAAACTCCTGGTAGTTCCGGAAAAGCTGCTGGTGATGGGATGGTGCTAGAGCTTCGGGTATTTCTAAGGTTTATTTATTTTCATCTTGTGTGTTTGAGTGTTCTGTCCACAAGCACATATGCGCATGCATGCTGTACCAGCAGGGGGCAGAAGAGGACGTTGGAATCCCAGAAGCTGGAGTTAGGAGACCTGAGAAGCAGCGTGGGTTTTGGGCAGTGAATCTGGACCATCTGCAGAACAGCCAGTGCTTTCAACCGCTGGGTTAGCTCTTCAGTTCCAGGTGCTGAAGTTGAATGAGCTGTAACACTAGTCCAAGAATCTGTTTAAAATTCACATTTTGATATTTATTATTTTTAAAAGATTTATTTTTAAGTTTTATATATATGTGTGTGGGTATGTGCACATGAGTGTGGGTGCTGGAGGAGCAACCACTGAGTCATCTCTCCCTCCCTAAAATTCAGATTTTTATAGTGATAAATAAAAAGTCCTACTTGTGGTTAAAAAAAAAACCAAAAAACTCTACCAAGAGTGAATATTTAAATTGTACCTATTAAAGAGAAAAGAAAATTTAAAGGGTAAAATCATGACTCTCATGCACACATGAAATGGATATGGCGCAACGATTTTTATTTAACTCACTAATGAACGAGAGAACCGGGAGATAATGTTACAGCGAGTTCAAAAGAACATGCATAGGCCAGACAAATACATAAACCATTCAGCGGTGCTGAAATAAATTTCCCTCGTCTTCCCTTTTCATTTCCTTTCCCCTTCCCTATCCATCCCCCACTTCCCTTTGGCACCATGGGGCTTACAGCTTGGGCATTATCTGAGGAAAGCAAGGATTCTACCAGGCCACTACGGCCCCAGATAGGAAATCAATTTTCTTTGTTGGTACAAAACTTGGTCTATTGCACAGTGGGGAGAGGGACCTCATCGGAAACCCATCAAATGGAACTTATTTGACTGTCTGAAAATAACTATTTGTATTTATCTCCGTTTTCCAGTAATCCGTAAGGCTTCAGAGTTTTTCAACAGCACAAAGAAAAGTATAGGTCCCATAGAACCCGAGAAATGGAGGGAGGGGAAGAGGAGTTTTCTACTTTCAGGTATTCCTTTGGCTGCAGCTTCCCCTAGATAATGACCTCTGGGCTGAAGAGGTGGCTCAGGGGGAAAAGAGTACTTGACGTGAAAACAGGAAGATTTGAATTCAAATATCCAGACTGACCTAAACTGGGTGTGGCTTTGCCTGTGACTCCAATACTGTGGGAGGTTGAGACAAGAAAATCACCACCTGGGTGGAGCTTGCTGGCCAGAAAAGAGTGTTGGAACTAGAGTTTTATGTTTATGAACTCCCATGTGGGTGCTAAAAATTGAACCAGGATCCTCTGTAGGAGTAACAAATGCTCATAACTACTGAGTCATCCCTCCAGTCCCCTACCTTGAAGCTTTATGTGTTTAATGCGCTTTGTGGGGCATGGTTGGGATAGGGTCTTGCTTGTGTTGTACTGGCTGGTCTGGAACTTGATATATAAACCAGAGTAGCTCTTTTTAAAACTCCTGCTTCAGCCTCCCCAGTGCTGGGATTATGGGTATGTACCACACTTGTCCTTTAAGGATCATTAACAATTGTTTCAGAAAGAAATGGAATTGTGTGTGGTTTTCCCTCCTTTCCCTCTCTCCCTTCCCTCCTTCCTCTTCCTTATCCTACGTGTGTGTGTGTGCGCGCGCGCGCACGCGCACGCGCGCGTGCTTTAGACAGGGTCTCTCGCATATACCTGAGGATAGCTGAACTCCTGGTCTTCCTATCTCCATCTCACAAGAGCATTTATTACAGGCGGCTGACCTGTAACCTGACACCCAGCTTCACTCAAGCACCTTCAGCTGAAGTCCCTTGCTGTGTGTTTCTTCCATGACTTACATATCATCTGTCTACTCTTTACCCTCTAGCTCCAGCAGATCTAGAAATGGCCTTGTGTTGTTTTCTTGCAAAGCTGGATTCAGAGTTCTGTATCTATTTAAACACCTCCAAAGATTCCACTGGGGCAAAATCAGTACAGAATGACTGAGACTTTACTGAACTTTGTCTCTGGCAGACAAACACCTTAAACTTTTCTCTTTTCCCTATTATCTTTCTTCTATAGACTCTTCTCCCAAGAAGTTTAGACTTGCTGATTCTTCTCTGAGTCTGTCTTCCTTCCTTTCTTACCTCCCTTTCTACCTCTTTCCCTTTTCTCAAAAAATATTTTCTTTTTATTTATTACATTATGCGTATGGTTGTTTGTCTTCATGTATGTCTGTGTACCACATGTATGTCTGGTGCTCAAGGAGGTCAGAGAGGCCATGGGATCCTCTGGAACTGGAGTTACAGACAGTCATGAACTGCCATGTGGGTACTGGGAATTGAACAGGTCCTTTGGAAGAACAGCCAGTGTTCTTAATGGCTGAGCCATCTCTCTAGTCCCCCTCCCTCTCTTTTTAAAACAATGTCTGTAACGTAGGCCAAACTGGTCTCAAATTCACTACTAGTATGGCAAATGGCCTTGAACTTCTGATGTTCGGGTGTCTTCTTTGTAGGGTAAAAGGGCCAGTCAAGGACATAACATCCCCCCACCCCGAAACCAGAGCCAGTGAAAGAAACTCACCCTGAATCTGGGACTCAAGTCAGTGAAAGAGATACTTTAGCCCTGATCCCAGAACCAAAGAAACACACCCTGACCCTGAAACCAGTGCCAAAAAAAACATACTTTGCCCCCAAAAACAGAGCCAGTGAAAGAAATATGCCTTGGCCGTGAAATTAAAATCAAAAGGCTTAAAAGGGCCAGTGAAAGAAACACACTTTGGTCCTGAAACCAGAGCCAAATCTGCCCTGAACAACTAAGCAGAAAACCAACCAACCCCTGAGCTTTTTAGAAAAACTACCAATCCCTGAGCGCAAAATCTAACCTATCTGAGCTCAAGGGACTGAAAACTGACCAATTCCCACCCTAAAAATCTTCTCCCTGGAAAAACTCCGCCCCTAAGAGGCCCTATAAGCCCTGCACTTGTTCAGTTTGTTGCTGCCTTTTCCACCCTGGCAGAGGCAGTCACTTTCCTGGATTCTTTCCTCTTCCAATAAAACTCTTGAATGAGGTTTGGTGAGACCTTCCTTCCCTGGAATGGAGCAGGAGCTGCGGAGGAGAGAAATAACAACTTTTGCCAGAGCAGAGCATTTCACTGGCAGAGTTGCTACACTCCAGGATCCGAGAAGAGCTTCACTGGGGGAAACCCTCCCCTTCTGGAGTAGAGCTGTTACATTGGGGAAACCGTTCCCTGGAGCAGGGCTATAAGCTGCTATGCTTACTGTGACCTGTGGTATTCCTTGGCTCCCAACTGCCAGGATCCCTTTCCACCTGAGCTGCAATGCTTACACTCCTACTCCTCCCAAGTGCTGGGATTAGAGACAGGTGTCACATCACTTTATGAAGAGCCTTGGATAGTCTTGTCTCCTTATTCACACATCTTCAGCTCCATCTCTGAGTGATTCCCTCAAGAACAAAAGGAGTGCTGATTCAGCCCATGGTTGTTCAGTGAGTTGGGCCTTGTGTGGTGGGTGAGATTATCACCATCAGTCTAAGAATTTCGTGAAGTTCTAAGATTATTAAACACATTTTTCCAAAAGTCCCATCTTCAAAAGAAGATATTCTTTCTCACTTCTAACATTTTGTGAGTGTGTGCATGTGTGCATTTGCGTGTTTCCAATTAGCTCCAAAGCTTCTTTAGTGGACAGAAAACATTAAAGTTTATAGAAACAACTCTTCCTCCTTCTTGAGATATGGTCTCCTATAATTCAAGCTGGCCTCAAATTCACCGTCATAGCCTGGGTTTCATCCCCACCACTGCATAAACAGGGTGTGGTGGCACATGCCTGCCTGGACTAGCACTTGGGACATGGAAGCTGGAGGAGCAAGAATTCAATTTACATATTGAGAATTGGAGGCCAGAGTATGGTACACCCCCCCCCAAAAAAAAACCCATCAGTCCTAAATGAATGGTTTCATATACAGACAATATTGTGGTTGTTCTAAAAAAGAATATAAAGGACAGGAGAGATGGCTTAGCAGTTATGAGCACTGGCTGCTCTTCCAGATGACCAGCCCCACACAGTGGCTCACAACCTTCTATAACTCCAGTTCCGGGGGATAGGTTCAACGCCCTCTTCTGGCCTCTTCAGGCACGCATGTGGTGGACAGGTATACATGGAAGCAAACCACATTAAAGGGAAAAAGATGGTTTAAATTATTAATAGCCATAAGATAATATACAATTTTAATGAAAAGCATTTCTTTAAACAGTTTTATTTTCCAGACCAAATATAAGAAAATGAATGTAGTAGAAAAACAGTACCGAGGGTAAAAGAGAAAAATTCAGTAGGCTTTTTCCTTCAAAACCAAAACCAAAAGACAGAAGCGCCATCTCAGAAAGCACCACTTTTCTAAAGACATTAAATCTTTGCAACTGTACCCTGGGGCGGAAACGGCGGCCCTACAGGCTTCCGTACAAAATGGCGCGGCCCACAGGCACACGCCATGGGGGGGGATTACATCCTCCTGGCCGGCCACTCGGCCGGAAGTGGCTACGGCATTTATGCATCCGGGTGGGTGCGGCCAGGCCGCCTAGGGGGTTCCAGGCTGTCAGCGTAAGGTGCCGCAGGTGTTCGGGCGAGGCAGGAGGCAGCAGGTGAGCGAGACTCGGGTTGGCACACGCAGAGAACCGTGTGCCGGGAGACGGGTTTCCAGTGTCGCGCGAGAGGCTCGTGATGCTGGAGGCAGCACTTTGCGCGTGGGCGACTGTTGGGCTCCGGAGGTCCTCGGGCGTTGTTGGTCCTGCCCCTCTCCCCGCCCTGAGGCGCGGCCTCCTGCTCCTTCACTCGGTGTGGGCGGTTGAGCCCTCGGGTTCGGGGAGGACTCACCCCGCCATTGGTCCCCAAGCCTTCCCGGGCCGCCCCTTTCCATCCGCCCGGCTTCTCGTCAGGAGCCTCCACCCACCCTTCAAGGCTTCCTGACCCAGTCAGTTAAAAAGCAGCCCCCACCGTCGTTCTTCCCGGCGTTGGGGACGCCCCCGACCCGAGTACCTGCCGGCGCACACCGCTGCCGGGCGGTGGGCCGTTTGCCGGCATTCCGCGGCGTAGACCAAACTAGAACTTTAAACGTTATTTATTCAAAATTGACATCTGTTCATTAAAATTCAGACAGCCCAAGCTTTTATAAGCTTTTGATATATGATTGGACGCAAATTCCCTTATATAACTCCTCCTTGGAAACACAACAACTGTTCTTGTTTTTATTAACTTTTTGGAGTGGGTGGTGGTGACAGGGTTTCGCTGTGTAGCCCTGGCTAGCCTGGAACTCATATCTGTTGGCCTCTGCCATCCACGTGCTAGGATTAAATGTTTGTTCTACCACACCTGTCAAGATTTATTTTTGTTTATGTGTGTGTATCTGTGTGAGTGCTTGCGGCCTTAAGCGTTAATCTTCTGGAGCTGAAGTTTCAGACGGTTTGAGCTGCCTGGTGGGAGTGCTAGGAGCCAAATTTAGGTTCTCTGGAAAAGCAACTAGTGCTATTTACTTATTTATTTAATTGAAAATAGATTTTCTTTTCCTCACATAATATATCCTGATTATGGTTTCAACTCCCTCCCCCCCTCCCAATTTCTTGCCACCTCCATTCCCATCCCAATCCACTCCCTTGCTGTCACTCATTGGAAAACAAACAGGCTTCTAAGGGATAATAATAAAATATAGTAAGATAAAATGAAACCATCAAAACGAAGTTGGATAAGACAAACGGAAGAAAAAGACCAAGAGAAGACACAAGAGTCAGAGACCTACTTGTTTGAATACTCAGGAATCCCATAAAAACACTGTGTGCATACGTGTGTGTGTGTGTGTGTGTGTGTGTTTATGTATGTATTGTATGCACATGCCTGCAAAACCAAAAGAGGGTATTGGATCCCCTGGAGTTGAATTTGTGGGGGTAAACCACCTGACACAGATAGATGCTGGAAATCAAACTCGGATCATCTGAAAGAGCAACAAGTGCACTAAACCGCTGAGCATCTCTCTACCCCTAAGACTGCAGCAACAGAGCACACAAACTGGATGGCTTAAAATAATGGAAATTAATTCTACAGTTAAGGAGACGAGAGGTCCATAATTAAGGATTAAGGTGTCTACTGTCTCCATGGTGGGGAGCTGGGGATGAGAATCCTTCCTTGCTTTTTAGCTACTAGTGATAAAGATCCTTGACTTTCTTTGATTTGCATGACTTTAGTGTCCACCCTCATCTTCAAGCTTCTTTCCCATGTGTCTCTCACATTTGGGTTTCCCTCTGTCTTTTTTTTTTCTTTTTCTTTTCCTGTAGGATACCAGTCACACTGGATTAAGGCCCACTGTACATCAGTATGACCTCATTTTATCTTTTTGAGACAGGGTTTCTCCAGCTTTGGCTG
Source organism: Myodes glareolus (assembly GCF_982192425.1). Classification (NCBI taxonomy): domain Eukaryota; kingdom Metazoa; phylum Chordata; class Mammalia; order Rodentia; family Cricetidae; genus Myodes; species Myodes glareolus. The sequence continues at coordinate 45,812,246 of NC_142036.1, read as the reverse complement.
TCCTGGAACTCATGGACTAGACTGGCCTTGAACTCACAGAAATCTACCTGCTTTTGTCTCCCAAGTGCTGGGATTAAAGGCATGCACTATACCTCTTGATAATGTTGGAAGGCCCTATTTCCTAATAAGGGCAGAATTTCAACATACCTTTTTGATAGACACAGCTCAACTCAACTTGTAGTAAGCTGTTTTATGTGTCTGTCAGTTGAGAGGCTTTTGACTTATTTCCACTTTGGGCTTGTTACAGACGGTACTGCTCTGCACTTTTTGTGGATGTGTTCATTCCCCTTCTGTGTGGTTGTAGTGAAAATGTAAGGCCTGTGGTGTCTTCTTTATGCTTAACTGTTGAGGACCTGCCAGGCTGTTTTCCAAAGCAGCCGTGCCATTTGGCATTCCCACTGACAGTGTGAGAGTTTCTCATTTCTCCACAATATTGCCAGTTCTTATTATCTTCCTTTTTGAGAGCCATGGTAGTGATTTTGAAGCGTTAGGTCATTGTGGTTTTGATTCACATTTTTCCTGATGGCTAATGATATTGAGGAGCTTTTCATGTGCTATTTGGCCATTGCTCAATTGTCTTTCATATCTCTATTCATACTCTTAATCATGTTTTTAATTAGTTAATTTGTCTTTTTATTATTGAGTTGTAGGAGTTTATATGCTTAATGAATGCCTTTAGCAGATATGTGGCTTGCATATATTTTCTCCAGTTCTTCGGAGTCTTTTGGGGATGTCTTGGTAGCCAATTTATTTTCAAAAAAGGTTTTAAAAAGTTAGGTTTACATTGATTTCATGTTTTTAGAAAACAGCCACTGTAGTTTGGATGTGGCCTCTCCCAAAGGTTCATGTGGTGAAGGAGTAGACCCCATTGTAGCACTATCAGGAGATGGTGTGCTCTGTGGAAGATGGGGTCTTATAGGAGTCCTTAGGTCATTTGGGATATGGAAAGGTAATCTGGGGGACCCCAGCTCCTTTATGTAGTTGGTATTTTTACTTTTTGCTCTTAATACTTTTGGGGAGACTGCCACCCAGATCCCAAATAAATACACAGAGGCTTATTCTTTCTTATGAATGCCCAGCCTCAGCTTGGTTTATTTCTAGCCAGATTTTCTTAATTTGAATTATTCCATCTAGCCAGGTGTTGGTGGTGCGTGCGTTTAATTTCAGCACTCAGGAGGCAGAGGTAGGTGGATCTCTTAGGGGGTCTCTGTAAATTCAAGGCCAGCCTGGTCTACAAGAGCTAGTTTCGGGACAGCTAGGGCTGTTACACAGAGAAACCCTGTCTCAAAATAAAAACAAACAAACAAAAAAGAAAACAAATGAAACAAAACAAAATTATCCCATCTATCTTTTGTCTCTGGGCTTTTATCTTTCTCTATTCTATATGCCTTTCTTTACTTCTTACTGTGTGGCTTGTTGTGTAGCTGGGTGGCTGGCCCCTGATGTCTTCCTCTCTTTTTTCTCCTCATGAGTCCTCTCTTCCTAAATTTCTCCTCTTATTTATTCTCTCTGCCTGCCAGCCCTGCCTATTCTTTCTTGTGCCTAGATATTAGCTGTTCAGCTCTTTATTAGACCAATAAGGTATTTTAGGCAGGCTAAATAACACAGCTTCACAGAGTTAAACAAATGCAACATAAAAGAAGGCAACACATCTTTGCATCATTAAACAAATGTTTCACAACATAAACAAATGTAACAAATCTTAAAATAATATTCCACAACACCTTTAGCAACTATGTATGTGTGTGTATGTATGTATGTATGTATTGAGACAGGATCTCTATAAATCAAGCTGGTCTGGAATTTGGTAGGTAACTCAGGCTAGCTTCAAACTTGCTGTTCTGTCTCAGTCTTGATATTTCTGGGATAACAGGTGTGTGCGGTCATGCCCAGCTTCTATTTTTACTGTCCTTCGTTCGAGTTTTGTTTTGATTCCAGCCACTGGTCTTCCCTAGAAGCTCTACATGTTTTCTGTGTTAGAAGCACATGATAGACCCTGTATATCGCTTCCATGGTGATGCTACTTTAGCAGAGTTCCCCAATTCTGAACCAGTCTTAATTTAGGTCCTTGGCTCTGGATTTTTTTTTTTTTAATGAGAATGTTATGAACTTGGGCCTTGCATCTGTCGTAAGTACAAACTTGAGGAGTATCTGTCCTCTCCTTAGGGATCTTTCTTTCTTTCTTTCTTTATCTCTTTCTTTTCTTCTTCTTCTTCTTCTTCTTCTTCTTCTTCTTCTTCTTCTTCTTCTTCTTCTTTTTTTTTTTTTTTTTTTTTTTGAGGTAGGGTTTCACTGTAGCTTTGGAGCCTGTCCTGGAACTCGCTCTTGTAGACCAGGCTGACCTAGAACTCACAGAGATCCGTCTGCCTCTGACTCCCAAGTACTGGGATTAAAGGCGTGCATCACCACCACCTGGCTTTTTTAATACTCTCAGCCTGGCTTGGGCCAGAGTGTGAACACTTTTAGGTCTCTGTTCATAGTCAGGGGCACCCCACCTTGTGTCCCATCGTGTCCATGGCTGATGACTTAGACTTTCCTTCCTGGGTAGGTGAGGCAGCCTGGTTCTGGGCCTGGTATGACTTCTGGCCACTGACTGAATTTTACTCCCTTTCTAGTGAGTTTTGTATGTTTCTGATACTTGGTGATGGGTTTTGTGTGTTTCTAATACCTGGTGATCCATCCCTTTTTGCTGTCTAACTGTGAATTAAATTTTCTTAATGTTTACAGTTAAACACTGAGGCCACATGAATACTGGGCAACCATCTACTGAGTACCCAGCTTAAATTTTTTTTTTATTATTATTACTTTTTCCTGCCAGTAGTGGGGATTGAACCTAGGACCTTGCAGATTTGAGGCAAGTGTTATGCTACTGATCTGTAGCTCAGTTATTTTGTATTTTAAATGTTTGTTTGCTTACTTACTTTTTAAATCAATTTTTTAAAGATTTATTTGTATAACTCCTAGCTGTGTGACACTTCCTTGTTCTTATTTTCTATCTCCTGTAGCCCTTGCTTTACCAAGGATGGGGCAACACTTTAACAGTACAGCTTAAGAGGAAATTACTTTCATAATAGTCCACAGGTAAAAATGCCCCCTAGACTGGATATTTCCATGAGATAATCACACTACCTTACAGGCAGTGAGGAACTCCCCACACCCATGCACACCATGTCATATACCAGAGAGAGATGACAGCAGCAAACTTGTAAAGGCACAGCAGTAGCAAGAGACCTTCTGGAGCTGAAACCCTTGGGGCCTTGTCTATCTGAGATTCACCCATCAGTACTTTGCATTCTGGTGGACAGATTTCCTGAAGTCACTTGCTTCCTGCTGCTCCTCTGACATCCCACAGGCATGCCTGGTGAAAGCCTGTGATAAAGCAGCGGAGAGGACTGTTTTGTGTCTTGCTTTGTTGTTTGTATTAAGTTTCCTGCTGTGTGGCCATGTCAGTTTGAAACCTCTTTATAGACATCTTGAGTATCTAAGAGCCATCTGATTCTTTTTCTTTTATAATCCCTTTTTTCTTTTGTACTTTACCCTCTAGTAACTAAGTCGGTTCCTTATGGAGAACTACTGAGGCTTCTGGAGCAAACAGAAATGGGTTTACTTGAGCCCTGGTTCCTCCACTCCATCCACTACCCACACTTCTCAAAGGGTAAAACAGTTTTCCTGCCAACCAACTGTGGTTGAGCCTTTAAAAATATGTAAAGCTTATTTAATTATTTGTTTGTGTATATGCATGTGGGTATGTACACATGCGTACAGGTTCAGATACCTAGAGTCAGATCCCCCTGGAGATGGAGTTACAGGAATCTGAGAGCCTCCTAACATGGGTACTGGGAACTGAACAAGTCTTCTGCAAGAGCAGTAAGCACTCTTAACCATTGAGCCATTTCTCCAGCCTCATTTTTTTCTATATGATGCTTCATCCTTAGAGTATGTATTCTACCTTTTATTTGTTTGGTTTTTGAGACACTGTTTCTCTGAGTAGCCCTGACTGTTCTGGAACTCACTTTGTAGACTAGACTGGCCTTGAACTCAGAGATCCACCTGCCTCTGCCTCCCAAATGCTGGAATTAAAGGTGTGCCCTGCCACTGCCAAGCTTGTGTTCTACCGTTTTTAAAATGATCTAATTTCAGTTTTTATGTGTATGTGTGTGTGAGTGCCTATGAAGACCAGAATAAGGTGTCAGATTCCCTTAACAGGTGGTTATGAGTCAACTAGTATGGGTGCTGGGAATTAAACTCTGGTCTTCTACCAGAGTAACACTTTTAACCACTGAGCTATCTCTCTGGCCTTGAGCTCTCCCAATTTTTAGAGACAATGCCTAATCCTCTTTTCTCTGCCTCCCAAATGCTTGGATTATAGGTGTATGCCACCATAGGCTTTTTTCCTTCTTCAGTACTGGAGACTGAACCTAGGATTTTGAATATGTTGGGCAAACCATCTACCACTGAGCTATAACCCAGTCTATAAGTTTTTTAAATTAAGTTCACTCAGTGTGTGTGTGTGTGTGTGTGTGTGTGTCAGAGACAGACAGAGAGAGGGAAGACTTTTGGAAGTCAGTTCCCCTTTCACTGTGTTAGTCTGAGAAATTGAAATTAGTTATTAGTCTTGCCAACAAGTGTCTTTTCCTGATGAGCAGTCTTGCCAGCCTTTACTCTTGATTCCATTTTGTATCAGTAAGAGAGTCTTAAGCAATTGGCAGAGTGCAGGTGAATTTGTGGAAGCAAGGGTGGAAATAGAAATGGGATAATCAAGTATAAAGATGAGTCAGCTCTGGTGGTACACACTCATAATTTCAGCGCTTAAAGGAGGATCTGGATTTCAAGGTCACCCCTAGTTATATAAGTTTAAGTAAGTCTGGGATACATGAGACCCTATCTCAAAAATTAAAAATGGAAAAAAATCACAATACTAACTGTTCTGTATCAAAATTTATATCAGTTTTTTTTTTTTTTTAGTTTGTGGGTACAGAGATTTGAACTTTAGGGGAAAACTTGTTTGTACTTAAGTTTCTATTTTATATGTAAGCATATTTTTGACATTTGTTTTTCAGGTTGTGGGATTAGTGAAAGGTTGAAGATGTCTAGACAGAATTTAGTGGCTTTGACAGTGACCACCCTTCTGGGTGTGGCCATGGGGGGATTTGTGCTGTGGAAAGGCATCCAGCGCAGATGGAGAAAGACAAGCAGAGTGGCGCAGCAGCAGCAGCAGCAGCAGCAGCAGCAGCAGCAGCAGCAAGTGCCTGGTAGGAGGGAGTGGCCCCCTCCAGAAGATGCCCAGCTACCTTTTGGTGCCCTGAGAGAGCCCAGAACCTCATGGGAAGAGAGGATACTCCAGGCAGAGGTGGTGACAGTATCTCAGGAGGCAGAATGGAATCAAATCCAGCCCTTCCTTCGAAGAGAGTTGGCAGATTTTCCAGTACTTGGAATCGACTGTGAGTGGGTAAGTTAAAAGGCAGTAACTGAAAAAGAATCTCATTAGCTTTCCCAGTTCGGGACATGGGTGGTCAAGAACAGAATAAGCTGAAAGGAGAAGTACTTTGTTCTTGACTTGCTTGTAAGTATACTTAGCGGATGATGCTGGTGCTCTCAGGATAGGGGTGACCTTAAAGTTGTTATTCTGGAGTCAGGTGGGCCTGCATGAGTTTCACTTTTATTGACTATTCTCCAGATTGAACAAGATAATTAGCTTTTCCAAATCTGTTTGTTTTTTGTAATAGGAATATATGGGCACTTACTTCCAGTGACTTCTAAGTAATCCAGTAGATAATCCCTATAAAGGCCTCAGTGCAGTTTAATATCCAGCAAGTGCTCAGCCAGTCCCAGCAGCTAGGCAGGTGTGCTGGTGCACGCCTGTAACCTCAGCACCCTGGGAGACCAAGGGAGGGGGGGCACAGCAAGTTCGAGGCTATCCTGGGCTGTATTGTGAATTTGAGATCATCCTGGGTTATAAATTAAGACCCTGTCTTCAAACAAACAAACAAACAAACAAAAGTAAAACCTGCCATCTCAACTACCTACCTATTTTAGTTTTTGTTTTCAGTTTGTTTTTTGAGACAGGTTCTAGGCTGACCTTGAATTTGATATGTAACTGAGAATAACCTTGAGCTTTTGCTTCTCCTACCTTTACCTCCTAAGTACTAGAATCAAAAATGTACACTACCTCACTGGCTTGTTAATACTTTTTAAAAAGATTATTTATGGGTGTGTGTGTGCTGCTGTGTCCTCTGTATGCTGTGCTGGGTTGGACCGTACTAGACATATGTTCTACCAATTGAGCTCTAGCCCTAGCTCCTCAGACATTTCTTTGAGGACTGTTTTTCTTTCTTTCTTCCTTCCTTCCTTCCTTTCTTTCTTTCTTTCTTTCTCTCTTTCTTTCTTTCAAATTATTTATTTATTATGTATACAATATTCTGTCTGTGTGTATGTCTGCAGGCCAGAAGAGGGCACCAGACCTCATTACAGATGGTTGTGAACCACCATGTGGTTGCCAGGAATTGAACTCAGGACCTCTAGAAGAGCAGGCAATGCTCTTAACCACTGAGCCATCTCTCCAGCCCCGAGGACTGTTTTTCTTGAGTTTGTGTTTTTGTGGTTTGCGTATGCATATATGTGTGTGTGTGAATGCATGTGTGCCATGGAGTACATGTGAAGGTTAGAGTACAACTTTGAGGATATGGAAGGCATGGCCCGGCCTAAAAGACTTAGAATCTTGGCAGGAAGAGAGGACATACAAACCAAGCTTATATACATAGAAAATGACATGGAAAATATCAAAGGTATTTATCAAACACAATGTCACAAGTACTTGGGAGGAAGGATATTTCATACTTGAGGCCAAGATTATAAAGAGAAAATAGTCAATATAACAAAAGAATTGCACTAAGAATTTCCAGGTGATTCTCCCATCTCTGCCTCTTATCTCTCTATGCGAGTGCTGGGATTGCAGATGTGTAGTACTGCATTGGCTTTTTTACATGGGTTCCAGAGATTAAACTCAGGTTGTTAAGATTGCATGTGTAATTGGACTTTCTCGTTGAATTTCTTTGTACTGCCAGCCCCCAAATAATGACATGGGGACTTATTATGAAAGCTTGGCCTTTAGCTTAGACTTGTTCCCAATTAGCTCTTATAATTGAAATTAACCTGTTTCTCTTAATGTATGTTCCGCCACTGCTGACATGATTGGCAGATGGTTCTGTGTTGTGAGTAGCTGTTGTGAGATGTGTACTGTTGGGTGTCTTGTGCTGTTGGATGCACAGCAATGTCTGCCTCCTGCCTGCTAGATGCCTACATACTCCCTTCTTGTACTGTGATGAGCAAAGATTTCTCCAGACTTAAATCTCCCATGGAGGCAAGATCACTGTCCCTTCAGAACTACTGTTGTAGACACTGGGAAATTTGAGTGATACTGTCAGCCTTGCCATTATCCCATTATATTTGGTAAGCTGTTTTACTTGTGGGCTAAAAGTTTCTTTTCTTAAAAACTTACCTTTGGGGGTCATACTCCCAAAAGATTAAACATTGTTGTAAGTATATAGATAATATGCAGTTATTTTCTTCTCTTAAGATGTTCCGTATGTGTGCTTTGTTTCTCTCTTTGATAAAACTCCATTTGTGACTTTGTCCCACCAGGATCAGGTTGCATTCAACCTCAAATCCATTCTGCCGCTTCCTTTGGGAAGCCAAGGGCGTATTTCTTAGGTTGTCGTGCTGCTGTGCAAGGATGTGAGCTGTGCTGTGTTTGTTCTTTCACAGGTGAATTTGGAAGGCAAAGCCAGTCCTTTGTCACTCCTACAGATGGCTTCCCCGAGTGGCTTCTGTGCATTGGTTCGCTTGCCCAGGCTGATCTGTGGAGGCAAAACACTACCAAGAACGCTCTTGGACATCCTTGCAGATGGCACCATCTTGAAAGTAGGAGTGGGATGCTCAGAAGATGCCAACAAGCTTCTACAGGATTATGGCCTCATTGTAAGGGGGTGTCTGGACCTCCGCTACCTAGCCATGAAGCAGGGGTATGGTTTGTATGCATGTCAGGATGCCTGTAGCGGTGGAGCAGAAATTGTCCATGCTGTAGTTACTGGGGACCAGTACTAAAGACTTTGAAAAAGCATATTGATCTTGTGAGGAGACATACCAATGTCTGAGAAAAGTTTGGTTGGCTAAAATTTCTTTTTTGATAAACCTCTAATCACTTGTGACGAAGTGGTTATGAACCAGTAGCCCACTGGCTAAGTTGGAGCTGTAGGGTTTTTTTTCCCATGTGAAATCTGTTTTCCATCCAGAAGACTAAGCATAAGAGTCTGCATTTGTGGCTTTTCTTCAGAAATGACCTGACCTCAGAGTTCTGAGTTGTAGGGGGCGCTCCCTTTTTGATTTATGTACTCAGTTTAACTTTCCAAGTCTTCACCACTCTTGTGGTAAACCTGACTTGTGGTCAGCACTTGCATTTGCAAAACAGCCTTCGGCCCACATAATGGTCAGTCTTGCCTTTGACTTGGAGAGAGAGGCTTCTCTTCTTAGCTTTTTCTTCTGTGGAAACTGTTTCATTCCATCTTTCGGGATCACACTTAATTCCTCAGGTACATGCACAGTCCTCATCCATTATTTACTTACTTAAATTTTATTTCTTTATTTTTATTTTTATGTGTATGAGTGCTTTTCCTGCCTATGTATTTGTGTCTATGGAGGCCTGAAGAAGGTATCAGATCCCTTGGAAGTGGAGTTACAGAAGGGTGTGAGCCACTATGCAGGAGCTGGGAACTGAACCTGGGTCTTCTGCAAGAGCATCAAATGCTCTTAACTGTTGAACCATCTCTTCAGAAACCACAGTCCTCATTTATACTCTCTGTGCATTTGGAGACACTTAAAATGAATGCATGTAAATTGAAAGTGCATTGAATTCTCTGAGACTGAGGCAGGAGAGTATGAGTTTGAGGCCAGCATGGGCTAGATCATGAGCATCTGTCTCAAAAACACCCCAAAAGAGAATTAGGCCCAAGGTGAATATTATCATGAAATGATAGTATACAAGTTGTGGTTAGAAATAAGAATGTGTGTTTGGGTGCACATGCATGTGTACATGTGTGGAGGCTGGAGGTCACTGTGGAGTGTTTTCTTCAATTGTTCTTCATCACGTTTTGTTGAGACAAGGTCTCACCATATAGCCATGACTAGCTAGAACTCAGAGTCCTACATGCCTATCTTTTGCCTCCCGAGTGCTGAGATTAAAGGTGTGTACCACTGCTGCCCGACCTTCACTTTATTTTTTGAGACAGAGTCTCTCACTCAATCTGGAGATCACAGATTTGACTAGACTGACTGGTCAACAAGCCTTTCTCTCTGCTTCCTGGCATTAGGATTACAGGTGCATTCTGCCACACCCAGCCTTACATGGGGTCTGAAAGGTCAAAATCAGGTCCTTATGTTACATGGTAAGCATTTTACTTATTGAGTATTTTCTTCAGAACAAGAATGAAACTTTTTTTAAAAAAATATTTCTTTATTTCTTTATTTATGTATACAGTATTCTGTCTGTGTGTATGCCTGCAGGCCAGAAGAGGGCACCAGACCTCATTACAGATGGTTGTGAGCCACCATGTGTGCCGGGAATTGAACTCAGGACCTCTGGAAGAGCAGGCAATGCTCTTAACCACTGAGCCATCTCTCCAGCCCAAGAGCTGTTTATTATATTCAAGTGTGTCTGGCCTTTTTGTGTTTTCGGTCTCGGGCAATGAGATGTGATTGTTGACTGCTTGTTTGGTAAGGGGTGGCTTCCGGTTCTTCCTCATCACAGTGGTGAGAGAACTATGCTATAACACCAACAGGGGCCTTTGCCTGCCAGCGTGCTGCTCTGTGACTTCCAGATGCTCACTCTGTCACATGCTGTCTGTTTTCATGTACTGATTTTCCTTGTTACCATTTTATTATCAGGGATTGAATCCAGGGCCTTGTGCATGCTAGGCAAGTACTCCTTCACGTTGTTGTTGTTGTTGTTGTTGTTGTTGTTGTTGTTGTTAGTGCTAATGGGGCTTGGGCTTGATCCCAGGGCTCCATGCATGCTAGGAAAGTGCTGTATGAACTAACCTGAAACTATATCTCTTGCCTACTTTTTCCTTTTTTTAAAAAAGGTGTGTCCATTTAGGACCTCTTTTTTTTTTTTTTTTTTTTTTTTTGACAGATTCTCAACTATGTGCCCTTACTAGCTTGGAACTTATTGTATAGACCAGCCTGACCTCAAACTCACAGAGATCCTTTTGTCTCTGCTTTCCATATGTTGGATTAAAAGTATGTATTTTTTTAAAAAAAGACATGGTCTCATGGTCTGGGAAGATGACTTAGTGGGTAAAAGTGTTTGCCATGAAAGTGTAAAGACCTAAATTTGAATCCCCAGAGCCCACATAAAGTCTGTGAGGTAGTGCATATCTAAATCCCAGAGCTCCTGTATGATGTGAGAGGTGGAGACAGAATCCCAGGAAACTCCTGAGTCAACTAGCCTGGCAGATGCAGTTGTGAACAGCAGAGAGACCCTGTCTCAAACAAGGTAGAAGATAGGGACAGGTATTCAAGGTTACCTCTGACCTCCAAATGCATGCTGTGGCACATGTACACTTGCATTTACATGAATGTGCACACACATGTACATACATATACATGCCCAAAGATTTAAACATTTTAAATGAAGTAATAAATAAGGTATCAAGTAATCCTGCTGGTCAAGACCTTCATGAAGCTGAAGATGATCTTGAACCCTTGATCTTTTGCCTCCACTTCTCAAGTCCTAGAATTACAAACATGTACCACCACACTTGCTCCCGTGGTGTTTTCTGTATATGTGAATTTCATTCTGTTTACTTAAAATTGTATTTATTTGTGTGTGGGGGGGGCCTCTCCTCCTCCCAAGGTACCCGTGTGGAGGTTAGAGGACAGCTACACGAGTCCGTATACTTTGTGGATTGGTGATTAAACTCAGTTTGTCAGGTGTGGTGGGAGGGGCCTTTACCCCTGCGCCATCTTAATGGCCCACTGATGTTTTCTTAATTCTACATGTATCTCTTGGTTAGTCTCTGATTTTAGAAGATCAACAATGGGATCCTTTCTGTTACCTCACAGCAATTTTTACAAATGATTTATTTGTTTATGTGTTCAAGTGTTTCCCTTGCATGTATATAAATACTCCACATGCATGCAGTTCCTGAGGAGGCCAGAGAACGTGTCAAATTCCCTGGAACTGGAGTTACAGGTGGTTGTGAGTTACTACATAAGTGCTGGGAACCAAATCTGGGTCTTTTGTAAGACCAGCAAGTGCTCTTAACCTCTGAGCCTTTTCTTTCCTTTTCTTTCCTTTTCTTTTCTTTTCTTTTCTTTTCTTTCTTTTCTTTTTTTTTAAAGACTTATTTATTTATTTTGTTTACAGTGTTATGTCTGCAGGCCAGAAGAGGGCACCAAATTTCATTACAGGTGGTTGTGAGCCACCATGTGGTTGCTGGGAATTGAACTCAGGACCTCTGAAAGAACAATCAGTGCTCTCAATCTCTTGAGCCATCTCCCCAGCCCCCCCACCCCCAGCCATTTCTCCAGCCCCCTGCAGCAGTTTTAATCTGAAAGTTTTGAAGAGCAGAAACAATTACTGGTTTTTATACCCTTACCTCCTAGATGACAATAGCTTTGTCATTTTTATTCATGTATAAAAAGTAAGGCATGAGTACCACTGAAGGACTCTTAGTCTGTTTGCAATTCTTGCCACAAATAGTGCTGCAGTGATTATCCACCCACTTAAGAATCTTTGTCCTTTGGCTAAACTACCAGAAAAGGAAATGCTAGATCAGAGAATTTTTGTATTTGAGTTTTTGATAGTTATTTCTTATTAAACTGTTTTTATAATGATCATAAAGATGTCCAGTTCACAAATTTTATGTGAGCCTAATTGATTTTTATGCTCCATTGATATTAGATGTACTTGTTTAAAAAAAATTGTAAATCTGATAGCAAATTACCACTTTCTTTGATTTCTTTTGCTTATTTGTCCTCTGTTTATTGGTCATTTAAAAAATTTTCCTATTCATGCCATTTGCCCATTTTTGATATATGCTTTTATTTATTTCTTGTAGAAACAATATACTCTGTAATGGGCTTAGCCTGAAATCACTTGCTGAGACTATTTTGAACTTTCCACTTGACAAGTCCCTTCTACTTCGTTGCAGCAACTGGGATGCTGAGAATCTTACTGAAGACCAGGTACTTTTTATCGGAGTAGTTGATTCTAATCTTCAATGTGAGCATTGGGTAGAGAGGCCTTAAAGTAGACTTATTGTCAGATGATCCTCAAGGTAGTAACATTCATACTACTTAAATAAAACACTCAGGAGTCCTATTGCATTTTAGTTTTCAATGTGCTGGGCACTTCAGAAAATACGGTTTTTTTTTTCTAAAAATACAAATGCATAAATATTAAAGTGCTATACCTCTCACCATAAGAAACAGCAGTTCTCTGCCTTTCTCACCCCATTCCTTCTTTTGCTCTTCCTTCTTAGAGGGGACCACTTTAATTTCTTTTTGGTAGTTACCATTATACTTCTAGATTACATGCATGTGTCATTCTTTTTTATTTGTGCATAGTATGTTTTGACTTTGTTTTAGTTAAGGTTTCATTGTTGTGAAGAGATACAATGACCATGACAACTTTTATAAAGGAAAACATTTAGTCAGGGTGACTCACAGTTTCAGAGGTTCAGTCCATTATTATCATGATGGGGAGCATGGCAGCATGTAGGCAGACACAGTGCTGGAGTAGTAGCTGAGAGTCCTACTTCTTGCAGGTAGCAGGAAGTCGGCTGAGACATTGGGCAGTACCCCGAACATAGGAATCCTCAAAATCCACCCTTACTGTGACACACTTCCTCCAACAAGGCCATACCCACTCCAACAAAGCCATACCTCCTAATAGTGCCTCTCTCTATGAGATTATGGGGGCAATTACATTTAAACTACCACAGACAACTTCTTTTTTTTCCTTTTCTTTTCTTTCTTTTTTTTTTTTTTTTTTTTGGTTTTTTGAGATGGTTTCTCTGTAGCTTTGGAGCCTATCCTGGAACTAGCTCTTGTAGACCAGGGTGGCCTTGAACTCACAGAGATCTGCCTGCTTCTGCCTCCTGAGTGCTGGGATTAAAGGCATGGGCCACCACTGAATTTTCAAAACAGGGATTCTTTGCATAGCTTTGGCTATTCTGGAACCCATTCTATAGACCAGCCTGGCCTTGAACTCACAGAGATCCACCTGCCTCTGCCTCCTGAGTGCTGGGATTAAAGACGTGCACCACCACCGCCTGACCATGTTTTGACTTCTTCTTTTTTTTTTTTTTAATATTTTTTATGGTTTATTTAACTTTTTATTTTATGTGCATTGGTGTGAAGGTGTCAGATCCCCTGGAACTGGATCTTCAGACAGTTGTGAGCTGCCATGTGGGTGCTGGGAATTGAGCCCGGGTCCTCTGGAAGAGCAGTCAGTGCTCTTAACCACTGAGCCATCTCTCCAGCCCCATGTTTTGACTTCTTATACAGAAGTTATTACTTAGGGCTCTTTCAGTTCCTGGATCCCAAACAAGAATTTATTCCATACCCAATATCCTCAATATAGATAGATAGTCTTTTCATCAGGGACAATACTTTGTTTTCCCAGGATATAATATTTGTATTTTTGTTTGTTTAGTTTCTTTACACTATTGAATTAATCCCAGCCTGTTTAGCAGAATTGTGGCTCTCTTGGCTGTCCCAGATTGAGTAACTATAAACACTTGTCCTGTTTCCTGTGGTTCTGTCCCTACGGTCCTCTGCTGTGCCCTCTGTTGTGGCTCTTTGCTGTCCTCCTACAATCCTCTGCTGCCCTGTTGTGGTCAGGAATGTTGGCTCTCCAGACACACTGCCCACCACAGGCTGAGCTGGTGGCTTCTCTACCTCACTTCTGTAGTAGATCCTGCGGTGTTTAAATCCCATGTCTTTTCCTTTTCTTACCCTGCATGTCTGAAAGAATAAGTGATTTCCCTCTCTTAGCCAGTGCTTTAGCTATTAGCAATTTAGGGCAGAAGCCATTTTCTTCAGAACTCTGAAGGGTCTGCTCCTTGTGTTCTCGCTTCTAACATTCGAATGTGTGACTGCTCTTTCTGAAAGCTCTTCTTGGTCATTTCTTGTTTGAAATCCTTGATGACTCACTCAAGGTGGTAGGAGTTAGTGGACCCTTTCTGTCTGCATTCTCCATTATTTTCTTTGAAAATTTCCTACTCTCCTTTTTTGCTTTTTGAACTTTTTTTTTTTTTTGGTGATGATTGGATCCCCCAAATTGATCCTCTTGACAGACAGAGTCTTGTGCTGTCTTGTGTGTCTCCATCTTGGGGTAGGTGTGCTAGATTCATGCTACTGCATCTGATTTTGAGGTTGGAGCTCAGGTAGCCAGGCTGGTACAGCTAACACTTTTACCTGTAGCCTGCCTCTTCAGCCCTGAGCACACACTGTTAAAATAGCTTTCTGTTTCTGTTTAATGGATGCAATATCTTTGTATTGGGGCAAATGCACTGGGTTTTTCTTTGGACCACCAGCTCCCAAATAATGACATGAAGACTTCTTATTCATTATGAAAGCTTGGCCTTAGTTTAGGCTTATTCTAAGTAGGTTCATTTATATTAATTAATCCATTTACATTAATCTACATTTTGCCATGTGGCTTGTTACCTCTCCTCAGTACTGTATGTCCAGCTTTTTCCAAGTCTGGCTGATGAATCTCTTCCACCTCTAATTTTTTCCCCCAGAGTTCCTATCATTCCCTAGAAGTCCCACCTATCTTCTCCTGCCTAGCTATTGGCTGTTCAGCTTTTTATTAAACCAATCAGAAGGTGCCTTAGGAAGGTGAGGTAAGACAGAGACATATCTTCACACAAAGACTATCCCGACATATCTTTATATAGAGCAGTGAGGAGTTCTTCCATTTCCTGCATCACCTCCTTTTCCTCAAAATTCTTTCTCATAAATGCTTGTTTTGGTCCTTGGCTTTCATGTTTTTTTCCCAGATGTTTAGAACCTTGGTTGTCCATCTATATTAAAGAATGAGACATAAGAGGAAAGGATGTAGATTTCATGATATGCTCTGGACCTGGACTTAGTTTCCAGTACCACCCAAAAAACAAACAAAAAAGACATAAAAGCTGATTTAAAAAAAAAAAAAGCTCTATGTGGTGGTATACTCCTTTGATCCTAGCAGAGGCAAGCTGGTCCCTGAGTTCAAGACCAGCCTGGTCTACAAAATGAGTTCTGGGACAGCAAGGGCTACAGAAATCCTGTCTCAAAAAAAAAAAATCTGATCCTCTTGCTTTCATCTCCCAAGTGCTGGCATTTCAGACATATGCCAACTTCCCAGCTTTAACATGGATAACTATTGATAGTATCATGTCACATTGAAGCTGGGCGTGGTGGCTCACAACTGTAACTGTTGGAAATTTTTCTTTCCTGTCTGCTTCTTGTCTCTAGGTCAAGAAGATCAAGCTACATAGACAATTAGGGGTGAACAAAAGATAGGGGATTTATTTAATGAAAGCAAAAGAAACTCTTGGTAGTCATAGGGTGGGGTGTAAGAAGGGAATCGCTGTTCTGAACTGAAAGCAAAGAAGGTAATTTCAGTTGGCTTGTAAATTGGGAGGAAAAGTAGGGACCAGTTAGGGAAAACTTTCTGCGTATGAAGTCCTAACTTACTGTGCAGTGTTCAGGGAACAAGTCTGGTTTTGGAGGTCTGTCAGGGAATAATCTTGAACCTTGAATTGTTTTGAGTTGTGCACCCATGTCATGGTAGCTGAGAAGCTTTCTCATCTGAAGGTTCCTTGTCTATGTCTGACTCATTTAGGGGTTTGTCTGTCTCCTGTCTCTATCAAGATGCTGAGGCAGGAGGCTCACAGCAATTTGAGGCCACGCTGGTCTACAAAGAGACCTGTCTCAGGAAACAGAGAGAGAATGAATGTAAATGAATATGAGACTATGAATTATGCTAAGTGAAAAAAGCCAGCCACAGAAATTATAAAGTGTGTGTTTCCGTTTCCATGAAACATGCAAAATAGGTTGCTTCAGTGGGGAATAAAGTTTCTTTGTGTATTGGTCCTGAAATTGATTCTTGTTTGTAATTGCTTAGCTCTGTCAGGATGCTAAAATAATTGAACTAGATACCTGAGTAAATTCTATGGTTCATGGCTTAGAACTCATTAAAGCTATCATGTAAAAAATAGCTTATAGGTTGTGGTGTCAACATGTGTGATTCTACTATAATTTTTTTCTGGCACAGAGAATTGAATCCAGGGCCTCCTGTGTACTAGGCAAGCAATCTACTAAGCTATAGCCTCAGCTCTCTTTATGATGGTTGATTAGATACTGAATCAGGAATCCTAATTTGTAAAAGACTAATATCATTAGGACCATTGGAGACAGTAGAGCTAAATACCACTAATATTCTTGTGTTATTCTTAGTGTTATGATTATGCAGGAGAATTCCCTGGTCTTAGGCAATATACATGCTCACATATTTAGAGGTGATATATCTTTTTTTTTAAATTACATTTGTATTTATTGTGTGTGCTTCTGGATAGCACAGTGTGCTTGTGGAGGTCAGAGGACTTGAGGGAATCAGTTTTCTCCTTCCATGTGGGTCCTGGGGATTGAACTTGGGTGGTTAGGCTGGGAAGCAAGCACTTGTACCCACTGATACCCTCTCAGTGGCCCAAGATGAAGTATCTTCATAAGTATAATTTAACTTTAATAGGCATCTAGGAAAAAATGTGATATTTATATTGTAAAGAATAAAAGACAGCTGTGGTGGTGCATACCTTTAATTCTAGAACTCAGGAGACAGAGGTAAATTGATCTTTGTGAGTTTGAGGCCACACTGGTTTACATAGCACATTACAAGGCAGCCAGGGCTACATAGTGAGACCCTGCCTCAAAATAAATAAAAATGAGCATTAAAGCACTTACTAACAGTTATGAATGGCAATTCTCAATTTCTCTTGGCCTTTCTATGGCTTGAAAACTTTGAAAATTAAAAGTTAGTGGGGAAAGTTAATTGTTACCCTATAAGAGGCCAAATTTATGATTCTCTTTGCTATGGAAATTGAGACTTTTTAAACGTTATTGTTAGTTAATAATTCTTCTTTTTTGAGAGTTAATAATTCTTAGCTGGGGCCAGCAAGATGACTCAGTGGATAACCGTACTTGCTAAGTACTGTTGTCTGAAAACCTTGGTTCAACCCCTGGGATCCATTGGATAGAAGGAGAGAACTGACTCCAGTAAGTTGTCCTCTGACCTCTCTACACACACACACACACACACACACACACACACACACAGGCACATGTTGTAATACACATAAACAAATGTAGCAAAATATTTAACAATGTTTTTTTCTAACTGTAAGCATAATGATTCAGATTTCAGAGAATGGGGATGGAGAGGCGGCTCAGCAGTTAAGAGTACTGTTTTTCTTCCAGAGGACTCAGGTTCTATTCCCAGCTCCAAACATAGTGATCCACAACCACTTGTAACTCTATTCTAGGCTGCAGTAACTCCACAGACACCAGTCACACATACACACTTCGGGCAAATACTCATAAGATAAAATAAAATAAAAATAAGTAAATAAAGCTGGGTAGTGGTGGTGCACACCTTTAATCCCAGCACTTGGGAGGCAGAAGCAGGTGGATCTCTGTGAGCTAGAGGCCAGTCTGGTCTAGAGAACAAGTTCCAAGATAGCCAAGACTACACAGAGAAATCCTGTCTCAAAAGTAAATAAGTAAGTAAGTAAGTAAATAAATTACATATCAACTTATCTTTACAACAGGGCCGAGAAACTACCTCTTCCTGCCTCAAAATAGTAAGTTTAAATAATAGTTTAAGTCATAAGGGCTGGAGAGATACACTGGCTGATATTCCAGACAGGGTCTTACTGTGTAGTTGTAGCTGACTTGGAAATGCGTGTAGACCAGGCTAGTCTCAAACTGACAGAGATCTGCTTGTCTCTGTTGGGATTAAAGGTATGTGTCACTAAACGTGGCTTTTTTTTCTTTTTAGTGGTGGCAAGTAAAAAATGGTTTTATTAAGATCAATTTATTTATAATAAAATTCACCTGTTTAAAATGCCAGGCATGATAGCACATATCTCGAATATTATTTTTGGGAACTCAAGTCAGGAGTATCTAACTTCAGGCCATTCTAACCTAGATAGCTAGATTCTGTCTCAAAAAGGACAAAGATGAGCATACCACTAATCGTAGACAGGTTTAGGAGATCCAGGAATTTGTCCATCTCTGTTTTTATTCTGGGATTACAGGCAAATGTCACCATACCAAGCTTTTATGTGATTTCTGGGAATCATACTCATATCTTCATGCTTCCAAGGCAAGCGCTTTACCTTGACTGAACTATCTGTTCAACTGCCGTAGTAGACTTTTAGTTTTGTTTGGTTCTGTATTAGAGATAGAGCCTCACATTGTAGCTCACACAGCCTTAACCTCGAGGCAGTCCTCCTGACTCGGTTTCCCAAGTGCTGGGATTAAAGGCAAAATACCTGACAGAAAATGGTGGGGGTGGTAAATCGAGGGGTTTATACTAAGCAAGTGCTACCCTGAGTGGTGTTTCCAAGGCACTTGTGACTACTGTGAGGGTACTCTCTCCACTGTCTTCCACATCCTGCTGACCTCTGACTTTTCTCTTTAGGTAACTTATGCTGCCAGGGATGCACAGATTTCAGTGGCTCTCTTTCTCCATCTTCTTGGATACCCTTTCTCTAGAAATCCCTATGAGGAGGAAGACAATGACCAAATCAGATGGCGGAAAGTCTTGGAAAAATGCAGGGCTATGGTAGACATCCCATTCCGAAGCAAGGGACTTGGCCGACTGTGTGAAGAGATTAATGCGGAAGCACTGGAATCTCAACAGAAGCCAAGAAATAGGAAGGCTAAGCCTGATGGAATGGTATCAGGCAACAACCAAGGGAGAGACCCCAGGAAACACAAAAGAAAGCCCCTAGGGGTGGGCTATTCTGCCAGGTAACACAAATGTTCCCTGCTGATGAAGAGCTTTACCCTGAGTCCAGCAGCAGAGACTCTCTAGGGTTTCTGAGCCTTTCCCTGATTTTAGTGACGTTTGGACTATACTTCTTTTCATTTGTGTATTTTTCTTTCCCCTTCTTTCACTTTGTCAATTGGAATAAAAATGAAGAGAATTTCCCTCAGCTTTGTCACTGACCTTGGTGCACCCTTAGGCCTGTAACTTTACCTATAAAAGACGTATAGAGCCATAGAGATGGCTGCCAGGTGTAGGCACTTGTTGCCAACCCTAATGACCTGAGTTCAGTCTTTAGGACCCACATGTGGAAGGAGAGAACTGACTTGCAAAGTTGTTCACTAATCTCCTAATGCAGAGTGTGTGTTCCTCTCCCCCAAATGAATAAGTGATAATGAAATATTTGAAGGGGATATAATTTTTATCCCTTGTTTAAGAATGCTATAAACATGAATAATATAAAGTCCTCATCCTTACCAAGAGAAATGCTTCAGGTTTCTTGTTCATTTAGCGTGTTTCCAGCCTACGCCGACTGTATGTGTAGCTAGTGAGAATCTCCTGTGTGACTGACCCTCTTGAGGAGGATGAGTTGTAAGTGATTTTGAGCAGAAGTGCATCCCTAGAGCATGACACTTTTAGGAATTGGAAGATTAAATTGAAGGAAGCATTGCATGTGAACCAGAAATCAACCCACATGGCCCTCATTACTTTATCTTGAACTTTTACAGTTTTAATTTACTGCTTAAATCAGTGATTTGGCAGTTTATTGGTGCTCTGTTCCTGTTTTCATTCACAGCAGAGCTCTGAACAACTCCCAAATCACTTCCCAGTGTCTCAGTCCGTAAGTGTAAAAACCAGAGGCATTAAGAGTTCATTTGTAGCTCTGCTCCCTAGCCATTGCCTATTGAGGATTGACTGTGGCTTCCTGCCTGTGTCCTATATGTGGTGTGTTTTATTATGGTGTTGAGAATAGTTTGAGTCACTCAGAAGTGAGTGTGGGAAGGTCTTGGGTAACTTGACCAACAGCTTTCAGTGCAAGATTTCTTTTCCCTGCAGAAAATCCCCTCTCTATGATAACTGCTTTCTCCAAGCCCCTGATGGACAGCCCCTTTGCACATGTGACCGGAGAAAAGCTCAGTGGTACCTGGACAAAGGCATTGGAGGTATGAAACTCGTCGGCCATGTTTATTTATAACTAGGGTCTTGACATGAGTGGGGTGTGGAAGAGAGTGAATGGAGATGTGTGGTCCTAGGGAGTCATAACCCGGAGTTCTCTGCTAGCATGTAACAAATAACAGTTAAAGAGTGCTTCCTGGTAGCAGAGGTGGGCACAGCCCAGCACTGATGTGTTTTCTTTCTTCTAAGAGCTGGTGAGTAAAGAACCTTTTGTGGTCAGGCTACAGTTTGAACCTGCAGGAAGACCTGAATCCCCAGCAGATTATTACTTGTTGATTAAAGAGAACCTGTGTGTTGTATGTGGCAAGACAGATACCTACATCCGGTGAGTATAGTGTTAGACTAAGTAACCCGTGGGAATTGCCTGGGGAATCACATGCTGAGCCCTAAGATGCCTTGGTTAAGTTTTCCTACATGGCAGTGTCTTAGGGTTTCTTTTGCTGTGAAGAGACACCATGTCCATGGCAACTCTTATAAAGGAAAACCTTTAATTGGGGTGGCTTACATTTTCAGAGGTCTGGTACATTATTTTCATGGTTGCTATTTGGTGGTGCTCAGGCAGGCATGGTGCTGGAGAAGTAGCCTAACGTCCTAAATCTTGCCTTGTAGGCAACAGGAAGTGAACTGTCTCACTGGGTGTAGCCTGAGCATGGGCTAACTCAAAGCCCACCCCCACAGTGACATACTTCCTCCAACAGGACCACACCTCCTAATAGGGATACTACCTCTGGGGGCCATTTTCTTTCAAACCACCACACAGAGGGACTTAGCTCTACAAATGTCCCAGCTTTCCTAACAGCTTCAGCATTCTGCCTGGCCATTTCTAACAACCTCTATACCTTTAAGGGAGACCTTGAAGTATCCCTGTATCCCTTCCTGAAGCTCTCAAGTTTCTGAGCCTTGGTTTTGTTTATAGAGTTTCCCAAGACTGTTCTTTCACACTAGGGTTCCCTAATGAGCACGAGGCTGACTGCTGGGCTCAAGTACCTGTGCTTGGGCTTTCTCTGTGGCCCCTGTGCAGTAATTCTCTTCTTTTTCTTTCCTCCCAACTTCCTTCCCCCTTTACTCCCCAATTCCCTCTCTTCTCACCATTCCTGGTATGTTTTGTTGTTGTTGTTTTTCTTTTTTTCACCTTAATTTATTTCAGTCATCACTTTTTCCTCATTTTGAAACAAAATATTTCTCTCTCTCTCTTTTTCTTTTTTTCTCCACCCCCTCCCCTGCTCTCTTTCTCTCTCTCAAGACAGGACTTCTCTGTGTAGCCCTGGCTGTCCCAGAATTCCTTCTGCAGACAAGGCTGGCCTTGAACTCAAAGATCCACCTGCCTCTGCCTCCTGAGTGCCACCACCACCTGACTGAGACAGAATATTTTTATATAGCCTTGAATGGGTTCTCCTCCTGACTTAGTCTTCTAAGTGCTGTAATTAAAGGCATGTGCCATCATGCTCTCCTTTAGTAATTCACTTTCCTCATTCCTTTCTGTGCAAAGTGGGACAACTGTTGCCACTGAGAGTTTTTCCTGAGAACTTTATTCTACTTAGCATATGATGGCAGACCTCGGTGAGCCAGGAAGTAATATCAGAGTGAGGGAGTCCTCAGATAAAGGAAGTTGGTTTGCCCAGCCCACCAGACATTTTGAGAGTTATTATAAGTTATCAAAAGTTATGATAATATTTCATTTCTCTTAGACTCTCCTTTCTAGGACCACAGTGGTTGTTACTAGCCTCTGCCATTGAAGCTTGACATCAGGGAGTCTGTACTTACTTCAAGGAGAGAGGACTCTGAAAGCAGAGATAGATAAGGCAGGCAGGTGGGCCTGAGAGTGACATAGGTCATACTGCCTTCCTGTTACCAAGCCTTCCCCGTCATGTGTAGGCCCAGATTAGGCTCTGAGTAGCTCGCCTGCTGGCTCTGTATGTGCTCTGCAGCATAAGCTAATGAGCACTGCTCTGGGGTGGGCCTGTTCCAGGAAGAATATCATTCCACATGAGTACCGCAAGCATTTCCCCATTGAGATGAAGGACCACAACTCCCATGATGTGCTGTTACTCTGCACCTCCTGCCATGCCATCTCCAACTACTATGACAACCATCTGAAGCAACAGCTGGCCAAGGAGTTCCAGGCTCCCATTGGCTCAGAGGACGGCTTACGCCTGCTGGAAGATATAGAGCTTAGGCAGGTGCGCTCCGGAGCCAGAGCCCTGCTCAATGCAGAGAGCCTGCCTGCGCATCGGAAAGAAGAGCTGCTGCACACACTCAGGAAGTTTTATAACACAGATATTGTTACAGAGGAGATGCTTCAAGAGGCTGCCAGCCTGGAGACCAGGTACAACCTACTGTTCACCTTACTGTTCTGTTCAGAGAAAGGATAAGGGATGACCCAGTGACAGCAGCCGTCATGAAAATGCTCGTCACAGTTCCAGTGCTTAGCCACATGCTTATTCATCTAGTATCCATTTGTTTAAGATACCATGGGGTAGAATTAAAAAATCTGAGAATTTTCTTTTCATAAGAGATGCTGATATGGCTCAGAAGGTTAAGGTGCTTGGGGCCAACCCTGACAGCTTTACTCAGATCCCTAGGACCTCTATGGTGGATTGAGGAACCAATCCCAAAAGTTGTCCTCTGACCTCCACACATGTTCCATGGTGCACATGCGTGCACACACACACACACACACACACACACACACACACATTTAAATAAGATGTGACTTTTTTTTAGAGAGAGATTGCCAATTGTGAGGTATCTGTTGTTGACTCTATAAGGCCAAGTGTAGTTGGGTCTCACATATTCTTCTGTAGAGGTAAATCTAAAGTCAGCACATAAGATGAAAGTAATAGCCAGTGAATACCCTGAGATCTCTGAATTGCCATGAAGTAGAGTATATGTGATTTTGTGTCTCTCATTTCATACCTAGATCTGGGAGATTCTCAACAAGTGCATTTACTCATATCTCTTGTCTTACTGCATGTAGTATCTGGACCTACTGGATGGAATTTTGAGCAAACTGCTGTCCTGTTTAATCTTTTTTTTCTTCCTTCCTTTCTCTTTTCCTCTCCTTCCCTATGAGTACATAGTTGAATTAGCACAATATAACTTAGTGTTTCTAAATAAGAAGTTTCTAATCCCGAGGCATAAACGTGTACATGGCTCCAACAATAAGCATTGTGGGTTACTATGCAATTATCATTTTCTATAGGATTAGAGGTCTGTAAAACTGATACTGAGGTTAATTGCCTACATTATTTTGTTATCAATAATAAAAATGTAAAAACTTTATAGTAGCAAATATTTATTTATTTATTCAAAAAGTATTTATTTCACTTATACTACTGATCTCCCACAGCTCAGAGATACTGCAAAGATTTCCTGAACAAATATTAGAGATACACTGAAGCCTGCTGCACCACACTCAGAAACTACATCAGTTGCCTTTTATTCCTAATACATACTTAATGACTTCTTACTTATACCATATAACACACACACACACACACACATTTGATTTTGGTTTTTCAAGACAGGGTTTCTCTGTGTAACAGTCCTGGTTGTCCTGGAGATCCGACTACCTCTGCTTCCCAAGTGCTGGGATTAAAGGTGTATGTCCCCGCTGCCTGGTTTTTGTTTTTTTTTTTTTTTTTTTATTGTTCAGAGGTTTTATTTTGGTTTTTTGTCCCCCTGTCCCCCTCAGAACAGGGTTTCTTTGGGTAGCTCTGACTCTCCTGGTGTCCTGGAACTTACTCTGGCCTTAAACTCAAAGAGATATTCCTGCCTTTGCCTCCCAAGTCCTGGGATTCAAGGCGTGCACCACCATGCCTTTTCTAAGAAGACTCTTATTAGATTTATTAGACTTTTCTAATAAGCAGGTCATTAAGTCAAATGATGGATTGAGACTGAGAACATGCTGTTTGAAGACAGATTGAAAAAGTATGGGGCTGGGTGTGGTAGCACTGGGGGGGTGGGGATCTGTGTGAGTTCAAGGCCAGCCTGGTTTACATATTGAGCTCCAGGGCATCCAGGACTACAGTGAGCAAAATAGAAAAAAGAAGTGGGCAGCTGATGAGGGAAATAATAAAACACCTGCAAACATTGGGAGAGTCTAAAGTTGCTAAACTGATGGGGGCTTGGATGAAGGACTGGAAATACAGATATTGATAGGAAAGAGGCTTGGGAGCAAGGTGCTTTTCTGAGAAAGGTGTTTTTACCCCCCCTTGAAGGAGATGGAGGGAAGCTCTGTTCACATAGTTTCATCAGTTTTTCTGATTTTCTGTCTTGCTGGGAACTAGACAGGGGGTTCATCTTCACAGTACACCGTTAGCACAGCTGAGCAGCCAGAGAAACATCTCCATATGACTGAAACGCTTGTGCCAATGTGGTCTGTTTTTTTTTTTTGTTGTTGTTGTTGTTTTTTTGTTTGTTTGTTTGTTTGTTTTGGTGAGGAGGAAAGCACTAAAGAAGTAGACCACCTTGAATTTTACATCCAGGTTTGGAAGTGTTCTGAGAAGCCAGGTTATGTAGACTGATTTAACACCCTTATTTTAATACTGAGTATGGTTTAGAATAAATAATTAATGCCTTACAGAGCAGTAAGCTATTCCCTGAGTAGCCTTGGTCCAACAAATACAAGCAATATTCCTCACCCATCACCAGCCAGGTTTCCCTATAGGGCTGCTTGTGTGAGGCCTTCCTATCAGTGTAATTCAAAACCCGAAATGCCTTCAGTGTGTGCCTTATATGCTAAGTATTAAAAGGTGAGAAAAAAGATATTTTAAAAACATTAAAACAATATGTCCTTTGGGGTTCGTCTTTCTCTTATCTGCCAGTGTGACTGTCCAATGCTTGTTTAGCTCAGACCCTCTGCAACTTCATGTTTTGACAGGATATACAATAAAAGCTATATTCCTCATGGACTGAAGGTGGTACAGCGTCACACTGAGGGTGGGCTGCGCTCCCTCATGCAGCTTGAGAGCCGCTGGCGTCAGCACTTCCTGGACTCCATGAAGCCTAAGCACCTGCCCCAGCAGTGGTCAGTGGACCATAACCATCAGAAGCTGCTCCGAAAGTATGGGGATGACATTCCTATCAAGCTGTCGTGATTGCTGCTTCCTGCAGGTCAGGACAGAGCTGGAGCAAGGTCAAAATTACCTCCTCCTGCTTAATGTTATTGGTGGAAGCCCAGGTGGCTGGCTCAGAATGCTAAGCTACACTAACCCCAGGTACTTCTGATGGAGCAAGGCTGTAGTTTTAAGGGGAGTCTATTTTTTCTCCTCCTTTCTCTCCTGTTTTTGTGTGCAAGGGAAGCTTGGCCTTTATTTTCACTCTCCACTCTGCTTTTCCTGTTAAGAGGGAAAATGAAGACTGCTCTCTGTAGTAAATTGTTGGGCCCTGGGAAGATGTTTGTGACTCTCTCGCCTCTCCACTGCATTGCATCTTATGGGGCAGGAGCTGAAGAATGACCCAGAGTCAGGTTCATATTCCCAGTTCAACCCCATGATTTTGATCTTTCCTGCTCTCTATTCAGTTGTTTGGGGTCCATCCCAACTGTATCACTTGGGTTTATTTTACATGCTTGAAAATGTTCGCTCTTGTGTATACAGGACCAAAGCCCAGCTTGCTTCTTCCCTATCACAGGGGAAGTCCTTTTCTGGAAATGGGTTTTCAGCTGGGTGGGGCCGACAAGTATACACCTTTCTTAGATACAGCGGTCAGCCTCCCTCTCCTCCTCAGGATGTCTGCTTGTTGCACATCTCCTGACTTGCTTTTGAGTCAGTGCCCACTCCCTTCAGTGTTCACATTCTATTGCATTTGCAGTACTGACCAATCCTTAGCACTCAATTCACTCCCAGAGCCATTTGATCAGGTTACAGTGTGAGGACTTCACCTCCTCTGGAGCCTGGCACACTGAGATAACTGATAACATTAAGAATTTAAAAAGGGTAATGTTTCATCTTTCAAAATGTTACAGATTACTACTTTGAGTATGAAATCAATTTATTAGCAATTAGTATTTTTTCTAAACTATTAGGGAAACTTTCTTATTTTATAAGATCTTAACAAGCTTGAACAGAATTTTATGGCCAGAATCCAACAAGAGTTCTATTTTGGAATTGTACCCAAGTTGATTATAACTGATCTGTCATTGATAAATAAAACAACTTCAAAGCACAAGGCTCAGTGATTGTAAATGTGAGACTTTTCTTCCTGACTTTATAAAATAGTAAGTTCGTGGGGGAGTTGCTGTTTATTCTGCAGAGTCCCTGCCTCATGGAAGTAATGTGACCTTACACATGGATACCACACGCACTGCAGTCCACAAATGTGTGCGCTGCACTCTTGTTCCTCTGCCCTACCATCCCACTTTTCCTCCCACCAGCATTTCTGGAATCAAGACTAGACATTCTTAAAAGCAGATAGTACCAACTGCTCTGGGGAATCTATGTTTAATTTAGCAGGTTATCACAAAGACTGACCGAGGGAACTCAGAACAGCTTGCTCCTTAGTCACGGTAGTTGCCAGACTTCCCACAAGATGGCGATAGTGCCTAGTATTGTTTTTATAACCATTCTTGGGAAATAAGTAACTTTTATATGTGGTCACTGAATATAACTTGTGACCTGTGTTTTCACATATTTGTAGCAACTTTTGAGTCACCTCCATAGCTTTGTAGGAGCTGGCTCTCCAGCGGGGTCCCCAGCGAGGTCCAGAACAAGAATGCCAGCAGCATATAGAGCAGAAGCCAATCTGTGCCTACTACTCAGGTCCTTTACCCATTCCAGAACAGTGTTGCCTTTAGCTTGGAATCTATATTCTGAGGCTGCCATGAAAGTGTGAGCCTTTTCCTAGGAGTGAAAGTTGCCCTCTGTTTTGTTTTGTTTTGTTTGAGACAGTGTTTCTCTGTTGAGCCTGGCTATCCTG
Organism: Myodes glareolus; assembly: GCF_982192425.1. NCBI lineage: Eukaryota > Metazoa > Chordata > Mammalia > Rodentia > Cricetidae > Myodes > Myodes glareolus. Next base: position 45,785,056 of record NC_142036.1, on the reverse strand, counting down.
GAATTCACAGAGATCCACCTGCCTTTGCCTTCTGAGTGCTGGGAGCCACAACCACCCAGCAAAAGTTGTCATCTTAAATGAGAAATTTCAGGGTGAGTCTATTTTTCTGATATAAAGTACATGAAGCCAGGAGTGGTAGCTCTTTTCTATAGTCTCTGTATGCAGGAGAAAGAAGCAGGAGGATGCTGAATTTAAAGCTGGCCTTGACTGCATGATGAGTACATGCTTATTAGAGGAGAGCCTAAAGAAATAGTAACAGTCACCCTATCTTTCTTCTGTCCAGAGCAGAGCTAAGCTTTGATGATATGGTTAAGAATTTTCATCCGGCCAGGTGGTAGTGGCACACACCTTTGATCCCAGCACTGGGAGGCAGAGGCAGGAGGATCTCTTTAAGCTGCAAGGCTAGCCTGATCTACAGAGTGAGTTCCAGGATAGCCAGGGCTACACAGAGAAACCCTGTCTCAAAAAAACAACCCCCAAACAACAACCACCACAACAAAGTATATCTATAATATTTAAACAAAATTGATGTGTGTGTGTGTGTGTGTGTGTGTGTGTGTGTGTGTGTGTGCGTGTGTGTGTGTCTATGCATCACTGGAATGGTGTCACAAGTAATTTACTCTATCTTTGAAATTAAATTTCTACACAACTGTGCTGACTAATGCCTGTAATTCCAGCCATTTGGAAGTGGAGGCAGAAATAGCAGAAGCTTAGGGTTATCCTCAGCTACATAGTGAGTTTAAGGCCAGTTTGAGGTACACGAGCCCTTGTCTCAGAACAGAACAAAACAACAGAAAACCAAAGAAAATCAATGTTGACGTGTTTCTGACAGCCCTCCTTCCTTCAGCTCTATGACCCCAGTTATGTAGAAGTTCATACTCTGTCCTTGATCACTTTTTTAGGACAGAACCCTAGAAACTAGATTGGGGGTGTCACTGTGGCAGTGAGCACTAATTAGCGTCAGCTTAGGAGTAGAGTGCACATTAAGGGAATTCAAGTGTCCTGAACATTGAGCTTCTGTAAGTTATAATAGTCTCTCATGTGCTGGCCACTGAGATCTCTTCTTTGCTTCTTCCTTCTTTCTTTTTATTTTATTTATCTTTTTTTTGCGGGGTGGGGGTGGAGACAGGGTTTCTCTGTGTATCAGCCCTAGCTATCCTGGGACTTGCTCTGTAGACTAGACTGGCCTTGAACTCACAGAGATCCTCCTGCCTCTGCCTCCTGAATGCATGCGCCACTCCTGCCCGGCTATTTCTCTGTTTCCTTTTGTCTACCATTCTTCATTACCATGTTCCCTCTCTACCTCTGTAGTCAGTGGGGTTTGGAAATAGTTTACTTAAATTTCTTTAATTTTTTTCAATTAAAAATTATTTTAAAATAATGTTATGGACAGATTCTTTTTGAAAATAGATTTATGTGTAATAACTTGTCGTTTTAAAGTAAAAGACACACATTCAGGGATTTGCTGCCACTTAAGAGCGCAGCTGTAAGTTACTTATTCTTACCCGTGTCACGGCTAGATCAGATGACAAGTGTTTTGTTGAAATAAAGCCATCTTAATCCCCCATTCTCAGCTCTTAGAAACCCAGCGGGCAGAGAGCGCTTTGCTTTAGCTTCTTATTTGGCCTCTTTAATGGTTGAATTCTTGATTTACTCTGTCTCTGGGTTTTTATTCATTCACTTATCTTTTGTTTTTCATCATTAGGTCTCATTTTTAGGTATCATTAAAATGCATTTTACGATTTTGTATATGGGGGTTTGTATGTGTATGGGTTCATGTGTGCCAGGGGGGATGCTTAGCGGTCAAAGGACAACTTCAGAACTAGGTTCTCTGCTATTTTTTCTCTAAAGATTTGTTAGTTTGCTAATTATTATAATACTAATTGTGATACGTTACTTTTTTATTTATTATGTATACAACATTTTTTTATTTATTTATTATGTATACAACATTATGCCTCCATATATGCCTGCAGGCCAGAAGAGGGCACCAGATTTCATCATAGATGGTTGTGAGCCCCCATGTGGTTGCTGGGAATTGAACTCAGGACCTCACGAAGAGCAGCCAGTGCTCTTAACCTCTGAGCCATCTCTACAGTCCCCAATCCGTTACTCTTTATGATGTATTTGAAAGGAATCCTCCCCCACCCTTGGTCATTTGTTTTTCAAAATATATACAGTGATCATTTTCAGACCTTTAAAAAAAACTCAGAATCTGTTTTTGTTTTTTTGGGAAAATGGACAAAAAGAGGATAGAAAGAGGGTGATTCTTGTTATGACTAACACAATTAAATAAATAATATTAAAAAAACAAACTTTTATTTTGGAGTCTAGCTTACTCTTCTGGCATTTGCCAAGTTCTGCTATGCTTGACTTTGTACCCATTCCAATCCTGGAGCACAGTGGTGGTGCATGCTGGTATACGACCAGTGACCCACAGAGTCTAAAGTACCCTTTGCAGCCTCCTACAAGGAGATGCAGTAGTGACTTGCTCTGAGGTCAGGGCGTCATTTTAGATGGTGGGAAATGCACTGATCATAGTTCCTTGTTCACTTTGTCTGTGGCCATCTCTGATTTGTGGTCCTTCAATGCTATGGGCAACTAGACCAAATGGATCATTGTTTTGGAGATAATTAAGATCTGATTTCCTGTATAAGTTAGTCTATGCTTCCTTGGCTGTGGCTTTGCTAATGTATATGTTGCCTTTAAGGCCACTCTGTATTTTGATGGGTGGTAGTTAATCTCATGTCCTCCAGACCAGCCTAGAGCATCTGCTTTCCTTTCCCTCTCCTTGTTATTAATCCTGGAGTTCCTCTTTCTGAGAGGATAGCTTGCTGCCTTTCTCTAAATATCACCCTTGCTTTGGGCCCACAGTGAGGCAGAATATCATGGCAGAGAGGGCATGGTGAGAAGACCTGCCTTCCTCATGGTGTGTGGGGACCAGAGACAGATGGGAAGTGGTCAGGGCAAGTGTAGCATCAGTTTGACACTGGTTACTCAGAATTCAAAGGAAAGGTACTGTGGTGAGTATGACAGTTTTCATTGTCAGTCTGTGACCTGGGAAGCCTCTCGCCGAGGGACTGATTGGTATCTAGATCAGGATGTAGCGTGGTTTCTGTTCTGTCCACTGATGTGCAAAGAGCAAAGCCCACTAAGGCCAGCACCATTCCCTGGTTCTGTAATCCCAGACTATTTAAGGATGAAGGAAATAAGATAAGCACAAAGACAGCATATTGCACTCATTCTCTCTGCTTGGACTTTTAGTTCCTGATTTGACATCCCCACAATAACGGACTGTGTCCTGGAATAATAAGCCAAATAAACCCTATCTTCCTTAAAAAAAAAAAAAAAAGTTCTGCTGAGTTTAGAATCAGTGTTATTACAAACACCGTGTGTGATTCAGGATATTTTTGAGTTAAAGTGACTTCTTATATTTTGCTTCTCAAAGATCTTTCTTCTCAGGCTATAACATGCTGAGGTACAGATAGTATTCAGACTCTGCATGTCACCAGGGTATCTGTTAAGTCCTGGATAAGAATCAGAAGTGTGAGGCAGAGAGATAGCTCAGGTCCTGGGCTCATTCCCCAGCATGAAAAAAACCAAAAAACCCACCCAGTTTTTCTACTGAAAATACTAGTATTTGGACTGGAGAGATGGCTCGGAGGTTAAGAGCACTGACTGCTCTTCCAGAGGACCTGGGCTCAATTCCCAGCACCCACATAGCAGCTCACAGCTGTTTATAAGTCCAGTTCTAGGGGATCTGACACCTTCACACCAATGCACATAAGATAAAGTTAAATAAATCATAAAAATATTTTAAAAAAGAAAATATCCGTTTTAAAAACAAAAAGATAACAAAACAAAACACGATTATTCAGAAGTTGTAGATAGTTCACACCTGTATTTTTTGAACTTGGGAGACCGAGGCAAGAGAATCACTATGAGTCTGAGGTCATCTTGGACTCCAGAGTAATTCATTGTCTCAGAAAAACAAGAGGGGAACTGGAGAGATGGCTCAGGGGCTAAGAGCACCTCTTCCAGAGGACCTGATTCCATTTCCATCACCTACATGGCAACTCACACTGGAACTGTAGTTCCTGGAGATCTAGTGGCCTGCCTGTTCTGGCCTCTGTGGGCATGGCACCAGGCATACAAGTGATACACAGACATACATGTAGATAAAACACTGATACACATAAATATTTTGAAAGTTTAAAACAAAAAAACAGAAGACACAACAAAACTACAATAATAAAAAATGTGAACATAGTAAAAGGGGCTGAAATATAGGTTAATGTGCCAAACGAGAGCCCTCTAAGTTCACCCCGCCACTTTGGGGGTAGGGGCGGGGTTTCACTATGTAGCACTGACTGACCTGGAACTCCCTATGCAGATTAGGTTGGCCTTAAACTCAGAGATCTGCCTCCTGAGTGTTGGGGTTAAAGGCCTGTGGCACTATACCTAGCTAGATCGGGCACTTTTAAAGGAAGACATTAAATCAATAAGTAAAAATAGTCTCTGATTTTGTTATGAGTGTTGAGAACTCATGAGGCATCCACAGTGTTAGCATGTTGTCCATCCATGACCCTAGATGTGAGTAGCCCACGGGGGCCTGGGAATGGTCTCTGGCTGTGGGTTTTCTATAACCCTGGCTTGCCGGTGACTTTGTCCTACTCACCTTTGCTTGTACTTTGACATCAGTTAGACAGACGTGTAGACAGGTGATGTTTGCATTATTAGCTGTGTAAAGATTCCTCTGTGAATGTCACTCCTTCTGACCTGGCAGAAAGCACATTTCCTAATCCACCCCTGTGTTCATTTCAGTTCCAAAGAGTTGGTTGGCTTTTCTTTGTGCAGCACAGATTTGTACCAATATGCACACTTTGAAACTCTTTTCTCAATCTCCTAGAAGGACACAAGTCTTGAGTTTCTACCAAAATGGAGTCATTTTGTTGTTCCAGAAAAAAATTGACCAACTGGCTAAAAAGAAGGCTCAAGTGCATTTTTCTGCCCTCTTCTATAGAGGGTGTCTTCTTATTGCATCTAAAATTGCTAACAATTCCTGTTATATTCCATAGAACCACTGAAAGCCTTCATCTGGCTGTGTCTCTCAAATCAAGATAGCAGTGTTTGGCCCTGGAGGTCTGTAAACCCGAGTTGTAGAACATATGGCATCCTCCAAGCTCTTGGATAAAATGAGCAGGACCAAAGTTGGCTCAGAAAAGGAGCAGACGATGACTTGGGGTGAGCTATTCTTTGTAAAATGTTATACACGTGCAGAGCACTTGGCCGCCGCCCCCTCTCCAGCCATCAGCAGAGTTTGACCTTGGCCAAGATTTCGCCTCATCCTCATGGCATGTCAGCCTAGAGTTGCGTTTTAGCTGTGGAATGCTTAACCAAAAGCACATGCTGTGGTAGTGGGTTCCAAGGAGCAAGTTTTGCAAAAGCCCAAAGAGCATTGTTCTCTCAAAACAGCAGCTTTCCCAAGAACCACCCAGCACACCTCAAACTAATGATGTTTGGGCTCATCCGTCCACAGCCCTGGGGTTTGGTAGGGCCATTCTGAGGTGCAGTGTAGTTCTCCTGTAGCAGAAACATACATATGAAGAATACAGTGTGATGAATTTTGTCAGGTATGTGCCCATATAACTTTTGAGAGCTAGAATTAAACCTGCTATGGCCTATGTCTGTAGTCCTAGCATTTGGAAGGCTGCGGCAGGAGGATCCATGTGAATCAGGGCCATCCTAGTCTACAAAGCAAGTTCCAAACCAGCCAAGTGCGACTAGCACTCTCTTAAAAGAATCTAAATATTAATAAGGACTGGCAGCATAGTTCAGGGACAGAGAACTTGCCTAGCATACTGGGGACCCTGAGTTCAATCCCTAGTCTGGCTTTTAAAAAGCGGCAGGAAGGCTGGAGTTTCAGTTGTCTTTATGTTACGCACTTCTAGGGATGAGAAGGCTGTATATGTACTAGGCTGAGCAAACTACTCTAAAGCAGGAAAACCAGGTCAGAACTGCTGAAGATTTGATATTCAGAATCTAAGCATTTCTCCACATTTAGGGAATACACAAAGCTTCATGAAGTTGATTTTTAAAAATAGGTGTTATGTGCACGTAGAATTTTAGCCTGCACTTATGTCAGTGTGCCATGTGCATGCCTGGCGTCTGCAGAGGGTGGAAGAGAGCTTCAGAACCCTTGGACTGGGACTTACAAAAGGTGAGCCACCATATGGGGGTGTTGGGAATCGAACCCAGGTCCTCTGGAAGAACAGTCAATGTTCTTAACCACTGAACCATCTCTCCACCCCCTCTTTGCTCTGTATGTTTGGAAATTTCCACTAAAGATTCAGAATTCTTTAGCAGTATCTCCTCAAGTAGCTCCTTGCATTTTTGCTAAGCAGTGCTTAGCTGCCACCTAAAAGCAAGGTACAGGTGAATCTCTAGACAGAATCCTTCTCCCAGCCTTTAAATCGGACATTCTGACTTGAAATTTACAAACACAAGCTGGGATAACTATTCACCTTCCCAAACCATCCTTCTCTTTGAACATAGGGTTGACCTAAAACTTATTTTGAAAAGCCAATTTCTCTGACAAGAAGACTTTGATTTCTACAGCAAGGTTTAAGCACATAAACCTCACATAGTCGTGTTGAGTAGTGTTCCCACTCATGGCCCGAGAGCCAGGCCAGGGGAGGGCGCTCTCTTTTCCCATCCCCCCTCAGGAGGGAAAGTAGCAAGTAGCAAGTATGGCTTTCCGTGGCTACTTCTACCTCCTAGCTTTCCTTGCACTTTCAGGTGGCAGGGGTCAGCTCTCCAAGTTAACACTTCCAAAGACTCACACAGTTCAGGGAAGGGAGTGGCACCTCTGGTGTCTTCCCACTCAGGACCCGTTTGGTTTCCTGAGCCATTTTATCCTTACTGTTTCCAGCTCTCCTCTGTGTAACTACCCGAATCCCTCCTCTCAAGCTTCCCTCTGGGACAGCTCCCCTGAGTGTACCCTTACAACGTCCCTCACATCTGGGCAGCGTCTGCCTTCTGACAAGCTTGGAGAAAGGTTTTGAGGCCTTGAGACCATGCTCAATATGCTAACAGTGGAGTGGTGGCTTAGGAGGTGGCAGTGGGATGAAAGAAGGGATCACTGGAGATAGGGTGGGCGCTTCCCACTCAGCCTGTGATGTGTGCTGGACTGGTTCCCTCTGCCTTTGGCTGCAGCCTTTTCTGGGCAGGGAGATGGTATGAGGCGAAGGGCCTGGTCTGTTTTAAATAGATTCCGCTTGCTGTAGCCAATAAGCACAGCAGCTTGGAAGGTGAGTGACCCTTCCCAAGAGATTTATGTTGCGCCAATGCTCTTGCCTCCAGCGCCACTCCAAAAAGCCTTCTGCTCTCCTCTTTGACCTGACTCCACTGATGCTGGCCAGCCTCTCTGGATGGTTTCTCCCCAGGCTTGTCTGGCTTTAGTGTTTGTTACACTTTTATTGGTTTTTGCTCTCTGCTTTGTCTTCCCCTGGAGCTGTTTTTCCTGTGTTCTCTTTTTCCATCACTGTGATCTGTGTCTGCCCTGACACATACTCCTCTCCATCTGCCGCCGCTTATCTGATTGTCACGGCCTTTTGTCCTCTTGCCCCCATTCCCACAGCCTCCTGGGGGACAGCCTCGGCCCTTTGGGGCTTGTGTGCACTTGGTGAGGCAGAAGAGTCCCGGGACCAGTGAGGGGAGTTTTTTTGTCAGCTCTCCATCATTACCAGGATACTGCAGATTGAGTATAAGCTAGGCCGTGTCTTGAAGGCCACTTACAAGACATAGAAATAGCTTAAGGTGTTCCCTAGATTCCTAATCAGAAGTAATTCATGGAGGGAAGCTGACATTTTTAACTATAGTGGGTGATTGGTGCTAGAGATATAGTTAGGGCAGAATTACTCACCTTGAGCAGTCTCAGCCGTGGGCCAGTGACAGCTCCAGACTGGGAAACAGACCTCAGTGATGGTAGCTGTTTCTTGGCCATGTGCCAGTGCAATATGAGGAATTAAACCAGAGTAGGGCAGAGAAAGATAAGGGACAGAAAAGTGATGGCCAGTGCCCATCCAAGGCTATAGTCAGAGACAGAGACAGGAGGAGGAGGCTGGGTGAGGGTTCAAGGTCACTAGGAGAACTGATGGGGAGCTGGCCCAGGGGAAGAAGAAACAGGCACAGGACTTGGTCTGAGATGCAGCAGGTTGGCTTTGTCAGGTGGAGGCAAGCAGTGTGGGGTGAGGCCAGGAAAAATAGGACCATTTGTGATGCTTCCTCTCCATTCGTCCCTAGCTCTATTATCTCTTTTTCTTTTATACTTCTGTCTTCACGTTGCATCATCAGAAAACAAACCAAAAAAGGGCAGTCTGCCTTTGAGAGGGAACAGTGGGTTGGATGTGCTCCTCCTTTGCTGATGCTGGTTGGTCCAGCTGCTTGCTGGAGCTGTGGAAAAGCAGCCCCTTGCTGGAGCGCCTCAGCAGACCCTGTGCAAAGTGCCTGCACCCAAGTGGCCAGCAGCAGTGTGCATCCATTGAACTCCTCCAGGCCAGCCCAGCTGGAGAGTGGAGGGCAGGGCTGGGCTCCTGTTCTCCCAGGAACTGAGCTGTGCAGAGGCCTACAGTGGAGGAAAGGGAAAGAAGAAACTTAGTCTTTAGTTTTAAAAATTGTTTTAGGCTGCCTGGCAGAGGTGGCCCATGCCTTTAATCCCAGCACTCAGGAGGCAGAAGCAAGTGGATCTCTGTGAGTTTAAGGCCAGCCTGGTCTACAGAGCGAGTTCTAGGACAGCCAAAGCTACACAGAGAAACCCTGTCTCAAACAAACAAATAAAAATTATTTTAGGTAGAGAGATAATGGCAAAAAAAAAAAAAGCACCAAAGGATGTGCGGTGAAAGACTTGCTCCCGTTCCTGTTCCCAGGTTCCCTCCCCAGAGCCATCCCTGAACATCTCAAATTCTTGAGTGAATTGTTTCCAGTGTCGCCTTTCTAAGTCCGGTATAATCTGAAAGATTTCAGGTTCTTTTTTTTCCCTTCTTTTCATGTATCTGTGTGTGTGGCATATATGTGTGTTCACATATGTGTAGGCACATGTATGTGCAGGTTCACATGCATATCTGTGCACACACATGTGGAGGTCCAAGGTTGATACTGGGAATCTTCTTATTGGTCTTTGAGGCAGGATTGCTCCAACCCAGACCTCATCTACTAACTTCGCTAGTCAGCTTGCTCCAGGGATTCCATCCCCTTCTTCCAAGGCAGGAATTTCAGGCAAGCTCCATACCCCATCCTGCACGTATGTGGAATCAGAACTCTGAAATCTGCTCCTCTTGGTGACATGGCAAGCACTTTAACCATTGAGCCGTCTTTCCGCCCTAGGTTCCAGATTTTTGATCAAGTAGATGTTATAAATCATTCAGATATATGTGTACATTTAAGATGTTGGGGGAGGCTGGAGAATGGTGGCACACGCCTTTTAATCCCAGCACTTGGGAGGGAGAGACAGGTAGGTCTCTATGAGTTCGAGGCCAGCCTGGTGTATAAGAGTTAGTTCCAGGAAAGCTAGGACTGTGTGTGTGTGTGTGTGTGTGTGTGTGTGTGTGTGTGTGTGTGAGAGAGAGAGAGAGAGAGAGAGAGAGAGAGAGAGAGAGAGAGAGAGAAAGAGAGAGAGAGAGAGAGAGAGAGAGAGAGAGAGAGAGAGAGAGAGAGAAAGGACAAAAAAAATCACATTCCAGTTTAGTGCTAATAATTCTTTCCAGGACAGGAAATGGTTTAAATATTAAGTAGATAAAATCTTAAAATGCTAGTCTTAGAAAGGCCATTCCAATCATACTTAAAACAAAAAGTACTAGCCTTTTCCTTTAAAGATGTTTTAAATGTATTTGAATGTTTGAGTACACATCATGGATGGTTGTAGGTACTGGGATTTGAACCTGGGTCCATTGCTACAGCTCCCTCCATTTTTAGATAGTGGCCTTTGTATGATAAAGATATATGATTCAGAGATAGAAGAAAAAACAAATAATTAGATACAGATTTAAATTTTTTCTCCAGTGGACAGTTATGTGCCACTAAAAATTATTAATTACAGGAAAGAAATCAGTAATTTAAGGGAAAGTATAAAGTCCAATTGTAGTTGAAAAACAGACCACATACATTCCTACACACACACACACACACACACACACACACACACACACGGTTGAATACACAGGCACTTGGAGGGGGCTGAGTCAGCAGTCACAATCTGAAGAGAGTGTTTGATCTGTGTCCTTCTGGACTCCAGGCTGAGATCTGGGGCCAGGCAGAGGCCTATGGGAGTGGGAAGCAGAGGCAGGTATTTTCTTGTTGTGGAAGAAGTGTCAATCTGGACTAAGAGAACTGCCGTGAATGGGCACAGGCAGAGGTGCCAGGGGAGAGGAGAGGGCATGAGGAGAGGTACCTGACGATGCCACCACTGAGCTCCATGCTGAGCCTGGCCAGAAACCCCAGCTGTTTACCACCACCAGGAAACTCCCGCGATTTAGATGCTGATAAAATGGCAGGATGCCTTCTAAAAGTCTTTGTGCTATGGCATCAGCTCCCGACACTGAGAGCAATTTCAGTGTCCAGGCCGGATTGACGAGCCTTTTGATGGCCTTGGAAGTGGCTTCAGTGGGAGAGGACATGTCCAGCTGTAAATACTGGCTGTAAAACCCTCAATTTCCGTGAATGGCGAATTTCTAGGCAGTGCGTGCCTGTGTTACACACCTCCTGCAATAGCATATTTTCCTTTTCAATTATTGTGCCCAGTAAGGGGATAGAAATTATACTTCAGAATACCTTGGTGATCTTGGCTGGACTGAGCACTCAAAAATATATGCCAACCACAGATTCCACTTCTCAGCTTCACAAAGAAAAGGGAGGCATTGATTATAGATGCCTTTGGGCTAAAGGAATGCAGGACCTGGAGAGTGCACCTCTTTATCTTGCATTCTCTTTGGCTTCAGGCCAGATCTTTTTGACCCTGAGCCAAAGTTTGCAAGCCCTAGGGCTAGGGGCCCATTCTCCCATTCCAGGTGCTGAGAGCAGTTCCCAAGAACCTGCATCAGGGCCATCAATCAGGACATCTGGCAGTGTTGGGGGAAAAAAACGACAGTCCTTCATCCTCACTCAGGGATCCAGAAGCCCTAACTTGTGATATGCTCAGCCTCCCCTCATGCCTGGGTGCTGGGTACATAATAGTCACTCAATGCTGAGTTTGCCCTCTGGGCTCCTGCTCATTCACCTCTACCCTACTGATTGCTGCATGCTTTCTGAGGTCTAGATGCACCCAGAGAGCTCAAGTTCAACCGAACATACTTCTCAGACTCCCCTGGAGGACTCATAATCAGTTCATGATCCCCTTAGCCAAAGTACTTCTCTACCAGGCAGGAAATATATGTTGTTCTGAAATCCTTTCTCTTACCCCCAACCCATCACCAAAGCCTTTGAGTCTACTCTTCTTTCTCCTGTGCCCTTGCCAGTCACTGCCCTCATGCAGACTGGACACATTGCTGGGAAGGTTGCGGTGTTGCTGTGCTCCTCCACCAGTAGTCGGCAGCTGCTCACGAAACTCCATGTCTGAGCATCTCACTCTGTTATAAAATTTTGGCTTTTCTGAACAAGTACAGATTTATTAGGGCACAGAAGATTGTCCCATGCCCACCGCATTGCCACCACTGTCCTTTCACCCATATACACCATTCCTGCGCTCCCACACACGGTGAGTCTGCTGTCTCAGAATGGTGATGGTGCCCCTCTGCACTTTATAGATCCTTGGAGCCTGTCCTGGAACTGGCTCTTGTAGACCAGGCTGGTCTTGAACTCACAGAGATCTGCCTGCCTCTGCCTCCTAAGTGCTTGCGCCACCACTGCCCGGCTCTTGTATTTTTTTTCTGCTGTTAGTTCTAGGACCCCTCAAAGGTTAGAACCAAATTTTATTCACTTTTGTATTCTTCAGTACCTATAGGGGTCTGGCATGGTTGAGCACCCAAGAGAGAAAGGGAGAGTCTAGAAACACCACCCGGGGATTAGGGAGATGACTCAGTGGTTAAGAGCATTGACTGGTCTTCCAGAGGACCCGGGTTCAATTTCCAGCACCCACATGGCAACTCACAATTGTCTGTAATTCCAGTTCTAGGGGATCTGATATCTTACACCAATGCACACAAAATAAAGCTTAAAAAAAAATAGAAACACCACCCCGACCAGCAAATGAACACTGATGCACTGTCTCAGAAGGCTGCTGGACATTTTTATGAGACAGAAAATGGTGGCATATGAATGGCCAGACCGCCCCAATTCATTTATTTATTTGCTCATTTGTTTACTAAGCCCAGATATTTAGAACATATCGAGACATTCAGCACCATACCAGAGACTCACAGTGTGCTAGGAAAGCTCCTGGCCTGGCATCCAGGCGGGAGAACCTTGGCCACTCAGCCCTGTAGGGCAGTGGAGACGAGGCGAAAGAGAAGATGGTAGAGTTAGGGAGGTTGGGGGCCTTGAGAAGGTCTTTGTCTACAGGACCAGTTCTTCTCACCACTGGCTTTATTAGTGCTTTTCTTTTAAAAATGCATTGTTTGCTGTTAATAAAGAACATTTGACACTTTTCTAATTAGCTCAATGCCTCTGCAGCAGTATTAGTTCCAGTGCAACAGCTGGCTCATTTCACAATCAATACATTGATCCATCAGCTGTCCACCAGCATGGAGGTCATTCCTTCTCTAACTGATCAGGCCCTGTCTTAGGGTTACTATTGCTATGATGAAACATCATGGCCAAAGCAACATGGGGAGGAAAGGTTTAGTTGGGTTACACTTCCTTATCACTGCTCATCATCAAAGGAAGTCAGGACAGGAACTCGAACAGGGCAGGAACCTGGAGGCAGGAGCTGATGCAGAGACCATGGAGGAGTGCTTACTGGCTTGCTCCTCATGGCTTGCTCAGTCTGCTTTCTTATAGAACCCAGGACCAACAGTCCAAGGACCACAATGGGTTGGGTCCACCCCAGTCAATCACTAATTAAGAAAGTACCCTACAGACTTGCCTACAGTTGGATCTTACTGAGGCATTTTCTCAGTTGGAGCTCCCTCCTTTCAGATGACTAGCCTGTGTCAAGTTTATATACAATTAGCCAGCACAACTGACCCCGTGCCAACTTGTCACACAATACTTTTAAAGACATAACCTTTTTTTCTTTTCCGTTCATCCCCAAGACCTCAGATTAATAAATACCACAAGTGTAAAACATTACAAACTTAAAAGTTCCACTTTAGCACTTTAAACATTCGGTCTCTGTAAAAGTCCAAAGTCTCTTTTAAAACCCAAAATCTCCTTTTAAAATTCAGTTTCTCAATTGTGGGCTCCTATAAAATAGAAATAAGTTAAATACTTTCTCACTTCAAGAGGGAAGAACCAGGGCACAGTCACAGTCTGAACAAAGCAAGACCTCACTCCAATGATGTAAATAGCTCAGTGTCCAATGTCTGGGATTCACTCACAACCGTCTGGGCTCTGCCGAGGGCTTTGGGTCACTTCTCTAGCTCTGCCTTCAGCAGCACATGTAGCTCGTCTTCTAGGCTCAGGTGGCTCAACTCCACGGCTGCTGCTGTTCTTGGTGGTCGTCCCATGGGGCTGGCATCTCCAAAATGCTGGCGTCTTCTGTTGCAGCTGGGCTTCACGTTCACCAATAGCTTCTCCTGGGCTCTCTCTTGATGGTGCCAAGCCTCAGCTCCTCTCTACAACCCCTTCATGCCTTCAAAACCAGGGCCACCTGGGTGACTGCCAAATTTGCAGCAGGAAGTCCAACCTTGTAGCCTCTGGACCACAATTTCTGTGTCCTGACCCTGAGGAAACACTTTTCTTTTTCTGGGAGTAGGGGAGGGGTGGCTAAAGACAGGGCTCCTCAGTAGCTATGGAGCCAGTCCTGGAACGTGCTTTGTAGACCAGATTGACCTGGAACTCAGAGGGACCCACCTGCCTCTGCCTCCTGAGTGCCGGGATTAAAGGTGTGTACCACCACTGTCCAGCTCAAAAGTTTTATTTTAGTGGTTATGGTCTCTTGTTAATCACAGCCGATTCTTCTCCTGCTCACCAGAACCACAGATTCTTCACACAAATGGTCTGATAGAGTCTTTGCCTCCCTCTGATATTTCACAAGCCAGGCCTCCATCATCTGCTTTGCTCTCAACATTACCTTCTAAGATTATACAGATAACTGAGCTCTCAACACACAATGAAATTTTTAGCCCAAAGTTCCAGAGTTCTTTCACAACCTTCCCAAAACAACATGGTCATGTCTGTCACAGCAATACCCCACTAGCCCAGTACCAATTTTCAGAACCCTAAAAGTTCTCTTATCCCCTCCTCTTAGGCCAGCGGGATTTAACCTCTACTTCATGATTAGAGGACAGGTCCAGCTGCTCCAAGAGAAGCAGCTAGGGGACTCACTACCTGCCCCTGCCCCTACAACAAGTTACCTCCTTTCTCTGGACTCTGGTTCTGTGCTCATCTCTCAAGTGTTTGCCTTAGGGAGGTACATGCATTAGAGATCCATGCCTTTTTTGCTCCATTTTTTTCCCCATTGACAAATGTTTGAAGAGCATGTTTTTTATGTCATTCCCATAAGTACTGGACAAGTGGTGATAAACACACGTAAGAATCTATGAGGCAAGGTGGCTCAGTGAGTATAGACAGTTGCTACCGAACCTAACAGTATGAGTTTCAATCTTAGAACTCACATAGTGAGTCTTTCACTTGTGCACCATGACATGTCCTGTGCCCACCCCCTGCCAAATTAATAAGTGTGAAAAATAAAAGAATAGACAAAAAGAATCCATGAGGGACCAAGGGGAAAACTCATATGGTAAAAGTACTTGCTGAACAAGTTCAGGAACCTGGAGTCCATGTCAAAAAGTGGGACACATAATCCCAGCACTTCTACAGAGAGGTGGGAGGCAGAGACCGAGGAGCTCAAGGCCATCTGGCCTGGAGCACGCAGCTCAGCAGCAAAACCTTGAGACCCTGCTTCAAACAAGGTAGGAGAGAACAGACTCTCAAAAAGACTCTCTGATCTCCACATGTACACCATGGCACACTCAAGTATGTGCAGGCAAGCGTGTATGTGCACATGTCACAGGTACACACGCATTGTGGAATATTGCTTTAACCAGGCAAAATTGTTACATTGTTACATTTGTTTATGTTGTGGATTATTACTTTAACCATGTAAAGGCGTGTTATGTTTGTTTATGCGGCATTTGTTTAATTATGTAAAGATGTGTTGTTGTTTCACCTTGTCTGCCTAAGGCATCTGACTGGTCTAATAAAAAGCTGAATGGCCAGTAGGCAGGTAGAGGAGGGATAGGTGGGACTAGTGGGCAGAGAGAATAAATAGGAGGAGAAGAGGAGAGAAGAGAGAATGAGGGAGAAAGAGGAGACCAGACAGACAGACAGACACAGAGGAAGCAGTGAAAGTAGGACATACAGAAAGAAAAAAAGGTAAAAAGTTCTGAGGCAAAGCATGGATGAAGAGAAATGAGTTAAAATAAGTTATAAGAGCTAGTGGGAGAAGCATAAGGCCGAACATTCATAACTAATTAGCTTCTGTGTCATGATTTGGGAGATGGTTGTGGGCCAAAAGAAAGCCTGCTCTACACACACACACACACACACACACACACACACGGGGGAGGGGGAGAGAGAGCAAGAGCACACAAGAGGCTAATCGACCCTGTTCTCATGACGTTTGCACTCCAGTGGTGGAAACTCATAAAAGCCATTGCTTCGGGACAAACAGGAGGTAGAAGACTGGTGAGACTGGAAGAGCCTTTCAAAGAGCCAGGTTCCCCCTTCTGCAGTGCTCTCCTTTTCCTTAGAGACAATTTGTAACTGGAGTTTTCTCTCCCACCCACCAGTTCCCAAATAACCACTCTAAGGCATAATATTAATCATAAACTGCTTAGCCTATTAGCTTAGGCTTATTATTAGTTAGCTCTTACATCTTAAATTAACCCGTTTCTATCATTCTATAGTTTGCCACGAGGCCCGTGGCTTGTTACCTCACATCTTGCTTCCCCTGCGGCTGCTGGCATCTCCCCAGTCTGCCTTCTTTCTCCCTTTATCTTTGCTTGCATTTCCCACCTGGCTCTATCCTACCTGGCTACTGGCCAAATCGGCTCCCCCCCCCCCAGCTTCTTTATTAAACAATGATAATAAGACATATTCACAGCATGCAAAAGGGCATCCCACATCAACAATTGGTATGCTGAGCATGACTAGCCAGCAGTGGGTAGCAAGTGTTTCAGTGGGTGGCTGCTGACTTTTGCAGGCATGGGTCTCCTCACTTTTGGGGGGGGGATGATATAGCCTTCCCAAGGGATAGGATTCCGAGATCAGTGTCAGCACTGTGTGTTATGTGCTTACATCTGGTCTGTTTGTGCTACCAGCCCTCCTCCCTGCTCAGAGCAGACAGGTACAGGAGAAGGGAAAGTTTAAAACAGGGTTTCTCCCTAAGAGTTCATTAGAACTCCTCTGGGCTTCTAATGTTATGGCAGTGGGGAGGCGGCTTCTGAGCGGGCCTGGATCTCAAAGGCGATGGTCACAGGGAGACTGGGGTCCTGCTCTATGCTTCTCCCTTGCGTTGTTTCCAGTGAGCAGAAGCTTTGGGAGAAGCAGTTATTCAGCTGGGGGCAGGGCACTCTGTCCTCACTGTCATGTCAGGTGTGGCTGTGAAGCTGTTCTGGGGTCTGTTTTTTGGCAGCGGTAGTAAGCCCCTTTTGTATGTGTTTTGGACCCGCTTTAGGGGGTGGCTTTTCAGGCCCCACTTCCCCGAGGCATCCACAGCATGCCCATAGGGATGGACCTCTGGAGTCCTGAGGTGAACCTATCTATCTCATGTGTCATTTCATCACATCTCTCCCAACAATGCCCAAGCACTCAGTGCCCTCACCGTACAGTTGAGAAAACTGAGGCCGACAATTGACCCAAGCCACCTCCTAATAGGTAACAGTCAACTCTGAATTTACCTGGCCTGCTCCAGTGACAAGGGCCTATGCTGATCTGAACCCCCTCTGTGCCCACTCTTCCCGGTCCCCACCCAGATAATCAGAGGAGAACCAGAATCTGTGAACCCAGAGCTGGTGACATTTTGCTTAGCTCCCTCTGAGTAGTGGTACCTGTACTTTGGTACCTTTAGAAGAGGCACACTGCGTCTGAGAGGAATACCAAATGGAAGATGCTTACGGTACTAGAACCTGGGAAGGGATCTGCAGGAGTGGCAGAGGAGCCCCTCTCTCCATACTTCTCCTTCGACCCAGGAGGAAACAGGCTGGGGTGGGTGAGGTCCCTGCACAGACAGCCCTGCACTGGTCTCTGGATGTGGCCCCTGCAGGCCTCCCGAGGGCTGGCTCCGTGTGATGATGAGCTCAGCTCAGGGTGCCCCATTCCAGCTCCTCTTCCTAGGTTTTTCATTTGCTTTGTTTTTGAGAGAGTTTCTCTATGTAGCTTTGAGTATCCTGAAACACACTCTGTCGACCAGGCTGGCCTTGAACTCACAGAGATCCACCTGCCTGTGCCTTCTGAGTGCTGGGGTTAAAGGCGTGGGCCACCCCCGCTGGCACTCCTCCTCCTCACTGAGTGTCCTGGTGCCATCAAAACCTCACTAACCTGGTGTCAGTTTGACCTGGCCCAGCTCCAGCTCATAGGGGTGAGTTTGGAGCCTGCCACCGGGAGCTGCACTCTTTGCCCAAACTCTGAAAATTAAAAGCGACAGAGATGCAGATGAATCCTGGCCCCACGCAGTATGATTAAACACTCCCTGCAAGAATCTTGGGAGAGCAAGGCTGGCCCGCTGCCTCAGGGTCCGTAGCATCTTCATCACCTTGCCTGTCTTATTTGGCCAGCCACACTGGTCAAGCCTGACTCCCTGCTTCTCTCACTGGGAGATTCTCTGTCACACCATCTTTACTTAGGGTCACACTGCTGACTGGGCCATTTGGAGACCTCCCCTCCGAGACAAGGTCCCATAGCTTCAAATGCACTGTGTAGCTAAGGCTAATCTCAGACTCATGAGTCTCCCGCATCTGGGTTACAGGCAGGTTCCGTGCCTGGCCCTGTTTTTGGACATTTCTCTAAGGCAAAGTATCACTATTCTATAACGATCCTGGGTTTTCCTAAATAAAACACTGGGATTGTCTTCCCTTCAGTAGAAATATCTCAAGCTTCTATTAGGGTTCAGTGCCAAGTGTTGGAAATACAGAGAAATACCATCTCATTTCACTGTGTGTCTCCGGGTGATGCTGATGTGGGAGGCAGGACATGCTGTGATCTCACTGTTTGCCTCATTCCCCAGATGACTTCATTTGCAAGCCTGACGACCATCTTGGGTTTTCCAAAGAACCAACATATCCAACACCATCCGAAAAGCACCACCCCGTCTACTCTGCTCTTGGCATTCAAGACCTTCCAGAATCCAGACTTGTCAGCACGGCCAGTCTCAACTCACACCAGGTCTTTGCCGGTATCCAGAACTCTCTCCTTTCCACAGAAGTACTATCTCCAGGACCGTGGTTGCCCCTGCTCTCTCCTCACTCTTCTCTGCCGTTTTAGGATTTTCCTCCCATCCCCCAGATTCACCACCGTCTCTGAGAAGCCTTCCTAAAGACCACTTTGCAACACTATACTTCCTGGAATCGTTTCTATAGTTCGTTACTGAAGACAGCTTTGCAATAAATTGTTTCTTCTTCAGCAGTACCTCCTTTGGTATCTCACCGCTATTCATTGAGTGTCTTCCTGTGCCTGACAGGCCCTAGCCCGTCCTGTCTTCTGCCTGGAGCCTGAATTATTCACACCTGCTTCTCACCTCTTATCAACCCCAGGGTCTCTGCAGAATCAGAATCTCGAGGACGTCTATCACCACTTTATTTTGCACTTTGTCGGCAAAGTGTCAGAAGGCTTGTAGACAGGGCTCTGCTCTTTGGCTTGGCCTCTATAGCCTTCTTTCATTCTAATGGTCTGGTGATGATGCCTCAGGATTGTTCAGGGAACAGTGAAGCCGGCCGGGGTGGAAGGGAGCTACGAGAAAGTTAGGAGCCCCAAGCTAGTGAAAGAAGTCCAGTGATTGCATCCCTTTACTTGCTTTGGTTGTGTGGGAACGCAGCCTCCCCTGGCTTTCTGCGAGTGTCAAGCGCATCAGCTTCCACGCCCCCTCCCCACCCCGCCACCCACCGGACCACCGAGGCGACTGGGAATGCTAGGTTGCTGAGGATTCCGGCGCAGAGTCAAGATTGCCTCCCCGCCAGACTTGCCCCCTTCGAAGGATTCGTTGAACACACCTTGAACCACACACCAGAGCGCAGTTCACAGCGCCGCCCGGAACTGCCGCTACGCCACTCGAGCCAAGGCCAGGGGTCGCGCATCATCGTCGGCGACTCAGGGCTGCTCGGCGGTGGGGTGGGTGTGGGTGGAGAGACAGACCAGGACCGCGCGGGGGCAGTGGACCGTAGAGGGGTAGCGGAGCGTTGGGAGCCGAGACCGACTCTGGCCCGTCGCCATTCCGCCCGGGCGTCTGTCTGGCCGAGGCCCCGGGTGCGGGAGGAAAGCTCACGCTACTTCCCAGCGGGCGCGCTCTTCAGCCGGTGCGCAGTGGCCCGGGCCGCCCGCGGCGTTTGGAGCGCCGAGCCCGCTAGGCGCGCGAATGAATGGGCGCCCGGGGCCGCGCGCGCTCGGGGCTGAAGGGCATTAGGACCGTGAGGATCGCTCCGCGCTCCTGTCTCTTCCTATCACCCCCCCCCCCACCCCACCACAACCTCTCTCCTTTTTCTGCTCTGCAGGACTGAGCAGCCCGGAGCGAGCGATAACAGTTGGGGCAGTGAGCGCCTCCGCCCCGGCCCTGAGAGCACGCCGGCCCCGGGCCCCACGCGGGCGCCCGTCCGCCCACCATGAGGAAGATCCGAGCCAATGCCATCGCCATCCTGACCGTAGCTTGGATCCTGGGCACTTTCTACTACTTATGGCAGGACAACCGAGCCCATGCAGCATCCTCCGGCGGCCGCGGCGCGCAGAGGGCCGGCGGGAGGTCGGAGCAGCTCCGCGAGGACCGCACCATCCCGCTCATTGTGAGTACGCTCTGCGCACCCGGTGAGCGGCGGCTCGCATTCTGCCCCCGCGCTGTTAGCCCAGGGCGCGGGGCCCGCCCGGGGGCTGCCTGCCCAGAGAGCCGTTCAGGCTTTGTATATGTTCGAGAATTCCTGCCCGTTGTTATGGCAACCTGTGCCGGCCCGGAGGGGCCAGGGTGCTTGGATGCAGGGAGGGTGACAGCGTGTGGGGGCAGGGAGAAAGTGCTGCAAGTTTGGTGGGCCCGGCGTGCGCGCGCGATTGGGAACGTGGCGGCTCTCGCGGCCCCGCGCTGCCGGGGCTGAGGACTGGGGGTCTGTGGGCTCCTTGCCATCCCCAGAGGGCGGCTGGCCCTGGAGTGCAGCGAGCGGGTGGTGAGAACAGAGCGCAGCAAGAGCGCGTAGGTGGCGGTGCGCACCCTGTCTCCAGCCTCTGGGGTAAAGGACGTCGGGTGGCGGCGTGGGTATGGAAGGGTCGCTGAGAGCAGCCCTTGGCTTAATGCCTTCTCATCCCAGATCAACTTGGACCCGTTTCTTCGATATTGATCACTCTCTTCCCCAGAAGTGTTTTCTGGCTCCCCGGGAACCGGGAGAAGGCTTGTCCTGTATGCGCTCCCCCATCACTAGGGTCTGCAGAAGAAGGGGACAGTGTCTGCGCCTGGGCTCGGCAATTCCCTCTCATTAGATCACCCTCCTGACGTCTGAGCTAGCCGTGGAAACAAAAGCGGCGTAGCACTCCAGGAGCCCGAGCAGAACTGGGGCCGAGAGTGGGGGGAGGACATAGCTGCCCAGTAGACCCCCGGTGGGGGCTTGCGGAGCCTGCAGGGGGCGTTTCTGTCTACACTTTGGCCTGGTCGGCTGGTGATGGTTTCATGTTACCAGGCCCAGCACCTGTTGAGGAAAGAGACTGGGATTCGTCGCGAGACCGCTGGGAAGGGAGTGTTTTTCCTATGGGAGCAGGTGACCTCTTGGGACACACTGCTGGACAGGGGCAGCTTGGTGCGACCAGTACCAGAAGGAAGAGCAAAGAACTGTGAGGGAGTAGGAGAGTGGGGGAGGGTGCGATTCTGACCCGGAAAAATCTGAACCTGGAAGAGGAGGAGACCGGGAGCTTCTCCCGAAGGCGCAAGGTCAGGAGTACTGACACCTGTACCCAGTAGAATACAGGTATTTTCAGCGAAGTCCAAGAATATGAGGATGGTTCTGCAGATACCCTTCCACAGTCCCATCCTGCCCCCAGATTCTCTCACATCACCGTACTGAAAAAGAAGTAAACTAGGTGGTGGTGGTGCCTGCCTTTAATCCCAGCACTTGGGAGTTCGAGGCCAGCCTGGTCTACAGAGTGAGTTTCAGGACAGTCAGGGCTACACAGAGAAACCCTGTCTTGAAAAACCAAACAAAACAAGACAAATAAAGAAGTAAAAACTTACAGATAGGATTGCTTTCTGGGCCTAGTGGGAGAAGACCTTAGGCCCTAAGGTTTATGTTTAAGGTTTATGTTTGGAATCTAGATTCCAAATTGTGGTGCATTTCAGCAAATAATGCTTAGGTGATTCACTTGTCCCGTACCTAGGACATGGCTTCCAAAACACTTGCCAGTGTTTGGGCAGAGTGAAGGAAAAGCCTATACATGCTAGTGCCCTGAGATTTATGTGGACTGACTGCTTGGAACAGGAACAACAAAAACACTGGTGACTCTAAACGCCAGTGAGTTCCCACACTGAGTCTCAGATGCCCTATTCTTAGTTCTGGATGACTTCAGCCCTGGTCTTAGGGAACACAGCCTAAGGCCAGCAGCAAAGGAGTGAGGCAGCTGGTCAGATTCCCTGCCCCTTTCTCTGATGACCTGTCAGGAGGTAGCTGTCATCTGGAAGAGGAGGAGGGGAAGGGTTAGGAGACAGGGGAAGAGAGCATTGATCTCAGAAAACCTTCTATACCCTCTGATGCAGAAGTCTGGACCCTGGCTTTGGCTGGGACACCTGTCTCCTGTGCTTCTCGGATGAGATGCCCAGATTGGGATGTGTGTATATTGGAGGCATTGTTGGTGGGATCCAGCACATATTTTAGAAGTTGCGGAGGTGAGGGCTTGACCTGCCTCTCATTCCTACAGGCGACTTGTTGCTGGTAAGGGGCATAGACCGAAGCTCAGTGTAAAGTGTGTATGTGTGTGTGTGTGTGTGTGGAAGGGGAGATTGGGGAGATACCTAGGGACTGGGAAGTGAAGGTACAGGACAGAAAGGGAAGAATGGAAATCCAGAGAGCTGGGTGGCAGAGCCTTCTCTTGCTACTTGGGAGCACAGCCAGAGCTCTCTCGCTATTCTTAGGCTTTAGCCTGGGATGCCTCTTCTGCCAGCCTCGGGCCTGATGCATTGTATTCCTGTAACTCGCTTCCACCTGATTCTCAGCCGAATGTAAGCCGTGCATGCAGGGACCGTGCTGGACACCTTTTGCATTCCCACATTGACACAGCAAGACTTAATAAGTACCTCTTTGATAGAGAAGTGCAACAAGATTTTTGCTCACTAGGAGCAGTGAACAAACAGCTCCAGCTTCAGTCCCTTGACTACGTATCCACAGCTCCAGCCTGACCCAGGTAGGAAGGCAAGGTGATGCAGGCTCAAGCAGCTTCAGGAGGCGGACTTTTTGTTTAACTTAAAAGGGGGCAGGTGCTGCTAAAGATTCGATGGCTTTCTAAAAGTTTGGATAAACTATTCACTGTCAGTCATTTCCAAACAGCTCTTTGTTGAGTTGGACCATAATTTCAGATTCTTAGAGAATGAGGTGGCCTGCCCTGTTGTCAGAGGCTGAGCAAATTCAGACAGACATCACCACTCCCCTGGGAACCAGAGAGCTAAAGCCAGAAAAGGAGGGTCTGTGTGAAAGTCTGATCCTGGAGGCAGCTCTGCCTTCACCCTGTTGCCTGGCCTGTTCAAAGCCCGCCAAGTTACTTCTGGACCTTGGAGAGCTTGTTTGGCGTTGTGGGCTGTTGGCATGGCAACCCTATGGCCAAATTTCTCAGAGAGGCCCTGAGTCTCCGTATTCTGTCTTGCTCTCAGCCCATGTGTCACCAATTCAGATGTGAAGATTTGGTTGTGGAAGTTAGGATTCAAGGGAGAGGCTGACTCCACCCTTCTGGCAACTTTACCACGTGACAAGGTTTGTCACTTTTCCTTGCCTGTGCTGGGCAAGGGGATATATTTGGAAGCATCCCTTTGAGTCTATACTGATCTACACTGGTAGAGGATGCCAGCTGATACAGGAGGCCAAGCAGCCAGGGTTGGAGACTGTGGTTGTTTGGTTCTGGATTCAGGTTTTCCACATACCAGTTCTCTAACAGGCATGAATGAGAGGCCAAGGTCTTACAGGGAATTTCATTTTACATTGTTTAAAAACAAAACTATTTAACACATGAAAAGTTTAGGCACGAAGTTTTCTGAACCGGAACTTCTTTTCTTTTCTTCCTTTCTTTCGTTTTCCTTGTTGTTCATTTGTTTTTTTTTTGTTTGTTTTGTTTTTTTTTTGCGACACCATAGCCCAGGCTGGCCTTGAACTCAAAATCTTCCTGCCTCAGTCCCCTGAATATTAAGACCACAGCTAAGTATCTCTACAGGTTGACCTCAACAGAAGTTTCCTATCCTGAAGTTGAGACAGTGCTGAGTAGTTATGGACAAAATACCATCTCTGGACCTTTGCTAGTCTTTGTTCAATCTGGATTAAATAATTGGCCGGGTTTGTTAGTGCCTTAATAAACAGAGAGTGGATTTCTAGAAGGAGGAAAGTCTCTTTGGAGGTTCTCCAGGGTGCTGTGAGACAGTACAGTCAGTCATGAGCGGTCGGGAGGTTCTGTTGTAACCTTTTCTTTAGGCCTTTCAGGAAACTCCATCACTAGTAGAAGGGGACACTGGTGGTGACTTTTCTGGTGCTGTTATCTGAGAACTAAGGTTCAGTAATGGATTTGGATTCTATTTATAATGTGTACATTTTGGAACTGTGGGAATATGATTTGCCCAAATGATGGAAAATGATTTTGCATTCAATTTGTCTAGGCGCTATACATGAGAAAGAGGTTAGCGGGAGAAAAATCGCTAATACCCACAATTCCCTTTGCCAGCATGTTCAGATGTAAAGTGTTCATGGGTTCTATTCCTGGGATGTGGGGGTAGCTCAGAGGCAGCCAAGGCTGGACAGAGGCCTCACAGGGATGCCAGAGGCCTAAGGGCGCAGGACACATCTTAGGATGCTGCTCACTCCCCCCCACCATCAATCCCATTATTTCTGTGCTGTAACAGTTGCCCCCACCAGCCAGTGATGCTGGGAGGCCTAAGGGACTTGCCTTCCTTCTGTGGTGGTTGTATTTGTCAGCTCAGTAAGCAGAGGAAGCTCTGAGATGGGGGGAAAAATACCATTTAAGGTGGACAATGAGGGAGCACTGGTGGCTGCCCAGGGAACTGTCATGTTTTAATGGAAGAAGTCACCTTAAGGTCAGAGGGGAGCCTGCAGCCAAACAGTTCATTACAGTTAGAAGATTGGAGATTTATGCCCTGCCTGCTTCTACGGGGGAACCCAGAGCAGCAGACAAGTCACAGGAGGACGGACAGACCGAGACCCAAGCCTTCCAGAAATGAACAGGGGCAACAAGCTTTCATGTGAGGTCAATTAATGACCCCGGGGGCACCAAATTTGATTCACTTAGACGTCAGGTTTGCACTGGACAATCTCATACTGTGGCTCTGAGACTGATCCAGGCTTCTCAGTCCAGCCTGTGTTAACTGCCTGCTCTGGGTGACATTGATGATAGCGGCATGCGTTTGATACTTCTGACATTGGACAAGTATTTCCCAAGCTTTAGCTCAGAGCTCCCTCCCACAGCAGCCTCGTGAACTAGGTACCAGCATCATGTACACTCAGCACAGGGGTAAACCGAGGCTTCCCCATGGTCTGACGAGTGAGCGCGCTAGATCCGCTGTGCTGGCTTTTCCCTGGCAAGGTCCTGGTTGGCTTCCCCACCTTCCAGATCTTCAGGTGTACATCTGTGCACTTGGCTTCACAAGTCAGAATACCGGAGGGAAATTGTGTCTGTACTGAGCATGTGCAGGCTTCCCCCTTGTCATCATCTGTACAGGGTACGCTAGAAGGACTGCTCACATTTACACTGTCGTCTCTGCTTAAGAATCCAGACATGGAACGTGACCTACCAGCTAGGAGCATCTTTCAGAGGAACCAGGTTTGATTGCTTGACCAATTCTGCCCACCGTGGGCACTGCACTCAGATTGCACAAACCCACACTCAGAAGCATACAGATACATATAATTAAAAATAAAATATTAAAAAAAGAAGCTAGACATACTATCAAGTATTCAGAAGGTTATGCAGATACGGCTGTTTGATCTTATTTTTGAGACAGGTTCTTATTTTGTAGCCTCAGTTGTCCTGGAACTCACAGAAATCCTCCTGTCTCAGCCTCACTGGGGGCTGGGGTTGCAGGCACAGTGTATTTTGCTACTTTATATAAGAGATTTGAGCATCACTGGATTTTGGCTCTTTGATAGGCTGGCAGGAAGACAGACCCAGGATGGAAACAGAGACTGGCTATTGAAAAGGCAGGTGTGTGGGTTGGTGTGTGTGCATGTGTGCACACGCCCACAAACATGCGGGTTGTGAATGGGTGCCCACAGTGGCCACTGTGAAATTCGGTTCTGCTGCTGAGTTGATTGTCTTCTTGCCACCTGGAGGTGGGTCTAGAACCAACTTCCTTTGGAGTGCGGGGTCCAGAAGGGGCCAGTGGGTACGGTTGCAGAGAGAGAGAGAGAGATTTCTTTGCAACAGAAGGTAAGGCTTTCCTGCAGAATCAGCCTACATAGTTCAAGGCCCACCAGGGTGTCTCTCCACAGGCCCAAGTCAGCAGATAAATGCTTCCAATAGCAGCAGGTAGGGGAGGAAAAAAAGACTCACTGTCACAAAATAGGGCCCAATTATTGCACAGCAGGAGGCCGGGCACCCTGAGAAGCAGGACTGACCTCGCTTGCTGGGCCTGGGAGGAGGAGGGTGAATAAAGGAGCCTCCAGCTGCTGTGTGCTCCTCCCCTCCATTTCTTCTTAGCAGCCCAGCAGGGAGGGAGGGGGGAGAAGCCAGCAGGGTCCTCTGCTCAGCTGAATAGCCAGGGGGTGGGGCTTCAGCAAATGTCCTGCTCCAGATGCTCCTTGGGTCCTTTGGTGTTTTTTTGCTTGGCAGTTTTGTGCATCCCACATCTGCTTCCTGACTCAGCTTAAGTACCACAGGCAAATTACCTGTCCTTTCAACCAGGGTTTTGCTTGGCCTTTACTTTCTAGGACAATGTGGCCTGGCACATACCTCCAAGCCCACCCCAGCCCTCACAATCCCCCCATCTCCCCTACCCCCCGCCCACAACTGCTGGTTTATGGAAGAGGCAGCAGCTCAGGACTGCCTGTGCCCTCATCTTCCAGGTTTCAGCCACACCCATGGGTAGTGTGGCCTGAGATTCAGGACCACCCAGAGGACCTTGCTGAACATCTAAACCAGGAATGATTGGGAGATTAGGGTTACTTTGGGCAAGGGGACAAACAGAAGAACCCTTGTTTGTTGTGTTTTGTTTTGCTTTGTTTTTCTATATTACGCATAAAGCTCCTTTGAACAACATGTAGCTGGCTTGGAAGTAAGTCAGTTCCAGGGAAAGCCTCCTCCTCCTGTTTCATGGAGTGCGGCAGGGCTCCCTGACAGTCAAAAACAACATTGTCACCACGGCTCACAGGGGGGTGACAAACTCTTAGTGTGCCCAGAGTGTGAGACTGGCTCTCCTGGATTCTCCCTGGTTCCTTGATGGCCCAACAGGGGAACAGGCCCAGGAGAAACTGAGGCTGGTGCTTGAGAAGGTGGCGCATGGGGTGGCATGTAGAGAGGCTATGAATGGATGCCCAGGGAACCGTTTGTGAAGCTCAGCCCTGCCGAGGGGCTTGTGTCCTCAGGCGAGTCACCTCCACTCTATCTCAGCCGTCCCTTCCAGCTCAGACTGCAAAGCCTTTCTGGGCTCAAGGCCCCCTCTTACTGAAGGAGAAAATAAGGCCAGAGGGCCAGGCATACCAAAGCCAGTCTCCTGAAGTGCTGGGAACTTTGACATCTCCATAAGGAATATAAGGAATATAAGGAGTACTCGTCCACTGACTGGTGGAGCCATGTGACCGATCCTGCTGAAGGTGTCTGAGTGCATCTGGGATGTGCAAGGGTGTGTTTGGAGAAGTGTCCCCAGGTAGACTTAGACCCTTCAACAGTTCACAACCAGAGGGAAGCTACCAGGACCTGTACCCAGATCATCACTGGAAGAAGACGGAAGTGTGATTGCCCTCAGGCCACAGCCTGGGGGAAAAACATGGGTTAGAAAAATCAGTATAAGTAGTTCGGCAGTATAAGTAGTGGCACCTCTTGGCCACCTTTAGCTTTTCCTTGCTTACAGATACAGGATCAGCAGAGGGATGATAATGGGATCCCTGGGAGCTGCAGACATACTGAAAACAGAAGGCAGCAGACAACCAACCAGAAATAGGAGTGACCGCTGCCACTGGTAAAATGCCGAATGCATCCCTTAGTCACTGTCTTGACAGTTGTTTACTGTGCAGTCCTCTGTGCCAGGACTCTTATGAGCATTAAAAAAGCAGGAATAAACCTGCTCTCCAGGAGCGTGGGTCCTTGCTGACAGTAAGCACATGGACATAGGTAGCCGCAGATATGTGACAGTGAAATAAAGCCGTGTAGAAGGGCAGAAAAGTGGTGAACGGGGCCAGGAAGGGTGTCTCTGGTAAGCTGGGATTTGAGCAGAGGTTTGAATCAAAAGAGACGGAGCCATGCAGACATCTAGGGAGAGAGTGTGTGTTCCAAACGGCTGACTGCAAGCCCCATCCCTGGAGGTTGTAATGCTTGGTGTCCTTGGCTAGGGCAGCCTGAGCCAGGAGGAAACAGCCAGAGGTGGAGACCAGATCATTAGGCTTCAAGGGCCGTGGTGGTAAAGACAGGCTCAGAGATACATCCCCGAATCGCCAAGAAGCGATCCATTATATTCGGTGTGCCAGCTTGGCAAGTCAGGGAACTGTGTCATTCATTTCAGAATCATTTTCCAGCAAGATGATCAAATCTATTTGTAAGTGTTATTTCTTAATGTTCTATGGCTTGGAACACTTTGTCCTTAGAGTGTGGGATTAGTGAAGTACTCACGTACAGTGTGTGGGTGTGCGGCATATGTTCCAAGCGTGTTATACATGTGTTTGTGTGTGATGTGACCTGTGTCCTGTGGTATCATGTGTTATGTCTTGTGTGTGTGTGTGTGTGTGTGTGTGTGATATGTGTGGTGTGGGACTCATGAGGGGGAAGGGAGGGCACAGGAGAAAGGGGCCCTTGTTGAAGTCCTGGAGTGGGGCGGGATGGGAGGCCCGCCTCTAGAGAGGGCTTTGTGTGGGCTGCAGAGGGCCTCAGTGGGGTATCAGATGAAGCCCTCCTTTGTTTCCTTGGTGGTATTCTCCTCAGGTACAGCTGAGATGCTAGAATCCGTTTTCTGGCAGTGCAGGCAGGACCTTGGGATTCTTTTGCCTGAGCCTCTGAGGGCTGAAGCTGTCCCCAGATGAAGAGGTGGCACTTGTTCAGGAGCAACCAAAGCCAGCAGGACAGGGAACCCCACTCAGCTGTTTTCAGTGAGCTGCAAGTGGCTTCCCGGGTGCTCACATGGTGGATGATGAGCTTCGTGCATTCCTGACTGACTGCAAGGCTTTATTTTGAGGTTGAGGTCTTACAGGTCAGTTGCAGACCAGTGACAGGCAACCGTGACATTCCAGACACTGCTTCCAGAGTTCAGTTTTATGTCTACCTTGTCACAGCTGTTCTGGATCCCTGCTTCTGGATGCAGGTAGAGAGAGCTGCTGATATCTCAGGGCGATTCACTGCAAGACGTTCTGAAGCTCTGGCCTTCAGGTGCCCTTGCTGGAGGGGACCTGTGTTACTCCCCAACATTGCTGAGTCAGTCAGCTCTGGGTATGGGAATGGGGAGCTGGTGTTTGTGAGTTGAGTTGACAGGTTTTTTTTTCTTTTTTTGTTACTTTGTGTGGAGTCATCATTTTTCCTTTCCTGTGGAACTGCTTTCTGAGATTGGGTTATGGAGGCGGGGCTTTGGGGCAGTATCCCAGGGGCTGAGGTAGAGCTCACTCTAAGGCCCATGGAGAAAGAACATGCAATCAATTAGTGATGTCTGTTGTGGTTTTGGCTGCCTGGAGGAGCCATGAGTGGTTAGGACAAAGCAGAGCCTCTAAATCATTCGCCAACCCAAGACAGTAGATAAGGAAGCAACCAAAAGACAGGGCAAAGGCAGTCCTGGGAAGTACTGTGGAACAGCGAGCGGTAAGGGATTTCCGGGGAGAATACAGATGGCATCTTGGTACCACATTGTGAGAATGTGAAAATTGCCAGGGCTTTCCCCAAGAACAGTAGAAATCTCGAGATGATAGCTCATTCCTGGGTGTACCTCAAGATTGCAAATCTTCCCTTTTTTTTTTTTTTGTTTAACAGAATACAGGATCTCTTAAAAACCCCAGAGAAGTAGAGTCCCTGTACCACACCTGGACAGGCAATGTGGGCTGGAGTTCAGAGTGAGGTTGGGGATGGGCCTGTTTGAGGAGTCAGTATAGAGCTGGAAGGATCTGGAAGTCAACACTGGGCAAGTAGGTGGGCCAAGCAATGGCCTAGACAGAGGTAGGACAATAGAATGCAGGGCAGTAGGCCTGGACAAGAATCCTGGGGGAGCCAACCCCAAGGTCCTGAGAATGTTTACAAGATCAGGAGCAAGGCTGACACCTCTGTGTAGGTACAGAGCTGCCTTTCCCAGACCCACCCACCCACGTTTGCAGTCATTGATGTCATCACCGGGCTCCTCTCTCTTAGAATGTGGCTACACAACTGAGAAACTGAATCTTTTTTTTTTTATTTGATTTTTATTGATTTAAACTTTAAAACAGACACTGATTTCAGTTGTTGGAAAACTTTTGGGAATGTTTAAAAGAGTATCTATATGTGGGATCTGTATTTTTAACTGTAATTTTTTTTTTATAAATTCTCAAGACAGGCTATTTCTAGTGAAATCTTGGTATCCAAATTGAAACATACTATAAAAATATATATTGGATTTCAAAGACAGCATCAAGAAAAGAGATTCAAATAACTTCACTATTTTTTTTTTTTCTGTATTGAAATGATACTATTTGGAGCTTTGAGGCATCTCAGTGCCAAATTCTTGGGACTGCGCCCAAGGCCTTATGCATGCCAAGCACATGCTGTATCATGAGCTGAGTCCCCAGCCTCCAGTCTACGATTGAAATTAACTTTACCTGTCCCCCCCCGCCGCCGCACCCCTTTTTAAAAATTTACTAGAGAAGTTTGAATTGTATATATTGTATTGTATATGTGTCCTGTTTCCCATTGGAAAGTTCTGGGGCCTGCGTAAGTTCCTGACACTCACTCTTTCGGGTGCTGGGAAGGGAGGAGTGAGGCCCATGTCTTGCTTATCTTGACTGCAGGATGACTCTTTCCCAGTCCAGCTGCTGCTGAACTGTGGGTTCCCAATTCCTCATCATCCATAGGCCCTCGTCCTCATCCCATCGTTGAAATCATTGAAATCAGTATTTCTGTTCTGCCCTTCTAAGTTCTCACTGTGGTGCAAATGGGTTTTGGAGGAGGGCTGGGAGCAATGGAGGCAGGAAGCCTTTGGCTCTCTAGACTTTGTCCTGTTAGAGGCAGTTTGACAGATAGGCCTCAGCTGTAATTCTGGCCCAGACCTTGCAGAAGTGGTGGCTGGAGCATGCCGCTGAGTACTCTGAAGCCCGATCCAAGCGCGATGGGAAAGGGATTGATTGGCTATGTCTGAAAGGAACTTGGAAAGGGGCTGTTGAACATGAGCGTTGCATGAACTAGTCCAGTGTTCTGTGAGGTGGTCTTTGCTGAGTGACTCATCTCTCCTTTACAGACTGGATAGGCTTTAATATCCAATAGATACAACTGGCCAATATATCTATCTTATTTATCATTATTATTGTGTGTGTGTGTGTGTGTGTGTGTGTGTGTGTGTGTGTGTGTGTAGGGGGCTCTATGTGTGGTTGCCGCAGTATACGTGATAGCCAAAGGACAACTTTTGGGAGTTAGTTCTCTCCTCCCACCATGGGTTCTATGACTTGAACTCGGTCATCAGAACACGGCCAGAAGGCCGTGGTGAGCAGGAACCTGTATGGTGTAGGAAGAAAGGGGCGCTCCACCCCCCCCATCCCTTTCTTCCCTCTTATTTCCTTGAAAGCAGGTTGCTGTGGATGTAAGAACATTTGGGGCTTTCTTAGGGCTTTGATGAAGATTCAGCCTAGCAGAGTGGCTCTGAGCACTCCTGTACAAGCTGTTAGTGGTCATAAGTTGTCGTAATGTGTTAACTTGTCTATTCGTTGTCTGTTGTTACCATAAAAATCTCACCCAGACTCAAAGGCTTCAGACGATCATCGTCTGTTAGTGTGTCCCTTGCTTGGCTTGTGTGCTGGAATGTTGGGAGCTGCTGGTTTGAGAACAGATGAAGAAGGACACGGACAGAGCACTTTTGACTGCCAGTTTGCACCTGCTACACCCCTTTCAACCCTCACAGCAGGTCTGGGAGCTGTGGGTCACTGTCCCCATGTCTCAGATAAGGAGCCTGAGTCAGAGATGGCAGGTTATCTGCCAGCTGAGTCCAGATTCGGCCAGACTCCCCTGTTTCAAATCTGTGGAGACACCCATGTGGCATGATGGGTGCCCTGTGATGTCGCAACTCACAGGGCAGAGCGAACCCTGTCTGTCGAAGTCAGGGTAGGTACGGGAAGTGATTTATGGCACAAATGAAGGGTGAAGAAGAGGTGATCTTAGCAAGTGCCCAGGCTAGGGGGGCAGTAGAAGGACTGGGTAGGCCGGCAGGACTTATGGACTGTAAGGTCGTGGGGTGGCAAGAGCCCCTGCTGCTGGTTCAGGCTGTCCAAACATCTGACAGTGGCAGAGAAAGTCTGTGTGTTCCTTGAAGCCCAGAGAGAACCACACAAAGGGAACAGAGAGTCCCACACAAAGGGAACAGGCCTCTTCCTGGGATAGGATACTGGGCAGAGAGAGGGAAAACAACTCAGCGCAGGAGTGCAGTGAGCTTTACATGGTGTTTTGTGGTGGGACGTGACAGCAGTCCCAGCTTGTGAGGTAGAAGCAGGAGGATCAGAAGTTCAAGATCATCCTTAGCTCAGTAGTGAGTTCAAGGTCAGCCTGGGCTCTGGGAGACACTGTCTCAATCAATCAATCAATCAATCAATACATCTACCCACATGACGTTAACTTTTCTTATCTCTTTATTTTTTGATTGCCTGGCCTTCCCCCTCAGGAACTGGTCACTGAAGAATGACTTGCTAAATAATTAAATAACTTTCCCAGGATCCTATAGTTGGTATGGGCAGATCAAGACTTGCACCCAGAAACCAATCTCAGGACCAAAGTCCCTTTGCCTCCAACTGTACAAGCTATATGAGAGGGCCAGGTTTCCCCCAGGACCTTGTGAAGGTTCCCTGTTCTCTCCTCCCTTGGTCAGAGATCGAGAATGTAGCAGAACCTCCTCCCATTCATTGCAAGCTTGTCAGTAATAGTTGTGACTACTGAAAGGGGCAGTCAGGGCTTTTTACTTTCCTGTAATCCCCCCAACACACACCATCATACACCATTTCTCACATACACTGTCATATACCATCATACACATACATACCATCATATACCATCATACACATACACACTATCATACACCATCTCTCTCTCACACACACATCATCATACACCATCATACACCATCACACACACATACACACCATCATACACCATTTCTCACATACACTGTCATATACCATCATATACATACATACCATCATACACCATCATACACATACACACCATCATACACCATCTCTCTCTCTCTCTCACACACACACACACACACTGTCATACACCATCACACACCTACCATCATACACCATCTCTCTCTCTCTCTCTCTCTCTCACACACACACACACCATCATACACTATCACACACACACCGTCATACACCATCATACACATACACACCATCATACACCATTTCTCTCACACACACACACCATCATACACCATCACACACACACCATCATACACTATCACACACACACACACCGTCATACACCATAACACACACAAACACACACCACCATCACACAATACATTATCACCCCCCCACACCATCATACACCATCACACACACACACATACATACATACTTATACTAACAATAGTTTATAAAGAAAAGAGTGTAAGCTGGGTCGTGGTGGTGCACACCTTTAAATCCAGCACTCAGGAGTCTGGAGCAGGAGGGTCTCTGTTAATTCAAGGCCAGCCTGGTCTACATAGTGAGTTCTAGAACAGATAAAACTTCACAGAGAAACTCTGTCTCAAAAAACAAAATAAAACAACCAGTCAAACAAAACAAAACAAAACAAGAAAGGGAAAAAAGAAAGGAAAAGAAAAGAAAAGTTAAGAGTGTGAACAGGCAGGGCTGGCCAGGATCTCACCACAGTTTGCCATTTTCCAACCCAGAGTACCGAGTGCTTGTGCCCAGAGCTCTACAAAATGCCAGGCTTCTGACTAGCCCAGACCTAACTCCTGTCAAAATCCAAGAGTCGAGGAATAATTGAGCCTCTAGGACATAAGTGTCACTCACAGCTCTTGACTTCCCTAAGTCCCCACACCCCACCAGACCTCATAGAAAGGACCTGTGATTGTCCCTGTGCCTTCTTTGTTCTCATGGGACCCCTTTTGTTCAGTCGCATTGGCATTGCTGGCCTTTCTGCTGCAGGAATCGCAGAGGTGAAGTTCCTGTGGACTCCTCGTGGGCAGAGGCTGCAAGCCGGGTGTCTGCCTGGCTGGGTGTGAAGATGGGTGGCTCGCGGGCTTCAGTGCAGGAAAAAGTGTTGCTCCTCCAACTGCTGCATAAGCAAGCTCTGTCATGTGCCTAGGACCCCAGTGGTGCCACTGGAAATCTAGTGCCGCCATGACAGCTGCTCAGGGAGGCTGGGCTCCTCCTCCTCACCTTCGTGAGCCTGGAATTATTATTATAACCCTAAGAATACAGAAGAAATAGGGGAGCAGGAATTTCCAACCTCTCGTTTTGTTGACAGGAATACTGGACCAGAAAGGTTAAGTGACTCGCCCAAGGGCAAATAGCAATCTGCCAGGCAGCAGGCCAACACCGAGCTTGCCTTCCTTGCCGCCATATGTCTTTCTCTTAGGTCACATTGAGCTTGTGTTCCAGTCTGAGGTGAAACTACAGCTTGAAAACGGCGAAGCTGCTTCTGCGTAAGAAATGCTAGCCAGAGACCAGTCCTGTAGGAAGTTCTCCATGTTGTCAGGCCTAGGCTCCTAGTGACATTCGGAGGACTCAGAGAAAGCCTCGTGCTAAATTCTCCCTGAAGTCTTCTGTAGTCTTCCTAGAAACCTGGCTGTAGGAAGTTAAAATGTTTTCTAGGATCAGTGAGCCGCCTGGTCAGGAGTGCACTGACCCTGGAGATTGGCCCACTGCTACCCTACAGAACCCAGCAGATGGAGGGAGCCCCACTCTCTCCACTACACTCTGCTGTTGGAAGGCATTGATGGCTGATCAGAGGTTGTAGTCTATCGTGGCCTGACAGCTTTTCCCAAAAGCTTGGCAACCCAGAGACTCCCCCCCTCCCCAGAGAATTTTCCCGTATACCCACAGCCCTCCTAACCCTGTTCTGCCCCCTTCACCCTTGTGGGTCAGTGCAGCCAATGATCCCCAGGAAGAAACAGGGCCACCTACTGCTTCTTCTAAAAGCCACAGGACATTTGCTTTGTATTAGAATAAACCGGAATCATCTGGAGCAGGCTTGGCCCCCACTACCTCTGATGCAATTGATGGTAGGTGAACTTCAGTGGGGACACTGCCCACCCTCATATCTGTGGCTAGGCTGTGCCCCCATGAGGAACATGGCCTTCCTGCCAGGAACCCCAGCACAGTGTGTTCCCCAGGGCTGTCTGGTAGTGTGGCCCTTCATTCCTTTTGCATGGAGTGAACACCTAGCTGTGCCTGGGGAGCAGGGCCCAGACATTGCTAGTTCACATCTGCAATTCCTCGGAGATAAATAGATTCAAGAACCCTCTGCCCTGACATCCCCATGGACCATAAGGATGTTTGACCAAACAGAACTCCATAGAGGGGTGAACACTTGGTCTCTCTGGCGTCAGTTTTTAAAAGCTCAGCGGGTTTTGGTGTGGGAATGTTGGTACTTAGAGAATGAAGGGCTACAGCTCAGACCAGAGCATGCTATCCTGTGGTTGCCTTTTGCTAGGAAGAAGTGGCCAGAGGCACCTTCTGGCTTCCACAGCGGTGGCCAACCCTTGTTCTTTCTTTCCTGGTACAGTTATCCTTGGGGATACCTGTCAGAAAGCCAGTGCTCCCAGCACTGGGGGTGACTCTGAGGCTCCCCTACCTTTGGGTCCAGTTGCTTACAGTTGTTTTTTATCAACTGACTGAATGTGAACATGTTTTTGTTGATCTCTCAGGGATCTAATGTGTAACAAACAGTTTGAAGCCAGATGTGATGGCACACATCTGTAAGCCCAGCACTCACGAGATGGAGGCAGAATGACCCTGAGTCCAAGGTCATCCCTGGCCACATGAGATCCTGTCTTAAAGCCTGGTAGATGATCGAGGTGGTAAAGGCACCTGCTGCCAAGCCTGACTACCTGAGTTTGGTCCCCAAGATCCATATGGTGAAAGGAGCGAATCCCATTGGGCACCTTCATCTGCTGTTTGGAGACACCTGGAGTTTGCACTTTGACCTGCTCCTCTCCAGGTGAGCTTCTGGGAGGTAGTTATCTTCCCTGAATTCTGTACTCCCAGGAGAGGGACCCGAGACTCCCACCATGCTGGACGGTTCTGCAGCAAATAGGAAGGAGGGGTAGGCAAAGGCTTCTGGATCCATCATGCCTGAATCCCAGCTGCTCTCTACTGGCCCTGCTCTGAGGGGCGGGCTCTAGAACCGTCTGTTGATGGACAGTGCTGAGAGACTAATAAAAAGATTGCAGAAATTGTGAAGTCTCACTGACCCAGGATGCTTGCTGGGTCTATTAAGAGTGTATCCCTTAAAAGAAACTTCTAGGGACTAGAGAGATGGCTCAGTGGTCAAGAGTACTGACTGTTCTGGAGGATCCAGCTTCAAGTCCCACCATCTGTAGAATGACACTCAACTGTCTAACTCCCATTCCAGAGAACTGGCGCCCTCTTCTGGCCTCCACAGGCACTGCACACATACAGTGCATAGACCTACATCTAGGCTAAACATCCAAACACTTAAATATAAAGTCTAAAAAGGAAAAAGAAAAGGCAACTTCAGCCACTGAATCTGGTTCAAGAAAATTTCGTAATACTGTGGCTCTGAGCTCGCAGCGAAGCCTCGGCCTGAATGGAAATGGTCTCAGAAAATCACCAGCCCTTGACATTGAGGCTGGAGACTGAAAATGCAATTTCAACCCTCACTGGAGAGAGCTCAACACCCAACTGTCCACTCAGGTCCTTTGACAGGTGACAATTCAACCATGTTAGAGGAAGGTAATGTCACCTAAGAGAGCCCCCATAGCATCTAGTGCCCATAAGCTCCCTGAAGACACCCACAGTGCCCAGGAAATAGTGACCCTGGGTCAGGGAAGGGTTAGAGCCTCTCAGGCTAGGGCTTCTAGACCTGCTGATATGGGGCCCCTCTTCACACCTAAGCTCTCAACTCCAGTAGTCTTCATGAGAGCTAACAGACGAGGGAGAAGGGAGATGCTTTTTGGAAGATGTGTCTGTGTGGGTATCTTTTTACTAGTCTTTCACATTTTATGTAGTGAAGCGGGACGCGACAGATGGAGGGGAATACGAATAAAGAAATCCCTTTTGGTACCCAAAGCCACGCCCAGCCTGCAGCCTCTCAAAGGCCATTGGCTGGAGGAGGTTCCCCGTTAATGTCGAAGCTTTTTTGAAATAGGATCTGGCCTTGAACTCTCTAGTGGCCAAGGGTGACCTGGAACTTCTGATCCTTCTGCTTCCAGAGTGTAGCTGTGCACCTGCAGGCATGCTTTTGTTTGTTTGTTTTTATTTGGTACTGGGGAGTGAACCCAGGGCTTGGTGCATGATAAGTAAACACTCTACCAATGGATCCACACCCCTAGCCCAGTAGAAGAACATTGGAGGTTGGCCTCCAAAGCCTGGTATAGAGTCTCTGACCTCTCTGTGTATCTGTGCTGGGGGACCCAAGAAAATCAGCTATGTAAGACATCACCCAGTGAGAATGGGGCCTGCCCAACTCTTCTGATCTTAGCCAGACACACCCCAGGCTGCAGGACTCCCTCCTACCTCGCCAACCACCAAGCAAGAAGCTTAGGAGGAGAGAGAGTGTGTGTGATAGGCAGGACCGGCCTCACCCATGCCAGGAAGACTTCAGGTCACGTGGGACAGGAGTCAGACACCCTCTCTTCTTCACTAGCTCCCCCGCCACACACACCCTCTTTCTTCATCTGCAGAGTGGGTATTGTGGTAATGCATTCAGGCTTGTCAAGAGCTCATGTTGAAATGTGCACATCAGATTGCTTTATACGCCATCTGGGGCTGCAGACGCTGAAGGAGCTGTGCCTTCCTATTGAAGGTATCCTGACTTTCTGTAGTGGGCATGACCCCATAGACCCCACTGACTTGGGTGGGGCTCAGATGTCCCTGCTGGGCACACCTGGATTTGTTCTCAACACCAGAGCAACAAGTGGGAAAGGCCACCTGTCTTGGTCTCACCAAACACTGCGTTGTAGCCATGAGTTACAGAAGGTTCACTGGGTGCCCAGGCATGCTACGCATCTCATACACAGAATTTCATGTCTTTCTCCCATGCCTTTGTGGGGTAGGTCCTGGAGAACAGAGAGGTGAAATAACCGCCCTGGCTCGCACAGCTGGTATGGGACACCCCACTCAGGTTGTCTTATTTCTGAGTTAGTGCTCTTAGCTGCGATGCTTGGGATCTCTTTTCTCAATGGAGCTTGTGCTGAGTCGGGATCAAAGCAGGTCCCCTGCATTAGGGTGCTGACCTGCTAGGCTCTGTTCCTCCTGGAAGAAGAAACCAAGGCCAGTGAAGGCAGGTCAGAGGCTGGGAGTGCCATCCCAGAGACCCCTTCGAGGGGAACTCTGATGGCCTCTAGATTTGTCCTCATTCCTGGAGACACCAAGTGGGTTTCTTCTATGCCCTTAGGTATGGCTCAAGGCAGGTGTTTCTTTCTGCCCAACCCTGAGCTTCCCTCCCAGGCCTACCCCCTGTGGCTTCTCTGTTCTCTGGGACGATGGGGAATCCTGGGTCCTACACCTTGCTTATTCTAAACTTCTGAATATCTCATCTTCCTCTTGGTCAAGGGAGATGGGCACCGACTCCTGGCCCATGCTTGCAGGCTACCCTGAGGGGGGCTGGTAGATGCCTCCTGGGAACAACATGGTCCCCTGTGGTCCCTCCCGGTCATGTTGAGAGGGCCTGTCAGGCAATCCATCTCCGTCTATGAAGATGTTTCCTCAGTGAGAGACGGGAGAATGAACTAGATGATAAAACTGCCCATCCCATAAACCTGTGCTGAGTCTGCTTCCGTCACTACAGGTCTCCCTCAAGACACCGGGACTGAGTTGTTTGTTCTGGGTTTGTTTGTTTGCTTTCCAGTTCTACAAACGAGGAAGCTGAGTCTCAACAGGAGGCAGGTTTGTTTTAACTGATACAGTCAAACAACCAGAGGCGCTCGGACTCCCAAGTTCTCAGCCCCTGCCTTCCTGCCTGCCAGAGAAGCAGCAGGTCCACTAGGAATTGTGTTGGCTTCGCTGTACAATCCCATCCTTCACCGTCTGGCCCACAGAAGAAAGGGATTCATTACAGCTGCTCGGTGGAACTGAGCACTTTTCTTTCATACTATTTCTAAAGTAGGCTTGTCCTTCTCCTCCCCGAACACTTCAAATACAATCAGACAAGCTGAAGTCATCTTATTCCATTAATAGTGGCTTTCTCCCTGTCCCGCACCTGGGGAGCCACTGAGAGCGTCTGAGAGAATCCATTTACTTCCCAACGACTTGTATTAGGTAATGTCAGGTGTCGCTAGGAGCTAAATGCTTCACCCTGCTGAAGCACTTAGCTCCCCAAATTGGGTAGCCACTCACCCCCGACACTAACTGGGTGACTTGTGTGACCAGGGGCAAGTCTTCTAACTTCTCTGTAACCAGAGACTTGTGAGGCTTAACTGGGTTAGCATATGCAAAGTACCTGGATATGCATTATCATCAGGATACTCTAGCGTGCCCAGCTACACAGAAGATATGGCACTTTAACCCACTGAGTCCAAGACCATGGTTTGTGTTCTTAACCATTATCATTTCTTTGAAGCCCCCATTACTTTACAGTGAAACAAAACAAACAAACAAACAAAAGCTCCCTAGCTCATGCCTGTAATGCCAGCACACCAAAGACTGAAGCAGGAGGATTGTCATGAGTTCAACCCCATTGTGGATCTCTCTCTGCCTGTCTCTGTCTCTGTCTCTCTCTGTCTCTCTCTCTCTCTCTCACACACACACAAGCAAAATGAAACAACAAAACCCCACCAGAGTCTGGGGACATGACTCCGTGGTGAAAGCACTCCCACCAGCACAGGGACTTGCCTCCGTGACTAAGGTGGAGAATGATCAAGGAAGACACCTGGCATCAATCTGGGGCACATACATGCATCCCCACACGTGTGTACCCTTACATGGTTGCCCCCCCACCATACACACAGGAAAACAGAATGACTGTTTCAGTGAGGTGTAATTTGCATCATGAAACTCCCAGCCACTCTATACCTACCATCCAGTGACCTTGCTTTTTTATTTTTAAGTTCCCCATATTTGTATATTTATTGGGGTACAGGCTCTTGTGGAAGTCACTTCTCTTGTGGGTTCTGGGATTGAATGTCAGGTTTGCATGGGAAGGGTCTTCCCCTGCTGAGCCACCTGGCCAGCCTTTGTGGTTTTCGAGACATTTATCTTCCTTGTATCGCATGCTGAAGTCAAATTTGTAATTCTCCTGCATCAGTTTCCCAACTGGGATCACCATGTTGGCCCATGTTTTGGGGTGAGAGATGGCTCCCACCATGCTTTGGCCCAATTTAGTGACTTTCACTAAGTTTGCAGATACCCAACCATCACTGCTATTGTGTCCAATAACAGTGTCCAGCATAAGAACCCCTCCTCCCCACCCACTGTCACTTCCCAGCCTAGCCAGCCCTAGGCAGTCATTCATGCACTGTCTCTAGGTGACGTCTGGACAGCTTCCTATTAATGGACAGCTATGCTGTGGGCTTTTCTGATTGACTTCTTCCAGTTCTCATGAGGTTGGACCGTTCATCCATACTGTAGTTTTATGCTATCAGTTCATTCCTTTGTTGTTTGACGCAGAGTATCATGCAGCCCAAGATGGCCTTAAACTGACCCTGTAGCTGAGGCTGGTGTTGAAATCTTGATCCCATTTCTGCACTTAAAAGATATATTTATTTATGAGTGTAGGTGTTTTTGCTTGCATGTATGTCAGTGCACCATGTGTGCGCTTGGTACCCATTGAGGCCATAGGAAGATGCTGAATCTCTTAGATCTGTGTTCTGGATGTGAGCCATCCTGTGGGTGCTGGGAATTGAGCATGGACCCTCTGAAAGAACAGCCATTGCTCTTAACTGCTGAGCATCTCTCCAATCCACTTTCAAACAAACAACATCATTGTCTTAATACTCAATGTGTAGCTCAAGCTGCCCTCAACCCTCTATCCTCCTGCCTCAGCATCATCCTCAGTGCTATGGTGCTCCTTCCTATTGATGAGTTCCAGTGTGTGGATACACCGAATACTGTTCGTCTTTCCTTTGTGGATTCGTGTAGCGTGTGTGTAGGTCTGAGTGCATGTGTGTGTGCATGTGTGTGTACATGTGTGTGTGCATGTGTGTAGAGGCCTGAAGTTGATACCAGCTGTCTTTCTTAATCACTGTCCACACTGCATGGAGAGGCAGGGCCTTTTTCTGAACCAAGGGCTCACCATTTCAGCTAGCTGGCTTGCTCTGCGGGTTCTCTGTCTCCGTCTCCTGCATGTTGTGATTACACACCATTCTCTGGGCCTACTGGAATTTTCCATGGTTTCTGGAGATCTGAACTCCTGCTTGTGTGGCAAGTGCATTGCCGACAAGCCATCTCTCACTCCAACATATTGCTTTTCATTTGCTGGTTAGTAGACAATTTGAATTGTTTCTCTCCTTTGACCTTTTTGAAGATCCCTGAAATTGTACTATGCTATGAAATATTTCCACTGTGATCAACCACTGGTATCTACGATGAGCATCATACTATATTGTTCATGAAGACCGCCATTTTTTTTCTGAATTATTTTATAGCAAACCTCAGCTGTATCTTTGAGCTCTTAACTCCCTTTTTTAGTATGTCTCTACTAATGTTGAGTAGGTAATATTCTAACAAGGATTCTAAGGCCAGAGATCACAGAAAGGTACCTGGTTTCATTGCAGAAAGCACTACCCCCCACCTACTGTTCCATGTAGCCTTCCAGAATCTCTTTACCCACATACAAGGGAATAGGAACGTGTTGCGTATGAGTGTTCAGTTCAGCTTGACAAATCAGGTCACCTGAGAGACGAAGCTGGGCCTGCCTGCGGGGGGATTATGTTAATGATGTGAGACCAGAGGGCCCTAGACTGTATGAGATGGAGCTCTCTACTCCTTGACTGTGGTCAGCTGTTTTCGGGCTCCTGCTACTGTGCCGCCCCCTCCACCACAGACTGCACCCCAAATTGTGAGTCAGAGGACCAGAGTAAGCCCTTCCTCCCTTAATCTGCTTTTGTCGGGATATTTTATTATAGCAATAGGGGAAAAACATAACCAAAAATCTAAATCACCCTCTTGCCTCACTTTTTACACAAAGATTACCCAATTGTTCTAGGGGGGCAGATATGTAACTCTTATGATCCCAGAGCTCTGAAGGCTGAATATGGAGAACTAAAGGAAAGGTTAGCCCATAAACTTTCAGACCCAGCCTGAGAAAATTTTATTTTGTTAGTTTATAGTCTGATTTAAAATATATATACTTTTGGGGGGCATATATGGGAGTGTTGCCCCGACAGGACTGACACACACACACTCTCTCCCTCTCCATCTCTCTATCCCCCCCCCCATCCCGGTTTGAGAAATTGAACCCAGGACCTTGCACGTGCTAGACAAGCATCCTATCTCTAAACCACATTCCTGGCCCCCCTCTGATTTTTTTCTTTATTCATTTGTCTTTATGGGTACATATTTCATCATTGCATGGCCTTATTGTAAGTTGTTCCAGCAGTCAACCAGCTGCTGATGGACGTTTGGCCGTCTCCAGCCTCTCATTCGCATAAGTAATTCATTCTGTATCGCCATTCTTTCTCATCCATCACTTCTCTCGACAGAATATTCACAGCATTAGTTTCTGATGCCAGGGCTGCTGCAGCCCAAGGTATACATATGCTGCTGTAACACCACCGCTTTCAGCGCTCCACCTCTTTGGCAGTTGTACCAGTTCCTACTCTGTATGTTGGAAAGCTTGTGTCCCTGTGGCCTCCCGGTCTAGTGAGCTGTATGCCTTTCAGACTTCTATATAATAGCCCTACTTGCCAGCTCCTACCTCATTTTCTTCATTTTGCGCTTTCGGTACTAGTATTGTTTGAGATAGGGTCTCACTGTTCAGTCTTGGTTGGTCTCAAACTTACGAGCTCTTGTGATTCTCCTGCCTCAGCCTCCTGAGGGCAGGGATTGCAGAAGCCTGGGTCTGGTGTGGTTATGACTAATGAAAAGATGGTTCTTATACCCCTTAATTTGTATTCTAATGCTTAAAAAAGAATAGGTTCTTTGAGATTTAACCCGCATACTGTACAGCTCACCCATTCAAACTGTGCCCCTGAGTTGGCCTGGTACACTATCCTATAATCCCTTCAGGGCAGAGGCAGGAGGATTCCAGTGAGTTCAAGGCCAGCCTGGGCTACAAATCAAACAGTCAGAGCTCGTGGGGTGGTTCAGTGGGTAAAGGTCCTTGCCACACAGGCTGAGGAGCTGAGTTTCGTCCCCACGATCCACATAGTAGGAAGAGAGATCTCACGTCTGCAGCTTGTCCTGTGAGCTCTGCTCACGCATGTACGCGCAGTGGAGCAATACAAACAAACAAACAAAACCAAAATGCAATAAAGTTCTCTTCAATGGTTTTTACTCCTTAGCTCACCTACAGCCCTACAGCCTTTAATAATGGTATTTATACATGTTTAGTTCATAAAAGTTGCAAAGAGCCTGGTGGGTTGGCACAATCCCTCCAAGCCCAGTCATCGGAGGCTGAGGCAGAAGGACCAGGAGTTCAAGGCCAGCCTGGGCTACACAGTTTTAAAAAGCTGTAAAAGACAGAAGACAAGGGCTGGAGAGATGGCTCAGAGGTTAAGAGCATTGCCTGCTCTTCCAAAGGTCCTGAGTTCAATTCCCAGCAACCACATGGTGGCTCACAACCATCTGTAATGGGATCTGGTGCCCTCTTCTGGCCTGCAGGCATACATGTAGACAGAATATTGTATACATAATCAATAAATAATAAATAAATAAATAGACAGAAGACAACGATGAAAATAAGATAATAAACAGCAGAACGCCACCACCTGTAATTTTGTGCATGTCTGTGCGGGTGTGTGCGCAGGCGCAGGGAGGTGTATATGATGTGTGTGTCCACGGGGCGGGGGGGTGGACATCAGGTGTCTTCTCCAGTCGCGGCCTGCCCTTATGCTTTGAGAATCTGAATTTCTTGATTCAGCCTGACTGACTGACCAGCTAATAAGCTGTTGGTGTCCTCCCATCTCCCCCACCCTAGTGTTGGGAATCACATACCCACAATGACTACCCCAGAGTTTTATACGCATGATCTGAACTCGGGTCTTCAACACTTATAGAGCAGGTGCTTCACCAACAGAGCTATCTCCTCAACCACTAGTAACTTTATTTTTAATATGTAAG
Organism: Myodes glareolus; assembly: GCF_982192425.1. Classification (NCBI taxonomy): domain Eukaryota; kingdom Metazoa; phylum Chordata; class Mammalia; order Rodentia; family Cricetidae; genus Myodes; species Myodes glareolus. The sequence continues at coordinate 45,740,741 of NC_142036.1, read as the reverse complement.
AGCAAAAAATTCTATACTATATGTCCCATTACTGAGGTTTGCTGTCGTTATTCTCAGCTTCTTAAGTCTTTTGTTCATGACCCCGGTCTCTGGCTTTGCTACTTGACAAAGTCATCATCCGTGATCAGTTAATGTTAACATTAATTTTCCACTTACTGAACACTTGCTCGCTGTGTGCCCAGCTCTGATCTTGTTTGTATCCTTTTCATATTTAGCTTCAAACTTTGAAATCACTGGATGGGATCTCCCCTATTTTTTAGCAGGGAGAAAAAAAAATCAAGGCTCAGAGAGGTTAAGCAACTTGCCTAATGTTAAACAGTTTGCAAGTAGAGGAAATAGGGCTTGAATTTGTACTGTGGTACTTCCCAACTCCTAGTCACAAGCGTCCTTTCTTTAGGAACCAGTCAGTGGGCACAGGGGTCATGACTCTCAAGATCCACCTGGAGGCACACTGTCCCTGGGTTGGTGGGTGTTCTGTGCTGGCAGCATTCTCTCTTCACTGTGTGGCCCTTTTACTGCCCTGGGCCCTTCCTCCCCACAGAAGAGGCATCTGAGAGGAGTAACCTGCATCACTAAAGGATATAGGGACTCCTCTGGTGCCAGTCACTTGCGGCTTTCTCCACTCTGAACTGTAGAACAGTTCCACAAGCGCCGAGCTGGGCATGTGGCGAATTCCTTGCCCTTCCCTCTCCCTCACTTCTCAAGTTCCGCTCCTTGTCCAAGCCTCATATCCACTTCAGAATGTCTTCCCCTGCTGTCCCTAAGCCAAATTGCCAGCAGGAGGTTCATGGCTGTTACCTAGAACAGCAGGCTGGCTGCTTGGTTGCTGTGGCAACAGCTATTGTAAGTCAGTGGTCCTCGTGGCAGAAGACAATTTAATAAACCAAATCCTGGGAGCCAGTGTGAAGATGCTGTGGAGGCTTCATCAGGCACCTTGCTTGGTAAAGCATTGCAGCAGGCCTGGATGACGACAGAGCCAGCGTGTGTGTGGGAGGAAGGTGTCTGTGACACCTGGGGACAGGACTTTAGTCCAGCACACGTAACCCAGTTACAGGAGATTCAGATCCTCGGTTCTGGAAGAGCCTGAGAGTCCGAGACTTGCAGGGATGTGGCTGATGGCTGCGGCCTTGCCCTTCTGTTTTTCCCTAGGATGAACTAGCTTGTGTCTATGAGAGCAGCCTTTCCAGTGGGAACAAACGGGAGATTTGAGCAAAGCACAAAAGATGTCAGTGGAACTGAGCTGAGAGTGTAGAGCAGCTATCCTCCTGGGGTCTCAGGAGCGGGTGAGCCCTGGGGGAGCAGAGCCCTGTTTTTCTGACAAGGCGTTGTGGATAGAACAGATTACTTGGGAGAATGATCTGTGTAGTGGGTGATTGGTGGCACACACTGGTAACTCTAGCACCAGGGAAGTAGTGCCAAGAAGAGCATAGTAAGTTCAGTGCCAGCCAGGACTACATAGCCAGACTCTGTTTCAAAAATGAAAAAAGATCCAGACCAGTCATGGTAGTGCACACCGTTAATCAGAGCCCCTGGGAGGCAGAGGCAGGCAGACCCCAGGGAATCTGAGCCCAGTCTGGTTTATGTAGCAAGTTAGAGGTCAGCCAGGGCCTCATAGTGAGATTCTGACTCAAAATAATAAACAGCGACAACAAAAACTGAAGAAAAAGAAGAGGAGGGTAGTGAGAAAGGAGAGAAGTGGAGGAGGAGGAGGAGGAGGAGGAGGAAAAGGAGGAGGAGGAGGAGGAGGAGGAGGAGGAAGAGGAGGCAGTCTGTTTGCTAGGCCATTTCCTTTCATTCTTTATGGAACCCATTCTGGTCAGAAATTTGTTTTTGTGTGTTTGTTTTTGTCTGCTTGTAGGTCTTCAGGCAGGATGCCGTTGTATCCCAGTCTGGCTTTAAACTCCTTGTGTAGCCAAGGACGACCTCGAACTCATAATCTCCCTTCCTCTAGCACACCAGGTTTTTCCTGGGGCTGACGAGCAAACCGAAGGCTTCACACCTGCCAGGCAGGCACTGGACCAACTGAATGAGCCCCCAGCCCTCCAGTCAGTATGGGACCGAGTGTGCTTGGTGGCCATTATGTCACGACGTCTTCTTGATCCCCTCAAGGGGGAGGGGCTGCCTGTCATTCACTGACTGTGTTGTTCAGGTGCAGAGGTCAAGGGTCAGCTTGCTCCATGTGAGGAACTGAGACGCAGGTCCACTGTTGTTCCAGCCAGGGCCCTAGCCTCACCTCTGCTCTACATGATCTCTGGAAAGAATCTGCTGGGGCCGATGAGATGGCTCAGTGGTTGAAGCGCGTGCCGTGCCAGCCTGAGGACCTATTCAGATCCCCAGGACCAGTACTGGAAGGTGACAACAACTCCCAAAAGTTGTCCTCTGCCCTCCACACATGCAGGTGTATATAGTATCAATAATAAATGTTTATTTTATTTAACATTTTCTGCATCTATCTAATTACACGTGTATATATGCATCCATGTGACACAGTACTGTACCCATGTATCGAATCAGAGTACAGTCATAGGAGTCAGTTCTCTCCTGCCACCACGTGAGCCCTGGGCGTCAAATTTAGGCCGTTAGACTTGGAAGCAAGCGCCTAAAATTTTATTTAAAAAATTAAAATACTCTGAGAATGGACAAGGTGATGCATGCCTATAATCTTAGTACTAAGGGAGGTGGAGGCAGGAGAATGAGGGGTTCACAGCCTTGCTCGGCTGCATGTGAGTTCTGTGCTAGTCTGGGCTACATAAACCCCTGACTCCAATGCAAACAAACAAAAACAACCACAGAACGAAAATGACCAAATCTCTGTCTGAGCTGGGGCAATGGCTCTAGGGATCAGTGTTGTTGTACAAGCGTGGGGATCTGAGTTCAAATCCCTAGCACCGCATCTAACCAGGTATGGCAATGGCATGTCTCTGAGAGCAGACAAATTTTGGGGTAGGGGTGGAGCTTGTTGTCCATCCAGTCTGGCCTTGATGGAACCGTGGGTTTCTCCAGGTTCAGTGAAAAATCCTGTCTTAAAAGAATAAAGTGGAGGTGAGCTGAGGAAGGTACCCGACATCAGTGTCTGGCCTCCACACACGTCTCTGTGTTCCCCTTACAAAACTGCAGGAGGCCTGTCTTCAAAGGCCCACAGCAGGGCCATACCTGCTTTTGTTTAATGAATAGCAATGTGTAAACCGTTGGAGATGGGATGATGTATCATGCGTGCTCACTTGTCTCTCTGCGTACCCCCCGATCAGTGACCTCCTATTCTTGAGCTTTGGCACTGGACTGATAAACACAACCCCAAATCCTTCACCAAACAGACACAGGACAAGACCAGGTCAGGCAAACACAAACTTGTTCCTTTCCACTACGTGGCCCAAACAGCTACCCACCCTCTTCTTCAAACATGTGTCCAGCCCTGTGACTTACCCTCCCCTGGACGGACCACTAAGTCCCCTTTCACTGTGGGGCTGTCGGGCTCTAGGTGGGTTGTAGGTGGTATCTGGAGGAGAGGGATCTCTCTACTCTTAGGACCACAGGCATCCATGCCTCTTAGGCCTGTTCCGAGATGGTACAGTAAGTGGTCCAGAGGCAAAATGAAGCTGCAGATTCCAGAAAAAAAAAACAGATGTCCCATCTCTAGCCTCTAAGCATCTACACTGTGCAGACTGCAGACTTTAGGGAGAGGATTCATGCACTGCTGCCGGCTACCCCTCCTGTAGTCAGATATTTAATGGAAGAAGAAGTTCATTAGAAAGCGAGCTAATCTTGGGTGGATGAGATGGTTCAGCGGGTGAAAGCCCTTGTTGCCTGGCCTGACTACCTGAGTTAGCTCCTGGGGACTGGCACGGTAGATAAAGAGAACTGACCCCTTCCCATTGACCTTCCCCTGACCTATACATTTGCATCATGGCGCGTGCACCCACACAAATAAATAAATGCAATAAAAATATTTAAGTAAAAAAAATCATTAGCTAGGATGAAACCTGTGTATCTTTCTGGACACAGAACCATTTAGTGACTATTAATATATTTGCATTGTTGGGACTCGAACTCAGGGCCTTGTGCTTCTTAGACAAGTATTCTACCACTGAGCTATATGCTCAACTCTTTCTTTACATCATGAAAGGACCTTGTTTAAATTTCCCAGGTTGGCCTTGGACTCACTTTGTAGCTTAGGCAGATGTTGAACTTGTGATCCCCCAGCCTAAGTCTGCTGCAGACTTAGAGTGCAGGACTGCACCACCAGGCCCAGCAAGAGCTTTTCTATCTAAAATATGTGCACATGTGTACATACATATGTGTGCATCTGGGCCATCTCCACAAACACACCTGTGTACATGCATATATGCTCTGATCCATGTCTATACCGGAGCCTGCGACTGTGTGAACATCTAGGCACACATGTGTTATCCGCTCACACTGCTTCACACACAAGGTCACATCTGTTCTGGCATACACACACAGACCCAAAAGTAGAGTCAGGGCATGGTGAAGCCATGACCGTGGGTGAGGCATCACTCCAGGGAGCCCACGTGGCATCCTCACCCTTCAGGAAAGCGCGTCTGCATTTGCCTGCAGAGGGGCAACCACACAGAGAACCAGCCGAAGTTATCTGAGGAATCCGCACAGTATCAGTCTGGGGTACATACTGAACATCTGGCTACTACTGCCAAGTTGCACCCCCCTCCAGCCTTCACTGGATATCCTCCCCAAGTCCCCAAAGTCTCTTTTGGCTTGTCAGCTGGCAAAGGACTTAGGGCCATTGGCCATAAACAACACTGGTACCCAGTGCAGCTGATTGAGAGATCGTCCGAGTGGGCTGCTAGCCAGCTTGCAATTGAAGCCGTACTCCTGGGCCTCTCTCCATTGCCCTCCCCAGCTCTTGAGCCACCCAAAGGCCCAGGTCAGGGGAAGAAGAGGCCCTAGCTCTGGAGTCCCATTCTGGTCTGGCGCCTGTCTGTGGAGCCCGCTCCAGCAGTGCTTTTGGAGGGCCAGGTATACATTGCTTCCCCCCAGAACGTCTCTGTATTATTATTATTATTTTGGTTTTCCGAGACAGGGTTTCTGTAGTTTTGGAGCCTGTCCTGGAACTAGCTCTTGTAGCCCAGGCTAGCCTCAAACTCACAGAGATCCGCCTGTCTCTGTCTCTCCAGTGTTGGGATTAAAGGCGTGTACCACCACTGCCTGGCCTCTGTATTACTTTCAAAGTGCCTGCTGGAAGCCAGGGCCACAGAAGTTGACTTGGATTCTATCTCTGACTTGGTCACTTTTCTCAAAGTTCCTGTTTACCCAATTTGACCCTCAGGGCTCTAAGCTGGGTCAGGGCCCCAGTGAGGGCCAGAGTTGTGAGACTTCTACAAGAATTCCAAACCTTGTCTCTGGTGAACTCCTTCAGTGATGTGGGAATGTATGGCTGCCTTTTCTTTTTTTTAAAAAAATTTTCTATTTCTTTTAAAAATTTATTTATTTTACTTTTTAGATTATGGTATAGTTACATCATTTCACCCTTCCTTTCCTCCCTCCAAGTCCTCCCATATACTCCTTGGTCTATTTCAAATTCACGGCCTCTTTTTTCTTTAACTGTTGTTATATATGTATATGTATGTGAATTCATAAGTACAACCTTTCAGTACATATAACGTTACTTATATGTATGTGTTTTCAGGACTGACCATCTAATCGGTGTGCTCTTCCCTGGGGAAGACTATTTCTCCCATTTGCAGCATTCCGTAGCTGTCTGTGGTCCATTGTCTAGGACCGAGCCTCATGGTCTTTCTCCCGTCCACTTTGGCACGTCTGTCGGTGCCGTCCTCACTCAGCTCAGTCATGTGACTTTACGGTTGTAGCTTCTGACATTCCTAGGAGACACGGTCTCACAGCAAACTCTGGTCCTCTGGCTCTTACAGTCTGCCCATCCCCCCTCCCACCATGACCCCTGATCCCTAGGTACAGGTGGTGTATTAAAGATGTGTCTGTTGGGATTGAGCTCCACAACTCTGCATTTTGATTGGTTGTAGCTTTCTGAAGTGGTCTCTGTCTGTTGCTAGGAGAAGTTTACTTGATGAGAGGTGAGGGCTACACTTACCCATGGGTGTAAGTACTATGTTGTTGCTTTTAATAGGGCTTCAGAGGGGTCAGTGGGGCCTCAGTTAGGTAAAAGCACTTGACGCCAAGTTGGATGACCTAAGTTCTATCCTGGGGACCCATATGGTTTTTAAAAGGAAAGAACCAACTTTATTTTTCTTTTCTTTTCTTTTTTGGTGGTTTTCAAGACAGGGTTTCTCTATGTAACCACCCTCGCTATCCTGGAATTCGCTTTGTAGACCAGGCTGACTCACAGAGATCCTCTGCCTTTGCCTTCCAAGTGCAAGGATCAAAGGCATACGCCACCAACTGACTTTTAGAGTTGTCCTCTAACCTCCACATACATCCTTCTCCGACCCACAGAAATAAATAAATAAATAAATATATAAATGCAAAAAAGTGCACTCTCAGAACAGCTATGGGAATCGTTCCCACCTCCCTACCCACAAATGATTAGGGACCGTTCAAAAGTGAGGTAAGTAGCCAACTAAAGGAAGTGCATTCTAGAATCCAGGCTTTAGGGAGGGCTTCTTAACAAGAAGTGGAGAGACTCTATGCAAAATTGTGTTTAAATGCACTCTCTGAGCACGGGTGTCATTGTGTCCCCAGTAAGTGTCACTTCCAGTTTTAAGAGTACAAATACAGAGATTGTCAAAGTGTTAGTTCATTGTGAAAGTTCATTGTGGAAGTATCCAAGCCCGCCCATATTTCCAATCTCTATCGTTGGGGGATCAAATCCAGGGCCTTATGCAGCCTATACCCCCAGCTCAACAGCTGGTCTTTAATGTCTTTTCTCTCTCTCCTTCCCTAACTGTCCCACTAACATGCACGTGCATGCATGTGCGCACGTACACACACACACACACACACACACACACACACACACACACACACACCATGGCTAACACGTAGAGGTCAGAGGACAGCTTTGGAGGGCTGGTTCTCTCCTTCCACCACGTGGGTTCTGGGGATCAAGCTCAGGTTGTTAAACTTAGGCAGCAACTGTCTTTTTTGGTGGTTTAATGTAACGCCTGCACTACAGGATGGTACGCCAGCCGGGAACTAGGCTGGAGACTTAAAAACACAAGCACACAGACAGAGAGAGACACGGGGACACGGGTCATCCTTGATACAAGAGTGCCAACTTTATTGTGCTCGGGGCAGCTTATATAGGGCTCTGGTCATGCCCCAGCTCTCGGGATCTTTCAGCTGCAGCCATCAGAACCCACTCCCCTGCCATCAGGGTCTCGTGCTCAGAGCATCCACAAACACAGGAAAAGAAGTTGTTTTGCTCAGAGCAGATGCAAGTAAGTTGTTTACAGGAAATTCAGGGTCTGAGGGTCCACTGCCCCCAACAGTTTACCAACTGAGCCTTTTCCAAGGCTCCAAATACTAATTTTTAATATGACTTTTTCATATATGTGTGTATGACATTTTATTCTTTAAAATGACAAAATGTTAAGATTTAACAAAAGAGTGGTAATAATTCAATATTTCTTGTTCGGTATAAATTCCTGTGTACTTGAAATACTTCTTGCTTTTGAAAGCATAAATGTGAGGCTGAAGAGACCGCTCAGTAGTTAAGAGCCCTTGCTGCTCTCTCAGAAGACCCAGATTCAGTTCCCAGCATCCACCTGGCTCCATGCAGCTGTCTGTTAGCCCAGTCCCAGGGAATCCAACGCCCTCTTCTGACCTCCAAGGGCTGCAGACTTGCATATGGTACACAGACATACATGCAGATGAATTCCCGTATCCATTACATAAATAAGTCCAGTTTGGAAAGGTAGATGGCTTGTCTTTGTATCCATACCATACCTGTATTGTTTTACAGCATCCTAGAATCAAAGTTGCTGGATCAGAGGTCGTGAACATCTAAAAGCCTTTGGATACCTTTCAAAGCTGGCTTCCATCAAAGAGTGTGCTGTCAGAACTGCTTCTGAGAGCCTAATTCACAGAGCAGGGTAAACACACAAGAATCCATTACTAGTAGATGGTAATAGCTTGCCATTCTGTTCCAGCAAGGCCCCAAGATGTGAGACTTCAAGGCTGCAAAGTCTGATCTACAGGGTCAAAGAAGGCCAAAAGAGTAGAGCCTGGAGAGCCCCAAAGGGAGGGGCTGGTCAGCACAACAGCACCCTAATGCTTGGGGTTAAGGGGTCAGAGGTCAGAGAGATAAGAAACAGAGAGAAGAGAGATGTGGCCCAGGACCAACTGAAGAAGCCACCTCTTCTATGTGTCACACAGCAACGAGCTGTGAACCAGGCAAGCGTTCTTTGCAGTAAGCAGCCTCGGCCATCACAGTCTCTCCAAGCATGGCAGAAGCTGTAGAGGACCAAGTATGAGAGAGTCTTGTTTTGTTTTTAGATAATATATTTACTTTTTTTGGTGTATGTAAACGTTTTGCTTGCTCGTGTTTGCATGTACCATATGTGTGTCTGGGGCTCCTGGAAGTCCAAGGAGGGTGTTAGATCCCCTGATGCTTCAGTTATGCATGGCTGTGAGTCACCCACATTGTACTAGGAGCTTCACACAGGTCCTCTGCAAGAGCAACCAGTGCTTTGAACCACTGAGCCATCTCTCCAGCCCCAAAGGGTTTTTCTTCCCTGACTTAAAAAATAAAAATTACACAGATAACATAAAAGGACATAAAATCACCCATAATTTTTCCATCTTAACCAGTCACAGTTTTTATCTTTCATTAGGCTTTCCCGGTCAAGGTCTATAATTTTTATGTAACGGCAGCCGTAGGAGCTTATGCAGCCCGTACCCTGCCCCACCTCCTACTGTGGAGGTAGTTTTCCTGTGCTGCCATAGAGTTTTCAGAGAGAATATCACTCATAATGTTTTTCCTTGACAGAGGTAATAATTATTCATTAGGACAAATAAGAGCATCCAGATAAGCAAACAGAATCATAGCACACATATTAATTTGTAGCTTGTTTTCTCTCCCTATTTAACTGTGCCTGGTGAACATCCTGCCATGGTAAAATTTTCATTTCTACATTATTTATTGATGAGATTTATGGTGCCCGGGATTGCACCCAGAGCCTTGCGCATGCTAAGCACGTGCTCGGCCGCTGAGTTACATCCCCAGTCCTCTATGCGATTTGTAATAACCGCAGTGCCTTCTATTTAGAGGGAACCCCGTAGCTTTTTTTTTTTCCAGACTCTGTGATGATTGAACTTCATAAATGAAGAGACAGGGACCCAGAAAACAGAAGGAACTTCCAGCACATCACCTGCCAATGGATAGAAGATATAAGCCTTTTTGTTTCAGTTATCATGGTTTCCACTTTCGAATTTATTTTTATTTGTGTGTGTATGTTCATTACTTTTCTATTGCTCTGATAAAGCACCGTGGAAAAGTCCGCTTATAGAAGGAAAGGTTTATTTGGGCTTAAAGTGGCAGAGGGATAAAAGTCCATCATGGCAGGAAATGGTGACAGCAGATGGCAGATACTGAGGCCGGAAATGAGAGCTTACATTTCAGACTCCAAGCAGGAAACAGTGAGCAAGTGGAAATGTCATGGATCTCTGGAAAGCTCAGTCTCCCTGCAGTGACACACGTCCTCCGGCAAGGCCGTCCCCTCCTTAGTCCACCACCTAGGGACCGAGTGTCCAAATGCTTGAGATTGTGGGAGCCAACTCCTGCCCTGCGTGTGTGTGTGTGTGTGTGTAATAGGTAAGTGTGCACACCCAGGCCTAAGGAGGACATAGGTATCCTGTTCTGTCATTCTCAAACTTCTCAAACTTACTCCTTTGAGACAGGGTTTCTCTCTGAAGCTAGTGACTGTAGCTAATAAGGGCCTGTGTCCCCTTACCCTGGTTGTACTGGGGTTGTCAGCACCTGTGTGGCCACACCTGATTGGTTGGTTGGTATTTTACACGGGTGTAGGAAATTTGATGTCAGTTTTTCATGCTTGGGCAATAGCCTTCTTTACTGAGCCATGGCCCTAGTCTTGTGCTTTCTCCTAAATGAATTTTACTGTAGTAAAAATAAAGAAGTAAACATATGGGTGGGGCCTGAAAGATGGCTCAGGCGGCAAGAGTGGGTGGGCACTGTTTTTGCAGAGGACCTGAGCTGGGTTGCCAGCCCCCGGGTTAAGCAGCTTAGAGCTGCATGTCACTCCAGCCCTAGGGAGATCTGCTGCACTCGGTGTACACAGACATGCACACATACAGATAATTAAAAAATAGAGTTTTAAAGGGTAATGTAGAATCTACCCTCTCAAGAGAATTTGAAGTGCACAGTGCCGTATCACTGACTGTGGGCTCGGAGTGGGAAGCACCCTGCTGGAATGAACGTCAGACACCGCTCTCACTGAAGATCTGATTCCATGTTGTTCTCTGCTAAGTGCCCTTCTCGACAGCAGCTACCGTGAGTGGTTGCCAGGTAATCTGTGTAGCTGGTAGGACACAACTTACTTACTTTTCCCTGCTGTTGTTACCTAGGTTGTTTTCTGGTTTTCATTTCTATAAATAAGGCTTTTTTTGTACCTAATTTTTTTTCAGTGATTTGAATTGTGATTTAAAAGAAATAGGAACTTTAAGCCAGGCATGGTAGTTTGTTTTATCTGCAATCCTAGCACTCGAGAGGTGAAGGCTGGAGGATTTCAAGTTCAAGGCCAGCTGCCAATAACACAACAAGATCCTGTCATAAACCAATGGAATATAGGAACCTTCAGAGCGGAGAATTGCCTGAGTCCTTGCCTCGCTCTGCTCGCTTGTGGGAAACCCCGAGCTTAATCCCTGGCATTAAAACCAAAAACATCCCAGAAGCCATCCAGCTAAGAGGACGCGTTTATGGCTCTCACTCCCTCTTTCCAAGGTTCAAGTTAAATCTTCTGGGTATCTGGGATATACGTGGTCTGGGACACTCTGCTGTGACAGGAGAAGGTAGTGACAGAATGAAGTGGTCCCCATCTGACCGCGATAACACACATTTCTGTCCTCCAACCCCCCTGCCCTGGGACCCTAAGCCAACAATTATGCCCAGCTCCTGCACCTGGCAGGGGCCACGTAGTGTGGAGCTCGTGTGCCCAGAGATCATTTGTTTTCTTATTTCCTGTGCAAAGCTCAAGACCCTTTGAGGGACCATGTTGGAGACGATCAGAGCTACTGGAGACTTCCCAGGTCACTGGGGCACAGTGAGCACATTCCATGTATAACATGTCTGGGTGTCTGTCTGGGCAATGTCAGGCACTAAAGTAGGTCACATGAATCTGGGTGCCTCAGTGACCTTCCCCATAGACCGGGCCTGGTGTTCTGTTTATTCCTGAACTGCAATAGAAATGCACGAAATGATAATGAGTGAGTGGCAGCTATTACGGATCACTTAATGATCTAGGTGGCAGAACCTTCCAGATTTGTTTGCTCAATGCCTTCCTGTGGACTCCAGGCTGAGATTCCACTGAAGGGCTTCACACACACACACACACACACACATACACACATACACACACACACACACACACACACACACACACACACACACACACAGGCAGTGTCGTTACCACCTTCTGCAGCTGCAGAAACTGCTAGCCAGCCTGCAGAATGGTTTGTGGGCCAGCATGAGGGTCTTGACTGACACCCCTTTTCAATTCTCCTTGGTTTGTGCACAACCTCTGGCTAGGTTACTAAGTTAAGCATTCAATAGCAGAAGTATTGCAAAAGGTGATTTTAAAATAAACATTTAGTATGGACAAAAAGTGGCACCAATCACCCATTTGTCTAAATACCAATCTCATCAGGCCAGGCGACCAGGGTCTTCAGTACAGGCAAGGCCCATGACAGTTGACTGGGATTCCTTCTCAATTCCCCTTGCTCTGATGATGATGATATTGTTACTATTTATTAACAAACTTCAGCTGACCATATTTACAGGTCACAGAGAGATGCTATTGTTACCAGTGGTAGGAGTCTGGGCTGGCTGTTTCTTGGCCTCTTATTCAAGGAGTTCAAATAAAGGCTCACACACACTGCAAGAGTAGCCAGGCAACTTTACTCAAGCTAAATGATAGCACAGGTCAGAAAATAAACCTGTAGGGGTGCTGGCAGGCCCGAGAGAAGATATTTAAGAAGCACGTTATTGTTTGGGGCTTCCTGTTATGAGATCTGAGAAGAGAGTAGGACTTTGGCTGCTAAGGGGACTAGCCTGGGCGGCTCCGCTGTGATTAAGAGACTTGGATTATAGAAGCATTTGCTCACTGTGCCTGTCCCTTCCATCATGCTTCCTGTTTTAATCATACGCACACCCAGCTATTCATAGGCATGAGATGGTAAATAGGGGACTCACTCAGAGGACAGTTTGCCTGAGTGCACAAGAACCCCAAACCAGACTAGACCATTGGGACCATTGCTCATGGTTCCCTAATGTTGTTTGAATAGAAACAGGGCGTTATCAAAGGTTTGCTAAGGGGAATAACTTACTTTCATTATTTAAAGTAAGCATATGAACAGTCTGGTGCAGGTCGGGCTCCTGGATTGCCAACACAGTGCTGGCTTTGTCATTTGGAGCAGGGTATGTGCATAGTCCAAGTAAAGCGGAGTCCCAGGCAGCTGAACTATTGCCCACACCTGCCTGTCTCACTATGATTGTGCTTGCTTGCTTTTTTCAAGACAGGGTTTCTCTGTGTAGCACTGACTGTCCTGGAACTCGCTCTGTAGACCAGGCTGGCCTTAAACTCACAGAGATCCACCTGCCTCTGCCTCCCAAGTGCTGGGAGTAAAGGCGTGCATCACCACTGCCCAGTGGTGATGATTTTTTTTTAATACCATTACCAAATCAAGATATTAATCCACCTGTTATCTCCATTATTTGATGGGAACACTGGGGATTAACCCTCGCAGTGACACTGAGACACACAGTCCTCAGTTCTTAGCTGTATCTATCTTCCTATGGGGCAGCTCAAAAAAGAAAGAAAAAAAGATCAGACTTCTTTCTTTCCCATGAAGTTTTGTACCTTTTGAGTACCATCTCCTTGTTCCCCACTTCTATCCAGGTTGTTACAAGTGACAGAATTTCCTCCTTCATAAAGACTGAATGACATTCCATTGCACATATATGTCATGGTTTCCCCATCTATGGCTGGACACAGGTTGATTCACCAGCTCTGCCAGTGTGGCTAGACATGGCCACAGCGAACATGGCATGCAGACATGTCACACCAGCCTTCGTCTTAGTTTCAGTTAGGCTTCAGAAGTCAGCGACCAACGAGTCCACCTGCAACCCCGCACCCACCCCCACTGAGGTTCAGTCACCGTGAGTTGCTCCCCGCACCCCTGCCTTCCTCCGCTGGTCTAGGACATCTGAGCAACTTCTCTCACAAGCACCCTTGTCCATAGGTGTAGAATCTGAGGAGGCATAGCACATATCTCATCAGTTTATTCAAGACTCCCAGAATAGAGCTATTGGTGGCAATGCTGACCAGTTCAGTCTTTAACTTAGGGAGAGAAGAGTTATCTAAGAGGAGGCCGGTGAGATGGGATCCGTGGGGAAAGGTACCTGCTCTTGGCCTGATGGCTGGAGTTGGATCTCTAGGACCAGTGTGCTGAGGGGGAGACCTGACTCCTGAGAAGTTGCCTCTGTCCTCTACCCCTGCATATAACATGCCTGGGCTCAAACATAAACAAATTAGAAAGAGCAGAGCTAGGGTTTTGTTTAGAGATGGGCTGTGCAGCCAGAGCTGGGTTTATATTCTCTTGCCTCTTTAAGTACTAGGATTAAGGCATGTTCTACCAGGCTCAGCCTAAGCTGCATTAAACAAATATTGTGAAAGAATAAATTTTTGAATCATATGTAGCATTAAGCAAAGGAGAAGAACTGGGTGGTGGTGGTGCCACCTTTAATCTTAGCACTTGGGAGGCAGAGGCAGGTGGATCTCTCTGAGTTTGAGGTTAGCCTGGTCTACAGAGTGAGTTCCAGCACAGTCAGGGCTACACAGAGAAACCCTGTCTCAAAAACAACAACAAAAAGAAAAAAAAGGAAGAAAGAGAAAGAAAGAAAGGAAGGAAGGAAGGAAGGAAGGAAGGAAGGAAGGAAGGAAGGAAGAAAAAGAGAAGGGGCCAGGCAGTGGTAGCGCATGCCTTTAATCCCAGCACTCTGGGAGGAGGAGGCAGGCAGATCTCTGTGAGTTCCAGGCCAGCAGCCTGGTCTACAAGAGCTAGTTTTAGGACAGGCTCCAAAGCTACAGTGAAACCCTGTCTTGGAAAACCAAAATAAATAAATAAGTAAAATGAAAAGAAGAAAAAGAGGAGAAGGAGGAGAAGAAGAAATGCTTATGCGTGTACATGAAGCCGTCGTATAAAGGAGCAGGAGAAGAAATGCTTCTGTATGTACATGAAACTGTCGTAGAAAGGAACAGGCGCGGCTCTTCAGTTTGTACTCGCAGTCCTGTGCTGTCTGCAGTGGTCGTGAACCTGGCAGCCTGCCCTGCGCTTTCCAGGCAGACCTGTGCCTTTGCAAACACGTATGCTTCTGAACTGTTTCTCTGAAATGAACCGTGCTCCCACTCCAAGCCTCTTATGTCTTATTAGCATTCTTAGCATTTTCTGTTACAACCGACTCTACAATTGTTGAACTAGTAGTGCATTGCATATCCTAGTCAGTTTAATTGCAGACTTAAAAGCCTGGAGATGTTGACCAGATCCCCTAAAGCAAAGCAAGTGCTAATTTAGGGGCTGCCTCTGAGAACACAGGTGTTACCCGGGACTGTCTCCTGGGAAAGCAGGTGTGTTTTTACCTAAAAATGGAATTTCTGTTAAGTCAAAATTTTAAAATGCTAAGGTTGCCAAACAGCTTTTTAATCACAGTCGTACCAATTAATAACCCGCCAACGTAGGAGCGCTCCTGTTTCTCCGGGCTGTCAAAATCCCGAGTGTTGATAATTATCCTTCAACGTCCTCAGATGAGTTAGCAAGAAATTATATCTGGTTTTACTTTGCACTTCTTTAATAATGAGTTTCAACTTCTTTTCATTTATAATTAACTATTTAAATTCATTTTTCTGACTTTCATATCCTTTACATCTGTTTCTTTTGAATTATGTGTTTTGTTTTACTTTTGAGACAGGGTCTCATGTAGCCCAGGCTGTCCTCAAACTCTCTATGTAGCTGTGGGTGGTCTTGAACTCTGATTTTCCTGCCTCTGCCTCCCATCTTTTGTATTTTTGGTTCTTTCTCATTGACCATAAGCGATCTTTTTATATTTAAGAAATTAGTCTTGGACTGAGAGAAACAATTAATAAATGGGACCTCTTGAAATTGAGAAGCTTCTGTAAAGCAAAGGACACGGTCAATAAGACAAAATGGCAGCCTACAGAATGGGAAAAGATCTTCATCAATCCCACATCGGACAGAGAGCTGATCTCTAAAATATACAAAGAACTCAAGAAATTGGTCATCAAAAGAACAAATAATCCAATAAAAAAATGGGGTACAGACCTAAACAGAGAACTCTCAACAGAGGAATCTAAAATGACTGTAAGACACTTAAGGAAATGCTCAACATCCTTAGTCATCAGAGAAATGCAAATCAAAACAACTATGAGATTCCATCTTATACCTGTCAGAATGGCCAAGAGAAAAAACACTGATGACAACTTATGCTGGAGAGGATGTGGGGTAATGGGAACACTCCTCCATTGCTGGTGGGAATGCAAACTGATACAGCCCCTTTGGATATCAGTGTGGCGATTTCTCAGAAAATTAGGAAACAACCTACCTCAAGGCCCAGCAATACCACTTTTGGGTATATACGCAAAGGACATGTGCTCAACTATGTTCATAGCAACATTATTTGTCATAGCCAGAACCTGGAAACAACCTAAATGCCCCTTGACTGAAGACTGGATAAAGAAGATGTGGTACATTTACACAATGGAGTACTACACAGCAGAAAAAAATAATGACATCTTGAAATTTGCAGGTAAATGGATGGATCTAGAAAACATTATATTGAGTGAGGTAACCCAGACCCAGAAAGACAAATATCATATGTACTCACTCATAAGTGGCTTTTAGACATAAAGCCAAGACAAACCAGACTACAATCCGCAATCCCAGAGAACCTAGACACCAAGGACAATGAGAACTCTAAGAGAGACATGCAAGCATCTAATCTACCTGGGAAGTAGAAAGCGAGAAGATCTCCTGAGTAAATTGGGGAGCATGGGGACCATGGGATAGGGTAAAGGGGGAGGGGAGAGAAAAGGAGGGGAACAGAGAAAACAATAAAAACAATTAAAAAAAATTAGTCTTGGACTAAGAGCTGGCTCAGAGGCTAAGGGCAGGAATTGCTCCTGCAGGGGTCTCAGTTGGGTTCCCGTCCCTCACATCCAGCAGCTGCCTGTGACTCCAGGTCCAGGTTGGTGTTTGTTCCCCTACTCCCCCCCCCCGACTCCTCCCCACATAATTAGGAATACACCTTTAGAAAAGAAACTCTTTCCTTTGATCATTTGGCTAATATTTTCTTTTCACAGTGTGGCTTTGTATTTGACTTTGAGACATTTTTGTTTTATTAAAAATGTTGAGTCTTTCACGCAGTATCTTCTCTTCCCTCCTTTTTTCTTCTTCTTTCTTTACAACATTTGGTCTTTATGGCAAGATTGGAGAGAATGAAAAAAATGTGAAGGTTTTTTTTTTCCTTTATATTTTGTATTTCTTTTTCAATTATAAATTTGTGAGCCTCCTGGCAGTCTTTTAAGAAGCGAGCTCAGCTTTATTGATTTCTGCACAGTCTAGTCAGTTTTCCGACACTGACAACTGATTAGCCCTCCCTCAAGTGGGGTGTGAAGGTGCAGCTCACACTGTCTACTCCTGTCAACTCTCCGAGTGTCTTCTCTTCCTTCCTTCTTCCTTATTTTCTGGTGTGTGTGAATAAGTGAAGGAAAAATTTTATTTTTTTTTATTTTTGAATATATTTTTAAATTTATTCTTTGGAATTTTTATACGAGGATACAGTGTGTCTTAACCAAGTCTATCCCTAGCTCTCGCCTCCAACTTTTGCTAAGCCCCTCCCAGCACAGTTCAGGCATCTATTTTCGACCTGCCCATGTCTCCACCTTGGCTCATGCCAGAAATCCTGCTGTGTAAAGCCCATAGTCTCATAACGTCTTTAATATTTGACAAGTTTAATTCCTCATCTTAATTTTTTCCCCAAATTTCCTGATTTCTTCTCTCATATTTAACTCTTCCAGCCGAAGCTCCCCACTCTCAACATGGCTGCCACGTCCTTCCGGTGGTATTGGATTTGTTTCCGATCTCAAGAAGGATTTCTGTCTTTTCATTCCTGCGTCTTTCAAGAGTAAACTGTGTCTGCCCCATCAGGTCAGAGTAAACACAGGCTAGTTTACTATAAAGGACACCACCTAGCTGCATAGCTGCAGTGACGCCTGTGTATCCATCCGTACCTTGTGTGTGCATCTGTGACATACTGTGACCAGGACATTTAAATATTTTATTTTATTTTTTTTTGTTGAATAAAACCACACTGTGGTGTGTCCCAAAAGAAATAAAAAGGTTCTTCTGTCTGTAAAGAACAAATATTCATTTCTTTCCTGTTTCCAGATTTTACTTCTCATTGTTCTTAGATGAAATGCTGGGCTGCAGGCCAGACAGGGTTGTGATGTGCCAGTCCATGGTGCTCCTGGGGGATAGGTCTAGCAGCTATAGAAGAACGCCACAGGCCAGGCGGCATAGAAACAACAGGAATTCACTTCCCAGTGTTTTGAAGGCAGGGGTAAAGATCAAGGCTTAGTCTCACCAGTGCTACCCTCGCTTGCTCCCACGAAGGCACATTGTAGCCACATGCTTCCCACGGGTGGCGCTCTGTCCTCACATGGTGGAGGTGGAAGCGCAAAAGGAGGTGAATTCCCTCTGAAGTCTCTATTACCAGAGCCTCAGTCCGCTCCTGAGGGCTTAACCTCCTCCTTGTTGGCTGCACTTCTTAACCCCAGCTCAGTGGTGATGCAGGTTCAACATTCAAACCATGGCAGACCCACACGAGGCAGACTAAGTCCCAAGTTCTCCTTCTCTTCTCCCTTCCCTTCCCTTCCCTTCCCTTCCCTTCCCTTCCCTTCCCTTCCCTTCCCTTCCCTTCCCTTCCCTTCCCTTCCCTTCCCTTCCCTTCCCTTCCCTTCCCTTCCCTTCCCTTCCCTTCTCCTTCCCTTCCCTTCTCCTTCCCTTCCCTTCTCCTTCCTTCCTTCCTTCCTTCCTTCCTTCCTTCCTTCCTTCCTTCCTTCCTTCCTTTCTTTCTTTTTTTTCCAGACAGGATTTCTTTCTATAACCCTGGCTGACCTGGAGCTCAGAGAGCCACCTGCCTCTGTCTCCCAAGCACTAGGATTAAAGGCATGTGCCACCGCTGCCCAGCTCTCTCTCTCTCTCTTTTTTTTTTTCAAGACAAGTTTTTTTCGCTGAAACTTTGGAGCCTGTCCTGGAACTAGCTTTTGTAGACCAGACTGGCCTCAAACTCACAGAGACCTATCTGCCTCTGCTTCCCAAGTGCTGGGATTAAAGGTGTGCACCACTCCCGCCCACCTTCTTCTCCTTTTCTTAATGATACATCTGATTCAAAAAGTCTGTCTTTATGTTCCATCATATGTGTATGTGTGTGTGTGTTTTGTGTGTCTGTACACACACACACACACACACACACACACACACACATATATATATATCCTAATATCTCAATAGTCACGGACTACATAAGTTTATATCTTGACTCACAATACCAGTAAGGCACCAATCAATCACTAGTCTGATGTCTCTGTCTTTGTTTTATCTTGTCTCCTTTCTTTCTCATTGCATGTGTATGCACATGTGCTGTGAGTTCATATGTGTATGTGTGTCCTCCTGTGTGTAGGCACATGTATGTGTCCATAGAGACCTGAACTTGATGCTTGATGTCTCCCTTGATCACTTTCCTTTTTATTTAATGAGGTGAGGTCTCTTGCTGAACCTGAGCTTATGGATTCTGGCTAGTCTAACTAATCAGTCTGCCCTGGGGTCCCCTGTCTCTGACTCCAAGTGCTTGGATTACAGGTAGCACTGGTTCTGGAGATCCGGACTCGAGTCCTCATGCTTTCATGGCAAGTACTTTATCCACTGAGCCATCTCCCCAGCCCTGAGCTGTCTTTGTTCTGAAGAATGTTATAAACTGAGACAATTGGCTGCTGATTGGGACTATTGCTAAGTTCTAGTTGGTTGAATTTGATCCTGTCTCAGCTAAGATTGATCTTCAATGGAACAGGAGATTGCCACAACTATTTCAAGGCTAACACTGTCATGTGTTCTGTGATCCATTATAGCTTTTCTTTTTTTTTTAAATTAATATCTGACTGGCCCAAGTTCAATGGCTTCAGACTGAGAAGTATCTAGAGAGCAAGGACACTGTATAGACCTTGACACTTTGCTCTTGTGACTAAAACTTATAAATGGATGTTTCTCTGTCCTGCCCCATCCTGTAGCTGCTTCCAAATAATTATTAATGCTCAACCAATAGCTCAGGCTTATTACTAGCTAATTCTTACATTTAAATTAACCCATATTTCTATCTGTGTATTGCCATATAGCTCAAGGGTTGTTATCTCATTTTCTGCACATCTGACTTATTCAGTGGCTAGCAAGCATCTCTCTTGACTCTGCCCCTCCTCATCTGAGTTTTGAGTTTGATTGTTTTGCCTAGTCTTATCCTGCCTGACTTGGTCAAACAGCTTTTATTATTAGCCAATGAGAAGGATACATATTCACAGTGTACAGAAAGATCATTCCACAGCAAAAACTGAAGAGAGACTGGATCATTTCTTAAGTTAGCCTGCAGCCAAGGATTATCAGAATTCTGAGGGTGTCCCTGGCTGGAAAGAGTCGGGAGGGCCCAAAATGGTCCAGAAAATTCCAGCTATGTGCTATTTTGGTTTAAATAACACAGACTCTTGCATTTTTCCTTATGTTTCTTTTTTTTTCTCATGTTCTTTTGAACCATAAGCAAAGAAGTGCTTCCAAGCCCATGTGCAGGCCAAGAGTGACAGCACTGGCATGCCCCTATGTGAGCCCCGGTCTGAAGCCCTGATCATAAGCCAAGGAGGAAGGCAGCCAGGAGCCTGCCTCAGAGCTGAGAGCCCCAACATTGGAAGGGGGTTCCCAGGCTCATCTGGGTTCAGGAATAGCCCAGAGGCACAGTGAAGCTTCATGCTGGGCTCTGAGGATGGATGGTCATCTCTCCAGCCCCATTCCTGTCATTGGATGGGTGTGTTGTGACCTGGCCATGCATCTGTACCTCTGTGGGCCTTGCTTTCCTCTTCTGTAAAGTATGGATGAGAAGAGAACATATCTTACAGATGCATTTGGAAATGGAAATAAACACCTAACAGAGCTTCAGGTTCTATTAGGTGTATCTCCCTCGCTGTCAAAGAGGTCCTATAGCCCTCATCCCTTGGGCTGCAGTGCTGTTGGCTAAGAGGATAAGGCAGGGTTTTGGTACTCTTAGTAGATGCAGGAATGCTTTAACCAAACTGAACAAAATGACCAAGAGGTCATACCACAAACTAAACTGTCACACCACGAATCTCAGCCGGAACCACCCTTAGAATCTCACTATTCCCAGGTAGCTTTAGAGCTGCCCATAGGGTGGAACGTGAAGACCTGGGGAGCCTGTTGGATCTGATCAGGAACTGTCTAGTGTCATGGCCTGACGCCATGTTCCAGCTTTGTGCAGAGAACCCCATTTGACTTAGGTGACTGAAGGAATGTATAGTGGGTCCCCCCCCCTTGACTTTCTCAGTGAAATCACCAGATCCTTTGGAATGCAGTAAGCAATAGCACAGATACCATAAAGCTACAAAGCCGGCAGCACCCTGGAAGAGCAATAGGAAATGCAGGCTAAGAAATGTCATCAGAGGACACTTGGTAGATAAGTGATCTTGAATCTCCTCTCTGCAGGGAGGTGGAAGTGTCTTAAAGTGGTAAGTCTCCATAGTAACTAGACTCAAGCTTAGTTGCCTGTTGACTCTGCAGGTGGTGAAGTTCTAGAACAATCCAAATGGAGGCCAAGAACTAGAAACTCAAAGTGAGGCTTTGCTGAGAAGTGGTGAGGGTGGCTGTAAGGAGATAGCCCCTACGGCCTTCACAGAGATACAATCCCGGGATTCCATTAGCTTATGGCAGTCCCTCATCCTTAGCTATCCATGGAAAGCCACAGATAAGGCTTTGCGGAGCACACAAGAACAATATGGATGGCTCCAGAGTCCTACGCTTGTGTCCCAGTGGTCTTCACTACAGCCTTGGCATCAGGCTTTTTAAATCTTCCTAGATGCTTCTTGGGTGAAGCTGAGGTTCAGAACCACTGGTAAAAATAGCAGGTGAGGTAGTTAATTACAGCAGTAATGATTATTGCAATGTACCTGCCAGGTCCTGTGCTAAATACATTATGTATTCATTTCTTTTAATCCCCAGAATTCCCATTTTCCAGATGAAGCGCCCTCCGATGAGGCGCGTTAATCTCCAAGATCAGGCAGCAGCAGGAGCTGGCGTGCCATGCCAGGGTCATCGGGTCCTAGGAGGCCAGGTTGGCCGCCAGTGTATTCATAGCTTCCAAGGCAAAGCAGGATAGAAGACGGGACCAATCTGGGCCAGGCCGCCTGTACCCAGCTCCTGGTCTTGTGCCACCACAGCATGCCATCTGATTGGATGGGAGTGGTGGCAGCTGTCAGGGAAACCCGGGGGAGCCCGTCCCAGGCCTTGAGCAACGGAGTTGTTGAATGATATGCTTAGCAGTTCTGGTAATGAATGGCAGTCTTTCTTCTTGGGTCAGCGCTTCAGATGGGATTTGCCTCTCGGGGTCACAGAGAGAGAGCAGGACTCGCATTTTGTTCGCCAGGTGTTTTTCGTTTAGAGCAGACTCAGGAGGAAAAAGAACGAAGTCGGGAGTCATCGTTGAAACAGGGCCACAGCCTTTTAATATGTAGTTTCATTGAAATTTACTGAAAGGGAAACCCAGCAGGTGCCTGTTTCACTGGTAGTAAAAGGAAATTGGACAGCAATTGTTTAAAGGGGGTTGAGGTTGTTTACATTTAAGATGTAGAGGTCTGTGTATGTTTGACGGGAAAGTTTACCCGGCTCTGGTTGAGAGCTGAACTGTTCTTGATGAAAATGACATGGAAAATGGTTCCTTCTTGTTTTAAGCCTCCCCTTTGCTGTTGCTTTCCTAATTTTAGCAGCAGGAAGCAATAAGCAAATCTTGATGGAAAAATATTGAAGCAAGTGAAGTAAGCTTAATCAAAGTGATGGACAGAGGGGAAAGCTCTCCAAAATGAGGAACCCCCCCCCCCCCCCGCCTTTTGCTCTCCAGCACAGCTACTAACTTAAGCAGTTTCATGCGATTGACCTTATTGAGTGAGAAAGTGCTGGGTTTGGCATTCCATAAAAGGACAAAGAAAGGGGTGGTTGCTTACACTTTGGCCAAGAACCCTCTGCCAGGGGCTGGAGGGCAATGAGAAACTCATCAGCCCATCACTCAGCCTCCATTCCTCACCATGGCAACACAAAAGGGCTTCTAGTGTGGTCCATATGGAAGCTTCATCTTGAAAGCCGAACACTGTCTTGCCTGCTAGGGAATGCTGGGATTGCTGCCTAGCCTTGCCTGTAGTCACTGGCCCAGATACTGAGACCAGCCTGGTATCTCGGGATGGACAGCTGTACACTGTCATCCATAGCAGTGGCTCATTTGCTGGGTTTTGGATTTTACGTTATTTTTTTTTTTCCTTTTAGAGGTGGTTTTTCTGTTCATCGATGGGACTGAAGGGCTGCTATCAATGAACTTGGTTACTAGACCAGGACAGCCAATTCAGAGTAACTAGAGGGAGGGCTGGAAGGGAGAAAAAATGAATATGCTAGAGAGCTCGTCGTGTAGATCTCAAGGAAGGCTCTGTTTGGTCTAGATGGAATCAAACGACCAGTCTTGAACCAATTAATATATTCATGTACCTAGGAGTGAAGTCATAGATGGCCTAACCCAAAGGTCTGTGCTTATTCCTGTGTGAACACTGGGGTGTTGGGACAGGGGCAGTGAGTCACAGCCTGGCCAAGAAAATGGGGAAGAAAACCATAAAGTCGTCAGAGCTACTCTGTTACCTGCTTGCCCAAAGAGTAATATTTGTCCAAATGTGGGGTGAAGTGCCAGAGAGATGGGTTCAATATCACTTCTCATTCGTTTGTTCTTTAGCCATTGTCTTAAAGTGCCGATCACTCAGGCACCACTGTGGACTTTAGGTTCCAGCATTAAACAATGGGGGCAATCCCTGTTTGAACGAAGCTTGTACTCTCATAGCAGGAAGTGGTGAAGAAGATTGAAATATAAAATACATACAGAATTCCAGGTGATGATGGGCAAAAGGTGGGGGGGGCTTGCGGTTTTTTATAGGGTGGATGGAGGCTGCTCACGGAGGGAGGTGGGGCAGTCCCGCAGGAGGCCAAGGAGCAGGACTTGCAGACTGGGAGAAGAGCCTTCCGGGGAGAAAAGAGGGGAGCCTGTGCTGCTGACACAGCCTGCAGGAGCAAGGGGAGAGGCTGAGTGTATCGAGGGGTCCCAGTTATTTGCCATTGTTTCTTTCCTGGTTGATTACACTAATTGAAAGGAAATTTTTATTTTATGTGTATGAATGTTTTGCCTGCATGTATACCACAGGCGTCTGGTGTCCATGGAGGCTGGGAGAGGGCATCATATCCCCCAGAACTGAAGTTATAGTCATGAGGTAGTATGTAGATGCTGGGAAGATTACTAATTTGATGGCAGGGACAATATTTAAATATATATTTTTAATTCAGTTTTTCCTTCATTCCTCTATTCAGTGAGCACCTGTTGAGTACCTACTGTGTGCCAGATGTAAGAGAACTCATAGTACTCCCCACCCCCCAAGACAGGGTTTCTCTGTGTAGCCCTGGCTGTCCTTGAACTTGCTCTGTAGACCAGGCTTGTACCTAACTCAGAGATTGGCCTGTCTCTGTCTCCTGAGTGCTGGAACTAAAGGCATGTGCCACCACCACCTGGCAATGAGCAGCACTTAAAAAATAGTATTATTTTTAAAATTTATTGAAATAGTATTATTTGTTTATTTTTTGAGGATTTCATACATGTATTCAATGTATTTTGATCTCACCCCCTATTTACCTCTGCTGACTCTCCAAAAATCCCCTCCCAACTTAACACCCTCTTTAAACAAATAATTTACTGAGTCCAGTTAGTGCTGCACATGTATGGGGGGGCCGTCCACCAGAACATGGGTAGCCTATGACCGCACTCTCAGAGAACAGCTGTCCCCCCTCAGGGGCCATCCACAGGAACATGGGTAACCTATGGCTGCCTCCTCTGAGAAGAACAACCATCCCTCCCTCAGTGGCCGTCTACAAGAACATGGGTAGCCATGGCAGCACCCTCAGAGAAGAACAACCGTCCCCCCCCCACAGTGGCTGTCATCTGCTCATAGCTCCAGAGCCCCACCCCATCCATCAGTACCTCACCTCAGTTGAAGAACACAAATGTCAGTGTCACACGACAGGTGCCCAGCCCGCCTTAAGAATTCCACACAGGGCACAGTCTCCTCACCGGCCCTAGAAACAGCTCCATGTCCAGGACCTGCAGTTTCAGGCTTGTTTGGTGATCACTCCCAATGGCCCTGCAGCCAAGGACCAAAAGATGTGTTTTCCCCTCACCCCGGCTGCACTTAAGAAGCCAGGTGGGTAGAATCCTGGACTGTGTTCCCCTGCAGGAAGGAGACGGGAAGCAGCATCTGTGGTCACTGCCCAGTTGGCTTGCGATGGGGTGAGGTTCTGGGACCATGTCACCAGTTGCTCTGCTGTAAATCCTTGCCTTAAAGTGGGAGTTTCTTCTTCATGATCTTCCTTAGCTGTTCCTATCATGATGTGAACAAGAAAAGGTCCAGATGGCTATCAGGTGCCTCTTCTGGGTCTACCCTGCTCTGCGTTTCTTTCCGTCTCTTCATTTTTTTCCTGAATTACTATGGGGTGTGTGCGTGCCACACTGTCAGAGGACAGTTTGGTGGAGTTTGCCCCCTACATTCCCCCCTTTACCTTTTCCAGGGATCGAACTCAGATTGTCAGTTTTGGTAACAAGTACCTTAACTCTCTCAGCTATCTTGCTGGCCAAAGCTTTTTAAAATTATTGTTATTATTCATGTGTATTTGGGTACTCATGGGCAAGGTGCATGTGCAAATGTGTGTGTGTGTGTGTAAATGTGTGTGTGTGTGTGTGTGTGTGTGTGTGTGTGTGTGCAGGAAGACAATTCCTTTTGAGACAGGGTCTCTCCTTGGTCTTTAACTAGGCTAGTCTGTCTGTCCAGTGAGCTCTAGGGATCCTCCTGTCTCCACTTCCTTAGCACTAGGATCACAAGGGCACACAGCCACGCCCAGCTTTTTACACAGGTGCTGTGGATTGAACTCAGATCCTTGTGCTCGCAAAGCAAGTCCCTTCTCAATTGGGCCGTTCTCACAGCTCCTATTTCTGTGTTCCCGGCCTCTCACCATACTTGCTGTATTAGAGCTGGTGGTCCAGTCGTCGGGCGCCAGCTGAGACATCCAAGACAGAGGTCTAAATCAGACTACAGAGCAGGTGGTGGCACCAGGATGACCCTGAATGTGTAGCTTGGCAGACAGAGATGGGAGTGCCTGTCTCTGCTACAGGGAACACAGGGAAGTGTGCAGAGAATGAAGAAAGCAGGGACTGACGAAGACACGATTTTAGAGGATTTTAGAGGCGTGGAACATGACAGGGCTCGAATGTCTCAAGATCAAAGGTCAAAGCAGGAGTCGGAGAGTCCCAAGGAAATGAGTTCCGGCCTGAGCTGCTGAACAGGAGTTAGACAGCAGAGGTTGCAGGGCTGGGGTGCTATCTACATGGCAGCTGGGGTGGTCTTAGGGGAGGAAAGTGAAGCTGTATGGAGATCATGATGCTGCTGTGAGCCACATCCTGCCGTCCTCAGTCTCCCTTTATTTAGTTGGTTCAGGGACTGCTGGGGCATCAGAGACCCCTGAGAAGGAGCGGGTCTGTGTTCTGTGGCTTCCTTCTTTGCAAACTGTCTCTTGGGACGCGGGTCTTGTCCTAAACCCATAGGAAGTTGAGTGAGGCTGTACAGTAGCTCTGGGTTGTGTGAGAAGACTTCTCTTGCTCGGCGGTGGTGGCGCACGCCTTTAATCCCAGCACTCGGGAGGCAGAGGTGGAGCTCTGTGAGTTCGAGGCCAACCTGGTCTACAGAGCTAGTTCCAGGACAGGCTTTAAAACTGTAGAGGAACCCTCTCTTGAACACCCCCTTCTCCACCCCACCCCCCCTCCAAAAAAAAAAGAAAAAGAAAAGAAGGCTTTTCTGAGGAACATACTGAGACTGACTTGGTTTTGATGGCCTGGGAGAGTTCTCTCTAGAGGGCTTTAACCTCAGTAGACATTCTTCCAGAACATTCTGTGAGGCCTGAAGGAGGCCTTGGGTGCGCCGTGGGAAGGCAGCTGACAAGGAGCAATCTCAGAAGTGTCCTTCCCACTTCCGGGCACATGGCATTTCTCTGAGTACCGAGTGAGTGAGTGTGTAGGTTTGAACATTCGTAAGCTCAAGCCCAGGGTCCCGAGGCCTTGCACCCTTAGGAGGGTGCAGGTAGGCACTTGGCTCCCAGTCAGTGTTGAATGAGCAGTGGGCAAGCCCAGGGTCAGGCTCAGAGGTTTCCTAAGCCCACAGTGGCCAAAAGTCCTCAATAAATAAGCAGGGTTATTTCCCCCAGCCAACCTTCAGGATAATGAGGTGATATACACTCCCTCTGGGAGTTTGCAAAACTCTTCCCTCTGCGGTTTTTCTTTAATTTTAGCTCCTCAGCCATGAGCTAGCGGCCTCTTTCCATTCCCCTGATGCAGAGCTGGGGGGAAGGGAGGGGCGGGCATTAGCACCATCATTGTCCCAGGTGGGAAGGACACAATGCTGCTGCCTTCCCGTTCTCACTCTTAGAGCTGGGGGTGGATGGGTTGGATGTTTCTAGAAACTCAGGGCTCAAGCTGGAGCACTCCTTTCCCTCCCTCGCCCTCCCTCCTCTTTACTTCCTTTCTTCACTGAAATGGATTTTGAGCCCACAGGGGCACTGCCACTTCTGTTCATTTCCTGGCACGGCACTGACTCAGAATATTAGAATGTCACGGCCACAGCTGTGTCACCTCTGAGCATGCACCCTAAGCAGCTGAACCCAGCTTGGGACAAGGCCTGGAGGAAACCAGATTACCCCTTGGGCCCCTAGGCTCCCCAGCAGGCCCCTAGGATAAGAGGCCACTGGGGAACATGGTAGTACCAGGGGTGGCAGCACTTAGGAATTAGGGGCTTCCAGATCTTTACAATTTCTTCAAGGGAGGCTGAGGGCAGGCTGTCAAGGAGTGACATAGATACCTTGATGAAAGACCTCAGCGACACTCTGCAGAATAGTCCCCCATGCTACAGGTTCCACTGCTATATTGGGACCACCCTTTTAGAGTAAGATGGCCCCACCCCTCACCATGGGCACATTAGAGCTGGCCCCCCTGGCACAGGCCTAGAGGAGCTGGCTCTGCCCCTCAAGGGCCTGAGTGTGCTGCGGTCCTAGAGGCCCAGACCAACCGGCTCAGCTACCACTTAGACCCACATCCTGGGTCTTGGGTTGGCCCACCCTAGCATCTACCCCATCTGTGACCCTGTTGGAGCGCGGGAAGGGACTGGTCCTGTGGAATGATAACCTCAGGATCTCCATGACTTGGGGCAACAGCAGGATGTCCAGGAGGATTTTCAGTGAGGGTCCAGGGATGATGGTGTGCCAGAGACCAGAAGCCTTGAATCAGACCAATGACTCATTGCAATGAATATTTTGTGGGTGGGGCTGATTGGACAAAAGGCCATACAGCATGACACACCTCACTCCTGATGCCACGAGGATGAATGAAGAGGTGTTAGAAAGACAGAGGGGTGAGGTGGGTTTTCTTGCTGTTGTTTGCTTGTTTGTTTGTATTTTAATTAATTTGAGGGGTATGCTGCAGGGGTGAGGGTTGGGTATGGAGGGACTGTAAGGTGAGTGGGATTGTAATACATGTTGTAAAATTCCCAAAGAATCAATAAAGAATTGTATTAAAAAATAATAAAATGAGGCATGCGTTCGTGTCTTCTTTGGATCTGTGAGTGGACAATTCTTCCTCTCCTTTCTGCTCCCTCCATCAGCCCAGGGCCGTTGGTTGGGCAGAAGATTTAGAGCTGGGATGTAGTCACAGTTGGTAGTGTCTTAGCTCTGCAGTTTGACTCAAATAATGAGATGTCAGAATGCATGTATCCATCCATTCATCTCTGATGTGTCTTCCCGTGTCCAGGGACTTTGGTACCCAGGATAGGGTGTGTTGAAGGAGTATGAAGCTGGTTTATATGTTATCCCTCTCTGCTTAGCAGTCAGAACCTGTGGGCCCAGTGCATCAGACACGGAGCCACTGAAGCAGCAAACAGAAGTCCCAGAGACGCTCCAGCACTGTGTTAATACATTTGGTCCTGCTGGCTTGGGGCATTAGCATGTTGATGGCTTGCTCCATGTGAATGGGAACACTGTGTAGCAGCTTGTCCAAGCTCTGGCTCTTCTCCATGGGCAGCCTGTATATGCCTAACCCAGAGCCAGGCTCAAGTGCTTTCTCAAGAGACAGTCCATCAGCAAAGTACCCTCTCCAGTCTCCTTAGGAGACCTCACCCCAGGCAGCTGATTCACTCTGGGAAATACCCTCTCCATATCCAGCCGAGAGTGTTGGCTTCAGAACTAGGGCCAGTGTGCGTTGCTAAGGAGATAGTTCAGCTCTTAGCATGCCCGCTGCACGAAGCTTGAAGACCTTAAATCAGATGCCCAGAACCTTAGAAGAAGCAGCAGCTGGGTGTAGTGGTATGTGCTTGTAACCCCAGTGCAGGAGGCGGAGACAAGCTGAAGCTCACTGACCAACCAGTATAGCTAAATCGGTGAGTTTCAGAGCAGCAGCATCTTGTGGCCTCTGCACATGTGTGCACATGCACAACGGCCAGTGCTCATACCCCTTCCAACACCAAGAATGGCTATTTTGAATCCAGATTTATAATTTACTAATTCTCTAAGTGGGGGGGGGAGTAAGAGACAAGAGGGCCCAGCTGGCACACTCCTGGCATGTCCTGACTGTATCTTCCCCCATTTACTACCGGTGGAACCCTCCTGCCTGGGTCCTCTCTGATGCTGACCTTTGTCGCAGGTGACAGGAACACCCTCCAAAGGTTTTGATGAGAAGGCATACCTGTCAGCCAAGCAGCTGAAGCCGGGAGAGGACCCATACAGACAACATGCCTTCAACCAGCTGGAGAGTGACAAGCTGAGCCCAGACCGGCCCATCCGGGACACTCGCCATTACAGGTATAGCCTCCATTGTGTGGACAGGAAGGGAGAACTGAGAAAAGACCAGTATTGTTTGGCTCGGTTTTTATTTTATTTGTGTGTGTTTCTTATTGTTTTTCTTCTTACATTTATTTATTTTATTCATGTGTCTCTCTGCGTGTGAACATGCACACATGCAAATCACATGTATTTTGCAAATATGGAAGACATCCTCATTCTCCACCTAGTGGCTTAGACATTCAATAGACCTCACCCTCAGCATGCTCCTGCCCCCTGGGTTTCAATGGGAAGGTCAAGGGAACCCCCAACTGAAGCCAGAAGGGCCCCTCGGTCCCTCAGTCAGGCACCCCAGCAAGGACAGCCTGCCAGGGAACTTCAAGGAAAGTCCAAGGAGGTGAGCTACATAGCTGAAGCGGGGTCTCCAGCCCTGCCCCCCTTAATGGTGAGAGCCTGTAGCTGCCCCATCTCTTTCTTGCCTTCCCCCACTGTTGGGAGCAGTGAACCCCCAGATCCTGAATTTCTTATAAACAACTTGTTTTCCTCTGCTCTGAGAAAGCCTGCAGCTGCTCTGAGCCCGAGACCCTCAGAAGTTCCTGATGGCAGGGGAGTGGTTTCTGGTGTGTTTGGCTGGGGCGTGGCTATCAGTTAAGGATCCCTATATAAGCTGCCCCTGGACACAATAAAGGGGGCATTCTTGGGGCATTCCTGTTTCAAGGATGACCCGTGTCTCTGTCTCTGAGTCTTGCGTGTTTCAATCTCCAGCCCCTTGCCTGATTCACAAACTGTATGGTGGCGCATAGAGCACAGACGGGCGTGGTGCTCTACACCCCACCCCAGCAGCCCCTGAAAATATAGTCTGGTCTTGTGCCTTAGTCTTCTGTGGGAGGTGGGCAAGGTTCTAGACCAGGGTCCATGAGGTTTCTCCCAGTCCCCTGCTCAGTGTGACTGGACCCCGGCTAGGCAGCAGCCCTCTTGCTGGGTTTAGTCCCATATATCCCATCCAGACTGTGTGTTGCAGCCACTTCTCCACTTCCTGCCTTCGCCTTCAGAAACATTCTGTTCCTTCCTCAGAAGCCCTGTCCCTCGTGCCTGGCCTCATTTACCCTCCAGTTAGTATGGAATGTTCCTGTGTCTTCCTTTCTTCTTTTCCTTTTCTTTGTGTGAATGGGGAGCAGGGGTGGTGGAGCAAGACAAGGTTTTACACTGTAGCACAGGCTGGCCTGGGAATCACTGTATGTACTCCAGGCTAGCCCTGAAACTCGCAACTCTCTCCCTGCCTCAGCTCTCAACTGCTGAGCAAACATTGGCAGCTCCTCCCCTGAACGTCAATCCTTTGTCAGTGAGCCTGGGGGCAACTTCCTCTCTCTCCACTGCAGGCAACCATAGGCTCATGTGCTACTCTTTAAGGCCTTTGGTGGACAGCCCTACTCATGGCTAACCTAGTCCTCAACTCTTTTGGGAATCTATGTCTTGACTGCCATCTCCGTCCACCTTCCCCACTTCACCCCACCTTGACCTTCTTAGTCACGGTTCACTGAGAAGCTGAGTCTCCGGAATGGCGCCAGAGCTATTCACATCAGGGCAGTGGTGGGTTGCTCAGGTACCTTGTGCTGCTGCTGGGCCCTCTCAGAGGGATGAGGTGGTTCAGGGTGTGTGTATGCACATGTATACTTGTGCAGAGGGAGCGGAGGAGGAGCTAGCCTGGTTGATCGGTGTGCTCTTGCACACCCTGCCTTCCCAGGCTCCAGCTTCTGCTGGACTCCATGCTGCAGGCTAGATCCTGGTCCTGGCCTCTGTCTAGGACGCTGTTGTCAAGGGAAACAAAGAGTGGGAAACTGCACAAGACTGACTTGTTAGGACCATGAGAAAACCTCCACAAACGTAGACATGGACAGCCTCTTGAACAACTCCTGGCTCCTGGGAATTGGGCAGCCCTACCCACCATCTAAATCCCAGGAGAATGTGAGTGTGTGGGAGGTTCGTGTCTGCCCTCCAGACAAGTGTAGGAGGTTTGCCTCCTGCAAGGAGAGAAAGATGCTGTTATCCAGTTTCTCTGCTTAGACATGTGATGGCTGGGGACCAGGACCGAGAACTGGAGCCCAGGTCTGTGTTCCAAGGCACCGAGAGGAGGCTGTCCAGTTAATCAAGCTTGCGCCAGTTTCCAGATCCTCACCCCTTCGGGAGCAGCCTGGCTTCTGGGGGGGGGGGCAGAGAACGCCCCTCCCCCACAACCCTTTCAAAGAGAGATATTTTAAAGCTCTTTAGGATTGTTCCCGGAGGTCTCACTCCAGTGAGACTCCCTGCCTGTCTGACCCGGCCTCTCTGCAGGGCAGGATCTGGGCCTGGGAATTCAGGCTGTGAGCAACTGTCAGTGGAGTGAGCGCTGTAATGAAAAAATAGTCATTGCTGGGGCTGTCTGCAGCGATTGTAATAAAGAACATCGCTTAGGAAAACCAGTGGAGGCGGCTGCCTTCCAGCGGTTTGGAGCTCGGAATGAATACATTTACAGACACGATAGGGAGGAAGGGCGACAGGAATGGAGATTTTTAATTCTCCTTCCTGAGGAACCGGAGTCAGGGGTCCAAAGATAGGGTACTGTAGGTGGGGGAGCCCAGGGCTGCTGAGGAGGGAGCAGAGTAGCAAGAACTGCCCTTAGTGTCTTCTGGGAAGCCGCTTATCCTGCAGGTTTGCCCCTGCCTGATGGCTCTCGCAGGGGCTGTTGGTGCTACAGAGATCCAGAGAGTGGAGAGCGCGAGGGAAGTTCCCTCTACTCCCACCCTGCAGGCAGAGTGGGAAGAATTCCTGGCCATGTACCAGAGCTGGGAGACAGGAAGGAGAAAAACATCAGGGTGTGAGAAAGCAAAAGAAGGATGGTTTTCTCTCCCTCCATCACCTTGTCCTCCTACCCTATCCCATAAGTGGCATTGCTATTTGGCTCCTGTATCCTGGGACCTACACCTAAACCTGATCCTAACCCAAAAGGCTTTAGATCTTTGGTGAAGACCCCCCCGCCGCCGAGTTGGGATGCTCCCTCAATCTGCTGCTTCCTTCCTGGACCCCCAGACCAGGCAGCATGTAGGTGCTAGGTCCACGTGGGATAGAGCATCATGTCGTGGGAGGCAGGCTGTCTCCTTCTCCACCTTATAGAGTTGTCCCAGGGCACAGCCAAGTGGATACAGAAAAGCCCTGAGCTGCCTAAGCGTGCCCTGCCCACCCCTCCTTGCCTCTGACTCCCTGCCCTCTTCCCAGTTGCCCATCCTTGTCCTATTCCTCGGATCTGCCAGCCACCAGCGTCATCATCACCTTCCACAATGAGGCTCGCTCCACACTCCTGCGCACAGTGAAGAGGTAAGACCCTCCGTGGCTCTGCCCCGTGAGGTCTCAGGTGGCTCGTGAAATTTCTGACTAGACAGGACCTTGTTGCTAGGGATGGTGTGCAGACAGCGGGGAAACCAGTGAGCATTGGGAGGGTAGGTCTTTTCCTTCTGAGGAGCTGGGCCTGGTGAATGTTCTGGGAGACCCCAGAAGTCAACAACAGGCAAACCCAAGGTCAAACAAGGGTAGACATTTCAGCAGTCTCTTGGGAGACAGCGATGGCCATGAGGCCTTAGAAAGGTGAGTATCAGCACAGCAGGTACCTGCTACAGACTCAGAGAGACATGCCCCTTCTGCCCTCAGTCTAAGCTTGAGTTTGTAGACAAGTTTAACCTGCCCCAATCCCACTTCCCCAATACACTTAGATGAAAATGGGACTCAGAAAGGAGCGTTCAGTGGCATTTCTTGGAGAAATGAGGCTTGGGCATCCTTTCCCAGAGAAAGACAGACATCTCTCCCAACTGTGGGGAGTTGGGGGCAGCAGGAGCCCCCATGGCGGGAGAGGCTCTTACAGGGACGTGTAAGAGAGACTGACTCCACTGTTCTGTTCCCACCGCTGCTCCAGTGTTCTCAACCGAACTCCTGCCAACTTGATCCAGGAAATCATTTTAGTGGACGACTTCAGTTCAGATCGTAAGTGTTCATCTTCCTTTGGTGTGCCGCTCCACGCCCCGCCCTCGCTGTCCCCCGAAATGCTGAGATAAGCTCTCTGCAGCCATCCTGGTCCCCTCACACCCTCTGTCAAGAAGGGACTCTTTGGTCTTTTCTGAGATGCATCCTATCCTGGCACCCAACAAAGGGCAAGAGTGGCATTGTTTAAATGTACACTCGTGCTGGACAGTGGTAGCACACATCTTTAATCCCAGCACTCAGGAAGGCAGAGGCAGGAGGATCTCTGTGAGGTCGAAGCCAGCTTGGTCTACAAGGACTAGTTCCAGGACATCTAGGACTGTTACACAGAGAAACTCCATCTCAAAAAAACAAAACAAACAAACAGACCTGACCCAGTGGGGCTGAGGGATGTCTTGGTAGATAAAGTGCTCGCTGTTTAAGCCCTGAGTACCTGAGTTTGGAGATGCAACGCCCATGTGAAAAGCCAAGCACCAGAATGTACATCTGTCACCTAGTGCTCAGGAGAATGAGATGTGTGGGTGGTAGGTGCCTCACTGGCCGGGCAGTCTACAAAACTGTGAGTTCCAAGTTCAGTGAAAAAGCCTGTCTCAGAAAATAAGGTCAAGGACAAAGAGGAAGACATCTGAGAACTCCATGCCTACACACGTGGGCAAGTGGACTTTCACAGACACACACACACACACACACACACACACACAGAGACACAGAGAGACACAGACACATAGACACACACACACATACACACACTGAGACACAGAGACAGCAGGCACACGCATACACACACAGAGACACAGACACACAGAGAGACATAGATACACACACAGAGACAGACACAGATAGACACACACATATGTACACAGACACATAGACACACAGACACGCAAAGACACAGACATAGACACATACACACACTAAGACATAGAGACAAAGACATAGACATATACACACACAGAGACACAGAGACAGCAGACACACACATACACACAGACACACATACAGAGAAACATAGATACACACACACAAACACAGATAGACACACATATATGCACACAGACATGTAGATGCACAGAGAGACATAGATACACACACACAGACACACAGAGACACAGACATAGATATATATACATACATACACCAAGACACAGAGGCAGCAAGTACACACATATGCACACAGCAACACAGACACAGACATATATACATACATACACCAAGACACAGAGACAGCAGGTACACACATATGCACACAGCGACACAGACACACAGAGAGACATAGATACACCCAGACACAGATAGACACATACATACACACAGAGACACATAGACACACAGATACACAGAGAGATATAGATATGCATGCGTGCACGCACACACACAGACACATATACACCTGGGACAGTATCCACAGCATCCTTCATCATTATGACTTCCATAGGAAGAAGAATCCCTTAAATATGGCAGGTGCTCTCTGATGCCCGCTGGGCTGGAATTGGGTTCATAGGCACTCACCTACTCCTCACCTGGCCAAGGAGTGAGGACAGGGCTATTCTTCAGCCATGACTGCTGGTATGATCTGATGCCCGTATCTAAATGCTTTGCCCTCAGCTGAAGACTGTTTGCTTCTGACCAGGATCCCCAAGGTCAAGTGTCTTCGCAATGACAGGCGGGAAGGTGAGTGCTGGATACAGGTTCCTACCCTGGGACTGTGTTGTGGTGGTCTCCCCACTCCCAATGGACACTGTGCTATCCTAAATCCTACCTGGCTGCCTTGGTTGTCTCTTCTGAGAAATGGGGCAGTGCTGGCACTCTCCTGCCTTACAAGGTTGCTGTCAGAATGAACAAGAGCCTTGTGGTAGAAGGCCTTGCGAAAGCCAAAGGGAAGGAAAAAAGGCGTGACCAATCAAAGGGTGTTTTGGAGCATCCGTGATGGCACAGTATAGCATCCAGCCATCTAGGGGACACAAGAGAAGTCCCAAGCACAGTTGCTGTCCTTGGAGTGTGTAGTGTGTGCCCAGGGGATCAGAATGAGCCTCGCCACAGACTGTTTATGCTACTGTAAAGAGTGTGAAGGAGGAGAGAGAGCAGGTTGAGTAGGAGGGATGTCTGTGGAGGAGTAGCAGGCACTGCATGAGACAGGTGATGGCGAGCAAGGGAGGACATGGCAGGCGGAGCACTCTGCAGTCAGAGGCAGGAGCTGACAGGTACACATTGGTGCTAGCAGCCCCTCTTCCCTGGAGGGCTGTGGCAGGCATTGACTTGGCTGATGCTCTCAAACGTAGTTGTGACAGCCATTGTTCCTGTTCTGCCTGCAGAGAGCTGAGATACCATAATTGCCGAAGGTAGTGAATAGAGAAGCCAGGATTCCAGTCTGTGACATACTCGAGGCCGGTCTTTTAGTCCCCCTCCAGGTGTTCTTTCTTCCTGTGAGAACTCACACCTAGTCAACAGGGGCTGTAGACAGTGGGTTGAGATGAAAGAGGACCTTGAAAAGCCAGAACACCCTTAGGATTGATAAGGCACATAGCCACAGAGATTTTGAGTGAGAGAAATATGTGATAGATATTGTAGAAAAAAGGCCATGTAAGCCTAGGAGCCGTAAGGACCTTCAAACTATCTCTCCAGCCATTGTACAACAGGGACGATCAGGTTTAGGGACATGTTGTCCTGGGATTTTGCCAATAGTGAATGAAAATTTATGGGCAGATGCTTTTCCTATACCTTTAAGTAGAAAGACAGGACGTAGGCCCTTTGGGGAGATGGACACTTAGTTATAGGCAGAGTGAAGAGCGAAGGTGTGGCCAGGGAAGTCTGTCTAGAAAGTGACCTATATCCAGAGGTTTCAGCATGAGGCCCTTCCCTTCCCACAGTTCACACAGGACGTGGGTGGTTGCTCTGGCCAGGGCAGAACCAGCTGGGTCTCTGCTATCCTGGCAGACAGACCCTCCCCCTCCCAGTCCTCAGCAGAAGGGCCAAGACAAAGCAGGTTAGCAAGCAACTAGTGAAACCATCAGGAAATGGAGATGGGAGAGAAAAACCTGATGCACTTGGTCTCTCTGGTGTCGGGCACTCCCCTTGTTCTGCTTTGTGAAGTGACAGGCTGGGCTATGGTGGTTTTTAATCTTATAGGTGAGAAACTGAGGCTTAGGGGTGGGTATGTAGCTCGGCGGAAGAGTGTTTGTCTAGTGTGTACAAGACCCCGTGTTTGCTCCCCAGGACTGAAGAAAGAAAAGAGAGAAATAAGGGGCAAAGAAGGAAGGAAAGAAAGAGAGGGAAAGAGGGAAGAAGGGAGGGGAGGGAACTCGGTGAGGCTCAGAGAGTGAGGGCTGGCATACAAACTCAAGCTCTGCTCAGTCAAGATTCTCTCCCTGTCACATCTGACTGTGCAGCTGGAAGGAACCAGGAAGGTTTTGTCATCTGGTCTGTCAGCACCAAGCTACAGTCCCACCCGCTTAGCCTGACTGCCCATCTGTATCTAGAGCATCATGGGCACTTGGGGAATGTCACTGGGGGACCAGGAAGGGGAGAGAGGAAGGACAGCAAATGAAGGCAGGAAGAAGTGGCCAGCTGCGATAGCGCAGAACCTCAGCCCCTGAAGCAGTGAGGGCCCTGGGACTTTGGGGGACACTGGTAGGCTGTTGGCTCAACCCCTTTCCTTTCCTTTCCTTTTGCAGGGCTGATCCGCTCCCGGGTTCGTGGGGCAGATGTTGCAGGAGCCACGGTTCTCACCTTTCTAGATAGTCACTGCGAGGTGAACGTGGAGTGGCTGCAGCCCATGCTACAGCGGGTGATGGAGGTGAGCCGCGTCTGTGGGAGCTGGGCCCCTTCCGGAGATGCCCTTGATGCTCCCAACCCTCACTCTCTGAGGAGCTAGGCTGGCACTGTAGGAGGTCTCAGGGTTTGCTTTCCCTGAGAGACTCCACCCCACCCAGCTGCTTCACCCCAAAATGGGGATAATTGTCACATTTGTCCCCGCTGCGGGTGTGAGAATCACACTGCATGCAAGTTTGGCGAGCCAAGAAGCTCACGCTGTGAGTGGTGCCACTCATCTCCCTAGAAAGACAGGGTCCTGGGCTGGGGGAGTTTGTGGTCAGGCTGGGAAGCCAGACAGAAGCAGAAGACTGGAGTTCAAGAAGGCAGAGGGAGCAGGAGGTTTCCACTGAATGCCTGCTGTTCATCAGGATGGGATGGCAGAAAAGAAGGAGGCAGTCACAGCTCAACCCGAAGGAGGGAGATAACCCCAGCTGGATGTGGTGCCATGTGCCTATAATCCCCAAACTCTCAAAGCTGAGGCAAGAGAATCATGAGTTCAGACTGACTTGGGCGACATAGTGAGAGGAAGAAGGGAAGAAGAGGGAGAAGGAAAAAGAGGAAAAAGTTTTTTGCTTCCGCGTTCATGCTCTGGAATGCTCATGCATACACATATATACATAGGTAGGCAGGTAGGCAGGTAGATAAAAATATATGTAAAGAGAATTTTTAAA
Source organism: Myodes glareolus (assembly GCF_982192425.1). Classification (NCBI taxonomy): domain Eukaryota; kingdom Metazoa; phylum Chordata; class Mammalia; order Rodentia; family Cricetidae; genus Myodes; species Myodes glareolus. The sequence continues at coordinate 45,702,777 of NC_142036.1, read as the reverse complement.
TTTATTTATTTTTTATTTTATGAGCATCGATTGGTGTTTTGCTTGCATGTATGTCTGTGTGAGGTGTCAGATCCTCTAGAATTGGAGTTATAGACACTTGTGAGCTGTCCTGTGGCTGCTGGGAATTAAAACCCTGTTCCTCTGGAAGAGTAGCCAGTACTCTTAACCACTAAACCATCTCTCTAGCCCCTCTAAGAGACTTTTTTAAAGAGCAGTTTTGTTATTGTTGTCTCGCTAGATAGCCTAGGCTGTCCTTGAACACCATCCTCTGCCTCAGCCTTCTGAGTGCTGGGTTAAATGAGTGTGTGTCATCACATCTGGTTTGGATAAGAGGGGATTAGAATCCTAAATGGGAGGCTCTAATCTGTGCCCCTCGATGGAGTGCTAAAAGGGCCTACCAAGTGGGATTAGGTATTCCCTGGGGTGTACAATATGATTTAGCCCCCCACTCAAGAAATCATGGAGGTTTGTATTATACACTGATGTTTTGAAATTGGATTTGTGGGGAGTTGGAGAGATGGCTCAATGGTTAAGAGCCCTGGTTTTTCTTCCAGAGGACCTGAGTTCAGTTCCCAGCACCCACATGGCAGCTAACAACTGTCTGTAATTCCAGTTTCAGGGGACCCAACACCCATGGCAAAACACCAATGCACATAAAAAAATTAATTAATTAAAAAATGTCTGTATATTTTTAAAAAATGAAATTGGATTTGTGTCCTGGGAGGTGACTGACTTTAAAGTGGAATCATAAAGTCCCTGGCCCTTTGCTGTCGGTTCCCATTTGGGGAGACTCAACTCCAGAAGGTAGGGAGGTGAATAACAGTGAGCAGAAGAGCCCGAACTGTGGCAGAAGAGGCCATCCGTGCAGCGGCTGAGCTGCTGCCCCATCTAGACCATGATGGGGAGAGGAAGGCGTCCTGCAAGCTGTCAGGGAAGGCATCACAGAGCAGGTGACGTCCCAGAAGGGCTCAAAGTGACCCAGGAGGAAGAGGCTGGGAGAGCAGCACTGTGCGTGCAGCGTGGTGTGTGTGGTGATCTAGTCCAGCCTCCAGGATCTTCCAGGAGCCTGGGGAGGCTGTGACACCCTGTGTTCCAGAGGTCCCTCTTTAGAGCATGCAGCCAGGCCTCTTTGTGCAGAAATCCCTGACCTCACATCTTCTCATCCTCCTCTTCCAGGACCACACCCGTGTGGTGAGCCCCATCATTGACGTCATCAGCCTGGACAATTTCGCCTACTTAGCAGCATCTGCAGATCTCCGAGGAGGTGGGTCCTGCTCCTCAGAGAGGGCATCCAGGCTTGGAAGGAGGCAGGCGAAAACCCTGGATCGAGTGTTCTCCCACAAGTCTCACACTGCCAATCCTTCCCCGCGAAGGGAAAATGAGAAGGGACAAAGGAGAGCCCTGGGTTGGAAGTGCTTCACACAGTCAGAGGTGGGGCTAGCCAGTCATTCATCACTCCCTCCCCTCCCCAGGGCTGCTGGCACAAAGAGCTTGGCCAAAGGCCCAGGGGAGTCTTGCCGGAGAGCAGACGTTGTCTGGACAGGAAGAGCAAGAGCCTGTGGCCTTGCCTGAATTCTTAGCACACGTCCCTCAGGCGGTCACAGCAGCTGCTCACCACACTTGCCAGTGAGCCCTGAAGCAGCTGGTCAGATTGGCCATGGGCTGTTAAGTATATAAAACCCTCAGCAGTGGTTAGGACTTTATTGTGCATAATGCAAATGATCTCCCCGGTGTTCTGTTTGGATTGCATGCTGAAATGTTTTAGACGGACTGGCTTAAGACCATTTTATTCAAATTAACCTCATGTTGGTTTTTTTTTTCTTCCATGTAACTCCTGGTTTTTAAAACACTAATTCATTTATTTATATTTTATGCGTGTGCATGTGTCCCCATGTGCACGCAATGTCCACAGAGGCCAGAGGAGGGCATCCGATCCTCTGAAACTGGAGTTACCAGTGGTGGGGAGTCACCGTGTGCATGCTGGGAATGGAACCTGGGTCCTCTGAAGAGCCTCAGATGCTCCTAACCGCTGAGCCATCTCTCTAGCCCAGTGGTTCTCAACCTGTGGGTCGCAACCCCTCTGGGATCGCATGTCAGATCTTTTGCATTACAATTTGTAACCGTAGCAAAATTATAGTTATGAAGTAGCAAAGAAAATCATTTTATGGTTGGAGTCACCACAGCATAAGGAGCAGTATTCAAGTATCATAGTCTTAGGAAGGTTCAGAAGCTCTGCTCCAGCCCCTGCTGGACACTTTTCTATGGTGCATATGGCTTGGCTTGGTGATTATCCAATGATTATTACCCCTTTGGACAACTATGAACCCTGACACTGGGCTGTCCCATCCAGATGACAGTAGCCACATGTGGCTCTTTAAATTAATTAAAATTAAATAAGATTTACACTTAAGTTCTTTAGATGTCCTGGCTACATACCAAGTGTTTAACCCACGTGAAGCTTTGGCAGCCACACAAGGTTTCGGTGACCCCACTGAACCAGATAGATATAAATCATGTCTGTCGTTACAGAAAGCTCTGTTGGATGCCCCTGCTCTAGAGTGTCTGTTATGGGAGCTAACGGGCAGGAGGGATAGTTCTTCTTTAGTCCATGGTTACCCACTAAGTGGACCCAACCAGGAGTTAGACCTTGGAGTTGGGTACGAGTTTAAGGGAAGCCAGCTGTTTCCCCTCTGAGAAGTCACCTCAGGGCCTTTGTACTTTGCTTTAGTTACTTTTCAATTGCTGTGACAATAGACCATGACCAAAGCCACGCATAAAAGAAAGCATTTAATTTGGGACCCGTGGTTCCAGAGGACGAGTCCATAACCATCACAGTGGGAAGCAGGCGGGCAGGTATGGCGGTGGAGCAATAGCTGAGAGCCAACAACTGATCTACAAACAAGAGGCAGGCGTAGCTAACTGGGCCTGGCGTGGACTTTTAAAACCTCAAAGCCTACCCTCAGCGAAACACTTCCTCCAGCAAGGCCACACCTCCTAACCTTTACCAAACGGTTCCAACTAGGAACCAAGCATTCAGCTGTAGAAGCCCACTGACTTCCTTCTTGTTCAAACCATCACCCAGTTGCTGCTGCCCCCGTCTGGAATTCCCTTTCCCCAGATGTCTGTATGGATTGTGGCCTTCATTCAGATCTTTAGTCAAAAAACCAACCCGTGGGTGAGCTGCGCCGACTGACCTTAATATGATATGGATACCTCATCTGACTTCATTTTTAGCACTGTGGATCTCTGTGCACACATCATACACTTTGTGGTATTTGTGTGGTCAGTAGGTCGACAGCTCATGAGGTAGGCACAGGTCTTCATGTGAGTGACGGAACAGTAGCTTCTACCACCCTGCTTTGATCAAAAGAGACAGAAGGGCGGAGGGTAAGGTCCAGAGCCCTCAACAGGCTCTTCCCTGAACCCACCCTCTTGCCCGTAGGATTCGACTGGAGTCTGCATTTCAAGTGGGAACAGATCCCACTGGAGCAGAAGATGACCCGGACAGACCCCACCAAGCCCATCAGGTCAGGCTGCTTGACCTCTGAAGAGCCCCCCTCTTTCCTGCATCAGGAGCCTGGGAGGCTCTTGGGAGGGTGTATTCCCCAGGGCTCCCGAGGGTGCCTAGTCTAGGTGCCGACTCTGTCGGGGCCATCAGACCCGCCTGTAGGGACAGAGAGGATGGAGATCATGGGAATAGTTGTAAGGGCTCTGAGAGCTGGCCAGGCCTCCTGTCCCAGGGACTTTGCAGGTAGGAAGTTGGGTCCAGAAGAGAGGTTCCTGGTTTCATGATTGCACTTCACTCTCTGTCCCCCCACCCCCACCCCAGGACACCCGTTATAGCTGGAGGAATCTTCGTGATTGACAAGTCCTGGTTTAATCACTTGGGAAAGTATGACGCCCAGATGGACATCTGGGGAGGAGAGAATTTCGGTGAGTCAATAAATAATTACAGTTAAAAACCCAAGAGCAATACTAGTAGGTCAGACAGAGCATAGTCTGTATTTGAGGCCCTGGTCTTGAAGATGTGACACTTGTTCTGTCATTTAACCATCATAAGGACCCTCTGAGGTAATTGTCCCCATTTCACTGATTAAAAATCAGGCACAGAGAGCTATTTGTTCAGGTCCACTCAAAGACACAAAGAAGTTAAGGTGTTCAGGGGAGTGTGTGGCCAGATGGCTAGGCGTGTGTGTAGGAACACGTGCCCGGCCGGATACAGCTTACCTGTGTGACTGTTTCTCTACGGAAGGGATAGGGAATATGCAGCAAGGCATGCTGGTCACACGTAAGCAGGGCAGGTCTGACGACAGGCCTTGGCTTGGCTTCTTCGGTCTATTTGATTCTGGGCAAATTAAACCTCGTTGGGACCCAGTTTCCTTTAGAGCTTGTTCTGAGCAATGACTGAAGCCGTGGCCATGATTACTGTGTGTGAGACTGTCAACCCCGAGGAAGGGAACTCCTGGGCTGCCTAGAACAGTAAGAGGGAGATGGAACAGAACAAGAGAGGGAGTCATTTGCCCCGCTGCCTTAGGTCACCACGGAGAGGTCACCATGTGAGGCTGGGGCCCAGGCTCCAGTACAGGTTTTTTGGCTCACTGGGAGAAGCAGTCGACTTTGGGAGCCCCAGTTTATTCACTTGGGAGAAATAAAATCAAGGCGGGGAGAAACCCTGCTTCCCAGGGTGCTAGTGAAATGGGCACTGGATTGGGTTTGTTAGACTAGGCCCCAGCAGGGTGCAAATGCAGGCCCCTGCTGCGTGGGTGCTCACCGAGGACTCACACAATGTGGGCCAGACGCAAAGCTTGGCCAGCACAGTCCTGGGTGGCACTGTGGTCAAAGGGAGCCATAGCTAGCCACCTGCAGATGTGAGAGATGGGGAAGGAAGCACCCGTGGCAGGCAGTGTGGGTGTTGGTGTGGGGGTGGAGGGGTTTGTTGTTGTTGTTGTTGTTGTTGTTGTTGTTGTGTGTGTGTGTGTGTGTGTGTGTGTGTGTGTGTGTGTGTGTGTGATCTCTCACCAATCTCTATCTGCTGCTGCCTCCTGCTGGCTGAACCTGGACATCCAGGGTAGGAAGTACTTGGGCTTATTCAGTCTAAACAGGAGCCTCCTAAATGAAAACCCAGGCCGGGCAGAGAGCTATCCCAGGGTCCTCGGGAGCTGCTCTGGAAGCTCCTCTCATAGTCTCCTTTCCCACCTGACCAGGTTTCTGGAGTGGTGGGTGGGGCTGGTGCCCTCTCACCCCAGTGACACTAGTTCACGAGTAATTGTGCTGCCACATGTCACGGGTGTCCACGGGTGTCCACAGGAGAGCTCCGGAGCTCCCTCCGAGGGGTTGGGAAGTACTCGCAAGGCCTGTGTGAGATGTTAGGAGGTGGGCCTTGTCCTCTCTTGCCTCATCAGGAAAACAGGTGCACAGAGGGCCTGAGGAACCAAGGGGAAATAGGCTCAGGATTTTCTCTCCTCAGATTATTCTCCACGTGAACAGGCAGCTCTCAACAGGAATAACTTTTGTGACCCGGGGCACAGTGACCCTTGTATCCTCACACATTTCATGTGTTTGGAGTTCTAGTGTCCTGCTTTGTAACCCGTCTCTGCCTGAAGGCAGCTTTGGCAAGACAGTATTGCTGTGAAGCCAAGCAGGCCCGGCAGGCTGGAAAAGACCCAGCCTTCCCGCAGACAGACATTTCTCCCTCCCTTCCTTTCTCTGTTTCTTTAGACTGGGAACTGACAGAGAAACCTGTGAATGATCAAATAGCTCACTTCAAACTCTGCCTAAGGCAAGGGCTCCCCGCCTGGGGAACTTGAAAGGCAGAGCTGAGGCCGAGGTTCTGGCCAGGGTTCCCTTCCTCAGAAAATCAAAGAAGTGTCTAGGCTGGCTGCGGCCCTCAGAGGGTCAGCTGCCGGGCCAGTTTTGAGTCCCAAGACTTCTATCTCTGATGGCTTTGGCTTTTTAATTTTCTTTCCTTTCTTAGAAGACAGGAGCCATCCTGACTGAGCCATGCTCTTGTGTCCTGAGAGGCAGGAGCTCAGAGGCCACCTGGAATGGAGCTGGCAGATCCAAAACCTTGGAAGTTATCCTAGGGTTTCTTCCTCAGTTCAAACTATGCAAGGATTCCCATGTCCTTCACAGGACACCCAGAGGCCTCCTGCAGGCTCCTAGGCTCTTCCTGGAAACCCAAGCATGAGCTCCACCTTCACCTCCCTCAGGCCCTGCCTCGCTCAACTGGCCTTTGTCACCCTGAACTCACAGGCCATGCCTGTTCCTCAGGGTTTTTGTCCTTCTGGAAAATTCTTCCGCTGAGAGTTGCATGACCTGTTTCAGATCTCCCTTCTAGTGTCCCCTTTCCAGTTGAAAATTTCTCAAATCAGGGCCTGGAGAGATGACTCAGTGGTTAGGAGCACTGACGGCTCTTCCAGAGGACCCAGGTTCAAGTCCCAGCATCCAGATGGCAGCTCACAACTGCATGTAACTTCGGTTCCAGGGTAATCTAACACTATCTTCTGGCTTCTTCGAGCATCAGGCATGCATCTGGTACACGGACATACATGCAAGCAAAACACCCACATACCTACAAAATAAAATAAGGAAAGAAAAATTCTTGAGCAATCATCATTACAAATGTAGAGTGCCCACTCCCACTCCGCTGTCCCTCTCAGCCCCACCTGGCTGCATCTTTCTCCCTTGCCCTTGTTACCCTCCCATGTGCTACCTGTTTGTCACATGTTCTTGTTTACTTGTCATTTTTGTTTCCTGCTTTCAGGAGCTTTGCTCCCCACATATGCACATATGTAAGCATGTGAATGTGTGCACACATACACGTAAGAGAATCTAGAACAGTACATGACACATGGTAGATGCTCAGTTAACATTTACCAAAGGAACTAAAGAACTTCACTGGAGCGCTACGGAGTGCTCAAAGTGCTTGCCACGCATCTTTGAGGACCAGAGTTCAAATCCCCAAAATCCCAAAGCCCACATCAATGCCAAGTGGGTGGAGTGGCCCACATGCAGTTTCAGTCCTTGAAAGGTGGAGATGGAATCGCTGAAGCAAGCTGGGTAGCCCTGGTATCAGTGATAAGAAGTCCTGCCTTTATGAGTAAGTTAGAAAGCATGGAGGAAGACTTGCGGAGCTCAACCACTGGCCCCATGCACACGTACCCACACGTGTCCACACATGTGCCCCCACACAGGCACCTATACCATTGTGTCCACACAAATGCAAACATATACATGCCACACACACATACAAATCAGAGAGAAAACAAAAACAATGTGTGTCTTGCTTGACAGAGTGTGGACTTTATATTGTAGTGTTGCAGTTTAGTAATCCAGTGAGCTTGGAGAGGCTTTAAAAAAAGAAAAAACAGAACTGGGTTCAGGGATGTGTACTTCTGTCTCAGCACAGGGAGGGTGAGGCAGGCGGACCTCGTGAGTCCAGGAGTTCAAGACCAGCTTGAGCAATATAAATCCCATCTCAAATAAAACAAGGAAACATGGTACACACGGTAACCCAAGTATTTTCGTTAAAGCAGGAGAATTGCTGAGAGTTTAAAGCCAGTCTGGACTACAGGCTGGATGGAGAGTACCAGTTTTGCCAGGGATATATAGCAAGACTTTATTTCAAAAAAGGAAGAAAGGAAGGATGCGGGAAGGGAAAGGAGAAAGGATGAGGAGAATGAAGAAAAGATAGATAATAGTCTGACTTCTGGATTACTGTGAGAATCTGACATTTACATCGTGGGTCACAGTAAGTGACATAAGACCCAACATCTATACCTCTCCATGAACTTCTGTGACATTAGACCCAACATCTGTACCTCTCCATGAACTTCTGGGACGTTAAAACGGCCATTCTAAAGCTGTAGAGCTTCACACTGGATCTAACACTTTCATTCTCTTTTGGTTTTTTGAGACATGGTTTCTCTGTGTAGCCCTGACTGACCTGGAACTCACTCTATAGACCAGGCTGGCCATGAAAGCACAGAGATCCACCTGCTTCTGCCTCCTGAGTGCTGGGATTAATGGTGTGCATCACCACTCCTGGGATCAATGTCTCGTTCTCTTTTTTTTAAATTATTTAATTTTATTTAGTGTGGGTGGGAGGAAAAGGTCAACAGTCTAGAAGAGGACATCAGATCTTCTGACTCTGGAGCTACAGGCAGCTGTGATCCACCTGATGTGGGTGCTGGGAACTGAGCTCAGGTCCTCTGAACAGCCCCTCTTTTTTTGTAAATTGTGGATTTTCTGTGCAAGGAAAGAGATATTTTAGCACCACAGAGTATCCACCTGGAGAATTAATATAAAGAAAGTAGGGAGCCAGAAGTGAGACTAAGACTCTGTCAGGTGGGGTGAGAAAAAAGATTGGTAAGTAGGGAACAGAAGTGAAGTCCCTCTGGGAAGCGGAGTGGCCCCTTTTTGCATCTCTTGTCACCAGTGGAGACCTTAGCCACTTAAGACTTATGACTCTACCACTACTTTAGAAGGATTGCAGCTCAGGAAGGTCAGGAATAGCTTGGTGCAGACTCCCTGAGCCTAGAGGCAGGCCTGGGCCAGCCTGGTACATCTAGAGCAGCCTGAAGTTCCATTGGTGGCCCTTGGAGGTGCTCAGATCTGGTCAGCCAGCAAGCAAGGTCTTCCTAACTCATGTCTGGCCGGAGCCTGTACCCATGGACTAGAAACAATGCTGCCATTTGGTGCATTTCTCCTCTATGTTACTTCAAAGCTTTCTCTACTGCTCTCCTGGGGTTCAGGCACAGGGAGTGTGTGTGTCTATTTGTCTGTCTGTCTGTGTCATGTATATGCACCTGCTTGTATACCTGTATGACTTGAACGTATACAAGGAGTGCAACTGCCTCATTTTATCTTGCAACAAGAGCTCATATCCCAGCATATACATTCAAGGAGATGCCAAAGAGAAAGAAACCCATCCCCTTTCCACCTTCCCGCCATCGCCTGGAGGGAGGGGTCCTTCTCCTGACACTGTCATCTCCTGCAGAACTCTCCTTCAGGGTATGGATGTGCGGTGGCAGCCTGGAGATTGTACCCTGCAGCCGCGTGGGCCATGTCTTCAGGAAGCGGCACCCCTACAACTTTCCCGAGGGCAATGCCCTCACCTATATCAGGTAGGTCCAAATGGGAAACACCCTGGAGGAAACATGTGGTTCCCTCACTGTAGACACCCCCAACTAGTTAGTCACCGTCTCTGTGCCTTTGGACTGCCCACCTGTCCAAACTAAGCAGTTTCTTAGTTTCTCCACTTGCTTCCCCAGGTTTGACATTTTGAATATTTCTGAGGGTAGAAGATGAAATTGGATCATGTCCCCTCGATCTTTCTTGTCTTGATTCCCTTTGTCAGCAAGTCTTGGACAAATGGTCAAATGATCAATATATTGCGGTCCTCACTAAATCTCCATTGTTGGTCATGGTTTCCAGTGCCCCCACATAGACTTGACCCGGGATCTGACCATGTTCCCAGCCACAGAGTACACTTGGTCTCACAGGAGAGTGAACGGTATCCTGGAAGACTATCCCATGACCCATGGTCCTGATGTAGGAGTTGGGAGGAGAAGGAACTCTTCAGAGTATACCTCCCCTCCTAAGGACGTGTTTCCTCCCCTCGTCTTCCCCCATCTAGCATGCTGGTTTGCACAGGAGCAATGATTTCCACATTTGATTCATTAATGATCTAAAGTTTTGTTCGACTTCTCTCACCCCCCTTTTGGGGGGGGGGATTTTGAGACAGGGTTTCTCTGTGTAGCCTTGGCTGTCATGGAGCTCCCTCTACAGACCAGGCTAACTTCAAACTCACAGAGATCCACTTGCCGTTGCCTCCTGAGTATCGGGATTAAAGGCATGTGTCATGTGTATGAGTGTTTTGCCTAAATGTATGTGTGGGTACCATATTCATTCCTAGTGATTGAAGAGGCCAGAAGAAGATGCCAGATCCCCTGAAACTAGAGTTACAGATAGTTATGAGCCATCATGTGGGTGCTGGGAACTGAACCCTCTGTAAGAGCAACAAGCTATCCGCCTAGTCCCCTTACATTCCATTTTTATTGTCAAAGTCATATAGATTTACTGCAAACTCTCAGGCGGGACCAACACTAAGTTCTGTATGCAGATGATATTTCTGTATCGTATTTTTGATAACTATAGTATTCAAGAAGAAAGTGAAAGTCACCGCCACTCCTTATCTCTCCTATTTGCCCACTCATCTCTTCAAAAGCAACTCCTGGTAGACTTAGCATTAAAGCCTTTAAATAGAACTGTGTGCCCTCAGGAGACTTAGCATTAAAGCCTTTAAATAGAACTGCGTGCTCTTAGGAGGTTGCTGCTCTATGGTGTCAGAATGTTAGGTACATTCCCGTGTATAGCTTGTACACAGAGACCCCCCCCCCCAACGCCCTCCATAGGCTTGTGTTAGCAGGCTGGGGTCGGGCACTCTTCCGGCGGCCTGGCTCTCTGGCACTATACCACAGCCATCCTTCCTCCTCGGTATTAGTAGCCACGGCATTCTTTCAGGGCTGTGTCCCTCTCTGTTGTATAGGAATATTTTCTTATTGAAGAGCATTTATTCTGCTGTCAGCGTTTTGTTAAGCAACCATTCTTGTGTGTGTTCCTTTTGCCCACATAATAGTCTTTCAATAGGACAGATTGTGTTGAGCGGAAAGCCTGTCGCGGGTCCTGACGGATCACCCTCCGGATACATGGAGTGATCCGCTTCACCCCAGCCGCTGCTGTTTGCTGTTTGCCTGTACTTCTGGGATTCTCATTGCTCTCTACTGCAGGGAGCGCATCTTCTTCTTCTTATATGTATATTGTTTGTTATTAAAAACGAAAACAAACTATCTTTTTTCATTATACATACCAATCCAAGTTCCCACTCCCTCCCCTCCTCCCATCCTTCCACTTACCCCCCCCCATACCCCTATCTACTCCTCAGATAGATAAGAAGGTACATTGTTTTGGGGAAGGTCCAAGGCCCTCCCTACTAGATCTAGGCTGAGCAAGGTCTCCATCCAAAGAGAATAGGATCCCAAAAAGCCAGTACAAGCAGTAGGGATAAATCCTGGTGCCAGTGCCAGTGGCCATGCAACTGTCAACCACATTCAGAGGGACTAATTTGATACTATGCTTGTTCCTTCCCAGTTTGGCTGGTGTTGGTGAGCTCTTATGTGTATCTTGTTAATCGATAAACAGTCATTCCTGATAGTACAGGCCTGTGGTCCCAGCTACCTCAAGTTTCAAGGCCTACAAGCGCTACAGATTGAGTTCAAGACCAGCCTAGGTAGCTAATTGAGATCGTATCTCAATAAAAGTAAAAGAGGCCTACGGTTCCAGCTAGGTGGTGGAGTGCCTGCCTAGCCGACAAGAGGCTGTGGGTTCGGCCCCCAGCACCACATTTAGAAACTGTAAGAACCTACCTCTACTCTTTCCCAGCTCTGGTAACTTGGTTTTCCCTTTCCTGCTTGTAGGAACACAAAACGTACTGCAGAGGTGTGGATGGATGAGTACAAGCAGTACTACTATGAGGCCCGGCCCTCCGCCATCGGGAAGGCCTTTGGCAGGTGGGTCCCTCCAAATCCCGCTTGCCTCCCTCCGCTCATGTTCACAGAGCCCAGAAAATACAAAGTAGGTGCACACTGAACAGCCTACGCTGGACTGTCTCCCTAGTAACCAGGTTCTGGCTCTTCTGGGTTCTCTGGGCTCAGCGAGGGAGTGCGTGGCACGGACAAAACTGGTCCAAGACCCTAGGCCTACAAACTTCAGAGAGACAGATGAGAAGTTTCTCCATGAAGGTTAAAGCGTAGCCCATCCAGAGCTGCCTCCAGGAAGAGCAGTAGCCGAGGTAGCTCTGGCAGGGTTGTCTGCCAAGGACAATGCAGGCTTGCCTCCCACCCATCCAAACCGGAGATCTGTCAGCTTACTTTCCTGTCGTGGCCGGCGATGACCATTGTCTAGTTAAAGCATTTCAAAACTGCAGATGGACTATGAAATCAATTTAGTGAGTCATCAATCAACATTGTTGAAAAAAAGGATAAGAAAGACGCCATAGATGAGTTTAGGGCTGAACAGACTAGAAAATCAGACGTGATTGCAATCTACGGTAAGTATTGTTTTATGAAACGCCTTTCATTGTGTGCGGATGTGCAGCCTCCCGTGTGTCCTCAGCCTGTGTATCTGTGGGATGTAAGATGTGCAGACCTCCTTGTTAACGTGGTCATCAGAACATAAAGTTTGAAAGCATCGCTCGTGAGCAATTGCAAACGAATCGCCCCTCCTCTGTTTATTTCTATCTAGCTTGCTTCTTCCTTCCTCCCTGCCTTCCTTCCTTTTTGGTTTTTTGAGACAGGGTTTCTCTGTGTAGCTTCGGAGCCTGTCCTGGAACTGCCTCTTAAAACCAGGCTAGCCCCAAATTCACAGAGATCCACCTGTCTCTGCCTCCCAAGCGCTGGGATTAAAGGCACGTGCCACCACTACCCAGTGTATCTTCTATTCTTAAAAAGAAAAGAACAAGGGGCTGGAGAGATGGCTCTTCCAAAGGTCCTGAGTTCAAGTCCCAGCAACCACATGGTGGCTCACAACCATCTGTAATGGGGTCTGGTGCCCTCTTCTGGCCTGTGGGCATACACACAGACAGAATATTGTATACATAATAAATAAGTACTTTAAAAAAAGAAAAGAACAAGCCACGCCCTACTGCTTTTAGCCTTTATTGAGGTTCTACCCTGGGCTAAGCATTCCGCATCCCCTTTTGGTCCTCACAAAGGTCCAAGGTTAGCAGTGGAATCCCTGATTACTCGCTGAGGTGACTCCCCGGGTCCTCAGTGGCCTTTGCGGTTGGTGCAACTACAGAAGGCAGGGAGATTGAAGCGCGTGTCCCATTGGCACATGAGAAGGTCGTGACCTGCCAACTCCTGAAAGATGTTCACATTAGACCCTGTCTTCTAAACTGGGAGTTGATGAAATCCTCTGTCCTCTGCAAAAAAGAAAAGAAAAAGAGGAGTTTATACACGCTAACAGGAGCCTCTAGGAGTAAGAGGCTGAGGGCTGTGTGGCCCCCGTGGACTCAGGCGGGAATTCAAAAGAGGGCCCGGGATACAGGAGAACTGAGTGTTCGTCGCCTGAGATATGTGGGAAGGTAGTCTCCTCTGGGGTCCCACGGGGCCTTCCTCCCCACATCTTGGCCCTTTCCCGCCTTTGTCTTTCCCTTCAGCGTGGCCACACGGATCGAGCAGAGGAAGAAGATGGACTGCAAGTCCTTCCGCTGGTACCTGGAGAATGTCTACCCCGAGCTCACGTGAGTGCAGCCCCCTTCCAGGGCTGGGGCCCAGTGACCTGCGATGCCCTGAGTCTGCCTCCTTCCGCTGCCAGCGTTCATCTTCCCTCGAAGGCTCTGAGGGAACAGAGGAGGCATTGCCATGAGCTATCTATCAGTCAGGCATGATAGGGTTGCATTTTTACCAGCCTGGCTCCCGGACTAGAAATGGATATTGTCTCCCTAGGAAAACAACGCTGCATTATGCAGCCGTGGCCAGGCTGCTTTTGTCACCCCTGACCCTGGTCTCTCTCTGCTGGAAGCTCATCCCAAGGAGATAAAGTCATCAGAGCGCAGAGCTGTTGACCGCAGACCCTGCGAGCCAGTCTGCTGGGGGAAAATGAGATGCGGCTAACACTTAGTCCGGCCCAGTGGATCACTGATCCATCCATTTAAACAAATATTATGCATCCATTAGTATGTATTCACAGAGACTGAAGACAACACAGGGAAACGTTTGCTGTACCAAGGAGGGAGCAAAATGCAAATGGGATTGTGGCTGTGTGGGCTCTGAAGGGAACTGAGGGAGCTGGGAAAGGACCACGACTGTGGACTGGACAGGGCATGAGCCACCCAGGTTCCTTCTTCCTGACTCTAAATTCTTTTTGGTGTCTTGGCCCCACGGTTCATTTCCTCGCCCTCTTTAGATTTTGACGCATTTGTACCCTCCGCGGGGACACTTTGTCTGAACACCAAATTGAGAGCACATCCCTCCCTGGCTTTCCTCCGGGGTCTACATCAGCATTTCACACACACTTCTACCTGGTTAAGTTGATGCCACCTTCTGCACTTGCCTAGAGGCTCCCCGAGGCAGAAGCCACCTCCAGTTTGGTCTGTGGAGCTCCTCTGGTATACTGCCTATCACAAAATAGACACTGGGTAAGCGTCTTTTCAAAGGAACACGGGAGAGCAAATAAATTCTAGTGGGCGAGACTGGGGAGTGTCTGGAGTTAGCCCCCTCCTTCTAGAACAGTCCCCTGAGGGGCTGTTCATCCTCTGTTGCTCCTTTCTCTCATGATGCTGTCTTGACTTTCTGGGGCACTCCGCCCCTCACTGCCCACAAGTTCTGCGAGGAGGGGAAGGGAGCTCTGTTCTCCGAGTGCATAACTATTGTCTGGAAAGTTCCCGCTGTTAGGTTGCAGCCAAGTCCTGGAAAAGGAGCTAGATGGTGAACCCAGATGATACAACTCAAAGTGCCAGATACAGTCTGCCTGGAAAGCAGTAAGCCCAAGCTGACTACCGGAAATTTCTAAGAAATTCCGGAACAATCCAAGCTACACCAGCCTCTTTGGAAGCAAGCTGGCAGGGCTCAGTCCCTCTGCCCCTAGCTGAGAAGTGGGGAACAGGGACTCTTGAGAATGCAGCAAGGGAGCATCCTGGTTGCGAGGGGCACATGCTCATTTGTGTGGCACTTCTGAGACATGGAGGAAGAGAGAGTAGAGGTGTTTCACCCACTGTCGAGGTTCCTACATTTGGATGGTCAGCAGGAGCTGAGGAGCCTGTGGGGAGGGATACTGGGGAGATAGAAATGTGTCCTTCCCCTCCACACCCCAGACTCCCACCCCAGAGGAAGAAGTGCTCTACCCCAAACCTGGATCCATCCCAGGACAGAGCAACATTTTAAGTGTGCAGTGTTAAATAGAGAATATCCCCCCACTGTTGGTTCCGTGGTCCCTTCCTGTCTAGCTGACTCAGCTCCAGGTCAAAGGTTGAGGGGTCACAGGTGGGTCAGATTGCTGGCAAAGCCCCTCCATACCGAGGATCCTTAGATTGCCTACGTGTCTCAGGTGATCACCACAGAGTCTGAGAAGGACAAAAGAGCTTCCACGTTGCCGGGCCTGCCGCAGCTCTGCTTTGTGTCCAGGTCTGGCTTCAGCCGGCCTCAGTGGCTAATTCACTGCTTTTATTAGCTCGGCCCTGAACAGCAGTGCAGACTGAATCACGCCTTTAGAAGGGTGCTAGTCACATAGCATTACGATCACTCCAGCAGATGGCGGGAAGCGTCCCAACCAAAATAGCATGCTGTAACAACTTCCTAGGAGGCAGAAGCAAGGCGACTTGAGGAGTGGCCGCTACTGCTATTTCTACGAAGGCATTGTAAGATCTAATGGCGGCCCTGCTTAGAGGTGAGTCACTGAGGGAGGCACAGAGCACCACCCATAAACAGGACAGACTGACTTGCTGTGTCAGGCAGCTGCGGAAGATGAGGACCGCTGCCATCTTGGCCAGCTAGAACTCTGGTTCTGAGGGAAGTCCAGAGAGCATGAGGTGGAGTGGAGGGAGCTCCCCAAGGCTCCCCAAGAATAAAACAGTTCTGAGGTTCATGGGCTCTTGAACAGCCTGGGGAAGGCCTGCTTTGGCTGAGATACTGCAAGGGTTTCCACATCAAGGAGTGGCAGCCATGTCCCCTCCCAGGGTCCAGGCTCTCTCTGGACAGAGGTACTAAGGAGCAGGGAGCATCAGGCCTGGGGTCAGATTCTGAGCACTCCTGGTTCCCTGATGCTTTCTAATGGATGCATCATTCACGGGCCTTCCCACAGCAGGTCGGCTGGAGATGGCAGCCTCCCTAGGTTTGCTAGCCAGAGGTTATCAGTGTGTGCGTACACGTGTACATGCGTTCCCCAGGCACATGAGATGTTTTAATAATGTGATAGCTTGAAGCCTGCCTCAGCAGCAGGATGAACATTTCCAGGCTTTCTTTCGCAGTCATTTGTAATGGGTGCAAGGTTTCTATCCTATGGATGTAGCTAGCCCATCCCAGCTGTTGGATAACCAGAACGTCCAGCAATTCAGCAATTCAGCATCAGTCATTCTGATACAGAGATGTTTGAAAAACCAAGCTTATTCCTGTGGGATAAGCTGTTGCTGCTTCTTCTTCTTCTTCTTCCTCTTCTTCTTCTTCTTCTTCTTCTTCTTCTTCTTCTTCTTCTTCTTCTTCTTCTTCTTCTTCTTCTTCTTCTTCTCCTTCTCCTTCTCCTTCTCCTTCTCCTTCTCCTTCTCCTTCTCCTTCTCCTTCCTTCTCCTTCCTCCTCCTCCTCCTCCTCCTCCTTGACAGGGTTTTTTTCTGTGGCTTTGATGCCTGTCCTGGAACTAGCTCTTGTAGACCAGGCTGGCCTCGAACTCACAGAGATCCACCTGCCTCTGCCTCCCCAGTGCTGGAATTAAAGGCGTGCGCCACCACCGACTGGCTCTTCTTCTTCTTCTTCTTTTTAAAGAACGAGTTCTTCTTTTTTAATAATTTATTTTTATTTTATATGCATTGGTGTTTTGCCTGTATGTATGTCTGTGTGAGGATGCCAGATCCCTGGGAACTGGAGTCACAGACAGTTGTGAGCTGCCATGTGGGTGCTGGGAATTGAACTCAGGTCCTCTGGAAGAGCACCCAGTGCTCTTAACTGCTGAGCCATCTCTCTACCCCCAACACCCCACCACAGACACAATGGAATAAATTTCTTAAACTGGTATTCTTAGGTCAAAGACAAACACCTTATAAGGACTTTAATGCTTAATTCCACATTGTTCTCCCAAACTTGAACTAATTTATGCTCTCAGCTGGTGGAGTAGGACAAGATCCAGCCTCACGGGCGTCACCAACACGGGGCATTATTTAAAACACACATCCACATACTTACACACAAATATGTGAGACACAAATAGTGATTCCTCTCTAACACACATCATTTAATTATAGTGAGACTGAATATATGTGCATGTTTGGGCATTTTTAGTTAGCTGCTCCAAAATCATTCTTTCCCAGTTATTTTGGGGTTGGGTGTTGATGTCACCTTTAGATTCCCAGGTATCAGCTATGAGTCAGGCCTGAGTGTCCTCTCGGGGTCCCCTGTGTCCCTGGGACTTCCATAAGAACCTATCAGAGCTGAGGCTGCTCCTTCTTTTTCCAATCCTGCTCATGGTCCACCATCCCCACTCCCATCCTCCCACCACTCTCCCCCCTCAACCAGGCCTGCCAGTCACAGAGACCTCCATGACTATGTGCTGCCCTCTGGAGGAAAGAGTGGGTAAGCTAGTGTGAGCAGAGACGCAGCCTGCCCCTGCCTTTCTCCTCAGGATCCCAGCAAAGGAAGTCCTCCCTGGTGTCATTAAGCAAGGAGTCAACTGCTTAGAATCCCAGGGCCAGAACACAGCTGGTGACCTCCTGCTGGGAATGGGGATCTGCAGAGGGTCTGCCAAGAGCCCTCCACCGGCCCAGGTGAGCTGCTTAGGGCTCTCGAGGAGGGCTAAGAGCAGGACAGGAGCCAAGGACCCTGGCCAAGAGTGGTGTTAGGACGTCTCTCTGCTCATTGCTGTTCTGTCTGCACCCTCAATAAACCTCCTTCCCAGGGCTCCCCACACTCTGCTCCTGCCGCATGCCCATCCCTTTCCAGCCCTGTGTCCCTTACTTCCTCTTCTAAAGGAAGAAATGCTGTCTGGTTCTATGCTGGAGTGCAACTTGGATGCGTGTGATGGGCTGTGGGTCTCCAGGAAAAGTTCATGTAGCAAATGCATGAGTGCCACACCCATATCAGCTCTAAAGCAGGTTGTGGAGACCCCATCGTAGACCTGGTCTGGTCCTGTGTCCCTTCATTCCTCCCTATCTCCAGCATTCCTCAGAGCCTCCTTGACTGCCCTCGGGCTGGTTCCAGCTGAGCTTCCTCATCTTCATATTTGATTATGAACATTTTCAAACAAGAAACAAAAATTGAAGCTGTGTAATGAATACTCTCCCTTAATTTCTACAGCTATTCATATAAAGTCTGAAAAAGTCCCCAGTCTCTTCGTCTAACCACTTGTCTACCCGTATCTATCTATCCAGAGCTGTCCTTGTCTTGCAGGCATGGCTGTTCAGCGACCACCTCATCCAGCAGCAAGGGAAATGCCTGGCTGCTACCTCCACCTTAATGTCCTCCCCTGGGTCCCCAGTAATACTGCAAGTGTGTAACCCTAAAGAAAGCAAGCAGGTAAGCCTCCACCGCCGGGCACAGATAGCCAAGAGCCCCAAGGGACACTGAGCAGGGAGTCCCCACTTGAGGGGTGTACTCTCAGATAAGCCCTCTAGAAGGAAGATCCAAGGAGCCCCCAGCATCCTCTCAGGCCACCGTATCATTTCACTCATGAGCAGACTCCAAAGCTAAGCGTTTGTTTAACATCAGTCCTGCCGGTCTGAGGGCGGGAGCAATTTGTCTTGTTAATGCTGCTTGCCCAGCCCTTGACAGCAACTACAATGCTCAAATAAGAGCTAGCTCTGACTCCCGGACTGGGCTGGATGTTTGACGCTCACAGTCATTGTGTGTTCTCCTGTAGCCACCTGGTAAGGCAATTCTCAGCTAGCCCTACTGTGCAGTGAGTGAGCCCAGGCTCTCTAGGCACAGGTTAGCGGCTCCCACAGCTGGGAAAGGGGGACCCAGCTAGGATTTAAACCCAGGTCAGTGTGACTCCTAAGCCCCCAGATGGAAGCCAGAACTTAGGAAGGGTTTCTTGACTGCTGGCTCACTGGGAGTCTGAGGTCCAGAGACAGCGGTTTGCAAACTCACATGACTAGACTCAGGTGTATCCTAGGAAACGGCACAGGCTTACCTGTGGAAGCAAAAACTGATGCTCAGAAAAAAGTTGTCACCTGCCTGGGGGTGACAGTGACAGAGCACTGAACACTGAGTTTCTGGCGTCAGCCCCTCTCTTTGCGACTGCGCTCTTTCAGGTCAAAAGAGCTCCCTGCTCCCCAGAGCATGGAATCCAAGACCCGGGCCACTTCAGCCCTTCCCTTGCCCACCCTGCTGGTAACACAGCCTGGCTCTCAGACTGAGCCTGCAGGCTTTCTTCCAATGCCTCTTCTGTTTGCCTGGGTCAATTCTTTCTTTGGGGTGAGTGGAAGTTTGCTATTCTGTTTTGGAAAAGCAGCCAGGTTCTCTCCTTCTAGCCTTTACGGATGAGAGTCAGGGTGGGAGAGGCGGCGGGGAAGCACTCTATAGCCTACTTGCCAGACTGGCTGGCCACTTTAGTTAGCTTTCAGCCTACAAGATGCAGCCCAAGTTCTGCCCTCTCCTGCAGTGGGGCTGGTGCGGTCTGCCCATCAGCTGGAGCCTCAATCTCATTCTGAGGGGAAAGCCTTGTGCTCACGAACGCCTTCTCTGCGTTAAGGTCAGAGCTTCTTGGTGTCTTCCCAGGCAGCTCCCATTCAGTACTTCTCTATAAAAGCGCTTTGTGACTTTAGAGACCTTGCTGCCAATCCTGACCACCTGAGTTTGATCCCAGGATCCATATGTTCACAAGCTGCAGACGCTGTGTTCCTGAAAGCCTCGCCGGCCCCTCCTCCCCCAGCACTCTGGGTGTCCTGCCTCTCACCACCATGGCGGCGGACAAATGAACAGCTCTCTCCCTGTCAGTACATTCTGGATTCTGGGCTTTCCTTTCAGGTCCCAAACTGGCTATGATTCCAACCAGGGCCTGTTGGGCTTCACGTGTTCTTGAGGCTCCTGAAAGTCAGACAAGATGCAACGGAGTCAGAGATTCCAGTTCAGCCGTTCTCCAGGTTCCTCGCTCATACAGTAATGGGCTTCTGCCCTGCCAGAGGAATCTGCAAATAGGGGACCGGAGAGTGCCGGAACCCGCGAGTGGATGGGAGAATTGGTGGGAAAGGCTGAGTGGAAGTAAGAATCCTACCAGTGGGTAATTCACTTTGCTCATCACTTCCCCATGCCAAGGAATGTACAGATCATGTACAAGAAGGGAAGACAGAAGAGCATGGTCTGGCTCTCATGGAACCTGGTAAAAGAGATGAAAGGAGCAGTCATCATATTATTGAGACCCCACAGGCCATGCGAGCCCCCTCCCTTCCCCGAAGAAAAAACACCATAGTGTTCCCAGCTTGACACTGTTGGAGGTTTGTCCAGTGGAGTTAAATGTGAGAGGTGTCAGAGCAGTCCCGTGTCCGAGGAACCTGGAAATGCCAGCGTACATAC
Organism: Myodes glareolus; assembly: GCF_982192425.1. NCBI lineage: Eukaryota > Metazoa > Chordata > Mammalia > Rodentia > Cricetidae > Myodes > Myodes glareolus. The sequence continues at coordinate 45,682,500 of NC_142036.1, read as the reverse complement.
AGAAGCTAAGCCAAATTGTAAATAACACTGTCCCATCTCTGAGATGAGATGATGTGGCTCATCTCTGTGCCCTAGCTGCCCGGTGAGCACACAGCCTGTCTCCCTCGGAGCTCTATGGGCTCGGGTCTCAGGGTCCTGAGATCTGCCGCCTCCTAGGAAGGTCAGGTGGATAAGGAAAGAGTTATGGCTGCTGGAAGGAAAGAAGGCAAGAAACAGAACATCTGCTGCCATGCAGTCTCCTCCAAACCTTGAAGCCGGGGCCTCTCATCCCTTCTCCATATCTCAGATAACACACCATCCTCTCTCAGTTTCATCTTCTGAAATGTCCTATGGGAACAACTTCCTCCCTTACCTTGTCAAACTTGGGAGAAGGAAATGCTAGGATCACCTTTGTGACTCAATCATAGGAGGACCCGAGTCTCCCGGCCTCACCCCACTGCCTGAGCCGTGACTGCAAAGGTGGTAGCTGCATCCCACTTGAGGGTGTAGGTGCTATACTCGTGATTATAGGCCAGGCCAGGCATGTAGGCTTGCGGGAAGACGAAAGCCTTTTCTCCCATGGAGAAGAGGTTCGCCTGGACCAGGGCTCATTCACTAGGTGCCTGCAGGGAACTGGTAGGAAAACTGCTAGGGTACAAAAGTCAAGACCAGGTTGGGACTCTGGAGAGCCAGAGAGCAAGAGCCCTGCCTAAAGCAGAGAGCAGGGAGAGCCCCAGCTCAGCCAGCTGATAGAAATGGGGCCTTGTCTCCAAAGAGAAACAGGAAATATAGATTGGGTGGGGGAGGGGGGTTGGTTTTTCTGAGACAGGGTTTCTCTGTAGCTTTGGAGTCTGTCCTTGAACTAGCTCTTGTAGACCAGGCTGGCCTTGAACTCAGAGAGATCCACCTGTCTCTGCCTCCCGACTGTTGGGACTGTTGGGATTAAACACATGCACTACCACTGCCTGGCTGGAAATGTAGATTTTTATGTGATGGCTAAACTGGATTTTAAATAACACCATGCAAGCCAAATAAAACACAACTCTGGGGTGGACACAGCCCGTGGTCAGTGTTGCTTCCTTTGATCTATGCAGTAACTTTGTGCCACACTATAGGAAGTGTGCCCCAGAGAGGGACACTGTCCACTTTAGATGGGGGGTAGTAGGGACTGGGGAGACGACAGCAGAGTGACTAATGTGCTTGCTGTATAATCACGAGAACCTCAATCTGGATCCCCAGCACCCACATAGGAGGCCACAGGTCCAGCTTGTAATCTTGGCACTGGGGAGGAGGACCCAGGGTGACTCATCAGCCAGTCTAGCTGAACCGGTGAGCTCCACGCTCAGTGAGAGACCTTGTACCAAAAAATCAGATAGAGTGATGGAAGGAGACAACTGCCAGCAACCTCTGGCCTCTGTGAATGCACACGCTCACACACCTGTGCAGGAAATACATATGCATACAGTTATACACACATGCACACACACACACACACACACACACACACACAGTGAGTAAATAAATAAACTGAGCGTGGTGTGTCCCAGGCCTATGCAGCATCATGTATGTGTACATGAAGTGAATGTTGGGCTTGGGCGTGCAGCCTTGTGTATGTTGGGTAAGCACTGCATCACTGTGCCCCAACCCCAGCTCATATGTTGCTGTTTGTAATCCTTCTTCTTTTTCTCTCCTTCTTCCACCCAGAAATGGAGAAGGAAAGGCTCTTTCATCCAGCACTCTGTCAGCGGCCTCTGCCTGGAGACAAAACCTGCCCAGCTGGTGACCAGCAAGTGTCAAGCAGACGCCCAGGCCCAGCAATGGCAACTGCTTTCCCACACATGATGGTGGCCCCAGCCTCCTGTACCGTCTGCATGAGACTTGGGGACCGGAAGGGGTTAGGGTGGGGGCGTGTCAAGCGGGCTGTTTCCCATCTCCTCACGTTTCTACTGGATCATCAGTACCCACCCCTACCACACATTTCTCCAAAGCTAGTTCAGGGAGGGTGTGGGGCATGCTCCGTGCCCTCTGTGCCACCCCAGTCCTACCCTGGGAGAGGAGATGGTTAGTGTGCAGCTGTCCTGGGCAGAGACTTGACAGCTGCTCCTGGCCCTTTGTCTTCTCCTTTAGCCCTTTAAGAACCCCAGACAGTGGTATGTGGGCCTTCCCCTGGTTACCTAGTGGGGACAAGGACAGAAAGCCTACAGAGGGGCCATGTTGGGTCACAGGGCTAGCCTAGGGTCAACACAAGAGGGCAGGTGGCAGCATGTGTGGAGGCTGAAGGCAGAGGCAGCTGGAGAACAGGAAGGGTTGAGGGGCTTAGTCAGTGGGTGGGTAAGGGAGGGATGCATTCTGGGAGATAAGAACAACATAGCCGGAGAAGCAGCGTGAAGTGCCAGAAAAAAACGAGTTCTCTTTCCAGGACATCTTCCTGTCCTTGCTTTGCTAGCCCCAGGCCCCAAGCCCGACATATGCCTGTGGCCCCTCTAGGTGACCACATTCTAGCAAGAGGCTGCAGAGGGATCCGGAACATAATTATTAAGCAGATTCCACTTCCGCTTAGCTATATGTCAGGCCAAGACCTCACGCTTGGGGCTTTATGACCAATTGGTACCCTATCCACACTAACTGGTTCCTGGTCATACTCCCTGGAATACCCTCATCTTCGCTTACTGTTTTAGAGTCCCCACCTTTACAAAGGTCTTTGCCTCTGTAAACACAGCATTATGGGGCATGGTGGCCCGTCAGAATAGGACGCCCCCCCCCCTTTTCTGGAGTATAGCCGTTTCTCAATCAGTAGGAACCAGGTCACCCAGCCAAACCTCATTCAGGCTCAGACCCTTCTCCAAGCGCCAGCAGTTGCAAGGGACTGCAAAGCTGGCTAGTAGCTCTGTCGGTGTCGAGACTTCCCTGCTCTCTCCTCTCTCGCTACTGAGAATACAGAGACCACACGTTGGTATCATCCTGGAATCCTGGCCCTCACCCCACCACTGGCTTCCATAGTATAATCTTGGGTAAAAGATAGTTGGTAACCAGAACTCTTGGGGTCTTTTTCCCAAAGCAAGACAGCCCAAGGAGGCCACTTTCAACCCAGTCTCTCATAGACCAGACAGCCACACATTCATAGGAAGTTTTGCATACGTATGTACAGATGCAATTTCCTAGGTGGGGGTGGAGCCTGGATTTTCCCTGCTTCCTGGTTTCCAAAGGATCTGCTCCTCTGCTCTGAATGAGCGTTACCACCCATCAGCCTCCCTGCTGGGCCTGGCCTGGCCATCGCCAGGGGTTAGGAGCCAAGAACCTGGATTGCAGTACCCATTCTGGAAGGTTCTCCAGCAGTTTCCTGGCACCTCTGGCTCTCACCAGCATCATCTCGGCAGTTCTGTGCCAAATCTGTGCGCACCCCGTGGCTCAGCACAGGGGCCTCTCACCATGGTGACCAAGCTTTGTCCATCCTGTTTCGATGTCTCTCATACATACTGCTTCCTGCAGGACTGGCCTGGGATCCCATGAAGCTCTGGGAATCCTCCTGCTAGAGCAAGGGACAGAACTGAGGCCGACCAAGACAGAGCCTCTTCCCTGGAGACTTAGACCCTGCTCAGTGTAGACCTTGGGGCTGGGAACTTGGGCCTTTCTCTCTCTGTGAACTTACGAACTTCTGCTCAGCACTGAGAAGACCTGTCGCCGTTTCCTGTCGTCAGACCGGGCTCTGTGCTTGTCAGCTGTCCATTGTGGGGACTCAGTCCAACTCTGTCTTTGCTTTTCTTCTTGACCAAAGCATGTGCCACTAAGCTGTCCTGGAGGACACTGTCTTTATGAAACACACCTGGAATAAAACCACTTCTTCCATGTCCACGCATGCCGGCGCCTTTGCTTCTGACTCTGCAAGCATTCAGCTAGCTTCCACTGCCAGAAGGGATTCGGGTCCCTATCCCGTAGGAACAAAAGAAACTGAGCAGATTCAAGGTGAAGCCTCTGCTCTAGCTGGGGACAGCTGTTCTGAGGGGAGCCAGAAGGTAGGACCCAGGAAGCTGTGTCAGGCTGAGCCCACATCCCTTGCTTCCTCACACAGGCCCTTCTCCACCTTGAAATAGAAATCCAAGGCCTTCTCAGAATAGACAGGGTCATCCTGGTATGCTTTCAACAATTTTCTCTTCCCTGAAGCCATCCTCGTCCCACAGACCTGCCTTTCCCCCTGCTCTGTACATTGGAAAGCATTCAGGCTTGACGATCTTCCTGGGTAGAAACAGCAACATCATTCTAAAAGAGTCCCACTAGCCTAGGCTTACTTAATCGGGTAGCAGATGCGCTACCTAGCAGTTTCCATGGAAACCAATAGACAAACGCCACTATTTCTGTGATCAGAAGTTGGGCCTACCTAGATAAAAATAAGTATGGACTTGGTGTGCACATATACCGCAGTGGAAATCCCCAGCACTCAGGAGTTGGAGTCAGCTTGGTCTAACAAAACGAGTTCCAGGCCAGCCAGGGTTGTTATACAAAGAAACCTTGTATTGACCAAAAATCAAAATAAATAAAATTAAATAAATAAACTGCAGTGGACAGGCCAGAGTGTAGCTAACAACACCCTCCCCCACCACACACACACACACACACACACACACACACACATACACACCTCAGGGTAGCTAGCTTGGGATTCTTCAAAATAATTCCTGGGGGGGCTGGAGAGATGGCTCAGTGGTTAAGAGCATTGCCTGCTCTTCCAAAGGTCCTGAGTTCAATTCCCAGCAACCACATGGTGGCTCACAGCCATCTGTAATCAGGTCTGGTGCCCTCTTCTGGTCTGCAGACATACACACAGACAGAATATTGTATACTAAATAAATAAATAAATATATTAAAAAATAATAATTCCTGGGACTGAAGGGCATAGAGCAAATCCCTGGCTGGCCGAAGAGCACCCAAGATGGCTCCCGTCTCTGGTCCTTGCAGCTCTTGGGTTTGCAAGTCTTCCCTTTGTCCTCCTTCCATTCCCTCTGGGAGCCCGGCTAACTACCATTGACTAGTTAGCCTAGTGTCTTAGTTAGGGTTTTATTGCTGTGAAGGAACACCATGACCATGGCCACTCTTATAAAGGAAATCATTTCACTGGGGCTGGCTTACAGTTCGGAGGTTCAGTCCATCATTGTCATAGCGGGAAGCGTGGCAGTGTGTAAGCTGACATGGGACTGGAGAGGTAGTTGAGAGTTCTACATTTGGATCCGTGGGCAGCCAGAAGAGGCCACGAGCTTCTGAAACTTCAAAGCACCCCCCCCCCCCCCGCCCGCCCCAGTGGCACCTTTCCTCCAGCGAGGCCACACCTCCAATAACGTTTCTCCCTATGCATCTCTGGGAGCCATTTTCATTCAAACCCAGCTAGCAACTGGCCATTAATCACAGTTCTCATAGAAGCCTACAGGACAGTCAAGGGCTGGGGACACAGGAGCCATGTCTGTGTTAGGGTCAGCCTCCTGTTTGCCCAGCAGAAAGCTGCCCCTGGATCCTGGGATCTGGCGTCAGTTCTCTGTCTGTCTGGGTCCCCAGGCTGGTTAGTTGATTGGCTGTTGTGGTGCAGAGCATGGAGCATAAGTGCTCCCTCCCAATACGCTCCCAGTCATTGGCCTCTGGTCTTCAATACGCCTCTTCTTTTCGCTCCTCATTTATAGCTGTGAGAAATTATCCAGACAGCGCCACGGCCCATCAGGAGTCTCCAGGACTCTGCCACAGCCCTGGGTGGGTGTGGTCCTCTCCACCAGGGACCAGGGAAGGAAACCTGGAAAGGCCAGAGTTCACAATGTCCCTATGATTTCACCCAACTGTTGTTTGGTGTTTGTCCCCTGTGCATGAGTCAGACCGGTGTCTGAATCACAGCTCTTCCATGAGGGAGGGGACCCAGAACTTCTTTCCTGTTAGGAGGACCTCCCTGCTGGAGTTAAGACTTGGCCATGGAGCAGGGACTGTGTTCTCCATCCATCCATCCATCTATCCATCCATTCATACATACATACATACATACATACATACATACGCACGCGCACACGTGCGCGCACACACACACGCACACACACACGGGGGGGCGGGGAATAGGTAAGTAGGTAGATGGATGGATGGATGGATGGATGGATGGATGGACGGACGGACAGACGGACGAACAGACGGACAGATAGATAATCCCCACCCAACTGTTTTCTGGTGTTTTGTGTGTTCCCTGCCTGTGCTGGTCTGAGTCAACTGCTTTTCCCAGAAGCAGCTTCTCTCATGGTAAGAAGACCTCCCTGCCAGGAGCTCAGTAAAGGCCTAGTCATGGTGCAGGGGAGAGGCTGTGTTCTCCTAGCCAGCAGCTGCTGGTAGAGTAGCCAGTAAAGAGAACACACACACACTACCTGCTCTCTGCCAGGCCCTTTTCCTAAGGTGGTGTGAGCCAACAAGACACTCTAGCCTTCTGAAAACTATGCTTCCCAACAACTTCAGGTTCCGACTTGGGTGATGACTACCTTGGGCTGGGTAGGTCTAGCGGAAGCCAGGGTGGATTCAGAGGTCACCTTGCTGGGTGGCCTGGGCATCTTTGGCTGTGTACACAATGTAGTGGTGACTCCGATCAGTCCATTCCCGCAGAAGGATCTGGAAGGAAGTTTCAGAGGCCAGACCTGGACTAGTAATCATTTCTCCAGGGCTGGACTTTATGTTGGTTTGTTTTGGTTTCCACTTTTCCTTTAAGGAGGCCTAGGAGACCTCGCGGCCCTGGGTGGAGAGAATGGAGGTGAGTAACCCAGAAGTCCACGAAATACTGGTTTGCTCCTTGTTCTCTGGGTATCCCCTCAAGCCATCCAAAAACCAAGCCTGCCTTGTGACAGTTGTCTTTCAGTAAAGGCCTTGTGAGGGCCACCTATTCAGAGTCCCTTCAGGTTCTAGTAAATGGGTGTGGTCCTAGTGTTTTAATTTAAAAAAAAAGCTACAAGCAAGAGAGAAAGACGCCATGCTACAGAACTCACCTGGAGGGGTTTTATTAGGGGAAAGAGTGTGTAAAAAGGGGGAAGGGGAGGGGGAAACTAGCCTCTGGGGACAGAAGCAGCAGAAGAGGAGAGAGAGAGAAAGAGAGAGACAGGCAGAGAAGCAGGGAGAGAGAAAGGAACAGAGAGAAAGAGAAAGAGAGAGAGAGAGATGGGAGGTGGGCAGGGCCCTCTTAAAAGGGAACATAGTGAATGTGTACAGGAGGCGCTCTTAGTGGCTGCAGCTGAGGATGGATCCTGTCAGGACCCCAAGGTCAGGCCAGTACAGATGCCTGAATGCTAAGATTCCTCCTGTTTTATTTCTTATAAAAAGGTGAGGAGTTTATTTCTTATAAAAAGATGAAGGGGTGATACCTCCTTCCATCCGTCAGGATCGTTGGCAGAATGTTGCAAAGGTCCCGTAAAATATCAGGGCATAGAGTGCTGGGAAGCAGATTTTTGGTAGGTTTTTTCCCCATAAGCGAGGCAGAACGAGATCCAATAGCTTTTCATCAAGCGAGGATCTAGTGAGAAAGGCACAAGCCATCCAGGAGAGTCATCATCCAAGGAGCGGAGGCCATAGGGCAAAGCCCGAAGGACCCAAGGGTCCGAGAGGCACAGTGAGTCGTCACGCAAAGGGTGGGGGCCAAGGGCTCTGAGCCCAAGGGAGTCGTGGTTGCCTGGTACCAGGACTTAACGAGGTCAAAAGGTGAGAAACGGTGCTCAAGAGACAACTCCTCACTCGTGGGAAATAGCCAGAGGTGGAGAAGCGGGAGGGGCTCACTAATCATGCCAGTTTTGGATGGAGAGACTTGCTGGAGAAGGAGGTTGTCCTATGTGGGCCGGGTTACAGGATCTCGGCCTGCCCCAAACTGCTGGTGACCAGGAGGCAACACCAAGAGAGCCTTTCCCAGCCAGGGAACCAATGTTACAATTGGAAAAAAAAAAAAAAAAAAAAAAAAGCAGCGCGAGAAAGACGCCATGCTACAGAACTCACCTGGAGGGGCTTTTAGTAGGGAAAAGGGAGTGTAAATAGCAATAGCGGGAAGACGAGGGGGAGACTGACCTCTAGGAACAGAAGCAGCATAAGAGAAGAGATGGGGGGGGGGTGGGAGGCAGAGACAGTGGGGGGAGGCAGAGAGATAGGCAGAGAAGCAAAAGAGATGGGAGGTGGGCAGGGCCTTTTAAAAGGGAACATAGTGAATGTGCACACGAGGTGCTCTTAGTGGCTACAGCTGAGGACATAGCCTATCAGAACCCCATGTGCTGCCCCAGTACAGATACCTGAATACTAACACCTAGCTCTGCCTTAGACTTACTGGCCAGATTCCTCTCTCTCAGTTGCCCAAGTGATTGAAGGCGTCTATGAAAGCCTTCTGTCCTCTGCACTGCGAGGGAGAACCTGGAGGGTTAGGGTATCATTGTATTTGCTGTGGTTTGGGTTGTGTTTCTTTATTTGAGACAGTATCTCACTATGTAGCTCTGACTCTTCTGGAACTTGCTGTGTAGACTAGGCTGGTCTTGAACTCACAGAGATCTGCCTGCCTCTGTTCCCAAGTATGGGGATTAAAGGCGTGTGCCACCATGCAAGGCTACCTCAGCAAGATTCTGATGCATGCTTTTTCTGGTTTGGTTTTTGTTTGTTTTAGTAAGTTCTCATATAGCCTAGGCTGACTTCAGCTTGCCAAGGAGCCGAAGATGTCTTGCTCCTCTTGGCCCCACTTCCCAAGCACTGGGATTCCAGGCTAGAGCCATGGTACCAGTTTGCCTGCTCCTTTTTGAGTAAGCTGGTTTGATGACTAAGTTCTGATGTCTGACTAGAAGTTACGGGCCACAGCCTGGGGCAGAAGGCTCAGAGCTGTGTGCTGTGGCCTCATATGTGCTAAGCAGGGTGCCTGCGACAGGGTTTAGACAGTGATGGATCCCTCTGGAGCAGGGGTGGGTATGAGTCCAGGCTGAGGGCTGCGACTGAGCCAGCTACCACATGCCAGCATTTCTTTCTGTGATTTATGAGTCTCTTCTGAAAGCAGCCACGTGTGGCTGACTTCCTTCTAGACAAGCTTCCACCCCAAAGACCCCATTAATCAAGGAATCAGTGCTGCACCACCGGCTCTGTAAGGTACAAGGTGGATCCTCTCTGTAGCTGCTTCACCCAGTGACCTCAGAGCTGCCATTTTAACTTTCTCAGTCCTTTATACAATTCTCTGAGGTCATGCCATCCACAAAGGTAAGAAAGGACTCCCTGAGACATTAACACATGTGTTCAAGATTAGCCAGTGTGAGCTGGAGAGATGGCTCAGTGGTTAAGAGCACTGATTGCTCTTGCAGAGGACCTGTGTGGGTTTAGTTCACAGCACCCATATTGTGGCTCACAACCATCTGTAATTCCAGCTCCAGGGGATCTGGTGCCCTCTTCTGGCCTCTTTAGGTACTGCGTATATATGGTGCACAGCTATACCTGCAGACAAAACACTAATATGCACATAAAATATAAAGAAAGAAAATCTTTAAAATTTTTAAAGATTGTCCAGTTAACAGAAGGCAGAGTCAGTACTCAAATCTTGAGATCTGGGCTAGCAAGATAGATTAAGAGATGAAAGGGCTTGCCATCAAACCCCTGACCTGAATTATAAGCCCCATTTTCCACAGGGTTGGAAGGAAAGAACTCCAAATTGTCCTCTGACCTCATACACATGCCATGCATATACACTGCATGCACACAAAAATACATTTTAAAATGTTTAAAATTATGATAGGCGGCTCGGGCAGGAGAAGTCCTATAAGTTCAAGGCCAGCCTGGGCTATAGACCCTACCCTAAAGCAAAGAAAATAAAACAAAATTACTATTTTGACCCAGGATACTTGTTTCTTACCATCCTGACTGATTGCTTTGTATGTCTTGGTTCTGAGTTCACCTCGACCCTGGGACTTTTGTCCTGTTATCCTCATGTTGAAGACACTGAAGCCGACACAAAACTTACACATTCTCACAGTGAGGCTCTCCCCCTGCCACCATGCCCCTCTTCCTATCTCCTTCCCTGGATGGATGCTGAGAAGGTTCAGTTATTTCGGGCTCAGTTGCTATATCATCTTTTACATATGCAGAAGTGAATGGAGAGGCTGAATTGCCCAGAGACACATAGAATAAACAGCCAGACCTGAGGACCTGGTGTCCCTCACCATAGGTACCAAAGTGGCTGCTGGCAATCTGCCTGACATTGGTACCTTCTGGAAGTCAGGAGGCGAAACCTCTGAGTGATTCAGCCCTGAGGCCCCAGGCTGCTTGGTTGGCTGGCCAGCTTCACCCCTCACCCCAGTCAGACTGCCTTTCCCTAGCTGGGGCCTACCATTGAACTAACATTGTGCTTTAAAAAAAAATGGCACAGTGGCAGAAGAAGTGGGGTAATGTCATGCAGGCCTTCTACCCTGGAAAGCCCGTGCAGCAGTCTAGAGTGTATCAGAGCATGTTTCTGTGACCCAGCTGCCTCAGACCTTCCCCAGACACAGGGGGAGGCCTCTCAGCTCAGGCACAGTGGCCCGAGCTGAAGGTAAGCCAGGAATAGAAAATGTGGGAAGCCTGGCATCCATTTCCGTTCTGAGCTGGCCATTTATAATCTGACTAAGAAAGCTTTCCTAGAGTGTTGCTTTTGACTTTGAGAAGTAAGCTGGTCAGTGAACTTCTGTTCAACCAGGCCTTGAATGTCCTCGGCATATGGAGGCCAAGAGGAGGAGCCTATGGAGGCTTCCTCTTGAGGTCTTCAGAGCAGAACTGGTTCCTCTCTCATGTACCTCCCCTGCCTCATACACTCGGGTCTCCAGTAGCCTGACGCAAAGAAGAGGGGCTGCGGTCGGCCAGAGATTCTTGGAGCTATTCTGAGATGAGGTGACATTTAAAAGTGAACTGAAGTAAATGCGTAGAAGGGGGCCTGGTACTCAAAGGAAACCTGGTTCATTTGCCTCGTTCATGGCTGGACCACCAGTGTGCGACACACACACACACACAAATTGTCAGTAAACCTTTGTAAATGAATGAATGAATGCATGAGGCTCTGTGTAAGGCAAAATGGATCCTTCTAGAAAAAAGTTGTGTACTGATTAGGTTTTTTTTGGTCAAGTTAACACAAGCTTGGATCATCTGGGAAGAGGGATCCTCAATTGAGAAAATGCCTCCATCTAATTAGCCTATAGGAGAAGTCTATGGGGGCATTTTCTCGATTAATAATGATTGACGTGGGAGGGCTCAGCCCACTGTAGATGATTTCCTCCCCTGGGCGGGTGGTCCTGGGTATCTAAGGAAGGAAACTGAGTAAGCCATGAGCAAGCCAGAGAGTAGCGTGTTCCTCCATGGTTCCGCTCTGGCTTCCCTCGACGGAGTATTGCGAGCTGTAAGCCACATAAACCCTTCCCTCCCCAACCTGTTTTGGCTGAGTGTGTTACCACTGGAACAGAAAGCCAACTAGGCTGTCTTTCTTGAGTCTGACCTTGGTGCCAGCCCCGGCTCAGTGTCTGCACGAATCAAAAAGGGAACGCATTGATGTTGGCACAGTGATAAACACTTGTAAGCCCAGCATTCCAGAGCCGAGGCAGGAGGATTGTGAGCTGAAGGGTAGGTAGCCTGGGTTCCCTAGACTGGCTCACCTTCCTGCCCCTCTTCCATAGACAGGCATGCACTGAGCTGGTCAATTTTGCAGGTTGAGAAAGTCTGGCAGTGAAGGATCCAAGAGACAGACAAATGATGGAAGATAAGGTAAGGGTGCCGAACACTGTTGGGTGTGTCCTGTCTGTGATCCTCGGTAATCCTAGTGCTTGGGAGGCAGAGGTAGAACGATCACCCACAGTTTGAAGGCAATCTAGTCTATACAGTGGGTTCCAGGCTAACTGGGGCTACATAAATAAAATAAACAAATAAGTGGTAAGGGTTTCATGAGGTTTGGCTCCTCTATTCCTAGACCCTGGCTGTCTGCTCTTTACCTGCATCTTGAGTCAGGGTTTTCTTAGAGCTGCCGGCAGGTTTGTTTGTTTGTTTGTTTGTTGCTTTACTGAATTACAAACTCCCTGGATGCAGACCTATCCGCCGCATCTCGTACAGTGCCAGGCACACAGTAGGTACTCAATAACTACTTGCCAGATGAACAAATGCATGGGCATGCATAGCAATAAAATTGCGGTCCCTTGATTCTGCGAGTCGGAGTCTGAGGACACATGCCAGCTTGTTCTCGGCTTCCTCTTCTAATTTGTCGGTTGATGTGACTTTTTAGGAAACCAGGTGAGGTTTGACCCAGTGCAAATTCGTTTTCCGTCAATAGCAGGAGACTCGGCGTTTGCAAGTTAATGCCACATTAGTCCTTGATTACACAGACGATGAGTGTGAGCTCGTGGATTACACAGCAGAGAGGATGCGGAGAGCCCCCGTGAGAAAGGCCCACGAGTTAACTGTCTGACATATTAATGAAGTCTTTAAGGGGCTAAGGCAGTGGAGGCTGCAGCTTCCAAACTGGGGAAGGCTTTCCTTTAAGCTGGCTACAGAGAGAAGCTCACAGAGGTTTCTTTGCCCAAGCAGGGCCCTTCTGCAAAGCCTTAGCCTAGGGCTATGTCTCAGCTCAGGACAGAAGAGTCTCATTTATTTGCATACAAATTGCAGATGTCTACGGTCTTCGCTCAAACAATTTCTAAGTGAAATGTTATTGCTTCCCCGAAGGCTATAATTCCTGAGTTTTTCTCGTCAATATTCCTCTCACTTAAGCAGCTACTCACTTTGACCCAGATTTTCCATCCCAGGAGTGCACAGGAGAGAGGAAACAGGAAAAGAGAGGGGGTGGTGGAGAGAACCTGCCTTTAAGATGTCCAGGACCCACTCTGGGTGCTTATAGAGTTAGCTCATCCAGTTCCACAGCAGCTCGATGGACTGGAACACATCTCCATTTGGAATGAAGAAATCCAGACTCAGAGATGCTGTGTGCATCACCAAGGTCACATAGCCAGGAAAGGGCTGAATCTGGAATCCAGAGAATAAACTCACAGAATTTATTCTTAAATTACACTATCTCTGAAAAACACATATTCTTTACATTTCTTTAAATATTGAACAGTTCTGTTAAGATTGTTCACAGTTGTGCTCAGGGTCCTTGAAATCTGACCATGTGGCAAGTTCTCTGGGAGCAGCGAGCTTCAAGAGAAGGATGCTGTTGGCAGGGGGATGCAAATGAAAATACAGCGGCAGAGGGTGCGTCTTTAAGAATCTCAAAGTGGCACTGGGGAGAAGGTTGAGCTAACACAGCAGATCCCCGGCCAGCTTTTTCTCATCTTTGAAGTCTCAGTGACCTGACATGACCTCAGACTTAGAGATAGCCCCTGCCCCCTCTTGAGGTTCGAGAGTCCTTTCTGGCATGAGCCTGCTCTCCATTGCTGACAATAAAGGACTCTTCACTGAGCGACATTCTCCTGCGTCTCATGTGGGTACAATATCTGTGTGATGGGCAATCTCCAATATGATCCCCTGAAGGGTCCCCACCAAATGGTGGCATGCCCTTGTGCAAATCCTAATAAGAGAGGACTTGTTAATAATGCTTCCCTGATAAATAGAAGACATCAGAGGTTATGGAGCCTTCTTCTAGTCCAGGGTATTAAGAAAGCAATCCCTTCCACCTTGGGCATTCTCTTCTCTCTCTTGAATTGTTCACTCTGAAGACCCAGAGCTGCCGTGTTGTCAGAGGCCTGAGACAGAGGGCGCACGTGAGCCAGTGTAGACCTAGATCAGCACCTGGAGCGTGGGTACAGCAACCTTCATCCTGAGGCAACCAGCTGCAGGTGCTGCATCCTCCTTTGTCTGGAATCTCTCAGGATGCTGGGCCAGATACAGAAACAACACGGGACAACGGACGAGGCAGCACGGCCCAGCGGGATCTTAACGATATGCCTGGCAGCCTTTTCAATTCAAAGCCTTTTGATATAGTACACAGTAGGAAACCACAGCAGTCCTCAGAGCCTCACCAAACCTCATGGCGTGTTCTGGTGCAGCAGGGTGAACCACAAAGTATCTTCATGAAATGTGATTCCGTCTGTGAAGCTGGGCTGCAGAGGGTCCCAGGCCTCTAGGGGGCAGAGGCGAGGTGATGGCAACAGAAATTGTTCCAGGCTTCTTTTCTAGTCGTATTTATCAGTAGCACTAAATGTTAATAAAGCACAAGGCATGAAAGCCCAGGAGCCTGAAAGCCAGAGCCTGGTGCTGGGTGACGATCGTTAGCTCTCACTGAGCTCACTCTACTCAGGCAAAGGGAGGGAAAAGCAGGCCAGTTGCCATCTGATGGCTGCCACAGGAATGTGAAGTCACCTGTGTGGATGTGAACAGTCAGCAGCGTGGCTACACAGGAATGACCTCAAGCAGGGGACTAGAACCCAAACAGAGAGATGTCGACGCAGAGGGTGACGAGAAGGCTAACATCAAAGCCTCTCCCCAAGTCCCCCCTTCCCCCATCTCTTTGTGTGTGTGTGTGTGTGTATGTATATGATGTGATGATGCGTGTGTTGACACTCAACTGCCACCACGTGTGCCTGTAAGGCAGAGGACAACCTTGGATGTCGATCCTCACCTTCCATCCTGTTCGCAACAGAGTCTCTTGTTTGCACGCATCGTGTTGGCGGGCCTGTGAGCTTGCGGGGCTTCTTGTCTCCCATCATCTCATCATGGGAGCCCGGGTTCTAGTGGATGTGGGGGGTGCAGTCTTAGGTCCTCACACTGGCACAGCCAGTGCTTTACCCACCAAGTCATTTCCCCACCCCAAGCCCCGTCTTTCTATTAAACCTTTGGGCACTTACCAGACCTACAGATCAGATGCTCAGAAAACTTCTCATGGGAAGGGAAGAGGTGGTCTGTGTGCGCATGCCTAAGTGACCTCCAATGGGTAGCTCTGGGACAGCATGTTCTAGCTACTTTGGGGGCCACCAACACTGCCCCCTGTTGGGCCTGCTGAAGACTGACTCAGAGACTCTTAGACCAAACACACAATCCCAGTTTCTACAGTCGCCAGCGCAGGAAAAATTGATGATCCACAGAAATGCTCTCCCATCACACAGGCTATACAGGTCTCTTGTACATAGTTACGTCGGGGGCGACCAAGGCTCTTCCCACAAAAGAAAGAGGCCTTGTCTCAATCCTTGAAATTTTCTGGAAGGCCTGGCTCAGAAACCACCACTTCTGGGGACAGCAAGGTTTTTGATTTTTAGGTCCTAGAGAGCCACAGCAGTCCCCCAGTCTGGAAAGTCTTTGTTCTTAATGACCTTTCAGTACCAGCACCTCAAATCCCCCACTAACAACTCCTCTGTCATCCAAACCATGACCTGCCATGGGGACTGGGGTGATGGCGGGTGACTGTGGCAGCCCCTGCTGGAACCGCAGCGTGGTGGAAGTGATAGCTCTGTCTCGACAGGCATCTGGACTCACAAAGGGTCAAAGACAAGGTAATCTCTGGGATGGTCAGGGCCATTGAGGGGACCAGTGTTACTGGGTGGCCTCTGCTTAGTCCCCCTGGGGCAGACACTGGCTCCAGGAAGGCTCTCACACTTTCTTCCTCTGAGACCACAGGTGCAACGCAGTGGCTAGATCTAGAATCCTGTAGCCAGGTAGGTACTTCCTCAACCAGAGCTTGTAGGTAGAGGTGAGCGTTAGCTTAACCATGGCAATTCTCCAGCCCCAGACTTCTAAGGAAGAAACAATGATCTATCCCATTTCTCTTAAATTACAGTCCAGAGGCCTTAAATCCAAACATCTGTTGACAAGGACCCAGGGCCTATCTCAGCTAAGTGATACAATCAGTTCTTGTTAGCGTCTCCCGGCTCTCTTGAGAAGCATAAAGCAAATTACCTTTGGCAGCGAAGAGGCTTTTAGACCAACCTTTTCACAATATGTCTGGAATCTGGCATCCAGTGCAAGTATATAATTACAACAGAGAAAGGTGTGTGGAGGATGAGTTGGCACAGCCCTCAAACGTAGCAGAAAGTATTGCTGTTGTCTTCAAAGACAAAACATCTTTCTTAGAGCCGGCTTACAACAGACTCAAGCTCTCGACTGGAGCAGACAAGGAGTAAATCACTGGGAAATGATTCCCCCAGCGCCTCCATCAGTGACCGCCCCCATCATCAACTAGCTTCTCCCAGCCTTGCTCTCTCTCAAATGTCCTGATGATCTTGGACTCTCAGCCCCTCCACCTGTCACTCCACCTGAAAGGCTAGCCTGCTGTTTGCCTGTTCTTTCCGTATTGTGCCTGTCATCTTTCTCCTTGTCCTCTCCTCTCACGCCAACATCCTCTCCCACGACAACTTTGTACAGTGCCTGGTACTAAAGTGTACGCTCTTCCCCACAGTGCCGAAGACCAGTCTGCTCTTGTAGCTGATTCTGTGTCTTACAGTGCTTTGTCTGCTCCAGTCACTAATTACTGTGCATCTAAATGGACCAGGCACTTTCTTCTTTGCTTCATGGGAAGCTGTGTGATGTGCAGTTTGTTGCCACTCAAAATATGGTCACCTGGAAGTTTTGCAAAATGTAGAATGTTTACTTCACCTCAGGCCAATGAGTAACATACCCAGACATTCAGAATAAGTGCCTTCTGAATCTCCTCAGGAGCCATCTGTTGCACGTGGATTATTTGTTGTTTGGTTTGGAGCTTGATTTTTGAGACAGGGTCAAATGTAACCCATGCTGACCTCAAACTCCCTTTGTGGCTAAGAATGACCTTGAACCTCTGATCTTCTTGCCTCTACCTTCCAAGTGCCAGGATTAGAAATTGTGCCATCACACATGGTTTATATGGTATTAGAGATTGAACCTGGGCCTTCAAACCGATTAGGTAGGCAAGCACTCTACCAACTGAGCTATAGCCACAGCAATGATGGCATATATTCTACTTGCTGGTTACAGACCTGACAGTATGTGCAGCGGTGCACATAGCCCAGTGCCAATCAGCACAATTCTTGATGTTCCTGCCATGCCTCTTGGCCGGTGAAGTGAGTTCCTCGGTCAGTACTGGATGGAACAGCAAGCAGGCCTGCCTCCAAGTGCCTGCCTTGACTTTTCCCAGCGACTGACTAGAACTGCGAACCAGATAAACCCTTTCCTTCCTTATGTTGCTTTTGGTCAGGGTGTTTTATCATGACAGCAGAAACGAAGCTAGAACACTTTAAATATGACTTTAAAATTACATTTTATTTTTTAAACTTATTTGTCAGATTACATGAATTTATCATGTAGAACATGTTTTAATTTATACATCATGAAATGGTGAAATAAACTAATTAACATATGAATTACCTAACATTTTATTTGGGATAAGCTTAAAACCTACTCACAGCAATTTTCAAGAATTTGCACATTGTTTTTAATTAAAGCCTATCAGTATGATTTGCATTTGAAATATATATGTGTATATATTAAATTTTTATTTTATTTTTAATCATGTGCATATGTGTGTGTATGCCATGTGTGGGGGTACCCATGGATATCAGAAGCACAGGATCCCCTGGAGCTGGAGTTACAGGCAGTTGTGAGCTGCCTGTTATAGGTGTTGGGAATTGAACTCCATACAAGCTCTTAACAGCTGAGCCACATTTCCAGATCAATTTTTTTATCTTTAGAAATTATATTTGTCTAAAAAATAATTTGGAAATATCTTCTATTTTCCCCTAATACAATCATATTAGCTCTAAAGATCTGTATATTTATTTAGTTATTGTTTCTTTGAGAAAGAATTTCTCTGTAACAGCCCTGGCTGTCCTGGACCTTGTTTTGTAGACCAGGTTGGCCCTAAACTCACAGAGATTCACCTGCCTCTGCCTCCTGAGTTCTGGGACTAAAGGCGTGTACCACCACCATCCAGCTGGGTCTATATCTTTATGACTGTTTTAATGTCCCTCTCTGGTAACTCCATCCCTGTCATTTCAAGGTTAGTTTCTGCTGACTGATTTTCATCTCTGGCTATGAACATGGTCTTCCCAGTTTTTCTGACTAGTAATTTGGATGCAGGACAGATATGCTACTTTATCCATCTTCCTTTAATAAACACTGGTCTCTATTTTGGCACACCGATTATTTGCAGATGGGTTGATTCCTTCATGCAGCATTCTGAGGTTCTGGTGAGGAAGTCTAGAGAAGGAATGGGACACCCACTGGGGACTTCCACGGGTCAGAAACTTCCCTCTATAATTGCATGCCCAACAGAGTCATATAGGGCTCGATTGGGGCTGGTCACTTTCATGTCTCCTCACCCCACAGGAGTTCTGAGTTTCCTTCTCTGGTGTTGGTGGGTTTATTAAGGAAGAGGGAACCTCAACTGAGAAAATGCGGCCATCTAATTGGCCTGTAGGCAGCTCTGTGTGGGAGGACCCAGCCTACTGTGGGCGGTACAATCCCTGGGTGGGTGGTCCCAGGGTTGTATAGGAACATGAACCTGAGGAGTAAGTCAGTATGCAGGTTTCTCCACGGCTCCCGCTCCCTGGGATTCTGGAAGTTCCTTTTCAGCTTCCCTCTATCCGGATCTTTGCGCTGTGACTGCCAGCTGCCCCCAGCTTCACTTAGATTCTTAAATCAGTCTCTTCAATCTGCAGGGCAACTGGCCCTATGTGGATCTCCCCGTGACTGCCATCCAGAAAAATCCGAGGTGTGGGGTGCCTTCGAGTTTCTCCTCATTCGCGATTCCCAGCCTTCTGTTGCCTGGCTGACTAGCGTCTCAAAAGTGAAACTGCTGCTCGTTCATCAGTCTGAGCTTTATGGTTGTTATGGCTGGAGGTGGACGTCTGGATAATTTTTGTTTTTCACTTTCTCTGGTCTGAATTCTGAATTCAGTTCTCTAGAGTTTGAAAGTCTGTAACATGCAAACCAATACATGAAAAACAAACGAACAGCTGAATCTGTACAATATTACTTTTATGTTATATGCTCTCAGGGCTGACCAGTTGGTACTGGATAGCCAATTGTCGAACTCTTCCCTGGGGAAGACTATTTCTCCCACTCTCGGCATTCCTTAGTTGCCTGTGGTTCTGTGTAGGGTTGAGGCCTCTTGAGCCTTCCCAAACATTGTCAGTCATCAGCAGTGTGCCTCCTCCTCCCACCAGGTTTCTCTGTACAGACCTTGCTGTCCTGGAACTCAATCTGTAGACCAGGCTGGCCTCAAACTCACAGATACCCCCCTGCCTCTGCCTCCTGAGTGCTGGGATTAAAGACATGTGCCACCATGCCCAGATTATTGTTGTTCTTGTTCAGCTCACGCTTAGGCAGCCATGATGGTGAGACTGTAGGTCTCGCAGCAAAACCCCGTTCCTCTGGCTCTTATAATTTTTCTCAGGTTGTATTTGATATACACACACATATGTAACTACAATTAATGAGCAAAAAGATCGTGAGTTTGAAAGAGAGCAGGAAGGAGTATATGGGAAAGTTTGGAGGGAGAAAAGGGAAGGGTAAATCATGTAATTATGTTATAATCTCAAAAGATTAAAGAAATGAAAACTTTAGACATTTCTGCTTACATGTAAGTAAATTACCCTCATTAAAAAAAAAAAAAATCCAGGACTGGAAACAGTTCAGTAAAGTGCTTGCCTTACAAGTGTGAGGACCCAAGTTCAATACCCAGGACACACATTTTACACACATTTAAAAAAAAACATCTTGAGCTGGGCAATGATGGTACATGCCTTTAATCTCAGCACTCGGGAGGTAGAGGCAGGCAAATCTCTGTGAGTTTGAGGCCAGCCTGGTTTACAGAGCTAGTTCCAGGACAGTCAGGGATGTTACACAGAGAAACCCCTGTCTCAAAAGGAAAAAACAAAAAGCCATCTGTAACTTCCAACTTTAGAAAAGCACAGACAAATGGACCCTGGGACCCATCTCCTAGCCTCTGGTTAGGCAGTCTAGCCTATTTGGCTGGTTCTAGGCCAGCGGGGAGCTTGTCTCAAATTACCTGAGGAATGTATGACACCCAAGGCTGTCCTCATGCAAACACATAGATGTGCACTATCATGAGTCACACACGCGTGTATGTACACACACACACACACAGACTTCCTTTCAAATTACCATATCACCACTCTTAAGTTTTCAGTGAACTTTGTTGTATGAGTTACTTTTCCTGTTGCTAGGATAAAAATCCCTGACAAAAGCAAAAGGACCAGGATCGTAGTTGAGGATAAAGTCCTTCCTGACTGGGAAGGTGTGTGTGTGTGCATGTGCGTGCATGCATGAGAGAGAGAAAGAAAGAGTGTGTGTAGGGGGGAGAATCGTTCTAAGATGGTACTACTAAGAAGTCCTCCCTGGCCTCATGTGGGGAGGTCCTCATCCTCCACTTCCAGACATTAGGCCCAGATATATCATTTATCACACACCATGCTCCTGTACTCTACCTGCAAATGTGCTATTTGTCTTGTACAGTGCACTGCTGAGAACTCCTGAAATGCAAATTAAAAGCCTTTTTGGTAATTTCTCATCTTACCTGCCTCACTGGAAACTTCCTGGATTGACTTCGAAGATTTTATATTCTCTGGCTTTCTGGTCCAGTCTACAAAGCAGAGTGTTTAATCCTTCTCATGCAAAGATCTGACAGGTTATGACTGAAAAATCTTTTAAGACTATCTGCAGCCTAAGTCTTAACTTGATTTCTGAGGCACTGTGGCCATAGCTTTCTTGACTTTGATCTATGTTATATGGTTGCTTTACTCCAAGCATGGTGGCTTCCTATTCAAGGCCACATCCCCCCACTGCCTGTCCTATCTTCCTGCCGTCCTTCCACGTCCTGTTTAAGCTGCCCTTGAGCCAGTCTGTGACTCCAGCTGCTCAAGAGAGAGAGGAAAAGGACCACTTGAGCCCAGAAGTTTGAGGCCAGGTTTGGCAACAGTTAGAATGTCTCAGAAACAAATCCCTCAGACTTAGAGAGAGGGGCTTCCTTTGTGGAGCTGGCTAGATGTACCCTCCATCTTAAATTTCTCAAGTGTCTGCAGATTAGGGGTTGACACAACTTCTGCTCTACAAACTTGACTGTGGGTTGGCTTTCAGCTTTATTCTTGAGAGGATGTAATAATTTGCTACAAGATTGCCTCTTATGTAAATAATGACCCTCAACAGGCAAATTATACCTAAACGGGGGAAATTACAGACTCAAGGAAGGAGAACAGCTATTTCTTGCAAAATATTATTTTAAGGTGTGTTGCTTTTGTTTATGTTGCATTTGTTTAATTCCATGAAGCTGTGATTCTTTGCCTGTCTAAAACAACTGATGGCCCTAATAAAGAGCTGAACAGCCAATATCGAGGCAGGAACAAGGACAGGCAGGGCTGGCAGACAGAGGATAAATAGGAGAAACAAGAAGAGGAGGAGCAATGAGAGAGCAAGGAGAGGAGAAAGCTAAGAGCCAGCCACCTGTAGAGGCTGGATTATACAGGCCATATTCCTACACTGGATGGCAGTCAGAATTTTGAGCGACCTGGCAAGGCACAATTTGCACCTTTCATATAGGTGATTACCTTCTATATGGTTCTGATAGTGAGACAACCTGACGCCATCCCAAGAGTCAGGATATATTCTGCTCCTCCTATTGTAATTTAGGAGGCTGCTTAGGGAAGGGGTGTTTTTCAGTCTCATTCTCCCTGCTACCTAGGAAACAGAATGCTAATGAACTTCCCCCTCAGTTTACGTTTTGATATAAACACTGTTTGGAGAATAAACATGAGTGATTTTTCAGGAGGTGAGTTCAGGACTTCTTGAAAGATCACTGAAAACTGCCTTCCCACATAGTCATGTAAATTGTTTTAATTCTCACACCTCCACTCTAGCATGAGAAATGGTTTAGGTCTGGCCTGGTCCTAGACCCTGACAGCCACCCAGCTACACAGCCAGTCACAGAGTAAGAGTGAAAGTAAGATATACAGAAGAAAAAGTCCTGGGGCAAAAGGCAGACGGGTTAATTTAAGAAAAGCTGGCTAGAAACCAGTCAAGCCGCCATTTATAAGTAAAAACAAATCTCCATGTGTTTAACTGGGAGCTAGGTGGTGGGCCCCCAAAAAAGCCAAAAGAATAAAACATCACACAACAATTTCTCACAGTAGTGACTCTCATGCCTGGGCACACCTTGGTCTAAGACACCTCTCATAGACAGCTATGAGAGGTGACACTTGTGCATGAGGTATCTAAACCAGATGGCTCTTACACAAGTCATCTCTTGTACATGAGCTCTATCTTTGTGCAGAGGATAATGCTTGGGAAGATGGATGAACCACCACACAGAAGAGAAACACTTGTCGGGCTGATGTGCTGCCCACTCCTGTCAACTCAAGACATGCTAGAGTTAGCTAAGGAGGAAACCTCAGTTGAGAAAGTGCCTCCTCCATAAGATCTGGCTGTAGGCAAGCCTGTAGCGCCATTTTCTTGATTATTGATATGGGAGCACCCTGTCCATTGCAGGAGGTGCCACCCCTGGACAGGTGGTTCTGGGTGCTCTAAGAAAGCAGGCTGAGCAAGCCAGTACATATCACTCTTCCTTGGTCTCTGCATCAGTTCCTGTTGGATTGAGTTCCTGCTTTGGCTTTCGTCAAAGGACTGTGATTCAGGATATATAAACCAAATAAAACCTTTCCTCCACAAGTTACTTTTGGTCATGGTGTTTCATCACAGCAATGGTAACCCTAACACAGCTCAGTCAGTATGCTGTTGCTTATGAGTAAGTCAGTACTGTGATGTGTCTTGTGAATCTATGTACTTGGGTCTGATCAGGCCCGTGACAGCAGCTAGATGCATTATGTAATTTACAGCTATTCATTTTGTGGTCTCCAGCTCTGATCTGAGGTTAAAATCTTGTCTTTTCCATCTAGCAAAGTCTACTGCTATGCAATCTGAGCAAATCACTCAAACAGCCTGGTTCTATTTTTTCATCTTTTATAGAAATAAATGCAAGCACGCTTGCATATGCCTGTAATCCTAGCACTTGGTGGCTGAAGCAGGATTGCAGATACTAAGGATCCTAGAATAAGACGCGTATCAAATGCCAGATCAGATAGACAGCAGAGGAAGACCCTGATACAGGAAAAAACAAAAAGCCAAAATACCAAAACCAAATCAACAAAATATTTAAAATGAACATCAAAAAGCAAAAAACCAAAAACCTTCTTAATGTGTTACAGGGATGATGAGACTAACCCTGGTTTCTAAGCAGCAGAATGTTGGCCTAAGTGCTAATGCCAGTCTCATCAAGCTGGTGTAAAAACATTCATCCCTAAGGGTTTCCTACAGAGCAGTGTTCAGTAGACAGCACCCATAACTGACTCATTTCATCAAATACTACAAGGTACAAATACTACAGCTCACCTTCATGTAAGCCGATGTGATAATGAACCACCTTGCCCTTTCTCCCAACTCAGTCTGGTCTGTTTTGTAACAAGTATAAAACTGTCCATCCCTGCGGCACATAAAATGGCTCACCACCACTCCTACCCAACACTGCAACTCAGACACGGCTATTGCGACTTGCTGGAACACTCCCCCCTCCAATTTTATTATTATCTGTGTGGGTATACAAGTGTGCACGTAGAGATCAGAGAACTTTTGGGTGTCAGTTTTCTCCCTCCACCATGTAGATCCTGGGGATTGAACCCAGGTTGTCAGGCTTGGCAGCAAGCACCTTTACCAGCTGCTGAGCCACTTCACTGGCCTGTGCTGAAGTCTTTTAGACCAAAGAACTGGAAAAGAAATGAGGTAGCTGAAATCTCCCTGATCAGGTGTTGGAAGACATTGACAGCCATGATCAATAAACAGTTTAGAAACCTTCAGGTATATAGCACAAGGCAGATTAGTACTTTTTCTTCAAGTCCTAGTCTTAGGCAGTAGAAATCAAAACTGTTTTACTTATGGAGAAAAGTCAATGACTCTAACTATCTTTGCCAACACTGGGCAGTGGTAATAGCTGGGTCAAACCAGTAAGTTTTATTACATATCTCACTTTAAAACGCTGCTTTAAAAAATTATACTTTACATTTAAAAATTTTTATTTTCAATTGGAAAGTCTGAAGATAGCTGTATGGAATCAGTTTGCTCCTTCCAATTTTATTCAGATTACTGAGATCAAGCTAGGTTTGTATGACAAACACCCTTATCTGCTGAGCCATCTTACCAGCACCCTGAGAGGCCACTTTGACCTCTCATGTATGACACTGGCTGAAACATTTTCTTCCACGTTCAACATCATACACTACATTTTATGAAGTGTACATCAGTACACTTCCTATCTGTTACACCTTAAACAAAGCCAAGACCATGAGAGAACAACTGTCAGCAGGACAGATACTGTGAAAAAATGGCCACCTGATGTGACCACTGCAGCTACATCTTTTGAGATTTAAAAGTCAGGCTAATTCCTGGTGAATATCACGACTAGAATTCTGTCAGGTACCCTAGTCAAGTCTATGGTAGAGTGATATTTCCATTAAGATCAAGAAGGGATAGGCACAGTGGTAAGAGAGCGTGACTTCAATGTGTGAAGGCCTCAAGTTCATCTGCAGTACTGCAATAGATGGCCATCAATTTCTGAATTTTATTTTGCATAAAACATAGAGTTAAGGGTCTAATGTAGGGAGAGGAGCAGGGAAAAAGGAACAGTAGGCCGACCATGAGCCTCCCTGTAAACTATTAACCTCATGGTGTGTGAAGACGCTGACCACTGGGGAAGTAATAGAATTAGGAGTGTGCATGTCTCAATGATGAGAACAGTGTGGTGTGTTCAAGTCATAACAGAACCACTGTACTCCAACCAAGACAGCTTTGTACTTTTTCTGTGATACTCTCCTCACCCTAAATCTTCCATGGAAGAGTGGATAGTTAGTATTTCCTGTTGCAGACTGACTTCCCAGAGACTCTTGGAGAGGGTTCCCAACTTAAGATGTTGTGAAAGAGGAACATTTTGTGCTCTGAATTCTTTCCGCAAGCTAGTGCTCTCAGGTCTAATGCTCTGTAGCAATGCCGGGAAGAGAGCTGCATTGAGCCACAGTCATCGGGGGAGGAAGGCACTGAGTCCAGTGTACTGTTTGCAGTTGTAATGTTCCACAGGTTGGAATACTAAATGCATTTGTACTATTTCCAATTTGTCAAGGGATATATTCCCACTTCTGAGTCTAGAAGCACCTTATGTTTGCACCCACAGTAGATACAAATATTGTCACTACAACTGAGAATGATTTATCGATTGCTGGAAAATTGAGGTAAAAGCTTATTAGCTTCATATTAAGTAAATCACAGCAAAATGGGTCCAAATACACAAACTTTCAAGTTCTTTGTGTAGTTACCTACTGATTTTAAAACTGCTAAGGCTTTTCCAGACAATTCAATGCTTAGAGACAAAAACAAAAAACAAAACACTCAATGAGAAATACAACTACAGAACATTTCTTTATTTTCACTAAGACTTTCCCAGAGGACATAACTAAGCTTGTCACCACCCCACCCCCCACAAGGGGTTAGTGCACTCGCTGCTAATAAAGCAGATACCAACAGTTTCAAGGACTGGAACCAACCTTAAATGGCAAAGAACATTTTCTCTCTGAATTATCATAAAAATGTTTAAGTAAAAAAAAAAGAAAAAGAGTAAAGGGGCAATAATGGTGGTTTTCTGAATGAAAAGATCATTCATGTTCCATGTCATACATTCAATCTTGGCTCTAGCGTAACAAAATGAAAACAGGATTACTATCATACAAAATGTTCACTACAGCACGCTGTATGCACCTGTTTCAAGCCCACCCCCAGCCCCTGATGCTTCCGACTCAACTACTTCCCAGCTTGTTGGGCCTGTCGACGAAGGAGCACGTAGATCTTCTCTTTGATCCAGTCTTTGTTATAAGGCTGGTACGTCTGTGTATCAGCTCGGTAACTGAGGAACAGAAAGAAACATGCAAAGTCACCGTGGTCAGTTAACGCCCACATTATAACTCCCCTCAAGTGGCTTTAATACGCACACTTTCACACATAAGGTGATTTCAAAGTGGACAATGCTGTGGTTTTAATCAAAATCTGCATCACCTAGTATAATCTTATGATGGTAAAAGAAGTCAAGTTTCAGAGCTCCTAAGCACTCAGTTACACACCTACTGACCAAAACCCATGTGTTCTCTCTCCCACATAGTTTCTATTTTCAAAGTTCCTTTAGTGATTAAAAAACAAAAGCTAAACACTAGTACAAGCTTTAGATCTGCTAGATTTGTTTTGAATCAACTAAGAACTCTCTAAAAGAATATTACTTTAACAACGACTTTCTGCTAAGGTTTAAGGAACTTATAGTTTAAGACTTGCCTTTTAAAATAAAAACTAAAGGCCTACAGAGGAAAATTTCAGAAGGACACATCTTTCAGAAGAGAAGGGTGAGACAGGAACATCAGCTGCAATTGACAATGAAGGTTTTCAGTGCCTACAGGACACTGAGCATGCAGCCAGTCAGGGTAATTTTATGGGACTTGAACAGAGCAGTTTTCCAGTTGGCCTTAAACTGAACCCTATCTGGTGAGGAATACATACTAGAGCTGCAGTATAGCACTGGAGAGAGAGCTTAGTGAGCAGTTAAAAGCACTGGTTGCTTAGCCCAGAACCTGGGTTTGATACCTAACATCCACATGGCATCTCACGAGGTTGTTACTCCAATACCCGGAAATTCAATATTCTTTGAATTCCAAAGGTATTATATGCACACGGCATACAAACACACACAGGCAAAAATACCATACACAGAAAATAATTAAAACTCAACAACAACAACAACAAAAAAAACAAAACAAAAAACCCGTAGCATAAAAAGGCAGATAAGCACCAGGTGTGGTGGTACAGAACCCCAGGGCTTGGAGGCAGAGGCAGGTGATCAGTTCAAGATCAGTATGGTTTACAGAGCAAGTTCCAGGACAGCCAAGGCTACAGAGAAACCCTGTCTCGAGAAACAAAAAGCCAAATGGGAGTAGGGATGTAAAGATGTGTCAGTGGTTAAAGGCTCTTTCTGGTCTCCAGAGGACTGGGGTTCAATTCCCAACACCCACATGATGACTCATACACACCATACAAATGGTTGTCCATTTGACAACCTCTTTTGTCCTCTGTGGGCACCAGAAATGCACGCAGTAAACAGACATACATTCAGCAAGTCACTCATACACATAAAAAAATTAGACAATCGATAGTTCTTATTAAAATTAAAGACATTATCAAGCATAGGGTATTACTTTAAGTATTTGAATTAACTCAATCTTTTTAAAAAAAAAATCCTGCAAGTAGCTATAATTATCTTTTAAAAATAAAAATAAGTGAGCAAATCAAGGCTTAAAGTGAAGCAACTTAATAGTTAAGTGATGACGAGCAATATTCCTTCTCGTTTTCTTTAAATCATAAATCTTGTCAACCATTTTACACACACACACTGCTAAATATTCCTGGCACCAGAACCCTATTAACCATTAATGTAAAAATCTACATGCTATTTTTTTTCATGGTACCTAATATGATACAATATTTAGACTGATATGGGGCTTTGTGCCTAGTAAGCAGCAGTTTATGATGAGATACACACACCCCAGTCTGCTCTTATCTTTTATCTTGAACAGGATCTAACTAAGTTATCTAGCCTTAAACTTTCCATCCTCCTGCCTCATCCTCCAGATTCAGGAATTACAAGCTTGCACCCCTACATATAGGACCAGTTTCCAATAATGGAAATAAACTTCAAAGAAGGAATGCTTTGTCTAAGCAACACCCATTTTTTCCTGGATGATAAGGCCAAAGGTTTATTACAAGCACACAGACCACTGCCTAACATGCCTTACCTTACCAAATGCAAAGAAATAGCCAGTTGTTTACTAATGCTGCTTTATGAGGAATATTCTAAAGAGTAAATCATTTTCTAGGATTGGTCTCTGTTCATACATCCTAATTAAGTGCCAATTTAGTCTACATCAAGGTATAGACTACAGTGCAATATTTAATTAGTACTACTCAATAAAATTTAAATATAACATAATAAGCATACTAAAATCTAAAACCTCATACCAATTGAAAAAAAAGTTTACTAAAGATAAACTTTAGGACTAAAGATAAAGTTCAAGAAAAGAATTTTGGTTTTAATATGAAATCAGTTGCTTTAGGGAAAAGCCTAAGAGGACAAGAAACTCCAGAAAAAAAAAAAAATTAGGTTTAGGGCACAGATAATGTGGAGCTTTTTAAATTAGCCTATCTTCACCCTACAATATCAACTGGCAGTTTCCTATGCCTTTAGCTTTATATTGTCAATTTAATTTTTGACATATATGTAAGTGAAAAACTAGTAACAATATAAACAGACAAAAGTAGAAAAATACAAATTAAAAGATAAGGTTGCTAATACTTACACAAGACAGCTGAGATCTGCCAGATCATCAATAAAATCAAACAATTGACTGATATCGTATGTGATGGAGGGGCTGTTGGGATTCATTCTTTTAAGATGTTCTTCATACATCTTACAAACACCTAAAGGGGAGAGAACAAGAGCTATATTGTCAATGTATCTATTTTAGAAAAACCTTAGCAATGACCCTTTCCAGGCTCTCCCCCTACCCCCACAGGGACTTTCTGGTTTCTACATAGCCCAGGCTGGCCTGGAACTCACAGAGATCCTCCTGCCTCTGCATCCCAAGTGCTGGAATTAAAGATTTGTGCCACTACATCCATATTGTATTGTGGTTCTTGTTATCAGGTTTCTAATCGTTCTAATAGAGCAGAAAAACAGCATAATTCCTTATTTTACTTTCAAATTTTGGTGCAGTGGAAAAAGTCACAATAACTAGCAATGAAGTTGGAGCTTATCCTGATATGATACTGAAGATTCTAGACTCTGGATTCATTAGGAATCCAGAAAGCCAGCTCTTTTATCATAAAACTGGGGACAAATGATTCCACCCAGAAACCTTACCCGACAAATACATTTCCAGTGTTCTACAGATTATCTGAAATAATGCACATGAACATCGGCACAAATGAAACCTTGTAAATAATATAAGGAGATCATAAAACCAGGTGTGGTAGGCACACCTGTAATTCCAGCACTTGAGGGGCTAAGGCAGAAGGATCAGAAGTTCAAGCTCTGCCTCAGCTACATAGTGAGTTTAAGGCCACCTTATGATACACCAGACTGTCTCCAAAAACCAGAAACAAAACCCCCAATCAATAATTATAGTATATTAGGCCAGGCGGTGGTGGCACACGCCTTTAATCCCAGCACTCGGGAGACAGAGGCAGGAGGATCTTTGTGAGTTCGAGGCCAGCCTGGTCTACAAGAGCTAGTTCCAGGACAGGCTCCAAAGCCACAGAGAAACCCTGTCTCGAAAAAAACCAAAAAAAAAAAAATATATATAGTATATTAACAATTATCAACAGAGCACATTACCTATTAATTTTCAACCAGTAAAGCATTCTATAAATGGGGGAATAAACCTTTTCAGTCCATTGCTACCACCAACTATTCAACATGCCCTATTCTGTAATACACAAGCCCTTAAGGCACCTCTAAAGTAACTTCTTAAAAATTTCAGAGAAAGGCTACGTTCAGTTTTACATGTTTGTGTGTTTGCACACATGGAGGTGAAATGACATTTGTGAGACAGGTCTCTTCACTCGCCTGCAGCTCACTCAGGCTAGGCTAGCCAGTCCCTAGGGTTCACTTGTTTCTACACCTCAGCATTAGGATTAGTACATGCTGCCAGGGTTGGTTTGTTTACACGGGTTTGGGCTTTCACACTCACTGGTGCCTATTCCTTTACTAAGCTACCCCTCATCATTTTTAATTGCTACTAGCATACTACATTAAAATCATATAACTGAGCCAGGCACTTGTGGCCACACCTTTAATTCCAGCACTTGGAAGGCAGAGGCAGGTGGATCTCTGTGAGTTCGAGGCCAGCCTGCCTGGTCTATAAGAGCTAGTTTCAGGACAGGTTCCAAAGCTTCAGAGAAAACTGTCCCAAAAAACAAAACAACAAAACACACCCACCCACAAATCATATGACTGATAAAATTATAAGGAAGTGAAGCCCAGGAAGGTAAATTCACTGCTCAGGTGTATAAGGCACTACTGGCCTGTCCCTACTGCCATGTTTAGTGATCAGACTATGCTTATCTGCTACCACTAGGAAGAACCAACATTTACTCAGCACTCTGTTACAGGTTGTAGCCAGAGCAAGAAGACAAGAAAAAAACACTATTAGAACTAATAAATGAGGTATCAAGGCTGAAACATACAAGATCATTACATGACAATCAGTCTATTTCTATACAAACAACAAAACAAAAAACCCCAAAACCAAAATGCTCTACCACTGAGTTACACACCAACCACAGTCTCTCAATTACCTCCCGCCTCCACCGGGTTTTATCAAAAAGCAACCCAGTACCCAGCTCAGGCTGGCTTCAAACTTGTGCACATCTTGCCTCAGTCACCTAAGTGCTAGGATTACATGATGATGGTCATGACCAGCGCTCGTTTTTTAACTTTCTAAAGTGGGAACTAGGGGGCTGGAGAGATGGCTCAGTGATTAAGAACTCTGACTGTTCTTCTAGAGGACCCGGGTTCAATTCCCAACAACCACATGGCAGTTCACAACTGTGTGAAAATCCAGTTCCAGAGAATCTGACATCTTCACACCGATTCACATGAAATACAGTTAAATAAATCATAAAAAATTAAAAAAAAAACAACAAAGTAGGAACTAAACCACTACTTCTCATCTTTTCAATAGTGTCATGTGTAGCCCAGCCTAGCCTTGAACTCACTATAGCTGAGGATAAACCTTAAACTTCTGATCTTTCTGTCTTTACTTCCCAAGTGCTGGAATTACAAGTACACACCCCTATACCTGTTTATGTGGTGCCAAGGAATAAATCCAGGCTGTGTATATGCTAGGCAAGTCACTCTGTAAAATGAGCTACACCCCAAGCCCATAAACTACAATTTCTAACTTAAAGAAGAAAATGGGATTTATAAAACATAGAAGAACCTGAAATTCACACTGCTATGCTGCAGAAACCAGTATAAGAAGTTTATATGCAACGGATACAATGGGTTCATGGTGTGTGTGTGTGAGGTGTCAGGATTCATGGATTTAATTAACCATGGGTTGAAAAGATCTGAAATACAAATTCCACAGGTATTGAACATTTTTAGACTTTTTCAGCCACTGTAACAACTGTACCACATCAACGTAAGATATTAATGGGGGAGGATTGCATTCTAAATCCATACATCAATTAAAGTATACTAATTAAAAATAAACCAGAGGCAGACACAGCGGTACATATCTATAATCCCAGTACTCAAAAGAGATCAAAGTAGGAGATTCTTGCATTCTAGGTTAGCCTGGGTAGGTATCAAAACTGTCATAAATAGACAAACAAAGTTAGACTTTACTAAGAACAAAGGCTAGGAAAGGTCACTGTCCACAACCCAGACCATGAGACATTATGTTAAAGTGGTAGGCCTCTGTTTCCCAAGTGCTAGAATTAAGGTGTGTGCCACCACCTCCTGGCTCCCCATTTCATCTTTAAGAGTAGAATTTGATGGCAGTGCCAAGGGTATTGCACTAGCTACTTTGAAGCTACCTTTGATTATAAGTAGCTTTTGTTTTTATAGGCATTATTAATCACTGTTAGATTTGGAGCTTAACCCAGTCAGTTCTGAATAATCAACAGTTTCAGGGACTTGTTGAGCAGCCAAACGAAAG
This sequence comes from Myodes glareolus, assembly GCF_982192425.1. NCBI lineage: Eukaryota > Metazoa > Chordata > Mammalia > Rodentia > Cricetidae > Myodes > Myodes glareolus. The sequence goes on along the minus strand of NC_142036.1, from coordinate 45,650,782 downwards.
CAACTACATAACCCTTTAATAGAAAGAGGCAAAGAACAACTTCCTAGAAACAGTGTAGGACAACACAACCAGTTAACATGATGTAATGATTAAGCACAAAAACAAATCCACACTGCAAAGAACAGTAAACCAGTCTGTGTGCTAATGGTTTACCCAGTGAAGAAACATTAAGAGCTAATTGTTCCCTGGGTGGAGTGAAAATTTAGCAAATGCACAATAAATCACACTGATCTGATTCTGTGAACCCTGGCTTTGTCTTAGCTAACTTATTTTCCAACATTCTCATGGGCTTTTGTTGGCTTTTGTTTGTTTGTTTGTTTTGTTTTTCAAGATAGGCTTTCTCGATATAACAGCCCTGGTTATCCTGGAACTCACTCTGTAGACCAGGCTGGCCTTAAGTCAGATCTGCCTGTGTTTGCCTCCTGAGTGCTGGGATTAAGGTGTGTGCCACTCACTACACCCAGCTAGCATTTAACATTTATTAGTTTAATAGGCAGGTTATGAGGTTTCATAAGGCATTTTCAGAGAAGGCCAAAACAGCTCTCTAGTGCTATAGTTTAGCCAGAATACGTTAAGAGCTCCATGTCAAATGCCCACATGTCATAAAATATTGTAATGATCCATGCTAAACATTGATTTTTCCCTGTTTAAAATAGTAATTAAAAAATTCTAGGGGGAAAAACATTTGCAGTTCTTAAATGCTATTTATCTCATAGGAGAATGGTGTGTGTGTTCGGTGACATCAAGATTCCCCCCTCGATCAGTTTACCTTTTGTGTCCACTCACCTTCCATGCACTCATTCACAGACTCATAGTCTGCATAAGTCCTGCCTTCTGGCCTCTTGGTAGGCTGTACCAGCAAAATGGTGTGAGACTGAAGGGAAAAAAACAATTTCAATGTACATCCGAATATGCATTTCAGAAAGTCATAATCACGACATTGTATATGACATGAATGTTAGTTATTAAAACATAATTAATTAGGTCGCTCTTCCCACAATATGAATGCCTCTGTCCAAGTATGTGATCAGTGCTGGGTTCACAACTCCCCTAAGTCAGCACCTTACTCTGGGTCATTTCTCCAACTTCAAATATACCTGTCAGCAAGTACTCACAAAAACCTGTCCACTGGTTTCCAGCTCTATTAATGCTGAGAGAGAGAGAGAGAGAGAGAGAGAGAGAGAGAGAGAGAGAGAGAGACAGACAGACAGACAGACAAAGGGAAGGGGATACCATAATCACTGCGTCAACCTAAGGTCTTTTGACAACTTGAACACAATAGTGGAGGCATACTTTTATTCAGAAATTACTCTCACATCAAGGTGTTAGATAAATTAGTAATATAAAATGCATTTAGTAAATACTATCCTAAAACAAAACAAACCCCCATTAAACTACTGAACCTAGTAGATGACTTGCTTTACGGAGCTAGCTCATACCCAAACCACCTACCACACTGCAAACTACGTGACTACACCCTAAAACACTGAAACTGTTCCTTTCCTGCTCACTGGAGGTGGGAGGTGGTATTGGGGTCAGTTTCATAGTTTGACTTCTCATATTTTGGGACAGAAATGAATTCTTTGGGTTTGTCCTGTGCCTTGTAGGATAATCTGTGGCACCTTTTACCTTGACTCATTAGATGCCACTAATACCAACCCTTTCAAAGAAGTAATAAATAATCAAAAATGTCTCCAAATGTCCCTGAGGTGAGGAATCCTGCGGAGCGCAGACTCACACTGGTCTACTGGGATTATATGGCCTTACCTAATGTCTCCCATGCCTGATGCAACTCCACTGCAAGTCCAATCCTTAAATTATTCATGTTTTCTTTGCTTGCAAAACTAGTTTCTGGCTAAAAAATAATTGTTTTCTTTCTTTTTTCTTTTTTGGTTTTCCAAGACAGGGTAGCCCTAGCTGTCTTCAAACTCACAAAGATGCCTTTGCCTCCTGAGTGCTAGGTTAAGCCACTCCCCAACCCCCATATAATCAGTTTATTTTTATGTTAGGATGCCCAAACTGTTGTGAGATGATCCAAAAATTTAACTGTCAACAAATTGGAACTGAGATGTCCTGAGAGCTATGTTTTCTGGATTAAAAAAAAACACACAACAAACAAACAGTACTTTCAAATTTCATATACCAAAGAAAACACTGTATTTCCCCCACCCCAGCAAGATTTGAGCTGTTGTGACTAAAACTCTTAAGCTGGTAACAAAGGAAACACTAATTTTCACTTGTACTGATATGAACAGTGTTAGTTAGTGACTTTCACTATGTCACTTTTGAAGCAAAAAATAGACTTATGAGAACTATATTTGTACTCTCGTAACGGTTTATCCTAGACAAGCTATTCACTCTTTGCCACATTTTTAAAATTTTAAGGCAACTTAAGGAATAATCAGAAATAGTAATGTTTGAAAAGTGTGTACACAAACACACACAAAAATCCAGCTCCAACTAAAACCCGTGAGCGTCTCCCAGGCAGGCTGGGGTACTAGAGAGATGGCTCAGGTTTAAGAGCACAGCTGCTCTTGCAGGGTACCAGTTTTTCAATACCCTGCACCCACAGGGCCGCTCACAATCACCCCAACTCCAGGACAGGACACCCTCTTTTGTCCGCTGCAGGCACTGCATGCAAGTGGCACACAGACATGCAGGCAAAGCACCAACACAAAGAAAAAAAGAATCTCTTAAGACCCCACCCCCACCCCACAAAAGCAAAACCACAACGAGAGGGTTAAAGGTATAGCTCAGTAGTTAAGCACGTGCTGCTCTCGCAGAGGACCTGAGTTTGGTTCCCAGCACCCACATCCGCCACTCACAACCGCTTGCTGTAACTCCAGATCCTGGGGACCTCACACCCTCTTCCGGCCTCAGCGGGCACCTGTACTCGCACGCACAAACACAGACATAATTTACCAAGTAGAACAAGAGCCTTTACAGACCGTAAAAACCACAGTTCACTACCATCCCTGTTGGACTATAGCGCCTGGACCCTGGGGTCTCTGCAGGCTCCTCTCAAGAAAACTGAAGGAAGAACAAAACTGACAAACCGGGGCAACTGAGGGTACTGAAAAATGGGAAATACTTAAAAGAAAATAAAAAACAAAAAACTGCGGGGACGGCTGAGGAGGCAAAGCAAATCCGACCCCTCCCCCGTCGCCCCACACGCGACGAACAGCAAGGCGACGAATCTGTCAGTTTCAGTCAAAGGTCTGACACACGTCCCCCCGGCCATTGTTCCCACGGCTCGCGAGTGCATCTGAAAGAACGGGCACCCCACGCCTCCCTCTTCCCCGCAGCGATCCGCAAACAGTGCACCCTCTGCCCACCGCACACCTCGAACCCAGCAGCCGGCGGGCGCGCAGCCGCAGGGCGGACCAGGTCCGGGGCCTACAGTCAGGCCCCGCGTCCCGGCGTCAGGAAGGGAAAAGGTCGACCCCCGAGCGTGAGCGTGGGGGGCGGGGAGCGGCCCGCTCGCGCGGGATGGGCGGAGACAGGAGGGACGGGAAGATGTACGGGAGCAGGGGTGCCCCTCGAAGTTGGGGATCCCCGGCAAGCGCTGAGGCCTCACCATCTCGTCAGACGCTTTGCTGCAGCCGCCGCTAACACCACCGCCGCCGCCGCCGCACACGAGCTCAGCCGCAACGCCGCCAACAGCCAATCCCGCGAGAGCAGCCGCCGGAAATGGCCTGAAGCGCGACGCGAAGGAGCCTTTTGGACCACAGAGATTCACACATTTCCGGTTTCTCGAGCGGATATTGACGCCGTTTCAGCCATCTTGGGTAAGGGCGCTGAGCTGGGTAAGACATTTTTGCCGCTTTAGAGGCAGTAGTTTGTTTCGGGACGCTGCTTTCTGTGCTTCAGTTAGCAGCCAGGTAGCTAAAGTGATGAAGAACATGACGGTGATACCGGTCTCTTTTTAAAAAAGCCTTTCTAAAAAAATGGCGGCAATATAAGTACCGCGGCTTATAGGTCGGTTGTAACCCGGAAGTGCCCTGCCTGAGGGGGCGGTCAGACAATCCGGAAGTGGGAGTAATGAAGAGGTGCCACTTGGCGGCCATGGCAGCTGTAGTATTGGCGACTCAGGGTCAGGGCCTGGCTGAGGGAAGTACCATGGGCAGCACCCGGTGTAAGGCAGAGACAGCATTGTATCGACCTTGCTGTTGAGTCCTCGGGGCCCGCCGTTAGAGACTTGCAGGATAGCTTGCTCGACTCTAGACTTGGAAGGGAGTTTGCTGGGACTGGTGGGCTGGTCCCTTCCCTGGGGGCGGATCACCTGCGGGGGCCACCCTAGGGAACCAGGTGCCGACTGGGAAGAAGACACTTGGGGTTTACCTTTTTCCTGCTGCTACCAGACACACTGCCTAGGGGAGTGGGCCGTTGTGGCACCCTCATTCCGAAGATTGAAGAGATCTCTTTCGCGCCGTCTCCCCATCTGTTGTTACCCACCGGAATCCCGGTGACTGGCATCCAAGAGCCTAAGATTTCGCAAAGTTTTCTCTGGTGCTAGTGTCAGCAAAAAGGAGTTGGCGTCTTAGTGCGTTCGAGAGCAGCGTGCTTCGTGAACACACCGGCTCGTGGCAAGGTTGAGAGACGTGAGAAACTCCCTTGTTTTCTTGGAAAAAAAAAAAACAACACACGTTTAAAGAGCCTAAGCGCCCTTTCAGACCGCAGGGATTTTGAAACCTGGTGGGAGAGAGTACCTACAGGAGGGCAGAATGGATGATTTTCTCTCCATTAGTCTGCTGTCTTTGGCAATGTTGGTGGGATGCTACGTGGCTGGAATCATTCCTTTGGCTGTTAATTTCTCAGAGGTAAGAAATTCTCCGTTTTTTTGCCAAGTGTTAGGACGGTGCTAGTCAGTGATATTTGCCGAGAAGCTGTTTCTCAGCTCTAAGGTCTCTTTAAGGAAAAGATACGTAACAGTTCATAGTAGAAACAAAGTTCACGTTCAGCCCTATAAATCTTTCGTTTGTTTCTTCTGTTTTTGTTTTTTTCCAAACAGGGTTTCTCTGTGTAGTTGTGGACAAGGTTTCTCTGTAGCTTTCTTTGGTGCCTGTCCTGGAACTAGCTCTTGTAGACCAGGTTGGCCTCGAACTGAGAGATCCTCCTGCCTCCTGATTGCTGGGCTCTATAAATCTTAACTGAGAGTGGTGGATAACCCGCTGAAGAAGCAGGAGTGTTCTGACTTCTCTGAAAAAAAAATTATATATATAAAATTGGGGCTCTGTGCATTTTTCTAGAGAGAGGCACCATAGTTACATTCTGGTGGTTGCCAGAGGTTTCAAAGAAACAAGGTACCAGATAAAAACATATGGAGACTATTGATTGATTGTCCATGTGAATCAAAATCAGTATAATAGCTTCTTGAGAGGTTGTGAATGCTTTTTGAAGAAAGCTTAGGTTGCCAGCCTACAACCAGTGTAAGGGGAAAAAAACCCAACTAAAGGAGGTTGTTATTATCATTTCCTTTCAAAAAAGCCAAGGATTGGAATGGACAATCTGCGACTATTTTCAAATCTGCTTGCTTAGAAATAAACTTTTTGGCTACTATGTTTGGATGCTTTGGTTCTTTGTTAGGTTGTCTTCCCTTAGAGAGGTTAGCTGAGGGGGAGGAAAGATCTGCACCTCCATTCTTTAGATTGTCACCAAAGAGTTCCCTAGGTGCGCAGTGCTCAAAGGTTTAGGGAGAAAAGTACGCCATTCAAGAGAATTTCATGGTTTTGTCCTTGAGGTCAGCACTAAAAGAAGCCCTTGCCGGAGTTCTGTTCCTGAAAAGGACTGATATCCTCAAAGGAAGATGGGGTATAGATGGGGCGTGAGGTAGCCTTGAAGAGAGTCGGGGGAACCGGCTTTGGTGGAAAGCCTGCGGTGGAAAGGTGGTGAGTGGAAGGATAAGCGGCCTTCAGCCAGGGAGGAGGAGCGCTGTGCTCCGACTTGTCTCTTCCTTTTCCATTGTCTTTTTCATCTGTGTCCTTTAGGATATAATGATATGTGTATGGATATTTTGCCTACATGTGTGTCTGTGTACCATTACAGGCCAGAGGAAGACATGGGGTCCTCTGGAACTAGACTTACAAAGGGTTGTGAACCACTATGTGAGTGCTGGGAATTGAACTTGGATCCTCTGAAAGAGCAGGCAGTGCTTTTACCCACTGAGCCATCTGTCCAACCATTAACGATAACACTCTTTAAAAAAAAAGTTTTATATATATATAAAACCTAACTTGACTCATTGAAAGTGCTGGGGTCTGGCCAGATAGTAGTGTCTGCCTAGAATGTACAAGGCCTAGGTTTGGTACCTAGCACTGTCATAAAACAAAACTCGCAGCAGACTCACTGAGCTACAAACAAGGAAACAGGACTGTGTGACTTGGAAAAGTTCATCAACTGTCTTGGAATGAGAGCTGCTCTGACTCAGAGCCGTTCTCAGCCACTGTCGTGGCATAGGTACATAGTACATGTACTACGTAGGTCACGGATAGATCCAGCCCAGACTTACTGTTAGATTAGCGTATTTAAATATTTGTTATTGTTGTTTCCTGTCTTCTGTCAAGGTAGCAGTTGGGTAGAGCTGGACAGCAGATGACATGTCACACAGTTGTCAACCAATGAAGCCTCACTTTGGGTCACTTTCCTGCCTAGGCTTTCTGAACCTCCTGTTTTTCTTCTAATATATTTTCTTTCTTTTAAAATATTTATTCACCATGTGGGTGCTGGGAATTGAACTCAGATCTTCTGGAAGAGCCCAGTGCTCTTAACCACTGAGCCATCTCTCCAGTCCCATTATATTTTCTTATAAATGTGTTAGAATTGGATTGGCATTATTAGGGTGACATTTGTGTGGCTTGGATTGGTTTTTATATTTAAATATTTAATTGATGTAAAATTTATTTAGGTTTTTTGTTGTTGTTGTTTTGAGACAAGACCTCTGGTCTGGAACTCTCTCTGTAGACCTGGCTGGCCTCAGACTCACAGGGATCTATCTGCCTGCTTTTACCTCTCAAGGCTAAAGGTGTGCAACACCAGGCTGGGTAATTGGGGCAAAATTCAAATAAGCAATTTCTAGCTTGGTGTCTGGCTTTCTTTCTGTTATTTTTGTTTTGCAAGACAGGATTTCTCTGTTTAGCAGCCTTAGCTGTTCCTGAACTCACTTTGTAGACCAGGCTGGCCTTGAACTCACAGAGATCCGCCTGTCTCACCTCCCTCCCTAGTTTTGGGATTAAAGGAGTGTACCAGCACGCCTGGCGAGTTTTCTTTTTTTCAAACTTGGTTTTTTAAATTTTTGTTTATTTATTTTGGTTTTTCGAGACAGGGTTTCTCTGTGTAGCGGCTCTGGCTGTCCTGGAACTCACTTTGTAGGCCAGACTGGCTCAGAGATCTTCCTGCCTCTGCCTTTAGAATGCTAGGGTTAAAGGTGTGCACCACCACCGCCTGGCTGTTTGTTTTTTGAGACAAGGTTTCTCTGTATACCCCTGGCTGTCCTGAAACTCGCTCTGTAGGCCAGACTGGCCTCGAATTCACAAAGATCCACCTATCTCTGCCTCCCTAAAGCTGGGGTTAAAGATGTGCACCTCCATGCCTGTCTGAAGAATTTCTCAGAACAGAAATAAAGCCAGATGAGCAATGGAACCAGTAATTCTTACAGCATTAGTGTTAGAAATTAGTGGTGTGAAATTGCTGTAACAGAATCCACTTGTTACAACTGACCATTAAAAAGGGTGTGACGTTGATGTCACCTCACTTCCTCCTCATCTCTAAACTGCCTTTCTTCATGCTTGTGTGGCGTCCTTTGCCCTTAGGCCTGGAGATTGTACCTTCATGAATTTTTGATTTAGGAAACAAAGGGGAAAATTTAAATTGTCAAATTAATTATATATAACTATGGTAATGAAGATGCTAATTTTTCAGCATATGAGGAAGTGAAAAGCTAGACTTGTAAAAGAGGCCACAGTTCGCCTTCCATAAATGAGGGCCTGTGTGGCATCTTGTGTGCTTTATATTCAGTTGCTAAGGAGCAGCTTTCGCTGGCCGTTGGTAACAATGCTGCGGAAATAGGTTAAACCTCTTTTACTAGTTTACGCTTGATGAATGAAGTAGATACAGATGACCAGAGTAGGATTTTAGGTTGATTGCCTGAGGGTTATTTTTGTTTTAAATTTTTAGTCCAGTCCAGATCAGTACATTGGCAAAAATGAAATGAAGTGGGGGAGAAAAGGTGTAGACAATGCAATCCCACAGGTGTTGTTAGTAGAGTCAGCAGACATAAAATTATTTCTGTAATTGTAATCATATTGTGATTGTAAAGACTTTCAGTTTGGGGACTTTTTTTGACTGAAAGCAGTTTGAGTTTTCATCTGCTGAGATAGTGTGAATCCATAGTAGGCAAACAATGATTTTAGAGTTCAGTGTGACTAACTCCCAATCTCAGAGGGAGGAGACACTAAGTCACTTGGTGTCATCAGAACAGGCCTGTAATCCCAGCACTCAGAGACTAAGGCATGAAGATCACAAGTTTGAGGCCCAGCCTGTGCTGCATAGTGAGTTCTAGCAAGCCTGAGCTACTTAGAGACACCATGTTTCAAAACCAAAACAAGAAAGAAGAGCACACCAATTGGTTATTCAATACCATATGGCCAGCCCTAAAGACATATATACAAGCGAGATTATACGAATTGAGAGCAGGTTATATTCAGGAATATATATGTATACACATACACACATATATAGATATGCAATGACAATTAATGAATAAAGACATGAATTTGAAGAGAACCAAGAAGAGTATATGGAAGGATTTGTAGGGAAGAAAGGGAAGGAAGAAATGTTGTACTTATAATCTCAAAAACAACAAGCTGGGTGGTGGTGGTGGTGGACACCTTTAATCCCAGTACTTGGGAGGCAGAGGCAGGTGGATCTCAGTGAGTTTGAGGCCAGCCTGGTCTATAGAGTGAGTTCCAGGACAGCCAGAACTGTTACACAGAGAAACCCTGTTTCGAAAAACCAAAGCAAAACAACAACAAAAATCCAAATCAGTGTCATTGCTTGAGGCAGCAGTTCAGCACTCAGATCTCATCTGTGCCAGTCTTACAGACTGTTGTAAGGATGAAATGGAATAAGCATAACCTAGGCCTAGAACATGGGAAGGACATTTGAAATGTGGGGAAGTCTTTTCAGTACTACGTATAAAGCCTTTTAAAGTCTTCATATGATTTATAATTTTTTGGGAAGTGCAGTGAACTTTATTTTTGATGGTATTCAAGAAAGTAGGGTTCCCTAAGCCTCTCACCTTCTTGGGATCTGGGATGGAAATTGTGAGGAGATATGCTCAATGTTGGGAATTAAGTAAGGACAGGGATTCCTCAGCCTCTGAGGGCCTCTCTTCCTCTCATGTTCTTGCTGGGGTGTGTGGTCCAGAGCTTCTCACTCCTTGGAGACCATTAGGTCCACTGCCCTGTTCCCGTAGCCATACTCATTGTTATCCTGGGAAATGAGCTTTACAAAGTTGGCATTGAGAGCAGTGCCAGTCCAACATCAAGGCTGGAAGGGTTGGTGTATAGGTTAAAGTCGCAGGAGACATCCTGGTCCTTAGTGTAGCTCAGAATGTCCTTCAATGGACCCTCCATTGCCTACTTTACTACCTTCTTGATGTTGTCATACTTGGAAACTTTCTCCAGGCAGCATGTCAGATCGACAGTGGACATATTGGGTATAGGAACACAGAAGACAATGCCGCTGAGCTTCTCGTTCAGCTCCAGAATGACCTTGCCACAACCTTGGCAAGTGGATGCAGGGGTTATGTTCTGGGCAGTTCCACAGCCATCATGCCATAGCTTCCCAGGGAGTTATCCAAAGTCTTTTGGATGTCAGCGATGTCATGAACTGTGATCATGAATCCCTCCACAATGATAAAGTTGATGTGAATGACCTTGGCCAAGGGGCTGAGTAGTTGGTGCAGGAAGCACTGCTGACAACCTTTCTTGAGTAAGTTGTTATGCATCTTGTGGCTCACACCCGTCACTAACGTGGAGACATCAGCAAAAGGGACAGAAATGATGACACTTTTGGCTCCCTGCTTCAAGTGGGCCCCACCCTTCTCCCTGGTGGTGAAGACTCCAGTAGACTTTACAACATGCTCAGGACCAGCATCACCCCATTTGATGTTGGTGGGAATCTCCCTCCCAGAAGATGGAGATTGTCTTCCCGTTGTGGCAAGTTTCCTGTCTCAGCTTTGATTGTGCCATGGAACTTGCTGTGGGTGAAGTCTTACTAGAACATGTAGTCCACATAGTTGAAGTTCATGAAGGGGTCATTAATGGCAACAATATCTATTTTGCCAGGGTGAAGGCAGCCCTGGTAACCAGACACCCAATATGGCCAAATCTGTTAATTTGCCATGTCTCAGGAATGAGGCTGGCACTGCATAAGAAGATACAGCTGTCTCTGGAACAGGGAGGAGCAGGGAGTCCGATTTATAATTTTTAAATTTTATTTTTATTAGCATTTGTTAATTAGACAGTGGGGTTCATTACGGGGTATTTATGCATACATGTGTTTTTTTATTTTTTTATTTTTTTAATTAATTTATTTATTTATTTATTATGTATACAATATTCTGTCTGCATGTGTGCCTGCAGGCCAGAAGAGGGCACCAGATCTCATTACAGATGATTGTGAGCCATCATGTGGTTGCTGGGAATTGAACTCAGGACCTTTGGAAGAGCAGGCAATGCTCTTAACCTCTGAGCCATCTCTCCAGCCCCCATGTGTTTTTTTAAATCATATCTACTCTCATTGCCCTTCCCTGCTCCCCTTCTTTTCCCACTGACCCCCTTCTTCTTGCCACCTAGTCCCTCCTTGACTTGTATGTCTTTATTTCTTTTTTTTTTGATGACCCAGTGAGTTTCATTAGGGTTGCTTACAGGATCCTGGGTGAATGAATGGTTAATAACAGGTACATAAACTCCTTACTAGTAGCTTTACATCTGAAGCCATCCCGGACTGATCATTAACTAACTAACTTTAGGTAGACAGGGAGGGGCTGGGCTGTGCCTTATGTGCTTTCCTCCAGCTGCCAATATCTGCTATCTGCTTCTAGGTTCTGCAGGAGGTGACTTTGGAAAGGGTGGTTCATGAGCCTTTTTCCCTTCCATGATAGGATGTTGACAGACCCAATTTTGTGCTGGTAATCACAGATGCATTGAGATCAAGAGCACAGTGGTGATGTGATGTTCTGATGGCAGCTTTGTATCTCACTCCATTCCATCCTATACTCTTAAATTCTTTCTATCCTCTCTTCCATGGTGTTCCCTGAAATTTGGAGAGGGTGACATAAAAGCCCCATCAATGGCAGGTTTCTCAACAGTTTCTTATTCTCAGCACTTGGAGTTAAGAGTCTCGCAGTTACCACTGACCCCTGCTAAAAAGCAGCTTTTCTGACCAAAGGTAACAGCAGCACTAATCTATGGGTATAAATGTAATCATTTAGACAGCAATCTAATGGGCACATCATGTGCATCTAGCCAAACAGTACCAGTAGCTTTCCCACTAGTATTTATGACATACCTGTGGAGAAGATCCCAACTCAGATAAGGATTACTCCCATTACTCTCTTGCCAGTATTGCACCAACAGGCACTTCTTGCGTGACTGGTGGTGTCGCACACACAGTTAACAACCAAGTGAGACTTTCAGTGATGATTCTCCACCAACCTGCATAGCATTCTCTGGCATGATGTGTACTAGCTAACAGAAAGAAGCTTTCAGCTCTGTTCCAGTTTAATTTATCTGGTCCTGCAACAAAGTATATGCTGTCTTTAGCACCAGGATCTTAGGTAGTTCTGATGAGCAACCAACAGCCATGACAAATGTTTCTGTTGTTTGGGGGTTTTCAGAGGTCTTCTTGACCAACCACTGGTAGAGAGGTAGCCCACCTGCCTTAGTTAGGGTTGCTATTGCTGTGATGAAACACCATGACCAAAGCAACTTGGAGAAGAAAGTGTTTATTTGGCTTCCATATCACATTCGTCATCAAAGGAAGTCAGGGCAGGAACTCAAGCAGGGAGGAATCTGGAGGTAGGAACTGATGCAGAGGCCGTGAAAGTGTACTGCTTTACTGGCTTGCTCAGCCTGCTTTCTTATAGAACCCAGGGCTACCTGTCCAGAGGTAGCACCACTCACAGTGGACTGGACCCTTCCGCATCAATCACCAATTAAGAAAATGTCCTGCAGGCTTACCTTCAGCTCAGCCTTATTGGAGACATTTTCTCAGCTGAGGCTCCCTCCTCTCTGATGACTCTAGCTTGTGCCAAGTTGATATAAAACTAGCCACCCCGGGAACTGGAATTTTCATTTAAAAACACAATTTTTGGAAGCAACTTTATTTATCCTTATAGGGTACTTCCATTTACATTATCTATTTCTTTTTATTAGCTTGCCATTAATTAGGTTTACTAAGGCGTTTTTATATATCCTTAGTTTTAGTTGATCCTCCCTCTGCACTTTCCCCCTCCTATTTCCCTGACCCTCTCTGACAACAACTGCTTCTTGTTATTATTAGAGACAGGGTCTCATTTTGTAGCCCTGGCTGTCCTGGAACTCACTGTGTAGACCAGGCTGACCTCAAATTCACAGAGGTCCCTTCTGCCTCCTGAGTGGGATTAAAGGAGTGTGCCACTACTCCCAGCCTGATTTATAATCTTTACTTTTTATTTGGGAGCAAACCTTTTTTTTTTTTTTTCTCAAGACAGGGTTTCTTTGTGTAGTCCTGACTGTCCTGGAACTAGCTCTGTAGTCCAGGCAGGCCTCAAAGTCACAGAAATCCACCTGCCTGTCCCCGAATACTGAAATTTAAGGCATGCACCACCACTGTCCAGCTGAGAAACATCTAATAATGAGGGGGCTTTTCAACTTTTCAGTTTGGGGATTTCTTAGCTGTAAGAACTCTCTAGTGACTGGCTGCTTTGCTTTTCTCCTCTTCAGGTTGAACCCCACGATCTGTCTCTGAGTTTTTATTAGCCGTTCCCCATTCACCTCCTTCCAAATCACAGGAACAGTTCAGCGTTGTCTGTGCTGCAGAAGTCTTGTGGTTGGCCTTAGTGTCCACGGGTAGTGTTTCCCTCAGAGAGGCCAGACTTTGTCCTACAGCCTCCCTGTGTTGTGGGAGACTTCTTGGCATTTAGCTTTCTTTCTCTTTCTTTGCTTAAATGTTAGTTTTAAGCTTTGTTTTGCCCTTTCACATTTTGAAGTTTTCTTTGTGTCTGATTATAGTAAGTGATTAATTCGTAATTCTCTGGGTATTTTGACTTATCACCAAATGAAAGGCTATGTGTTTGAAGAACGAGTTTGTTCAGTTTGCATTTTCTCTGTCAGTTTGTCCTTTGGAGGTAGGTTTGACCAGGTGGCATTTCTAGGACTTTTTGCATTGTTTGGTGTCTTACTCTCTTATTTCCTTATGAGAATGTAGTCTTTTGAGCCTCTTTTGAATTTCATTTCTGAGTTCTAAGACTTTAAATTTTGCCTCAGTAAATTTATCCTGATGTGGAAAGCAGCCAGTAAAATGTCTTTCCTCAGATCTGAACCGCAGATTGTTTTGTAGTAATGTTCTATGGCTCATAAACTAAGTTTGAATGAGACAAAATTAGGATATAATCAGATTCAATATTTTTATGGAAATTTTATTTCCTCTAAGATGCTATGTGGATATGCATAATTAAAATGTGCTGGCATAGTAGAAATAGCCTTTTTCTTTCTTTCTCTCTTTCTTTCTTTCTTAAAAAGGGTTCTTATTATATATGGCTGACCTGCTGGAACTCACAGAGACCCACCTACATCTGCCTCCTGAATGCTGGGAACAAGGGCATACACCTCTACCCCAGTGTTCACTTTTTGAACTCTTCCTGTGTACCAGGCACTGGGATGCACTGTCTTATTTAATCCCTGGGATAAAGATCCAGAGATGTTGTTCATGTAGGCTTTACAAATAAGTAAACTTGGGCAGGAGAAGCCACACACTTAGGTGGGCAGAGATTTTGATTCCCCGTGTCAGAGTGTTTGTCCACTAGATGATACTGCCCTTATGAGCACTGTAAAGCCGGCATGAGAACAGGATCTGTTTAAATGGGTTCTTTCCACTTACCAACCCAGGAGCATCTTAACACCACTAATGTCTTGTCTTCCCAGTTTCTCTCCTGCTGTGGTCTTAGTTGGGGTAGAAAGACTTCAAACTCCACAGTAAACAGTTGTGTATGTGCAAGACCCAGAAGCTTGTAACACCTGCCCAGTTGGAGTCTGAAGTAGTTGCCATTTTGATCTAAGATTTCCAACTTGACATCTTCACTATTTAATCAGTCTTCAGTATTGTGGTGCAAAAAGTGATATCCTCTTACAGGGAAGAAGAAAAAAACTTTATCGGAATGTTCCTGTAGGTGACAGGCTTAACCTAGCCTTTAACTGAAAAGTGTGTGTGTGTGTGTGTCTGTCTGTCTTTCTGTCTGTCTGTCTTAGTGCTTCTGCACCTTATTTTTTGGATAGCGTCTCTCACAGAACACAGAGCTTGCCCTTTTCAACTGGACTAACTGGCCATCGAGGCTCTCCCCCACCTCATCCACCTGTCCCTGCTCCCAAGTGCTGGTGTTACAGACATGCATCATCAAACCAGGATTCTTACATGGGTGCCAAGGAGCTGAACTCAGGTTTTCATCTACCAAACTCTGAGCCATATCCCCAACCCCATAATTGAAGAATTTAGAGATGAGGCCTTTTTGAATAATTAGATTTAACATCCACTAAGGTTTGGTTTGAAATTCTAGGTAACAAAGAATAGTACTGAGTGTGGTACTTAGACTCTGTGGTGGAATTTCAGAACCCTCAGCAAGGTATGGGATACATATCTGTCATCCCAGGTGGGATGGGTTGTCAAAGCAGATTTGAGTTCAAAGCCATTCAGATCTACATAGTGGGAACACTCTCTAAGAAAAGAAAGGATGGAAGGAAGGAAGAAGGAAGGAAGGAAGGAAGGAAGGAAAAGACCAGGTGTGGTAGTTGAAGCCTTTAGTCTCACACATAGGCAAAGGCAGGTGGAGTTTGTGAGTTCCAGCTTAGTCTGGTCCACACAGGGAGTTACAGGCCAGTCAGGGCTACATAGTAGGACCCTGACTTTAAGAAAACAAGGAAAAAGAAGAAAGAGAAAAGAAAACGAAAGCTCCTCAATTATGCTTGAATACTAGTGTTTGATTTCTAACTTCCTAAGCCAGAAATAGTTGGCTTATTTATATGGTTAGAAATTCTTTTGTCTCAATTATATGGGCTTTGGAGTGACAAGGTCTAGATGACGATATCAATCATGGAGGGTTCTCCCTGCTGCCCTGACCCTAGGTATTTTAATCTAGCTAATCTTGGGCTCTCCATCTAGCTGTACACTCAGCCTATTTCTTATTACAGGCAAATGGAAGAAAACTAGCTAAAAGCAAAGAAACCGTTAAATAACAAAACAAGTTTTGCCAGCAGGCAGTTTAGCATACTGATTATGACTATAAACCCTGGGGCTAGACTTTATAGGTGTAAGTCATTGCTCTGCTACTTGCTGATTATGTAAGGCTAGGCACATTACCTTCTATGCCTCTGTTTCCCCAGCTGTACAGTGGGGACAATAGAAGCACCTACCTCATAGAATTGTTGGCAGGATTACCTGGGCTGACACATGTAAAGCGATTAGAGTAGAAGGTGTGTGGCTTACCGAGTACTTGACAGCTGCTAGTTACAGTGATGAAGAACATTGGCGATACCTTTCCAGTCTAGAATTTGGTCATCCCGAAACCTAGTTAATCCAAAGAAGCAGCAAGTCTGTCCTTAGTCAGACATCCTGAGAGTAAGTAAGCACTTTGTTTGCTCTCTATTGCATTTGGTCCTCACGTGCTCCTGCTTTTTCTAGTAAACTAGTGTGCCAGTTATCAGTTGGGTGTCTTTTGTTCCAAGTTCCGTTTTCATCATCCTCTGCAAAAATGTGTGCCCTCTATTTCTTTTGCCAGTTGGCAGGATTTTAACTCCTTGTCAGTAGAGGTTACTGGAGAGAAATTATAAGAGGGAGGTATTACCCTTTGATTCTGTAGTTTCTCTGGCACTGATTTCTGTAGCAGGCCAGCCTTTACATACAGTGTCCAGCTCTGGCAGGGCCTGCAGCATACCTGGAGTCTTAGCAAGCCAGGTTAGGTTTCTCTGTGCCCAGCTCTTATACTGCAGCTGGCTGTTCAGCCTAGGCTCTTGGGGCACTCAGCAGTTTCCACTGGCACTCCTCCTGGGTGGTTTTATAGGATAGTCTCTAGTGAGAAACCCACGAACAGCTTTTCCCAACACCTTGGAGTGCTTGTCTCCAGGAAGTTTTACCAGCATAGTAACTCAGAAACCTCTGCTGTTCATTGGACCACCGCCATGTCCTCTTCTACATTGCTTGGACTTCAGTCTTTGTATTTTATTTATTTTTGAGGCTTTCTTATCTTTGTCCTTAGGTTGCAGCCACTCCTTATATTTGCTACTTGTATGTTCTTTAGTGGTCTTTCTAACTAGCCAGTTTCCCATTGCTTAAGTCCCCTGTTAAAGTTACTCTTTATGTTCAAATGGTTTTATGGTTTCTCTTTCCTGGTTGGACTCTGACTGATTCAGCTGGACAATTGTTCAGAAAATCAAGCAACACCAAGGCTGAGCAGTCACTCCAATCTGGCATGAGATCCAACAGTAACTGGGGCAAAACTGGAGGCTGAAACAAGAGAATCACTTGAGCCTAGAAGTTGAGGGGCAGATGAAACAACATAGCAGGCTCCCATGTCTTAAAGAACAAAAGAAGTAGATGAGAAAGTCCATTATCATAATGCATGTGTGGCAGCTGACCTTTAGCATCTGCCCCAGAGTCGCCAGGGAGTAGTGAGCGAGAATCATGGTGAACAGAAAGCCCCTGCCATTGATACAGGTGCCCAATACTGCCAAAGCTCTCTGTTCCTCCAAAACTGGAAGTCTGGATTTTTGTATGAAATCCTTCAAATGTAAATGTCTCTTTAGATTTAAAATTTATACATTATCAACCCACTTTTGAGTTGTGGGAGCCCATGGAGGGGTCAGCTGTTTTTTCCAGTTGTCGGCAGAGGACAGTGATTAGTAGATAAACTTGACAGAGAGAGCAAGAGACTGAAAAGCATTCTAGTTAATTACAAAACCTCAAAATACAGTGTTTAAAACCACTCAGTAAAGGAGAAAACCTTTTTAAAGAATATATTTAGGGGCTAGTGGGACAGCACAGTAGTTAAGAGCATGTGTTCTTGCAGATGTTTGGTTCCCAGCACCCACATGGTGATTCACAACCATCCCTAACTCCAGTTCTGGGGGATTATACCATCACCTGGCCTCCACAGGCACCAGACATGTACCTGGTGCACATACATGCATGCAGAGAAAGCATTCTTATGCATAAATCTTTAAAATATTTTTTATTAATTCTTTTAAGAATTTCATTCAATGTATTTTGATCACATTTACCCCTCCCTCCTCCAAGATCTACCTCCTCCAGGAGATCATCTTAATGATCACACTCAGGGCATTGCACTCTCTGATCCAATCAGAGCACAGTAATTGGTAGTGGCTTACATTAAATTTACATGTAAGTTCCGTGTTGATTTTAGTGGTAACCCTGATGAGGAAGAAGTCTAAACCCTGTTAAGTAGATAGGAAACAGAGCTTCATTGTATAATAATTTAAACGCCTATTTATATAATCTCTAGTTAACTTAGCAATTTTAAGCAATAAAGAAAATTATTTCTATGTATGTCTGCGGTCTGCATGTGTGTGTAGCCCACAGAGACAAGAATGAGGTTGTTGGATTCCCTGAAGCTGGAGTTACAAGAATTCCTTAACCTCTGATGTAGGTGCTGAGGTCCAAACCTTCCTAGTCAGAGTAGTAAGCACTGCTGAGCTATCTCTCCAGGTCCCAGCAGTTTTTGTTGTTGAGACAAGATTTCGCTATGTTACCCTGGCTGGCCTAGAACTCACAGAGATCCACTTTCCTCTGCCTCCTGGGACTAAAGATGTGCTTCTTTCTTCATTTGAGACAGGATCTGATGTTAGCCCAGGGTGCTCTAGAACTTGCGAAGTAGCCAAGGATGACCTTGAAACTCAAATCCCCTGCCCCCACTTTAATGGTGGGATTGCAGGTGTGTGTCACCATGCTTAGTTTTATTTGGTGCTGGAAATTAAACCCAGTGCTTCATGGATACTAGGCAAGCACTGAGTTACATTCTCAGCCCATAGTTAGCATTTAAAAATTACTTATTTTTATGTGTATGGGTGTTTTGTCTGCATGAATGTCTAAGAGAGTATCTATACTCTGGAAGTGAAGTTACAGACAGTTGTGAGCTGCCGTATGAGTTCTGGGAATTGAACCCAGGTCCTTTGAATTAAGAGGCAGTTCTCTTAACTGCTCAGCCATCTCTTCTGCTTTCAACACGGTTTTTTTTTTTTTGAAAAGCCTGTTTATAGTCAATTACAAATAGTTTGTAGGAAATGTAATAAGATGTGTAGAAGGAAAAGAAAATAATGTTTTCCCACAGCCTAGTAGGATCACTAATAACTTTATATCCAGTTTCTTCTGTATGCATTTTTAACATGGTTGCATAGGTGAGGTATGCATAATTTTACATTTTCCTTTTTATTTGGTAAATATTTAAGTATTTTCTTCTTTTCCTTTATTCAAATTTAATGCAGGTGTTTTCAAATGTCTTTACTACATTCAATCATTTTATATAGTGAAATTCTCGTATATTCATTTGTTTTTGACATGATTAGATTCAGTTAATTTTTTAAAGCTCTGGACATATTTCAGATTTAAGGAATGGAGTAATGGAGCCAGCTTTAGTGGCTTCACACACCCCTTGGAGGCAGATGAAGGTGAGTCTCTGTGAGTTGAAGACCAGCTTGGTCTACACAGTGAGTTCCAAGATAGAAGGGCTACATAATGGAGAGACCCTGCCGAGATAGATAGATAGATAGATAGAGAGAGAGAGAGAGAGGGGGGGGGAGGGGAAGAGAAGAGGAGGGGAGAGGAGGGGAGGGGAAGAGAGGAGAGTAGAATGAATGGGTAAAAGGGAATAAATGTCCCTAAGAAGGTTCCCAATCTTTTAAGAATATGCTTGCCAACAAACACAAATGACATTTTTTTTCACATTATCATTTTTAAAAAAACTTTAATGGAGAAAAAATGTTATTTTTAGTCTGGTCATTGGGCTCTTTATATATTACTGATACGTTTATTGCCAGTATTTCCCCAACTTCTTTGCTAGTGGGTTTCTGCTTTTGTTTTTATGGTCAACTGAAAGAATCTACATAGGATTTGTATTTATGTTAAGTTCTCTTTTTTTGTTTTGTATTTCAAGACAGGGTTTTTCTGTGTAGCCCTGGATGTCCTGAAGGCCAGACTTCCGAGCACATATCACTACCAACTGGCATATTTAGTTCTTTTAAGTTTAGGAAGAAAAACAGATTAGTCTTATCTTCCAAGATTGGAGGAAGTGGTGTTAATAAAGTACATGCCTATTATTGCTTCCTGGAAGACTTCCTTAATCCTTATGTTAAATGAATTAGAAAAGGGAAGGCTAGATGCCCCTGGCCACTGTTCATTTAAGCTGCTCCAGACATGTCCGCAGTGAGAAGCTTTGTCTGTGCAGCACAGGATGTGGAAGATAAGCAGTAACGGTGACTGTGCAGGGTGCTGACTTCCTGCTGCTCTGCAGTGACAGCAGCAGCCTCTTACAGGGGAAGATTCACGCAGCTGCCTCTTAGAGCCCAGGAGTTTTGGGGTGCCTTGTATCAGACAGAACTTGAACAAAATTCAGATTTGAGTTACTAATACTTAATGACAAGTCATGGAGTGGCTAAATTAATCCTAAGCAATAGCTCCTTGAAGCGGCCTTGTTTGCAAGAGTGTGGAGAAAAGCTTTGTTGTTTTGAACAAGAATTATTCCATATCCTCTTATCTCTTCAGTGCTCGGAGTCTGTCTTGCTCTAACAGACTGACCTCTGTCTTTGGATCTGTTGATGCTTTGAGTACTAAAGTGGGCTGGAACACAAGGATAGAAACAGGAATTTTCAGTTATCAAAAGCTTCTAAAAGTGTTGGTTTGTATTTGGTTGAACAGAATAATTTGTTGACTGTTTTATGAGCTGGAAAAGAAAAACTATTTAATTTTCTTGCTGTCTGCCAAGGAAATTAAACAGACTTCAAAGCTTTGCACTGATAGTTAATGGCATTGATGCAAGCTGTTGTTTTAATTAATACAGCTGGCTGATTCTTCAGCCCAATCAGCTACAACTGTGAAGTTCTGGAATGAGGTAACAAAACCTCACTGCATAGTTTGGGCCTCTCTCGAGAAAACAGTTCATTACTCTGACAGAAACTATTGCTCGGGGAACTCTCCTCCCATCTTGAAGATGTATGGAATTTGTAGTTCTTCATTTAAATATACTCTTAGTGATTTGCCACGGGCAGGGAAGAGGAGTTACCAGCACTTTGTTAACTTTGATAAACACTTAATTTGAGATTAAATCCCTGGTTGTAAAGTATATGAGAGAATACAGCCATACAGACACCATAGAGCCATTATTTCCAAGGTCGAAATAAATCAAACTGAGTCTAAAATGATTGTGGTAGTATACTGACTAGTTTTATGTTAGTTTGACACCACAAGCTAGAGTCTTCAGAGCCAAGCAAGCCTCAATTGAGAAAATCTTGGAAAGATTGGGCTGTAGGCAAGCCTTTAGGGCATATTCTTAATTGGGAAGACCCAGCCCTTTGTGGGCTGTGCCATTTCTGGACAGGTGGCCCTGGGTTCTATAAGAAAGCAGGCTGAGAAGGCAATAAGAAGCACTCCTTCACAGCCTCTGCATCAGCTCCTGCTTCTAGGTTCCTGCCTTGTTTTGAGTTCCTCTGTCCTGACTTCCTTTGAGATAAACAGTGCTGTAGAAGTGTTAGCCAAATAGATCGTTTCCTCCCTAGGTTACTTTAGTCATGGTGTTTTCTTCACAGTAATAGTAACCCAAACTAAGACTGGTAGTTAAGAATTGTTTTCTAATAAAAACTGACCCTGCAGCTCACAGCAGTGGCGCTTATATCATTTAACTAGTCCTTTTCACCAGAGTGTTGGTCACCATCAAAGGCTCATAGAGATTACCAAGCTGTAAAGTTACTGTAGGATAATCTTTTCTTTCTCATACTGAAGATTGAAACAATAAATGAACAAGGTTTTCTGCTCCTTGGGGAGAAGTCCAGTTATGATCAAAGATACTTGCATTAATGAGACAAATGGTGTGTCGCTTCATGTTTACTGAGACAGGATCCTGCTATGGTCTTTTAAGTATTGGTATAACCTTTGACGAAGACAGCTTGTAGAAGGAAGGGTTTATTTGGGTTTACAGTTCCAGAGGCTGAGTCCATCACCATGGCAGGGGGAATAGCAAGCTGAAAGAGCAAACTTGAAACAACACATGACTTTTGAAACCTCAAAGCCTACCCCCAGTTACATACTTCCCCCAGCAAGAACACATCTCCTGAATCTGTCCAAATAGTGCACTAACTGGGGACAAAGTATTAAAACATTTAAGTCTTATTTTGATTTTTGAGACAGGGTTTCTCTGCATAGCCCAGGCTGACCTCAGACTCAGACATCTGCCTGCCTCTGCTTCCTGAGTGCTGGGATTAAAGATGTGCACAACCAAGCCCAGCTCTAAGAATTCTTAACATGGCTTCATGGGTAAGGAATATGTTAGGACTGTTTCCAGTACAGCTATCTAAAGATCTCCATTGCATTCCTGAGGTAAAGCCAGTGAAGTGGCAGTGCCCAATTCTCCAGAATTTCTCTACAAAAAAGTAGCTGACGTTTCCTGTCAGAATAAATAATCCTTTATAGTGAAAAACCAAAGCAGCCAGGCATAGTGGTGCACACCTTTAATCCCAGCACCCAGGAGGCAGAGGCTGTGAGTTTCCAACTAACCTGGTCTACATAGTGAGTTTTGGGATAGCCAGAGCTACATAATGAGGCCCCGTCTTGTCGGGGGTGACATAGGGACGACACTGAAGTTTGTGAAGCACTGGCTGTTTCCTGTTCTCTTTATTTTGTTCTGATCCTTCACAGATGAGGCATAATTCTTGTTTTCCTCATGGCGCAGGGTGTTCCTGGTTGAATAGGCTGTGTGACTACTGTCCTTCTGAGATGAGTTGCACAGGATGGACCTTAGCATTGTGCTGACTGTATATTATCATGGAATGTTTGGACAGTGTGGCTCTCCCACCCCTCTGCCATAACCAGCCATACAGCATGGTCTCAGATAAATCACTTCTCATCCTTGTTCTTTGATTTTCAATCTGTATACCAAGGGAGGATGCTTTCTTACATTTTTGTCCAGTCTTATACTCAGACTTTTTTTGATAATTGATATCTGCCTTCTAAATCAAAAGCCTCCTGCCCAGCCCCCACAGTGTGCAGTATGGATTACAAGTGTACACCACCACGTCTGGCTTCTGTGAACCTCCTCTCCTCTTCCTCCTTTTTTTTTTTTTTTTTGCTTTTTTCAAGGCAAAGTTTCTCCGTGTAGCTTTGGTCCCTATCCTGGAACTAGCTCTTGTAGACCAGGCTGGCCTTGAACTCACAGAGATCCGCCTGCCTCTGCCTCCTGAGTGCTGGGATTAAAGGCATGCCCTGCCATCTCCTGGCTTTTTATTTTGGGGGGGTGAGAATTTCATATATGTGTTATATGCTGCCTCCTCCCTCAAACTCCTATGTCCCATGTGAACATTCTTTTGTAAATTGTAACAGGAGGGGCCTGCTTGTTGGGTTTTCTGTCCTGTCCGCCCCCCCCCACCCAGCCAGCTGTTTAGTCCCAGAGAAAATCAACCATAGAGGACTCAGTAAGTTATAAAGCTGATTGGCCCATTAGGTCTAGCCTCTTATTAGCTAATGCTTACATCTTGATTAACCCATTTTTCTGATCTATGTTAGCCATGTGGCTCAGTACCTTTTTCAGTGGGGCAGCTCACATCCTGCTGCTTTGGTGATCAGGGCAGGAGTGGGAGGAATCAACTTCCTCCTTCCCAGAATTCGCCTGCTCTCCTTACGTCATTTCCACTTCCTGTCTGGTTTTCCCACCTACACCTCCTGCCTGGCCAATCAGCGTTTATTTAAAACATGATTGACAGAATACAGACAATTCTCCCGCAGTAAATATTTTAAAAATTATTTTATTCTATATGTATAGGTGTTTTGCCTGTATATATGTATATCTGTGACCACATGTGTGCTTGCTATGTACAGAGGCTGGAAGAGGACATCAAATCCTCTTGGAGTTACAGATCATTGTTGACTTACCATATAGGTGCTGGGAATCAAACCTGGATCCTCCAGAAGAGCTGCCAGTGCTCTTAACCAGTGAACCATCTCTCCAGTCCATGGTCATTCTTGTACAAGTTTTTTCATTTCTCTTTGGTAACTCCTCAAAAAGGGAATGCTGACCATGCCTGTTAGAGACTGCCTTCGTTCCATGCTCCCAGCAGTAGACGAAGGTTTCAGTTTATATCCTTATCATTTTTAGTGCTGTGACTCTGTTTTTATTTGTTTTCTAATTTTTGATATTTTAAAATAGGTATGAAAAGTCTCACATGAGTTTTAGTTGCATCTTCCTGGTAATTAAACGTTGAGTAGTTTATGGGCTTACTGGTTGTTCATATCCTCTGTGAAGCTTTTTACCAGGGTGTTTGTCTCTGGGTATTGTTGTGAGGTTCATTGTCTTTCAAATGCAAGTCTCCTCTCAGTGACTTAGGTGGGTTCCCTGGAAAATCCACTTGGAGATTTGTGTGCAGAACTTTATTGGTGAGTGCCCTGTGATAACATCTGTGAGAGAACAGCAGGATAAACCAGATGGAGAAGGTGAAGTGTCACTTGGTAGCTGTAGGAACAGGGACAGATGCCTGGCCTGAAACAGACTAAATGAGTAGTGTTTTCCCAGCATTCCATGCATTCTTGCACTGTGTGACTTATCTGTTCTCTCTGTCTCTGTCTCTGTCTCTCTCTTTGTGTGTGTGTGTGTGTGTGTGTGTGTGTGTGTGTGTGTGTGTGCGCGTGCGCGTGCATGCGCGCGCATGCACGTGGATGTGCATCTGAGGAGGCCAGAAAAGGATGTTGGGGTCACCTGGAGCCTTCAGTTCTAGGTGATTATGAGCTGCCTAATGTGGGTGCTGTAATCATAGATTGGGTCCTCTGCAAGCATGGCTTTGTCTCAAAAAATAAGGTGGAGGAGAAGATACTTGATGCTGGTCTCTGCTATGCATGTACATCCACACATACACATGTACACACAAACACAAAGAAAATGGAACAAAACCCACAGAACCATGTTAGTATTGATACCTAAGTTTACTTTTTCATGTGTTTTATTAATTATATGTAATTATATACTGTATATTGTTTATACCTTATGAAACAAAAGTTGTTATATTTAACATATGCTTTTTTGTATATTATGATGGTTAATCTCAGTTTTCAACTGATGAGATTGAGAATCTCCTGGGAGATGGGCCTCTGGGAGGTTGTCATAGTTAGGTTAATTGAACTGGGGAGACCTGCCTATTGTAGGGGCACCATTCTACATGGTATAAAAAGAGAAAGTGAGGCGGTCTCTCCCTCCTGGTGTGGGTGTGATGTGAGTGGCTGCTTCAAGTTCCTGTTGTCTTAACTGCCCTGTCACATCAGACTGTGCCTTCACCTGGGGACCAAGACAAACTTCCCCTTGCTTAGGTTGCTTTTGTTCAGTATTTCATTGCAGCAATTGGAGAAGTAACTATAAATACTTTTTAATAAATACATCTGTAAGTACTTTTCTCACAGATATGAGCTTATCAGTATATATTATCATCCTTTTCTCCTGCCAGTACATCATGACTTCCCGAACCCATGACTACACACTGATCTCCCAGAGCTTTTGTGACTTAGGTGCTGTGTTCTTTTCTTTCTTGGACACTTAGTTTAAATTAAGTTAGGACCCTTCATAAGTGTGTGTTCATTTTTGCTTGACTCTTTGGGTGAATTTCTAGAAGTGAAGTTTGTGAATCAGCTTTGGGTAGGAAGGTAGGTATGAGGGGGAACAGGGAGTGGGGAGAGCCTGAGCAAAAGTCACTTTTAAATTTTATTCTGAGTGTGTGTGTATGTGTGTATGAAAGAATGTTGTGTGTGTGTGTGGTATATGTACGTGTGTGAAGGTGGCTGTGAAGGAAGACACCAGGTACCTTGCTCTATTACTCTGCCTTATTCCTTACTGAACCTGGAGTTAGGCTGGCTATCAGCAAACCCAGTGGTCCTTCTCTGCCTCCCCACAGCACTGGGGTTACATACAGGCAGGCACATAGCCATGCCCAAGTTTTTACATAGTTGCTGGGATCCGAATACTTGTATGGCAAGTTCTCTTACCCACTAAGTCATCTCTCTCTAGCTCGAGAATTCACATTGTTGAGACTTTAAACCTAAAACATCATATTGTGGCCCAAATAAGCTGTAGCAGTTCATATTCCTGTCAGGTTTAAGGAAATATACTCATTGCTCCTGTTCATGAATAGTAAATGTTTCCCTACATCATTGCCAGCTTTCTCTTTTTGCTTCAAGGGTTGTAGTCTCACTGGGATACTTGCAATCCCAGCAGTTGGGAGACTGAGGTAGGGTTGCCATAGGTTCAAAGCCTGCTCAGACGGGTAGTCCCTGGCCAGGACAGTGTGAGACCTTACTATTTCCTGAGAAAGTGGTTGATGGGGGAGGAAGAAGGATTCTCTTTATTATTATTATTGTTATTATTTTATTTTGTATTTTTTGTGTGTTTTGCTTGCATGTATGTCTGTACCACATGTGTGCAGTACCCACAGAAGCCAAAAGAGGGAGTCATCCCATGGAACTGAAGTTATAGACAGTTTTGAGTTGCCATGTGGGTATTGGGAATTGAACCCCGGGTCCTCTGGAAGAGCAGTCAGTGCTCTTAACTGCTGAGCCATCTCTCCAGCCTGAGACATTTTCTTCAGTGGTGTAGCCTTTGTGAGGTGCTCGTGCTTCTGTAAACAAACCCTCACCCATCTCCTGTGTGATACCCTAATGAAACTCATGATCATTAAAGAAAAAAGACTCAAAAGTGTCAGGGCGGCTAGTGGGGGAAGAGGAAAGGGACTAGTGGAAATGAAATAGGAAAGGACATGTGCTCAGAATACATTAACTGCCATGGACTGGAGCAGCCACTCAGTGGTTCAGTGCCATAATGAGACCTATTACTTTGTATGCATGTTTTCAACTAATAAAAATTAACTGTGTATAAAAACAAACAAATGGACTGGGGATGTGGTTCAGCCGATAGAGTGCCCACCTAGAATGCATGAAGCCCTCAACTTGGTCCCCAACACTGCATAAAACCAGATGCATTGTGTGAATCTCACACCCATAATCTCAGCACGTAGAAAATAGAGGCAGGAGGAGCATAATTTCAACGTCATATTGTTTTTATCTAAATCTCAGTCATTCAATTTTACCAATAAAGTCTTGGGAGCCAGATGCTGGGGTGAAAACCTGATAGCTCAGAGAGGCAGAGAAAGCATGCTGCTGACTTTCCTCCTCTGCTGACATCCCAGAAAGAGCTTTCTCCTGTGTCTCCTATGCTGGCTCAAACAAAACTCCTCAAACTGAATGTCCTCTCCTTCTTCCTGTGCATCTCTCTATCCGTCCTCCTGACTCCCTCATACTCTATGGTTTTTTTCCTGTCAATTGGTTGTGTGCTCTGCCTCCTAACCTATGCTTGACTTTATTTAATCCTATTTACAATATTCTGGCAGAAAGCTCTGAGATTAAAGGTGTGTACTAGGGCCGAGTCACACCACAATGAGAAATGGGTTTTTTTTTCTAGTAAATGACACAATCTTGGGGTTTACAGTATGATCAGATATCCTACAATAAGACCATCCTTAACTACATTATCAAGTTTGAGGCTGGCCTGGGCTACATAAAACTCTGCCTCTCTAGAAACAAAGAAGTCATAATCTTGTTGTGTTACCCAGGTTGTCTCAAATTTCTGGGCCCAAGAAGTCTTCCTCCATCACCCTCCTCAGAAGCCAGTGTGCCCAGCTTCTCATCTTTAACTGGTATTATTTATGAAGCCAACCATTCTTCATGCTTACTGGCCATTCCCATTCATCAATCAGTCTTTCTAACATAGCAGTTCTCAACCTGTGGGTTGTGACCCCTTGGGAATGGGTTGAATGACCTTTCACAGAGGTTGCCTAAGACCTTTGGAAAATACAGATATTTCCATTACGATTCCTAACAGTAGCATAATTTATAGTTACAAAATAGCAACGAAAATAATTTCATGGTTGGGGGTCACCACAACATGAGGAACTGTATTAAAGTGTCGCGTGTTAGGAAGGTTGAGAAGCACTGTGTTCTGATACTGTCTTCTGTTGTTTTTCTAGGAGCGACTGAAGCTGGTGACTGTGTTGGGTGCTGGTCTCCTCTGTGGAACTGCACTGGCAGTCATCGTGCCTGAAGGAGTGCACGCACTTTATGAGGAGGTTCTGGAGGGTAAGAGAGAAAGCCTTACATGAGAAGTGTTGGTAGAGGAGTGAGTGAAATTTCTTCTGGATACAGTTCATGTTTGTCTTAAAAAGAGTATTTAAGAGATAACATTAGACACCTTAGATATTGAACACATCCTTAGCAGTTTTCTGAATGCCATAATTCATGAAGACTATTTAATATTCGTTTGCAATAACGAGTGATTTCAGTCTTTTTAAGTCTAACAGTTCTTTGTGTGTGTGTGTGTGATGCATGTACATGTACGTGTTTGTGTCCTTGAGGTACATGTTAATAGTGTATGTACACATGAGGGCTGGAGAGATGGCTCAGTGGTTAAGAGCATTGCCTGCTCTTCCAAAGATCCTGAGTTCAATTCCCAGCAACCACACGGTGGCTCACAACCATCTGTAATGAGGTCTGGTGCCCTCTTCTGGCCTGCAGGCATACACAGAGACAGAATATTGTATACATAATAAATAAATAAATATTAAAAAAAAAATAGTGTACACATGAGTATGGAAGCCAGAGGTTGATGTCAGGTCTCGTCCTCTCTCCCTCTGTACCTTATTGTTGTTATGTTTATTTATTATTTTTATAGGGTGGGTACACACGTACTATGGTGCATGTGTGGAGGTCAAAGGGCAGTTTGTAGGAATTATTTCTCTCCTTCTGCCATGTGGGTCCTTGGGATTGAGTCAGGCTTGCTTACAATTGTCTTTACCCACTCAGCTGTCTTGTCATACTCTCAACCTTGCTTTTTGAGACGAGGTCTCTGACTAAACCTGGAGCTCATCAATTTGGCTAGACTGTGTGACCAAAGGGTTGCACAGATCCTTCTGCCTCTGCTTCATCAGTGCTAGGAAAACATGCACACACCACCATGCCTGGCTTTTTACATAGGTGCTAGAGTGTTGAAACATATTCTCTTATTGCCCATATTCTGGAAGAAGTTACTGAACTGCTAATTTTCTTTTAAGTGTTTGGTAGAGTTATTGATGGGTTTAGCATCTGGGCCTGGTGTCTTTATGTTGGAAGGTGTTTATATTAATAACTTTCTCATTGCTGTGACCAAATTCCTGAGAAGAAGCAGCTTGAAGGAAGAGAGATATTTTGGCTCATGGTTTAAAGGGATTGTGTCTTTCATGGCAAGAAAAATCTGGCTGCAAGAGTGACTCAAAGCTACAGTGGCAGGAATGTAGAGTGGCTGGTACATTGCATTGGCTGTTAGGAAGTTGAGAGACAAACAGATTGACTGATTGACTGACTGACTGATTCAGGGAGAGGTGTGTATATATAACCCATAAGGCTTGTACCAGCAAGTCATTTCTTCCAGTAAGGATCCACCTCTTAAAAGTCTCACACCCTCCTAAAATAGCACCAGGGCTAAGAACTAAGTCTTCAAACATACAAGTCTTTAGGAAAGAAACTGTTAACTTCCAACCATCACATCTTGACCCTGGCCCTCATAGGTTCATGGTCATCTCATAATATAAAATATATTCAATATGACTTTGAAAGTCCCCATACTCTTGCGGTTCAGAAACTGTTAAAAAGACCAAAGTTTCCTCTGGGACTCAAGGCATCTCTTAACTGTGAGCCCTGCAAAATAAGAAACATGTTAGGTCTCTCCTAGTATGCAGTGGCACAGAGTAAACGTTTGGAAGATAGTATGGAACAGCAGTTCTCAACCTGGGGGTTGAATGACCCTTTTGCTGAGGTTGCGTATCAGATATCCTGTGTATTAGATATTTATATTATGATTCATAGAAGTAGCAAAATTACAGTTATGAAGTAGCAACAAAAATAATTTTTTAGTTGGGGGTCACTACAACATGATGAACTAACTGTATTAAAGGGTCACAGCATTAGGAAGGTGTTCAATTGCTGTGAACAGACACCCTGCCCTTCCAACCCTTACAAAGGAAAACATTTCATTGTAGCAGCTCACTTACAGTCCAGAGGTTCAGTTCATTATCATCATGGTGGGACATGGAGATATGCAGGCAGACATGGTGCTGGAGACATGGTGCTGCATGCTGATATGCAGGTAATAGGAAGTAGACTGAAACACTGGGTGTTATCTTGAGCATAGGAGATCTCAAAGACTATCCCACAGTGAGACACTTCCTCCAATAAGGCCACATCTCCCAATAGTACCACTCTCTATAAGATTATGGGGGCCAGTTACATTCAAACTACCACAGAAGGT
The DNA here is from genome assembly GCF_982192425.1 of Myodes glareolus. Classification (NCBI taxonomy): domain Eukaryota; kingdom Metazoa; phylum Chordata; class Mammalia; order Rodentia; family Cricetidae; genus Myodes; species Myodes glareolus. Next base: position 45,620,940 of record NC_142036.1, on the reverse strand, counting down.
TGAAAACCACTTTCCATACTATGGAAAGATGAGATCAAAGTCAACTGGAAACCCAAACACCAAACACAGCCATTCAGTTTCTGGTGACTGCGATTCATGGTGGCATTTCATGTGCTCTGATGGACTTACGTAACCCTGGCCCATAGCTCTGTCCCCTGTAGCATTTGTGGCCTCTCTTGTGCTAGTTCCCCTTGGTCCTGCTGCTTTCGGAAGAAGATGACTTGTGTTTTCCATTCCTGTGACACCTGTCACAACTTAGCCTTTATCCTTACAGCTTCATGCACAGCCTACTCAGGGAATTGGGTCTTGTCTCACATTGCCTGGCCTTAGATGATTTCTGGAACTTTGTTGCAAACCTTGATCAAATAAAATAAACATTAATTCCCCCCCCCCTAAAAAAAAACCCCTAGAGCCAACCATGGTTGTATGTATCTGTAATCTTGGTGCTGGGTGTTGGAGGGTAGAACATAGGTAAACCTATCCCGGGAGCATGCTAGCCAGTCATTGTAGTCAAAATGGCAAACTCCAAACTCAGTGAGAGACCCTGAATCCAAAAATAAGATGGTGTGCCAATCAAGGTGGCTCAGCAAATGAGGGTACTAGCTAGAGAGTCTCGGGAGTTTGATCACTAGAACTCACATGGTGGAAGGAGAGAACTGACTCCTTCAAGCTGTCCTCTGGCCTCCACATGCATACACACAGTTGAGCACATGCATGTGTAACACATGCACACACATACAGAGATGTTTGGCTTTTGTTATGGGAGTAATCAGTCATTTTTATTGGATATAAGACCTTCTGCAGGAGATGGAACCTATACCTGATACTCCTAGAGTGCCTAAGAACCTGAGACCAGATAGGTCATGGGCCTAGGGGAAAACCTGCTGCTATTCTGCTAAAGGATCATGGCAATAAAATCACTTGTAGTAACATATTGCTATACCCATAGTGGAGAGCATGGCTGAACCCTCATTAGAAAAGCTTCTTGCAGTAAATAGAAATTAACAAGACCCACAGCTGGACAATGTGCGGAGAGTGGGAGACTTTGAAGCACTCAGTCCTAAATGGGATGTCTTCAAAGTTCTTCCCTCAGGACTCAGGGATCTATGCAGAAGAGACAATAGATGGCTCTAAGGAAACACCATCTTTCAGACACAATAGGACTGATGCCCGTATGAACTTACATATGAACCCACAGAGGCTTAAACAAGCTGCACAGGTCCAAACCAGACAAGTCCCAGCACTGAGAAGGGAGAGTGGACACAAAATCTCACCTCTACCCATAACCAAGAAGCTATTTGCAATTGTAACCTGCTAGGATAGGGACAATTAATTTTCTCCAATGGAAACCGAGTATATTAACCACACTCCAAGGCAGGCCACATCCCCAGGAGTAGTTTACTGAGATAAAATAGATCCTGTGTTTTTTTGTGTGTGCTTTTTTTTTTGTTTTCTTTTGTTTTTGTTTAGGTATTTTTTAGTTTTGTTTTTTCTTTTCTTTTAGTCTGTTTTGATAGTTGGGTTTTTTGTTTTGTGTCTTTGTTTTGTTTACAGAGAGAGAATATAAAGTTGGGTGAGTAGGGAAGAGGGGAGGACCTGGGAGGAGTTGCAGGAGGGGAAAGAATGTAATCAAAATGTATTATATAAAAATGTTTAAAAAAAGTTGGTCTTTAAGCATTTATATTTGAAGTGTCAAACACATGATTATAAATTGGAATAGCCTTTGGTTGATCCCAATCACGTTGATGATCTAAATTTAAATGGAAGGATATGACTCCTATGTGTGTATGATTACTCACTAATATTTTATGAAAGCTAAATGTTTTCTATTCTGTTGCTTTTTATTTGTAAATGTCATATCAACCTAGGTATGAAAATGTGAATTTGACTATGGTTGCTTTCATTGCCTCTGTCCTGCCTTCATCTGGTTTCATCAGAGTGAAACCCTGTGTGCTTTTTGAGGAGACTGGCATGAACTTCTCAGATGAAAGGGGAAGTTTTAGGTTTGGGGCCCTTTGAAATGTGACTACATTCTTGTATGGTGATTTACTTCCGTGTCCAGGATTTTGAATTGATAGGCAGTCAGAAGGTGTGCATACCAAAAAACAAAAGGCGTTTGGGAATGTTTTCATTATAGCCTTTTAACTTAAGGAGTTTATGGTTGCCTCAGTTTCAGTATAGGAATTGAGGTGTCTTTGCAGTAAATTAAGTAGCACTTAAAACACAAATGGAAGCTATTACATTTTGTGGTTTGTTTGCTCCAGGAAAACACCACCAAGCCAGTGAAACAAAGCAGAATGTGATTGCGTCAGACAAAGCAGCAGAAATATCAGTTGTCCATGAACATGAGCACAGCCACGACCACACGCAGCTGCATGCCTACATAGGCGTATCCCTTGTGCTGGGCTTCGTGTTTATGTTGTTAGTGGACCAGATTGGCAGCTCGCATGTGCATTCCACTGAAGGTGAGTTGCTCTCAGGCTTTTGGGGCTGGTGGGCACTTGTCAGTCTACACCAATAGCCTTAATTGCAAGCTTGTTTTCCTCAGGTGTTGTGGGGTATTTTATTCGGGTGGTGGAGCTAGTAAGTTGTGGCATGGCACAACTGTTTATTGATCTATTGACCCTGTTGGTCTTAAAGCAGTGGCATTTGGGTGATAGTCCAGGGTAAAAGTCCTTTATCTGTTCTGTACTGTGAAACCCTTAGGCAGGCTAAAGCCTGTAGGCCACTTACTGGAATGTTGATCTTTATAAACTTAGTACGTAGCCTACAGAGAATTCGAGGCTATCCTTGTCTACATATTGAGTTCCAGACCAGCCAGGGGATACACAGTGAGACACTGTCTAAAAGCTAGCCAACCAACAAACAAAAACCCCAAACCAACCAACCAAACAAGCAAAAAACTTGATAGTGAGTAAGTTATGATCTACTTATTAGATACAGGGAGGAAAGAAGTAAACAAAGAAGTTCGACAGTGCTTTGACCAGATGATCAAGATCTGTGTAGCCAGCAGTCTGCTTTGGTGTAGCTCAGGGAGCCATCAGATTAGCCTCCTACAGCTAACTATGTTGATGCTCAGAATCGAACCCAGGCCCTCTGGAAGAGCAGCCAGTGCTCTTAACTGCTGAGCCATCTCTCTATTAACCCCCTGCCCCAATAAAAGAATTTTAAATTATATAGGCCTCTCTGTTTATGTAACCCAGGCTGGCCTCAAACACACAGCCTTCTGCCTTTGTCTTCTAAGTGCTGGGATTACAGGAGTATACCACATACATAACTCTGGTTTTGTGTATTACTAAATGTCAGTAAAAGTTAATTCACTTGTCAACATTATGCTGAACTGCAGTCTCTTCCTGTAGGTTTATAACAACCATTGTGTCTTCTTGCTTGATTAAAAAAAATTACATGATTTTCCATGTGTGTCTGTACACATGAGGGTCCTCACATAGGCCAGAGGAGTTAGATTCCCTGGAGCTGGTCACAGGTGGTTATGAGCCATCAGATGTGAGTGCTGAGAGTAGAACTTTACACCTTCCTCTCCCTCTCCTCCATGAAGTCTAAATTTGTGTTTCACAAATACTCTTGGTTGTGGGATGTGGAGGCTGCTCTGGAAAGTAGTTAACCTACTAGAGATCACACTCTTAAGGAGAACAGTCTCTTTCTCTCCCAGCAGCTACTAAATGCCAAGAGCTCCTTAGCTAGGGCTGGAATTTCATGCCCTGCCCCCACTCCCACCTCTATGCTTCCCATGAAAGCAGTACCTTCCCCCAAAAAAGGAGTTATAAAGCAGTATTGGGTGCCAGTGCTGCATACAGTATGTGAGATATGTTAAATAGGAAGAAATAGAAGGACAGAGTGCACTAGTTACAGCTGGCCTGGGATGGAAGCAGGGACATGGTTTTCTCTCTCTGAGGTGGGGATACAGAACTTCTGCCACTGTGGACCTAGGTGAATATTCCTCATACCAAGTGTGGTGGTTCTGATCTAAGCCAGGGAAGTCACAAATCCAAGGCATGATCTTCAGAGTGAATTCAGGGCCAGTCTGGCACTTAGTGAAACTTTATCTCAAATTTAAAAAAAAAAAAAAAAGGAGACTGGGGATTATAACTCAGTGGAAAAGTGCTCAAATGCATGGACAAGGCCCTGAGTTCAGTCCTCAGTCCTGAAGGAACAGCCTACCTAACAGCATGGTTGCAGCTTACCTGAGCTAGTTAACGGTATAGCGGAAGGGTAGTGCTACAGGTGCCTCTGATGTGACTGGCTAAGCCGAGTTTGGGGAAAGTAAGAAAAGCAGTAACTTGGGTTCAAATTGGGGAAAGCACATGGTAGGGCGGTCGCTGCAAAATGGAGAGGGGATGAGAGCAGAGTTGCAGGTAGGTTAGATGAGCCTGCAAAGAGATAAACAGAGGCCAGAGAGCACTTTCTGCAGACTGAGGAAGTTCAGGCAGTTGGGGGTTATACATTTCAGGAATTTATCAAGGGAGGCCTAAGTCAGGAGTTCCCACACACCCACCTCTTTAGTGCAAGGAGAACATCTAAGTATTTGAAGTAGAAAAAAAAGCAGTGAGGAAAAAAATCTACATCAAAGTTTGAAATCCGAGCTTTCAAAATACTCACCCAGCTGGATGCCAGCACTCAGGAAGCTGAGGCAGGGGGATTTTGAGTTCAAAGCCTACAAGGGCTGCACAGTGAGACTCTCAAGTAACAACGACAATAATGACGAACAGACCATCTCCAGACAGATGTCACTATTGCTTTATGTCATCCACTTTGTGATCCTTTCTCACTCTCATGTAGATCCAGAAACAGCAAGGCCTAGCAGTTCCAAAATTACCACCACGCTGGGGCTGGTTGTCCACGCTGCAGGTAAGTCAGAGTTGCAGTGAATGCTCTTGGGGGAGGGTGCTGAACAAAGCCCTCTAGCTCGAGCACAGCCCTGTTACCTGTGTTTATAAGCTAAGAACGATTTCTGTAATTTTTTACACACGCATATTAATATATACATATTTTTTTTTCAAATTTTAGTGGCCTCCTTTAATGTGATTTCTGTGTTTTTGATACCTAAGCACAAGGTATAAGGTGGACATGGGGCACACATCTGTAATCCAAGCACTGAGAAAGTGGAGGCAATAGGATCACAAATTCAAGATCAGTTTGAGCTACTTAGTAAGTTCAGGGTTAGCCAGAGCTATATATCCGGACCCTGTCCAAAAGAGTTTGGACTGTAGCTCAGTGGAAAAATGTCTGTCTAGTGTGTGAATGGCCTGTGTTCAAGCCTCAGCACCTAACAGAAAGGATATTTCACGTCACTGGGAAACTATGCTATTTAAAGTTATAATACTACTGTTTTGGAAGACAGCTGTTCTCATGTTTAATGCCTCCTGTGACTTGATTTGTACAGTAGTAACAGAGTTTAGTAGTTACAAAAGACCAGGTAACCTGCAAAGCTCAAATATTTCCTGCCTGGGCTTGAAGTTTGCTGACCTCTGCCCTAAGATCTTTCTGGAGAAGAGCTTGGGCATTTTAGCACCAAACAGCCCTGCTGCCCCATGTAGGCTGAGGTCTAATCAAAAGACTCAGCATTGCTGATGGGACTTGCTTTAACACCACAACCCAAACCTAGACCTGATGGTAGCATTCTGTTAGAGCCAAATAAAGGCATGTGAAAAGTAGCTCACTCCTAGCCTGCTGTTTTCTGCTTTCTAACAAAATTCACTGATGTCACCGATCCAGAGGCAGTGGGACCTGGGAGAATGGAGCCAATAAATGCAATAGACTAAAGTCTTATGCAATAGCCAACTTTCTTCAGAGCCCCAGGCATTTTACTCTGAGGGTCAGAAAGGTCGCATGGGACTGCCAAGGTGACTTGGTTGTTTAGAGCATGTACTGCTGCTCTTGCAGAGGAGCTGAGTTCAGTTCCCAGCACCCACAACAGGCATTGCAGCTACCTCCAACTCCAGCTCCAAGAGGATCTGATACTGTTGGTCCACACGAGCACCTGGACACACTTACACACATACACATAATCTAAAAATAATAAAAATATATCTTTTATAAAAAGGAAATGTCACATGAATAAAGTTCTCATGCGTTCAAGCTGTATACAATCGTAAGGATAAGCCACACATGACAAAAACATGTCTTTGGAGACATATAAAGGATAAATATTTGAGAAGCAATAGCAAGCAACAGCGAGCAATCTGAAGTAAACTCACTCCTATCCACCACACTTGGGAAGAGCACAAAAACTTTACATTCCAAGACAATTTTGTGTTTTGAACCAACTGAGGTCACAAGACTTTTGTCCTGTTTTCTTGGCAGTATTATCAAAGCACTCAGAATTCTCCTCACACAACTCCATTCCTAAACTGTGTTCCCACACACCCATTCAGCCACAACTGGAGTCATCTGAAAGGAAGAAACCTTTATTGAGAAAACACCTTCGTAAGATCAAGCTGTAGGGCATTTTCTTAATTAGTGATTGATGAGAAAGGGCCAGCCCATTGTAGTGGTGCCATCCTTTGGCAGTTGGTCCTGGAAAGCAGGCTAAGAAAGCCTTGGGAAGCAAGCCAGTAAGCAGCACCCCTCCATGACCTCTGAATCAGCTCCTGCCTCCAGGTTCCAGCCCTACTGGAGTTCTAGTACTAACTGATGAACAGTGATGTGGAAGTGTAAGCTGAATAAATCCTTTCCTCTGCAAGTTGCTTTGGTTATGGTGTTTCATCACGGAGATAGCAACCTAAACTAAGACAGTCCCATCCCACATGAATCATCTTTGTTGAGGCTCAAGCCTTGAAGACAGAGAGATGCTTTCTTTGAGATTCTTTAGCATTACTATCATTACAGTTTGACTCATCAATGCCTGTGTGTCATACTTTTTTTAACAATAAGAACAGCTAACGTATGACTACTCAGGGCCAGATGCTAAGCTCTTTGCGTATGTTCTTTCATTTTTCACCCTCACGAAGCCCTAAAAATGCATGTTTTGCCCCATCTTAAAGATGAAGTTCTGAGAGGTTGAGTAACTTCCCTAGAACCAAGTACAGGTCTGCCTGACCTTGAAACCCATGCACCCAGCCCTGCACTTCTGTCCTTCATAGCATCTTTTGTTTCCTTGTCTCCAAATTTAGCGGATGGTGTAGCTCTGGGCGCAGCAGCTTCTACTTCACAGACAAGCGTTCAGTTAATTGTGTTTGTGGCGATAATGCTACACAAGGTAAGCCAAGATTGGGTATTGAACATATTTGTAATTAAAATTTGTCTTGGTCTTTGAAGCATTTCTGATACGTGGGGTTTTTTTGGCTTTTTTTAACTTTTAAAAATGTATTTTTAAATATTTTTATGGTTTATTTAACTTTATTTTATGTTCATTGGTGTGAAGGTGTCAGATCTCCTGCAACTGGATCTTCAGACAGTTGTGAACTGCCATGTGGGTGCTGGGAATTGAACCCGGGTCCTCTGAAAGAGCAGTCAGTACTCTTAACCTCTGAGCCATCTCTCCAGCCCCCAAATGTATTTATTTTTATGTGTGTGTACATGGACACGCATGTATGACCGTTAGCATGAGAAGGTCAGAGGACAACCTTGTGAAGTTGGTTTTCTCTTTTTACCTTTGACCGGGTCCTGGGGTTTGAACTCAGGTCTCAAGGCCTTCACAGCAAGCACTTTGACCCATTGAGGCATCTTGATAGCTTTTTTTTTTTAAGTTTCTTAATTGCTCTCCATTTAACAGAAATATGTCTGCTCATAGCTAATTTTTTTTACTATTATTTTCTTAAAATCTTATTTGAAGGGCTTTATTTTTTATATTATCATATGCACAAATGGATAAATTCTTACTGATTTTCATTTTTTTAAATATTTATTTTATTATGTATTTTATGTTTATGGGTGCTCTGTCTGCATATACCCCTGCATGCTAGAAGAGGGAACAGGATTCCATTATCACTGATTGTGAGCCACCATGTGGTTTCTGGGACTCAGGACCTTTGGAAGGGCAACCAGTGTTCTTAACCACCAAGCCATTTCTTGAGCCCTGTTTCTTTTTTTCTTTCTTTCTTCCTTCTTTCCTTCCTTTCTTTCTTTCTATTTATTTATTTTTGTTTTTCGAGGCAGGATTTCTCTGGTTTCTCTGTGTAACAGCCCTGACTAGCTCTTGTAGACCAGGCTGGCCTTGAACTCACAAAGATCTGCCTGTCTCTGTCTCCGAGTGCTGGGGTTAAAGGCGTGTGCCACCACCACCCGGCTCTCAATTTCTGTTTTTCATAGAATTTTTTTCACATAGCTGAAGAGATGGCTCAGTGGGTAAAAGTGCTTGCTGAGCAGGTCTGACAACCCCAGTTCCCAAATGTTGTCCTCTGGTCACATATACACTGTGTGCACAGGTGGCTACATTCACACACATAATAATAATAATAAATAAGAATGTAAAAATTCTACAAGATACATATATATGGACACACACAGGCTTATCTTTGCGGGAACATTGATTCCTAAAAGGCAAGCTTGCTCTTGTTGGGATACCAAGGTTTCTGTTATGAGAGTTCATATTCAAATAACACCACATGCGTTTCTTGAGATGGAAGCAAGCCCTATTTGTCAAGTGATAATAAGGGCTACTTTGTCATTTCCAGGCTCCTGCAGCATTTGGGCTGGTTTCCTTCCTGATCCATGCTGGCCTGGAGCGGAATCGAATTAGAAAGCACTTGCTGGTATTTGCATTGGCAGCACCAGCCATGTCCATGCTGACATACTTAGGATTAAGTAAGGTAAGTGTGAGCGTCCCTTACTATACGGTCATGTACCTAGTTCCCCACATAGATAGATGTTAAGCCTGCAGCCCATGAGCTAATGGGACTGAGAGCTACGACTGTGACCCATCACAAAACCATAACTTACTGAAACATGATGTAATTTTGTAATTTTTGTTTTTATTTTATCTAATTTTGTTTATTGGTATCTCAGTTGTATAAATGTTGTAGATGACAGCATTATGTCACAGACAGTATCAAAAGGTTCAGCAAACCAGGTAGGGTATTACAGGTTGAATTTTTCATGTATAGTATTTTCTCAAACTAAGATAAAAGTTGAGAGTAAAGCTCTATATAAGATAAATGTCTTAATTCCGAATTAGTCCTTTTTATGAATTTAATATTTTATTCATATAAATTGAAAATTTTATCTGTTCTAAGAACTTTTGCATAAATATATAGTAGAATTTCAGTATTTAAAACAGTATCAATTAACTGGCCATGCTTATTTTATTTGGCAGATAAATACTAAGTCAGAACCATCCAACAGGCAGGCACAGGAAGCATGCAAGACAAGCCATTCAGTGGCCTACAGTAGAGTAGAGCTGGAACTAATATGGCTGTAGGCAGCTGGAACCAATTCTTTTGGTTCTTTATCCCTGAATATAACTTCAATTTTTAGCTTAGACTCCACATACTCCATCTCCAAGCCTTATAATTTTGTCCATAGCCACAACTCTTCCTATTTTACTTAAACGTCAGTAAATCTAGGAGGAATCTAGGAGGAAAACCTTGGAACCAAATTAACGAGAACTGGTTGGAAGGAACTGCTTTTCTTCATTCCTCCCCAGAAGGTCTTTGAGTCATCATTATATAAAACAATAAATGTGTTAAAAGGCATGTTGACTCTTCGGGTTTTCTGTTGGTTGACTGGTTGGTGGTAGTAAGCCCAGGGCCTCACGTGTGCTGAGCAAGCACTCTCCCACTAATCTATAACCCCATACATCTTTCTCTTTCTCCCTCTTTTTCTGTTCTTTTCTCATTTAAAAAAAAATTAAAAGGGAAGAAAAGGAAAAGATTTGAGAAGTATGTATGGAAAATGAATGGTTAATGAGTGGTTAGATTCTGTTAACCAGGGTGTGTTGGTCGTTGATCTTGAGTCTAACAAATGAGTTCTTACACAGGGCCGTCCCATTCACCCAGAGAGACTTAAAAGCAATAGATAGTTCTTTGTAGGTTATAACACACACACACACACACACACACACACACACACACACACACACTTCTCTTGATACTGAGGATTAAGCCCAGGGCCTTTTCGCATGCTAGGCAAACACTCTGCCACTGAGCCACCTCTGCAGCCCTGATAGTTTCTTCTCAAATACGAGGTATCTTTTCACTGACTGCTGTGCTTCAGAACCTTCCACAGGAAGCATGGCAGTCGGTACATGCTGTGTCTGGGACAAGGTGTGAAGTTTTAACCAATGGCCTGGGCTCACAGATCTACTCTTTTTAATAGAAAAGACTGACTAGCTGTATAAAGATTAGCAAACGATGACAGGTATGGTGGCACATTTCTGTAATCCCAGCACTTGGGAGACTGAGGCGGGAGAGTTCAGAGTTCAAGCCTAGCCCAGGTTATATTATGAGACCTTGTCTTAAATAATCAAAAACAACAAAACCCAGATTAGTGAATGTTGTGGAGTAGTACTTTAACTAGGCAAAGATGTTGCATTTATTTATTCTGCATTTGTTTAACTATGTAAAGATGTGTTTCTTTTGTTTTAGCTTGCCTACCTAAGGAACCTGATTTATCTAATAAAAAACTGAATGGCCAATAGCTAGGCAGCAGAGGGATAGACAGGACTGGTAGGCAGAGAGATTAAGTAGGAGGAGGAATCTAGTTTAGGAGAGAAGAGAGAACAAGGGAGAAAAGAGGGAAATGCCCCAGGCCAGCCAGGTAGCAGCCAGCCAGCCACAGAAGCAGCAGGAACAGGACATACAGATTAAAGGAAAAGTAAAAAGCCCCAAAGCAAAATGTAGATGACGAGAAACAGGTTAAATTTAAGTTGTAGGAGCTAGTGGTACAAGCATAAGATAAAGCTGAGCATTCATAATTAATAATAAGTCTCCATGTCATGATTTGGGGACTGCTGGTTCTAGAAAGCCTGCTACAAATGAATAAGATACATTTTAAATGTGACGGCAGCTACTGCGTACTTCTGTTGTGTTTTGTTTTTGTTTTTGAGACAGTGTCTCTCTGTGTAGCCCTAACTGTCCTAGAATTCTTAATGTAGACAAGGTTTGCCTCAAACCCAGAGATCCACCTGCCTCTGTTGCATCTTGATTAGTCTGTGTCCAAAGCACCTGACCTGGTACACAGAGGATACTTATTAAATGTTAGAACTAATGAATTATGCCTAAAATTCTGAGATTCATCTCAGACATAAGTGAAACCTCCTAACCAGCACTTGAAAGTGGTTTTGAAAAGCAGCTGTTATTGATGTAGTTTTCATTTCACAATGGTAAGAGTAAATTTTAAATGTTCTTCCTGCAAAAACACAAGCAAGATATTAATTAGTTTGATTTTTTTATTTCATTATTTTCTCAAGTCACAGTATCTGTATAATGAAAATTATGAATTTCAAATAAATTTTAAAACTGTGATTGCATATTGTCACTGGTGTTCTCAGTCTTTTATTTGAGACCTCCCCTTGAATTTCCTATCTCAAGATGCCTTCATGTACCGAGCAGCACCAGGAATAAGTAAATACTCAGATTTAGTTGGGGCATCTTCCTGTCCAACTTTGATGTGACTTTTTTCCTCGTTCTCTCTTCTAATTCACAGAGCAGCAAAGAAGCCCTTTCAGAGGTCAATGCCACTGGAGTGGCCATGCTGTTCTCTGCCGGGACATTTCTTTATGTTGCCACCGTTCACGTCCTCCCTGAAGTGGGTGGAATGGGGCACAGCCACAAAGCTGACTCCACTGGAGGGAGAGGCCTCAGCCGCCTCGAGGTGGCCGCCCTGGTTCTGGGGTGCCTCATTCCACTCATCCTATCAATAGGACACCAGCATTAACGTTCAGGTCCAGCCTCAGTCCACGGCCATTGCCATCCAGGAAGAAGAGCAAGCGTGGGACGCTCCTCACTTCCTCAGTGTCTCGTCTCACCTTGCCCATCTCCACCCGTATTCCTAGAGTCCGAGGGAGATGAGAGTCAATCATGGAGAAGTGGGACAGCGTGCTGCAGGAACATTGTAATCAGACAGAGACTTTGTGTTGTCTTTTAAAGGGACTTTGACATATTGAGTTTTGATGTTTCTCTTAACCCTATTCTCAGGGAAGATGGAATTTAGTTTTAAAGAAAAGTGGAGAACTTCATACAATGAAATAGTAATTATGAAAATACAGTGTTCTGTAATTAAGCTAAAGTTTTTTCCCTTAGTTTAGAGGCTCTACCACTTTCTCCATTGGTTTTTAACATGGTTCTCACCGTCTCTGACTGGTGCTTTAGCATCTGTGCCACACGCCTTGAGAGAAGGTGGCAACACTCACCCTCTTAGATGCTAAAGGTGATGGCAATTAATTTGAGGTTAGAGTAAGGAAAATAAGGGCAGGAGACACAAGCTGACTTGTACCTGAGAGAGATGTTCAACGACAGGAGATGTCTAGAGTCTTGAGCATCTCCTTTGCACGTGCCTCCTTAAACAGAGCCTGCCCTGCCAGCAGAGCAATGAAGGTGGGGCTGGCTTTTGAAGAGGGTCTGATATCTTACAGCATTTTCCTGAAGTACCCTTTGCAAGTTGCCTGTCTGCAGCACATTCTTCCCGAGGAGCCAGCATCTGTTCAGGCACAGCTTTCCTTCAACAACAGCGTGATCACAGTGAAATTAAGGGATGTTAAATTTTCCAGGAATTTGACTAGTAACTGACATCTTTGTAGTAGCCTTTTATAAAGTAACACTATTACAAAGTATGTTGTCCTTTTTTGCTAAGTCAGTGCTTCTCAACCTTCCTAACACTATGACCCTTTATACAGTTCCCCATGTTGAGGTGACCCCCAACCATAAAATTATTTTCATTGCTACTTCATAACCATAATTTTGCTACTGCTGTGAATTGTAATGTAGATATCTGATATGCAACCCCTGTGGGGGTCACAACCCACAGGCTGAGAACTGCTGTTATTTCTTTCAGCAGCTGGCAGTCCCTCTGGCCGAGGCCTTGTCCTCTGCTCAGCTCCTGTGCAGGAGCAGCAGGAGCGTCAGAAGGGAGTGTCCGCTGCTGGCCTCGAGCTCCTTGCAATCATGTCAGTGTCCGCTCTCCCCGTGCTGTGCTCTTTCCTGCCCCCACCTGTGTGCTGCTCACCGCTCCTGCTGATGTCAGGACAGCCACTTCTGAACCATGATGATGAAGACAGCCAGCACTGTCCCTATTCTTCATTTCCTTCAAATGAGTTACCTTGGTGGCAAATACCACTTTATCAAGCCCTTAAAAATGTCACCTCCTCGAGTGTGAGTTGACATATCACTAATACTTTGATAATTTAAGCAGTTGAGACAGAGAAAGTATTCAACAAACCAAGGTGATTTTTCCATGTTTGCCAAAATCTGCCTAAACCCTGTTTTGTCAGATAAGTGTATAATACTGTATTAATTTATATTTTCTGTATCATGTGAAAACACTTTACATAAAGAGAGAGCCAAGACTAGTTTCTTCAGCGCAGTGGCTCCAGTCTTTTGTATTTTTATGACACTGCAAGCATGCCTGTGGTTTCCCTTTTCTCTCCTAAACTGTCACTTGGTCATCAGCTGTGGAATTAAACTCGCAAGCCCTCTGCTGGCCACAGTGAAGAAAGTTAGCAGAAGTACGGTTTTGTTTGGAGGCTGGTAGCCATTGCAGCCCATGTGAGGTGAAGAGAAGACATGCAGTGTGGGAGTTGGTGACTCCTGATGAGGCACAAACAGCTGACTCGGGAAAGATCTGGGCTCGTTGAGTCCTTCCAAAGTACAGTTGTTGTGATTCTTTCTAGAAACTTTACTGTGTCAAGTAAATAGTCAATTTCTGTGTCTGGTTTGGTTTGAGTCGAAGTCACCTCTGTCATCATCTTACTACATGCAGTAGTCGGGGATTGTTGCTGGCCAGAGCCTTTTCACTCAGCAGTGCCTTGCCATCTTGCTTCTAAGCTTGGCTAGAACATTTTGCTGGGTTGGGCCTTGGACTCTGGCAAGGACTGAACCATCAAATTGCTAAATTTGCCCCCCACCCCCACCCCAGGCCTCAGTGGTAATGAGCCTTCCAAAGCTGGGGCCCTGTGCAGGCCCTGAGCTGCGGCCTGGGAACTGCTCATCCCTTCCCTGGTCAGCAGGCTGAAATAGCCATAGATTCTTAATAGGGCTAAAATGCATGTTAGGCAGCAGGAACCATGCCGCAGGGCAAAAGCCTCTGCCTAAGGAGGGAGAGGTTGCTCATGGGCAGGCAGTGCCCTCGGAGAGGCCACCGTGATGTTCACTTTCCAACGTGTTTCTGTCATTTTCCTCCTCCTCAAAACTCCCTCCGGAGGTGTGGATGCCTTAATGTGATAACACATTTGAACACATTGGTGATGCTTCGACTGCTGCCATGATTAACCCGTGGAGTTATGGGCTACCAAAGAAGTACTACATAAAAAACACGGGCCATCCTTCCTCATAACCAAAGCAGTCTTAATTACAATTGGAGCCCCTTTCTCTGGGAGACATGGATGTACTTCAGATCCCAAGCATGCTCCTAAAAGGCAACTCTAAGTTGAAAACATTGATCCACTCCCCTCACTGGGTCCCCGGTGTTGTCAGTCTCGGTGTCAGCAGAGCAGCGGTGTTCCTGTTTGATTCTGCTTTTCTGTCTGCACTGTTGCCAGCGTGTGTCTTACAGGCAGACATTCTGGCCTGGAATACCAGCAGTTGGAACAGTACTGAGGCAGTGTGTCTCCCCATTCCACACTAGTCTCCAAATTTCTCAATTAAAGACAGCCAGGTTGGCCTGCTCTGGGGTTTTTGGATTATTAGAGAAAAGAAAAGGTGCCATTTCTTGTAGAAAGGGGAAAAAGATATTTTTAAAAAAACACACACAAAACAGTCTGTCCCAGACTGGTTCTCTTTTTCAAGGGTTAGAACTAGGAGGGACATACCAGTGACAGAGTGTGTTAAGCCCTGAAACTCATGGTAGTGAAGTTATGATCATGGGAACTGTATGCCAACAGCACAAACCTCTAAGTTGCTCCTGCCTTTGGGCCAGAGCCCCAGACTGTTGCATCCCAGGGCCGCAGTCTTGGCAGCCGTTCTACAAGAGAGGCTTGCAGCAGCAGGTTTCTGCCCAGTACACATGGGCCTTGCCCCTGAAGAGCACTGGTGGAGGTACAACAACCTTTTCGTACTCGAGAAATTGCAGTTCAGCTCGGGAGCCCTGCAGGTGTGTGGCTGGAGGGAAAGGACTGGACGACCACGTAGTACTGCTTTAGATATGCTCAGTCCAACACAGCTGCTGAACACAGACTGGCTTCGTCTGCTCTTTGTCTGGTGATGTCTTCCTGTAAGCTGGGAGTCTGATGGTGTGGTAACATCACGGTTCTCCTAGTTTGGTGGCCTGAACAGTGATTTCAAATGTTCCCTTTTCTGGATCCTTTGTACACATAAACTCATTCCATGGATGGCTGCCTTATAATTTTGTCTCTTTCCACTTTAATTGTGAATGGTTTAAAAATTGCTGTTTTTGATTTGTTTTATGATATTAAATTTTTATTAGTGCACATCTTATGTGAATGGTTCTTTATTTATACATTGGCAATATTTGTGTTTGACAACCAGGCCTAATGCAGATTTGAACAATCAAACAGGTGGGTAGTCAGGATGCCTCAGCTGGTAAAGACACCTACTGCCAAGCCCAATGCCCTAAGTTCAATCCCTGAGACCCACATGGTGGAAGGAGAGAGCCAACTCCTAGGAGTGACCTATGATCTTCACATGTGTACTGTGGTATGTGTGCCCCACTCCCATAAAAACAAAATAAAAATGTAAATACAGCCCGGCGGTGGCGGTGCACGCCTTTAATCCCAGCACTCAGGAGGCAGAGGCAGGCGGATCTCTGTGAGTTCGAGGCCAGCCTGGTCTACAAGAGCTAGTTCCAGGACAGGCTCCAAAGCCACTGAGGAACCCTGTCTCGAAAAACCAAAAATAAATAAATAAATAAATAATAAAATAAATATTTTGAGGTAATGGTAGGTTGTAAAGGACAGAAGAAAGGTACGGTTTAGACAGAGGAAGAAAGAGGAAATGAGGAACCCAGAATGCCACTGCTCCAAAAGAAATCCAGTGGTAACCATCTCCTCCCTTGCTGCTCATTAGCAGATATTAATTTATAAAAGTAGCTTTTCCAAAAGAGAAACAGGCAAGTAGATCATTATCTGCCCCTTCCAAAGGTTAAGGGTGTTGTGTGAGCATATAAATGCTATGATCAGTTGTGTCTGGAGAGAGATACTTAAATGGAAGTGCTGACATTTGAATTAGGCATGGGGTAGGGGGAGGTCAGGCGCAGACATGCCTCAGTGTGGAGGACAGAGAACAACTTTCATGAGTTTCTTCTTCTGGGTTGGTTCGGTCTTGGGCTGCCAGGCTTGCTTGACAAGCACCTTTACCCACTGATCCATCTCACTGGCACATGGAGTTCTTTTTTTAAATTGTACTTATTAATAACATGTTTATTTATTGTATTTATTAATGACATGCTCATGCCTGTTGGCTTAGCACTGTAGAGGCAGAAGCAGTTAGGCTGCCAGGAATGCTTTCATTGGTTGAATAAAGAAAACTGCCTTGGCCTTTTGATAGGGGAGCCCTTAGGTGGGCGGAGTAGATGGAACAGAATGCTGGGAAGAAGGCAATGTGGCAGACGCCATGCTTCTCTTGCCTGAGATGGACACTGATTAGACTCATCCTGGTAAGCCACAGTCAAGTGGCAATACAGATTATTAAAAATGAGTTAAATCAAGATGTGAGAGTTAGAGAGGCTAGAACTAATGGGCCAGGCAGTGTTTAATTAATACAATTTTCATGTGGTTATTTCGGGGGTTAAGCTAGCAAGTTAATGCAGCCCGCTCCCTCTCCTACTACTACGTGAGACCCTGTCTCAACAAAACCAATCAAGCAACAAAAACGACAGGCTCCAAGGATGTAGCTCAGTTGGTAGAATGCTTGTCTAGTATGCAAGAGACCCTGCATGTTCAGTTTCCAATACTGCATGCAGCAGGGATGGTGACTGGTGCCTATGATCCTAGCACTCAGAAGGTAGAGGCAGGAGGGTCAGAAGTTCTGGGTCATTCTTCACTGCATAGTTCAAGGATAGCCTGGTTTGCATGAGACCCCCCAGCTCAATAAATCATATATTTAATATATATATATATATATATATATATCATTTATAATATATATCATGCATATAATTGTACAAAATGTGGATTTCATTATGACATTTGCCTACAGATATGTGGTGCACTTTAATCATATTAATGCCCTTATTGCCTTGTGTTTTCCCTCCTCTCCCTTTTCTGCTGGCTCCTTCCCAAACCATCTGCTTTCTACTTTCATGGTTTCTTTGTTGTTATTTTTATTCTTTTGATAGGGTCTCACTATGTAGTCAGAATTCATCTGAAACTCACTGTGTAGACCAGGTCAGCCTTGAATTCAGAGGTCTGCCTCCTTTGGGGAATAAAGGCGGGGTCTGGGAGTGAGGTGGGTGATCTTTTTAAAATTGAGATAAGAGCTGAGAGATGTAGTATTTGTTGTGTGGCTTATTGCACATAGCACAGTGATCTCCAGTTCCACCTGTTTCCTGCAAAGGTCGTAATTTTGTTCCTTAGGACCAAATAATATTCCACTGTGTATGCATGGTATAGGAGTTCCTTCTGTTTGTGTGTTGCTTTCATTGGGTAATGAATAAAACAACTGCCTTGGCCTAGTTGATAGGACAGAACTTAGGTAGGCGGAGCAGACAGAACTGAATGCTGGGAAGAAGGGCAGAGTGGCAGATGTCATGGTTCTCCTGCCTGAGATGGACGCTGGTTAGAATCTTGCTGGTAAGCCACAGTCATGTGGCGATACACAGATTAATAGAAATGGATTAAATTAAGATGTAAGAATTAGCCAATAAGAAGCTAGAGCTAATGGACCAGGCAGTGTTTAAATGAATGCGGTTTCTGTGTGATTATTTCGGGTGTAAGATAGCCAGGTGGCCAGGACAACACACAGCCCTCTCCTCCTGTTAATATGCATGCACGTTTTCTTTAACCATTTATCTGTTGATGAGTAGCTAAGCTAATTCCATAACTTGGTTCTTCTAACGATTGCCTATAGTGATATTTTGTTTATGTTTTAACAAATAAAGCTTGCCTGAAGATCAGAGTGCGGAGCTAAGTCACTAGAGGCCATGGAATGGTAGCACAAACCTTTAATCTCAGGACTCAGAAGACAGAGGCAAAGTGATCTCTGTTAGTTCAAGGCTACCATAGTCTATATAAGATTGAATCTGTCTGAAAGAAAAACAGCTCACACAAACGTGATCCCAGCACTTGGGATCCCATGCCTTTAATCCCAACAGTAGGAAGCTGGAGACAGGAGTGATATGGCTGGGTGGAGAGAGGAACTCAGTGCAGTCTGAGGTTTGGTGGAGACAAATGGAGTCTGGAGATGCAGTCTGAGGACAGGACCAGCCCTTCGGTCTGAGCATTGGTAGAGATAAAAGAACTCTGTAGAGGCTGGTGCTCAGCTTCTCTGATCTTCAGCATTAACCTTTATATCTGACTCTGGGTTTTTATTATTAAGACCAATTAGAGTTCGTGCTACGATCACCTCAGTAAGCGTAGATGTGCATTCAGTATTGCTGAGTTTAATTCCTTTGGTGCATGCCCAGGAGTGACACAATCACACTATATCCCCCATACTGACTGATACGGTGGCCTAGCTAATTTGTATTCCCACTGAGAGGATTTAAGGCTTCCCTTTGGCCCATCCTTGTTAGAATTTGCTGTTTTTCCGGATGATAGACATCTCTGGCTCAGGTGAAATCTTGGTGTTTAGACAAAATCAGTTTTTCATGTCAAATATTTTTTCATGCATTTGTTGTCAATTTTTGAGTCTTTTAAGATGTTCCGTTCATTTGCTCATTCATTGGTTACATTGTTTGATCTTTGGATACCTTTTTTAGCTTTTTATATATAATAGACATAGTATCCTCCAGCAGCTGAATAGCCGATGAGATTTTCTTCCATCTGTAGGCTGTCTCTTTATTCTGATAATTGTTTCTTTTGCTTTCAGAAACTTTTTTTTTTATTTGGCGCAATCCTGTTTAACGGTTCCTACTATTATTTCATGAGGTATTGGAGGCCTGTTCCAAAAGCTGTTGCCTGTGCTTAGATCTCGGAGTTCAGATCTCCCCATGCCCATGACAGGGTTTCTCTATGTAGCACTACATGTCCTGGAACTCGCTTTATAGACCAGGCTAGCTTCAAACCCAGAGATCTGCCTGCTTCTGCCTCCCAAGTGCTAGGATTAAAGGTGTGCACCCGGCTCAGATAATTTCTTTAACTGTAATGCAGATTGCTTCATATGGCAGCATAGTCTTGAAGGTAGTGCTGCTGTGCCCTGCAGAGTCCTGTGTGAATCCCAAGTGCTCCAGACTCTAGAAAGCATCTCTTTATTAAGAAAGCCAGCTTTAAAAAATTAAATAAATAATAAAAATTTAAAAAGAGAGAAAACCAGCAAAGAAGACACACTCCTTGTGGTCCCTGGCACCTCTTAGAGAAGTGGACTCTGAAGATTGGGAGTTAGCATTGTACCCTGCCTCACTTTTGGGGGAGTGAAGGACGCTAGCCAAGTAGCTAGCAGTCCTTCCTTTGTGTTATTTCTTAGGAAGATCTGGAGTTTAAGGTCAGCCTTGACTACTTGAGACCCTGCCAAGGGGAGAGAGGGTTCAGAGGAATAAAAAATTTTAGAGATAAGTGGGTCATATCAGTATCCCTTGCCAGGTGCGGCCCTGCCTGGTCGCCGTATGGGTGATACATGGATGGAGTAGCTGGGGAGTTCTGGGTCTCTTCATTCTAGTGATTGGGAGACTGTTCCCCTTCCCGTGCCTGCATTCCTATCTCCCTGAATTACTGTCCAGGGACTAAAGTCCCCCTTGTTCCACACTCCGAGCAGAGTCCTGCTTCACCCTGGCAGACTCAACCCTGCCTCTGGCCTTTCCCCAATGTTCCTGTTCTCTTTGCTCCTAGGCTTTAAAAAAAGGCATGTCCTAAGAGTGACCCTGCCCACCGCCCTCCTCTGTGCATAGACTGCTACCATTCTCATCAAAACGTGTGTGTGTGTGTGCGTGTGTATACACTATTTTATTTTATTTTATTTTATTTTATTTTATGTGTGTGAGTATTTTGTCTGCATGCTTATATGTGCACAGTGTGCTTATCTGATACCCTCAGAGGACCAAAGAGGGTTTGGGATCCACTAAAGCCAAAGTTAGGGATGTTTGTAAGTCATGTCAGTGCTGGGAATCAAACCCAGGTCCTCTGAAAGAGCAGCAAGTGTTCTTGACCACTGAGCCATCTCTCCAGCCTGTGGTTTAGCTGGGTCTTCCGGACTCAGGATAAAAGGGAGGGGCAGAAGCATGACTTCTTTAATTCTTTTCTGTTGCAGCCTTTGTCTTACAAGATTGGGTGTGTTTAGGGGATTATTCTGAATGTTGGCCATAGACAGATTTACTCAATACTTTGAGAATCAGAAATCAACCTTCTGGGACTTGCACCAACATCCCAAGCTAATTTGGTACTGAGTATTGGAAAGCCCTCTCCCACACCTCTCACTGTGTAGCCCAGGCTGGCCCTGAATTCATGATTCACCTGCTTTAGCCTCCCAAATTGCTGGGATTGCAAATATGCACCACCAAACCACGCAATAGTGCCCCCTTTTGATATGTGAATTCTAGAGGGTTTCAAAGTAACTTGCCTTTAGCTTGAGTGAAGCTGGAACTAACACTGGTATCTAATCATTGCTATCTAGCCTGCTGAATTTTGTATTCAGTTCTACATGAGGGACCAACTCCCTGGATCTCCCTCAGGGATGTTTTAGGAACATGTGATTATAACAATAAATGGCTTACAGCTTTACTAGCCAAACTCAACACATCTACCAAGACACAAATAAAATACCCATCTTCTTAGAAGCTAAATTTTGTGTGTGTGTGTGTGTGTGTGTGTGTGTGTGTGTGTGTGTGTGTGTGTTTTCAAGACAGGGTTTCTCTTTATGTAGCTTTGGAGCCTGTCCTGGAACTAGCTCTTATAGACCAGCCTGGCCTCGAACTCACAGAGATCCACCTGCCTCTGCCTCCCGAGTGCTGGGAGGTGTGCACCACCACTGCCTGGATAGAAGCTAAATTAATATATGTATTTCCATCCTCTTAGCACCCTTAAGGGGCAGCAGCATAAACATTTCTGAGAAGTCTGCTGCCCGAGTGCTGCCCTGAATATGGGCCCCCAAAGCTCATATTCATGCTGGGAAGTGGCAGGACAGCAAGGTGTTCCAGCTACCCCCAGAAACATCTACCCTGGCGTCACTGGGTGTGAGCACTTGTGGGCAGTTAGAGCAACAGGCCGGCTGATGATGAGAATAATCTAATCTTCTAGACTAGTGCAAGGGAGCCTGCCAGGGAAATCTCTAATGGGGGCCTCAGAGTGGCCTCAGGTGGATGCCCTGGGCAGGCAAGCCTTCCTGCAGGGCTGGTGGGGACGCTGATCACCCAGTCGGGGCCAGTCTTCCATGCCCGTATAATACTCCAATTTGCCTCCCCTACTTTCAACTTTTCCTGGCTTTGTCCTGACCCCTGGTGCATGTACCCCACATTACCTCCTGCAATGGTTAATTTTAACTGTCAACTTGATACAACCTAGGATCGCCTGGGAGGAAGTCTTGAGGAGGAATTACCCAAAGCAGGCTGACCTACTGTAGGCATGCCTGTGGAAGACTGTCCTGTTAAATGATGGTGGATGGTACCATTCCATGGGCTGGGCTCTGGCCTGTGTGAGTAGAGAAAGCTAGCTGAACACTAAGCAAGCTAGCGATTTTACGCTCTGCTCTTGGTCACGGATGTGATGTGATTGGCTGTTTGCTTTCCTGCCTTGACTTACAAAAAATAGATTGTAATTTGGAGTTAATTATAAGCCATGTAAACAGTTTCCTATGTTACTTTTTGTCGAAGTATTTTTTCACAGAAACCAAAACGAGACAAGGACACATCTCTCCAAGGTTACTCTGGAGGCAGCCAAGCCTTGCACAGCAACCCCGCCTGACATTAGAAAATCCAATCACAGAAGAAACGGAGCACAACAAAAAAGGAGTTTATCAGGGCGTGACATGGGGGAAAGCATTACAGGGGAGTCATTTGACCCGAGTATGAACAGGACTAAGAAGGAAGAACAACATTCTAGACCAAAGGAAGGGCGAGCAGAGAAAAGATGCAGGAGTGATGACAGAACATCGGAACACATGTGCGTGTGTGTGTGCATGTGTGTGCGTACATGCGTGTGTGTGTGTGTACATGTGCGTGCATGTGCATGTGTGTGTGTCAGGTATTACAGCTGAAGGTCAGGAGTTGGGGGCTAAAGTCAAAGCAGTGGTAACCAGCAGAGGGTATTGCCAACTCACGTGGTCAGCTCTGGACTTTGAGATCAGATGGGGGCCAACCGGTAAGTCTGGGCTCTGGAGGATCCTGCTATGTGGGGGAGAGTCCAAGCTGGGAGCGGAGAGTAGCAAAGGCTGAGACCACAAGGCCCTCAGAAGCACAGTGATTACCCTTGACTCTCACAGCTAATATCTCAAAGTCTGTTGTGGAAAGGCGACTTCCACATCATTCTCAGACACGCCACAGATTCCATTTTAGAGGTGAGGAAGCTATGAGCCTGAGACACCGGTCTTCATTTGGCTGGCCAACAAAGCAGTAAACCACTGGGCAAAGATGCGTCAATGCAGTTTGCTGAATGCCTACTACATACCCCATCCCTGTCCTGTGCCTACTACATACCCCGTCCCTGTCCTGTGCCTACTACATACCCCGTCCCTGTCCTGTGCCTACTACATACCCCGTCCCTGTCCTGAAGTAGTTCATGTCAGGAAGAGCAGCAGTCACCGGAGAGAAACTCTAAACCAAGCAGTGGACTACAGTAACAGGCAAAGATCCACTGTACCAAGGTTATCTGAAACTGGCCACAGCCTTTATGTGGGACCCAGGGTGGTAGCCTGAGTCCGGCAATTAGTGCTAGCGGAAGGAGACATGGTGCTGCTCCAGGCTTCACCTGAAGCCCAGAGCTAGCCACTTCTACTTCTTGCTCCTACAGGGGTACCTGGGTGCTGTGGTAGCTCAGAGAAACCAGGTTGTATCATTCCTGGGTCCTTCACTTGGAGCATGCCTGGAAACAGTGGAAATGGTATGGTCTGTGCACCCGAGCGTGGGGCTCCGGGATAGAGTGGGTAGGGAGCTGAGGAGACGACACTGTAGGAAGGGCAACTTTCAAACATGTTTCTGGAAGCTTTCGCAGCCCAGTCAGGGTCTGATGCTAGGGAAGCCCTTGTCTCCATTTCCCTTCAGGGAATGTTTTATTGTCTTTTCCTGAGTATGTAAGTTGGCCTTGTGTCTAAGAGCTGAGAGCTGCAACCCCATCAGGTTTCCTTCACACAACTCTTTCCTGGAGGCTGCTGTTTACGCAGAGTGGAGTATTAACGCTCCTGTTCCAGAGGGTCTGACACCCTCTTCCGGCCTCCTCAGGGCTCCTGCCTGCACACGGTGCTCACAAAACTCACCCAACTAAACATATGAACACAGAATGGTCCCTTAAAGAACCCTTAGGTCATTTGTCAATTGAGAAATAACTAACATGGAGAACACTCAAAGTGGCTCAGCATTTCCCGGGCTCCCACTTCAGTTCACAAGCCGTGAGCTGCAGTGGGAAGGTCTAGATTCTGAACAAATCAAGATGTCTGATCGACAGCTTCCCCCACTCCACATGCATGCACAGGCCCAGCATGTTTCAGGGAAAGCCTAGCTATGTAACCTTGAGTACACAACTTATTTATTATTATTATTTCAAAGATTTGCTTATACAGTGTTTTGCTGCATGTTTGCCTACACACCAGAAGAGGGCACCAGATCTCATTATACATGGTTGTGAACCACCACGTGGTTGCTGGGAATTGAACTCAAGACCTCTGGAAAAGCAGCCAGTGCTCTTAACCTCAGAACCATCTCTCCAGCCCAGCTATTTTTTTTTTTTTTGAGACAGTGTCTCATTAAGTAGCCCAGTCCAATCTCCAAGTTGTGATCATCCTTCCTCAGCTTCCTGAATACTAGGATTACAGAAGTGTTTCTCCTGAGTGGTAGATAACTTAAAACACAAAAACAACTAAACAGGACTGGAGAGATGGCTCAGAGGTTAAGAGCATTGCCTGCTCTTCCAAAGGTCCCAAGTTCAATTCCCAGCAACCACATGATGGCTCACAATCACCTGTAATGGGGTCTGATGCCCTCTTCTGGCGTGCAGGCATACACACAGACAGAATATTGTATACATAATAAATAAAATAATAATAATAAAAAAAACTAAACAATGCACCTCGGGGTCTTAGCAAACAAGAACAAGTTAAATGCCAAACCAGAAGGTAGTAATGAAACAGACTGAGAAGATACAAAAAGTGAAACCGTTCTTTTGAAATAATTTTAAGATTATTTATATGTATGAGTGTTTTATCTGCATGTGTGTATATGTACCACATGTGTTCCTGGTGCCCACAAAGGTCACAAGAGGGCACTGGATCCCCGGAACTGGAGTTACCTGTGGTTGTGAGTCACCATGTGGTGCTGGGGATTGAACCCTTGTCCTCTACAAGAGAGCCACAAATGCCCTTAACCACTGGCCCATCTCCCCACACCTAGAGTTAGTTCTTTGGAAAGACAAACAGGATTGACAGCTTTTAGCCAAACTCTATTGAGCTAAAATTATCTCAGGGCCTGTACCTCGAGGCCTGTAGGATAGAGAAAAGCCTGGCTTGAGTTTGAGGGAGTCTCAAAGCTACCGAGGATGAGACAGCAAAATCTAGGTAGATGCCCCTCCAGCCAGAGGGAGGGCTTGGCTGTCTCTCATTGACTGGAGGTACCCCCACATCACGCGATGTCACTTAACCTATATAAGCTGACACTCACAGTAATAAACTAAGTTCTGCTTTGACTTGACTCCCATCGCGTCTGACTGTCCTGTGTCACAGGGCTGTGGAACAGGCAGATAACACACTCATCTTTCCCTGGGGAATAAGGCTGAGGAAGCCTAGCAAAACTAGTCATAAGAAAAAAAAAGAAGACCAATATTAGGAAGATTAGAGCAAGGAATGGTGGTATATACCTTTAACCCCTGTACTCTAAAGACAGAGGCAGGAGGACATCTGTAAATTCAAGGTCATTCTGGTCTTCACAGTGACTTCCAGGCCAGTCAGGGTTGCACCGTGAGACATTGTCTCAGAAAAGAGAGATGAAAGGCGTGGGGGTGGGGGCGTAGTGCCGTTCCAACAGATACAAATGCCATCCAGGCTTATTAGGGAATATTTTTGAAAATCTGTGTTCCAAAAAGATGGAAAATCTAGAAGAAGTGCATAAATTCCTGGGGACAGAGGATTCACCAGACTTGAATTAAAAGTTAGATAAACCTTTTTCATCTTAATTTTTCTCATGAGGCAATGAAGATTAAAGTGTTGCCCTTAGCCTCTTGCCACAATTAGCTAAATTAGGTGAACTGGAAATGGTACACTAAGGACAGCAGCGCCACACCTAACCAGGAGGTTGGGGGCAACCTTTAGCCTGAGTTCCCACCCTAATCTCATTTGAATGCTAAGACTGGGTCATGCTGGTCAAGTATGTTGTACATGCCTATAATTCCAGCACTCCAGAAGTGGAGGCAGGAGGATAACAAATTTGAGGCCAGCTGGGCCGATATGGGATATTCTTCTGTATATGTGTTGCTTTATTGTTTGATGAATAAAGCTGTTTTGGCCAATGGCTTAGCAGTGTAAAGCCAGGTGGGAAATCCAAGCAGAGATGTATAGAGAGAGTAGGCGGAGTCAGAGAGACTCCGTGTAGCTGCCAAAGGAGGCAGATGCCATGTAACTGCCCAAGAAGCAAGAAGTAATAAACCACAAGGCTCGTGGTAAATATAAAATAATAGAAATGGGTTAATTTAAGATGTAAGAGCTAGCTAGAAATACGCCTGAGACATCAGTCAAACAGTGTTGTAATTAATATGGTTTCTGTATGGTTTTTCGGGTCTGAGCTGTCAGGAAATGAATAGTCTACTACACTGGGCTACATATCAAGATCCTATCTCAAGGAAAGAAAGGAAGGAAGGAAGGAAGGAAGGAAGGAATAAAGAAAAGAAGAAAGGAAAAGAATGCTTAGGCATCCCTCACCTACTCGTCTTCTGCCCTGGCTTGTTTGTCTTCCCCAGGACTCAGTGTGCACTGAGACTCCCGGCACCTGGGCAGAGAACACAGTGGAAACAGAAAAGCTTTGCCCATGCCTGAGCTGGCGGCATCTGGGCTGTCTGACAAGGGAAGCGAACCACTGAAGCATCTCACTGCTTGCCTCTTACAATTTTTCTGCCCAACCTTAGCTGTTAGTTGAAGGCTGTCCAGATATTCTGCATGCAAATGAAATGAGCAAGACTGGCTTCCCTCGACCATTAAAAAAAACCTAGACTCCATTTCTTACATCACAGAATATTTTCCAGGAGCCCCTGGGCTTTTTCAGCCCTTCCCCCTTGAAAAATTTCTCATGAGTGGCTCTACAAGCTCATCACTGGCCTTTACCACAAGGCCAGAGCTGCCACTGACTCGATTCAGGAGAGAGAATGAGTTTGCTAAAAGAGTATCAGGGGGGCCAGAGAGCCAGGTTTGAGGGGAAGTTTCTAGAACAATCCTTCAAACCCTTTTCATGACATAGAACATTAGCTGCTACTGTCGGTCACTGCCAGGATTCTGACTCTAAGCAACTCCCACTGCAGTGGGCACCCTTGCTACTGCTGCCTCAGGAAGGCAGCCCAGAAACCATAGAAACCTTTGGAAGCAAGTCAGGTGCCTTCGCCACCTGCTTCTCTGGAAAAGCACGTGCCAGTGCGAGCTGCTTCCTGTGTTTACCACCTGCAACTCAAGGTCCTGTTGTGCTCCAGGGAACACAATGCCAAAGGCTTTTGGTGCAAGTTTTTTTTTTTTTTTTGGTTTGTTTGTATTTAAGAAGAGCAGGCCTCCTAAAGTACGGAAAGTGTCTAGGATCAGGATTATAAACAAGCACCTGCAAGGGACCGAACACCTGCAAGGGACTGAACACCTGCAAAGGACCACATAATTCAATGGTAGGGTAGGTGTGGAGCATTCACAAGGCCCCAGGCTTGATTCTCTGGAAGATAAAAACAGTTTTATGGACTGTAGAGAAGAAAAGCTGTGCAGATAAGACAACAAGAGAAGGTGACAGTGAGGTCTTTGAAGGTTGCCTTTTTTTAGGGCATTCAGGTCAAATATTTTAAGGCAATTAAGCAAATAGTGAAAAGTGAGGCAAGATTGTGGGTTGACTGGTAGGGCTGGAAAGGTCTGTCTCTTACTTTGGGTGGTGGCTACACGGTGTTCTCAATCCAAATGAGCCCTGGAGATATGGTAACTGAGATACTAACTACCTCAGTGTTGCTTGCCCTGGGCAAATTCATCAAGTCTGAGCAAACTGATTTGGCTCTCAGATTACTCATTTATTTGTAAACTCTGATGCAGTTTCACTTCTTTATTTCACTAAGGACGTCGGTAAATTATGTCTGCCTCTGAGGGTTGGTGGGTTCTTAACCTGGAAAAGGAGGAGAGGGAGGGGTGCGGCTCCAGTATGCAAACAAACCCTTTTCTTCACTTTGGAGTACCTTTCCAACGGCAGAGGAGGCCAAAGGCTTGGCCGGAGTGACGCGGTCAACAAATGCCCACACTGAGAGCGGAAGTGGACAGAGCACCTAGCCCTGGGGAGCACCGGAGATGCACAGATAAATCACGAACACAAGCTGCGTTGACAGTTTGAGATTGACACTGAGTGTCAAATGCCAGCACAGGCTGCCAAGTGCCAGGAAAAGAAATTCGATCTGGTCCAGGCAAATGCGGCGGTGCAAAGTGAAACCCACCTGTGGGGACAGGGAAGGGTCCTGAACCTTGCTGGAACCTATTCTACGAGGCGGGTCCTTTGGCACTTACCGAAGTCTTAGCTGGACACTGACTTGCCCCAAGCAAGCGTCTCTGCTTTAAAGGTGTGAAAAACACGGTCCAGAGGTTTGCAGAGTCATTGAAAGCCTGATTGGGAATCACGAGTCCGGTTCCCTAACACCACGCCCACGCCCAGAGGCTAGCAGGTGCCTGCGGAATGACCCTAATCTTCACCAAGCACACCTAGCCAGTCAGCGTTTTGACGTAGGGGCCACAGATTATAAAGAACTGGGAGAGGGCTGGGCGTCTGGGTGGGGGTGGGGAGGTGCAAGTGCCAAATCCCCGGCTGAGCGACAGGCTAGGACCCTGCCAACTCCCTGAGCTGGGCTCTGCAGCCGGCGTCTGCCCTCATTGGCGCTCGCCGCTGGCCTGCGGCCGGCTCACCTGCCACTCCCAGCCAATCCAGGCCACCAGAATTGAGGCTGCCTGCGCGGGAGGGGGTGGGGGAGAGTGGATGCTGCGAGCCTGCGGCGGAGCTGCCCTCCCCGCGGAGTTCCCTCCCAGCCGGCGGCGCTCCCGAGCGTCGTCCCAGGCTCTGGCTGCGGTTCCCGCGCCCCTCGGCGTCCGACTCCGCTCGCTGGAACTAGCCCCGACGGCTTCCCGAGCTACCTTTGCTGGTCGCGCCCACTGCTTCCCGCCGTCCTCCCTGTCCCTTCCAGTCCCACGAAAGGGGTGGGCACGGCCGGGGCAGCGCCTCCGAGACAGGATGTTCACGTCCAAGTCGAACTCTGTGTCGCCATCGCCGTCCCTGGAGCAGGCCGACGCGGACGCGCTGGACATCAGCACCAAAGTGCAGCTCTACGGGGTTCTGTGGAAGCGGCCGTTCGGGAGATCGTCGGCCAAGTGGTCCCGGCGGTGAGTGAGTGCCCCGGTCCCGGGAGACCTCTCCTCCCCGACTTGGGAGGGAGTCCGGGGGCCTCAGGACCCCTCCCACTCCTCTAGTCACCGCCCTGCCTCAGCCTTCCTTTGTGACCTTGGCCCGCCCAGCTAGTTTCTCCCTGTGCTGTCCCCCAAGATGCGACTTTAATTGGCCGCCGAAGTTAGAATGGAATCACGGGCCTATAGTGGCCAGGAATTCCCTGAGGAATGAATTGAGTCCCGGGTCCCAAGTGGCGAGGCTGCATGTGGACTAGAGACTGAGGTTAAGTTGGGCGAGATCGGCAGAAGGAGACTTCCTGCAGAAACCTCCACAGCCAATTCCATCCCTTTGTTGAGGCTTAAAGTGGGCTGGGAGATGGGTGCCACTCTCTGTTCAGCAGACCACTCGCCGATCTCAGCAGAGTGACCCACAAACCTGTAACCACAACCCCTCCAACTGTGCTTTGATGCGCGCGCGTGTACACACACACACACACACACACACACACACACACCTGAAGTTGGGAGTGGGAGAGAAGGTAGATTGAACTGATGTTCGGAGTGGTATTTGTGGAGAGACAGAGCAACCTTGGCCCCATTCTCAGCAACGACTCCAAATGAAGGTCCCAGATAAACACGACTTTCTACGTACAAACAGCCCTGACAGGTATTGGGAGAAGGAGAACCAGACCTGGACTTGCAGGAACCTCCCAATCCTGGCTGCAAGGGCAAAGAACCGTTGTCTGCATTGCTCTCATTCTCAAGCTACCTGAGATTTATTGCTGGTGTCTAAAAAACTCAAGACAAGGGCATGACCGTTTCTGGGACCACAGCCCCTTCTCCATCCCACACCACGAGTCTGAGTGCCTGGGATGTTTTCAGGACCGCAGGTCATGTGCTTGTGGCGGTGGTTAGTGCTGATGTTCGATTTTTGATGAATAATTTACTATTCCTGTAAGACCTCAGAACAAATGGAGGTGTGGATGGGCTTTCACGTTTTTGCGGAGAGGGTTTCATACCCTTTTATTACTTCTGGCTGATTTCTCTTGGGGATTTAATGAGATTCAGCCCCACCCCCACCCCCAGTCCCTCCCAAGTTGAGTTTCTCTCTGATACTTTAAGTGAAGGCTTGGAGCAGGGTGAAGGTTATATGAGAGGTTCCCAGGGCTGCACCGTTGGAACTGCAGCCACTGAGGGCCAGGAGCATCCAGTCTCTGCCTCACCACTTGTGTGAGGTCTGTGAGCTTGAACACTTGGGGTGGGGGAGCTATTGTGCAGAATGTCCTGAGCTACCTCGGGCAGCTACCTCGGGCAGTCTTCTCTCTCCACTGGGCCTGACTTTTTGTCCTTGTTTAAGATTTTTCCCGCCAGGCATTTTCACCTGGTGGCTTCCATTGTGTGGTAGGTGCCTGGGATCCCTTGGCTGGGTCTCCTGGTTCTCTTTTCCCCTGTAAGTATGGGGGACCTGGCTACTGCATACACAGTTGATTTGGGGCTGATAAGTGTCAGAAAACCTCTTAGCTAAAATCATGGTTGTAGAGGCTGGGGCACTTGGGGTTGGGGCCCTGATAAACTCCATCTGCTGTCCCCACAGTCACCCAAAACAAACCAGTCTAAGTCAAAACAATAAGTCCCAGTGCCAAGTCAAGCTCTGTACCCTTTGAAAGACACTGCTAACCTCTCACCTTCCTTGCTCCGGAGCTGTCACCATGCAAAGACTCTCCCTGCTCTGCCGCTCAGAAAACAGTTAGCATCTTACCTGCCAGCTCTAGACCTCAGTTCGTGTTCCCCTCTCTGGGAGAATACCTCCCCATCCTCCACCCCAACACACATGATTTCCCCTTGAGGCAGCAACAGCCGTGGAAAGTCAGAGTCTAGAATCAGGCCCTGTGCCCAGCCCAGCCGCCTTCTCTTGCTTCCTAGTAGGGCCTCCGGGCTCCAGTTTCCCATCTGTGAAGTGCAGTCTCTGGACCGCAGCTAATTAGTGGCCCCAGGAAGGCTTGGGACAGGGCAGCCAACACCCACCGCTGCAGAGCCTTGCCATTAGGGAGATCGATGCCCGAGTGGGCAGCCGAGGGGAAGAGCCTGGAAAGGCTCGGGGCTGCGTAAATAACCAACCATTAGGCAGGATGGAACTGGCTGTGGCTGGCTGCGTTCTATAAAACCTCTCCTCCTCAGGCTTAGGGGGAAGCGTCCGTATCCCCCCACCTCTACCCCCACCTTGCCCACACTGCAATGGGAAGATGCCTTCCTCGTTAGTTTACTTTCCTCTGGACAGAGAGAGGAAGGGAATGGAAGAGTTCATTAGCAGAGAAAGGAGGGGTTCAAGAGGGGTCTAGAGAACAAATGACCACAGTCCCCTCCATTCTCTGGGGGAGCAGAAATGCAGATGCTGAGACCTAGGTGCTCTGAACAGGAGGAGGGAACCGTCTTGACTTCAGTCAGGGTCAGCAAGGGGTTCATGGGACACCCTTCTGAGACCACTGTCGAGGATCAGCCTCGACAAAAAATACTTCTTACCAGGGTAGGGGTGTGAGAATTGAAGAAATATAAAATAAGGAATATGAAGACACATAAAAACAATAAGACAGAAAACACAGAAAGTATCAGGAGGGCATTCCAGTGACCGAAATCCTGAAATTCACCTGTGTTTATTTTTCCACAGATTTATACCATACCCAACATAAGCTGGGGGAGAAGGCAACAAAAGACTATTAACATGATACAAAAGGTCGACTCACACACTCAATGGCCTTATCACGCTGAGACATCAAATCATTAGCATTCTGTAGACTAGGTAGCTAAGGTCTCTAAGTCACTGAAGACCACCTTTCCCTAGGTGATCTCATAGTTACAATAGAAGGACCAGAAATACATTTTCATACATATCCTGACCACCTGTCAGGATGGTATTGAGCTATCTTAATTTCAAAAGAATCAGTCACCTCCTGCATTAGGACACAACTCTGCTTGTCAAATCTCTGAACTCTGACCGACAGACAAGGTGGAAATGGGCCTGCAGTTTTCGGCCTCCACAGACCACCATGGTGCCTCCTGTACTTGGCTCGCCCTCTCCTTGCTGGGAAACCAGACCTTGGGTAGTAGGTTCCTGCTGCCCTCTTGGGAGCGAGAGAACTTTGGCTCCAAGACGAAAACTCCTACAGAAGTCTAAGTCCTGTATCTTGTCACCACTAATCCCCAGGAGGTGTTGAACTCAAATGTCCTGCTGTCAGGTGTTGGATACTCTAGGTGGAACTTGGCTGGTTCCTCAGCCTCCCCATCTGCAGCCCAGCCATCTCCACTGTCGCCTACCTCTAATCACATGGTCTTGTGAGCAGAGCAAACTACACTTAAAGGAAAGTTTGGAGACATGGAAGCTGAGGGACATCACGGAAGGGCAAGGGCCTTCAGATGGGTTCTTTGCTCTGTTTTCTGAAGCCTATTTTATTTGACACTTTATTTTCCAGTTTTGTGTGTTGACTTTAGATTTTATTTATTTTTTAAAATTTACATCTGTTTGTGCATGCCTGCTTGTATGTATGTATACAGTGTATAGGTAATGCCACTTTCTTGACCTGACTCATGCATGCTACTGAGCCCCTCCCTCCTCTGCGCTCACCATCACACCTCCTTTCTGCCCTACATAATGTCCCCAACTTCAAATTTCTCTCACGTGGTCTACATCCCCAAAACAAAGCTCAGGGAACTAAGAACACCAGACTGACTGTTGCTGCTGCTTCTATTTCTTCCTCCTCTTCTTCTTGAGATTTCACTTACTTGTATCATGTGTGTGTGTGTATGTTCTGCCTGCGTGTCTATCTGTATATCTTGTGTATACTGTGCCACAGAGGGAATTGGATCTTCTGGAACTGGAGTTACAGATGGTTGTGAGCTGACATGTAGGTGCTGGGAATCGAACCCAGGTCCTCTGGGAAAGTAGACAGTACCCCTAACCACTGAGTCATCTCTCCAGCTCCGGGTTGGTCCTTCTTTAACAAGGCCTGTCTGATATACATGGCATGTGTGCTCTGAACATTTTTCTCTGCCTCCACTGGCTCTCTCAGGAGACCAGTGTTAACCACTGAGCTCTGGCTGGGCCCTTAGACTCAGAGCACAGGGTAGAGGGAAGGGAAGCCACGCTCTGAAAATCCATCATGTTAGATGACACCTGTGTGTCATCCTGTCACTCAGACTAACATCCTGGCCGTGGTGTCATGGGACTTAGGTCATCCTGCTCCTGTCTGACTATTCAGTGTGCTCTGCCAATTTTTATCTTTTAATAACTGGTTCACCCCTTTGCCCAGATGTGACCTCCTCAGGGCCACCTCTCTTCATCCTAAAACCACAAATTGACGTCCCAAGACATGTTTGCTATCTGTGCAGGGTGTGGGGGCTGCCCGCTCTCAGCCCCTGTTTACAGACCCATCCTCTCTCTTTCCCCTCCCCCTGTACCCTGGCCACCCCTTTGGCACTTATCTGCGTATAGCACCAGACATATTTTGGTAACCTTGAGCACACTGTTCTCCACAGAGACCCTTCTATGTCTAGAGAACATCACTTCCTCTCCTACCTCCTCCAACTTCTTAAGACATTTTTCAAAACCCTCACCCGTTGTGACCTCTCAGACCTCGGTCAAACCCTAAGCCATTCATGCCCTGGGAGGTCATACTTCTGCTTTTCACACAAACCTCCCTTGTTGCTCCATGTCCTGGTCCTTTGTAATCTCTGTGTATTCTCCAGGTGCGGTGTAACTTTGCCACGCACCCTGCTATGTTACAACGTCACGCTAATGCACCCTGGTGCTCCGCAGGGTCACGGCATCTGGCATTCTCCTGGCACTTTCTGCATTGCTGTGCATTCCCATGGCCTGACAGTGTCACCCTGTAGTCTAGCACTTAATTCTGTTAGCTTCCCCGTTTGCCCACTGTGTGATCTTGTAACATGAGGGTTGGCTTGTCGGGGTTTCTGTCCCACCCGGTACCCCACAACCAGCATACCCCAAAGAAAATCACTCACAAGACTCCATAAGATTATAAACTGATTGGCCCTTAGCTCTGGCTACTTATTAGCTCTTATAACATATATTACCCCATTATCCTTATCTATGTTAGCCACACGGCTCAGTACCTTTTTCAGCTGGGCAGGTTACATGCTGTCTCTTCGGTGGTCTGCACAGGAATGGCGGAGGGAGCTTCCTCCTCTCTAGCCTTCTCCTATTCTCATTGCCCCACCTCTACTTCCTGTCTGGTTGACCTGCCTATACTTCCTGCCTGACCAATCAGTGTTTTATTAAAATACATGATTGACAGAATACAGACAATTCTCCCACACCATGATCTGGGGCATATTCCTCAATTTCTCTGCATTCCAGTTTCATCACCGACCTTGAATAAGTAGTAAATGAATTACTATACAACCTGTGGTTGCTCAAACAGGGCCTGGTGCCAAGAAGGAGCTTGATAAACATGAACCGTTTTAAAATTCTTTCTTTACACATGCTCTCTCCTGCATTCAACTCTTGAGCTCCTTGGGGGCAGGGATTCATCGGGTTGTCAGGGTCCAGCACAGTACCTGCTTAGGCGAGGCAACTGGCACCATAACAGGTCTCTGACCTGAGCCAAGTGGGCACTGCAGCCGTTCTGCAGTGATCGACTCAAGGGAGCCAACAGCAAGTAGTGGTGGTGGGGAGTACTGGCAGCACAGGGCACAGGCAGCCGAGAACTTGAGCTTTGTCAACAGAGCTCTGAGTTTACCACCTACCAGCGGCTCGGTCTCACTGCGGTTCAGTTTCCTTCAGTTTCCTTCAGTTTCCTTACCAGTGTACTAGGAAACAAAAATCCCACCCATCACTAGAGACATTTAAATAAGATAATGTCAATACAGTTTGTGCAGCGAAGGGCGTACCTTGCTGACTTCTAAATTCTTCCATCTGGAGGTGGAAATAGCAGGGTAGGGGCTGAGGGTTTGGCTCGTTTGGTAGATTGCTTGTGTAGCATGCATGAAGCCCTGGGCTCCTTTCTCAGCTCTCCATAAACCAGGCACAGCGCTCAGGAGGTGGAGGCAGAAAGATCAGAGGTTCAAGGTCAGCATCAGCTATACGGTGATTCTGAGACCAGCCTGACCATCTGAGACACAATAATAAAATAATAATGATAGTAGCGTTCATAAAGCCTCTAGAGAGAGGAGGCAGCCAGGACTGACATGAAACCTTTACCGCGCACAGGCTCCAGTCTTCCCGTAACCCAGAAGAGCTAAAAGCAAAAGCTGACGGTAAAGCTTCTCCAAGGACAGATGTTGGCCCTGGAGGTGGGGAAGCTTCAGACAAGAGGGGGACATGGCTCTGACATGTGTTTGGAAAGCAAGAAGCCAGCCAGTTGGACTGCAGCCATGTTCTCT
The DNA here is from genome assembly GCF_982192425.1 of Myodes glareolus. Classification (NCBI taxonomy): domain Eukaryota; kingdom Metazoa; phylum Chordata; class Mammalia; order Rodentia; family Cricetidae; genus Myodes; species Myodes glareolus. The sequence goes on along the minus strand of NC_142036.1, from coordinate 45,585,592 downwards.
TCGGTAGCTGCTGTGTGAGCCCGAATGGGAAGAGAGGCAGCGTGGCTGTGCAGACGCTGAACCTAAGGAATAGCAGTAATCAGAGTACTAATGAACTTTGCTTGTGTGTCTGCTATGAGCTAAGCCTCTCTGTGATGAGGCTCATTTCCCTCCCTCCCAGGCAGGGAGGCTTTAATCATCATTCTCAAGCTCCACACGGGACCTGAGGCCTAGAAGACTAGATCCTTGCCCCACCACTGCTGGTAACTGATGGGTTTCCCGCCTTGCCTACTGCAATTTGGTTTCCTATGTCTCTCTCCTAGGTGTGTGTCCTGAGCCAGGACAGCAGCTCCACGAGCCATTTAGGGGGTGGGAGGAAGGCGCGATGGTCCTGGGTTTCAATCCTTCTTCTGCAGTCATAGGGCTTTGTGTGTTACTTCACATCTAAACCCTTCTTTCCTCACCTGTGAACGGGGAGTGAAAGCCCTCACCTCCAGCATTGTTCCGAGAGGCAGGCTCTCAGCCTCACAGAAGCTCATACGTAGAAATTACGTATTCGCTGTGACCAGCCCTTACACTGGCTGTCCAGCTCTGCTGGGCCCCAAAGGGGCTGCCCCAGCCTCGCATCCTGAACGAGGGTGTCGAGAACAGGGTGACTTTGAAGGAAGGTACGAGAAGAGGAACGCCTCTCTAGACTTACAAGGGTCTCAACTGCTGAGAAGAAGCCAAAGGACATCAACCAGAGTGGCCACCACCACGGCAATTTGATAAACAAAGATCTTATGGGTCTTGTCAGATGAGCCATGGTGGGTAGGAGCTTGCCCTCGGCCTCTAGGTCTGTGCCAGGTGTGGGTCATGTGGCAGTCCATGTTGACTCTCAGCCTGCTGAAGTGTGGCTGCCGTGGAGCAAAGGCTGCCTTTCTGTGCTAGCATTAGGAAGGGAGTAACCTCTGGGGACAGCCTGTGTATCAGGAAGATCCTGGGAACTCTACATGCCTCGATCCACTCTACATACCTCTCGCCTCCAGTGATGTGTGGCGATAGCTTCTTAGCAGATCCCCTGTTTGTGCCAGGACAGTCTGTTTCCCATGCAGTAGCCAGGGCTAGCCTTTTACAATGTAAGTCAGGCCGTGTCACTCCTGCTGGAACCCCCTCCCCCCGTGGTCATTTTACTCTGAGAGAAAGCCAATCTCTACCAGGGAGTTTCAGGTCCTTGTGCCACCTCTCCGCTCCGTGTCTGCACTAGGAAGCACAGGGCACCTGCCTGGGAGGGTAACTGTGGGCGTTATATGTACTAACAGAAGAAACCTAATGGAGTTGGGTAGTCTAGATATAGGGATTGTAGTCTTGCTTCCTCTGCTCCAGCCTTCTGATTCCTTTTATAACCAAGTACAGCTCAGCTCGGGACCTTGATACCTATGGACCCTGTGTCTGAGGTGTCTGCTTCTCTTTGGAGATTACCTTCTTTGATTCTTCTTGACATAGGGGCTCTCTGTGCAGCTCAGGCTGATCTCAGACTTGTAGTCCTTGGATCTCAGCGTCTCACACGCTGGGATTAGGGTCATGTAACACTAGTGAGCCTCATGTGGCCGAGGCTGGCTTTGAACTCACTACGTAGCGGAGGCTGACTTCGAGCTCCTTATTCTCTTGTTTCTCCTTCCGTTTGAGGTTAGTGGTGTGTACTACAATGCTAGTGTACGTGGTACTGGAGATTGCTTTGTGAATGCTAGGCAAACAACCATTATACCTCCAGCCCAGGTTCCTCTTTTATAAAGCCGCAGTTCCATTAGATCATGGTCCTGCCTAATTATTAGTTCGCTGAACCATAGTTACCGCCTAAAAATCCTGTGTGCAGATATAGAATCCTGCAGATAAGGAGTCAACATATACAGGGGTTCATGTTGCACTATTGTGGGAGTGGGGAGGCAATTCTATTCTGCTTGCCTGCATTTCCTACAGAGGGACCTCACCAGGCCATGCATCATTCCATCCCACCTTGGGTCCTTCACACATGGGCTAGGTCATGACTCCAGTCTCATTCAGTCCCTACTTCCATCCCAGAATGTAGGTGTCCTCACTTCTCTTCTGTAGAGACGGAGGGTCAGGGAGCTGAGTGCCTTTATCCAAACTCCCCATCCCCAAGCTGGAAAATGGGAGGTCTAAGCTCTTACATACGCTGTAACTTTCTTTTGGAACCATTGGAGGATATCTGTCTTTCTCATGGGACTTATATGCCATGGTCCTACCCTCCAGGAACCCAGTGGCCCCCTCTGGATAAAGAAGCACTCAGATGTGCCAGTGAGTACTCGGTGCCAAGTGCAGGAACCCAAACACGGTGTCTGCCAGGGCCGCGTTTGTTCTGTGGCTACTGGATGTTTGGGTTGGCACAACACAGAAAATGGGATGAAGTCACACTGCTCTGCAGTCTCAGCAGATGGGGGGATTGCTCAAGTTTATGATTTCAAGACCAGCCTGAGCAACACGGCGAGACCTCCATCTCAAAAGGGGGCGGGAGAACAAAATTGTGAACTCATAAGGAAGTACAAAGTTGAGCTTAAGTTCCCTCGGGAAAGGGGTTGCTGCAGCCATTCAGGTTGCCCCTCCACTCTGCCCCAAAGCGCTGTGGTCACAGAAAAGATCATGGGGAGGGTGGAGCCTGAAGGGGTCCTCTGACTTCTTGATGCCACCAGCATCTTCTCAAGCTCCTCACCAGAAGTGGATGGTTTAATAACAAGCTCTTGGGGTGGTTCTGCAGTCTTTGATGTTCATAGTACAAATACTCCTGCTGTGGCCTATATTGTCGCCAGTGTCATGTCGCTGAATGCTAAGCAGCTAAGAGAGTCACACTGTTGACCACTGTGGGTCTATCCTAGCAGGTTCCAATGTGTCGCTGCTCTGAACTTTCCCCTGTGTATGCATCCAGGAGTGCACAGTGCACACACACACACACACACACACACACACACACACACACAGGTGCATATCTCACAACTCAGGATCCCTCCAGATCCATTTCAGGTCACATCGGAGCAGTGACCCTGGAGGAAGGAGAACTCTGGCGTCTTTAAACCTTGGGAGCTTTGTAACCTAATTGGGGCTCCCCCTTGGAGCACACTTGGTTTCCTAAAGCTTCCACTGATAGTTCTGTAAGGGTCCCCAAGGCAGGTCAAAGAATCTTCCTGTTGGCACGGAGGATTTGCTTTCCTGGTACCCAGAAAGTACCATGGCCACTTTGATTCCAAGTTAAACTTGAGTCCCAGAAAGAGGGTGTGAGCAATCGGGGACAAAAGAGAATGCAGGGATGACCTTGGGGTATCAGGGCTGCAGACCTCAGCAGTTGATACCCGATTCCATTTGATTACCACCAAAACACCCATCTAGAACCATGTGTCTCATCCTCCATCCACACCTAGACAGGCGCTCCCACGTGACTGGAGTACTGGGTAGTCCAGAGGGTAAAGAGACCCGAGGAGAAAGACAACAGGTTCCTCCTGAGCTGAAGGAAGCCAGCCATGAACCTCCCTCCTTCACTGCCTATACAGAAGGTCATCCGAGGCTCCTCTGAGTCATGTGCAGTGTGAACTAGGGTCCCCATGGGCTCCCTTGTGAGTCTAGGACCCCCAAGGGTGTTCTTGACCCACAAGATCTCACCATTTTCTCATTCCTCTCCCCTAGGTTTTTTATCATCAAAGAAAGCTTTCTGCTTTACTACTCTGAGAGTGAAAGAAAGAGCTTTGAAACCAATAAATACTTCAATATACATCCTAAGGTAAGGAGGCTCCTTTCCAGGGCCACAGCGAGCGAGGGCCCACTGGGGACATTTGGGGATGATAGGGAATTATCTCTTGTGTGATTGGGTAGAATGTGGAGGACAAATCCTCTCAGGACTTAAGACACGCCTTCTAGCTTCTGCGCTGGGTCCCCTCCCCCAACACACACATGTATACACACTTCCTGAATCACAGAGACAGCCCTAGCTCCCTTCCTTCTGGGAGTCAGTTCTAGCCTTGGTATCATAACCCTGGGATGTGGTCCTTAGCAAAGCTTTTGGCTTTCTCCAGTAGCTCCTGGGACTCTTAAGTGATGTGAGCTGGGTGGGGTGGGAGCTGCCTGTTCTGATTCTTCCTCAGGGTGTCATCCCACTGGGAGGCTGCCTAGTGGAGGCCAGAGAAGAGCCCAGCATGCCCTATGCCATGAAGATCTCACATCAGGACTTCCATGTGAGTAGGGACCTTCCCCTAGCCCAGGGTCCATAGGACAAAGCAGCTTTGTCTTGATCCCCTGGAAACAGCCTTGAGAGGGCTGTCAGGGCCCAGGCCTGTTGGGGGTCAAGGAAAGAGAAGAGATCTCTATCCTTGGGAGTGGCTACCTCTCACTCTGGCTCCTCTTCCTGGCAGGGGAATGTCTTGTTGGCTGCTGAGTCTGAGTTTGAGCAGACACAATGGCTGGAGATGCTGCAGGAGTCTGGGAAGGTGTAAGTGTCTGAGTGTCTGCTAGCAGGGTCTCTGAGGGGCAGGATGAGAGCCAACAGGGCCGGCGAGGCTGGCCCTACCCAACCGCCTCTTTGTTGGGTCCTGAGACAGGGCTGTGGGAGCTGGCTAAGGTGTATGGGAAGAACTGTAGATTGTCTCTGAGGGTGCCCTAAGTGGTGAGGTCGGGTAGGCATCTGCACTGACAGGTGGCAGATGTGGACAACCATTAGTCTCCAATTCTCAGGCGTTAATCAATCGTTGCTCCTCATACTCAGCACCTCAGTAGGTCCACCTTGCCTGCCCACCTTAACGCTAGCAAGGACCAGAGATGGTGTTTACAAATCACAGGACCCACGTGACCAACACAGCCCATGCCCGTTCAAGCCAGTTCATCTTCTAACCCAAACAATAACACCGAGTACCCAGCTTTGAATCAGGCGGTGGACATGCAGTGGCGTAGAAGGCTGCCAGAGAAACAATCCCTTCCCTCCTCTGTGAGCGCTCTTGGCTCTGTCCTTGTGGCCCATTTTGCAACCTCAGCCTCCAGTTACTGTAACTGATCAATGTTGGTGGCGTGCCCAGAGCTCTAGGTGCCAGACTGAGCCGGGATTCTGCAGGGCAGAAGAGAGGCCTTCTCCCTGGGCCTTCCTTCTGGTTTAACTGTTTGTATTTCTCCTCTTCTGTCCTCTCTCCCATCAGGACCTGGAAAAATGCCCAGTTAGGAGAAGCTATGATCAAAAGCCTGGAGGCACAGGGGCTACAGCTGGCTAAGGAGAAGCAGGAATATTTAGGTTGGTTACCGGGGTGAACTGGAATTGGGAACCTGGGTGACAGACAGAGAGGGACTTGGTGGAGTGGTACAGGAGATCTCTCTGGGGCTTGGGAGGGAGCTTGGCACCTAGAGCACATTTTTGACCAGGAAGCTAGAGGCAGGAGAGACTCGTAACCAAGAACTCGGCTTTAGACCCAGCCCTGTCACTTACCTTTCTGTTGTGTGGATCTGTAGGTCACTCAGTCTCTATAAACCTCAATTTCCTCCTCCTTAAAGAAGAGATCAAAATGGTGCCTCGTATCAGACATGGGGTACAGAGCAATTTAAAGGGAAAATCCTTGGATGGGTGAACGTGTCAGGCCTTCGGTTGAAGGACCTAAAAGTGAAAAAAACATTATCCTGCCTGAGCCCCAAGTCCTGTGCCTATCCTCTCTCCAAAGTTACTTTAAACCTAACTGCAGGGATCCAGCCCCCATGCTCTGCCTGCTCAATGACCCCGCCCCCCAGGTTGGGCGAGATGATGCGCATGGGTTGAGCCTCTTCCTGGGAGCCGGCTGAGACATCCAGGGCCCGGCTTCTCACTGCCTGCTTAAGTACCCCTCTCTTCCCTGGAATGTGCCCTCTCTGCTAACTAGGCATTAGTGCCAGCAGGAGGAGACCGCAGAGACCACAGGCTTTGAAAACCCACCTGAGCCTCCATGGTCAAGTCTTCTGTGGATCTATGGGTGCACAGAACAGGGAAGATGACCTGAAAGGCAGCTCGGGCCAGTGGGACAGCTTCCGCTCAGCAGAGCAGGACCCCACCTCTGGCTAGGAGTGCAGACCTCTTCCCGGAGAGATGGCATAGGTGACAGAGGCCCCCTAAAGCACCTGTAATACAGGACCCCTGGGCTGTTTTCAGTGAGTGTGTGCTTGCTTTGACAGACAAGCTGATGGAGGAGACAGAAGAACTGTGCCTTCAGAGGGAGCAGAGGGAGGTAAGCACATAGCATGACTGCGCAGGAAGACTCAGCTCCCCCTCATGGCTGCTATTAGGGCAGTATTTCTAATCCAGTGGGTCACAACCCCTTGGGCAGGGGTGTCAAATAACTCTTTCACAGGGGTCACCGAAGATCATCCAAAAACCACGGATATTTACAGTGTGGTTCATAACATTAACAAAACTACAGTTATGAAATAGCAATGAAAATAATATGGTTGGGGGTCCCCATGTGGGGAACAGTAATTAAGGGTCTCGGCATTAGGAAGGTTGAGAACCACTGCACTAGGGGATGGTACTGGTGGTGGTAGTGGTCGTGGGGTACTAGGAGGCATCCAGAGACTTGTCTGAGAGACCTCAGATTGGATGAAGCAGTGAGGCCACCAGAGGACAGTCTCTTCATCTTGCTCCAGCATCTTGGTGGGAAGCAACATTTCTCCCGTGAAAAGAATGAGTGAGCGACAAAGCTGTCTAAATACTTCATAAGCGGCTTTACCGGTATCCATAGGAGGTTGTGATGGCCTCAGTTTTGGGATGGGGGCTTCTGGTACATAAGAGTGATGGGTCTGAGAACATCAGAGATCCCTTCATCCTGTTGGCATCAGCAGTACAAGCCCTGTGGAGGCTCACACAGATTTAAAGCAGCCTGAAGGCCAAGCGGACTCTTGTCTCATTTGATCCATTTGTTCTGTTCCCACACCTGAAGGGCAGGGCATGTGGTAAGTAAGCTGAGAGAAACCTGGAGTCAGCCTCCTGGGGTTGTATGTACCCTTAGTCCTTCTAACTTGATGGTCCCTGATAAGTTACTTAACCTCTCTGAATGTCAATATTCTCATCCAAAAACCTGAGAAAAATAATGAAAACCATCCTTTTAGGGATGTCATAAAGATGAAGCAAGATGTTACATTGAAAGCATTTGGCACACTGTGTGCGTGGTACATGCTCAGTGAGTAGCTGTTTCTCTCAGCTCATGTGATGCTCATGTTATTATCAATTACGGGCCACTCCTGCATGGGTGAAGCCTGGCCTGGCAGAGTAGTGCTCACAGGAGCCTTCACGGCAGAGACTGACCCAATCCCCTGCCTCAGCCTTGTCCCTTTCCACTGTCCTCTTTCAGGTCAGCCACAGGACTAAGGCCATCAGCTGTAGCTCAGTGCCTGACTGACTCAGCTCAGGAGTTCAGCTCCTTCCCCCCCCCCCAAGGGACTCTCAAACACACCCTGACATCAGAAGCACAAGTCTCCTTTAGACCCCAAACCCTCAGGTCCTGTCACGGCACCCGGTTTGAGAGGAGAGCACGGCAACCATGGAAAGAACAAGACTAAGCCAACTTGACTCTGGCAGCTTTACATTACGGCTTAACTTCAAGCCACTAGGACTCCACTTGCATTTTTTCTCCCCAGATTTTACATCCTGTGCCCATTTAGCCTTCCAAATAGACTTTAGAGTCTTTTCGTTGATTACAAATAAAAGAAAAAAAACAAGGTTTAAAGTTTTAATTTGGAGAAGAAAATGGGATTAAGTGTCTTTAAAAAGTATTTTATGGCTGGGCAATGGTGGTGCACGCCTTTAATCCCAGCACTTGGGAGGCAGAGACAGGGGGATCTCTGTGAGTTCTAGGTCAGCCTGGTCTACAAAACAAATTCCAGGACAGCCAGGACTGTTTCACGAGAAACCTTGTTTCAACCCCCGCAAAAAGGATTTTATGTGTGTGGGTGTTTTGCCTGCTTGCATGTCAGTACACCACATGTGTGCCTGGTGTGCAGGAAGAGCAAACGAGGGAGTAGGGCCCTGAGTTAGTCTCACCATAGTGAGTTTGAACGCTAAGGTTTGCATACTTTCATCTGGATTCCATTAGTTTGGGCTTTTTCTCCATAGCATCCTGTGCATTTAAAGTGAGACTTTGGTATACTGTCAGAAACTTTAAGGACAGGTGACTTGGGAGACCCAGCAAGGGATGGAGTGGGAGACCCAGCCCCCGATGGGGAGAGGAGACTTAGCCAACAGAGGTTGAATCTGGGGCAGAAATTGGCCCGAGGAAAATTTAGACACACTATCTAGGTCTTAGCTTGGAAATTAGGGCAGCGGAGACCCAGGGCACACAGGCCTCCCTTAATGCCACAGCACTGAAGTGGGACGCTGGCAGCTACAGAATACGAGTAAGGTGCAAGCCCAGATGTTGGTACGTGGGGGATGCTTGGAGCAGGCAGCAGGAAGAGAGCCACACGAGGTTCAAGCTCCCTGCCTGTGATGTGCTCTAGACCAGAAACAGAGCCCAGATTCTGCTCCTGGTCTGGTCACACTGAGTCCCTGTGCCTAAATGGTTTTCTTCCTTAGTTAGCTCACCCATTGGGTAGGTATACTTGTCCCCAATACCTCCCCCTCCTAGATCCAAAATTGGCAAAGGGGTTTGGGGCTACGTAGCAAGAATTCTGTATCCCAGAGGCAAGATGGTTCTTCTGATAAATATGAGGTTTCTGGGAGATAGTCTGAATCATAGGGAACCCCAGAATCTACAGCCAGGAGACCTGATAGAGTCTCAGCTTCAACCCTTATGGTATGATTGTTGTCTGACTCCTCTGGACATTGTGTTCTTCATCTCCAATGCTTAATAAAAGTAATTGCTTCTTTGTGTTCTTCTGGGTTACCGAGAAGCTAAACAGACTAGAATTCAGGCAAATATTCCTTGTGATGGTGTGGCCATGGCCATGTACCTGTAGCCATGGCATTTTCCATGTGTCAGAGAGATTCTTGGGCTCTTAACCTAAGTGTTTTTAGCCAAGAATTCATGGGGAGCTGCCTGGGCATATCTGCTAGGGCCATCAGGTCTCTCTCTCTCTCTCTCTCTCTCTCTCTCTCTTTCTCTCTCTCTCTCTCTCTCTCTGGTTCTTTCAAGACAGGGTTTCTCTGTATAGCCCTGGCTGTCCCAGAACTAGCCCTTGTAGACCAGGCTGGCCTCAGACTCACAGAGAACCGCCCGCCTCTGCCTCCCGCGCGATGGGATTAAAGGCGTGCTCCACCACGACCACCAAGCAGGCTTTACTCTCAGTATAGCACATTCTGTAGTTGTTGACAGTTGTAAAACACCACTAATTCCCCATTGGGATATCACAATAATAGTTTCACTGCCTTAAGAATCCTGTGTTCCATGTGTTCATCTCTCCCACTTCTAACCCAGAAACAACTGATCTTCTTACTGTCTCCAAGTTTCGCTCTTTCTAGAGCACTTGGAGTTGGAGTCACATGCCACACGTGACTTCTCAGTTCACCATCTTTCACTCAGTGAGGTACATTTAAACGGCCACCATGCCTTTGCATGGCTTGAACACTGGTTTCTTCTCGGAGCTGAATACATTTGTTACCTGGGTGTATACCTCGGTTTACCTCTTTTCCCACTGACAGACCTCTGGGTTGTTCCAGGTTCCGCAATTATGAGTGAAGCTGCTGTGGATGCTCAGAGATAGTTGTTTTGTGTGGGCAGACACTGTCAGTTCACTTGAATAAGTGACAAGGAATGTTACTTTTTTTAAGACTTAGTTCTCAATATTTAATTTGGGGGAGTTCCCTTGAAATCAGTTCTTCAGCTCATGTTACTCAGGAATATATTGTTTAATTGCCAATCACTTTGTGGATTTTCTTGCTATTGTTTTGTTCTTCATTTCTGGTATAATCTCATTAGTGCTTAAGAGCAAACATTATATGGTTTCCAATCTTTTAAATTTGTTAAGGTGTGTCTCCTCCTGCAGAGTCCAGATTCTATTGGTGAATATTCTCTGCGAACTTGGGAATAATGTGGAATATCTCCATCGTTGAATGGTGCGGTTCATTGATCCTGGTGGAATATTGCCGTCGTTGAATACTGTGGTTTATTGATCTTATTCACTTTGATTTACCATGAAAAAATCAGGCCAAGTGGCTTCAACAAGAACAATATATTCCACAGAGTTCTGGAGACTAGAAAATGAAAGATCAAGTTGTCAAAAGGGGTGTTTTATTCTGAGACCTCTTCAATAGGCAGCTGCCAGTTGACGGTGTACTCTGTGTTCTGCCTTATACACACGGGGGGAGGCATGAAAAGCAAGCTCTCTGGTGTAGTTAGAAGTTTCTCTCAGCAAAGGCATTCTTTATTGTTTCCCGATGTGGCTTTGTTATTTTGCTTTGGGTTTTCTTTTCTTGCTTGCTTTGTGAGGCAGAGTGAGATGTAGTTTATGCCAGCCTTGAACTCCTGATCACCTTTGTTTCCTGCATCCTCCTCCTGAGTTCTGGGATTACAAGAGCACACAGCATCATGCTTGGTGATTGTCCAATTGTCTTGTGTTTTGAATCTTGAATTTGGTGTGTGTGTGCGCATGCACGTTTCTGTGTGTGTGCATGTATGTGTGTAAAAATCCATCTCCCTACATGTATTAGTCACCTATTTTTACATATCTATTTTTTTCTATTAAGGTCTTTAGTATATAACCTACTTATAGGTTATATATAGGGTTTGTTTTTTGCTTTTAATTCCTGCTCTGATAATTTTAACAGTCTTGCCATCTGTCTCTGGTTCTGATAATCTCTTCAAACTGTGTGTTATACCTCATTTTGAGACAGGGTCTCTCTGTGTTGTCTTGACTGGCCTGAAACTTACTATGCAGACCAGAATGGCCTCTAACTCACAGGGATCCATGTGCCTCTGTCTTCTGAGTGCTAAGATTAAAGGCCTGGCCTGGGGGACCCATGATAAGCACTTTCTAAATTGCAACCAGTTTGTGTGAATGAACTTGTGCGACCATCCCAGTAACTCTGCAAATCGTGCTGCCTTGGGTAGTACTTGAACTTCCCCTCCTCTCTCTGCTCTAGATCTTAAGGCGCTCTATACTACAATCCCTCACTACATTTTGCTATTTGTGTGAAAATGACTCCCAGGATGATATCCCTAGTCCCTTCCTTCTGTTGCTGTCCATCCTCTGCTTCCCAACATCTGACTTCACATCCCAGCCAGATGTCCAAAGATGCAGAGAGCACACCTTGTCTGAGATCAAAATGTCTTACCTTTACTGGGTTTCCTCTCACATACCCATCTCAGGGTATGGACCACCCACGGTTTATGCAAGCCAGGAACTTGGGGATCATGCTTCATTCACCCTGTCCTCCCTCCTTCCTCTCTTTCCCACCCTACTTCTAAGAGCAGCTGCTAGCAGTCACTGGTGCCGCCACCTCCTGCCTGGTGCCCTTAAACTGTTTCTACCTCTTTGTCTCTTCCTCTACAGTGCAGCCAATTCAGTGTTTAAAGGGGGGGAAAATGCATCACCTGCCACCATCCTTCTGCTCTCAGAACGTTCACTGCAGCTGCTGCAACGGTGCACAGCTGCTGCTGCAACGGTGCACAGCTGCTGCTGCAACGGTGCACAGCTGCTGCAGCAACGGTGCACAGCTGCTGCTGCAACGGTGCACAGCTGCTGCTGCAATGGTGCACAGCTGCTGCTGCAACGCTGCACAGCTGCAATCCCAGCACTCAGTAGGCAGAGGCTAGAGGATTGTGAATTTAAGGCTGGACTGGACTGGGGAGCATATTCAAGGCCAGTCTGGGATAGTCTGTCTCACTATATCCAAACAAATAAATGACCAAACAACAAAATGTTCTTTGCTTCTTGTTCAGGAAAAAAAAAAAATGAGTGAGACCCTCACCCAAGTCAGAGAGGTTCTGGATGGCCTCCAGTGTCTCCTTTGTCACTACTTCTCTGACCCCAGCCTCTCGTCCATTGTATTTGCCCTCTTGTCCCGTCTGGGCCTGGCTTAGTTCTTCCAGGCAACATGTTTCCACGGGGGCTTTGTATGTACTTTATATGTATTCCTTCCATCTGGAATGTTCTTTCCTCCAGAATTTACTAGGCAAGCCACTGAGCTAAATCTCCAACCCATTTATCTGCCCATTTTTGTCTCTCAGCTCAAGAATCAACTGATTGCCCCTCTTCTCACCTCCGTGGAGTTTTCTGTTCTACTTCCACCCCGGAGAGCTTGACCTGGAACTGTGTCCCTGTTCTGCAGGACATGTGTCTTGTTTTGTAGTACTCTTTGAGCTATCTGATTATTTCAGTAATACTGGATTCCTACATCCAGTATTAAATCCTGGTCTGGGTTTCTCTGTAGCTACGCTCGACCACAGGCTCCACAAGAACATCTTCAGCTCCTCCATGCAGAGCCCAGCAGGTGCTTGGAACATAGTATGTGCTTGGTAAATAGATGGAACAAGGATGAATAGAAAAGACTCTCACCGGGCTATTTCCTGGAATTGCGCTGGGCCTGTAAATTCCTTGCGAAGAATCCTCCCTGTACCAAGGCTTCCTGAGCAGGGGCCCCTGAAGCTGCATTCTTTTCACGGATATAATTAGTTTTATTGAGGACGAGAAATCATGGTCTGCGAAGCATGGCAAACAAGATGTGTTTAGCTTGGAGGACAGGAGACTTGAGAACACACTGTTTCTTTCTAAATACCTGAAGGGAAAATAAATTAGTCTTATTTGATGGTCCAAGGAGAAGCTGGATTCAGTGAGGGAAGCTGGGAGGGAGGCAGATTTGGGCTGAAATGAACCTGGTGGGCAACATGGGTTGCCTGCTTCTCCAAGTGCGCTATAGCAACCTGGAGTGACCAGATGCCGGCTGCTGCCCTTGGCCTCACCGGTCTTCTGTTTGGTTCAGGACCGTGTGCTAGTTCTTATCTTGTGGGCTGGGTTCCACAGGTCTCCGAGACTTAGAGAGACCCTGGAAGAAAGTGTGGTAAAGGTCAGGAGTCAGGCAGCTGTTGAAGGGAGGGAAAGTTTGAGCAAGTGCAGAGGAGACTCGAGAGGCAGGGAGAGGAGTAGAGTTTTGTTGCCTGAATGAGGTGAGTCATGCTATTGGTTCCCTGTGAAGATTTCCACAAAACCTTCCATTATTTGCCAATGTTTTTGTATTTGTGGCTTTGAGGGGAGGGGCAGAGGTGACAGAGGGTGGGGGCTTTTGTAGGATGTTTAAAACCGACACAGAGTTTCTGCTTTTTGTTTTGTTTTGTTTTGTTTTCTTGGTTTTTTTTTGGTTTTTCGAGACAGGGTTTCTCTGTAGCTTTGGAGCCGGTCCTGGAGCTAGCTCTTGTAGACCAGGCTGGCCTCAAACTCACAGAGATCCACCTGCCTCTGCCTCTCGAGTGCTGGGATTAAAGGTGTATGCCATCACCACCCAGTTGATTTCCTGATTTTCTACTGTGAGAGTCACTCAGATCGGTCTTGACACCTTGACCACCTGTTAGCAGAAAGCCACCAGGGGATTCAAGTATCCCGTGAAGACTGAACTTCCTTTAGAGGTGCTGTGGTGCTGGGTGACTCTGGGTCATGACACCCATTCTGCTAGCCCCTTGAGGCGGCAGCAAATGCTTCCCTGGTCACTGACACACGTAGAAACATCTTTTCACATATGCTTGGGACCTCGGAGTGGAGAAGAAAGGCAAATGGCTGGGTTGGTTTGGTTGCCCTGTTATGTTCAAGGTTACGTTCCCTTTGGGGTTCTTGGAGGCACTGCCTGGCGTCTGCCAGCGTCCCGAGGAGCTTGAGCGCGAGGGAGGGAAAGTCTGAGTTTCAGACACTGATCGACAGTTCGGCAGAAGCTATTCTGGTGTGGTTATTCCAGTGTGACAGCAAGTAAAGGGAGGTGGCTGTGAGCTGCGGGGCTAGGGAGCTTTCCAGAACCCAAGTGAGGCTGGAGGATGGCGTCCCTGCTGAGTCCTGGGTGGTCCTTTCTGAAACAGCTGGAGCCTTGGGACCTGTGAGAGCCATTATGGAGCACACATGCTTCTGGCTGGAGAGTTCTATGGGCCTTGGGCAGCTCATACTCAGCTGACAAACTCCAGCTGAGGAGAAATGGTCACGTCTGTGGTCTCTGTGGCCAGAGAGGCTCTCAGCACCAGCAGCACCTTGTGTATTAAAGCAGAGTTTCATAGTTCTTTTAAACATTGTTATTATTATTATTATTATTATTAGTATTTATTTGCTACAGGGTTTCTCTGTGTTTCAGTCTTGGCTGTCCTGGAATTCACTCTGTAGACCAGGCTGGCCTCGAACTCACAGAGATCCACCTGCCTCTGCTTCCCAAGCGCTGGAATTAAAGCTGTGCACCACCACCGCCTGGCTTCATATGTATCTCTTTTTTTAAGGTCTGAGGTTTACTTCAGTTGTGGGAGGGGTATATGTGCAAGAATACAAATTTAATTTGTATCTTATCTAGATAAGATATGTCAAATATAGGCTAGGTCATGGCTTCTGCAGTCACCAAAAGACCCCATGTGTCCATGACTTTGAACAGCACAAACTGTGTTTTCTCACACAGCTACTTGGACTGGCCGGAGCTCTGTTTCACCTGTCTTCCTCCCTGGGGATCCAGGCTAAGGGGACCCCTACCTATGCCAGGGGAAAGGAACCATAGCCTACCATGCATCATCTTTTCAAAAGATATTTGCCCTCCTGCTCACATTTCACCGTCCTCAGCTACTCCCATGAGCCCAGCTACCTATACCCAGTGTGCTATAGCCGCGGAGCACCAGAACGCCAGGGAGCAGCCCAGATGGCGACCACATTTAGCAAACTGAGGCAGTTTGTAACCAGGTGCCAGGAAAGATTAGATGAGAAAGAAGTAACTTACGTGGGTAAGAAACTTAGGTGTGGGGGTTAAAATCAGATACTCTCCTGTATATATTTTCTTCCCTATCTGAATCTCTTCAAAGCCAATGGCAACATCGCCCCCCATAGGTAGTGCCCCTCCCTAGCAAGGATGCCATTCTGCTTGAGAACAAAGCCCCCAGGTGACCAGAGAGTAATTTGGAACCGGAAAGTGAGAAAACAGTTTCCCTTTGGGATGCTAACCCCTGGAGTTGCCCAGTGGAACAACATCCAGAATTAGTCACATCTGCCGGAAGACCCTTGTTGGGATCATTTCTAAACCTGTCCTTCCTCTTACTAACCGTTTTCACGGGCCAGCTTCATCACATTTTTGGGTTAGGTGAGACCGCGTGCCGCTGAATGGAGCCTGGGCTCCTCGGAACTTAGAAGCTTGTCCTTATGTCCCAGACTGATCCAAATCCTGGGGTGTCCCCTGGGTTAGCGAAAGGAGGCATCGTCCTGAGCCTAGGAGCCCTGTGCCCTCTCGGACTTTTCTCTTCAGGAGCTGGAGCGCCTGAACCAGGTGCTGGAGGCTGAGAAGCAGCAGTTCGAGGAGGTGGTGCAAGAGCTGCGAGTGGAGCAAGAGCAGATCAAGAGGTGATTGCGGGCCAGGGGGCGGGCAGTGGGGGAGGGGCATGCCCGGGGGTGGGGCAACGGGGGATGCCCTGGCCCTGGCCCTGGGATGGGCAACGTGTGTGTGGGGGGGTGCCCTGGGAGAGGGGACAACAGGGAGATGCCCTGGCCCTGTGAGAAACAGCAGGGGGGATTTTCTAGCCCTGGCAACCTTCTGCAGCCAGACTTGGAGAGGGCTTTGCCAGGAGACCACTTATGACCTGGTCTTGCCAATGCTCCAGATCTTGAGTATGCCCAGAAAATACGCGCCTCAGTAGGTCATTTCTTATATTTTTGGTTAGGAGCCTGGCCTTTAACAGCTGAGCCATCTCTCCATCCCTAGTAGGTCATTTCCGTTCACTCTTGCAATGGTATGAACAAGAGTGTGAGACGTGGGTGAGTGCAGGCCAGCCTCCTCCAAGGACCAAGTCCCTCCTACCTTTGCGAGAGCCACTTACCCAAGTTATTGGCAGCAAACTGGCCTGGCCTAGAAGTGCTGCCCCCCCCCAAAAAATTGCCCCCAACATTCTCCATCTCTCCTGCAGTCCTTTCGCACTTTAGTTAATAACACATTGGGATCTTGAGTCTGATGTATTATTTACCGAGCTAGTTGCCCATTGGAAGCATTAATTGCATTATAATCTCGTGAATGTAGGACATGTATATATCCCCAGCCCAGGCGATTCAGATGTAGTCTATCCAGAATTTGGAATCTACTTCTGTGATGGGTGGTGCTCGGTGTCATAGCATCACCATCACCATCACCATCATCACCATCATCACCACCATCTTCACCACCATCTCCACCACCACCACGGATTATCAGTGACAGCCCAGAAACACCTTATTAAAGGGAGTCATATATATATTGTGTGTGGTGGGGAATAGAGACTCTTCTTTCCTAATTTTTAAAGTTAGCATTCAAATAAGAGAATCTCCCTAAGTACTTGTCAGACACTGAACTGGGAGCTAAGTCCCTGGCTGCAGGACCTTACCGTATCTGGTTAGCGAATCCACCTCATTTGACTGAGCCGCCCTTGCAGCCCTGACTCTGCAGCAGTTTTCAGTGCCCAGTATTGCAGAGTGCTGGCTGTCCAAGGGCCCTGCTGAGCCGCATCAGGTACGACAGAAGCGTGTGTGAGTGCAGAGGTTGGGAAGGGTGCTCGCTGCCATTTCAGCTCTCCATCCCCACAGGGAGCTAGAACTCACTGCACGATGCCTCAAGGGTGTAGAACAGGAGAAGAAGGAGCTGAGGCACCTCACGGAGTCCTTACAGCACACGCTGGAGGTGAGGGGGCTGCCTGCCCAGGAGGCGAGCTGGTGGGTGGGGCTATATCATACTGGATTTCTCATATATCTCCCAGGGAAGGTACCCACAGGAGAATGAGCGTGAAGAGGAGTCTATCTAAAGGACCCCGTCTGTGGATGGTTGGGAACTCTGTCTGGCACAGGAAACCCAAAGCACGGACTGGTTCCTCCCAGACCCAGAACAAGCATTCCAGCTTGCCCTTGTGATGACCATGGCCTCGGGAAACCTACTCTCTTAGCGCTGGGGTTATATCAGACCCGGATCGATAAGAGTGGGCTATCGCCTCACTCACCACATCCTTCTGTGGTTCCTTCACTTAGCCGCTCCTGGGTTAAACTGAGCATTTAGGGAAATCGACTCCCAGGTCACCTTCTTCTGATACAAGAGACCGGGAGGGGCAGGGGTAAGCACCCCGTGTCAAGGACAGAGGCCTAGCTCTTTAGCATAGCATGCAAGTAGAAACCCCCAGCCTGTCCTCCCCTGCTACCCCTTCACCCCTTGCCCCTGCTCCAACTACTGAGATCATGTCTCTAAGGAAAACAAGGTTTTTGACCCCCCCACACCTCCACCCTACCATTGCCTCTACACAACGTATATCTTTTCATCTCTTCTTTGGAGAACTGTTTGTCTTCAGACTCAGCTAAAACATCTCTGTAATCAAGCTTCCTTGATTCCTCCGGGCAGGTATTTGCTCTGTGTTCCCGTGCATTTGCACATTCATTATAGGATTGACACGCTGTATTTTCAAAACTGTGGACTTCACTTGGCCGTGTCTTAGCCATTTCCCAAAGTCCAGCACCTGAAGTGAGCTTGGGACCATACATCTTAGTTGAATCCATGAAGTGTCGTGAAGGCTGTGAGAGTTTAGTCTCTCTGGAGTGACCAAAGCCTTGGTTTGTTTAGCTTTCCCTGGCATGGGGAGTGATTACTGTGGGTATTTCCAACCCCAGAGGTTTGTTGTAGTGGTCACGATCCTGGCTGATAGTGCAGAGAATGTCCAGATGCACTCTTGCGCTGGTCCTTTCGGGCATCTTCACATGAGCCCAGTACATCTCCCTTCTCCTCGAGGAACACGGACCTCAGAGGGTCATGTTGCCCTGAGGCCTTGGGACCTGGCGCTGATGGGTACCCTCTCTATTGGAAGTCACATTGGGTTCCTCCTTGTCTGTCTGTCTTGATGGAGGAGTATCCTGGTCATGTTGTAAGAAAGGAGATCTTGGAATGAGACATGTAAGGTACCCAGCATGGAGGACTGAGGGAGGAGTCGATCACTCCCCGGAATTGCGAGGAGACCAGGGCAGTCATGCTGTAGAGCTAACCCATGCTCCTTCTCACCCTTCCCTGCCTTTGTACCAGGAACTCTCCCTAGAGAAGAAGAAAACCCTGGAGATGCTGGAGGAAGATAAGAACCAGCCACAGCCATCGGCCAATCAGAACGAGCAGCCACTTGCCAGCGATGGTCTCCATAGCAACCTCAGGCAGATCGAAGAGCGGATGCAGGAGCTTTTGGCAGAGAAGCTTCTAGCAGAGAAGCGGTGAGGCACCCAAGACCACTGGGTCCTCCAGCAGCTTGGGAGCTGTGACTTCCCACAAGTTATACAACTGGATTTGTATTCCAGCTGTCATTGACAAGACAGGTCACTTCTTTTTGCCCACGACCTGGCTTTCCCAAAGTTGACTTGACAAATCATTTAGAGCATCATCAAGTCCTCAGAGAAGTGTCCGTGGCCAGCCAACAAGTTCCCTTAGCTTCTGTCCACCCAACCCACGAAGAAACTGAGTCTCGCTGGGGTTGGAGGATTTCCTGAGGTCAGGGAAGTAGCAATCCCTGCACCTCTAAGACTAGGGCTCCCGTCTCTCCACGTCAGCCTTGTCATCCCCTATCTGACTGGACCCAGAAAGCCTCTGGCAGGGGCAAGCCCCTTTGTAAGCGAACACTGGGTAAGCTCCCTTCCTGCCCACAGGATGAAGGAGAATGAGGAGCGCTCAAGGGCCCTGGAGGAGGAGCGAGAGTTCTACTCCAGCCAGTCTCAAGCCCTGCAGAACTCACTTCAGGAGCTGACCGCAGAGAAGCAGCAGGCTGAGCGGGAGCTCAAGGTGTGCAGCCCGCATGAGCCTTGTGCTCTGGGCCCTTCCACACGGCTGTGGACTCCTGCCCATCCCTGTTCTTCACAGCTACCCTAAACTCCTCTCCCAGAATGTCCGGCAGGCCAGATTCAGGGGCGGGTTTATCGCAGGAGGCAGCAGTCTCTCTGTCACTGATAGGCAAGTGTTAGGAACGGGGCCACGCCCAGCCATCTGGGCCATGGGTAAGGTGTGGAACTGAGATATGGAAACGCCCACCCAAGACCGTTGAGCCCAGGACGATAGGGAAAAGGATACTAGTCATTTTTTCTCATCGCTGTGATGATACTTCTATCAAAAGCAGATAACGGAAGGATGGTTCGTGGTTTGAGGGGATGCAGTCTGTCATGATAGGGAAGGCATGCTGGTGGGAGCGAGGCAGCTGGTGACATTGTCTCTGCAGGCAGGAAGCAGAGAGATGAATCTACACCTTCTCCCCTTTCCTTTTTATTCAGTCTGGCACCCCAACCCATGGGACAGTGCCACCCACACTCGGGGTGCATCCTCAGTTAAACCTTTCTGGAGATGCCCTCACACAGTGGGTCTCATAGGTGACCCTAAATCCAGTCGAATTAGCAAAGAAAATAAGCCATCACAGAAGGAAGGCTTTCGGGGAGGGGGCGACTGCTTCCTGGACTCAGCTTCCCTCTCCCTTGTCCCGCCATCCAGGCTGAAGTGAAGGTGCGCATGGACCTGGAGAGACGACTTCGAGAGGCAGAGGCAGCCTTGAGAAGCCTGGAACAAGGACTTAATTCCAAGGTTCGGAACAAGGAGAAGGAAGAGAGGATGCGGGCTGACGTGAGCCACCTGAAAAGTAAGGCCTCACTCCAGGGCCCAGCCCCAGTCCCGGAGCTCAGCCCCTTAAGCCCAAGCCCATTAGAACCTGGAACAGGCCCTGCTCGTGTGAAGTGATCCTTCCTGGGGTTCCTTTTCCAGGCACCGTCCTGTAGGGAGTCCCTTTGGCACTGCCTCTTTGTGGCAGTTGGGCCTGGGGTGAGGGTATGGGAGGAAAGCCTGGAGTTTTGTCCTCTTTTCAAAAGCTCTGTTCCCAGCAGATCTTCTCTGTGCTAGCTACAGACTGTGGTTTGTGGAGGAACTGTGTTCTGTAGAGGACAGATCAACGTATCTCCCACCTGACCAAATGAGTACTTAGGTGCGGGAGGACAGGCCCAGAAAAATGATGCACTCAATGGCTCCTTCCCGTCAACACAGGGTTCTTCGAGGAATGCATCCGGAACGCAGAGCTGGAGGCCAAGATGCCAGTCATCATGAAGAACTCCGTGTACATCCATAAGGCAGCCACTCGCCGCATCAAAAGCTGCCGTTTCCACCGTCGCCGGTCCAGTACTTCCTGGAATGACAGTGAGCACTCATACGCCTGCGTGGGGTCAGGTAGCGCAGGCTGTTGGCGGCAAGGCAGGAAGAGGGCAGGTTTGAGAACAAGTAGACAGGCTGGATAATATGTTCTCAAACCTGGCTCTACCAGCCTTTGTCAGGAGGCACCAAGAGATGCTCAATAGCATGTAGGGCTGGGACGAGGGAGGAAGGGTGGGCTCAGCATGGGGGAGTGCCATTCACAGGGCAATGGGTCTTTGTCTCCCCAGTGAAGCCATCTCAGTCCTTCATGGCCTCCCAGCTAGAAGCCAACAACATAGAAGAACTAAAGGAGGTGGCCAAGCGGCTAAGTCGAGACCAGCGCTTCCGGGAATCCATCTACCACATCATGGCCACCCAGCCTGGGGCCTCTGCGCTCCCTCGGGGTGGGAAGTGATGGGAATCCTCTCCCACCTCCCATCTTTCCTTGGTAGGGGAGGAGGGAAGACTGACTCCTCTTGACTGCTCTCTGCCAGAGCACCACCGGGAAGGGGTACACGCATTCTCAAAGGAGGTGATACATCCCTCTGCTTCACCTCGAGTCCCGACCTTGGAGATCAGAAGGAAGTGTTGGAGTCCTGGAACTGAAGTTATGGATGGTCTTGAACCACTATTTGGGTGCTGGGAATTGAATCTGGGTCCTCTGGAAGAGTCACAAGTGTGCTCTTAACAACTGAGCCATCTCTCCAGGTGGAAGTCCTAACCTTGGGTCTCCACTGGGTAGGTGGGTCCACACTGGATAGGTGGGTTCACACTGAGTAGGTTGGTCCACACTGGATAGGTGGGTTCACACTGAGTAGGTTGGTCCACACTGGGTAGGTGGGTCCACACTGGGTTGGTGGGTCCACACTGGATAGGTGGGTCCACACTGGATAGATGGGTCCACACTGGGTAGGTGGGTCCACACTGGGTGCTACCTGGCTATCATGATGAGGCCTGACCGTGTGTAGTGTCCGTTGGTCAGGAAAAGAAAATGTTTATTCCACAAGGACAGGCAGGGCCTGCCCACTGGCTGAGGACTGAAAAGCTTCCCTGGTACCCACCATACCCATCTGTGACTCTGCTGCTCTGCCCCCTGGTCACAGGACACCCCCAAACTCTCTTTATCCCTGTTCCTCTATACAACTTTTGTCCAGGGCCCCTCACTTATTCCCTGTCCTTGGAGAGGGAAGAGTAGGCCCTAAGACACAATCCCAGGTTCACAGCACCCATACCCTCTCTGCGGTATCTGTTTCCTGGGGGCTGCCCTCCTCCTATTTGCAGGCGATCTTCTCCATACACAGTCTCAACAACCTGTTAGAGGGAGCGGGAGAAGCGTGTGATCCCACTCGGTTCTTTCCCAGCCTTGATTGGGAGCCCTCGACTCTGGGGGGCTTTTCCCCTGAAGTCCGCACAGCTGGATCAGGAGCGAGGCAGCCGAGGCAGCCGAGGCTCCTGTATTATCCACAGTCAGGCAGAGCTATAGCTGTCTCAGGCTGTTGTGACCCTGTTGCCCAGAGATCACAGAGCTGTGTCTCCCTCCCAGCTGGCTCACCTTGCTGCCCCCACTCCCTGCAGCGGCTTCACTTAGTGAATTAACACAGCCATGAACCCACCACAGGGGAACTTGGGTCTGCAGTGAGCCAGTAGCCATGGGTTGGTTCACCATTGCCATAGTGGCACTACTACCAGCCTGTAGATTTTGTGGAAGACCACTACCTTTCAGGAGGCCAAGGACTGTGGAACGTGTTCCTCATCTGTGGCTGTCTACTGGGCCCATCCCTCACAAGTTGCCTGAGTCTATCATTCTTTCCAAACAAGATGGGGGTGGGGGAGAGCTATGGCTCCGTGGTTAAGAACACTTGGTTCTCTTACAGAGGACCCAGATTTGCTTCCTAGCACCCACATGGTGTCTCACAACCATCTGCAACTCCACTACCAGGAGATCCAACGCTCTCTTCTGACCTCCACAGGCACCGGACACTCACACGGTGCATGTACATACATACAGACAGACAAAACCTTCATACACATGGGATAAATAAGTCTTTTAAAAAAGTGGTTAAGGGCTGGAGAGATGGCTCAGTGGTTAAGAGCACTGATTGCTCTTACAGAGGACCCGGGTTCAATTCCCAGCACCCACATGGCAGTTCACAACTGTCTGAAGATCCAGTAGCAGGGGATCTGACACCTTCACACCAATGCACATAAAATAAAGTTAAAATAAACCATGAAAATATTTAATTAAAAAAAAGTGGTTAAAAGGGGTTGGGTGCTCAGACACTGGTGGAACAAAGGCGCCCATATTTTGTTCTTTGAAAGACTGAAGTGTGAAGGAGGGACAGGAGAAACAGGCCCTGAGAGGAGCCCTTGCCAAGGCCCAGGCTACCCTGTCCTCAGTGTCCTTTTTGGTAGGGGTGGGTGGTCTCAGGTAGGGTGCTTCGGAGTCAGTGCATTTGTATGTAAATACAAGCTTTAAATGTATATAAACACGTATAGACCTGGCGCTTGTCTAGATAATATATGTATATGGAATGGATTTTGAAATGAAGATTTATAAAACCAAGATTACTGGTTTTGTTTATTTTTAAAGAATTAATAACGGTTTGCTCTTGGGGAAAATTTCAAATGCTTTTGATTTTCCTGGGCAAGCTATTAACCAAAAAAAAAAAAAAAAGTTCTGCTATAACTGAGTAGCTGCAAGTGTGTATTGTATCCTGTTTTGCTTATTTATTCAGGGTCTTCTGCTGCCCAGGCTGGCCTTGAACTCAGGGTTACTGAGGGTAACCTGCTTCCACCTCCTGAGGGCTCTACCCTGAGCTAGGCACCCAGCCAGACTAACTACTTTATTATGAAGCATGGAAGCTGCTGGCTGTAATCTCAGCATTCAAGAGGCTGAGGCAGGGGGCCCACCTCCAGTTTGAGATCAAAGTCAAGATGATCTTGACTTTATGGGGTACACACTGAGACCCTGTCTCAAGATAAAGCCGCCAAAACCCGCTACCATGCTGCCTCACTCCTGCAGAGGCCCCCAAACCTCCGAGGTCCCCACTCTTAACACTGTGATAATGGCGATTAGGTTTGCGAGTCTGGGAGGAGACAGCCTCAAATCCGCAGCATGGGGGTCTGGACACAAGCACCAACCAATTCCCTAGTTCATTACTGCCCATCCTCAGGCAAGTTCGGGTTATCACCAACCATACCAAACACAGCATCTGTATATAAAAATCTGGAGAGCTGGAATTACTCACTGGAAACATATTGACATGATAGATAGTATTAATATTATGTAGCAATTTCCAAAAGTAACTCTTATTCATTGGCCAATTAATTAAATGTGTTACTTCCCGCCGTGTTTCTGAAGTAGGCAGTGGAGTCATTTCTAGAGAGATGCTGCCCCCTGCAGGCCACCCGTGGACTTGAGGCATCACTTTTTGCATAGTCCCGCAAAAGAACTCCCCACTGCTTATCTCCTGTGACTGACCTCTTAATAACTAGCTGGAAGATATGTGTTTCCACCCGAGGTCCTGGATGTCCCCATGTCATAGGACAATCATCAGGATTTCCCCCTGATCTGACTATGGACTAAAGGGGCAGCCTGAAAGAAACCAACTGTCATTAGCTTCAATATCCATACCAGAAATGGACAGTCAAATGCTCCAGTGAGGTTTATGCTTTGTTTCATAACAGGAGAGCTAGAAATGAGTTGCTAGATTAAATGCCGAAATCTGCTATTCTACTGGTTTCCTAGCTGAGGCTGAGTGATGAGTGTTAAGCCATCACCCTGCTGTGTACCCTGGTGAGTACCGCTTCCCAGCATACCCAGGGGCTCCCCTTGTCCCATCATGAATGTTCCCAGGAGGTTACATAGTCATGGAGTGGTCACTTGCTTCTAATGCTTTGCCACAGTTTTAGTGACTTTTCTCGTTTTTGTGACCAAATACCCAATATAAAAACAAGGGTTTATTCTGGCTTGTAGCTTGAGGGCGCAGTCTCTTATAATGGGGAAGTCATGGCAACAGAAGCTTGGGGCAGCTGGTTGAGACAGTGCCACCTCAGATGAGAGAGTCTTCCTCTTGGGACGATCTATACCAAGAGTGATCCCAAATGGGAGTTCTTGACTTCTCCTGCGTCCATTGTCTGTCCCCAAGGGCTTGGCTCTGTATTTATTGGACAACATAGAAAACATGGTATTGGAAAGGTTTGAGGAATCGCCTGAGTTAATTCCTTTAAACCAGAGTTTACAAGGGAAGAATTGACTTTATTGAACCCTAGCGACCCAGAATAGCACGCCAAACTGCAGACAGAGGCTGTCAACCTACATCTATGTGCTGTTTCCATCATTTATATGGACAACTAAATCATTGTTTTCAGTGCTCCACTTTCATCTGATGATTTAACTAATCTCTCTCTCTCTCTCTCTCTCTCTCTCTCACACACACACACACACACACACACACAGAGTTTAGGGTCATAGAAGAGTCACAAAAGAGAAAGAGGGAATACGGTCTGAGAGTAAAACCGTGCACTCAGTTTAACTTGTAAAAGTGGGTTGCAGGGCAAGTCCAAGTCCCAGTAAGCTTGGCTACACTGTTTTCTTAAACCTAGATAAACAGGCTGAATACACAGAGGGAAACAGGTTAAGTACATAGCTTTAAGTGGTCTCCAGGTATATTATTAACTCGGTTGCAAGGCCGGCAAAAGTTCAGCCTCAGAAGCCGAGAGTGTTTCCAGAAAGGTTTTCCCACAGCGGTCACACTGCCTTTGGAGGGAGGAAGCTGAGAGCGGGAGGGAGGAGGAAGCTATGGGTTAGCTGCGGGTGGGCACAGACTCCAGCTCATAGAATGGCCCCGCCCACATTTCAGGGGACTCTGTCAACATCCATGAACTTAAACTAGATAATCTCTTACAGTCACAGAGGGTTGTTTCCATGGTGATCCTCAGTCCCGGCAAGTTGACAATATTAACCCTCTTACCCTTCAAAGACACGTTAAAGGAGAAAACAAGAGACGTGGGAAGATGCCACGATCCTGCCCAGGGAAGGACCTGTTGAGGGAACTCTAGCCAGCCCGAGCATGGCAAACACGGCTCTGGCAGGCCTTGCCTTTCTCCCCAATTCCCTCTGTCTTGCTAAAAACCAGTAGATTACATTCCTAAAGCTAGCCACCAAGGTCTAGTCCGTTATTTGGCTGCTTCCTCCTCCTGAGTCTGACTGCTAAGTTCCAGTTATCAAAGTATTGAAGTTCAGCAATCAAAGCTCCCTTTGGCTCACCTAATTAACATGCCCAATTAAAATCAAACACCTCATCCCAACATGAGGTTTCCCATCTCCCTTTATAAACTGCCATTTTCTTACGAGCCGTGTCTGTCTCCTCTCTATCCAGAGACAGTCCTTTGCCCTCCACTCTGGGACAAATAGCCCCACCCTACTCCTATTGTTCTTTCCCCCTTCTTCCTCCTCTTTGTCTCTTGTCTTTGTCTCTTATTCCCTGCCCTTTGTCCCTCTGGGGCAAATAAATCTCCTTTGTGCTGAGAACTTGATCTTGGGGTGTTTTGAGCTGCCTCCAAGGTTCGTCTCCATCTCTGGAAGGAGGTAATACACAAACTATTGCTTGCCCACAGCTCAGTCTGACCTGGGCAGCCTGTTTGGAGGACAGTACATGCTCCAGTCTCCGGAGCAACTTAGGGTGTCAGATGTGATCTAACCGGGCAGCAGTTGTTAAACTACAGGACAAAGCAGTTGCGGGAACCTCCAACAGTGTCCACGGAGCCACGTGACCCTGCCAGCGTGGAACTCTCCAGCCCTCTGCAGAGTCTCCCCAAAGTCAGAACCCCGCAGCTTTGACTCAGGGAAGAGCTACTTACTTCCTTAACCCCACTTCTTGTGGAGGGGCCGAGAGGTAACACTTTGAGAGAGGATAAAGTTGGTTTAGCCTGGTAGAAAGTGGAAACCACTCCACCCAGTGGGACTGAACGCTGGTCCTTCGAAAGTTTAGCGAAGAGGCCAAGTCCAGGAATCCTGGGATGGAGATCTAGTAAATCAAACTCCTTGGTGACGAATCTATCTCCCCCAGAGCCCCATAGCTGGAAATACAGTCTGTCCTGTGTCTTGGTGACTTTGCCTTGGGGGTAACCTGGTGATCAGGTGGGGAGGCCAAAGTGACTCAGGGCTGCTCAGAGACAGATGCTGTACATCCAGGGGCTCCAGGAGTCATCCAGGTGACTACATTTTGGGATTCATGGTCCTAAGGGACCTGATACCTGCTTTCAGTTTGTGAGTTCTGCTGTTACCTGTCCCAGCCATGGCTGGTGGGCTTAGAGTGCAAAGAGACTGTCCCTTGCTGCAGTGCCTTAGGTGACAAGACCCTAGGGAGGACCTTGCCCCTCTCACTGCTGCTGTGGAGAGGTGGTGGGAGGTCCTGATGGAGAAGGTCAAGCCTCTACTGGCCACTTGCTGGCCATGTGGTATTGGAGATCCACTATTTATAATGATTTCTGTATCTATATAGTTTTATTCGTCAGGAGAGCGGCCCCTTCAATCACATGAAGATGCCTGGAGCCCTGGAGGCTATGGATTTCCATAACCCAGGACTTAACTGCTCTGTAGCCTATAGAAATCTGGCTGTGACTGCCACTAGAGGTCACAGAAAATAGGCTTCAGGGAAAACTCTCTGGTCGGTTGAGCTCAGTGCCACACTGTCCTCAAAGTTAATCTGAGATACAAACGTTTGAGCCTGTTGTGGTGGCACACACCTTTAATCTCAGCACTGGGCAGGCAGAGGCAGGCAGATCTCTGTGAGTTTGAGGCCAGCCTGGTCTACAGAGTGAGTCCCATGATGACCAGGAATACACCTTGTCTCAAATATCAATGAATTAATTTTGACCTTGAGATAAGAACAGAACCAATTTATAATCCCAAGGAAAAGAATAATGCCATGTGGGAAGCTTTTCTAGCAAATAGAATATGCCCACTGTTACCTTTGCCCGTGTCTGAGGTCATTTCCCCTATCTTTGCAATGTCAGTTTTATTGTGGTCCTGTTGTGTGGAGTCGTGCACCATCCATGGGCTTGGTCCTAGCCTTTACTGTTTTTTTTTTCATTGTGGTAAAATTTGCAAACAAGAGCTGGAGAGATGGCTCAGAGGTTAAGAACACTGGCTGCTCTTCCAGAGGTCCTGAGTTCAATTCCCAGCACCCGCATGGTGACTCACAACCATCTGTAATAGAACCTGGTGTCCTCTTCTGGCATTCAAGAATACATGCAAAGCACTCATATATAAAATATAAATAAACAATTTTTTTTAAATGTGCAGACAAAATTTACCCCTTGAAGGGGTAAACCGCATGGGTGGCTTAGTGAAGTTAAGTATATTCATGTGGTTGTGCAATCAGTTTCCTGGATGCTCTCATTTGGCAAAAACTCAAACTCTGAACCTTGGAGGAAATAATTTCCTCACTCCACTCCTTGGGCTGGCAACCACCATTCTTCCTCCTGGGCCACGACAATAGAGTGAACAACACAGTCTTCGTCTTTCTCTTTACACGTGCGCTGTGCAGCACACACGTGGAGGTCAGGGAAGAACTTGCTGGAACCAGTTCTCCTCCCACCACGTGGGTTTCTGGAATCAAACAGAAATCATTGGTCTTCGTGGTTGATCCCACTGAGACAGCTTGCGGGGCCATTTTTGTTTGTTTGTTTGTTTGTTTTTGTTTTGTTAAAGATTTATTTAATCTTGTGTTTACGACTGTTTTACCTACGCGCGCGCGCGCGCGCGCGCGCGTGTGTGTGTGTGTGTGTGTGTGTGTGTGTGTGTACAGTGCATTCATGCCTGGCGCCCGAAAGGAGCCAGGAGAGGAACTGGATCTCTTGGAACTAGAGTTACAGACGGTTGTGAGCCACCATGCAGGCACTGGGAACCAAACCAGGGTCCTCTGCCATAGCACGTGATGTTCTTGACCAGATTTTATTTTTACTAGCATACTTCATGCACATGATATCCTCGAGGTTCATTCATGCTGGACAGCATGGCAATGTGTACAGTTCTTTCCTTCAATAATATCTTACCACTTAAAAAATAAGAACTAACCACATTGGAGCACTGGACTGAGCTCCCAAGGCCCAGATGAAGAGCAGAAGGAGGGAAAACATGAGCAAGGAAGTCAGGACCGCAAGGGGTGCGTCTACCACGGAGACAGTGTGATTGATCTAATGGGAGCTCACCAAGGCCAGCTGGATTGGGACTGAACAAGCATGTGATCAAACCGGACTCTCTGAATGTGGCTGACAATGAAGGCGGACTGAGAAGCCAATGATAATAACCCCGGGTTTTGATTCTACTGTATGTACTGGCTTTTTGGGAGCCTAGTCTGTTTGGATGCACACCTTCCTAGACCTGGATGGAGGGGGGAGGGCCTTGGACTTCCTACCGGGCAGGGCACCCTGACTTCTCTTAGGACTGGAGAGGGAGGGGGAGGGGGAAGGAGAGGTAAATAAGGGGATGGGAGAAGGCGGAAATTTTTAATAAATAAAATAAATAGATAAATAAATAAATAATATGAACTAATTGAAATACAGTTCCTCTGACAAAGCCAATGTGTGTGTGTGTGGGGGGGACTTCTGCCTGTCTCTAAGGACACAACTCTCAGGTTCCTACCCTTCTTTCCTTCAGGTTTTCCTCCACTCTGACCTCCTGCAGTTAAGGGCTGCTTGGCTGTTCACTTCCTCCTTCTTCCCAGCAGATGGCAGCACGCTCTGATCAGGCCTGCAGACCCAGGTGGGAACGTGAGCTGCGGCTTCCGCAACCCGAGGAGGGCTTTGTGACTACGCAGTGTTGTGTGATTGGCTTGAATCTGTAGGTCGTTCTTCCCTTTAGGATAGAAAACAAAGGTTCTGTTTGATTCCTTATATATTGAGTGCATTATATACCAGACACTTTCACACTGATTTCTCTTTTGTGTTCTTGTAACACCCCTTCCTTGGTTTATAAGAGAAAAAAAAAGTCTTCATGGTTAAGGGACTTGCCCAAGGTCACATGACTAGGAAATAGGGGCGCTAAGGATTTGGAGCTCAGGGCAGCGGTCTTTGTAGCACACGCTGGGGAATGTAACGCTTACTGGAACATCATTACCACACGTGTGACTGGATGCCCTTACAGCCCTCCTTCAGTTCCTGTGTAGATGGCAGCTTCCCACCTCTGGAAACGCTTTCTGGGAAAAATGTCACCTTCTCAGGAAACAAATAGCAGTACCACTCATGATCCATTTTGGGGGGGTAGCACGGCCACCCAGGCTCTGGCTGAAGCGATTCCATTCATCCCTGGGGCATTTGTCCTAAGTGTGTAGAGAGTGCATGATACAGGCAAAAGGGCATGGCGCAGAAGTCTACTTCCTATTTGTTATGGGCACAGACTGATAAAATGTTAAATATTGCTATTTTAAGTTTTCTCAGGCATATGATAAAATTAAAGTGAAATTATCAGTGCTTCTCTTTTGTTTGTTTGTTTGTTTTTATCAACGCATCTGAAAATAACTTTGAACAGCAATACGCCTTTCAACAAAGTGGCCGATGGTTTTGCTCCTGGGCCTGTCATCCAGGATGAAGACCCAGGATGCTTCCTTCTACTAAGCATTTGATAATGAATATGTGGGTGGAAGTTGGGACAATGAAACCCACTCTTTCCGCTTCCTGTAACACAGCAGAAACGATTACCACATTTCTCGCCTGCGGATCCTATTGTGGCCTCTGATTTCTTCTAGAGCTTGCTTCTGATGAGTGGTTATGGTATCTCTGCAAAAATGAGACATTCAGTTTCAATATCAAAGAGACCTTGTGTGAAATAGTTATCTTAGAGGGTGGCTGCGGGAATTGAGGACGTGGTTCAGCGGGTAGAGAGCTTGCCTAGCATGCCCAAAGTCCTGGGTTCAATTCCCAGTACTGTATAAACCAGAAGAGGGTGTGTGGCTGTTATCCTCACACAGAGGTAGAAGAAGCAGGAAGGCCAGAAACTCAAGGCCATCCTCGGCTGCCTAGCAGGTTTGAGAGCCTGTCTCAAAAATCAAGCAATATGAATAAGCACGGCTGTAAAAGAAACTCAGGGAAAGGTGGCCATTGTTCTTATGGATTTGTGCATTGCGGCTTTCCAAATATGTACTGAAATGCCCGGCTTTTTGTTTATTTGTGTGTGTGTGTGTGTGTGTGTGTGTGTGTGTGGTGTGTGTGGTGTGTGTATATGTGTGTGTGTGTTTATGTATGTGTGTGTGTATCTGTGCAGAAGATTCTTTTCCTCCTTCATTTTGGATAGGGCATTTGCTTGCTGTATTGTGTTTGCTTACCAATTTCTACATGATGTAGTGTCCTTTAGTACTGTCTGCAGTGACCATAACTTGGCATAAGAATGAATATTGATGCCCTGTAGGAGATATTGTCTCTGACAATGCATGTTTGCGATGGGAGGGGCCCTAAGCACCTTTATAGCCAAATGTTTGGTGCCCACTGATAAGTACCTCTCGCCACCAGTCACTTCTTCCACAGGACAGCGTCTTGGTTGGTTTCCAGGCACTCACCCTAGAGGAAGGTGAGCTGAATTCCAGCTCAAGGATGCATCCTAATCAGCCCAATGTAACCATGGCAATTATCCTTCTCTGCTGGAGATTGCTTCAGGAGAAGGCACATGGCCAAGAGGATGTGGAAGACCCAAGTCTGCCAGAGAGCTCCTGGGACAGGTTTGCTCCTTGAGGAGACTCACGGCAAAGTTACAGTCTCTTCTCTCCACTGACCTGGCCATGTCTGACCATGACACTTGGGACCATGAGGAAAACTGACCTGGGGACCACACCGGCATGTGCAGGATAGCAGCATCCAAGCAGAGGCGGAGCTTGGCTCCCTCCAGAATTGCTGAGAAACTGGAGTTAATTGCCCTGGATCCATCCGATTTCAGGACTTCTTACCATATGAGCTCATTCGCTTGTTGCTTAGCCCCTTTGGACTTTCTGTCATCTATCAGGAGCGACCTAGTAAGCAATCAGCTTAGCGTTGTCATTGATGGGGTTCCCATCCCTAGGGGTTTTGACCCTAAAAGAGTCAAAAAGCATTTTTAAATCCCAGATTAGAAACTAGAGGCATCTACTCATTCTTTCAATGACTATTCTTTGAGGATCAAGAGCATACTTTTAAAAAGTTCTGGCCTGTTTCCCTTGCAATTCAGCCTCTGAAATGGGGACCTCCTTTGTGATGCTCAACACGGAACTGATCTTGGGCCCTCTGGAGCAGCAAGTGCTCTTAATCGCTGAACTGTCTCCCCAGGCCCTTGGAGGGCATTGAGAAGATATTTAAGCATTTAACCGTGGGCATTAATAGAAATAGATGCTTAGGAAAAGGACAGCGACACCCAAGTGTAGATTTCTCAGAGTGGTGGCCGTCTTAACAATAGTTGTATATATGATTTGGGTGACTTCTTTATTTTTTATATTAATTATGTGTGTAAGTATGTGTGGAGAGGGAACTGACAAGTAGACGTCAGAGGGCAGCTTGCAAGAGTTGAATCTTTCCTTCTACCATGTGGGTCCCAGCTTGTTGGTCATGTCAGCACTTGCTGGGTTTTGGTAACTTCTGAAGTCACACTGCTCAAAGGCTTTCTGAGGAATTTTTTCTCTCTTTCTGTCAGTAAAACGAGATCATAGGGTAGTTCCTGGGTGCCTTGGGTAGGACTACCGATGGATCAAGAAAACCGCCATGTGGGGTACAAGTTAGAATTCCCCACCGTCACCCTCTGCAACCCAAGGGGTTCTAGAATATTCCAGGGACCTTGGCTCAGGTCAAATCAGGATTCATGGCTTCAAAGCTAAAAAAAAATTTCAGAACTAGCCAATGTATTAAACAGAGTTTGAGATTTTATTCAAATATTTTAATACAAGTGTAACCCTGAGGAGTAGAGAAAGAGTGTAAGACCTACAGAAGGGGGCTCCTCTGGGGAGACACTGCTTATTGATTTTATATTAGTCATATATAGGATTTAGGTGGAGTTTGATGGGGTTTCGGTGGAGTAGGAAGTCACTCTCTTATTTCTAGTGATTCCTGGGGGGCACCTGGGACACTTAGAATAGACAGGACCCACAGGACGGTAGAGTCTCTACAGTAACTTTGAAATTCTTGGGCCATGTGTAGGAAAAGGTTGAGACCCTACCTGAGGTCATATACATTCAGGCCCTAAACTGAGGGTCTCTGCTATTTTAACATGCAGTATCTATGTATGAAAGGAATATTAATTAACATTAATTAATATAGTAGGTTTCAAGTGTTGGCTATGCTTGAATTCTTGCTTCTCAGCTAAGCAACCAGACTCCAGGATTCAGGTTGTTCTCCCTTCTCATGTCCCCGTAGTTACCCATGAAACCCTAAGTCACAAGCGTCTGTGGGGAGATACGCTTTTCCTGGAAGCAAAGCTTATAGTCTTATTTGTGAAATTCTGAGAAATCACAGGTTTACATCTGAGAGGAGAGCAAAGCCATAAGTAAGGTCATGTGTGCTTAGGCCTTCAGCATGATTTATTGCTACTTTAATATTCTTCTTTTAAAAGACAGATCTATTTATTTTTATTTATATGTCTGTTTGCCTGAGTGAATGTATGTGGATTGTGTGCTTGGGACCAGTTCCGGGCCAGAGAGTGCTGGATCCCCTGGAACTGGAGTTACACACAGTTGCTAGCTGCCATGCAGGTGCTGGGAATCCAACCCCGGTTCCCTGAAAGAGCAGCCAGTGCTCTCAACCACAGAGCCAGCTCTTCAGTCCCTGTTCTAACATTTTTCTTTGGAATACTCTATAAAGGAGCTACTGTCTTTATGTAGGCCGTCCTCAGAATAATTTATTAATTGTGCTTAAATTCTCAACTATCAGCTGGCAACAGACTTCAACCATACTCTGGGGGAGAGGATTGCCTTTCTAGTCCCTGGTCCCTTGATTTTTCCCGTGTTTCCTTGTATTTCATTTCCTCTTCGGGTTTTGCAATTGCTGGCTCATCATACCTGTAATAAGAAATACCATATCTCTTTTTAGTGACTTGGAGTTGGAAGTTCTAAGTGTCATAGTTTGATTGCCAGCATCTTTGTTTCTTATGGGATTATAAACACCGAGTGTCATGTCCTCCATGGCATCTTGGGCTGAATGATAAGTTCTATGGACTGAACTCTGTTACAGTGCAGGGGTTGGCAATGAACAATGAGGCACCACCTTAGCTGTCCACTCGAGATAATTGTAGAGTCCTTTACATGGCAACCAGAGACTTATATGACAGTCACTTTTTGATCATCAGTTTTAGGTTTCCAAGGTTATCCTGGGATTGGTGTCTCCAGTTGCTCATAAGGATTTCCTCTGTTCTTTGAGCCTGGAAGTGCACTTCTGTTCTCATTTAATTGGCTGAAGTTTGGCCATATCTTTTTGCAGGGGAGTCTGGGAAATGTAGTCTGGCTGAAGGATGCTGATGAACAAAAGTGACAGCCGTGGTGCACACAGTAAGCAACGCTATGGAATAGAGAAGAATCCCAGTAGCCGAGAACTTTGCAGAGAAGAGGAAACAAAACTTCAACCTGTGTTTCTTGCTGGTCTCGTTGGGGTTGTTGTCCCAGATGAGAAGATACTTGTGGCTTACAAAACTAGCCCTATGTGGTCAACGGAATCTGTGATGATTATCTTAAACCAGGAATCTCTACTGGGGATATCTTTAGTTGGAAGAGGGTTTTCAGAAGTGCCAGCTAACTCCGCCCACTCTGGTGGCTCACAGAGACTTCAGGAGACTGTCGCTTGTTCAGCACAGTGTTCTAGTCAGCCAGCACAGTTCTTCCCAGTACGGAGAACACAGTGGTTGCGCCTTCATTTTGGTCTCAAAATTAGGAACTGTGCGATTCGAGCAAATTCTTCATCATTTCTGAGCAGCAGAATCCTTTGTTTGTTGTGTGCTTGCATACGGGTGTATGTGTATGGGTGTATGTTTGTGCGGGTGTATGTGTGTGCATGTGTGTGTTTGCAGGTGAAGAGCAGAGGGCAACCTGGGGTAATGTTCCTCAGGTGCTTCCCACCTTCCATTTCAGTTGGGGCCTCTCACTGGCCTAGAACTCTCCTGAACATGCTGGGATGGCTGGTTCTGCCCCTCTGTGCCTCTCATTTCCACATTACCAGGATTACAAATGTGCACCACCTCACCTGACTTTGAATTTAGCTCTGGAGATCCGAATTCAGGTCATCATGCTTGCAAGGCAGACATCTCACTGAATGAATCACCTCCCAAACCCCTATTGTTTTTGAGATAACATCTCCTGTGACCCTGGCTGGCCTTGAACTTACAGTAGCTGGGGATGACCTTGACCTTGTAATCATCCTGCCTCTGACTCCCAAGTGCTGAGATTTACAGGTGTGTACCATCAGCCCAAATTCCTTTATTTACTGTTGGACTAGAGGTCCAAACATCAGGAAGGAGTTGTTCCAGACACCACTCTCATAACCACAATTGATGCAAAAGCAAGAGGATTTTTATTCTGTCATGACAGGGCCCTTCAGGTTCGGGATATGAAGGACATCCGATAGCTGTTACAGTCCATCTTTTAAAGCAAAAAGCCACAGACACAAGAGGGAAAACCTATAGGTTGTTTTCTAACTTATTGGATTGGCTTATTTAAAAGGTCACTAGCAGTGATTGGTCTCTTCCAGGGCAGGAGAATAGCTGCGTGGTCAGGTGAGATAAAGGGAGAGCATCTGTGGCCTTCCTGACCTTGTTCAGGTGACTAAATCAAACATCAGGAGCTGAATCAACATCTGTTGGTTGTCTTTGCCTCAATTCCCAGAATGGAGTTATGTTTGAAGATTATTCACAAGGACACAGGAGGATGAGCAGTTCAGCATGTGTGTGTGTGTGTGTGTGGGCGACTGTCCCATTTCCAAGAGAGAGTGAGTGTAAGGTTTTAGAAAAATGTCTTAGGGTTGAGGGGGCTTACAAATGCATTTGGAGTATTTCATTACTTAAAACTCTCTCTCTCTCTCTCTCTCTCTCTCTCTCTCTCTCTCTCTCTCTCTCTCTCTCTGTGTGTGTATGTGTGTGTCTGTGTGTGTGTGTGTGTGTGTGTGTTCAGAGGCCAGAGGATGTTGAATCCCCTGAAGCTGAAGTTACAGTTGATTATGAGCTACTAAATGTGGGCGATGGGAATCAAACTCAGGTCCTCTGCAAGAGCATCATGAACTCTGAACTGCTGATCCTCTCTTCAGCTCCAAGCTTCCTTTATAAACATACATTCACAACTATAAAGGTGTCTGTAACCCTTGCTCTTATTACCTACCTCTCAGGTCGCTGTGAGGATCCAGAAGTAAGAGACACTTTACTGAATCATGAAACTTTATACAAACACCATACTGTATTGAGAACGAGTATGGAGGGAAAAATCACAAGAACACTCTTGTTTGATGTCTTGTGATTGTACAAGTATGTGTGGAGGTCAGAGGTCAATGTTTAGCATCTTCCTCTGTCACTTCCATTTTATTTTTGGAGACTGGTCTTTCGCTGCACCTGGAGCTCGATGATTCAGCATAACTAGATGGATGGCAAACTCCAGGGATCCTCCTGTCTCCACTTCCCCAGGGCTGGGATTGCAGCTGTGTTCTGTGGAATATTCCTTTATACTGTGTGAATATATGTCACTATGATTGGTTTAATAGAAAAACAAGCTGAATGGCCAATAGTTGAACAGAATAGGGTTAGGAGGAAGAGCCAAACTGAGAATGCTGGGAGAAAGAAGGGCAGAGTCAGGAGTCGCAAGCAAACAGAGAGAAGCAAGATGGGCATGCCATACTGAGAAAAGTTACCAAGCCATGTGGCAAAACATAAAAAAGAAATATGGGTTAATTTAAATGTAAGGGTTAGCTAGTAACAAACCTGAGCTATTGACCAAGCATTTGTAATTAATATTGACTTTGAGTGTTTATTCCAGAGAGGCTGCCGACACAGGAAAATTCTGCCTACAGTGTACCTCCCCTCCCCAGTGCCGGGATTGCAGCTGTGCACCCCTCCCCAGTGCTGGGATTGTAACTGTGCACCCCTCCCCAGTGCTTGGATTGTAACTGTGCACCCCTCCCCAGTGCTGGGATTGTAACTGTGCCCAGTTTTATGTTTTGCTGAGGACCCAGACTCAGGTCTTCATGCTTGTGCAGCAAGCACTTTACCCACTGAGCTGCCTCCCAGTCCTTTGGTTGTTTTTTGAGACAGTCTCATATAACCCAGACTAGCCTCAAACTTGCTACATAACCAGCATAACTTTGGGCTTCTACTCCTTGTCTTCGCCTCCCATGTTGAGATTACAAGTACAGACACCACACTAGTCAGTGAAAACTCCTAGAATGAGGGATGGTGGCCTTTTCCAGGCTCATCACATCTGGAACGTTTCATCTATTTTTGTTTGGTTTTAGACAGGGTCTCACCATATAGCCTTGGCTGGCCTGGAACTTGCTACATAGACCAGGCTGGCCTTGAACACAGAGTTCCACTTGCCTCAGTTTCCAAAGTGCCAGAACCAAAGGCTTACCTGGCCTATCAGTTACTTGTTTAAAACCCCCTTTCCCTCCTTATGCCCCTTTGGATGTCTGTACACATGTATGTGTGTGTGTATATACACACACATACATGGTGAGGCTCCACCCTTTCAGCATTTGGGGTAAAATGTGAGTCAGAGATGAGTAACAAGGGCCAGTCACAGAAGCACAGTTAGCAAGCATAGGCTTCTCTGGGAATGAGCAAGGCTGGTTGGGAATGTCCTCTCTGGTGTGCCAGATGTGTGTATTTTTGATTGGCAGCAGCCTGTCAATGCCAGGAGGTGCCCTTTTCCAGTAGAAGCAAACACAGGTTTGGCTTCCCAGCCTCAGTCCAGCTCTATGGAGAGGCTCCTCTGCCTCTACTGCTCCTTAAGAGGAGCATCGTTCCAGAATCCCCTGACCTGGTCCTGACGCGAATCCTTCCACCAGCGGCTGCTGCTTCCTTCCCATCTAAAGTAGGGAGAGCTGGGACCAAGATGCATTTTCCCCATCATTGGAAGGCAACACACCCAGAAGGAATGCAATTTCTTCAGAGGGGGCTGAGCATGTGGGAGCCAACTGATTCTACTTGGGCCTTGATGACAGAGCACAGTGACCCCCAAAGCTGTGGAAGAGCAGAACCTGAGTGTTAGCCACAGGAGCCAGGGCTCGGGGTTCAGACCCAGGGTCTGGCTGCCACAGGACAGGTCTGTTGGTCTCTGTGTCTTTCTGTGATGACCTCATCCTCTACCACTGCAAACATCTGGGGATGGAGGCACAGGCAGAAGAAGCCCCGGCAACACCCGCAGGGAGGAAGGAAGCTTCTTTTTGAGATCTCTAGTGTCCGTCCTAGGGAGTGAACGGTCCCAGTTCTCAGGTCTTGTCCTTACCACTTGGCTAAATCACTGTAGTGGGCGGAGAGAATGAGCTCCTATAATTACTCAGGCAATCCGCCAATACTGCCGGGGGTGGGGTGTTGCAAGGGAAATATGTGCAAAGGACAGACACAGACGGTGTGTGTGTGTGTGTGTGTGTGTGTGTGTGTGTGGTGAGAACTGCAAGCTGCCATAGCTGCATCACAAGCTGAGTAATTTGGAGCAGCAGCAGGACCACAGCTTTTCTGAACTGCAGCTGCTGCTTCCTGAAGGTTGGGTCAGCCATGGTTGTCATGGCAACAGCCTGAAGGAGGACTGTTTCAAGAAAAAGACTGGGGTGAGAGGGTTTTGAAGGGTGTTTGACTACAGATGAGTCCTTCTCTCTCTGGGGGACAAAGGATGACAGGGTTGCTTGGGTCACCTCAGCCTGGGTAGAGGAGTTGGCAGTGATCCACGGTGAGGCATTTGGCTTTCCTTCCCCAAGGCTGCAGGTCACCCCAACTCACTCTGCCAGTGCAGGACTCTCACGGGTTAACAGAGATGTGTTCCCATGCCTAACTGGTCTCACAGGGCGCCGAGATGAAGAGCATGCTGCCACAGAGCGTATGGGTGTGCCAGGCTGGTGGAACAGCCTTCCCTACGAGGTTTTCCTGCCCCTCCTGGCTCCTCCGCCAGCAGCTGCCCAAGCTCTCTTTCTCAGGAGTGAACCTCACCACCTTCCTTTCCTGCTTCAATCCCTCAGGACTCCAGATTCCCAGCAGAATAAAGCTTAGGCAAACGCTGAGTGCAACCATTTTGGTCTCACGATCTCATCTTCTCTGTGTCTGCCAGTCTCCCGCATCATATTCCTTGAGAGCCTGTGTTGCAGGGTAGCTCCCCCTCCGGGTCCTTAGAAGCTCTATGTGTTGGTGATTGCTCCCCGCTTCCCTTGGAGCAGTGCACCGTCTTCTTCAGGCACAATGTGTGACCCCTCCAGTAGGGGTGATGCTCATATGGGGAGGACACCAATCGCAGGACTTGGTCCTGAGCCTCCTGAGTCACATTTCCCATCTGATTGCCTACAGGTAGACCTAAGTACACTCAGCTCTCTGCCCACCCCTTCCAGGCTAGCCAGCTTCCCATTTAGAGATCAGCAGCTCTCCATGGTCCCTCGCTTCTGTCAGGATGGTGATTTATCTCTTTCATCTCACAAAAGCCCATGATGCACCAAATATTCAGACATACAGTGAGCCAGTTAAAACTTCTGTCCTTAGGGAGATGTCTTAGTTACTATTTTGTTGTGATGATGAACCAGTATGATCCAGGCCGTTTATAAAAGAAGACATTTACTTTGGGAGCTTATGGTTTCAGAAGGTCAGAGTCCATGATATCAAAGCAAAGACATGGCAAACGGGTCCCTGAGAGCTCACCTCTTACTGCACAAGTTGGAGGCAGAAAGAGGGAGGCCAAGTGGTGAGATGGTTTTTCGAAATCTTAAGACCTTCCTCCAGGGACACACCTCCTCCAACAAGGACTCACCTCCTAATCCTTCCTTAGGTTCCACCAGCAGGGGGCCAAGTATTCAAATGTGTCAACCAAGGCTGGCCATTCTCATTCAAAATACACACACACACACACACACACACACACACACACACACACACAAAATGGGAGTGCTGTGTCAGCCCTGTAAAGGCTGAGTCAGGAGGCTTTCAAGTTCAACGCTAGCCTGGCTATATAGTTAGACTTTGTTAACACACACACACACACACACATACACATACACACACACACACACACACACAAATAGGAGTGCTGTGTCAGCCCTGTAAAGGCTGAGTCAGGAGGCTTTCAAGTTCAATGCTAGCCTGGCTACATAGTTAGACTTTGTTAACACACACACACACACACACACACACACACACGCACACACATATGCACACCTCCCAAACTCTTTGAACTTCATCGAGCTTGTTCTAATGTGTGTGTGTGTGGGGGTAAATAAGCAATATATGTAAAGTAAAAAGTAATTATGTAATATGTTAAAAGACACAGAGAGCTATGACAAATAGAAAAAGTAGATAAAGGAAGTCTGGGAGCCCTGGGAGGGGAGGGTGAGCAGCGGAAACAGGATGTAGGCTAGCAGGGCCACTTCCTGTCAGTTGGCAGTGTGAACAGCAGAAACTGATGGCCACGGGGCTGGCGCCTGGAGCCCAGGGTGCCGTGCCAGGAAGGCAGGTTTTATGTGGATCTCTGCCTCACCATCCATGTGGCTGTCAATTCACTGAGCGCCCCCATGACCTTTTTTGTGCTTGCACACGTGAGAGAGGACATCTGGTTCCCTCTCCTAAGGATGTAAGCCCTGATGGCCACGACTTACTTCATCTTAGTTACTTCCTTGTAGATCCATGCCCAAGCACCATCATGCTGGGAGTTAGGGCTTAACATAATTCGAGGGAACAGAAAACGGGCCTTGCCTCTTTCCCACCCCCGGAAGAGATGCTCACCACTTGCTTCTCAATCCCAGGCAGACAAGGCCCGGGGGGTGGGGGGGGGCGGTGTTTCAGGAAAATGAATCACGGGCATGCTCCAGGGACACTCTGGAAAGGGACATGGTCAATTACGACATTCTAGGTTTCTTAGCCTGGTGACTGAGGTGGATCACTGGAACTTAGGAAGGAACTAGCAATGAATGGGAAAAGGCTTGCTTGAGCCCTCATGGGGACATGTGTCCTACCGTCTGTAACCTCCAGGGGGCACCAGGTGTGCTTTCCCCAGCATTCTCTGGGTTCCCAGCACAGGTTCCCAGCTGTGTCCCCAGGTTATCGATAAAATTTCAGTTCGGGTGGGGTGCCTCGTCTTGCTCCAGACCACCCTCAGAATCCCAAAGCACAGTTGGGATTACACTTTAAAATTTACACTTTAGTTACGAGCTGTATAATAATTATGTCACACACAAACAGGCCGCGTGACGGGAACATTTAGAGCCGCCCACCCTTGATGATGACCAAGGGATTGATTCACTGTAGCGCACAACAAAGGTCCATCTAGAGTGGTCGCCAATACACTGATTCATGAGAAGCAGGGAGGAGGGAACATTCTCCTGGGAGGGGACCCACACTACAGAATTTGAAACTACCTCCAATATTTTGATACAATTTAAAATAATAAATATTACAATTATAATAGTTATCTATAGTATTTAACTTTTTTGTCACTCAAACTGCAGGTAGTAAAGCCCGATAGGGCAGGAATTGAGCTAAAAAATAATTAAGTCCTAGGATGTAGTTCCATGGAAGGGGCTTGCTTGGTGCTTTACCTGGGTCTGAGTTCTAGTAACCGCCCCACTCCCAACACAAAGGTTGAGAGCATGTTAAAGACTATTTGCTAGTAGTTTCCACAGTTGGGGAGGATGGTGCTCCCTGAAGTTCAGAGTTGGTCCTGTGGGCAGTGATCACAGGTGGTCCACCCATGGAAAGAACTCGGCTCCAGGGACTGGAAGTGGGTGAGGCAGCTGTGGGTTGTGGGCTTGCTCTCTCCAAGTCTTTCTAAGGAAGTCGGTGTCCCAGGTATACTAACTTGCTGAGTGTTCTTGTGGCAGATGGCTTACAAAGGACAGAAAAACGAAAGGCAAGGGACTGATTAGAAAATGACTTGGCTGGTTCACAAGAGGATCCAGTGACCCCGAGGTCACCAGAAGGAAGAGACCAGATGAGACCAGTTAGAGGCAGTCAGCCATTCTAGTGTAGCACTCTGTGATGTCATTCGTTTGGTAAGGGAACCTGCTAGTCTCCTTAAAACACTCTGGGATGGATTTAATTTCATCAGAGAGAGATGTGTGCTCTGCGCATGTGGCGGGGGGAGGGGGGGAAGAAGGGCTTCCAGGATAAACACTGCTCTGCTATTTCTAGACTAGGGGCTGACCAGCATGGCTCTCTTTCTCAGGATATATCAGTGCCTCTCGGGGTTCAGGGACCACAAAGTGAAGGACCAGACTGGAAGTTATTGCAACCCAAAGTACGGAAACCAACCAGCACC
The DNA here is from genome assembly GCF_982192425.1 of Myodes glareolus. Classification (NCBI taxonomy): domain Eukaryota; kingdom Metazoa; phylum Chordata; class Mammalia; order Rodentia; family Cricetidae; genus Myodes; species Myodes glareolus. The sequence continues at coordinate 45,543,886 of NC_142036.1, read as the reverse complement.
TGACCGTCAGGTGTTCAAATGAACTTGCACACACTATCTACAGTGAGCCAGGACCTGTCTCCACAGGTCTGTATTGCTCCCTCAGCTGTTGCACGAGTGTTTTATTCTCAATAACATTTTAGTTACCCACAGTCATGGACCCTGTCCTATACAGCATGTCCGGGGGAATGGGGGCATTGAGCCACTGCGGTGGGGCTCTTTGCTGTTGGCAACACCTTTTCAACCCATAAAGTCCTGCTTCCTCACCACCCCTGAGGGAACAGGACTATTGTTTTTGTAATACTTACTTGACAGGGAAGGAAACAGAGGTCAGCATAACAAGGGAGCCTCAAAGCACCACTCAGTCTGAGCCCTGCCCACCGTTATCTCCCACCCCAAGGAGCAGAACGATGTCGATGTCACGATGAGCTAACCGTGAGACTGGAGAAGGAGACATGCCCTAGGCCTGCGCGAGGAGTCACTGTGCATCCTGCTCTTCCTGTAAGTCCTGGGCCATCCCTCCAAGGGAGCAGGTGAGTTCCTCGGACCTTCTGCCCTTCAATGGAGTTTGATATTTTCCTTCGAATCACTTTTCCTTACAGTGGGAAATTTACATAGGTTTAGGATTCATCAGAAAGAAACCTAAGCTGCCCGGTTAGTCCCCACCTAAATCAAGGTGCCCCTACAATGGGCAGCCTGGTCCACGAGGACAGAAAAATCTTCCGTAGTAAGGGCTGCTTTGCCTGCCTTGGGATGGGGCAGGATGGGACAATGCAGTTTCTGGTCGGACCCTGGAATCCCATCCTTATCCCATGCATCCCACAGGAGGGTGACATCCCCATGATCCTACTCCCACCAAAGGCAGAACTGGGGCTTGAACTTCCCACCCAAGTCTTTGTATCTTCCCTTTAACCCCTTGGAGTCTTGAAACCCTGCTGAGCAGAATCGGGAGGATGCCCTGTGGCCTGAGCTGTCTAGGCAGGCTCTGCACGCAGGCTCTGGGTTCCTCCTTCATTCAGATCAAGGCTTCCTTGCTGGACAGGCTTTGCACTTAGTTCTTACCCAGCTGTGGCTGCCTGGGTGGTAGGAAAAGTGGCCTGTCACTCAAGCCTGTCACTCCCTCAGCCGGACCACAGATCGGCCCTCCGGGTCTCAAGTCACTCAGATAAAGAACTTGGGAACGCCTAAGACCCACGGAAGGTGTTTCGTTCCACATCTTTTCTTTACACATCCATCTCCATCTTCTCTTCCTCCTCCCTTCCTCCACCCGCCACCTCCAATCAGAGCAGACACTGCTCTGCAGTGTGCTGCTGTCTACTGCTTCCGTTGGTTCAGAGGGAGCAGAAACCGAATCTTTCCTCCCCGTCAGGAGCTCTGCTGAATTATTCATAGGCCCAACTTACTGCAAATTTCAGAATGATTTTTCTTCAAGGTTGTAGCCGGGAGGGTATGGGCAAAGGAATAATGACTGTACCTGACACCCACAGAGGTAAGTGACGCTGTCTGATGTCACAGGCCAGGGGCCCAGTTGCCCTGCAGCTTTGAGACAAGGGCAGCATTGAAAAAAAAAAAAAAGTCAGGCTGATTCACACTGCTTGGCCTTGAGTGGGTGGAACTTTTGGCCGCCCTGAACTCCCAAGTCTGTGGATTAGCAGTTTTAACAGTTTTAACACATGGGAAGACAGCTGGGCCTCATCAAACCACGATACCCATGGGGACTTGTACTCCCAAGGCTGAACCATTCAGAAGAGCTACAGGGAACCAGAGCCATCTCCCTGAAGAGGAGATGGTTGCTAGTAGACAATTAGAAGCCAAGGGCACAGGAGGGAGAAAATGTCTGTGAAATGGCAAGAGGCAGGACTGAACGATAGACTTGGGGAAAGATGCACCAGGTACTAAGTACTGTGGTAAGTACCTTGACTCTTGGTTGCTCAGTTATAAACATTCTTTCTCCTTGGTTATACACACTCTTTCTCCTCCTCACTTGTGGCTGGGAGATGCCTATGACAAGATTCCAGCCGGTAGGACGTAAGCAAAGGTGACTGGTCAGACTTCTAAAGAAGACATGGTTGGTCCTGCACATCATCTTTTCTCCTGGGGAGTGCAGGTGATGTTGGTGAGCTAAAAGATACCCTGGAAGACGGCAAAGGAAGCTGGGCCTTGAACTGCCAGGGTTTCTTACCCAGCCTGGACCACTTGGCTACTGTAGAGTCAAGCAAGAGGAGACACACCCCTTCCTCGCTCTTCCCTCAGGCCTTAGCCTGTGTGATGATTCCTTGGGAAGCCATCTAGTATCCTCCCCTCCTTGACCAGGGCTTCCTGTGTGTGTTCACCCTGTCCTGCATGCATCCTCTGGATGCATTCATCACAGCATCCCATATTTTTTCTTAGTTATGGTTTCTTTGACTATGAAGAGACACCGTGACCATGACAACTCTTATAAAGAAAAAAAAATTTAATTGGGGCTGGCTTACAGATCAGAGGTTTAGACCATTGTCATTGTGGCAGGACGTGGTGGCACACAGGTAGCCATGGTGCTGAAGAAGTAATTAAGAGTTTTGCATCCAGATCCATAGGCAGCAAGACGAGAGGGAGACCCTGGACCTGGCACGAGCATCAGAGACCTCAAAGCCCACCCCCAGTGACAAACTTCCTTCAACAAGGCCACACCTACTCCAAAGGCCACACCTCCAATAATGCTACTCCCTGTGAGTCTATGGGGGCCGTTTTCATTCAAACCACCACAGTTTTCACCCCTGGTCTGCAAATCCCACAAGGCTGGGAGCATCTTGAGTTGGGGACTGAGATCCCATCTGCCCTCATTTTCTTAGGATCAAGGAGTCAATAGGCGCTTAATAGTTGCAGAATAAACCACGGAAGTGCCACAGGCTTGCAAACTTACAAACTTACAAAGCCTTCGTTCTTTCCTAAGGGGACCAGCACTTTTACAAGCTCTTCACAGGAAACATGAAAGAGCATTTCCCATGCTCCTCCTCCTTCTTCCCAAGGCATTTGGACCCTTTTCCCTTGTATGATGGCTCACAGAAGAGCCTAGAAATGGAGAGCCCTGGGTTAGGGGTGTAGTTCAGTTGGTAGAGTGCTTGCTTAGCACACACAAAGCCCTTGGTCCAATCCTGGCTCTGAGTAAAATAGACGTGGTGGTACGTGCCTCTATTCCCTGCCCTTGGAAGGTAGAGGCAGGAGGATTAGAAATTCAAGGACACCCTTTACAGTGTGTCAAGTTTGAGGCTAACCTGGGCTCAAAATAAAAATGTTTGTTCATTCTACAGCAATGGGAAGTCAGGTGGGGGTTTGTGAAGTATAGCAGAAATTTCTCTCCCTCTCTGGATTTAAAACCTAGGCAAAATCAGAGTCCTTTGGAAGAAGGGAAGGAAGGATGTGTATGTCAGACTTAGCTGGAAGAAGCTGTGAATTCTATAATTTGCTTTCCACTCTACATAGCTGTGGGATCTATTCAAATGTGTGGGTGCTCATGTTAGGTTTCCCCGGTCACTGCAGCAGGAACCGTCTATCCTCCAAGACCCAAGGTCTTAGCAGTAACATCTCAGAATCAGGCTCTGGTCTCCTGCCAGCCTTTCATTGAAGACACTTTCCAAGGCATTGGCCTTGGCAGCAGCCAGTGGCTGTGCTTTTAATTACAGCTTCCTTGTCTTCGCCAGACCCTCCTTTGGCATTCTCTGCACACAGTGAATCTCATTATGGCTGCTAGGGTCAAAAGAGCAGTCTACACTGTCCAGCAGCCTCTGCTGCGGAGATTCAAAGCACAGCACGATCCACATCCTAGACTGACCTCCAGACGAGGCTACTATTTCACTGCGTAGGAGGTTAGGTGTCAAGGTAGCCCCCTGTAGTAGTGGGGTGATTATGTAGGCTTAGCTATCTATTCGCACCAGAACTCACACATTTGTGGGCCCTGTTCTCTACCTACCACCCTGTCCTTGACGGTCACCTCAGGTTTTCTCCCTGGTGGAATCCAGGTCAAGGAGAGATAGGAAGTCTCTCACAGGCGAGTGTCTTAGTCAATTTTCTGAGGCCACAACGAAACACCTGAGGCTGTGTAATTAACGTAGGAAAGAAATCTACTAGCTCATGTTTCTGGAGGTTGGGAAGTCCAAGAACGTGGTGAGAGCCGCATGCCACTTTAAATCCTGGCAGGAGTGGAAGGGTGAGTGGGCAGGCCTGCTTGATAACGACCCACTCTGAGGTAACCAATCTAGCCCCGAGAGAGAGAAAACTCATTCCTGACGTCCATACACTATTAGGACATCAGCACTTCTCAATAATGCCACCTTGGGAGTGAATATTTCAACCAAATTTCTCATGAATTCTAGGGAACATAATATTATAGTTTGGACCTAGAACAATGGTTCTCTGTAAATTCAAGATCAGCATGCTACATAGTGAGTTCCAGGCCACCCTGGGGTGTATCGTGAGACCCTATCTCAACAAAAGAATCATGGTAAAACTGACAAAGGCTAGGATTGAGCACATCCTACAAGCCATGCAATGTTGCTCTCCCTAGATGCTTTTATTCATCTAGGTCTCACAATAATTTGGGTATTATGTATAGCATCATTGTTCCCATTTTACAGATAAGGAAGTTAAGGCTAAGATAAATCATGTAATTTTCCCAAGTTAACTTTAAGGCCAGGGGTGTTTGATGATGTGATTTCGGATTCTACCACAGACATTGCCATGGCGGCTCTTGGTGGTCACCTTGACCACAACTGGAATCAGCTAAATCTCAAGCAACTAGACACACCCTAGACACACCTGTGAAGGATTTCTCTGCGTAGTCCTGGCTGTCCTGGAACTCACTCTGGATACCAGGCTAGCCAGAACCAACTCCCAAAGATCCACCTGCCTCTGCCTCCCAGAAGCTGGCATTAAAGGTGCGCATCACCACCGCTGAGTTGTTTTCTTGTTTGAGATTGGAAGATCCACCCCAAATCTACTTAAATGTGAGGAAAGATGAGGAGAGGTGCAGTCTTAGCAAGGCACAGAACGCAGCCAGAAAGAGCAGCTGATACCCTGCGTGAGATCTGGACCTCTGCCCTTGCTGTATGGCTTGGGCATGAAGAAGCCACATCAAACAGTGATGTTTTTGAAGCAGAACAGGTCTGCCTTGTGTGTCTACCTCCTTTTCCAACTTGAAGACATAGCCCAACCTGGCTCCTTTGGCATTCTAGCTAGTTCATAAATTTTCTTGGTGACCAACCCCCAACCACCCTGCATCTTAACAACTAGCTGTCTTCTCTGCAGATGCTGGGTGTCAAACAGTCATCTCTGCTGGGTTGACATCCTATCCAAAGGATTCATGTTGTTATTAAAGAGTAGAGAGAGAGTGAGAGGAGGGGCTGCGGCAGGGTGTGCAGAGGATGGGGGGATCATCTGAGACACACCATCTGGACAGCACTTTGGATTTATAAAAAATTTATTCAGGGTTATGGGTAAGGCTTGCTTAGCATGTGTGAAGCCCTGGTTTACACACACACACACACACACACACACACACACACACACACACACACGCAAGCACCCTCTAATCTCAAGTCCACTGGCAGTCTATTTAGAAACCTCTCCTTTGCTAATCCCTCATCATTTCTCTCCTCTTTTTTCTTTCTATAAAATATTTATTTTGTCTTTTTGCCTTTATATGAATGCCTGCAAATATGTACGTGCACCACATGCATGCCCAGTACCCAGAGAAACAAAAGGAGGGTATTAGCTCCCCTGGAACTGGAGTTACAGGTAGTTATGAATTGCCTGATGTGGGTGCATCAGAAGGGATTCAGTTCTCCTGGAGGAGAAGTAATTGCTCTTAACTGCTGGTTCTTCTCTCCAGTCCATTTCTCTCCTGCTTTCAACTGCAAAATAGCTTTACAGAAGAAAGGAAGTGCCAGTAGCCTTGCACACTTTGTTTTCTGATTTCTCATTGATGGACATCTGTAGACACGCACTCACCCGAGCTTTTCTCGCTGTGTTCAGTGTCCAATTCACTGGCTTTGGGATTCATCGCTGTTATCCTCCGATTGCCTTGCTGTCGGCACAGAATCTCAGTGTTCCCAGATGTCCTAGGCCTCTGTCTATTATCTGCCCCCAGGGCCTCTCTTGGCCAGCTCTGAGCTGGCAGCCTGCTCACGCTGAGTTGCCATGGAGAAGGTTTAAACATGGTGGGCATGTTTCTGCCACCTGGAAACAAGTGGATTTGTAGAAAAACCACCATGGAGAGCGAGAAAGAACTCTCGGAGAACAGCACTGGTGCCAAGGAAGCTGGATGCGGTGCAGGAGTGTGAGCCTGCACCGCTGTGTGCTGCTTGGCATTCCGGCCAGGCAGCCTCCTGCTGATTAACCCCAGTTCCTACAGAACTCCTGGGAACTTGTGTCAGACAGAAGGGCATAGACTGCAGAAGTTTGCCAATTCTGAGGAAATGGGTTTCTATGGGAGCAAACCAAGTGGGATCTAGACAAGCCTATGAAAACGTGTACATCATACAAACAATCCTCACCAAAGTGTTCCGCAAGGCTGTCTGTGCTAGCTTCTCATGAGACCTGGATGTCCCAACAATATGACACCCCATGTTCTATTACACAAGGAAACACTGCATGGCTTCAGATACCCCACTTGAAGCACCTGCCACTTCTCCGTCTGTTGCTTTGCAGGTCAGGAGCAGTTGAACCTCAGTGAAAGTTCTGAGGACATTTGACACCTTTTACCATATCAAAATTATACAATAATGTTAAATAAAATTAGCAGTAGATTTTTCTCTTGCTCTGTGAGCATAATCTATTGCTTATGGCCTTCTAAGTCATACTAAATTCTGGTACTGTGCACACATGCCAAGCTGAAATACACATTGGAAATTATGATCCCAAAGTTACAGAACTGACTGCCTTTCTCTGGAAAAGGTTTGCATACTTTTTTTTTCCTGCTACTTGAACTAGACACAATGCCCTTCTCGAGTCCCACATAGAGAAGAGGCATCTCGGGCTGGAGAGATGGCTCAGTGGTTAAGAGCATTGCCTGCTCTTCCAAAGGTCCTGAGTTCAATTCCCAGCAACCACATGGTGTCTCACAACCATCTGAAATGAGATCTGATGCTCTCTTCTGGCCTGCAGGCAGACACACAGACAAGAATATTGTATACATAATAAACAAATAAATATTAAAGAGAGAGAGAGAGAGAGAGAGAGAGAGAGAGAGAGAGAGAAAAGAGGCATCTCAAAGGTGACTTCTAACAGATTCCAAAGACTCGCCAACAGGTTTGATTATAAGTGCAAGAAATACCTTTTCATTACACTTACATGTGTGTGTGTGTGTGTGTGTGTGTGTGTGTGTGTGTGTGTGTGTGTGCATGTGGAAATCAGATAACCTTAGATGTCATTCTCTGGGAGCTGTTTATCTGTTTTTAAGATAGGGGCTCTCATTAGCTTGGAGCTTGTTACTTGGCGAGTCTGGCTGGCCAGCGTGCATCCGGGAACTTCCTGTCTACTGCCCAGTGCTGGGACTGCAAGTACATAACACCATGCCTGGCTTTCCCACAGGAACTCTGGGCATTAAATTCAGATCCTCATGCTTTCACAACAAGTGCTTTATAAACTGAGCCATATTCTTCCATTCCCCACTCCCCTTTTTGAGACAGGATCTTGTTATGTAAGCCAGGATGACCTGGATTTTACTATGTAGTCCTGCCTGGCCCCGAACTTAAAATCATCCTGCCCCAGCCTCCCAAGTGGTGAAGTTACAGCCGTGCACCTACCACAACTAGTTCACACCCTCTTTTTTAAAATGTTATTTTATGCTTATGGGTGTTTCGTTTGCATGTGCACCAACTGTGTGCAGTGCCTTCAGAGACCAGAGGGCATCAAAACCCGTTCCTGGGGTTACAGAGTGTTGTGAGCCGCCCTATGGGTTCTGAGGATAGAACGCAGGTCCTCTGGAAGAGCAGCCAGTGCGTTTAACCGCGGAGTCATTCATTACTCGGCCCCCTTTTATTTTTTTTCCTTCCTCCCTGCCCCCTTCTTTCCTTGAAGGTTCTCCCTGTGTTTTCACCTATCTTGGACACAAGGCTGACTTTGCTTGTTTTAATAGCCTTCCATAGTTTTGCTCACTTCCTTCTTTCTGTCCCTTTACCTGTGGTAGCAAAGTCTGAAGCCCAGAACTTTTGGTTATGTCTACATTAAGTAGTTCAAAACTGTTTCATTCCCAGTATCTACCCCTTCTGTTATGACTCTTAGGCAAGAAGCAGGTAGGATTTCTCTGACTAAAGCCACAGGCATTTCAGGTGAGATGCAATCCAGTTCAGTGGAGTCCCCACTTCAGGCAGGCCTTCCCACCCAGACCCCTGACTTCACTAGTGGAAATACATGCTTGCCTTGTTTGTGTCTAGAGGATGCTGTGGAATAATCCTTTTGTACACAGTGAAGCCATTTCGCTCTCCGTTTAATAAAGAGCCAACTGGCCAATAGCTGGGCAGAAAGCGGCTAGGCGGGAGAGCCAGACTGAGAGAACCCTGGGAAGAAGTGGAGCAGAGACACCAGCCAGACAAAGAGGAAGCAGGAGATGAACACACCGTGCTGAAAAAAGGTACCGCCACGTGGTAGAGCATAAATAAAAAATATGGGTTAATTTAAGTTGTAAGAGCTAATTAGTAATAAATCTAAGCTATTGGCTGAGCATTTATAATTAATAATAAGTCTCTGCATGGTTATTTGGGAGCCAGCAGTCCCAAAGAGAAACCCCACCAACAGAAGGAGTAGCTACTTGTGACTGAGATACTGATGGTGCCCAGAAATAAATAAAATGGGCTACTGGAAAGTTTCAAAATATTGAGAGCAAAAGGTGGGATTATTTTATTAAAGTACTCTAACTACTTTGAAAAAATTTTAATTATTTGTTTTATCCATAGGACAAAGTCTTCCAGAAAACCTAGAGATACTTGGAATCTGAGACCTTTGCAGCCACCCCATACATCACAATACATGGAGTGTTCAGTGCAGGAACTCCCAGCACAAGAACATCTCTCTGGCTGAGGCTCATTTGTAGCATCCCAATGGGTAGATGGATGAATAGGTGGTTCCAGCTTCCCCTGAACTTGAAGATGTCTTTGAAAAGCCAAGAAAGGGGAAGCCAACTTCAGAGGATACAAATATGACAGTAAGGGAAGGAACTCTAATAAGGTAGAGGGATGTTATGATTTAAATGTGAGATGTCCCTCATGTGTTGAAAATTGGGTCCCAGCTGATACTGCTATTGTAGGCGGCTGCAGAAACTTCGATGTGGGGCCTAGTTTGAGGAAGTGGAGGCTTGGCTTTGAAGGTTATATCTGCCCCTGATCCCTGCCTGGTTTTCTCCTTCCTGCTCATCCACATGCTCCTGTAGGCATAGTATTTTGACTCGGTCCCAGAATCAGTAGAGCAGGCAAAAATCTATGAAACTATGCACTGAGATGAATCTTTTCTCCATTAAATCATGACATCTAATTTGTCACAGTGATGTAAAAATAAATACAAGGAGGTAGGGAGAATCTACCAATGGGAATTTACCATAGTGGCAAACTGAACTTGAGCTGGGCTTGTCTTCTGCAATGAGGATGGTTGGACTTGAATGTGTAATATGAACCACCTGGGGACCCTGAAAAACAAACAAACAAACAAACAAACAAACAAACAAAACAGATGCTGATGCAAAGGGTCTGGATGGCGCTCAAGTGATTTGTCTAACAGACTCCCAGGTGGTATCAATGCCGTGGTCTCTGGATGTCTTCATGCAGAAGACGCTGGAGCAGTACTTTCAAGTAGGAATGGTTCTCAACCTTCCTAATGCTTCAGCCCTTTAATACAGTTCCCCACAACCACAAAATTCTTTCCATTGCCATTTCACAACTGTAACTTTACTATTGCTATGAATCATGTTGCAAATATCTATGGTTTCCACTGGTCTTAGGTGACCCCCGTGAAAGGGTTATTCAACCCCCAGGAGTTATTGCGATCCACAAGTTGAGAACCACTTCAGGGGAGTTTTCTGTGGTGTTCTAGATTTGTGTCCCCCCTATATCGTGGCCGCTCCAACATGTGGCTGCTGACCACTTGCCAAGATGGAGCTGAATTTTCAGTTGTATTTAAATTTAGTTAGCTTAAATTTAAGCAGACACATGTCACTCGTGAGTAGTCTTTTGGGAAGGACAGTTCCACAGCAGTGGCTTTCAAGTTTGAGGGCATGCCAGAATCATCCAGAGAGGTGGCTCACACCCAGATTGAAGGCCCTACTCCTGGTATCTGATGCTGGTCTACTGGTCCAGGGACTACTCTTTGAGTTTTTTTTGCTACAGAAAGTGCATTATCTCAGATGTATTAAGAATTAGCATCAGTACACTGGCCCCTTGTCTCTGGGCGGTGAATTTTATTCCACCTCGTTTTCAGTAGGACCCATGGAGTCCAAATTTTAGGAGTCTCATAGATAGATCTACTGATGGGCTACAAATAGTTGTGGCTGGGACACTCTGATAAGACCTTTATAAACTTATAAAATACTATTCCCAACGACTGTAGGAAGCAACAAAACACACTGCATAGATGTATGCTCCAGCCAGGCTAACTGGGTCTAAACCAGCTCTGCACATTTGTTGGGTGACTTTGGAAAGACTGCTTAGTGTCTCAATTTTATCACCTTTAGAATGGGACTAATAGTACTTGTTATCTAAAGACATCTTGTGAGAATTAAGTGCTCTAAAATGTGACCAGTGAAGACAGGAAGATGTCTTCGTTAAGAGCACTAGCTGCTCTTACAGAGGACCGAGGTTGGATGCTCAGCATCCACATAGCACCTCAAAACTATCTTTAACTCCAGTACAGGGGAATCCTATGCCCTTTTCTGGCCTCTTGGAGCAAGGCACCAGGCACACACCATTCACATGCATAAAATTAAAATGGCAATGATAAAAATATTAAATATCACCTGCATGGCATAAGGGCTTTGAATGCATTAGTTATTATCATTCTTGTAATCCTTTCCCAAACTTAGCAAATTTTCCCATCTGCTCTGCATTTTGTTCATCCTGTGAGTTCTTTTCAAACAAGCAGCTATTCCTGGGAGGCACACTCTGCCTACTCTCACTTTTGCTGAGGGCTCTGGGGACCTCTAAGATGCTCTGGGGCTTCCCCTCTAGGATAGCCAAGGACAGCAGGAAGGTGACAAATGGGAGCACACCCAGTGGTGTGCTTTGTTCCTTGTCTTCACGGCCAGTGCACAGCCAGGGCCAGCACAGGCCAATCCATCTGCTTAGTGTCTCTACTGATCAATATAATCCATATAGCACAAATTCCAAAATGACCACCCATGTCAATTCAATTTTACTGCCTAACAAGGTAGTTTAGTAAACAACATACCTGCTCCTACCCCCGCCAACCTGAGACTAACACATAGCCCCAGGGGAACCATTATTTCAAGACCCCCTTCCTTTGAGATATTTGGGCGTCTTGTCATAGTCATACAGTGATTAACACAGACAACTCCAGAAGAGGGACCATACAAATCTTGTACCCACCCACCCCCCAGTATCAGGCTTAATCTTAAGTCTCCCCAATTCCTTCCTTTATCACACCCTAAGACCAATCAACACTGCCCACTAATTACATGCTTTTTCCAGAGACTTTAGAGAAGGAACTATTTTAACAGCTTCCTACCAAGTAGGATCTATGTCTCCATTTAACACATAACAGAGGGGCAGGCAGGAGAATGCTGGATGGGTCTAAATGACCCAAGGTACCTGCTCCTTTGACAAATCCCTTGCTCTGAAAGTATGGTAATAGTGTGGAATGGATTTTCTGGCATTGTGAATACCATTCATTCTGCTACTCTCAGATGGTCCCAGATGTCAACAGCAGAACACCTAAATTCCATCTCCAGTCAATCTATCACACCAAGTGAAGGAACATCCTGGAAAGGCGGGGTACAGTACAACCTGAAAAGCCTTGGCCATCCTTGCAGCTTAGTAGAGGACCTGAAAAATGCAGATACCACACTTAACAGACCAGAGTCTGAAGCAGTCTGCAGATGAAACCCTTCAGCTCTCTAGAGTGAGGTGAAAGGAAGAGATCCCCACCAAAGACTAGCTTGACTTCCCTTGTGAATAGCCTACCGCTCCCTGGGAGAACATGAGGGCCGTAGGTTCCTTCCCTCTTCAGAACCCCAACACTAGGGCTGGCAGGGTGGGTGTGCGTGCACACACGCGTACAGACAGTAGTAGATGTGGATCATCTTCCTGACAGCTCTGTGAATTGGGAAAGAGGCAGCCGCAAAAGCAGGGTCTCGGCACTGTGCCAGTGGAGAGGAAGAAAGGCATAAGCCCTTCAAAGTGACGGATGATTTAAAAATCACGTGGGACTGGCATTTCTGCTCATGAAGGGTGTGATTACGCATGATGAATGGGTAAAGGCTCTTGTCATCATGAGGAGCATGATGAATTGGGGAGCAATAACTTTGCAAATGGTTGTGTTATCAGCCGTCCTCGGAAGAAAACACCCCACATCCCACGCCTTGACAGCCGACAGCCTCTAGCCTGGACTAACCCTGACCTGTCAGAAGCCGGGCAGTGTCAGAGGTAGCTGTGAAGGGCTAGGGGCAGACTGCTGGGGAGCAGACAAAGCAGGAGGAGGTGCATTAGGAAGAATGTCAGAGAGCCCCATGTTTTGAGTCAACGAGGTGCCCTTCTGTAGAGACACACATAACCAAAGCATGTCACCAATTGTAATATTTAGGCACTACTCCAGACATGCAAAGTCAGGCACTAAATAGAACACTTAGCAGTTCTAGAATCTACAGGTGCCTGCTGCCGGCTCCCTAAGAGCCTCTTTCCAAGCTGTGCCAAGTGATGCCAAGCATTCCTAGACAATGATGATGCATGCCTGCCATCCTGAGACTGCGTGGCTTGGTCAGGAGGATTGTGAGACCGAGACTAGCCTGTGCTACATACAGACTCTGTCTCAAAAACAAAGCACATTTAAAAACGCCTGTTTCCTTCTGCTCTAACCAGCTTCTCTAAAACATTTAGAGCTGTAGTTATACAGTGTGGGAAAGGCAAGTCTCCATAGCAACCCATGGTTGATGTCTGTTACCTAGATGCTGCTCATTAAAGTGAGTGGGATATTCTTGTTTAGTTAACTTTCTCATCAATTTAGACTTAATCGGAAATCCCTTTGGGGGAATTTTAAGTGGGAAATAGTTTTGAAATGTTAACTTTCTTGTCTTAGCAAGAACAGCTGAATGGTGGTGCATTTGTGAATTTGGTGAACTAGGACTCTGCATGGCCTGAGGCTTAGTTTTCTTGGTCCACAATGATTATTTATGCCTCCTCTCTAAACTGACATATATCACCCTGGAAGGTGATATTCTTGGTCTTTCTCTTTCTCCCTCCTCTGCCTCATAATTTAAAGTACATGGCATTGTAAATTTGACCCACTTAACCAAGCCTTTTGTGAAGGAAAAAGAGCAATAATGATTAGATGATGGTTGATTGGCAGATGGCTTGTCTCTAGGAGTCCAAAAAGGCTTGAAGTTAGTATCTCGAGGGACAATTAGGTCTACTTGAGAATGTATATACCCAGGTGGGAAGGAAGGTAAACGCAATGGGGAAACAGACACACGTTCATGACTTTGCACAAAATACCTTTAAGGTCAGTAATCCGAGAGATTCAATTTCACCAACATCAAGAGTGGTATTTGGGACTGGTCATGCTGGTGTAGGCTTTAATCCCAGCACTCAGGAGGCAAAGACAAGTGGATCCCCGAGTTGAGGCCAGGCTGGTCTACAGAGCGAGTTCCAGGACATCCAGGGCTACACAGAGAAACCGTCTCCAAACACAAACAAAAAGAGTAGCATTTGTCATGTAGTGGGTGCTCAATGGATATTCACTGATGACTGCGGATCTGCACACACATCTGTTCTATGCAGAGTGCCTCTGATCGCCACTTGTCTGTCCATCCATCTACACCTCCAACCTCCCCTCCATCCAGTATTTATGTACTTGTCCTAAGTAAGGTTCCACACCAGGGACTACAGGAGACTTGGTGGTAAATAAGATGCAGCCCCTTACATAGAGTCACATCTGTCTCAACGGACTGTGTGACGGAGGGAGACTAAGTGACAGACTATATAACATTCAGACTACAGACTACCTTCTCATGGCTGTACCTTGGATATAGTTTGCCCCTCAGACAGTTCATGTGCTGGGACCTTGAAGAGCTGGGGCCTAATGGAAGGTATTACATTATGGATTCCACCCTCTGAAGGGATGAATGCTGGTGTTGCAGAATGGGCTGGGTCTTGCAGGAACAGCCGGATTCCTTAAAGGGTGGGTTGACACACAAGTGTGTCTGTTTTCTCCTCAATCTCTTGCTTCCTGTCTTATGTGTGAAACCCTCCCCAGGTACCTATGAAATGTGCCGTCCCCCTGAAGGCCTCAAAAGAAGGCAAGTAAATACTGGTAACATGCTCTACACCCCCACAACTCTCAGCGACAAATCTCTTTTATTTTTATCTTAGCCTTGGGCATTATGTTAGGGCAACATAAAACAGACCAAGATATCCCTCTAGCTCCACTACCCTGCAGACCTTTAGCCTTTGGCAAATCCTGGTTACTGCTCCATTGAAAGCCCAGTCTGTATGCTTCCAAAAGGGAATTTTCATTTTCCTGTCCAAATGGGTGTAGACACTGGTTCCTGCCACAGCAGAACAGACTGGCTTCACCAGTGATTTCTTCTGAGATGGTTTAGGTTTGTTTTCTTGGTATTTGGCCGAATTAAAGCTTTTCCAATCCTTCCCCATCCCCACTCGTATTACTTCACATTTTCTCTCTTTTGAACATCTTTACTCAGATGTTTCAAGAGAGTAAACGTGAGGCTGTGGCCACTTGAAGGTTGGGATCTCCTGGGAGACAAGAAATGTTCAGCATGTTCAACTCTGGACACCTGTTACAATGCTGTTTCGGGACAATTCTCCCCACCATGTCCTCTTGCTGCATTTCAGAGTAAATTAAAACTTCTCTTCTCTGGAAACTTAAATTAGGGGCCCATGAAAGACTTTGGACATTAACCATCTTTAGGGAGAGCCATGAACATTTAAAACATACAGGTGGCTCTCCTTCCATTTCTGTTTGTGTGGTTTGTTTTGACAGTGTCTCACTGACTCAATTTAGTTATCCCCCTGATCCAGCTTCCTCAGTGCTCGGACTATAGATGAGAGCCACCATGTCCGACTCCAGTAGCATGCTCTAGCAGATGGCCTGGAACTTGTAGAACCATTTCTTACTGCCACCAGACTTGAGTTACTTCTGTTTTTAACTATACTCAGTCGTATGGACTTTTAGGTAAAAACCTAAAATGTTTGTATTTTTACATAGTGGCTCTCTCAGTGTCTAGTTTGGTGACATTCAGGCCTGGGCCTGTGCATGTGTGACACTGTATCTACAATGTGCTCCTCACAGCTTCTTCTTCTGCACCAAATCATGGTGGCCCATTACATTCTCCAGCCACGGTGGTCATGTCATGTGGATAGCCACTGCACCTGCAGATCCAGAGGGACGGAAATGGCAGTCGCTTGCCACTGGCATCCTATGTTTGCACAAACCAGAGATCAAGAACCACAATCCCCATTCTACACTGGAAAGGTGATCTGCCCAAAGTCACGCAGTAAGGTGGGAAGCCAACAGGGTACAAGAACAGGTTGAATCGCTATGTACCTCCCGGTGCTTGGCTCACGGCACCAGACTGCCTCCTCAAACAAACGCCCATACTTGGAAGAAAGTCATTTTGAGGCTGGGGCATTCTACAAGGGTTTCAGCAGCAACTCAGGAACCACAAGATCAAAGGTCCATAGTCACATTCACTTTTTAGTAAATGTTCCTGTCTCAGAGACAACACCAGTTATTACAGCTCCCCGACAAGAAGGGAATGTGAGGGGAAAACCACCCATTCAAGAAATAAGCCTTGGTACATAGCTCCTTTCCGGGTTTCACATTATCTCACACGCGACACCTAAGCACAGCTGTCTGCGACACAAGACTACTCTTAGCATGTGATGGGATAGTGTTGATGAGGGGTGTGGGCAATAACCTGTCACTCTAGGGACGACTCTGCCAGCAGAACACACACAAAACACATCTAACGCAGCACATCTCTACCCTGATTCCTGTCTTTTTGGTACTTTTTTTTTATTTCCTGACCTTGATTAATGTAAAAAGGGATGGTTGACTTTCTACTTTCCCCGGTGAAGACGCAACCGAGAGGCAGATAAGAGTGGGGTCAGTTCCAGCTTCGTGAAAGGAGTACTGTATGGGTTAAAACTGCCTAGTGATAACTGAACCTTCTGACCAGGAAGCGGCTTGGCATTGCAAGTACCCCCCCTCCACACACACACACATACCCCTCAGACACTAAATGACCATCTCTCTGTGATGAACTACCCTGTCTAATGCCAGGAACCCATATTACCAGAAACAAACTAGGCTCAAAGCAGTCCTCCTGCCTCCCAACTCCAGGTCAAGAAAGGCACAACGGAGACCAACGAACAACACTGTAGTGGTGCTTTGGATCCAAGAGATCTTGAGGTACCAGAAGAGTTCTGATGGCCCCATCTGGCAGATGGGAAAGGTGAGGCACCAAGAGACTGATTAAATACTTCAGGTATAAATTTAAAGAGGGAAGACTCTTCCTTTCCCAGGGAAGAGTGATACCCTACCAACAACAGCACAACGAAACGCAGAGGCAATTCTAGCCCTTCAGTCGCCACAGCCACACAGCCAAAGATGCTAAATTGTCTTCCGAGCACTGAACTATTTCACACAGGGAATCCTACACACTCCAGATTCCTCAGGGTTTCATCCTTGAGACTTCATTCAAGGCTGGAGCTTTAGGCAAGAGTGGCCTGGGCAGGCACAGAAGGTAGCTCTGCTTCGTAAGGCAATAGCTTCTGTCTGCAGGAGCTGGCCCCACACAGGGACGTGACCATCAGACACTGCCTCCACTGAACTACATCAGAACCCATGGAAGCCTCACCGGGTGGAACACTGCTGCCTAAGGAAACCACCACCTCCGGGGAGGTGAGGGGATGGAGGGCTTCCATGAAAGCTAAACAGCATCACCAATCCGACCCATTTCCCATGCCACGTGGGAGAATAAATGATTATTATCTGCAGATGATTGTCTAACTAGAAAGCCTAAGGACTCAACTGAAAAAGATTATGGGAACAGGAGAATTTGTTCAGGTGTCCGATTAACAGTCCAGCGCTCAAAACTAATAGCTTTTGTGGTCATTTGTGCGTGAACTAACATCTTCGAAGAGCTGTGCTTTCTTGGGAGACTTTAAATTCTGTGCAACTTGTATTTTGGAAGATAAAGGTGAGTCTGGGCTATATCCCCTCGGCTGCTGCAAGGGAAAGTCATCTTAGACACAAATGTCAGAAAGATGTCCAAGACACCGACACCTGTGGCAGAAAACCCAACATTCACCTCTGTGCTCTCTCCTAGGGGGAGACCCTCCCCCTCCCCAGCTATTTTCTATTCCAACCCAAAGACACAGGTGGATGTGAGTAAATTTTGTCATGTCATTTCCAAACGATGTAAGTCTGTAAAGCAACCGTGGCAAACGGAAAAGTACCGCGTCTGGCTTCTCATTGTCTCATGGTTCATCAGTCTGGGGAGTTCATGGTATGGCCCTTGGACTAGATGCCTCGAGTTTGGAAGAAGCGGCTAAGGGCGGCCCCACCTGGCTCTATAAAGCAGTATGGCCTGCGCACAGGGCAGCTGTCATTTACGGTCCAGGCTGGCATGTAGCTGGGCCTCTCGCACCATGCGGTCAAATGAGCGCGTGTTGGTCTCCTCCCGCACCTTCTCCCGCACGTGAAAGGAGGCCCGGGCTGTGGAGCGAGCGCTCTCCAGCGCGCTTCGCCTCTCCCGGGACAGTTGCTCGCTGCGCTCCAGTTTGCGCCCTATGGCCTGCAGCAGCTCCCGGCGGCGGCAGTCTTCGTCGCGCTCCACCTTCTCCTTGTTGGCTCGCTGGGTCCTCTCCTTCTCCAGGCGAGTCTGAACCACGCGCCGGGCTTTCTGCTGCACCGCCTCTTCGGCCACCTGCGCCGCGTGCTGCAGCCGTCGTTCGCCGGCCCGCGCCAGCGCTTCCAAGTGCGCCTGATGCTCGCGCTCTTTGCGCTCGGCCGCCTCCTTCGCCCGCCGACCCTGCAGCTCCTCCTTCCGGGCTCGCTCCCGAAGCTCCCGGGCGCGCTGCTCCTGCAGCTGCTCGTAGTTCTCCTGCGCGCGGCCCAAGCTGGCCTCCAGGGAGCTCCGCAGGCCCTCCCGCTCCTCGTGCTGCTGCCGGACCCGGCCTCGAAGCAGTGCCTCGTGGCGCGCCCGCTCCGCGCGGCTCAGCTCCCGCTTCTCCCGCCGCAGCTGCCCCTCCTGGCGCTGCTTGGCCCGCACCGCCCTCTGGGCGCGCTCCCGGCGGGCCAGCTCGGCGCGCTCCCGCCCTTCCTGCAGGCCCTCCTCCCGCTGCTTCAGGTTCTGCTCCTGCTGCAGCTTGCGCTGCCGGTCGTCGCGCGCCGCGCGCTCCGCCCTCTCCCGCCGCAGCAGGCCCTGGCGCTCGGCCAGCTCCCGCCGCCGCTCCTCGCTGCGCTCGCACTGTTGCTGCCGCCTCCGCGCCGCCTCGCGCTCCTCCCGGCCTCGGCGGCCCCGGCGCTCCTCCACCTGCGCCGCCCAGGCGCGCCGGCCCTGCTCCAGCGCACGCTGCTTCTCGCGCTCCTCGCGCTCCCGCCGCTGCTCGGCGCGCACGCGCTGTTGCTCCCACTGGCCGTGGGCTGCGGCGCGCTGCTCCAGCAGCAGGCGCTCCTCCTGGTGTCGGGCCAGCATGAGGGCAGCGATCTTGCGGTCGCGCTCGGGGACCCCGCGCAGGCCTCGCTCGGCGCGCACTTGGCGCACGATGCGCTCCACGTGCTGAGCGGTCTGTGGCGAGTGGCTCAGGTCGCCGAGGCTGAAGCTGCGGGCCGTGAGTGGCGCCAGATCGAGGGCCGAAGGGCGGCCCAGGGGATTGGGTGCAGACGACGCGGACCCCGCAGGGTAGCTGTGCCTGGCGGAAGCTCGAGGGGGCCAGCGAAGCTCCCTCAGGCTCTCCCCGCTGTAGGACCCCGAGGACGAGGCCCCGGATTCGGAGCTGAGGGCACCGTCCCGCCGGCGGGACAGCGAGTCCAACGAGTGGCTCTTCCTACCTGTCCGAGCAGCGGCGGGCGGAGGTCTGGTCCTGGCGGGGGGACTAGGTGAAGTCCTTCGAGTCACCCGCGATGCGGGCGAAGCCGGGAGGCTGCTGCCGCTGCTGCAGCTGCTGCTGCTGCCCGCGCTCAGCGCCGAGGCCGAGGCCGGGGCCGGGGCTGCAGCCGGGCCCTTGGGTGTGAACAGGCGTCGTTTCTCCTCGCGCATGATGCGCTCGCGCTCGGCACGGCACTGCTGCAGCTTGGCGAGCCGCTCGGCCTCATAGGCCTCGTACAGGCCCGTGGCCACGCGCATGGAGCGGCCCGGAGCCTCGCGCACCAGGTCGGCCAGGGCCCGGGGCAGCAGCTCCACTGGCTTGACCGCACAGCGGGCACACGCCTCCAGCGAGCGAGGGCTGGTCAGGACATAGCGACTGCCCTCAGCCTCCGGGCAGGCGAAGTTGAAGAGATCGAGGTGCAGCAGCGGGGACTGCTCCCGACGCCCACCTTCTGCCCCGCAGGGGACTTCAGCCTTGCGGGGCGCTGCGGCGGAGGCTGAGGCCGAGGAGGCAGCAGGCTCTTGGGCTCCCTGGACATCGGGGGGCACGGACGCTGTGGCCCCATCCCCTTCTGAGCCACCAGGCTCCGCTCCCTCTTTCTCCTCTTCTGGCACCGGGTCCACCATAGCTGAGTCTCGTCCTTTGTTGGAGTCCCTGAGATGACGGGGAGGGGGACATAGAGGATTGCATCTGTGAGCTGTTTCTCTCTCCTCAACCAGTATTTACCCATCGCAAGTTAATCCGATTTCAGACTAGGCTCAGGGGCCTGATGGAACGTAAATCCTAAAACCCATGCCCTGAAAACCCGGGCTAAACAGTTGGGGGTGGGGGTAGGGGACGCTGGGGCTCAATCAGCCGCCTCAGTGTTCCTCAGTCTTAGAACGCAGGGCCTGTGGGGAGACTACATTGATGTTAGGCCCGCTAGATGCATCCCCTTCCTGCTAAGACTGAGGCGCAAGGCAGCAGCCAGAAAGGGAGGCGCTGGAGGATTCCCGGGAGGATTAGCTATTTGTTTGTAGCTTAGGCGGGCTGCTGGGATGCAGCTTTGCAGGCACACAAAAGGGGAAGGGGCCTGTTCATGTCAAAGTGCATTGCTATGAGGGCCCCAGTTGCCTAGGAAGAAGTTTATGGTTGATTTCCCTTTGCCAAAGGCCCCGGGGCGCAGGGCCCCTGGGAGATGGAAGAGCTGAGAGAAGTCTCCAAAGGCTCCTTTCTGAGTGGAGTGATGGATCCTTTCTCCTGCCTCCCCGGTAGGGCTTGCTGAGAGCTCTGCCTGCTTCTTCTTCCAGCCCCCACCAGGTGTTTGCCTGGGATGCACAAGGCACCTGCATCCGACCAGATGCGCCCCATCTCCAAGACTGAATGAATGTGCAGCTAAGGGTACCATCAACCCCAGCATGGTGGACTCAGACACCAGCCCCAGACACCCACCAGTTCCTTCACCGCATCTCAGAGAAGTGGGCTCGTAGCTCTGTAAACCCTGCCGCTCCATGCTGGGAGCTGCTAGGTCCCCGGGAGGGTTCACTTACCCCAGGTCCGGGCTCCGGCCCCCACGCCGAGGGCTTTTGTTCACCTCTCGCTGTTTTCCCCGGTGCCTCTTCAGTCCCTGCGCCGGCGGGGTCGGGTTACTGCCGGCTGCAGCAGCCAGCGTCTCTCCATGGGGGGGATTACGAACAGGGCGCACACATCCCAGATGCTACCTACCCGAAGGAGGGGGGAGTGCGACAAAGTCTCCCCAAAATAACGCGGCTCTGATCCCTTGCTTACACTGATTCTTAAAAAAGGAAGCTGGGTTCCCTCGCCGCTGCATCCATCGCCACCTCTACAGCCGAGGTACCGCAGGTCTTTCTCTGCCTCTGGCGCCTCCTGGTGGCCACTTAAACGTGTTCATTTGTTTGCTTAGAGGACTTCAAAACAACTAAAACACAGTAACTACACATTTATATGCATATGTAATACACATATACAGAGAGGTGTGGATATAGCAATATCACTAGAAACCTAATCTTTGGGCACCTTAGGTGCCTGGAATAAAGTGGGTGAAATGGAATATTTCTCAAAGGGATCCTGAGAAGCAAACCAACTAGACATCAAGCAATTGGTTAGAAATAGGACACCTGATCCAAATTGTAATTTTATTATTTAAGGAAAACAAAGATGGGAGAACGAATGGGAGCAAAGTATAATGACACATACATATGAAGATGTCATTACTTTGTATACTAACCTAAATTTTAAAAAAGCCAAACAAACACAACAAAAACACACATATGGGTTTGAGGCAGGCAGAACGTAAGTGACCAATGAAAACAACTTCCGAATTGCTGGTTTCATGTGATAAAACAAGTTAGTACCATTTAATGAGTGCTGTTTGCTGACACCTCAGCCCACCGCTTCCATTTTGAGTGGTAGTGGCCAAAGAGATTCCAGATTAGAATCCTCCAAGGAGAGGAGCGTGGTGTGGTGTAGCATCAGGGAGTGTGGTGAACTGTGCTGTTGAAGACTCTGGCAGGGAAACTGTAAGAAGGGGAATATGAGCCAGGAAATGACATAGATATATTTCATGTTTTAAGAACATAACTCTAGCAACAACAAAATGACCAAGGAAGCCCAGTTAGGGAGGCACTGCAGTTACCCAACACGGGGAATGGAACCAAAAAGGGAGCAAAGGCAGGAAAAGAGGAGTAGGGGTTTTGTAAATAGAAAGGAACAACACTCGAAGATAAGGAAAGTAAAGGGTGAAGGACGACTGCCTGAAACAGTAAGATGCTGTGTGTGTCATGGAAGGACAGTGGATCTAGGGGGAGGAGCACCTGGTATGGGATACCGGTGCTGGACAACTGCTCCCCCTCAGTCAGAGGAAGGCTGTTCAATAGGTAGCTGAGAAAGTCATATATGAGGTCTATACTGGAGCTAGATTGAGGATATGTCATCACCAACGTAAGGTTCCTGTGCTGACTAGTTTTAGAAACTTGACACAAGCTAGAATCATTTAAGATGAGGTGACCTCAAACTGAGAAAATGTACCCCCAAACTACTCTGTAGGCAAGACTGTGTTGCATTTTCTTAATGAGTGATTGATGTAGGAGGGCCCACAATTGGGTGGTTTCGTTTCTGGGCAGGTGATCCTGAGTAAGCCTTGGGGGAACAAGCCAGTAAGCAACACTCCTCTGTTGCTTCTGTATCTGCGCCTGTCTCCAGGTTCTTTCCTTAAGTTCCTGCCCTAACTTCCTTTAATGATGAAACTGTGATGTAGAACTGTAAGCGGAAATAAAATCTTTCCTCCCCGAGTTGCTTTGGTCATGGTACTCTATCACAGCAGTAGGAAGCCTAAAAAAGATAATATGAGTGAGGTCGCCCAGAGAGGAAAGATGCATTGCTAAGAGGACGTTGTTGAAGGAACTTCAGAGAAAAAAAAGATGTTTTGATGAGACCAGTAAGGAGCAGAAGGGGAGTGTGCTGTGTAGGCAGAGCACTCAGAAGAATGCCAAGTGCCAAAGGCTACAGAGGTTCACATGGGTTTCTTCTGGAATCAAATAACCAAAGAAACTGACACTTATCTGCCTTGGGTAGCATTGGCAAAAAACAAAACCAAACAAACAAAAAGGAAAAAATAAACCAGTATGTTGTGCCGGGAGCAGATGACAAAGCACAGTGGTGGTTGAGGAAGCGGGAGGTATTGATCCTTTTGACTCTTAGGTGATGATGTCACGAGCTGTCAGGTTTGATCTTTATCCTACTTACAAGCTAGCAAGTTAGCCTCCAGGGTGCATAGATGCTGGCAGAAGACATGGTACTCCTGGGCCAGAAGCAAAGCACTTTGTTATTCATGTACAGCAAGAACAGGAAGTTTGTTTTTTCTTGATTGGAGAGTGGGACCAAGTAGACACTGCACACAAAATGGGCATATGTTACAGTTGGGGCGCGCTAATCTTTCAAAGTGGACTGTAATGTTTAATTTTTATCATCTTCGTTGGACTTACTTAGAAACACCTCTAGGTGTGTCTGTAAGAGCATTTTCAGAAAGAGAGGACCCAGTCTGAACGTCGGAGCACCATCCCATGATCCGGGGGCCTGGACTGAATGAAAGACTGGAATGAGAGGTGGGGGCGTGTCTCTGTTGGTAGAGAGCTTGTCTGACATGCACAAAGCTGGGTTTGAGCCCTAATACCGTATGAAACCCTGCATGACTGCACACTGTAATCCCAGCACTCAGGAGGTGGAGGTCATCAGAAAACTCAAGGCTATTGACTCAGAGGCTAACCTGTGCTGCATTATAAAGACCCTGCTGTCTCAGAAAGGGACAGAGAAGGGAATGTGAGCTCAACACCCATAATCTTACATTTGTGCATCCCTGTTTCCTGACTGTGGACACAATGTGACCTGTCACTATGCCTTCCCATCATAATGGACTGTTGCCCTTTTCAAGCCATGAATCAAAATAAGTATTTCCCCCCCCCCCTTAAGTTGCTTGTTTCAGATATTTGGCCATAGCAATGTGAAGAGTAACTAAGACAGAAGCTAATAGCAAACATGGTCTTGCTTTGTCCCAAGGGAGACATTATTTTAGTTATCCCCTCGGAGCTGGGGGAAGCCGCTATCTCTGTTGTTGAAGGATGCTTGGTGAACAAGCATCTGTGCGGCAAAGTCTACAAAAGTCTTTATAAGACATGAAGCATGAGATAGAAAAGGAGTCATTGATCAGATGACTAATAAGAGGTGGGGCTGGGGTTTGGATCAGGATCTGTCTAATTCTGAAGTGGGTGCCATGCTTTGTACTTCCACACTAAACTGAATCTGGAAGGATGGTAATAAGTGGGGTGGACAAGTGAGCATATCCATGTCTGGTTGTTCCTCTGCAGAGAATCCCATTAAATTATCTTTCAGAACTAGAAACACTATACAAGCAAACATATTTTGAATGAGCAGTGGTAAACACCATTTATTTTGATTATTTTGGTAAACCACGTAGATACGGTCAAACCAACAGGAAGATGTGTGTGTATGAATAGATAGATAATTATATATATTTATATTATATATAATTACATATATTTACACACATCTATATACATGCATACACATACACACACACATATATAAATTAGCCTTAAATTTGTTGAGAATGCCCTGGAACAACTGATCCTCCCGGTTTTACCTTCCAAGTGCTGGGATTACACAGAGGTGAAGGGCTGGTGTCATCACAGGGAGATTCCCTGCATGCCAAAGATCAAGAAGTTACACCCAGTTTCATTGTGGCACATAGTAGAGAAAGCACCACCCACATGCCCATGGTGGTAACACTGTAATGGTGAGGGAAGGTGGACTTAAGAGGTGGGTAGGTCAGGTGCAATTCTACCAGCCTGTGTTATTTCAGGCAATTTTAAAAATCCTTTTTATTTATGGTGTGTGTGTGTGTGTGTGTGTGTGTGTGTGTGTGTGTGTCTTTGCAGAGGCCAGAAGAGGTCATCAGATCCCCTGAAACTGGAGTTATAGGCAGTTGTGCCCCACCCACCGCACACCATGCTGGGGGGAAGGGGACCTGAACTCAAGTTCTCTGGAAGAGGTGTAAGAACTTCTGACCTCCGAGTCATCTCTCTAGTCCCCTGACAAGTTTTTTTTTAAACCCCTCTGACTCTCACTTTTTTTTTTTTACTCACATCTTCTTAAATGCAGATTTATTTTGCCTTACACCAGCCCTTAAAGATAACTTATTGGGTTCTTTCTTAGGCTTTTTAATGCAGTAGTTCATTAATTTAGACTAAAGCAAAAACAAATCCTCCACGCAATGTACACATTATTATCTTTATTTCAATTCTTTTTGCCGTCAAGTGTGTTCATCATCCCGGCACTCAGGAGTTTGAGGCAGGAGGCTTGAGGATTTGAGACTGCAAGACCCTATCTTAGAAACAACCAATGAACAAAACCCCTAAATTCCTCCCGTTGGGCCTCCCTCTTCTGTCTTGGCTCCATGCACCCTACCCTACTCATCCCCCTATCGATATACTCCTCTTTCCGGAGAAGAGGTTTGGTTTTGCTTTTCTTCACTTTGAGGTTCCACGTCAGGAGTTAGCTCAGTTCGTTGCCAGTTTTTGTAAATCAGGTTTTACTGGAACCCAGTCACACGTATTTGTTTACAGATTGTCGGTACTGCTTTTGTATGGCAGAGGCCAATCTCAGTGGTTTTGACAGAGACCTCATGACTCACAAAGCTCTAATTGCTTATTATCAGGTTCCTGGTGGAATTGTTTCTCAACCCCTGTCCTAATGACTGACAACTACTCATGTCAATCATCAACTTACAGCTCCACATCGACCCTGCTGTACCTGTCCTGGAAAAACAGACTAAGCCCTTCCCACTTGGCAGTGAGCCTCACGTGCAGGCTCCCCAGGGGAGGGAAGAACCAAAGCAGTCATGGGGCTCCTGCTTCTTCCTGGCCACTGGCGTTTTCCTATTCTTGCTACCTGACTAGTAATACAGAAGCATGGGAACTTCCTGTGGCACTGTCCTCCAAATGAACCCCCAGAACAGCCCCTTGGTGTTGCCTGAGTTTAGGGACCCATGTTCCTTTGCCCTCCTGAGGTAGACATTGCCCGCCCTAGGCCTTGTGTCTTGTTCTAGTATCCTGACTGTCCAGCCTCAATTCACCTCAGTTCTAAAGACAGTTTCCTCCTTGCGCAACAACTGTGGAATGACGTGCATCAGGCAGACATCTTTGCTGCCTCAAAGACTGCAACATCGCCTTCTCCAAGAAGGCCTGAACCACAGTCTTGAGGAAGGGTCTTCCTTTCGCTGCCCTTCCTTGAGCACCCAAGGCGGAGAAGGATTTTAGACATCTAGTGTGTGTACATTCATTCTCTTTTCTTAGTTTAATTCCTCTTTAAATTAAGTTTCCTCTGTTTAAATTACTGTGGCTTTTTGTTTCCCAAGTGGATCCAGACCAATATAATTAAAATATCACCATTCTTAATTTTTGAGATTAAAGAATTAAGAAGAAATCTCAAATGTAAACCAGCGGGTAAAGGTAATATTTGACAAAAGTATATGTTTTATTTTCTGCTTTAATAAGTAATATGTTCTGCGGCTGGAGAGATGGCTCAGCAGTTAAGAACATTGACTACTTTTCCAGAGGACCTGGGTTCGATTCCCAGGACCCACATGGCAGCTTACAAATGTCTGTAACTGCAGGATCCAACACCCTCACATAGACATATGTACAGGAACAACATCAATGCTCATAAAATAAAAATAAGTAAATTTTAAAAAGTAATATGTGCTAATCAAAATAGGAAATTAGACAATACAGAAATTAGGAAGGGAAAGGGTCACCAGTAGGAAAAGGCCCCTCAAAGACCATCACTGTTTGAGCTTGGTATGGCAATGGCAAAGATTTCCAGTGGCCCTGCGGGCAGGCAGAGCCTTGTCTGTTTGGGTCACGGCTGTTCAGGAATGTATCCTTCCTGCCGGGTGCATCACTGAGAAGGAATGGGGTCTGAGTGGTGCTACACTGCTTGTTATTTGTTGTGAAACCGGTTGCATCAAAGTATTTCGAGCTACTAAGCTGCTTCAGTCAATCTGCGGCACTAAACGTCTGGAGCAGGTAAAGCTCTTGTCCTGTAGGGGAGCAGGAACCTGTAAATTGATGGCTGCACTTTTGTTTCCTGGCTGCCCACTCCCAAGTAATCACACAGAAGTGACTCTGAAGCTTAATAGTAATTACAAACTGTTTGGCTTCTTAACTCAGATTTATTATTAACTAGCTCTTACAGCTTAAATTAACCCATTTCTGTTATTCTATATTTTACCACGAGGCTCATAGCTTGTTACCCCACGTCTTGCTTCTCCCATAGCTGCTGGAATCCTTGACTCCACCTTCCTTTTCTCTGTCTCTGCTCAAATTTCCTGCCTAGCTATATTCTACCTGGCTATTGGCCAAATCAGCTTATTTTTTAACCAATGGTAATAAAACATATTCACAGCATACAGAGAGGCATCTCATATCATCTCTTATCTAATTAAAAAGAAAGGTTTAAACTTTAACATTGTAAAATTACATATAACAAAACAGGCAAGCAAAAACTACAGTTACAACATTTAATCGATGTGTATTTGGCAAAATTAAAGAAAATATTCTATCCTATCTTTGTGAGTCTAAAATTTCATATCTAATTTGTCTTTTATCATAACTAAGAAAACTATAACTATGTAGTCTTCAACTCCATTGAATCCCCAAGAAGGATATAATATTACCTAAGTAAACAGGAAGTACATTGTAAGCAATATCCAAAACTCTAAAAATAACAAGAGACATCTTGCTGCCTGGACAGTCACCCAAACTTCTTCTGTAACATTGGAACGTCTATCTTCAGTTTATGGGCCCAGAGTGTCTGTCAGATTTCTCAGCGAAGCAGGAAATTTAAAAGACTGTCTTGCCTATTTCAGAAAAATTTGTCATTTTCTTCTGTGTCCTGCAGAATGTCTAGCAGACTCTTTCATGAAGCAGGAACCCTGAAGGACCATCTCGCCTTGCTTTGGCAAGTTCAGTAGTCATTTTCCTATGGGTCCTGTATGTCCAGTTCATATGGCACACAGTCAAGCAGTCCAGGCAAGAGCAGTTTCTTGCCCAAATGGCTAGTCTTGCCACATTGAAGACAAACTCTTCAATGTGAGGAGCTTCTTCAGTGCCCATCTTCCTCTTGAAGTAATTGCTGCTGTCAGGAGCAGATGTGTCTCACTGTTGATAAAAGTCTAACTTCTTAAAACATTTTAAATGCCATATTCTGTCAGTTTTTGAAGTGTTTGAAGATTACTTATACATCTGAAATATGTCTCTGCATATCTAGAAAACCTAACTAACATGACTATAAGTTTATAGTCATGACTATAAGTTTATAAACTGTTACAGATGACCATTAATTTGTATTTCTTAACTATACATTTTATCAGTCTCTCTTTCAGTCCCATGTCTCTGAGCAGCTGTCCTTTGCTTTTCAGCAACAACAACAACAACAAAGTTGAGTTCTGCCACACTCAACTTTTCAACATGGCAGAGGTAGCAACGAGTTTCGTTCTTTTGTTTTGTTTTGGTTTTGTTTGTTTTTTTTGAGACAGGGTTTCTCTGTGTAACAGTCCTAGCTGTCCTGGAACTAGCTCTTGTAGACCAGGCTGGCCTCAAACTCACCGAGATCTGCCTGTCTCTGCCTCCTGAGTGCTGGGATTAAAGGTGTGTGCCATCACTGCCCTGCCGAGTTTCATTCTTACCCCACTCCCCAACTCTGGGGTCTGTGCTGCCACCAGGTAGCATGCAGCTGACTCACAAACCTTTTTTGTCTATATAAGTAAAAGCTAATCTGCCACACATTGCACAGCTGTTTAGCCTCTCTGTACGGAGGCCCGTGTGAGACTGAAGGAACCGCTAAACTGCTTAGTTCATGGTGGCTAGCAGTTGGCTCCATTTTGCAGGCTGCTGTTGGGGGACATGTCTCTGTACCATGGCTGACATGAGACTAGGAAGCTCAGTGTGACTCTGTTTTTGTGAATTTAGAACCTTTTTAAAATTTTTTTTAGGTCTTATGCAGATCCATGCCAGACAGGTAGGTGCCATTTGTAACTGGAGGCTGTGCTTTTGTTTTCCAGCCCCCACCCCGGTCCCAAGTAATCACACAGAAACCACTCCGAAGCTTAATAATAATTACATACTGTTTGGCCTATTAGCTCAGACTTATTATTAACTAGCTCTTACAACTTAAATTTACCCATTTCTATTATTCTATATTTTACCACAAGGCTCATGGCTTGTTACCTCACATCTTGCTTCTCCAGCAGCTGCTGGCAACTTTTGACTCCACCTTCTTTTTCCCTGTCTCTTTGCTTGGATTTCCCACCTAGCTGTGTTCTGCCTGGTTATTGACCAAAACAGGTTCTTTATTAACCAGTGGTAAGTAAACATAGTTACAGCATACAAAGAGGCATCCCACATCAGGAACTGACGTGCTTGGCCTGGAAGATGGGTTGGTGGGTGAAAGACTGACTGTGTAAGCATAAGAGCCTGAGTTCCTATCTTCCGAACCCACATAAAGCTGGGCACGGTAGCACGTGTCTGTGATTACAGCATCCCTATGGTGAGATGGGACACAGGGACAAGACAATCCCTAGAAGATTTTGAGTCAGCTAGCGTGGGAACACAACAGCGAACAGCAAGAAGCTCTGTCTCAAACAAGATGAAGGGCCAAGACCAGCACCTGGGGATGTCTTCTGAATTCCGTATGTGTGCCATGGCATGCGTATACCTACACTTACATACATCCACACACAAATCAAACACACATACAATTTTTTAAAAAAATACACACATAATGGCGTTGTCATCAAGGAGGCCTAGCAGGACCATTACGATCAACCCAGTGGTGTTTTTCTCTACTGCCATTCCACAGAGCCATCTTAAGAGGGTGATCATGAGTTGGGGTGATCCCCTTTGGACATTTTATTGGTGGCATGTGAGTCTGCATAGGAGTGAGCGTTGCTCAGAAGCTGTGCTTGTTTCTAGCTTCTCTCTCTCTCAGATGGTCATTGGCCTGCTGGGTGCTGCAGGCCCCATTACCATTTCCAGCAGGCTATGTTGGAGTCAGAGCCATTGTTTTCCACAGGCCTCTTCCCTAATCCCACCTCCTTATCTCCATCTCTCTCTCTCTCTTTTTAAAAAAGATTTACTTTTCACTTGTGTGTGAATGTATGTGCACATGTGTGTGGATGCCTGTGGAGGCCAGAAGAAGCCAGATGCCCTGAAACTGAAATTCTAGACAGGTGTGAGCCACAAAACCTGGGTCCTGGGAACCAAATTCTACAAGAGCAGAAAACGTTCTTGACTGCCGAGCTATCTTTCCAGGCCCTGTTTTGTTTTTTGGTTTTTTTTCTATTTTTAATGGGGAGTCCTAACTTCAAACATTGTACACTACTGCCCAGTATAATACCTTAGACCAGTTATCCTGAACCTCGCTCCGAGATAAGTCATACTAGGCTTCTGGAGACAGATGTTCCCTCTGTATGCGTCTCTTAGAGATCAGGCATTTGCCTTCAGGATCCCTTTCACACATCCAAATGTGTCAATCAATCACACAACAGCAGTAAAAAGTGCCCTGAAAGGTTTCCACTGCAAGCCATCGGACCGTGGAACCTAGTGTAGAGTGCTTGCCTAACACATACAGGCCTCAGGCCCCATCTCTGCACCACAAAACAACACACCAAGCTTAGCCTGGAAGTCTGGAAATGTAGAGAAGAAGACATGGCTCTTGCCCTGTGTGTCAAGAAGAGCAGCAAGTCCCAGACTTTCAATAAGCTGATAAGTCAGTTACAAGAGCTGCAAACAAATGTGGCCATAAAGCAGAATGTGATCGATGCTTTGCTAATTAGTTGTACACGATCTGCTTGATAGTGTTCATTTGCTAGAGCTACCGTAAGAAAATGCCACTGGCCGAGTGTCTTAACCATAGAAATTCAGGTCTTTGCCTTTCTGCTGGCTGGAAGGAAATCCAAGACAATGTCAATGTTTTTGCTTTCTCCCCCTCTGGATTCTCACTGTGTCCACATGGGGGCCCCCGTCTGTGTTTCTGAGTTCTGATCTCTTCTTTCTTTTTGTGTAAGTGTATGGATATACTTAGATATGTGTGTGTGCGTGTGTGTGTGTGTGTGTGTATGCACATATGTGTGTTTAGAGTTCAAGGACATGCAGTGTGTCTCTCCTCAAGTGCTGTCTGCCATTTGTTCTCTTGCTGGCCCAGAACTTGTCAAGCAGGCCAGGCTGACCAGATGCCAAGCCCCAGGGCTCCTTGTGTTCACTTCTTTAGCTCTGTACTAAAAAGGTGGGTGTCACCATGCTAAGTATGGTTTCTGGGGACCAAACTTGGGTCCTTACTACTTGCCAAGGCATTTACAGAATTAGCTATTGTCTCTCCAGTTCCTAGCCTCCTCGCTTATCAGAACACCAGCCACGAAGTAGTTAAAGCCACCCAGATGATTCCTTTTCACTCACAGAGTTGGTTTGTTTTTTGTTTTGTTTTTTTTTTTAAGACTCTGATTTTAGTCACAAAGGAAGGCGCCAGCATCTAGGGATCCAATAGATATGAACGTTGAGGGGGCTGAGGGGAGACAACTCAACGGGACATCGGTAAAACAGAAACAATGACTTCTGCGACCTTCAGCCACTCATATAGTGAGTGTCTCCTGGGTGCCAACCACTGGGACAGCAGTGGCATAACCTCTCGTCACGGAGACCACGATGGGAGAATCTATTACAAATCCACCACCCTGTGCTGAGAAGGACAGGGACGTCTGGGTGGGCATCTCATCGGGTAAGCATTGGCCAGGCCTGAGCTGAGGCTGCAGCAGTGGGGACAGAGAGCGTCTGCGTGAGAGGGTTGAGAATGTAGCTCTCCGGGGTGGAGAACTTGCCTCTGTGTATGAGGCTCTGGGTTCAATCTCTAGCACACACACACACACACACAAAGTGTGCATGAGAGACAACCCACACAATTAGCGAATGAACCTGTGTGGAGTTAAAACTCCTAGGTTTCTGGGATGGGCCACCGAGTGAGAGTGGAGGGGAGATAGTGTTATTTACTCAGATTAGAAAAGGAGGAGGAGGAAAGGCAAGGTTCATGAGTACCACTCTGAATGTGTTGGGTGGCTATATCCATCAGGTTGCTAAGGATAAGCTCACGTGCTTCAGAGTCTATAACCGGAGTTCAAATCCCGGTTTGTCTGTATCTTGACTCTGTGGCCTTGAGGAAATTACTTAGCCTCTCTGAACATCTGTTTGACCACTATAGAATGGCTGTAATAAGGAACCGTTTCTTTATTTTGTCAATAAACCCTGCTTGCCCTTTGGGTTTATAGCCTTGTTCTGTTATGTGTATGGGTGTTTTGCCTGCATGTATGTCTATGCACCACTTCTATGCCTGGTGCTCAAGTAGGTCAGAAAATAGTGGCTGGGAACCCCTGGGGCTGGAGTTACACATGATTGTGAATTGCTGTGTGGATGCTGGGGATTGAACCCTGGTCCTTCTGAAGAGCAACCACTGAGCCATCTCCCCCGCACTTGATTGGCTGTCTTCTAAAAGGGGAAGAGGGGGCTATAATACATCTC
Source organism: Myodes glareolus (assembly GCF_982192425.1). NCBI lineage: Eukaryota > Metazoa > Chordata > Mammalia > Rodentia > Cricetidae > Myodes > Myodes glareolus. Next base: position 45,511,455 of record NC_142036.1, on the reverse strand, counting down.
ACAAGGTTGTTACTGAGAATTAAATGGGATTAAATATGCTCAGCACATAACACAGCATATCCATGTGTCTGGCAGAATAATGAAAGGCAGTTATTACTGTTAACTAAACTGGAACGAAATGATGAGCAAATCCAAACTTCCCAAACTTTCTTTTGGTGGGTTTTCTTTACACTTACAAACCATGTCTCTAACTGGTATCTCAATTCCTCTGCTCCATTTGGGGACGTTGCCTTTTATTTTTCCAGTTGCTGATGGAAATAAGAGGATTTCTCTGCTGCTGGGCTCCTGGACAGAGTTGAATGGCCCCTGGGTTAATGACTGGGAACTCAATGTGAGCTCTGCACTCCTACCTCTAGGTGGCGCCACTCCTCTGCTCATCAGCGCATAGTGAGGCCCTGACGCCAGACCAGCTCCTTCAATCCAGGAGTGTGGCTCTCACCCAAAGGTCAGTTTGATAAGGGGGCTGGATGACAATACCCATCCTTACTGTGGAATTGATGTACAATTCACCTCAAATGTCATCCCAGGGAGGTCCTCAATGACTGGGTCTTCAGTTTGGGTTAGGCACTTCTGCACAATGCATAGTATTTGGGTGAGTGGCAGTACATAAATTTTAATGTCTTAGCCTTCTTTCTTTTCCACCCTCACTTCCTTCCTTCCTCCTTCCTTTTTTTCGTTTTTTGTTTGTTTTGTTTTACTATTTTATTTTATTTTTTGAGACAGGGCTTCTCTGTGTAACTGCTCTGGTTGTCCTGGAACTGTCTGTAGACCAGGTTGGCCTCGAACTCACAGAGATCCTCCTGCCTCTGCTGGGATTAAAGGCGTGCACCACTATTTCTTTCTTTTCTTTTTTTTAAAGATGTATTTATTTATTATATATACAATATTCTGCCTGCATGTATTCCTGTCTGCCAGAAGAAGGCATCAGATTTCGTTACAGATGGTTGTGAGCCACCATGAGGTTGCTGGCAATTGAACTCAGGACCTCTGGAATATGGAATAGCAGCCAGTGCTCTTATTCTCTGAGCCATCTCTCCAGCCCTCTTTTCTTTTAACCCAGGCTGGCCTGGAAACATAATCCTCCTGCTGCAGTCACCTGAATTACTGAGATTATAAACTTAGTACTTTATTATAGAGATATTAAAGTGTGCATGTGCATGCGTGTATGTCACACACACACACACACACACACACACACACACAAATAAATGAAAACCCACCTATATGCCATAATGTTAGTTTAACAGTAGCTATTTTTCTTACCCAGTTCAAGCCCTGGAAAGTGATCTTTGTGAGGGGAGGACCTGTGTTTTATGTCATTTTGTCCCCAGCTCCTATGCTTGACATACCAGTAAAGGTTTGTAAAGCAAATACTTGCCAATAACTTGGCCCCACTTCTCTTCCCTCCTTTCCTTAGAGCTTCTCCCCACCTGTGGCTCAGCATTTGAGAGGCAAGCAGGGAAGCAACCATGGGCATTCTCCCCAGCACTGAGGACAAAGGAGAGACTGCCACAATGCCCTCCTCCACCAAAGCTGTAGAGTTAGACACAGCGTGGATTTAGGAACAGATATACATCTGTGTGTGTGTGTGTGTGTGTGTGTGTGTGTGTGTGTGTGTGTGTGCACGCATGCGCACACATAAGTGCACGTGCAGTGCATGGTCTATGGAAGTCAGAGGACAACTTGTAAAATTTAGTTCCGTGTGGGTTCTGAGGATTGAATGCAGGTCACTTGTTTTGGTGGCAAGTATCTTTATCCACCTTGGTGGCCCTCAAACTACTTTTGTGGTTTTGTTTTGGTACTTAGGATTAACCTAGAGTCTTGAATATACTAGGCAGGTGGTCTACATTGAAGCCACATCCCTCATCAAATCACTTGGTTGTGAGTATCCATGCCATGGCTTGCCATAAAAGCCTTGTGCCATAGGTATATCACAGAGTCATACAATAGAATAACCCACCAACAACACAGGCAGAAATTGTGTCTTTGTTAATCTGATCCCAAAATATTTAAATGCTCCATAAACTAGATGGAAAGATAAATTCCTAGATACTCCCTAACTCCAAAAGACATCAAGTACATTCTAGAGACACCCTCTTGAACTCCAAATTCCACAGTATATTGCTTAGAACTAATGAGGAATTCTGCCTGGGGGTCAGTATCAAAGTTGAAGGTTAAATGTGTAAATCACACCTGTTGGCTCCTTGGGCTGTGGAGAGCCAGCAGGTGCTGAGTAGAAAGGCCGGCTGGAGCCAGAGCAAGTGTGTGCAAGCCTCCCTTTTAACTTTGGGCCTCTTTCTTCATTCTTATCCCTCCCCAGCAGCATGGAGATCAAAGCTGCTCCGTAGGCCGTACAAAGTCACTACTGGAAAAGCCACAGAAACATTGCTGCCCTTTGCTGCCGGGGCCGGGAGTGGTGCCAGGCGGGAGAGTTTGTGAGGGAGCGGTTTCAAGTACTAGGTTAAACCTCTGGAGCAGATGTTGCTGGGTGGGCGGCCAGCATGGACTGGGGCGCAGATGGCTCCAGAGACCACAGGACAAAGACCCAAAGACACCATACAGAGGCAGAGAGGAAAGGTGGGGTGTCAGGTTGTCCCCCGGGAGACAAGGATCCCAGGAAGTCTTTTCAAACTTCACAGAAAGACAAAACAAAGGAGCATGTTAATAACTCCCTGGCTTCTAAGTTACAGAATGTTCAAACATAGCCCTGCCTACATCTGCTTCACAAAATACACAATTCGAAGTCCTTCCTGGATCTTCATCCGGAGTGCTTGACACAGAGTCCGTCTTCTTCCAGCTTTGGACTCAGCCTCCCTGTTTTTAAAACAGGAACAATTTAATGCCTGAAGTTTGCCCAGGAGTCAAAATTTAAGAATTGGTAGAACTGCCAGGTGGTGGTGGCGCACATCTTTAATCCCAGCACTTGGGAGGCAGGTGGATGCCCTGAGTCCGAGGTCTGGTCTACAAATTGAGCTCCAGGAGAGCGAAGGCTGCACAGAAAATCCCTTTCTCAAAAAAAATAAAATAAAATAAAAAGGATTGTTAGAACTAACATGGGCACCACATCTGTGAATATGTCTGCACCCAAAGCTGAGTCACTCGGGCACAGCTGACCAACCTACATCTCTCTTGAGAAGTTACTTGAGGGGCCAGAGAGGTTTACCTACCGGAAGACATCTGTCTCCAAGGCACACCCGAAATCCCACCACTGCCACTGAAGTACTAGGTAGACTGACTGACTAGTCAGGGCAAAAGAGAGAGAGAGAGAGAGAGAGAGAGAGAGAGAGAGAGAGAGAGAGAGAAGCCAATGAAAAGGAAAGGCCAGGGGCTGAGGGCAGGACTGGGTTCAGCGCTGGAGCACTGACCTAACGTGAATGCGGACCCAGCACAGCCACACTTCACCCCACTTCCTAGCGAACTGCAGAAGATCTGAGAATACTTGGTGAAGGATCAGCTTGGCCAACTCTTCTAACCTGCTCAAGGCAGCTTGAGGGAAGAAAAACAGTCTATAGGCAGGTAACGGTGATGCTGGGGTCTTTCCTCAACCCCCATGGAGTTGCACTGGATGCGAATGTGTTTTTTTAATGGATGTTGTGCACACGCCTGATTCATTAGAAGCCATCTAGAAGTCACTAACAATGTGTCTGGATCTAGGATGTCCTATTAGCTGAATTTGCTTTGCTGTCATTGTTTGGCTGAGCCTAAGAACTCAGCGTATCCTTGACTGGTGACTTCAAAAGTGTGTTTCCCTGGAGTCCCTAAGAGGCTGGAGCCATTGAAGGGTTCACATGAAAATGACATTTACATTTGAAACCAGTTTCTCTTTGTTTTGTTTCCTCCTCCTCCCCCTCCCCCCCACCATTCTCAGCCTTTGGAAGAAGGGCTTTCATATATTGCTAGTTATCCTAAAATTAATTTTCCTTTTAAAATATTTCTTACTACCAAAGACAGTCAGACCCTACCCCACAATTGTGCTCCACAGGGCAGGGCAGGAGAGGAAGCATATGTTCCCTGCATGGGAGGGCTGGCAAGACCAGGAGTCAGGAGCTAGGAGTGAAGTCAGGAAAGGATTCGTCCCTTAGCAGTCAGAGAGGGTGTGCGGAGCTACCGGTGACAGACTGGAATCCTTGACTTAGTGGGTCACCTCATACGTAACCATGGTAAATATGGTCCAATTCCTGTGGACAAACTTTTGGTGATGTCAGAGCTCTTTGTCCTTGTCAGGATCCACAGCAGCGGTTCTCCCAGGCACGGGGGACACCTGTGTCAATCTGGAACCCACTCTGACGGGCCTTTACAGTCTTTCCACCCCCACCCCTTTTTTCTAAACTTCCTGCCACCTCTTGTAGATTCTTGGGTTGATTTCTCTCACGGAATCTTCTCGTGTGCTGCTGTCATTACTAGGAATGGCTAATACCTGGGCGTGCACCCTACGTGATAGTAGATTACGTGCTTGGAAGAGCCCTGCCTAGCTATAATTCTCACCATCTTGAAATTCTCAATTTTTTTCTTTTTTTGAAGACATGGTCTCAGTAGAGAGCCCAGGCTGGCCTCCAACCTCTGTTCCTCCCACCTCTGTCTCCTGAGCGCTGGGATTCTACCCTGCTATGTATGACACAATTCCTTCTTTTTTTAAAGGAATGTGTGTGCGTGTGTGTGTGTGTGTGTGTGTGTGTGTTACATGTGTGTAGATACTCTTGGAGGTCAAAAGAAGACATTGGATCCCCTAGCACTGGAGTTACAGGTGTTTATGAACTGCCTGATATGGGTGCTGATAACCAATCCCAGCAAGAGTTCTTAACCCCTGAGTCATCTCTCTTCAGGCTGAAATTCAGGCTCTTTTTATTTATTTATTTTGAAATAGGATCTCACCTGGGTAGCCTTGGTTAGCCTAGAACTTACCTATGTAGACCAGGTTGGCCTTGAAGTCACAAAAGTCTGCCAGCTTCTGCACCTAGAATATAGAATTAAAGGCACGTGCCACCCCACCCAGAAAGTCTCAACTCTTAACAATTGTATCTTTGGACCAGTGAAGTTCAGCGCAGCCCTGAAGCAGGACTGTGAGCAGTAGAGGTAAGACACCAGGTGGCTGCCCGCGCACTGTACATCCCTGACCATCCTGGAACTCACTGTGTAGATCACAGAGTGGCCTTGAATTTTCAGCAGTCCTCTTTGCCTCTGTTTCCTCAGGGCTGGGGTAACAGGTATGTGCCACCACGTCCTCTCTGTCCAAAGCAGGTTTTAGAACTACTGGGCCTAGATTGGTGGCACATATAGGGACAACAGCAACCACAGGAGAAAGAAGAAGCTACCCAAGTGCTGGGACCCTCAATGGGAAGTCTGCTTCTCTGACCGTGGCTGTATAAATACTACATCAGGTTCAAGAACAGGAGAAATTAAATTTAAATGTCATTGCATTCAATGGATGGAATTTCACGAGAAACGCTTGTAAAACCCGTATTAACAAGGCAATTTTAAAATTAATTTTCTTATAATTGAAGCCACAGTGAGAATGCATAAATGGATGTTTTAAATTATATATCAAAGCTGAAGCTACTTTTGGTTTCTTGTGTGACTTTTACAAGCTACAGAAAATGTCAGGAGGAACATCCAAAGACCATCGTGTAAGCCTACATCTGTAGCTGAACTCAACAAGCACAGTGGTAGAGACCTGTAGCCCAGTACTATTTCATATTCATAATGAGTAAATATTTTTAAAGGCCAAATTTTGTGACCCAGTATAGGCAGTAACACCTATTTCTTGCTCTTTGAACAAGGATAGCATGGTTTTTGTTTGTTTGTTTAGTTTGGTTTTTCAAGACAGAGTTTCTCTGTAGCCTTTCCAGGAACTAGCTCTCGTAGACCAGGCTGGCCTTGCTTCTGCCTCCCAAATACTGGAATTAAAGGTGTGTGCCACCACGGCCCGGTGACACCATGTTTTTATTTTGTGTTATTCTTTACAGATCAGCCTTAGGCTTTGAAACCTCTCTCTCTTCCAGGGAAGTCATAGACGTTTATATTTGAAGAATTCCAGGCCGGATATGGTGAGGCAGTCTTATCATCCTAGCGCTCAAGAGGATCAAGACCAGCCTGGGCTACAGAGTAGGTTCCAAGCCTGTTCAGGTAATAGGCAAAGATGAGACCAAGCATGCCACAATTGGGTGGGCATGAAAGCCGTTTGCGTGAAAAATCAAATTGATTTCCACCATCGGGGTGCATCACATCCAAAATGCCAATGATGCTATAGTTGAGAACCCTGCTCTAGGGTGCTTACTAAGTACAGATTTTAGAAACAAACAGGGCAGCCTCTGTGGGGAGTTGAGATATTGACCCGCCGGTGTCATCCCTGACTCAGAATCCGCATTTTAACCAGAGCCCTGGGTGATCTGTGTGCTCACCAAAGCTCGAGGAGCAAGCTAGAAATGTCACTCTGTAGACGTGTTTCAGGTGTCCCCTTCCAGTTCCCTAAGTGATGCTATGGCAGGTTTTCCCCGGGGGGGTGGGGGGGACTTGTTAGCTGAGGTTTTCTGTCCTGCCCGGTTCCTGCGATTGTTAAGTCCCAAAGAATCACACAGAGGTCTACATTAGTTATAAACTGATTGGCCTATTAACTCAGGCTTCTTATTAACTCTTATAACTTATATCAGCCCATTATTCTTGTCTATGTTAGTCCCGTGGCTCGGTACCTTCTTCGGCGGGGCAGTCACTTCTTTCTTCTTCTGTGGCTTGGCCAGGACTGCAGACCAAGCTTTCCTCTTCCCAGAATTCTCCTGTTCTTGTCACCCTGTCTCTACTTCCTCCCTGGCTACTGGCCAATCAGCGTTTATTTAAAATATAATTGACAGAATACAGACCGTTGTCCCACACCTGGGACTCATATCAGTTACTTTTCTCATATCTGGCAAAAGCAACTTTAGGTAGGAATGGTTTGTTCTGGCTAACAGTTGGAGGGTACAGTCCATTGTGGCCAGGAAGTTTTGGGGGTGTGAAGCAGCTGGTCACATTGCATCTGCAGTCAGGAATTCTCAGCTCGCTTTCTCCTTCTTATTTAGTATAAAACCCCAGCCAATGGACCAGTGCCTCCCACATTTAGGGTGGGTCTGCCCGCCTCAATTAACCTAATCTAGAAACTCCCTCACAGACGCATCTAAGGTTTATCTCCCTGGTGATGCTAGATCCTGCAAGTTCACAATCACTATTAACACCAGACTCTAAGGACTGTGCCGGGCTATTCCACATTTTTCATTTCTTGCTCATTTCCTACAGTCCTTATAGGTTGGTATAGGAAAGCCCAGGTGCAAAGACCCTGTGAGCCTCATCCCACAGCATCTCAGTCCCAGTATTCAGATTTTTAAATGTACTTTGCTGTCAGGCAAGCCTACAGAGAAAAGGGCTAATGCCATCTGCAGCTGGTGTTAGTTTGCCTATGCTGCAGCAGGCTGGAGGTTATGTAATGGTCTGCTCTGTCCCTTTAAGAGACAAGTCATGCCCACTCCCTCCCAACCTGCCAAAGCAAGCTGATCTTCAGCTTCCAGTCTGAATCTCTTCTCTTTTCCGTCTCTCCCCTGAAGAGATAGCTTCTGTCTTACTCCATTCTCCCCACTTCTCCCCTTCCCCTTTCTCTGTCTCTCTGTTTCTCTCTGCTTCTCCCCCTTCTTCTCTTACCCCCTCCCCTTCCATAACCCACTAAATAAATATCCAACTTCATTCTGCATGGTGTGCCTATCCAAGTCTCTGTCTCTTACCCGTTGCGTGGCTCCCTGCCGGGGACCAGCCACCTTCTTGTTGTCTTGTGGTGTGCCCAACTGTCTGTCTCTCCTCATGGGACCTGCTGCCCTCTGCCGCCACTTGGGGACCTGCAGCATTTCTGCTGCTGCAGCCACTTGGGGATCCACAGCATTTTACTTAATCCATTATAGGTTAGGGACTGGACCCTGGACATTTGTCTGACTTCATAGCCTGAGACTCTGAACACTTGGCCTTCTCTCACTTTATCTACCTTCTATTCAGCACTCAAGGCTCCCTTATCAGCCCTGTCCAGAAGCATTTGGTTTTCCTCAGGGTCCCATAGTTGTTGCCAGGCAGACCTGTGACATTGACTCCAAGCTTCAGGGTCTATAAAGACCTGGTAGGAAAGTGGACAAAAGTCAGTTGGGGGTTGTGACAAGGGGCATATGATTTCCTGACCATATGAATTCAGACTTTAGACTTTTTAAAGAGAGGTAGAAAAATTAGATTGTAAAAATATGAAACCTCATTGTATCTTACTGCAACTAAATGCAAGCTTAAACAAACAACAAACCACAATGCATACCAAACCCCTCTGTGGGAAGCTGGGCCTGAGATACACAATCTGTTATTCTGGGCTATGTTGACACTTGTCCTGTGGTTTAACTGTCGTCTTGTCTCCCTACTCAGCAGCTTGAGTGCCAGGCCTAGCACCAGAAGTCCCCTACGTTCTTGTGAACAAATGCACAAGGGGTTCTGTTCCTTGCTCGATGGTTCTGGCCATGCAGTATATTTAAAGCCTAACATTGTAGGCTGTTTGGACACCCTGTGGAGTGATTTAGGCTGCTGAAGATGAGGACACCTTTGGTGTTTAGCAGGTGGGGTCTAGAACAAGACAAATAATATCAAACACTTATTTTTTGCTTATTGTGTCCCGGGCTCTGGTTTTAGCTTTTTAATGATATGAGATCATTTAATCTCCATACAGTCTTACCCAGTATATTCTACCACCAACCCCATTTCACACGTGAGAGAGCGTTGGTTAGTATGCAACAGACACACTATCTCTAGACTGTAGAGAAGCATCCTGTGTTGCATAGATCCCTGCAGGCATGCCCTCGTTTTGTTTTTATTTTATTTTATTGAGATCAGGGTTTTTTTTAGCCCAGGTTGACCTGTTTCATGGTCCACCTGCCTCCACCCAAATGCTGAAATCACAGATACGCAGCTAGCCTTTGGGTGTTTAATGTAAGAAAAAAAAATCCTGTTGTGATTAGAAATATAACCATCATGTATTGAAGAAGAAAATTATGAAGTTTTCACCTGTAGATCTGAATGGCCTGTGTTTTCAGTTTTACAATGGGGGCATACTCCATGCCATAAAACAGAGTAAGTGCTCTGTGGGTCTTGCAGGTTGGTTTTAGAGATAAGAAAGAGGTAAAGAAGGCATGAACCACAACAAAAAGCAGAGCCCCCATTTGAAAATCCTTTTGTGGCAGTCGGGGATGGAGGCGTAGAAACAGAACAGTTTAACCTTGAGTTCGCTGAGGATAGCTATGTGCGCAGACCAAGTCAGAGGAGCCATTGTTACCAAGTTGACCGAAACTGGCCTGCTTGCAAAATTTGGCTAACTCTTTAATCTTGGTTTCCTAGAAAGTTAGACATGTAGTATAGTCTCAGATTAACAACTTGGAACTTTGGCCCAAGTGGCTCCACTTTGGTTTTTACCAGTGTAGACTTTTAGTCCAAAGACTGACCTTCTGACATTTTTATTTCCCACGTGGCAACTGCCCAAAGAGCATGCCGCATTTTTAAGCACTGTACTAAAGAGCTTGACTTTCAAAAGTCAAGGAAGCCAGTGGGGACAATGCCCAAAGCTTTTATGTCCCAGAAACCACAGCCTCGTTGTACCAGTGATTGCTGTGGCCATGATTCAGTCAGCTTTATCTTTCTCATCTATAGTTAGAGCACTGACCTGTTTTTGTATATACTTTTCTTCTGTGGGTGCAGAGAGAGTGAGGAAGGGGCTCCATATGTAGCCTATGCTGGCCTCCAACTCTTGCCAATATTCTTTTGCCTCAGCCTCCTGAGTTACTGAGGTTACAAGTGTACACCAGCACACCTGGTTCAGAAGTATATGGATCTTAAATGTGCATCTTTATGACCCTCCCCAACATGAACATGCCTATGTCATTAGCACCCAGATCAAGAGGCAAAACATGTCTGGGATGAGCTCAGTGGTGGAGCTTAGCATGTTTCTTGAGTATGTTAAAGGCCTTTAATTTGGTTTCCAGCACTGAAAAAGACAGAAGAGTCTTGGAAGTGGTGGCACCAAATTATAATCCCAGTGTTTGGGAAGCTGAGGCAGGAAGATCACAAGCTCTAAGCCAGCCAGAGCTACACAGCATGTTGTTAAATATTATTTTATGTAAAGGTGTGTTGCATTTGTTTATGATCTATTTGTTCAGTGATGTAAAGATGTGTTACGTTTGTTTATGCTGCATTTGTTTAATTATGTAAAGATGTGTTGCTGTATTACCTTGACTGCCTAAGGCACCTGATTGGTCTAATAAATAGCTAGACAGCAGAGGCATAGGTGGGGCTGATGGGCAGAGAGAATAAATAGGAGGAGGAATCTAGGTTCGAGAGAGAACAAGAGAAAAGGAGAGAATGAGAGAAAAAGAGAGGGAGATGTCCAGGGCCAGTCAGACAAGGAGCTGTCAGCCAGACACAGAGTAAGACATACAGAATGAAAGAAAGGCAAAAAAACCTCAAGGCAAAAGATAGATAAAGAGAAATAGGTTAATATAAATTATAAGAGCTAGCAAGTGCTGGATGGTGATGGCATGTGCCTTTAATCCCAACACTTGGGAGGCAGAGGCAGACGAATCTCTGTGAGTTCGAGGCCAGCCTGGTCTACAGAATGATTTCCAGTACAGGCTCAAAAATTATACAGAAAAATCCTGCCTCAAAAAAAACCAAAACAAAACAAAGTAAATAAAAACGAGCTAGCAAGAAATGAACATAAGGTAAGACCGAACGTTCATAACTAATAATAAGTCTCCGTGTCATGATTTTGGAGTGGGCTGGTGACCCAAAAGAAAGCCTGCTACAATAGTGAGATCATGTACCAGTATTTTCATCATCCTGGTAGTTCAATCCTGACCAAAACTTCCCCTAAAGGTCACTGCCATCCCAACTTTGTTGTGGTATTTCATTCGTATTTTAATAAATAAAACTTGCCTGAAGTTCAGAGAGTAAAAGAGCTTCACTGATCATCCTTACAAACCAGGCAGTGGTGACACACACCTTTAATCCCAGTAGCCACATTAGTTTGCCATAGAAATCGGGCAGTAGTGGTGGATGCCTTTAATCCCAGTCCTAGAGAGGAATATAAGATGGGACAGCTCACACACACAGTCTCGATCTGAGATTCCTGGAGGCAGGGTCACCATTTCAGACTGAGGCAGAGGTAAGAGCCAGTGGCTAACTGTTTTACTTTACAGTTCAGATTGAACTCCAATTTCTGTCTCTGGGTTTTTAATAATCGTGCTTTGTGACTTCTAACACCTTAAATGAATTTTGCCTACCTTTGAACTTGATAGAAATAGTGATTAGTCAAAATGACTACAAAACAGTAAAAAACACAGCAAAAACCCCACCCTAAGCCTTCGAGATTTTTGTGACAGAAATAAACTGCCATAAAGACTCTTGCCGGGAACTAAATCTGCCAGAGTGATTTTCTGGAATCTGACAGTATTTTGTAGACACTAGATTAGCCAGTTTGCCTCTTGACCTGGACATTCCGAAGGACTTATCACTCTGGTTCCCAACACAGAACTTATCTCAGTTCTCCTTATCATCCCCAAAGAATGCTTTTGATGTTGTACGAACCTCAGCCCTGCTCATCTTATGTGGAACCTCACCTAGCTTCTGAGCTGAGCCCACATCCCAGATTTGCAAATCTTTTCTGTACCCAAAAAAAAACAGTCTGTTATTTTAGTCTCATTTATGATTTCTTGATTTGCAACAAAAGCCACGGTGCGTCCATTTTAATGTTTGGTTCCCTTTCGTTTTGGTTCTATTTATGAGATTCATTCACAATTTGGAAGTTTGTTAATTTTTATCCACTGCATAATAAGCCACCATAGAGCCATACTATAACCAACTGATGCATCCCACCATTGTTGGACATTTGGGTTGTCTTCCATTTTTGTTTGTTTGTTTTGTTTTGTTTCCCATTATGAATTATAGTGCTATAATCATTCTTGTTTTGTTTTGTTTTGTTTTGTTTTGAGACAGGGTTTCTCTATGTAACAGCCCTGGCTGTCCTGGATTAAAGGCGTGTGCCACCACCGCCTGGCTTGCTATGATCATCCTTGAACATGTCTTTTGGAGAACATGTGCATGCCTTTCTTTATTTCCTGCAGTAACACTACAGCTAGTTCTGCTAGGGTTTTCATCCCATGGTACTAAGGGCATCATCAGAGTCTTGCTCTGCTAAAGGGTATAGATTCTGAAGCAATGCTTGAAGTCCCCTGGCTTGAATAATTGTTTCTGCTCATGGTCTGTTTGTGCCACAACTGTTGCTCCTGCTGTCCTGTTCTAGGTGCTGGAGAGTCTGCTGAACATGCTCTGTTTAGGGAGAGGGCTTGAGATTTATGTCAGGAGGCTGGAAGGCTGTGGTCAGTATTTTCAGTACCACTAGAGGTCACCTGCTTCCTCTCAGACCTGGTATCCTCATCATCCATGGTGACTTGGGTTCCAACTTTATCGAGAGAAAGAAATAGAGATTGGTGGGGCCAACACCAAATACCTCTGACATGTTCTGTGGGCCCACCTCCCATCTTTCCAGTTACAGGTAAGGTGTCGAGGGTCTGGTTGCCTCTTCGGGTAATCCACATGCTACCTACCTTCATTCTGGTGGCTTTGCTGGTGAGTTTGGCTCATCCTGGGCCACCTGTGCTGGGTCCACCTCCTCCACTATTCCCATCCATTCCCATCTGTAGATTACAAGTGTTGACAACTGTTGTATATTTTTTCTTCTTAGGTATATAAATTTGATATTTCAGATGCAAGTGTTTGATGGTATGTGTTGAGGTGGGAGCTGAATTATAGAATTTGCCAGTTTCTCTCGTGTAAATGCTTCCACTCTGATTTGAGGCTGTCAGTCTGATGTTGTTGCCTATGGAGCTGGAAAGAGACACCATGATAGTACTACATTACTATTCCCAACGTGCAGAGAGCAAATGTAGACAGACTTGAAAGCAGACAGAAAAGGACAGTGTAATAAAGTAATTAAGAAGTGATACTTTGAGTGTCATTAATATCACACTTTATTAAATTATCCCTATGTGATTTAATTTTGTTTAACAATAAACTTGGAAAGTTGATTGATTTATTTACGTATTTGGTTATTTGGTCCTGGGGATCGGACCCAGGACATTGCGCACGAGAGCATGGGAGCCCTCTGTCAGGGCCTCCCAACCCTGGCGATCTGAAGAAGCAGACTTGCTGAACCATACAGTTTCCCCTTCACTCCATTAAGTCACAGGGAAATGAACCACCAAGAAGCCTGGAGGAGGAAGAGTCACCAAGGGACAGTGGTGTCATAAGATTGAGAGCTGTGTGGGTGAGGTTTGTGGGTTGGCTGTAACCACAAAGGCCATCAGCTGTCCCCTGTTCCTTCCTCCCTCCAGGCTGGCCGACTCCCAGAGTCCCTGCCCAGCTCTTGGGCAAAGGTGATCTGGTTGACTAGCCTCGGGTGTGTGCCTGTGACAGGATCTGGCATTTTTCTCCCGCTGGGTTACCACCTGGGCCTCCTGAGGACACAGCAGATGGACTCTTATCTTTGAATTCTTCTCTCCCTTCCTCACCTCTCTCTCTCTCTCCTTTCTTTTTAACATGGTCTCATTGTGTCGTCCAGGCTCGTGGATGCTTTCTATCGTGGTTTTCTTTTGTGTGAAAAATGGGTTCAACACTTTTACCCAGATTACCGGATCTGTGTTGGGAATAAAAATGTGCTTAGAGTTTGGTGCTTTAGAAAATTGGGAATGGGGCAGAATCCACACCAGCTGGCCAGGCAGACTCCAGGACACATTTTCTTTCTTCCTTCCTTCCTTCCTTCCTTCCTTCCTTCCTTCCTTCCTTCCTTCCTTCCTTCCTTTTCTTTCTTTCTTTCTTTCTTTCTTTCTTTCTTTCTTTCTTTCTTTCTTTCTTTCTTTCTTTCTTTCTTTCTTTGTTTAAAATTTACTTATCTGAGAAAGGGCTTTTCTTTGTATCCCTGTCTGTCCTGGAATTCCCTCTGTAGACCAGGCTGTCCTCAGACTCAGAAAGATCCACCTGCCTCTGCTTCCTGGTATTAAAGGTATGGGCCACCAAGCCTAGTCAGTGCTTATTCTAAGTCTGGGGGTATGGTTGGGGTGTGCAGAGTATTGCTCTAGTTGTTGGGATTCTAACCCTGAGCCCTGCAAAGCCCTATCTGACTGGTTGTTTCTGGAGATCTGGGTATGAAGGCTGGCTCTCACAAGTTCCCATCAAGCTGTGGGAAGGGGTATTCTTACAACAATATCAGCTGACAAACCCAGAGCTTCCTCCTTGAATGGAATCTTCCGCTCAGCTTGGGCTGGTGGAGCCCCCGTGGTCCATTCATACTAGACTTCTGCTTTCTTTAGCAACTGAATACTTCTACTTCCCTTGGAGACAAGTAGGTTTCCCTTCTTGGTCTGTGAAGGCTACCCAAGAATTTTTGTTTGTTTGTTTGTTTGTTTGTTTTTCGAGACAGGGTTTCTCTATAGCTTTGGAGCCTGTCCTGGAACTAGCTCTCATAGATCAGACTGGCCTCAAACTCACAGAGATCCTCCTGCCTCTGCCTCCCGAGTGCTGAGATTAAAGGCATGCGCCACCACCACCCACCTTACCCAAGGAATCTTGAATTTAAACATGAAACTGGAACTAATGCCTGTGTGAGATGAAAGAAGCCAGTTATGTCCTGTGGTGGTTTGAAAGAAAATGGCCCCCAAAGGGAGTGGCACTATTGGAAAGTGTGACTTTGTTGGAAGGTTATGTTTGTTATATTCTTGTTGGAGGAAGTATGTCACTGTGGAGGCGGGCTTTGAGGGTTCATATATGCTCAAGCCATGCCCAGTGAGACAGTCCACTTCCTGTTGCCTTCTTATCAAGATGTAGCCAGTACCGGGCCTGCCTGCATGCCATGATGATAATGGGCTGCACCTCCGAAACTGTAAGCTACCACCTCAATTAAATGTTTTTCCTTTGTAGAGTTGCCATGGTCATGGTGTCTCTTCACAGCAATAGAAACCCTAACTGAGACACCCCCTTACCTTAGCTACCTTGGGTAAAATAGGGGGTGGTCCTGGCTCACTTTGTGGGAATGCTGTAAGGATACAATGAGTTGGTAGGTATAGACACCTTTGAGAAAGAGGAACATACAGAAGGACCATTGTGTGGTGTCTGTGCACCCCCCCCCCCCCGCCAGGAGTAAGAGAAGCTGCATGACTTTTTTTTTATTTTTATTTTTAAAAAGGAATGACCTTTGGAACAGACAAACAACAAACAACAAATTCTGGTTTGGCAACATACCTGCTGCGTAGGTTTTGATAGGTTGAAACCTCTCTGTGAGCCTCCCCAGTAAAATGATGCTGATGCTTGACTTGGAAGGTGGTTACCGGAATTAGAAGTTACAGGGATAAAGATCCTGCCAAGTAAGTACCTGGCACACAGTAGGTTCTTTATATATAGGCGTTATCCTTACAGCAGTTATATGTCATAACCACGGCATCTCCCACTCCCCATCTCCCAAAGAGATAAGCTTCTCTTCTCTGTTCCTGGGCCCACATACTCCTGGCCAGGTACCTGAGAAAGGACAGAATACTTTGCCTCTGGGCTTTTTCCTAAGGAACTGACCAACTTAGCTGCTTTGTCCAAGACTGTCCTAATTTTAGGGCAGGGAGTGCCACGACACCCTCACACAGACATACATGCTGTAAAAAACACCAATGCACATAAAATAAAAAATAAATAAATTAAAATGTATGTTTGTGTATCTGCTTATTTATTTATCCCTATCACCACACACTTGGAGGTCAGAGAACAATATGAGGAAGTCAGTTTCTTCCTTCCTCCAAATGTGTTTGGAAGACCAAACTCAGGTCATTAGGTTTATGCCTTTCCTGGATGATCTATCTTGCCAGCTCTAAAGTTTCAAAGCAATTTTTAAATAAAACTGGAGGATAGGATGTCATATGCCTGTATTCCTATCTCTCAGGAGGTAGTTGAGAAGATCTTCAGTTCAAGGCTAGCCTGGCTTCAAAGACTCTGCTTCAAACCAAAACCAAAAGAAAAAAAAAGAAGAAAAAATGGCAGGAGGCCAAGGATATAGCTCAGTGGTAAAGCCTGCCTAGCATGCACAAGGACCTGGGTTTGGAGTCTGCGGTAATGGTGCATCCCTTTAATTCCTGCTTTCAGGGGTGGAGGGGCAGAGGCAGGTCTGTGTGTTCAAGGCCAGCCTGATCTACAGAGTGAGTTTCAGGACTGCCAGGGCTACACAGAGAAACCCTGTCTTGTCAGGGGTGGGAGGCGTGAAGATCTAGGTTTGATTCCCTAGCACCATAAAAATAATAATACTAAAAAACCTTTCTCCTTAAACCAGTGTTCCTCTTGTGCACTTGAGAATCACGCAAGTTCAAATTATTCTTAGTTATTCTTTCACAATTTCACATAATTACATATATGATATACTTTGATCATATCCGATAGCCCCATCATCCTCTCGTCCCCAGCCACCAAACCCTTTCTTCTTACCAGCAAGTCACTTCTCTCTTACTTTGATGACTTTTTTTGGTGTGTGTGCCCTACTTGTGTGAGCATGGGTCGGGGCACAAAGCATTCTTAACCTCCATCTTAGGATATCTCGTCACTGGCAAAACAAACAAACCAAAACAACAACAACAACAACAACAACAAAAACAAAACAGTCAAACCAAACCACACCACAACCAAAACTTTCCCCTAAGCCAGGGAGTACCGTCCTCATTTTGCAGGAGAGTAGAGTGAGGTTTATTATAAGCAGGATGTAAGATCTTTGACCTAGATCTATAAGGAGCATCGGAACATAAGTTACAAGGGGTAGGAAGGAGGGGAGAGGTTGGTGAACCAGGGTTGACGAGAGGGAAAAGGGATTCACCCTGGTCCTGATCCTGGTAATACAAGGCAAAAGCAAATGCATGAGTAAATGAAGCTAAACCAAAGCACCACCAAGGGGCAGGAGCAGGGCTGCACAGTAAGGAAGGGTGGATGGAAAAGGACACTCCAGGTAAGGGAGCAGCTGCTGAGGACTCAGGTGTGACAGGTGGTGACTTGTTAGAGAGCTTTAGCCATGTGGGGAGGCTGGAGTGTTGGTTCTTCAGAGGGGTGATGTGGCTGGATTTCTGCCAGCCTGCTGAGCGCCCTGGGCACGATCTCTGCAGCGGACTTTGTTCTCGGTCAGTGGACTCTGGTAGGCAGTGAGTACGAATACCATTTCCCACTGTGAAACGTGGCAAGTCCTTCGTGAGGTCCTTATTAATGGTCAAACTGCCACACATGACTGGAGACTCACTGGCCCTCTCGGAAGATATGACCTATGCCTTCATACCCAGTTTCTTCCCTTGCCTCTTTCTCCCCCCCCCCCCCCCCCCGTCTGTTTGTTTTCTCCAGTCTCTTCTTTACTCCATCACCTGATTCACCCCTTTGTCCCTTGGGTGTTCCTGCTAGGACCCCAAGTTACAACAAGCAGGCTACAGTCCTACGAAGTTTCTCACCTTTTCCTTTTTGAGATAAGGTTTTGCTTTGTAGCTGAGGTGGGTCTTGTTCTTGGAATTCTCCAGTGTCAGCCTCTTTCTAAGTGCTGGATTTATTTACAGGCTGTCCAGATCCTACCAGGCTGATGTTTTTCAACCCCTTAATGGTCCGGAAAGTGCAGCTCCATGCGAGTGGGAAAATGAATAGGATACCAGGTGTCCATTTTTCCGAGAGGAAAGGAGGAAAAGGTAGAAACACACCAAGGCCTTCTCTGAGGCCCAATGGGAAGAGCTCTCTAGAGGGTGGCTGTGTTGTGGTGGTGATAATTCACAGGACCTTTACTGAAAGCTCTCTAGGTAAAAGGTCCTGAGGTGTAGCTTTGTTCAAAGGGCATCTGGCTAAACTAAAAAAAAAAAAAAAACACAAAACACCTTCCTCCCAGTAGAGCTAGGTAGGGCACTTGCCTAGAAAAATAGAAAAGGGCGTCTCAGCTAAAAGGACTGCCTGATTTATGAGCCAGGGATTTTCAGGAAAGACTGGCGCAACATTATCGAGCACATCTGGGACAGGTCAAGTACAAGGACACGGGCACTAAGAGCCACAGTTTCCACTATCATGAGGCCACCCCTCTGCAGTGAGAGGTCACTGTTAAATGGATGCAGCAGGCCAGTATAGAGTTTGCTCGCTGAGATGTGCTCCAGAGCAGGGCAAAACCAGAGGCCATGACTGCAGCTCCGGGTTCCCCAGATCTTGTCAGTTTTCCTCAATTTGAGATCCACCAGGTGCTTTGGAGTGTGCAGACAGCAGATATAGCACTTCGGGACACCCATTAAAAAGATTCCCGAAGTTCACCCCAGCTGAATCTACAGTTCCATACCTACCTAAACCCTCGGGGCACTTTTGAGGTCGTTAAGTTACACAGCACAACCTAGAGTATTGCTTAATAGGGAGATAATGACCTGCTTCAGAGATAGGTCAGGCAACGTGTGCAACAGAGCCTCTTAAACAGCAATATACTTCTCTGCAAATGACAGTAATTAAAACATCCAAATAACAACCAAACAATATAGTCAAAGAACTGGAAAGCGCTCTGGAAAGGTGACAAACTAGAGTCGACATTACAACCGGCGCAGCCAGAGCGACTGTCTCTTTAAGGGCTCCCGCACCCCACCCCTTAGGGGCGTGTCAGGCGAGGTCGATGGTGCGTGCGCGCGACTCCACAGGGGCGGTTGCAGCCGCGACGCGACGCCGGCGCTTGTTGCGTGCGCGCCTGGCCCCGCCCAGGCCCCCGGCCCGTCCCTTTCCCCCGCCCCCTCCGCGGGGCCTCCCCCGCCCGCGCTGTGCTGCTGGGCCAGTGACGCTGGCGCAGCAGCCGCCGCGTTCCATCCTCCGAAGCTGGCCCCCGCTCGCGTCCTGCTTCTCCCGTAGCGTCCGCCAGCAAAGCGCCAGTCCGGGGCAAGCGAGGCGTCGCGGGGACCCGACAGGGAGTGCAGGCGGGCGGGCGTGCGCGCGCGGCGGCGGCGGCGGCGGAGAGGGTTCGGCGGCGCGGGAGCTGTTAGCGCCCCCTTCCCGGAGGTCTCGGCGCGACTCCCCGGTGAGTTGTCACAGGCGCGCGGGACCGGAGGGCCGGCTTTGTGTCAGCGGCGCGCGCGCGGGGCTGGTTGTCAGGGCACGGGCGGGCACGCATCCCCACGCCGGGACACGGGCCTCAGCGCGGCCGTCTGCTCCCGCTCTGGTCGTTCCGCTCAGGTTGCTGGGCCCGGCCGCTCCGAGGGCGGTGGCGTGGCCGTGCGGTGCCGGGGGACCCGGGGATCCGCGGCAGGCGGAGGCCCTCGGTGTGGCCGCGCTGGCCCTTCCCGCCCAGCGAAGACGCGGCCCGGCGCGACGGGACAGGCTCAGCCGAAGCCGGGTTTCCTGAGGAAATGGTGCAGCCGCTCGCGTGTGCGCGTGAGCTCTCCGGAGCCGCAGCGCCTGGTTGCCTCTTCAGTCGCCGAAACTTTCTTATTATGTGGACTGAAACTCGCCCATGCCACTTCCTGTTTTGTTGTTGTTTCGGTTGCGACTGCATCTAGACTTTCTTTTTGAATCCTTAGTAAAACCACAAATATTTGTGAGTCCGACGCTCCCCCTCGGTTGTGGTTGTGCAGCTACCGCGGTGGAAAAACTTAACCTGTAACGGAACTGGGAGGACAGCGAGGCCCGGGCAAAGAGCCGTCAAGTTCATTGGGAACTTCACGGCTCGGCGGAGGCCTAATGTTTTCGCCACACACTTCTATGGTGACAAGGCAGTATGCTGCCCTTTGTTGCTTTTGCTGACTGGGGTTTGAAGTGCTCTGTACAGAGAGAGGTACGGGGACATTCTCCAGTTCGGTGAAGCCACGGGTGTTGACTCCTCTCTAGATCTGCAGTTCTTCCGCTCTTCACAGTGATCTATTCGCTTTTTGCTGTTAGAATCCCTTGAGTTAAAAATCTCTCTCTCTCTCTCTCTCTCTCTCTCTCTCTCTCTCTCTCTCTCTCTCTCTCTCTCTCTTTTGTGCTCTGGGAATTCTACACCCAGATTGTCACCATCTAGCGGAGACTAGTAGAGACATGCCCTTGGCATTGACTTCTTAGTTTTGAGCTTTGTACTTTTTCTTTAGGTGCGTATTCAAATAGAAACGAGCATTGTCTGATCTGGAGGGTGTTCTTATACTTCAGTAAAGGAACAGTTTCATAAAGGGGGGATGATGTGCAAAATTGAAGGGTTTACTGTGTACCAGGCTCGTGCTAAAAGTTTCCCTTTAAAAACTACATTTATTTAGTGTACTTGAGTTTGAGTGTGGGAGCTTGTGTACATACACACCATTGTGCTGGTGTGGAGGTCAAAGAACAGCTTGGAACGAGCCAGTTTTCTGCCTCCTAGAGATTGAATTTAGGTGATCAGGTCTGGTAGCAAGTGCTTTTAAACATTGAGCTATCACTGGCCCAAGTTTTACTTTTGATCTCACTTAATAACATTTGAGGCAGGGTGGATATTATCCTTATTTTTCCAATTGCGATAAAAGCCACATAAGTTAAATAATTTAAGGCCACAAATATAAGTTCTGGAGTCTCTAGATCTTTCTCAAAGCACCACTAGTTGAGGCTGGTCCCCTAATTATGAGCGCCCCTAACTCTCTCCTGAATGCACATTTTTGACCAGTCTGCACAATGCTGCTTGTTCACCTTTTTAAAATGTTTTCATTCTATTTCGTGTGATGCACAATATATGCCTGATATTAGAGACACTGTGATGAGTAAAACCGAAACCAGACAGATCTTCATGGAGCTCCAATTTTTGTCCTCCCCAGTTCCCTCTTTTCGTTTTGTTGTATGAGACAAGTTTTCCATGTGTAACAGTCCTGGCACACACGCTGTAGACCAGGCCGGTCTTGAACTCAGAGATCTGTATGCCTCTGCCTCCCAAGCGCTGGGATTAAAGGTATGCACCATCATGCCTTGTTTGGTTCTCAGTTTTTAAAATTTAGTTTATTTTAGTTTACTGCGGTAATTTTCATTACCGTTTGCTGCTTTTTAGAATCTTGTACCTATTAAGTTAAAGAGAGTACAGTTATTAGTTTGAAACCTGTAGGTGGGATTCCTGTCTACAGAGGGACTTTGGATATTGTAGTAGGGATGATATGTGAGTCCAATCCTCACCTATTGCTGTAGAGAAGCCTCAAGGTGTGCAGTCCTGAGAGCAAACCCACCAGATGGCAGTTTGACTTGCTGTGCCCAGCTTCCCCAAATGTAGCACTCAGGCTCATGGGGAGAAGAGGAAGACAGGTAAAAAGAGGTGCTGTAGCCTGGCAGGTGGCAAGACCTCAGCACTCAGGTTTTCTGGCTGGTCCTCATGGTGCCGCGATTGATCTGGAGCTCTTATGTAATGATGCATCTTTCTGACAGGGGATTTCCTCCTCTGCTGTTGCTGGGGCAGCAGTTCCTGCTCTACTGCTTCCTCCACACACATACATACATGTAATGTAGCAATTCACTTGGCTTCTAAAAGTAAGACTTTTTATTAAGTTTATTATTGTTGTTTTGCTCACATTATGCTTGTCTATTCCTCTGTTTAAAACTTACCTTTGGTTGTGCTTATCTGTGATCTGAGCCCTGGGGAGGTAGGAGAGTCATGAGTTCCAGCTAGTCTGGATATACACATACTGAAATCTTGTTTCAAAATCAGATGACTGAAACAGACACCCCCCCCCCCCCCCAACCAATATCCTTGCTCTCATTTCTTTCTTCTTGTGCTTTTTCTGTATCTTTAGCTCTTTTGACACTCTTCACTGCTCGTATCTCTGTAGGCTTAGAGAAATAATAGTGTCTTAAAGATCCAATTATGGGGCTGTAGAGAGGGCTTAGTGATTAAGAGTGCATGCTGGTCTTGCAGAGGGCTGGAGTTTAACTCCTAGCACCCAGCCAGCTCACAGTCATTCATAACTCTAGCTTAGGGGGTTTGGTGTCCTTTTCTGGCCCCTGAAAGCACACAAACACCTACACATAAACAATAAAATCCTAAAATTTTGCTAAAACTAGGCATGGTGGCAAATACCTTTAATCCAATACTGGAAAGGCAAAGACAGAGTTTGAGGCCAGTCTGATCTACATAGTGAGTTCTAGGACAGCCAATGTAACAATGTGAGCCCTTGTCTTAAAAAAAAAAAAGTTAAAAGTCCAATGAGGAGTATGATTTTCCTCATTCCAGTACCAAACAGATGATCTGGGAGAATAAAGCAGAACCATTTGCTGGGCATTTGAAGGACATATGAGAAACCAGAGAACATATGGTGCTTGTGTTTTCCCTTTGTTTCCCCTTTTTACCAAGTGACAATTCATGAGAGGTAGTGACAGGTCCTTATAGCCCACTTGGCTTGGCCACCCATCTTCCATACATTAAAGATTTTACCGAGCTGTTACATAGAGAAACCCTGTCTCTAAATCCCCCCCCCCAAAAAAAATTATTTCTTGCTGGGCAGCGGTGGTGATGACTTTAATCCCAGTTCTTGGGAGGCAGAGGCAAACAGGTCTTTGTCAGTTCGAGGCTAGCCTGGTCTACAGAAATGAGTTCCAGGACAGTCAGGGCTACACAGAGAAACCCTGTCTCAAAACAAAACAAAAAAACCCACCGCCACAACAAAAAGAATTGCTGTATTGCAGGCTTGAATGTGAAGATTATGACATTTGGGTTAAGGGCAAACATTGAAACAATATGTAACAAGAGAATCTTTGGCTTCTCTGAAAATTGTTTCTATGCAGGGATCACTCTCTATCTCAATCCATTTCCTGTTATTGTAACAAAGTACCTGAGATGTGGTAATTTGTAAAGAAGAGAAGCTTATTTGACTCACAGTTCTGGAAACCAGGAAGTTGGAGAGCTTGGCACCAGCGTCCTGCATCATAACACAGCATAGGGAATCACGTGGTAAAATAAGCAAACTTGGTAACTTGAGTCTCTTCCTCTTGTAAAGTCAGCATGGGTGCGCCACACTTGAGACCTCATTAATTCTAGTTATTTGCTAACATATCCATTCTCCTTTTAGTCCCAAACAGAATTAATATATAACTTTGAGGGTTTCTAGTACCTGAACTTGTAGGGATGAAGAGGAGGGAGGATCTTGAATTCAAGGTTAGCTTGAGTTGTTTAGTGAAACCCTGTTTCCAAACAAACCAAAACACAACACCCACATAATGTAATAATAATGAGCCTTCACCTAGTCAAATGGTTTCTAGAAAATTCATGTTCATAAGGTATATGGCCACACTGTAGGACACTTAAGAACAGTGAAAAGTACTGATGTGGGAGGACTGTTGACTCGCCAGTGGGAGAAGGAATGCACCTTAGAGTTGGTGCTGGAAGCTTTGTGATGTGTATTGAAGCCATTGATCTTGAGACCCAGGAAGTAGTCAGGCAAACCTTGGGGTGATTGACTTTGGGCATGAAGATCTATTTACTATATCATGACTGACATTCAAGTAAGTAGATGTTTTCCTTTGGTTGATGTATGATCATGAGAAAAATCTTTAGGGTGAGTTCATCAGGCACCTGCTGTTTTCTGTCTTTATCTTCAGATCTGTGCCTGTCTGTCGTGCACCCCCCATCATTTTTTGGGCTGGAAACCAGCAGTTTCTTCATTTGTATTCTGGCTCTCGGTTGTGTGTAGAGCTATCCAGGTACCTGGTAGATCTTGAAGTGGTACTGAGCTGGGTCACTGCAGCTTCGATCCTGAGGCGGAGGGACAGTTGAGTCTCTGAAGGTACTAAGTATAAGAGTAGAAGATTTCGTTCAGCAACTGTAGTGAGAGCTGAGCAGGGCTTCAGACTCTGGGGCTGTCTGTGATGTGTCTCCCTCCTGGAGACATCTGAAGGCTGCATGCCAAGCATTCATGCTGTACTCCCAAAACAGGATATTAACGAAGCATTCTTTCAAGCAGAAACAGATGTAGTTGCCTGTTACTGCGGTCAGTGCTGAGAGAGCTCTAAAATTACCTGGTAGCTGTGTGCCCTGATATATCCCCTCAAGAGTACCAGTTTAAGTGTTCTGGTTTTGTTTTCTGCAGTGCTCCATTACTTAATTTAAGAAGCTAGCCTGGGATTCCTCATGACAGCAGCAGACTCAGTGCCTTTTCAGACTGCAGAGGTGGTGACTAGCAGTTCTTTATTACCCACAGCAAGATCTTTTATGTTGAAAAGTTAAATGGCTGGGGATTCTTTTCTCTTGTAGCTTGAGAGTAGGAGCAGAACCTCAAGAGAAGAGATTTGAATAAGGATTCTTCCAGACTCCCTTTCTCAAGGGAGTATCTAATCTGTATCTAATCTGCCCAAACCCAATTTACCACCAGCAGTGACTCCTCTGCACCCACAGGAGTTTAGGATCAGAGTGGAGTTGACTTTATGTAGACTGTCCTTGCTGAAGTTCTCTTTGGCTGGACTAGACTTTGGCCTTTGACCAGGCTGTGAATTCAAGCATGCATGTTAGTCCAGTTCTTCCTCCTTTGGGCCGCTCTCAGTAGATCTCTGTAAATGAAGTAGGTGGAAGTCTGAAAAGAGGAACCGAGAAGCTGGGTTGCCTATTTTGCATCTTAAATTATAATTTTCTCTCCACTCTGTTTGAGGGAAGGTTGAGGGGAATTTTTTCCTTTAATTCACATTAAAATGGGAAGAGATTACAGAAAGGTTAAAATATACAGGGCAAAAAAAGAAAGAAGGTCATTATTGTGCAACCTAATGCGTCATTTCTGTGTATTCTTTTTCTAACATCTCTTGTGGTAATATCCCTAAACATCCAGCTTTTGAACTTTGTTTTTCTCAGTGTTATTCTATAACCACTTTTCTTTGACTCAGCCTTAATAGTTCAAATGACTTTGTGGTTTTATATATATGTATGTATATGTATATATGTTTATAATTTCTAAATTTGCTAAAGGAGATTTTTGTCATTTAGCATATTATTTGTCATGTGCCTTTTGTGTTTTGTTTTTGTTTGTCGAGACAGAATTTCTCTGCATTTAACAGTCCTGGCTATCCTGGAACTTACTTTGTAGACCAGACTGACCTTGAATTTACAGATCCACCTGCCTCTGCCTCCTGAGTGCTGGCATTAAAGGTTGCTCCACCACCACCTGGCTCATGTGCCTTTTTAAAGAATTGACTTTTTTGGCTAATAACTTATATATCATAAAAATCCACCCATTTAAAGTGTGGCTTCCTTCACTTAACATATTTTTGAGGCTTGTGTTATAGTGTGTTATTCTGTTTATTACTGAGTAATATATCTTTGTATAGATGTACAGCTTTTTAAGATTATTTAATTTAATTAATTTATTTATTTTGAGTTTTTCGAGACAGGGTTTCTCTGTGCAACAGCTCTGGCTATCCTAGAACTCACTTTGTAGACCAGGCTGGCCTCGAACTCAGAGATTCACCTGCCTCTGCCTCCTGAGCACTGGGATTAAAGATGTGAGCCACCACTCCCAGCTAAGATTTTTTTATTTTTTTGAGAAAAGGTCTCAGTATGTAACTCTGGCTGTCCTGGAAATCAGTATGTCGGCCAAGCTGGCCTCGAATTTATAGAGGTCTACATGCCTCTTTTTCCTGAGTGCTAGGGTTAAAGGTGTGTACCACTACCACCCAGTCTATACCACTTCTTTATGCATCAGTTCATAGACATTTGCATATAGACAATGCAACTGTTTTTAGTACATTTTCAGAGTTGTATAAGATCACACCAATCTAATTTTAGACTATTCTCATCAACTCTAAGTGAAATCCCTTACCAATTATTTTTCTGCAAAGGTTACCAGTGGTTTACTTACTTCCTTTTTCTTTTTCTTTTTCTTTTTTTTTTCGAGACAGGGTTTCTCTGTAGCTTTGGAGCCTATCCTGGAACTAGCTCTTGTAGGCCAGGCTGGCCTCAAATTCACAGAGATTCGCCTGTCTCTGCCTCCCGAGTGCTGAGATTAAAGATGTGCGCCATCACCGCCCAGCACCACTGGTCTATTTTCTATGTATGTTCACCTACTTAGACATTTCATATTATTGTAATTTTGATAGGTAGTCTTTAGCAACTGATTTCTTCCATTCCAGTTACTTTTTTAAAAATGTGTATATTTTGCCTTTATACTATGTTCATGCAATACCATTGGATGCCAGAAGATGGTGTTCGATCTCCTGGGACTGGAGTTACATACAGACAGTTTTGGGCCACTATGTGGGTGCTAGGAATTGAACCTGAGTCCTCTGGAAGAACACAGGTGTTCTTAACTGCTGAGCCATTTCTCCAGCACCACTCACTATTCTTAAGGTTTATTGGTGGTGTAGCATTTATCTGCAGTTTAGTCCCAGTTTATTGCCAGGTAATATTTCTTTGTAGAGAAGATATATACCACACCTTACTTATGTATCAGCTGATGGATATTTGCATTGCTCCCACTTTTGTTTTTGAATAATGTTGCCATCTGTTGTCTGTATATATATATATCAATAATGTAGTCATCCATTCTAGACTGGTTTTGAATTTGAGATCCTTCTGCTTCAGCATCCCAAGTGCTGGGATTACAGGCATGTGCCACCACAGTCAGCTAAGGATATCCTTATATAAATTTTTATGTAGACATGTGTTTTTATATCTTGGGGCTATATTTTAAAACTGCATCCATATATCTGGTTTTAGGTTAACCTACTTGGTGATGCAGTTTGAGAAAAAACAATGTTAGAACAAAATCTCTTTGTCTTGTTCTGTTGAGATTGGTACAGAACCTAATGATGAGAACTGACAGAGTAGTATCTAAAGTTAGTGCACATATACTGCTTATTTTTAAAAAAAAAAACTAGAATATTTTCAGTGTGAAGCCTCAGTTCTAAAGTGCCATTTCAGAGAGACCTTTATCCAGTAAGCCACAGTGCTTTTATTATTAAATGTGATTTGTAATTCTCAGAAGTTTTTCCTTTTTTTTTTTGTAAAACTTGTGCTGGGGTTCCATGTACCTTCTGGGGAGTCAAATAGTGAGATAGGGAAGATCTAAGTGCAGTGAATATGTCGATCTGAGAAACAGTGCTCTTTAGAGCAGCTTTCACAGCCCTCATACAGGTGGGCTTTGGCTACAGCTGAGTTTTAAAAAAAAGATCAGGCTAGACACCAGGAAGAGCAGATGGTGCTGCTGAGACTGTCATTTCCTCTATGGGAGCTAGCGCTGAGCATTTACATCAAGCCAGCCATTTTACCGGAATAATGTGATGGCTTGTCTCCTTTCGCCCTTGTGCTAATTGGAACTAGCCTTCATAATCAACAGCAGGTTTTGCTTTTCTCGCTTCTAGATCATTACTAAAAGCCCTTGAAACTACACACAGTTCACCTAGTTTCTTTATCAGAGTGTCAAGACAGTTTCTTTCTAGAGAAACATAGGGCAGGGCATATGCCCTCCAAGACAGACAAAAATGGGGAACTTTAGTTAGCCTTCTCGTATCTGGAACCAAGCCAAAGATTAATTCTTCTGGAAAGTTCTTCAGGTGTGTGTATATAAATATTCATGAATACAGCTATAACTTAACTGGCAGAGTTCATTGTCTAAAATGTTGGGATTTGGAGTAGTCCCTGCTATTTATACAAATTTTATTCCCAAGTCTTAGAGTTTCAAGAGACCCAGTGAGGAGTCAAATTATGTTTAATTTTATTTACTTATTTTTATTTTTTGAGAAAAATTCTGTCTATTTAGCCCTAACTATCTGGAACTCACTATGTGAGTCAAACTGGCCTCCAGTTCACAGAGATTCACCTGTCTCTGCCTTCACAATGCTGGGATTAAAGGTGTGTGACACCATTCTGGCATAACATTTTTGACTATAGGTAGGTTTCTGGATTCTATCAGGTTCTTGTGCAACAGACCAAGTATAAGAGGAGAAACTGTAGGCTCATTAAAATTGGGAGAAGTGGACTCTGAAGTCTAAGATCCTCTTAGAAGAAAATGGAGAAATGGAGGCTCAGCGCTTACTTTGAAAGGATCAGTGGAGAAGGAAGCCATGCTCCTACCTCAGTATGATCACCTTTGTCATCTTGTTTCTTCTTGTTCTCTGGGCCTATCTTTAGAAAGTGTATTGGGTCCCCAGCCAAGTTTGTGATTCATATGTTTTGCTTTGTTCTGAATAAACTCATGTTCTTCTATGGTGTGTTGTTTTTTGAGACAGGATATGTCACCAAGTCTGGTCTGGAACTGGCAAGTAGCTGAAGATGACCTTGAACTGTGATCCTCTTGCTTGTGTGTCTCAAGTGATGGATTATAGGCTTCTATCCTGATTTATTTAGTACTAGGAATAAAATCCAGGGCTTCGTGAATGCTGGCAAACATTCTATCGTCTGAGCTACCCTAGTCTCTGCAGTGGTAGTTTTGAATCTAATAGTGAGCAGCACTGTGCCTTTATGATGTTTGAAGGAATACTTTTTAAAAAGGGACCATTCTTATTTTTGAAAGAGAGGAAGAGGAGAGAGAGAGAGAGTTTGTGTAGGTATACTTGAGTGTGTGTACTCAGAAACCAGAAAGAGATGTTGGATTCTCTGGCCCTGGGATACAAGTGGTTGTGAGTCACCCAATGTGGTTGCTGGGAATCAATCTCTGGTGCTCTGGAGGCAATCCATGTTTTTAACTTCTGAGCCATCTCTCCAGCCCAAGGGAATGCTTTCTTAATATGAGTACAGTTGCATGATAGCTAGGCTTCCTATTTTTTTTTCTCCTCTGTGTTGTGCTTTTTTTGTGATTCAGAAATGATACTCTACCTCAGACCAGTGGGTTGTGTCCTCTCTTGTTTTTGTTCTCCTTAAGTCTTGCAGGTGAGACAGTGGCAGGTGCTGTTAGCATCTTAGACATGGTAGGATTGCTTGAGGTTGGAAGACAGCAGTCATCTGAAAGAATTCCACACCCCATCTCCTTACTTACTATCTTTCTTCCTTCCATTAGCGACAGAATCCCTTCATAGCTGTGGGTTTGACTTCCTGGCATTTATTATGTGTGGAATCAGCCACCTACTTAAAAGACACTGTGAACACATGTCTGTATCAGTATGTCTCTAGTCAACTAGGAAAGAAACAGTTCATATATTCTCTTTATCCCATTCCCGAAAGCGAGTGAACAAAGTTTTATATTTGGTGCTATTGTTTTGTTTTGGTTGGTGTTCTCAGAGCATTTCTAGACCATTAGTGAATGGTATGCTGACTGTACACACTGCTATTATTAGTCTTTGATTATTTCTCATCCACCTGCAGGTGGGAGCTCTGCTCTAGGCAGGCCATCTTCTTCCTTCTTTAATCATATGGGATTTTACTTGTTGCATAACAGGGTAGCAAGAAAAACAGACTAGTTTTCTTAAGAGTTGATTGGGCCACCTTTTTTTCTGTTTATGTGTATTCTCAAGTTATAATAATTTATGAGCAGATAATCAGTTTGGATTTTGGACTGGTGAGAGGCAGGTAGGTAATTGCTGCAAAAACCAAAAGGAAGCAAATTTATTCAGCATTCATATCGGCTAGGTGCCATATGTACATTTTCTTTTTTGAGACAGCGTCACTCTATACATTCCTAGAGTTTGCTATATAGATCAAGCTGGTCTCAAACTCATAGAGATCCTTCTGCCTCTGCCCCTAGATCAAAGACATGTACATACCACCATGCCCAGCCCATATATATAGTTCTAAAAGAGAGTAAAATAGTCACAATACTTGCCTGCATGGAGTTACCAGTCTAGAAAATACCCAGGAGTTAACTTGGAGAACTCTGTTGTATACAGTAACCCCAAAGCCTTACTGTTCTGGCTTTGTTAGTGTTTTCTGTATATTGGGCTTTCAGTGACCCTGGAAGGGAGGATAGGCCTGGGGAAGAATCTTTGGGGAGTTCCTTAATCTCACTAGCAGTGAACTACTTGCTAGATCTAGGAACTTGATCTAGTTGGTGTAAGGCTTTTTTACTGTTTAGCTTTACTTAATCAGATTTTAATCTGAGGGTGTTTTGGAACTCTGAAGTCTGTGTGTTTATGTGTGTGTTGTGTATGTGTGTGTTTGGGGAGTGGGTGGAGGTCAGATAGCCTGAACTGCCTGACCTCCAAGAAGAAATGACTAACCACACAGATAAAAGTATACAGAGATTTAGGACTATTGGAAACCTATGTAATTTAACTGTTTATAAGGCCACAGTTAAATAATGTTAGGAAAAGATCTTACCAAATTAATAATTCTAACAGGACATGACCCACCAAATCTATAACTCAGTCTATTCAGACTGTGGCCAGGGGTGGGGGGATGGGGCTCAAGTTTGAGTTCAGCAGCCATATGGTAAAACTCCATTTCAAAAACAATTAAGAATTGTGTACCATGTGTGTGCCTGTTGCCTGAGGAGGCCAGTATCCCTCGGTACTGGAGTTTTCAGGCTGTTATGACTGCTGGGAATCAAACCTGGGTTCCTTGGAAGTGAAGTCAGTGCTCTTAACCATTGAGACCTGGCCTTGAACTCTTGAACTTCTTGTCTCTGCCTTCCAAGTGGTAGGGGTTATAAGTAGGTACTTTCATGCTTGGTTTATGTGGTACTGGCAATTGAACCCAGGACTTTGTGCATGCTATGCGTGTCCTCTACCAACACAGCTACATCCCAAGCCTTGTACTGCCCCTTATTTTCTATTGAGAGAAGAAAAAAACAGTAAGAATGTGGGAGAAGGGAATAGATAGGATAAGTGGTGTGTATTCCATAGGTACTTTTTTCCCTCTTTCATCTCCTCAAGTCTTCATATTTTACTTTATTTATTTGATTTCGGGGACAGGGTATCACTATAAGATAAGGAGCTAGAGAGATGGCTTATCAATTAAGAGTACTGGCTGCTTTAGAGAACCTGGGTTATAATTTTCCAGCACTTGCATGGTGACTTCCAGGGTACTGGCTGAGTGGTGGTGGCACACACCTTTAATCCCAATACTCAGGAGGCAGAGGCAGATGGATCTCTGTGAGCTTGAGGCCAGCTTGTTGCTACAGAGCAAGCGAGTTCCAGGACTGACTCCATAGCTACTGGGAAGCACTGTCTCAAAAACCAAAAGATAAAACCCTCTTCTGACCTCTGGACACCAGGCACATACATGGCACACAGACATACATGCAAGCAAAATACCTATACACATAAAAATAATCAAATATTTTTTAAAAAACACTTCAAGATTCTTTAAGTTTTATGATTGAAAACAAAAAAGATGTGTCTGCTAATTTGAGGGTGCAGGGTTTGTTTCTATAGTCCTGTTGACTTTGTAAAAAAAAAAAAACCTTGGTAGGTATCAGTCATGCTCTAAAACCAATTTACATTACACATTTGTTTTGCAACTTAGAGAAATAAATATATTTAGCACTAAGTGTAAATTCAGTTATAGATAAGGAAATAGGATAGGATGATTTGTTTCTTTTTTCTTCAGAAATGAGTAATTTTGTTGGTGCTTGTCATTTGTTCCGTGTGTATGCTTCACCAAAAGTGCATCCTTATTTTTAGGAATATAGGTAGAGGGTGGTAGCATGAACAGATGTCAGAGCCATTGCTGACACTTTTAATAGGGAAGGTATAGATATGGTAATGCTAAAGTAAAGAATTTATCAAGTAACACATCTAAACTCGTGTTAATTGTACAGGAGTTTATTGAGTGCCCTCTCTCATATTTGCAGCACGGTTTAACACTTGATACTTTATCTGAGTTGTTCTCCAGTGTTTTAGTTTGTCTTTTCTTACACATTTCAAACCCTTAAGTGTGTTTTAATTTTTCTCTGTTTACTCTATGGGTTAGACATCTATATTAATAACAGCCAAAATGCAAAAATTTCTGCATTTTATAAGCTGTTCTCACACAAGGCATTTCATATAAACATATAGAACTCCCTACACAGCCTTGGGAGTTCTTCATCTGTGGATTCAGCTAACCTTACATTGACAGTTTGGGGAAGAAAAATGTGTCTATATTGGGCAACATGTAGACTTTTTTCTTCTTATTCTCTAAACAATATAGCATGACAATTATTTGTACAGCATAGGTCTTACAAGTAATCTAGAGAGGATTTAATGTATATGGGAGAATATTTGTAAGTAACTGCTATGCTATTTTTAAATAAGGTACTTGTATCAGATTTTGGTATCCACAGGGGTTTTTGAACCAGTAAACCTTGTACCAAGGGACAACTGTTCTTGACTTTTAGTCCTGTTATACAAATGGGAAAAGTAAAACCTTTGACAGTGAGTTGGGATTTAAAAAAATTATTTCTTTTAACGCATGTGAGTGTTTTGCCATTTTGTGTGTATATGCATCACTTGTATGCTTTGGGTCCTCAGAGTCCTGAAGAGGACAATAGATCCCCTAGAACTGAAGGACGTTACAAATGGCTGTGAGCTGCCGTGTGGTTCCTGGGAACTGAACCCAGGTCCTCTGTAAGAGCAGCAAGTGCTCATAACCACTGACCATCTCTATCTTCCCTCTCCTGAAGGAGTTACTATACTTATATAATTGAGATGCTGACTCAGCCTTAAATCCAACATTGGTAGCTCATGCTGGGAAATGGAAACTTCCAAGGATTTCAAATCCATAAAACTTACTTGCTGAATATATTATGGCGGTAGCTCATTTTCTGTTTCCCTAGCTCAACACAGGAGTCCCAAAGTCAGTATACTGTTTTTGTGTATTGATGGGGTAAAAATTCATATGTGAGACTTGGGGAGATGGCATAGGAGTGAAGAGCCAGTACTGCTCTTGAAGAGGACACAGCATCCATGCTGGACAACTTACAACTGCTGTATCTCCAGCTCTATGGCAGTCCAGTGCCAATGACCTGTGTAGGCACTGACACTCAGACATGTTCATACCTGCCCATAGACAGACACATGCATGCAAAATGATAAAAATGTGAATGTTTATAATCTGAAAAGGCTCCCTTAATATCCTAAAGAAGAATGTTCCCATATAGTACAAAAGAGGAGGAGGAAAGCCCCCAGGGACAGAAATACTGTCTCACAATCTATGTGATTGAGGGTCAGATAGGAGTAAAACAAAGTAGAAATTCTGAGTTCATTAGGTTCCAAACACTGTGCCCTGGGGATTTTGAGAGGCTCTGCAAACTCACCCCAAATTAGGTATTGTTGAAATCTTGGTTCTAACTGTCCCTTTGTAGTCTTCTGACGGACTCTTAGGCTCGTGGTGTTTCTGGGCTTATGAGGGCTTCTGAAGACACTTTCTTCCTTTTGATATTGCCAGGAGGAGACCAACATGGTCTCTGACTTCAAACCATTGTCCTTGTATTGTTTGCAGAGGTTGGAGATGAGATTGTGAGCTGCAAGGACATTATAGCTGTGGCTGCCTAGAATAGAAATAATATGAACGAGTGCCAGCATTCTTATACCAGAGATGTACTTGGGCAGCCTGCCTGCTTTTTCATTTAGTTGGGAAAGTGGAGGCGTAAAATTGGCTATGGGCCAAGTGCAGTTTCCCTGTTCCTGTGTCCTTTGTAAATGACAGTTGTTTTCAAAAGAGAGTACTTAGTAGGAGGCAGCAGAGAAGGTAGTGGGCTTAGAGTAACCTTGTTCAGTCTCTGCTCTTTCTACTTCCCAATTGTATGACCTTGAATGAGCTGAACTTTAATTTTCAGTCTTTAAAATTTGTTTTAGATGAGGTCTCACTATGTAGTCCAGGCTAGTCTCAAACTCTTGGCAATCTTCCTGCCTTAGCCTTCTTAATGCTGAGATTATAGGCATTTATTACTATGCCCTACTGATCTTTCAGTTTCGTAGTTTGTAAAATGAAACTGATGGTCACGCCATCTCTAGAAAGGTAGCTTATTAACATATTAATGATTACTTAGGGAGGGAATTCTAGGTCATAAAGAGAAACTATAACTTCATCTTCCCTCATTTTCTCTTTTTCTTTTCTTTCTTTTTTGGAGGCAGGTCTCCCTATGAGTAATTCTGGATGTCCTAGAACTTGCCATGCCAGTGAGGCTGCGCTCAAACTCACAGAGTTTGACTAAACTATAACCTCTTAAACTACTTTTTTGTTACTTGATTTTTTAAATAATAACGGTATGTTTAATTTGAATAACTTACTAAAACTTCATTTAATATAATTCATATGAAAATCAAATGGACATATTTAAAACAGAAGGCGCAGTCCTTCAAATAGCAGTTTGAGGAAGAAATGATAAAAGCAGCTGACCTTGCTTTTATACTGTTTTTTTTATCTCAGTTCATGACTGTGAATAAATCTTTTTGCTGAGTCTCAGCTTCTTCAACTGAAAATGGGGGTTAATAATTGCTGTGGGTTTTGAGGATTATATGAAGTGAGAACTGTGAAGTGCCTAGCACATGAGAAGTATTCAGCTGACGTTGGGGTCAGCTCTTACTCTCGTGACTATGGCTTGAAGTGAGGTGGAAATTACACTTTAAAGTTACTGAAGGTGAGGCATGGATGATTAAGTGACCTTGCCTCCCTCCTTCACATCCTTTCTGCTTCCCTATTTCTTTCCCTTCTTCTTCTTTTCTTTTTAGATAGGATCTTGCTCTAAAACCACCACACCTGGTTTCATGATTAGGTCTTTCTTAAAGCCGAATGTTGGGTTACAGCAGAAATAGCACCGATGCCTATGTGGAACAGGTCTGGAAATACCTGATCTATTAACATAAGACTGTAGCAAACTGGAGGTCTTGGAGGTGTCCTTGCTTGTACTGGCCAGGACTGTGGACAGTGGCATGGTAGAGCACACTGGTCTGCCCCAGGGGTTAACAAGGCTCTAGTTTGGTAAGGTGAGGCCGATTTTGGACCACATCTTTCTCCCCCCACTTTCTGTGTCAGAGATGGGCCACATCCTGAGTTACTAAAGGGTGGAACTTCTTTCCCTTTTCCCCTTTCCACATCTATCTTGTTTTGGTACATGACAGACTGTGGTTCAAGTTTCTGAATTGTCGAGTCCAGAACATTCTAGTCTATCCACTGTGGAGCAGTCCTTGCTTGCTGCTGACCGTGCTGACGACCACAGTACTGGAGCTGTGTTTACATTCTCCTTTCCCTTGTCACAAGAGCCTGCACAAGACAGGTTGAGTTGCCTCGGGGGAAGAGCTCCCTCTCAATCCAGTTTTGTGCTCCCATGATTATCTGCTTATGATGGCTGAAAAGTTTAAGGGGTTGCCCCTGAGGTACCAACTTTTTCATATTAAGTCCATCCGGGTGCCTGTACATCTTTAGGCAAGTCTATTCTCAATCTCTTTGGCTTAGGAGGGATCTTAAAGGAAGAGAACCTCTTATTGGTAGCTAATTTCAACATAAGAATCATTAGTGGAGAAGCACCCTCTTACCTCTTTGTTGAGAGTCCATTTTAAGCACAGGGTGCTCAGGACTTTTTATCTTTTTTCTCTAGTATTTTTCTGGTTTTTGAAGGTAGTCTGTTTAAAGTAATGCTGGTGACTGGAAGTTTTGGACAAGGTTCTTATGAAAGAACCAGGTTGTGGGTTTATTTCAAGGCTAGCCATGAGTTTTCAGAAGTAGAGAGACCTGGCACAATGTTTTGGAGCCGTCATCAAGGATGCCACCTTTTGGGAATCAAATTATAGGCAGTCCTTGGCCTCATGCTTGGATCTTACCGGAAATTAACCAGATGGGGACCTGTAAATGGTTTAGTGAGCAAAGGTTCTCATCTGAGTTTGATCCTGAACCCACTTAAAGGTGGAAGAAGAGAACATTTCCATAGGTTATTCTGATCTCCACATTCATGCCCCCTCTTATAGATAGATAGATAGATAGATAGATAGATAGATAGATAGATAGATAGATAGATAGATGGAAATGTTGAAACTTTTTTCTTAAAAGAGAAATGAACCAGTTGGTATTTCAAATAAAATTGACTGATGTTCTTGCTACCAGGATAAAATTAACCTATAAATGTGGGATTGTGGTTGCTCTTGCTTTAGGAGTTTTGGTCACACATGGCAGGTCTGTACTTACCATATAGAGACTTAATGACTCTTCATTTCCATCCCTTCTGATTAAGAAGGCAGGTGCAAAGTGACCAGAAGGTTGCTGATAGGACCATGTGTCCACTACAGAATGAAGTCACTCTTGTAGAGTAAGACTTTTGAATTTTCAAGTATGATACCTTGAGTGATTTTTATCTAAGAAGTAGTATAAAGGAAGAAGGAACATCCTCTTGAAATTATGACAAGGCAGGAATTGTCGGATAGAACTCTGATCGGTGTTTGACCTAGGCAACCTGGTTTCACTGTATAGATTAGGACACCAACCTCAGCAATATGAAGTGTTGTAATTTGCTGTGTTGAAGCTAGAACCAAAGTTGTAGTGATTTCAGAGTCAGTGTTTCTTTAATGGTAGACAAAGTCAGTGGGGATAAGAATATTGAAGTGTGGGATGAGCTGGAGAGTGAGTTAGCAAAAACAGTTAGCTTAAGAAAAGAGCATAGGACCATGCAAATGTTAAGAGTGGATTGTTTAGATGAAGGGTATGGGAAGGAAAGCCAATAAAAACAGACTAAAGTGTAAAAAGAAGAGGGGGATGGGGGCATATGCACTGTTTGAGGATAATTCTTTTGTGAGGGATGCTCTCTGGGGTTTGTTTGGGGCATAGAAGACCAGATAGTCTGTCTGTTTAGGGAGGTGCAGTTGAGCCCCACAGGAAACCTTTTAGTCCCTGGTATTTATAGGCTGGCCTAAGCTCTGTAAAAGGCAACTCCCATTTCAATTAGCAAGGCAGCATTATGTACCTCTGAAGCATATATGGATCCCCATTTGGCCTGGTGGGAGGGCCTGAACAATGTCCCATTACATTAGCCTGATTCCCTGTTGCTTCAGAGGTCATTTGTGCAGGGGCAATACTGAAGTTTCCCTCTAAGTGACCTCTGGCTGCTCCCTTCCCTTTCAGGAATGAATTGGAGTCTGGCCTGAGAATAGTAGCCCTCTTGTCTGTTAGGCTGGCTAAGAATACCCAGGAATGATGAATTCTGTTTGTTCCCCCATCCTCTGGCTACAGGGCTAGGGTTGTTCTGTTCATAGCCTGACAACTGTGTAGTCAGTCAAATTTAACATAGGTTTATTGACTATGTCCTAGTATGGGTGGGCGTGGGAGGGTATTCAGAGATGATGGAGACAGGTCTCTGGCCTAAGGAGGAAGATTGCTGTGTATTCAGTTCCTACACTTTAGTTAGTTGTTTTTCCTTATTGCAGAAACTGTCCATAAACTTTGAGTCTGATCTAACTTAATTGCTATTGTGAGGCTTTAATATACTCACAATGGATTAAAACACACTTAAAATGCATAAAAGCCAAATTTGTATAAACTAAATTAATATAATAAGGTAGGATGATACTAAATGCTAACATGTATAGAACAATGTTTTTGTTTTGTTTTGAGTCAGCATTTTGAAATGTATCCAAAGTGGCTTCAAACTATTACGTAGCCAAGGCTGCTTTTTCACAATTCTTTTGTCTCCCTCTCTTGAATTCTGAGATTACAGGCATGTGCCATCATAATATTGAAAGCTTTTTTTTTATTAGACATTGTTCTTACTGTTTTGTATGTATTAATTGATTTTCTCAGGAACTTTGAAATTGTTTGTAACCATTTTGTACTTATTTTATAGTTAAAAGATTTTTTTCTTATAAAAGACTTCCTATATGCGAAGCAAATGCTGTACCGCTGTGTTAAATCCTAGCTCTGTTTTTGTTGGATTGTTTTGGTTTTTCGAGATAGGATTTCTTTGGATAGACCTGACTGCCCTGGAACTCATTCTGTGGACCAGGCTGGCCTTAAACTCACAGAGATCTGCCTGCCTCTGCTGCCCAAGTGCTGGAATTAAAGGTGTGCTCCACCACCTTCTGGATTTTGTTGTTTTGAGTCAGAATCATGTGTCTCGTGATTCTGAGAAACTTTCTATATAGTCAAGGATAACTTTAAACTTCTGATCCTCCTGCCTCTATCCCCCAATTTTTGGAATTGAAGGTATACATTATCATGCCATTTATATAGTGTTGGAGATTGCAACCAGAGTTTTGTGCATGCTAGCATGCTTTACCAATAACTACATCCCTAGCTCTCCAGTCCTTTTTTGACGTTTTATTTTGAAAAAGGGTCTCATTAAGTAGCCTAGGTTGGCCTTGGCTCATTCTTATAGCCCACACAGGACTTTGAAATTGCTATTTCCCTACTTTGGGCTCCCAGGTAGCTACTATGACAGGCCTGTGCCCCAGGCCTGACTTTAAAAGGATTTAAAAGTCTTGCCTGCACTGGCACACCTTATAAGTAGCAGAACCAGGCTGTCTGAACTCTTGACCACATTCTGTAATGATCTTCTGAGCTCACAATTCATGGGTAAACATTTACTATTGCTGGCTAAAGCACAGAGGCACAACTTTCAAGTGAATGCATCTTTATTCAGTTTACAGCTAAGTACAGAGACCCCAGCTATATACTTTAAGTTTAAACTCTTAAAGAACACATCATACCACACTAAAACAACAAAACCCCTCCCTCTTAACCATTTCTGTATATATATTTTTATTAAGCATGTCTGAATTGGATCATCATTATGCAGAGTATCCATCTTTGGCAGTTAATTTCTAGAGAAATGAGGCTCATTGAAAAAGGCAAATGCTGATTAGTATCTTTGAATTTCTGTCACATTTGACTCCATGTGTCAGTGCTGTGGCTTTCATAATGTGGGGTACCTGTGACTGAAAGTGATTGTCCATCTCATTTGCGGTTCAGGAAATTGCTCATCCAGTCTTGCAGCAGCTTCAGAACCCCCCCATAGAATACCCGAAAATATCACCTGAAGTGTGTTTTATAATCACCTGGTCATGATGACATGAACACAGAAAGGGAACATCTTTTTTTTTTTTTTTTTTTTTTGTCTGTGCAAACAAGAAGCTTTATGCTTTAGTATAAATAAGAGGTTCAAGAGAACAAGGAAGATCCTGGGATCTTCCATAATTTAACATCATTCAAAAGCACAGACTGTAGTAAGGTGTGGAGGAGTGGGGTTTGGGCTGGGATTGGTGGGCCTTGAGCTGTCCCCTCAACCTAGGGACACTGTGGGGCTGAGTTGTGGGTTGATTCTCTCCAAATGACGAGTCACATGTTGGGTGGGAAAGGGATGTGGTTAACACTGATGTTTCAGAGTACTTGGCAGTGGATAGAGGACAGGGCTGAGGCCACACAGGCCACGAGAAGGCGGACTATTTTGGGTATTTTAGGGGATGGAATATGCCAAGTCATAGGAGGAAATGAGGGGTAGGGAGGGTGGTGATGAGGTAAATATGAACAAGATACAACAATATATATGAAAATGTCATAATGAAACCCATTGTATTGAACTCTAGTATAAAACAAAACAAAACAGGAAGGTAAAACTGTAGCACCCTAGTCCTTCAAAAGTCAGTGCTCTCATGGTTGGGGCCCTGGCATCCATGTGTTCAAGATTTCCTCTGCTCATCTTCTGAAGTAGCACCTCAGGAAGTTGCACAGCTGTATGTAGCAGTCTGAATAGCCTTTAAAGCTTCCTGTTTGTCTTTTATGAAGGTGTGTCTTTATCTACAGTCTTTATCTGTAATGTTTTTTAGAGTTACTTTTTAAACATATATGTATGTGTGTATATGCCACATGTATGTGCGTATCTGAGGAGGCCAGAAGAAGGTGTTGGGAACCCTTGGAACTGGAGTTACAATATTGTGGGTTGTCTGACATTGCTGTGAACTGAACTTAGATCCTCTAGAAGAGAAGCAAGTGCTCTTAACCTCTGAACTATCTGTTCAGTCCAAAATGATGTTAATATTTAAGACTTAAAGTACCTGACTGAAACACATTTATACCTCTACCAAGATTGTATGCTTTGGGACCAGAGTGCTTAGTTTGAAATCTCACCCAATATCTTTCTTTATGACCTTAGACTGGTTATTTAACCTCTGCTGCTAGGTTTCCCTGACTAAAACTTGAGATAATAATAGTACCTACCTTTTAAGGTGGTTGTGAGTGCTAGATCCTATAGTAAGTGTAAAGTGCTTAGACTCATGCCCAGCAAATAAGCAGTCAAATGCTAGTTATATTAATAATAATGGTGTCGTTATCTTGAGTATCCTGGGATGGAGTTTTGACCACCTCTGTTATAGAGAATGACAAAATATCCCTCTTCCCACTAACACAGTCAGGCCACAATCTTGTAAAGAACTGTTTGGCATCTCTAGGAGGCCTGATCCTGGGGGAAAAATCATGCAGTAACAGGCATTTTCAGGTCATCTCCTAGATTTAGTTTTCTGAGGCCCCTGTGTGAAAGAATACAGTGTGACTGTTCTGGGGTGTTTGAATCTGTCACTGGTGGGAGGGAAGTACTTGTTTAGAAAATGTCAGAGAACTCACCAAGTTATAACTAACAACACTTTGTTCTTCCTTCAATCTGCTCTCTTTCCCCCTTATGCTTATTTAATAGAAAAGTACTAGAATGTACTTTTCCTGTGTGAAGACACACATCTGAAATTTGTTCTTCCTGGATCTTGAAAATCTTTTAGAAATCACAGATTGAGGGCTAGGGATTTAGCTTTGTTGGTAAAGTGTTTGCTTAGCATGCTTGAAGCATTCGGTTCCATTTCCAGTAAGACATAAAGCCTGGCTTGGTTGTGAATGACTTTAATCTCGCAGCACTTGGGAGGCAGAGGCAGGTGGATCTCTTTGAGTTTGAGGCCAACCTGGTCTACAGAGATAGTTCAGGACAGCCAGGACTACATAGACAGTTGCAAAAAAAAAAAAAAATCAAGATCAACTTCAGTTAAATAGTAGGTTTCAGACTAGCCTGAAATATATGAAACTACCTAAAAGAACAAATAAAAAAAATTATAAGTAAAGCTTGTTTATTTGAGATAAGGTCTTGCTATAGCCCAATCTGGCCTTTAACTTTCTTTCTTTTTGCCCTAGTTTGAGACAAGCCTTTTGCAGTGCCTGTGCCTTATGTGTACTGTCCTCCTCAGAGTCATCACTGTGAAAGGCACCCAGTTTTCAAGGGTGTTGTGTATTTGGAAGCATTTTTGGCCTCATATGTTGACATTTGGTCCCTGGTTTCATACTCACTTTTTGCACAGCAAGGAAGTAAGGAATCTTGGGTTCCTCATCTGTGCAGAAACCAATCAGGACTTAGGGATCAGGGTTGGAAACTGTTGGTTCTCCTCTCTTCTCACTAAATGTATTCTGGGAAGGCTCTGCCTAAAGGGGAAATTGATTGTGTAAGAAGGGTACTTCCCTTATAGCTTTCAAAGCAAGATACTTCCTTCCCCCTTTTCTCTTCTTGCCATAATTGGAGTTACCAGTAAAGCTGTAGTGCAGAACTCTTGAGATGTGTTTGTCACAGTGTGATGGACAGAGGAGTTGCTTGTGCTTGTTCTTATCTTCTCATCGATCCCCTTGTAAACAGGAATTACAGGAAATCACAGCTAGCATATAAAACCACAGACAGATGGGAAGAATGGAATGTGTAACCCCCATTCCCAGAAGCAAGCAGAGCACTGAGCTGATTGACCTTAGCATTTGGCATCCGAGCCAAAGCATCGAGGTCTAAAGATAATGACACCATCTGGGGATGGAAACCTGAATCTTCCAGTTGTGCACAGTGCCCCTCCTTCTGCGCCAGTCTTGTGCCATCTTCTGTAGGTTCCTCTCACCAGTATCCCAACGAGGCTTCTTTGGTGTTCTGACTAGCCTTCCAGGTTGCTGTAGTTGCTCTTGCCAGGGTCAGCTAGCTACCTTTCACAGTGCTTAAGGGGATTAGGTAAGGGAATAAAAACTATGTATCAGGGTGTGGCACCCCTGGGCTTTCCATCCTGTGCTCCTGGAGGCACCTAGGTAATACTGTGGAACTGGGTTAGGTCAGGTTTCTGCTAAAGAACAGTTCTTTCCCACTGCCTACTGACCCAAGGGTGAGTTTCCAAGCTGGCCTTACCTGCAGAGTCAATTGAATGCTTAATACTTTGTGGAGCCTGCAAGGTGGCAGAAACTAGGAAAAACAGTAAGAATTGTCCTGAGGATTTTAGATGGAACTTATTTTCTGTTCTTCTCTGATCCTTGAACTTTCCCCATCTAGGATTCTTAACTTCAGTGTTCTGCTCCAAAAAGAATTATGTGTCCCCTCTCTTTGCTTTTTGATATTTTTTTATTGTTGTTTTTAAGATGTGACATTATTGTCTTGCCTAGGCTGGCCTCAAATGTGTGACCCTCCTGTGTCAGCCTCAGAGAGCTGTATTACAGCTTTATACCATTGTGACAGACTGTCTTTCTATACTTTCTCAGCCTTCAAAGCTTTTATGTCTAGTCTCTGACTTTCTTTTAGAAGGCCTTCTATAATTATCTTGGTTCAGATTAATTTCTTTGTTTTCTATTGTTTTTCATTATTTTGTTCATAACTCATGAGTAGCTGTTGCTTATTCTTCCTCATTTTCTCATTATTTATACTTCACAGTTCAACATTTATTGCACCCACATAGAATATTGAACTAGGTACTCCTGTCTTGGTTATTTGCTCTCTGAATCTACAGCCTCCTTAGCTCTACTGAAAGTATTGGTGGGCTTGAAGTCTGTGCCTTCTGTACATTTTACAAGCTGTGTAGAGAAAGTTGTTGGAACACGATAAAACAAGGAATGTGGTTCTTAAAATTTTCAGGTGGCCTGAGGGTAGAGCAAAGATCTGGAAACTGGGTGCCATTCAGGAGTTTTTAGGATATTGGGAGCCAAGAACTGTGAGAAACTGGCAAGTTCAGTCATGGTCAGACTTGTGTCTCAAGAGTTTGTCCAACTTTGAGATTCTCCTAGAAGCTAAAAGGTTTGGGTAGGAAATATGTTTATTCTAGAAGATTGCTAGTTGGGTTGTTGGAATGGTGGTAGGAGCAGGTGCCCCTGATCTAGTTTCTTTTTGTGGCAAATCCTCCAGTGGTAGGTGTGCAGGATGCCTAGTCACTGGGAAACTTACAGCTTAAGGGACTTGATAGGAGCACCAATAAGCACATCTGTCAGACTAAGGATTTATTTATATGTATTATTGATATTTGTATTGGTTTTATCTGGACAGCTTGGAAATTTGAACTTGTACAAGTATGAACAGCATTATTTCTTTGCTTTGTTAGGTTTTTAATCTGAGTAATAGAATCTTGGATAAAATTAAAAGTAGTGTCTTCTACTCTTGACTTGGGGGTAGAATTTTAAGCATCATGTTGACCCCCCCCCATTTCTCCTCTTCTCTAAACTTTCTAGGACTATGGAATTTTTGGTAGCAACTGTGGGCAGGGACATTTTTGTGGAAATGAAACTAGTGTCAATTTTCTTCTCATGATAAGACCGCCAAATCTTTCTCTACCTTATAGATCCTTTATTTTTACAAATGGACTTTTGGATGGCAGCTCTTCTACTGTTATGGTGGGCAAGCTAGTCATTGATTCTCAGAATCCTGTGTCTTTGAAAAATGCTTCTGCTTCTTCCTGTTCTTTTCTACCTAAAAAGATGACTTGCATTTACCTAAGTATTGCAGCATTTTGTGATGAAGTTTAGTTTTTTGGTGATGGTATTGGTGACCTATGGTACCAGGTACACTGATTGAGTTGTGAACTAGTATTACTACTCTGTAAAAATGTTTTTCTTAGTAATTTAAAAATTTTAAATAAACTTTATTATTAAAAATTGCAAATTAATAGAAACACCACATTTCAAAATTAAGCAGACCTGAAGTCTATTTAACTTAATGAATTTCTATACAGTTAGAGTAGGCATTCAGAGCGGAAACTGTGGAGTTTTACATTTTACACTTTGTACCTACGTTACCACCCAAAACAAAAAAATCAATGACAGAATTAGAAGTAAAAAAACAATTAGCTTTATATCCTCTCTAATAATTTGTGTTTACTACCTGCATTCACTCCTTCCTCACTCCCTTATATTTAACCTTCATATTCTCTTATGTTATACTTACTGTACCACCTACATGTACA
Source organism: Myodes glareolus (assembly GCF_982192425.1). Lineage (NCBI taxonomy): Eukaryota > Metazoa > Chordata > Mammalia > Rodentia > Cricetidae > Myodes > Myodes glareolus. Next base: position 45,467,394 of record NC_142036.1, on the reverse strand, counting down.
TTTGTTGATATATATTATTGGCTAGAGTCTATATAAGAGAAAACATGTACTTTTTTCATTCTGAGATGTGTGACCTCACTTAATATTACACATTCTAAGTTTATATATTTTCCTGCATAAAATTGTGTGTGTAAATTACTAGGAGGGGGGGTTATCAAGGGAACTTGGGCAAAATATTAAAAGTTATTTTTTACTAAGTGAAAAAACAACATAATAGTGACTCAAAGTTAGCATACTATAAAGCAATATTTCCCAAATGTTAATGTTCAGATGGTTATCTGGAGAATGTTAGGAAATGCCGATTCTGATTGAGTTGATTTGAGATGAAGGCTGAGAGGCCACTGTTTCTGAAAAGCTGTCAGGTGATCCAGTACTGTGCTTGGATGAACTTTAGTTGGAATAGCAAAGCCTGGTCCTCCTTTTGGTTTTGTTTTTTTGTTTTTTGTTTTTCCATCAGAAGGATTGACCTAAAGAAGGCAGGTTGGTACAGACATTCATGTTTTAAATTCAGGACTAGCTAGTATCTAAAAACCTTCCTTCTCTCTTATATGAGCTCTTGACTTCTTAATGCTTTCTTTGCTTGAGTTTGGCTCTTACCTCCACAGGTTATACAAATCTTTCCCCCTTTTGGTCGATTTATTGTAAACAGATAAGACTAAATCTAGATTTTAAAAGAATTTTAGAGGCACAGGAACTCTAACAGAATATGGAGTTCAGAAAAAAATATCATGCTATACCTAGAATTACACTCAGTGATTGAGCTGAATTAGAAAACTAGCTGTTTTCATTCCTAAGGTCTACTTTGCTCTTCCTCTGCCTTGTTTTTGAAAATTAATTTATTTCTGGGGGGTAGTGGAACATGCTTTTAATCCCAGCACTCGGGAGGCAGAGGCAGGTGGATCTCTGAGAGTTTCAGGACAGCCTGGTCTACAGAATGAGTTCCAGGACAGCCAGGGCTACCCAGAGAACCCCCCCCCCATTTTTAAAAAAATTGTATGGGTGTTTTGTCTGTGTGTATGTCTCTATGTGTTGCAAGTGTACCTGATACCCACAGAGGCCAGAAGAAGTTGGAGCCTCTGTATGATACCTCATACAGATGAGTATGAGCTGACATGTAGGTGCTAGGAATTGAACTTGGGTTCTATGGAAGAGTAGCCAGTGCTGTAAACTACTGAATCACCTCAGCTCTGAAGCTCCTCTCTCTTGAGAGACTATCGACTATAGTCCTGAGTTAGAAAGAGAGGATAAAAATGTGTGTTTGAGAACCTGAATTAGGATATAAAACTTTTCTGTGGTGAGCAGGTGTCTCACTAGCTGGGTACCATCAGTAGATCTGGCATATTTACAGCTCAGCTGAGCATTTATTAACTTGGCCATAGTTCTTAACCACAGAGTATTGACCTTGGTCAGGTAATTATTTGTTTTGGGTAGCTAGTCTACATATAGTAGAGTGTTTAGCAGTATTACTGACCTTAATCATTAGATATCAGTTGTATCACTAATCATTAGTTACCCTTTCCCAAATTGTGATAGCCAGAATTACCTCCAGACATTAATATGAGAAAGCAAACCAACATTCTTGGAAAAATAAATTACCAGCTTTATACCTTCTCTAGAATGTAGACCCTGGGCTGAATTATGAAGAACAAGTCACCAAAGCAGAATATGTGATGAGTTTATAATGCCCTGTGCTAGATTGCATAGCTAAGATCTTAATAATTCATATTCCAACTTGAGTTACTCTGTTTCTGCTCAAGGAGCATGCTTCTGTTCTGAAAAAAGTTAACTAAATTTGTAGAGGCTCATCAAACATACTAACACACAACATGTTGGTACTTGAAGAACATATTGTCATGCATGCTAATAGATCTCATTCTTTAATGTTTATTTTTAACTTGATTTTATTTTGTGATAGATTGACGACCTCCTGACTCATTTCTAGTGTGTTAATATATTCCATTGTTGTTGTAAGATGGCACAGGGTTACAGGTTGGAATGTTAGCAGGCATAGGTAATTTCCTTTAGTATAATCCTCAAAGAGGGTTTCATCTCGTTTCACTTCTTGGAGGATACTATAGTTATAAATGTTTTTCAGACTATTGAATCCTTGTGCTCAATAGTAAGCACCATGGAAAATATTTGAACACATAGTTATTACTGATAGGGTGGAACTTCCATTGCCTCTTGACTTGCTTGGTTTTTGGCAGTGGGTCTGCTATAAATCTTTGTTCCTCTGTATGTAGTGGATCTATTCTTGCCCCACCCTAAGCTGCTTTTAAAGTTTTCTCTTTGCCTTTATTTTTCAGTATTTTGATGATGATGTGCCTTGTATTTTCATTTTGTGCTTCTTTTTGAAATTTGGTGAAAATCTTGAATCTGTGACTTTAAAGTTTCCATCAATTAAAAAAAAAAGTCTTTGACCATTTTGTCCTCAAAGTATGATTGTTATTATTATTATTATTTTTGCCTCACTGACTCTCCTCTCCAGTCCTTACTCCAGTTGTCTTAGGCTATTTCATACTGTCCTATAATACTTTCTTTTTAAACTCCTTTTTTCTTTTTATTTTGGATAGTTCTCTTATTAACTTTGTGGTTTTTTTTTTCCCCCAAGACAAACTTTTTCTGTAGTCTAGTCTTGGCTATCCTGGAACTCCCATTGTAGATCAGGCTGACCTCAAACTCAGAGATCAGCCTGCCTCTGACACCCAAATGCTCAAGTTAAAGGCTAATGCTGGAATTAAAGGCATTTGACCACCACTTCTTGAGACTTTTATTTTGTTTTTGAAATCCTTCTCAGTTACTTTGCCTTGCAAACCCCACCCCTTTGACCTCCTCCAAATTTCCAGCTCAACCCACTAAAATTGCTGAACTCTGGTTTCTTTCTGCCCTACTCTAGTTTAGGACCTCTAGGGCATTAGCTGGAGCACAGGGGTTTGTTGCACTTATGTCTGAAAACATTGTTCAATCTGTTTTACATGCTGTTTAAAGACAGTGCTAGTAAGGCGGTTTATCGGGCAAAGGAGTTAGCCATAGATTTGAGCACCTGAGTTCTAATCATCAGAGCCCAGGTAAAGGCCAGATGTGTTGCACAAGTATCTCTAATTCCAGTATGCAATGGGGAGATAAGAGGTAGAAACAGGAAAATCCCTGACTTCATGGACCAGTTAGCATAGTCTCTGTAGAAGTAAAACAACAGAGACCTTGTCTTAAGCAAGGTAGAAAGTGAAGACCAATGGCCTGAGGTTGTCTTCTGTCTTCCACACGTGTACTTTTACAATGCACACTTGCATATTCATTCATATTCTCCACCCCCACACACATATGCAGAAGAGTAAAGCCAGTCTCTCTCATTCTATCATAAAGTAGAAGACCCTCAGGCTGTTATCCCAGATGAATTTTTAACTTAGTTGTTATTTTCTTGAGAACTCAATCAGGGTGAGATTATGTTAATTTCTTCTTGAATACCCATTATGTCCAAAAGAATGAATATGTCTCAGTATTGTGTTGTAAATGGTATAATCTGTAATTTTACCTGTATTCTGATGCTGCACATTCTTAGTAAAAAACCAAGTATGTGCTTTCAGGTATTACCCTGGCATGAATGTAACAAATATGTATTTGGAGTCTTTCAGTACTTCCTGAAGATGGTACCATTAAACCTAGACAGTTAATTGAACTAACAAGTCACAACTGATAAACAGACAGCAAATGTTTGGCTGTTTGCCTAGTTACTAGTTAGGTCCAGACAGCTCAGTAGGTATTAAGTCTTACCTTGCCTTCTCTATGCCATCTAATAATATATTGAACTTTTTAATATGTTCATTGGACTCTGCAATTCTACTAAGCAAGTGCTGGCACCCTACTTGTGGTTTTTTGTTTTTTTTTTTCCCTTCTCCAAGACAAGAAAGGACTTAACTCTGTAGCTCTGGCTGTCTTGGAATTCACTATGTAAACCAGGCTGGTCTCAATTCACAGAGGTATGTCTGCTTTCCAAGTGCTGGAATTAAAGGTGTGTACCACTATGCCCAGAGTAACTCCAAATCTCCAAATTTATGTGTGACAAAACTCATATCTGTTAAGCAGTAAGCATTCGTAAGTTCTATAAGAAGCAAGAATCAGGATTTGACTTCTGTTTATACGAATATAAAAGCCACATAGGATTTATTAGACTATGTTGTTTGACTCTATATCTGTTTCACTTCTCTCTTCTGGGATACAACTATCTTCCTGTTTTGTCTTTGACACGTTGGTTGCATATCTCTCATGTCTTTTCACTTTCTACTTCATATTGTAATTTTTTGTATGTGTTTCTTACACATACAAATATACAGAAATCAGTTAACTCTTTAAGAACACATGCTTTGGGAGCACTGTTCCCATTTAATCATCTGTCCTGTGACTGAGTAGGGTAAAGTCGTTCTCTCCCACCCATCATCAACGCCTGAGGCAGGTGGGAGAGCTGACCCTGAGGTCATAAGATGTAAGATTGGGAGAACTATCCCTGCCCCTCGCCCCTGCACCTTGCCTGGACTACACAGTAAAAAGCTGGCCCTGAATGAGTAGGTGTGGGAGAACCAACCCTGAGGATGTGAAAGCAGGAGAACTGGCACTGCCCCCTTGCTCATCACTACAAGGGATGAAGTAGCCAGTGAAATGCTGATGAGCTCACCCTAGTGGTAAAGACAGGAGAGCTGGTGGACTGACCAACCTGCAACTACCCTGGCCCAGAACTAGGGTTATGTGTTGGTCCACCTCAATATCCACCCATCTGTGATCTGCTGAAGTGGGGGAAGTGAGGTGTGTCCTATGGATCCGGCACTGCAGGATCTCCATGACACAGAGCAGCAGCGGGATGTCCAGGAAGAAGAGTCCTACCAGAGGGCCCAGCGTCAGTGGTGTGGTAGAGACCAGGGGCCTCGAACCAGACCAGTGATTCTTTGTGATGAATGCCTGCATGTAAAAATGTATGGATAAAGGGGTTTACTGTGTATTTCACAGAGTCACGCTGTAGCTTCTTTGACAAGATTTCCCCTTTCTTCCTTTTTTTTTTAAATTTTATTTATTTGTTTGGTTGGTTCATTGGTTTTTCAAGATAGGGTTTCTCTGTGTGGCTTTGGAGCCTGTCCTGTAATTCAATTTATAGACCAGGCTAGCCTCAAACTCACAAGTGCTGGGAATAAAGGCATGAACCACCACCACCTGGCCCCTTTTCTCTTAAATTTTATTGGGTCAGAGGGGGGGATGCGAGGGACCAGGAGATGAGTGAGATTGGAATGCATGATGTGAACAGCACAAAGAATAAATAAAAAGAAAGTTAAAAAAAAAAGACATGCTTTTACCTTTTGCACCCTCGTGGAAGCTAGTACTTGAAGGTATTCAGTATGTGTTCAATAAACTCTGTAAGTTCTTTAGGAAAGTGTATTAGGAATGAATTCAGAAGCCTTGTCTGGAGGAGAATTAACCATTATCTCCAATAATTTGAGATGCTCTTTCATTGGACTGTGTATTTATCCTAATCTCTCTTTTTATAAAACATTTTAAATATATTTTTAATCTTTGAGAATTTTGTACAATATATTTTGACCTTATCCACCCCCTTATTCTTACTGCTCTGTGAGTATGTATATGGCGTGTGTGCATGCTTTCTTATGTCATGTGAGTGAACGAACATCAGAGGAAGCCAACTCTGAAGTTGATTTTCCTTCTTTCCTCAGGATCAAACTCAGGCATGTGCCAACAAAAGCACCTTTACCCACTGAGCTGTTTACCAGCTTACTGTCTTCCAGGACACTACTGATCTTTTCAAAGTTGTTTTTTGGTTTCGTTTTGTTTTTGACTGGAACTTGTTATGTATCTTGTAGCCCAGATTAGCATTGAGCTTGTGATCTTCTTTACCTTTCATATACTGGGGCCAACTTTTTTTTTTTTTTTTTTTTTTTTGGTGTCTTTGCCTGAAGTTTGACAAATTCAAGATTACTTTTGAAGTCTCCATTTAAATATTTTAGGGAATATCTCTTAATGTAGATTAATGAGATTCTATCTCTGTTCCTGAATGAAGATCCTACCTAGAGAGAACTTGAAATAAGATTTTGGTTGGAACTAGAACATATTGGATCATTTTTGGTGAAAGATTTTTATACAGTTAGATGTCATGCAGTCATTGGGGTAGTGGCGTGGGACTAATCAAAGAGAAGGAACAGTTGGCAAGTTTCTTTTTCTTGTTTTTACTTGGACCTCACCGTCTACCTTTGGTAGCTCACAAGAAGTCTGGGTAGTTTGTGAGGGAGAGGACAGGAAGAACTGTGGTTTACTTAGGAGCCTTGCTGGAACTCATGTAAGATGGAGATTATTCATTCAGACTCAGTCTTATTTGACCTGAGTGCTGCTACCTCTGTATAGTACTTAGAAAAGCCCTGTGAAATAGGTGTGCATATAAAAACTGAGGCTCAGTCAGGTTGGATTATTCAGATGTTGGCATTATGACGGCTGAGGCACCTCTTGTGTTTGCTCAAGGTGAGGTTTTTCAGTTAGAGATGATACATAAGTAGAACCCAAGTCTCTTGACCTTGACTTCCATTGAGCACATTTTTTGTTTTGAACTAAAGATTCCTTCTCTGTGATTATTTTTTCTCTTTTCTTGCTCTCTATCCATTTAATTTCAGAGAAATCGACTGAAATAGAGGGAAGGATGGTTTAAGTTTGGAGTTTTTGGTGAGCTTTTAAAGTTTTATTTTTAAATAGGCAGCCTTCCAGACAGACTGGGAATGTAGCAGAAGGCCTGAGAACCAGGAAGTGACACAGACCTGTTTATATCCTCCCACTTGAGGGCCTTTGGAAAGCCATGCTCATAGATGGTAAAAAGTAAACACAACTGCAACAGCCTTTTCCTTTGGGGTTGCTATTTTTGACGTGGAGGAGGTGTTTCCTGCACAGCTATAGCTACTTTGAACACTAAAGTCTGGCTCCTAAATTTCCTCTCCAGTGACATATATAGATAGGTATTTATTTCTTCTTACAGACAGAAGCATTTTGTGATTCCGGGCAAACAAAATGGATTGCACCCCTCTTCATCTTTTTGAGTGACTTAGTCTTCTGTTTTGTCTTAATTTTTGTTGTTGTTGTTGTTTGGTATTTTGTTTGTTTTTTTGATTGATGCAAGTAAGTAGTTTCTGTATGCAAAGATTGTCCCAAAAGTGTGATTGCCAGTATGTACTTGAGAGTAGGGTACATCTTACCCCGTAACACACACATCAAAAGTCTTTGTTCTTAACTCCTTGCTTTTCTCTTAGCACTATAAAATTCTTTTTTCTTTTGGTCCTAGTAACAATTTGAGTGTTATAGATAAACATGTACTTCTCAACAATATTGTGAATTCCTTGAGAATAAGATACCATATATGGCCTCTGTAATTAACCAAACCTTGCATAGACGACAGCTACTAAAGATTTGCTGAATTGCAATATAGTCAGTCCCTGGAAACACAGAGCCCTAAGGGTTCAGATTGAACAAGTCACCTTCTTGAACTTTTTTTTTTTTTTTTTTTTTTTTTTTGCTGTAAAGTGAGTATTGGAGCCTGTTCCTCTCAGCTCTGCTGTGAATCATGAAGAGAGTGTGATGACGTAAAAGATCTCTGGGACCTAGAAACCAATTGCTGCTGTTTCTGTCAAGCTTGTTTTGCTACCAGGTCAAAACTTGTTGATATGCCTCTTCTCCCCATTTTATGCAATGATTACCTGTGGTAAATGCAGCTTGTGAGAGAAACCTGTTTCTGTATGGCTTCAAGGAGAGGGATATACATGGTTGTCTCAAGATAGAATTGACTCAGGAGGCAGAGACAGGAGACTACTAGTTCAAAGATAAAATTGAACATGACATTTTATTTGGAAAACAAAAGAGCAGGGCATTCTTCAGGCAAATGGGTATTTAATTTTTCATGAACCAATAGTGCTTAGTGAAAAACCTTTAAAAATATTTTGAAATTTGGACAGAGCCTTATTTAAAGTTGAGGAAGGTTCTCTTTAACTCATTGGCTGTTTTTCATTTTTTGTTTATTTTTTTTTAAATCTGAATTGACCTTGTGCATTGAGCCTGATTTTAGGATGTTTCTAAACCACATACAAAGGCTGCCCTTTGGGAGTCCAGTGGATATCAGCCATAGCATCATACTCGGAAGTCTGCAGTTTCAGATCCATACTATAGCTTGTGTTTATTTTATTTTTCCACCTCACCTAGTTCAACAGTATCAGTGTTATCCAGTTTGCAGATGGGAACTGAAAATGACATTCCCTAGACCACCCAATTAATTCAGTCCAAATAGACCAAAGATTCTGGCCTGGTCTTCTATCCTGTTCATGAGAGATACTTAGCTGAACAGTTTTCCTTTCATGGATAAGGAAATAGAAGCACAGGAAGTGAAGTTTTTGTCATAGGTCAGCCTGTCAGACTGTAAAGCTCTGCCCTAAAAAAAGTGACTTCCTGACTACAGATTAGAAATTTATATGGCTGAGTTCCTTGTGCTCCTTATTTTCCTGTCAGAGTCAGTTTTGGTTTGTTCTTCTCTTCTCTCTTCTCATGCTTTCCTCTCACCTCCCTAGGCTCCTGCAGTGCTCCAGTGTTCCTTGTGTGTAGAGGCTTGGGGTGGTTTGGTTTGGTTTGGTTTTTTTTTCTCTCTCATTGTTAGGTGTTTGTTATTTTTGGAAAGCACTTTGGGAACACTGTGTACTAGATGGTGGGTACAAATGTGCTGGTGGATTGATTAAACTCTAAATGGGAAAGTAGGCTCTCCTGAGTTTACTGCAATGCAGAGGGAGGGAGATACTGGAGTTTGGGCTTGGCAACTGAAAGGGGAAGGACTACTAGGATAGATTTAACATTCCTTCCTCTTAGCTAGAACTTTTGTTGATTTACTTTTTCAGAGGAAATACTTCTGGGTTCCCCTAGAAGACTTTGAATTCCTTAGACCTAACAGGGCCTTGGGAAGCATCCAGGTCCATCCCTATGCACTGGGAAGACTGGATGGCTAGCTTGATGACTAGCCACTGCCTAATGCTGAAGCTGGACCTAGCTGTCTCCTATGTCAGGTTCCTGCTGTAGTCAAACTGTTGCTAGGTCCTAGAAGAGAGGTTTTGGAGACTGAAAGAGAAGATTGAAGGAGGATATATATGGTAGTTAGTGTATCTGATCTTGGGAGAAAGTGTGATGCCCTGCATGTATCAACAGCAATTCTTCTGGAGCAGCACAGGGGTGTAAGAAATATCAAAGCAATTCAAGAAAATCTGGCATGTTCCAGTAACTTTTAGGTGGCTTAAGAGGAAATCTGAGGGTAATTTTTATAATTAGGAGAAGATTAAATTTCAACAAAAGTTTGTTTTTAGCTAGGAATGGTGGAGCACAGCTATAATCCCAACAATTGGGAGGCTGAGGCAGTCGGATTACAAATTCAAGGCCAGCCTGGGTTATCTTGTCTCACCTTCCCCTCTCCACTGCTTTCTTGCCCTACCTGCTTTGAAATGTCAGATGTTTCTCAAATCCCAGCAGAGGGCATTATGGTAGTTAAGTCCTGAAGTGTGAGTGGCTGAGCAGAAGTTAGTGACCGGAAAGATCCACAGGAGGAAGAAATAGGAAGCATCAGAAAAACCTCCATTGTTTGTAGGTGTGGTAGGGGGTCCTGCTGATTTTAAGGTGAATGGGAGTGAAAGGGGGAACAATGCAATCCCTTCTGGAAGGTGAGAGCTAAGGAAGGGGAGTCTCTTTGATTGTTCCCTGGGAACTCTGAACTTCTTATCATTACATTCTTTAATGTAATCAACTGCTTCATTCTGTTTGTACTTCAGGAAATGGTCTTTGTCCTTTCTCATCATGTGGCAGGGAGAGGATTGGTGTAGAACAAAGGAGTACACTATTTTGTTCTAGACTCTCCCTCCATTCCTTTTCATGTTAGTCTGAGACAAGAAAAGGCTTCAAATTTGTTCTCTTCCCAGTTCCCTTTTCCGATTAATGGCTGAATGATTCATGGTTTATTGAAAAATTTGTCCTAAAAATTATATGTGAACTGAAGCTGACTGGCCCTCTAGTACATGGGAGTCAAGGCCTATTGAGTCAGTCCCTTTTGACTCCAGAGAGGAGAGCTCAATGTAACATAACCCCCCCACACACACACCTTCAGAACTGTGGCGTTCTCCCCAGGCATATTCTTCAAGACATCTAGGCAAATAGACAAAGATGTTTACCTAGAGAATAAGGCGCATACTATTTCATGGTTGCTGCTTTCTCAAACATTAAGGCCGTGTCATTAACCTGGAAGCATTTATGGTAACAGCAAGCAAGTAAACCTTACGAACTTTGGGCTCAAGTTGCAGGTTCTGGCTAAGATTGCACAGAAGCCCCAGATCTAGTTTACAGATTTTTTTTCCCTCTTTTTTTTGGGGGGGGGGGATTGACTGATATTCATCAGAGCAAGCAATACTCCTCTCCCACTTTATGAAGGAGGAAACAAGAGGAGATGAGATGTGACACCCCAAAGTTAAAATCATAACTTAGGGGCAGTATGGAAGCTTAGCAGCAGAAATGAGTGCTCATTACATTCAGCAGAGCAGGATGCAGTCCGCTGGGTTTTATTGTTGTTAGTTCACAGATGTGAAGAGTTAGCACCTTGTTCTTATGGGGCTAAACATCTATAGCTCATTGAACTTATTGCTACTGCCCATTTTAGTGACAGCAGCTGGGTTCCCAAGAACGGAAACCAGAATAATGAATACAGATTTTCCATGTCTTTTCCTGCAGTGTTTTGGAGGGGAAAGAACTACTTGAGGAAGACCTGGGTTTCATGAAGAGAAATGTAGAAGCAATAGAAAGTATTCTATGGCTGAGATAAAACCTGAGAATCATTCTTAGAAATGAAAATAGAAGCCAGATAGCCTTGCTGCCTGGTGACAGAAGTATGACATACACGTAGGCTCAGGTTCTTCACCTCTGCTCACTTATAGTTTCAATTGTTACATTCTTGTGAGGATGGATGAGTGCTGGCTTTGAAAACTGAGGCTTAGTTGTAGTTATTTCTTTTCAATCATATTGTATGTTTTAGTTTTGCTTTTTTATTTTATTTTTTAAAGATTTATTTATTTATTATGTATACTGTGTTCTGTCTGCATGTATGCCTGTAGGCCAGAAGAGGGCACCAGATCTCATTACAGATGGTTGTGAGCCACCATGTGGTTGCTGGGAATTGAACTCAGGACCTCTCTCTGGAAGAGCAGTCAGTGCTCTTAGCCTCTGAGCCATCTCTCCAGCCCTAATTTTGTTTTTTAAATAGCGGATATAAGACTGGAGATGATTCAGTGGTTAAGAGCCCAAATTGCTCTTCCAAGGGGAACCAATTCAATTCCTAGTATCCACATTAGGTAGCTTACAGCTATCTAAAACTCTTAACTACAAGGGACCCAAAGCTTCTGACATCCATGGCACATGCATGCACCTGCATATGCTTCCTACAGACACACAAGTATACATAATTAAAAATAATAAAATAGATCTTTTAAAAAGTAGAGGATGTAGCCAGGTGGCACTATGGTGCACACCTGTAATTCCAACTTCTGGTTCTCACTGGGCAAGGGCAGAAAGATGGCTGTAAATTCAAAGACATCATGAGCTACACAGGGAAGGAAGCCCTATCTCGAAAATAAATAGATTAATTAATTACATGGTTAGTAACATACCAAAAGAATACTAATGTGCAAATGGATTGGTGCCCCTTTTTGAACATTTTAAGTCCTAGTTTTTCTCTAGGGATAATGATACAGTGCTGGCTAGTTTTATGTCAACCCAACCCAAATTAGAGGCATTTGGGAAGAAGAAACCTTAAGAAAATGCCCCTTCCAGATTGGTCTATGGACAAACATGTGGTACATCTTCTTGATTGATAATTGATGTGGGATGACCTGCTCATTTGGGTGGTGCCATCCCTGGGTCCTATAGGTTGATCTAGCCACAAGGAGCAAGCCAATAAACAGCGTTCTTCCATGGCCTCTGCATTAGCTGTAGTCTCCAGGTTCCTTCATTGTGTAAATTCCTGCCTTGGCTTTCCTCAGTGATAACTACCTGGAAGTGTGTGCTAAAATTCTCTCTCATATTCTCTGTCTCTGTCTCTCTCTTGTGTGTATACATACACGCACACTCCTGACCCACTGAGTTTGAGTTTGGGATTGCCTGCAGAAGCATGGGTGGGAAGTTATTTGTGGGAGTATAGATGACTTTAGTGGTGACACTACTAAAGAAAGTGATTCCTTCTCTCCCAATTTGGTGGTGTTTGAAACAGAATCTCATTCTGTAGCCCAGGCTGGCCATGAAGTTATAGTAGTTCTGTCTCAGTCTCTTGAATTCTGAGATTATAGGTGTATAGAACCATACCCAACTGAAGACTTTTTAAACTTCTGTTTAAAGCAGATAATTCCTAATTTAGATTTGGTTTACTGTATCGCCCTTTCTCAATAGTTACTGGATTTTCTTACAGCTGGTGGTACTCTGGGGTCTTGGGAGTTGACATTCCTGTTTTACTTCTGAAGCAGTAAACTTGACCATCCTTTACATAGATACTCATTGATGACATTCTGTTTATGTCCCCCTACTTTTTTATTGATTGATTGTAAATCCACCCTTCCACTCTTCTTTCTGTAGCTGATCAAGGATTAGGTTCCATTGGCCCTTGGTTCAGGTAGCTGCATAAGCAGTCAGAGAGCAGCCAGCAGTTGGTGTAACAAAACAAGTCAGGAGCTTGTACTCTTCTACCTCCCCACTTTTAATCTCCTCCCACAATATTCAAGCGTTTCACAAACATTTGCAGTCTCCTGTCAAGTGCCAGGGCCTTTACTAGCTCTTAAAGATTCCAAAATGAGTGATTTACAGTTCCTGCCTTCAAGGAACTCAGTCCACTAAGGTGAGGCAGATGAATAGCTGTATGTACTAACCTGTTCAAGTTGAAGTAGTAAAGGGTTCCAAGGAAAGGAACTCTTACTGGAGATGCTCCCTAGACAGGAAAGTCTTGCTATATTAAGTTGATTTGTATTTATCTCTTTGAACAATTAATATGGGTACAAAGTAAGAGAGAAAACATTTAGTAAACATATAGTAAGAATTTTTTATTTTAATTTTTGCTTCCTGATTTTTAACTACTCAGTTTCCCTTCCTAAAGGCAGTGTTTCTTTCTTTTCCTTTTTATTGAGTGGGGTAGGGGTTCGAGACAGGAATTCTCTGCATAGCTCTGGCTGTCCTGGAACTTGCTCTGTAGACCAGGCTGACCTCAGACTCAGAGATTGCCTGTCTCTGCCACCCAAGTGCTGAGATTAAAGGTGTGCGCCACCCAGCAAGGCAGTGTTTCTTATACGTTATTCCTGAGGGACTTTTGGTACATATAGCTATGTGTGTTAACATACACCCTTAAAAAACCCAAGTATGGTTTAGGTAGAGTGGTATATACCTGTGTAATCCTAGCACTTTGGAGGCTGAGGCGCAGGCTGAAGAGTTAGAAACCAACCTAGACAATCTTCTGTCAACCGGGTGATGGTGCACACACCTTTAATCCCAGCACTTGGGAGGCAAAGGCAGGTGGATTTCTGTGAGCTCAAGGCCAGCTTTGTCTACAAATTTGAGTTCCAGGACAGCCAAGGCTATGCAGAGAAACCCTATCTTGAAAAAAAACAACAAAAAATAAACAAAAATTATCTTCTGTCTCCACCAATTCTTTAAAATACCTTCCAGAGTGCTCTTAAAAATAAAGATTTCCTGAGACTGGAGAGATGAACCCATACTTCTTCCAGAGGTCTGGAGCTGCCATATTAGGCAGCTAACAAGTGTGTGTAACTCCAGTTTCGGAGGATTTAACACCATTTTATGACTTCCTTGGACCTCTATACTCTACATGTACACACACACACACACAAACATAAATATATATGTATACATAATTTTAAAATAATAAAATCACAGAAAGGGCTTTACTCTTGTAACTTCCCTACTTAATATCCTTGTCAGTATTACCTACAGAGACATACAGACTTAACTCCTTGACTTAGCCTTCCTCTGAACCTCTACCAGGAGTACTCTGATTCACCTGTATATGGTAACTCTGCCCCCACCCCCATATCTTACACATCATTTAGGACTCAGCTGAGCATTAGCTCCTCTGGGTAGTATTGTTTGACTCTTGATACTCATGTGCAGAATACCAAGGGCACTACCTTATATATATACTCACCACTTAAATATGTACTGTGCATGTGCTGTGCTGTGGCACATGCAGTTGGCATTCTTGATGGTTCCCAGTTGTTGCTTTGAAGAGATGACTAAAGAATGCCTCATAGGGTTATCTAGTGTTGATGCACTGAAATAGTAGTACCATAAGGCTACTGTTATTAGCCAAGTAAGGCTCTGGGCATATCCTTTAACATCTTCGACTTTGAACACCCTCCCCCCCTTTTTTTGCACCTGAAAGAAAAGCAGCTTAAAGATTCTTGCTCAAGTCTTATTAGTGGCTATAACAGCAATGACAATTGGGGACTTAAATAGGACTGGGTACTTTGTCTGAACCTTTTATCAGTGCTATTTCACAGAGGTACCTGGGGCTAAGACCCATGAAGAGCAAATATCTGAATATAGTGGGCATTCTGACTCTAATTTACAGCCATACAAATGTAAACAGAATCCACACATGCACAGACATACAGACTTCTCCATGAACCACTCTGTCTGTAGGCTTCAAAGGCTCAAGTTAGTCTGAGTAAAAGCTAAGGACCAAAGATGCTATTGTCACAATTACCAGGAGAAAAGAGTTGAAACCCAGTAGCTAGCTCTATTCCTGATCCCTGGCTAATGTTTACTAAAGATTTTTATAACTGGTGTCTTTTGACTGACAGAACTCATCTTACTGCTTAAAGTTGTCTTCTCTGGGAGGAGACATGGGTTTGAGTCATGGCTTCAGACATATTGAAGTTGAGTCTAGTTAACATCTTTGGCCAAGGCCCAGGGAGTCCTTTATTGGGGTTGTAGATAGCAGGCCTGCTAATCTGTGTCTATATAGCTTTATGTTGAATATGTAGAACTTAAAAAAAAAAAAACTTAATAGCCAGGTGGTGGTTATGCTTCACCTTTAATCCCAGCCCTCAGGAGGCTAAGGCAGGAGAACCTCTGAATTTGAGGTCAAGCTTGTATACAGAATGAATTCAAGGACAACTCTGGCTACAAAGAGAAACCCTGTCTTGGAAAGCAAAACAAAACTGAAGTAGGCTCACTTTATAAATGTGTCATTAACCCAACATCTTCTCTAAAGACATTTAGAAAATAATCCTTAAATTCTTGACTACTAATTGATTTTATTTGTTTGTTTGAGACAGGGTCTGCCTCACTGTGTAGTCCTGGTTGGTCTGGAACTCCTTGTGTAGACTAGGTTGGTCTCGAATTCAGAAAGATTTCTGTGCCTTCCTCCAGACGCTGGGATTAAAGGTGTATGCCACCACACACGGCTTGGTTTCTTCCTTCCTTCCTTCCTTCCTTCCTTCCTTCCTTCCTTCCTTCCTTCCTTCCTTCCTTCCTTCCTTCCTTTCTCTTTTTTTAAATAATACTTTTTACTCTTCAGAAGCCAACCTGAACCAAAATGGGTGATGGGGCCAGTTAGCAACTACAGGCTGTCTTCCACATTCCCATACTGTCAAGGATAGTCAATAAAATGTCACCCCTCTGGTCACAGGTGTCAGGTCACAGGTGTTGCGGGTTGAGCCTTGAATAGTTTTGAGATTCATGGCTGTCGAGTCAGGTCCTCAGGGGCTCCTTAGTCTCTAACAGGTTAGGCCTTTGTGGCCTTGGCTCCTGCTGCTGCATTCCTTCTCTGGGCGGTGTAGTTATTCCTTTAAGACGTGTGCTCACTCTGTTTTTCCTTTTGGTTAGCTGAAGTTGCTTTGAGGCCAAGTGACACAGGCGTAGCAGCTCTGTGTCAACAGCTGCTTTCTGCTGGAGCTCATAAGTCTGGTCCTAGCAGAGCAGGAAGAAGTCTCTGAAAGCAGCACTGATTTGGCTAGCCATGCAGGTGACGTCCAGGTGAGCTGGAACTTTTTGCAAGGGTCTGACTCCTGGACCAGATTTTGACAACAGCTGGCAGCAAGCTTTGGCAGCTCTCCAGGAGGAGCTGAAAACCCACTTCTGTGCTTGTCTCTTCTCTTGGCAGTAAGGATTCATTTGCTAGAATTTTTCCAACTCAGTGTGGGATTGTGGCTTCCTTGCAGAGTGTTTGCTTCTAACCAACTTATGGTTGAAATATTCACTTTACTTAAGTCTTTTTGTCTGTTTGTTTGTTGTAGGTGAAGCTACTTCTGGCTGGCTTTAGGATTCTTACTTCTGGATTTTAAAGTCTTTCTTCTTAAAAATAAATAAATAAATAAATAAATAACATCAGACGGATAAAAGATGTGCCATGGCAGGATAGCACCAAAGAGCAACTCAGCATTTGTTGTGACCTCCGTGGGGCATGGAGTGTTTCTTCGGCTAGTGATCCTTAGCACCCTACTTGGAGATGGATTAACCTCTGGTAAGTAAGTCCAGACTTGCTTTCTGTGTGTGGGAGGAGCCTGGGGTATGGGGGACTTGCTTTTTGTCAGGCAGTTTGGGAAGAACTTTTATTTTCCTTTTTTATTCTGGAGACATTTATTTGGAGCTTAATGAGCAAATACAGAAGGGGGGGAACCTGCTTGTGATTACATTATCTCCCTTTATTCCAGCTGCTGATATCTTCAGGCAAGAAAGAGGTCTAGAATCCAGGGCATATGACATACAGGGAAGGAAATAGACTGTGGTTAGATTGCCTGTGTTCAGAGTCCATTTCTACTATCTATATAGATCCTGAGGAAATCACTCTGTTACTGTGAATGTCTAGCTTCCTCGGCTGTAGAGTGTGTTAATAACAGTACCTACCTCACTGAGAATTGTAGAGGAATCAATGTTGCATAGTAAACACTTAAGGATGCTTACTTTTTATTTGTTTTTTTCTTGTTTTTCTTTGCCTTTTCTCAGACCAGGTACATAGTTGAGATCCTGTATCTTAGTGAACTGACCACTAACGTTGAGTTTTGGGCAAAGCCACTTAACTGTCCCATAGCTCAGTTTCTAAGCAAAGGAGTTGACCTTTTGACCTTGAATGTTACTTCTAGCTCCTCAGTCTATACTTTGATGACTGAGAGTTTTCTGATTGATGCTGATAAGCTGGAATGTTCCTAAAAGAGACTGAAAATTCAGGAGTGAGCCATTTTTGAATTTGTTGATCCTTATTGTAATCTAAAGTCCCTTATCACTTCACTTTGTGCAGTATCTAGACCAAACATTTTTTCCAGAAAGTACATATTTGGATGTTCTCCACAAGCCATTGGATGATATGCCCAAACCATCTCTGTATCTGTGATGTTTATCAGTATTAGAATCCCTGCCAGAGTTCTTTAGAAAGACCTAGATGGCAGTTTTCTTGGACATGTTCCCTGGAGAGTTATCACAAAGCTAATCTAGAAGGGGACTATAGTCAGATTTTTCTTTGGGCTGCCTATAACGACATGGAGACTTATTATTAATTATGAAAGCTCAGCCTTAGCTTAGGCTTGTCTCACTAGCTCTTACTGTCATGTGGCTCATTACCTCTTCTCTCCATACTGCTCATGCTGCTTCCTCTGTGTCTGACCAATGTCTCCACGCTTCTTCCTCCCAGAGTCCTCTCTATCTCCAGAAGTCCCACCTATACCTCCTGTCTAGTTATTGGCCATTCAGCTCTTTACTAAACCAATCACAATTTATTGTGACACAGATAATATCCCACAACATTTCCCCTTTTGTCTAAATAAAAAAGAAGGGTTTTAACTGTAACATAATAAAACTATATACAATAAGAACAATTATTAATTAAGAATTATATTTATAATGTCCAGTCTATCTATATTTCGCAAATTCAGAGAATTTATTATCTATCCTATCTTGGTGAGTCAAAAGTTTTGTACCTAATTTACTTTCTATCCTAACTTGCATTGCCAGCCCAAAACTATATTTTTAGGCCTTAAAACATTTTCTTAAATAAACAAGTTAAACTTTTGTATCTTTCAACCTTGTATGCTTTATACTTCCTTTGTGAGTTTCTTTTCTGAAAACTGTAATTATAACAATCTAGTCTTTAATCCCATAAAAGATCTGAGAAGGAGGTAATGTTACCTGATTAAACAGAAAATACAGAGCAAGCAGTTTCCAAAACTAAGAAATGACAGAGCTATCTGGTTTCCTGGACAGCCAGCCAAAGTTCCTCTGCAACATAGGGGCATCCATCCTTGTCCTACAGGCCTAGAATATCTGACAAACTTTTTGTGAAGCAGGAGATTTTTGAAGGACTGCAAAGCTCAGCAACCACCTTTTTTTGTGTCCTGTTTGTCCAGTTTGTACAGCATACTGTCAGCAGTTGAGGCAGGGGCAGTTGCTTGCTCAGTGGCTAACTTGGCCACAATAAAATTTAACTCCATATGGAGATTCTTCACTGCCTATCCTCTTTTTTTTAAAAAATAAATTGGTGCTACCAGGAGCAGATGTGTCTTATTGTCATGAAAAGTCTTGGGTTATTAAAATATCTTTTTTTGAAAAAAATATTTTATTTTATTTATATGATCATTTTGCCTGCGTGTATGTCTATACACCACTTGTGTGATCCTGGAACTGGAGTTACAGACAATTGTGAGCTGCCATGTGGGTGCTGGGAATTAAACGTGGGTCCTCTGGAAGAACAGTCAGTGCTTTCAACCTCTGGGTCATCTCTCCAGTCCAAAACATCTTAAATGCCATATTCTGTTGATCTCTGAAGTGTTTGAAAAGCACCTAACTGTCTCAAATTTATCTCTGACCTTGAAAACATACCACAAATTTGATTGTTAGATGACTACTAACCTGTATTTCTTAATTATTCTAAGTAGTTTGTAATAATAATTTTCAAGGACTAGAAAGTTACATTGCATTGTTAAATGAATAGGTATAATACCTTAAACAAAAGGAAAACTACACACACACACACACACATACACACATATATATGCACATATATATTATAACAAAAATAACCTTAAATTTGTATCAGTATATAAAAATACATATCAGTGTAAAATATTTGCTCAAAATTGGTTGCTCAAAAGTAAAATCAACAATCCATGCTTTTATCCCATCCTTTCTATATTATATCAAAAAGAGATCTTGAATATAATCTCCTTTGTTCAGTGTTTTTTTTTTTCTGATCATTACCAATAACAACTTGTAACCAATCCCCCAAGTGATGAAAGGCATCCATAACCCACTGAATGACCAAAAACCACCTATCCCACCTCTTGAGAATGTGAACATTGTGTTCTCTAGACAGCTTCCTGTTGTCTGGGGGTGATGTCATCTCTAGAGGACCCTGGGAAAATTGGGATAATGGTCAAGTCCTGGGAGAGCTAGTTGTTGCTTAGTCTCAGTGTGATGGGAAAGTGTAGAACTTATCTGGTCTTGCTGGAGCAGTCTGTGAGGCTGAATCACCTCAGCTAGCAACTTTGAAGTGGTTCTGAGTGCAGAATTTTGAGGAAACTGCAACAGAGGAGGCATTCTGAGAGGCTGGGATCACTTGATTTACTTGTCTTTATTGGTGTCAGGCTCTTTTTTTCTGAAAATATCTAAACTTTTAAAGGTAGCATATATGTCTGTATTGACACAAGTATGGGATGTTTGGTGTGTACAAGTCAGCTAAAGATGAGTTTTTGTTTTATATTTAAGCAGGTAAAAGGCATGTCAACTTTGTAAGTCCATTTGGACTGCATTACCAAACCTCTGTCCATGCCATATGAAAGGATGACATGTAATAATAAGTCATGAGGATTCTGCAGTCAACAAGATTTATCTTGTTTCATCCAGTCTCAGAGCTGTTCCCATGTCAAGGGATCAGCTTATACATCATCTGTCCTGTAGTCTTTCTTGGCTTTTTCTCTCATGTCTGTAGCCAAGATCCTTAGGAGGTCTCCCTAACCAAATTTGATCTCAACATTGAAGGAATCCATAGCTTTTTGTTTCCTGTGGAAACAAGCATAACATCTCTCCCAACACAATGCACTGTCCAACTTCCATTTTGAAGCCAAGACATCCCTGAAGTATATAGGCTGATTTAATTCAGCAGTCCCTTCTACAATCTAGTGTCTCTCAGCAGCTGTCATTCTCAAGACTTTGCTTTATTATTTTTAAACTATTTATTATTTTCTACGACTGTCTATACTCATTTTCTTTAACACTTAAGCACACTTTTAAACATGCTGTATCTTTTTAGATGTTTTCTTAGTCTGAATCTGACTTTACTAAACACCTGCAGGATTCTCTGATCATGTACACCAAACCTTAAACTGCTAAACAGTGGCTGGGCCCTCTACCATGTAGCTCCATTTAGTACATGGTGAGAGCAGAACCTCATGCCTGAGCCCTGGCCTGGAGCCGATCTTTCAGCCCCAGCTCTGCCTAATCTCTTGCCACCGAGTCGTGCAGTACCTGCTGCTCTTAAACCCCATTTTAAAAGCTGCAAGCTCTAAGCCTACTCAGAACTTCTTTCCCCCAGCTTTCTCAAGCCCTGTGTGGATTTACATGCTATGTGTTGGGCACCAAATGTAGTCGAATTTTTCTTGGGGCCGCCAGATTACAAATACTGACATGGAGCCTTAGTAATTGTGAAAACTTGGCCTTAACTTAGGCTTATATAGCTCACTAGCTCTTATAACTTAGCCCATTTATTTTAGTCTACATTCTATCTCATGCCTCGTTATCTCAACTCTCCATACAGCTTATGTTGCTTCCTCCGTGTCTGGCTGACGGCTTGACTCACTCTGCTTCCTCCCAGAGTCCTTTCTGTCCCCAGAATTCCTGCCTGTATCTCCTGCCTAGCTTTGGCCATTCAGCTCTCTATTAAACCAATCACAGAAATATACCTTCACACAGTGTACAAATGTCCCACAACAGGGGACTTTAGTGGTGATGAGTGCCTTGTTTGTGGCTGTGGTCTTCTTGTAACTCAGTGCTTGAGTGCTTGCTCTTCCATTACTTATCATTTCTATTACCCTTTTACCCATATATACTGAGAATGGAGCAGGTTTACTACTTATTTTAGTAAGTAACATTCTTCTGAATTATTAAGAGAAACAGTTACTGATTCTATGTTCCATTATAGCTTTCCCTAGCATACACATTCTTTTCTGTTTCCCTTCCTTTCACCCTATTCCAGGTCATACCTTTCCATCCTAGTCATGAGGAACCTCAGTATATCCCTCAGTACTATTGATGATTAGGACTTCATAATATGGGATTATGCTTGTATGAAAAGGAACATTAAAAGTGATAGGTATAAAAATACAGTGGGAAAGTTGTCTTTCTTGCTGCTCTTGACTCTAGAGCAGAAGCTAGCAGAACTATGGCCCGCATGCTAACCCTCCCCTCCAACTATATAGCCAAAGCTGGTCTGAAAAACTTGATGTAATGTTATGATGCAGGTTGGCCTTGAGCTCCTTTCTTTGACTTTTTAGTGCTGTGATTACAGGTATGTACCACTCACCATGCCTGGCTTACTACCTGCATGCTAACTATGTTTTTAACTTGTTGAAAAAAGCAAAAAAAGTAATATTTTGTGACATGTGGAAAGTATATGAACTTTAAATTTTAGTGCCTATAAGTAAGATTTGAGTGGAACCTGGTATGTTCATTCTTGAGTATATTTTCTGTCTCTACTTTTATGCTATAATGGTATATACTAAAAAGTAAAATTTATTTAAAAATTAAGAATTAAATAGATACAGTAAAGACCAAATCTGAATTATTTGGCTCTTTGCCTATAATTTCAACATTTAGGAGACTGGATAGGAGAATTGTCCATGAGTTTAAGGCCAGCCTGGGCTGCAGAGTGAGACCCTGCATCAGACAGACAAAAGATTTGGTCCTTTATTCAAAGTTCTGTATTCCCTGCCCCACCCCCCACAGTTAGTTTATTCTCAATAACAAATGGTGTTCAATAGGTATGTGCTTGAATGGGATAGCTGTCAGAGGTAGAAGGAAGGGTTAACTTCTCAGCTAGATTTCAGAGGTGGTACATTTGCCTAAGGTCTTACAGCTAATGGTAGGGCCAGGGACAGAACCTGAACCAGTGCCTAGGACACTACTGAAACCAGTGCCTCTCCCAGAATTTCTCCCAAGAAGCTGCCCTAGCATGTTAAGTAGCAATATTGGTAGCAGAGTATCAGAAGTCTTTAGCCCCTTTAGTTCATTAAAGCCATCTCTCCCAGTCCACCTTCCTTTTTATTGGCTCTATGCTTTCTTCCTTCCATTCCCTATCCCACTTTCCCTCTACTCAACACTTTCTGTACTTTCCACCCAAGGTTTCAGAATAGCTAGATAAAGGGATTATTATTCATCAGTGTAGAGAAACTATCTGTTTATAATGAGGGCCCAGACTAGAACTAGAATGGAAAAGTTGAAACTGTTTTGTTTTTGTTTTACCCCTCCCCATTGCAAAGACTCCTTCCTCCCCTATCATCCTAACATTCAAGTCATTTTTATTCCTCAAAATGTGTACTATCTGGGAGCCAAATGCAGACAACTAGATGGGGCGTCACCATTCCTAAGATCCAGTGTGCCAAGTTGCTGCCAGTGTTTCCCTCTGTGAAGTGGCTTCTAGGGGAGGGTGATACCCACCCTTTTGGCCTGAAAAACCCTAGAGCACACCTGCATGGCTGTGACTGCCAAGTATATTCACCAGGAAACCAAGACTCAGATACTATGAAGCTAAAGAAAGTCAGTTCCTTTCAGGAAGAGCCTCAGCTTCTTTTTGTGTGCATGTTTTGTGAGAATGCATGTGAATTTTTAAGTTCTTGTACCCGGACATATGCACGAAGAGGCCAGAACAAAACAACTATTGTCTTCCTCCATCATCCTCCTAACTGACTTGAGACATAGCCTCTCACTGAACTAGGAGCTCTGTTTTGGCTAGCTGGCCAGTCAGTGAGCTCTCAGGATCCCCTTGTCTCCACTTCACAATATAGACACACATTTTATAGGCTTTTTATGTGGATGCTAGGGATTCTCGCTCAGGTCCTCAGGTCCTTAAGCTTGTATAGCAAGTGACCTTAACTTACTAAGTCATCTCCTCCAGACCCCTACCTTCTTGATTTCTTACCCGTTTTTTGTAGCTGCTCTTGAATACCCATTTCAGAGATAGCTTAAAGTGAGTGTTAGTAAAATATGTAGCCTTATTACCAGTGTGCCCTACTAGATAATAGACATGCTCACATGTCACATTCATGGCTCTGAGAATCCCATTGGCTCATAGGTAATGCCTTCCCCAAAGGCGTACAAGCCTAGTCTCCTGATTACAAACATCTGTGGAGTCTTGATTATAATCTCAAGTTAAACAGAAAAGAATCATGTGTAGAGAGGCACTTGAAAGTTCAAGGATAAAATTACATTATTTTGGGGGCTTGAGTTCCATGGCCATCCTGCCTGCCTGCCCTTTTGTCTATCTTTTTTCTTCCCTTCCTTCTCCTTCATGTTTTTTGAGACAGTCTCAACTTTGTAGCCAGGCTGACCTTGAACTAGTGACCTTCCTGACTCAGTTTCTCAAGTGCTAGGATTATAGCTGTGTTACCACACCTAGCTGTTGTTCCTCTTATCTATAGCTCAGGATTTAGAATTATACTAGCAAAAGTATTAGAGAAGCATTAACCAAGGGCCGCATTTTCCTCTGTGTTTTTTTTTTCTTTCTTTAAACAGAAGATTGTTGGAGAATCCTTTTTAGGTATGGCAGAAGAAGCATATCTTGTTCTGCAGTCTCACCATGCCGTGGGAAGACCAGAATTAAAAACAAAATGTTTGTGTATGCTACTTTAACTTTCTTGGACTAGAGAGGAACTGGGACCCAGCTGTGGGGCAGTCTCTCTGAGCTTTTTCTGTCTGCTTAATCTGAAGAAACCTGAAGTAGAACCTTGAGCAAATCGCTTGACCTCTTCATTCTGCTACTAAAGAGAAACAACAATCTTTAAGAATATCAGGTTGGTGTGTTGTATAGACTAATGAAAATGATTGGAGGGCACATGACATTTAAACATGATGTAACTCCTAAATAACAACAGAGTTGTTACGTGACTTATCATTGAGTCATTGAACAGGAGACTTTGAAGACACCTTTGCTCTCATGAAAACACGGAACTGAACACAGAGTCAATGTTTGTCCTAGTGAAGAGATTTGGGAGCAGGTGTTAAATTTGACCAGTGAAAAAGGGTTGATTACTTGAGGAATCCCTTTTGTCTTCCCAAAAGCTCATGTTTGCACAGTTTGATGATCTCAATTGAGCTGGCCTGCTGAGACATATCAAACGTTTTGCTTTGCATTCTCTGTCCTGACAATATTTACTGACAAACTCAGTATTTTTTGTTTCTGATCACCTACTCCCCATGTTGCCATCATGCATAAGACCATGTTAAGCATCACAGTTCACACAGTGCAGTTTTAAGATAGTGGGGAAATAAGCTCTCTCAGCACTCACGTTCTCTCTCTCTCTCTCTCTCTCTCTCTCTCTCTCTCTCTTTCTCTCTCTCTCTCTTTCTCTCTCTCTATGTCTACACAGCAGAGTGAGAAAGGAAAGTACTTAGTTTTTGTTGAAGATGGAAATTGCTAAGAACCAGGTTCTCTGTGATAGGATGTGGCTTTGGCCCTAAGCACTACTGTACCAGAGAGGTGGTGACAGACCTGCTTGCCTTTCCTCCCCATCTCAGAAGGACCTAGAGGGAGATAATGTACACTTATCTGGGGTGGTAGGACAGCAGATAGGAGTACATAAGGAACACCATTTCTGTGCCACATTGAGTGAGAGATGAACTGAATTGGGTGCTGGGTAGTTTACTTGGACACATAATTGCTTGGTGGACCTGGCTGGGATTTGTGTTTGGTCTGACTCTGCTCATGACATCAGCCTACCTGTACTGGATGGTAGGTGTCCTTGGACCCATTTCTTAGTTTTCCGATCGAAAGGCTCATACCAGCCTTCAGAGACTTATTCTGATAATAATATAAAGACTCTTATCTGTGTTCTCGCCTTGTGAATAAAAAGGATACAGGAGTCATCTCTGGGTTACCATGTTTCCCTCTGAAGTTGTATTCTTATCCACAATGGCTCTTGGTTGTTTGGTTCCAGTTTAGACATAGGGTTTGCCAAGGCAGTTCTATTCTTGGAAAGGAACAATGGAAGCCATAGCAAAGTGTTTCTAAATGAGGATGTAGTTCCCAAAACATCCTTAAAACATCTTCCTGTCAGCTGCAAACCCTACTGACAAAAGTGATGTAATCTCTCTATGGGGTAATTACCTGTGACTATAAAAAGACTTAGGGATTGTGGTAGGAAGCTAGATAGGTCATTGCTGGTTTTGTTGAACCCTGTTGTCATGAAAAGACATTGAAAAATTACTCTCCACAGACTTAATTTTGTCATGTTTAGAACATTCAGGTACATGGTACTACCTTTGTACTGTCTTTCTAACAAATGAAACCCGAGCCCACCAAATTGAATGCCTGGCTGAATCTCAGTTGGTTTAAAAATCTTCATTAAACACAAACTTCCATCTGTTCAACAATGGTATCCTTCTACTCTGGTCTAATTTGTTAATTTGGAGGTTATTTTTCTTACGTGTCCATCTTTTTCATCAACTGGAGATTACAGGGTACTAAAGGGAAAAAAATAGTTGGTAATCAGAGTTTCTAATGATTGTGAGTAGGTTGCTAGATGAACTTCCTACCTACTGAAAAATTCCATTCTTCTTTGTCACTCAGGAGTATAAGCCTCTAAAGGGTGTGAGCAGCTTCCCATTCCAGGTGGTTCATGTTGCTGTGGCTAAGTGCCAGGCCTGTGGTCAGATAGGCATGACTTTGACCTGCATGTTGTTTACCTTTGGGACTAAGAGGGACAGCAATATTTTGAAGACTGGCTTTCCATGGTGTCATGTGAATGAGAGCTTCATTGGTTGCTTTCCTTAGCATTTGATCATCCAACTCTTGAGCAGATTAAACACAGGAAATCTGAATTCACAAGAAGATAAGGTTCAGATTAAAACTTTTTAAAAAAGATGATTATTTCTGCAATTTCCTTGCTTAGAAGTTTGAATTGGTGACTCTGTACATACCCTCAATAGCAACTCTCATAGATCCACTGAGGTTAGTAATGTAGCTTTGTATTTATTGTATGTAGCTATTGTTTGGCTTCACCTTCCACCTTCTGTTTTAGAAAAGCTCTATAGTCATTAAAAGTATGAACTCCAGAGCCAGGTTATCTGTGCTTGAGTATTTCCTCTGTTCCTTGCTGTCCATGTTACTTGGGCTAGTTTTCCTGACCTTACTTTGCATCCCCCCAGAATGGTGTATAATAGTACCAGACTTCACACATTCATTGTAAGGATTAAATAAAATGGCACCAGAGAAGCAATTCCTTATCAGGAATTCAAATTCAAGCACCAGCTGATACCATTGTTCAGTTCAGCTTCTGTGATGCCTTAGCTGATTAGTTCAGACTAATGCTATATAAGGTGAGATGTTTCTTGTTCCTTCTGTATCTCTAACATTCTGTTTGATTCCATTAAGTGCGGCCGTGAGTAGAGTTATACCCCTTATAGTTTCCTCAACTGTCTAAATTATCAAATGGTACATGTTGACTGGCATCTTGTATAAGTTTAACATGACTATGAAAGAGCAGATAATGCCATCCTCTTTGAGCTGTTGGTGCCTTTTCATGAGCAGTAAGCCTGTCCTTCAATGAGATTATACCTTGTTGGCATTTTAGGTTTGTTAGGAGCTTGGGAGTCATTTTTGAAACCTTATAGATTAAGTTTCAGAATGCCAAGGATATGTTCATTTAAAGACAGTTTATTTCTATAAGCACAGTGATACAGTTTTAAAAAATTACATTTTTAAAGATGTAATCCAACATACACTTAGAAGAATTGGAATTAAAAGAAATTAATCTTCATGTTCTCTGCTTGGTGGTTTTCTGTCTTTCTTTTTTGATACAGGGTCTTTGTTGGCTGGCCTCAAACCCACATTCTTCCTGCTGTAGAGCTTGAAACCTGTGGTCACAGAAGTAGACCTGTAATACCTGGCTTCTACTTTTCTTACCTGTATTTCCTGTGTTTATTGGCATTCCTTTTTAGAATTTTTCCCGTATATGCACATGCACGTGGAGGCCTGAAGTTGATGTTGGAGTTGTCCTTGATTATTGTTCATTTTATTCGCTGGGCCAGGGTCTCTTCTCACTTGAACAATAGCGTCCCAGTCTTGCTCGTCTAGCTAGCCAGCTTGTGCTGGGGATGCTCCATCTCTACCCTTCCAACTTTGGAGTTAACAGGTGGGCCTTCATGCCCACCCAGCATTAACAAAGATTCTAGATATTCAAATTCCAGTCTTCACATTGTGCTTTACAGACAGCAAGCACTAAAACCGCTGAGCCATCTTTCCAATACAGAACTTCTAATTTTAAGAATCTTTCTTTTTCTATCTAGATTCTTTGACATTTTCAGGATTGGAGATTTCCCTTCGTTTGACTTGACTTTTTAGCTTTGCCAGTAGCCACATATTGAGGTACAGTTGTTAACCATTCAAAATTCTGGGCAGCAATACAAGGAAGATAAATAGATTTTCTTCAGTTTTTCTTTTTCACAAAGCCCTTTTGAATGTAGAAAGTATTTTTGACATTGCAACTGTGGAGGGTGGCACAAATGGGTTTCAGGAAGTTAGGGCTGAATACAGCGGGATTACAAAATCTGCTCTAGCTTTTATTATTCTGAGTAACAGGGAATGCTTTATGAAATGTAGAAGGTGAGGTCAACTCCACATGTGTCGTAGACACATGTCTCCTCCAGGGGGATGGGACTTGTGTTGTCACTGGCTTGAGTTCTGACAGTTCAGCCTTATTGACTTAGGAAAGGCTTGGGACAGAAGAGTGTAGCTGAGATAATTGCCTGCAGAGAAGTACTGAGTGGCCATGATGGCAGCCTGACAGTGCAGAGAGGTTTAGGGAAAAATGGGAGAAAAGCCTCTCTCTTTCTTTCAAGATGCTCACTACTTATGGAGGCTGGGTTGCAAAGGATCCAGTGCTGTTTTGAGCCACTATAGCTCACTTAGGCCCATTGATAGCTATGCACAGTCACTCATACTTGCTAATTCCTGCACTGTGAAGTTAGCTAGAGACTGTCTTAGCTCTCTGCTTTATATCCTTACAAAAGAACCTTAAGCTAGAGTAAATTCTTGCTTGTGGTCTTAGTATTTTATCACAGCAACAGAAAGGAGAATTAATAGCATCTAAGGAAGGAAAATGAACTGTGCTGTATGTCTGTGCTTACATGGAATTAACAAGAGTCTTTAGGTCTGGTCCTCCATTTTCAAAGAATGTCAGCATTTTCTTAAGAATGCCTGGAAGGATCAGTCAGTTTGATAAGAATTAGGAAATTGTGACCTTGGAAAACCTGAACTCTTTATATGGAAGATGTATTATAATATATTAAAATCTTCGGAACTTGCTCCAAACTCTAATGACCAAATAATTATTAATTTTGATTATCAACTTGACGGGATTTAAAATCAGCATGAAAATGTCTGAGCATGTTTGTGAGGTTTCTGAGTTGGGTTTTCTCCATCAGTTTCTGATGGAGGTGGGAAGACTCGCCCTAGACATGAGTGACACTGTTCTGTAGCCTGGAGTTCCCAACTGAATAAAAAGGAGAAATGGGAATGAGCAGCAGTGCCCAGGGCTCTCCCCCTCTGACTGGTTGCTTGACAGGACTGCTTCTGCAGCTGACTGGTTGCATTGTAAACAGCTACATCACATTCTTGCTAACAGCCAGAATGAACTATTCTCTCAAACTGTGAGCCAAAATAAATCCTTTCTTCTTTATGTTGCTTTGCCAGGTATTTTGTCATAGCAACAATACAGGTAACTAGTAGAGAATTGCTATGAAAACGGTTAGGTTTAGTATTTTTATAATCAGCATTGAGCTCTTTATTTAGCAAGTGCATGTTGACAGAAGGTGGACAGGGAGGAACACAACAAGAGGTATGTAATGACATGGAGGGCTTCCTGGGAGCCAGATACTGAACTGGTTTATAATGGAATCTGTCACTTGTTAGCCTGTGAGATCATCAGTGGTAGCCAGGAGCAGTGCTCTGACCTGGAATGAAGGCAGAGCTGTGATCCGTGGTGAGTACATGGCTAGGCCATGGCACTACTGTGTGCTGTGATAGTTCCATGTGACATCTGCTCTCATGAGGGTATTAAGCAGTGCACTGGAAGACACATAGAAGGGACTCCTGACAAAGATTGGGATGGTCATTGTGAGTTTTTTCTCGGGGAGAGAAGTCAGAAACCTGAAGGCAAACGGGCCTTAGTAGGCAAAAGAGGCAAGATGGCGCAGAAAGGTTAATAATGCTGTTTCTTCTTCCAGACCGGCTGGTATAAATCCTAATTCAACCATGAACATGGTCTGTGATTTTGAACTAGATTCTCAAAGTCTGTCCTTAGTGGTTGAGTCCATAATGTTGAAATGCTACTGTGCACACCAGGTGCGGTGGTGGCAAAGATAAATGTTCCAAATATCATCTCTGTTTCAAGATGTCACCTTACAGACCATAGTCACCTGGTGGGGACCTTGGAAGGGAAGAAAGTAGTGTAACATCTGCTGTCTGTCCTCCTCTCAGGTTACTTTGTGTTTAAGGCTTTGGGATGTGATAGGGTGTGGGGTGGTGTATGTGTTTGTGTGCATATGTGTTTGTGGAGGCCAGAAGTTGGTTAACTTTGGGTGTCTTCCTCTATTGCTCTTTGTTTTCTTTTTTAAAATAGGGTGTCTCACTGAACCCATAACTTCCTAAATTCAGCTATGCTGGCTAGGCAGTGAGACCCAGGGATCTTCCTGTTTCTGGGTTTATAGACACACATACCGTATCTTGGTTTTTAATTCATTGCTAGAATCTGAACTCAGGCCCTTACCAAGCACTTTATCAATTGAGACATCTCCTCAGTACCCCATTTCACTTCTTTTAAAACTGGAACCCAGAAAAACAAACAAACAAACAAAAAAACAAAACCCCAACTGCAATCAGGATACTGGATCTCTAAACTGGTGTTCCCATTGCTGTGGGTGGTCACTCCTTCACTTTGGTGGAATATGTTCAGAAACTGAAATTTCCAAAAAGAAGGCTGGTGCTGACCACAGCCTAAAAGTTCAAGAGTTTAAACTGCATAGCCCCAGAAAAAGTTTAGTGTCCTTGGGCAGAGTCAGGTTGCTGCTGGTGGAGGTAGACAACCTTCCCAGTGCGTTTCAGAGCTGAAGATGAACAAACTCTCTTGTAGGATCTAAAAGGGGTTAAAGTGTGCAAGAAAAACAAACACCAAGGGATTGACTCTAAGCGAGGAAGTAGGAGGGTTAGAGAAAGATAAGTTTAAGTACAAGTTGTGGGAGAAGATTGAGAATGATAAGATTGGTAGTTGGGCTTCAACACCCCTCACACCCTACACACACACACACACACTTTGGGACAGGAATCAACAGACTCTTTTGTGCTGCCTTCCCAGCCTGCCTCTGGGGGAAGAGTCCAAATAGGCCCTCCATCCAGACCCTTTCCTACCACAGCTCAGACAACCTGTAAAGACATGCTTGACAAGGGCTTCTTATTTCTCTGATGCACTGTGAAGGGTCCCCTGTGGATCTTTTCTAGCATATGGATTCCTTGGGGACACCAAAGGATGTGGGAGGTTCTTACTTGATTAGGGAAGGAAAAATACTGAAGGTGCCATCTGGCTCATGTGGATGTATTCCAGGATTCATCATTTGAGATCTGCTCTGTTGGGGTAATTGGGGAAGTAGAGTGAGGATTGCTCTATTTGATGTTTTCTAGATTGCAGAGATGTGTCTCAGGTTTCTTTAGAATGACTTTCATTCTTAGTACCCTGCTAGGAAGTTTTGAGACTTTGTGGTTCAATTTTCCCTTCTTGCACGCAGAAAAATTGATTACTAAACTATTTTAACAAATATAATGTTGACTTTTTATGCCCTAGGTCACAAGAATGACTTTTGCTGATAATTTTTTGGGGGGCGGTGTTTTGGTTTGGTTTGGTTTGGTTTGGTTTGGTTTGGTTTTCAAAACAGGGTTTTTCTGTGTAGCCTTGGCTATCCTAGACCTCACTCTATAGTCCTTGAACTCACCTGCATCTGCCTCCATCCAGCTGCCGGTAATCATTTTTAAAGTTGCTTTTTTAAAATTTAGATGATATTAATGTTTATAACAGTTTATAATCTTCAATGTTAAAAAGCAAGTTGAGCTGGGTAGTGGTGGCACGAGCTTTTAATCCTAGCATTGGGGAGGCAGAGACAAGCAAATCTCTGTGAGTATGAGGCCAGCCTGATCTAGAGTGACTTCAGGACAGCCAGGGCTACCCAAAGAAACCCTGACTCAAGAAACCAACAACAACAAAAAAGTTGGTTGCAAGTAAATGTAGGAATAGTAAAGATTGTGAGATTGTGAATAAGGAGATTTATAGTGTATGTGTCTTAAGTGGTGACTGATCTATGAAAATTAATCCAATGGGATTATTATGCAATTAAAATTACAGGGAATTATTATGGTTTTTTCCTTCAGTCAGCATTTCTTTTCTGAATTAATCTTGAACTAGTTTGTGGACTTAATCTGTTGAGTATATCTAGAACTTCCAAATGTAATAATTTCTTGTTTCTGAGAGTAAAGAAGGTAAGAGAAGAAAGGGAAAGATTGTTGAAAAGGAGTTTTAAACATTTTAAAATTATTTTTTAAGTATGAGTCCATATATGGGTATGTGGATATGAGTACAGGTGCCTGCAGAAGCCACAGTCAGATCCTCCTGGAACTGGAGTGAAAAGCCGTTGTAAGCTGTCTGGTTTGGGTGCTGGGAACTAAATTCAGGTACTCTAGAAGATTAATATATGCCCTTTACTATTGAGACATCTTTTCAACTCCCCAAATATTTTTTTTTCAGAGACAATGGTCATATCAGACAAGGGTATTATAGTTAGGACATTGAGTCTGGTATTTGTTTTCTTATTGTGAATGTGTCCCGTTTTGGACTAAAGAAACAAAAGGCCAAGAAAAGTGTGTATGGAGTAAAGGACAGGAGTAAAGGTGCCAGCAGAGTTCTTAACTGTTCTCTTAGGCTCTGGTTAACAGTACCTGAGAGGCTGGATTGTATACTACAATACTGACTTCCTGGGACACACCAGTGGAAACCCACTCTCTTCTCTGTTGTATTCCAGGGTGTATCAGAGGGCCCATAACACTTTCCATGGTGAAACCCCGATGGATAGGAGTAGGATTCTCCCTCAGTAAATGTCTATGTCAGTTTTACTGAAGTACAAGTACTTAGCTGCTGTGGATAGGATTTAGGCAGAATGGCCTCATACCAGATCTCTAGTCATAGAGAAGCCTAGATCCATTGGCCTGCCTGTTACCTATCTGGAAACTGGTCTCTCCAACTAAAAGTTGGTGTGGAAAATACTGATTCATCAATAACTAGGTGAGGCCTTCAAGTAGGGCTGTAGGTCAGGCATCAGATTTCTTTCCTAAATCCATGCTTCTACCCTCCATCATCACCTTGCATACTTTGAGCTCTCAATGGCCTGAAACTCAGTTTGTCTGCCAAGTTGGCCTCAAAGTGGAAGAGATCTGTCTCCTGAGTGCTAAGAATAAAGGTGTGTGCTACCACACTTAGCCATTTATGTGCTCTTTTGTGTGGTCTTGTACCTACAGGGCAGAAGAATATGCTTAGTCTAGTCTTTTGTGACAGTTAAATGGACTCCAGGCTAGAAATTCTAGATGTCACTCGTGTAAAGAGGTTTACGTGTGAGGGCACCGATGGACCAACCTTACAGGTTTTCTATCCCCGTAAGTAACCTGTAACTCTCAGATTTAATTGTTCATACCCTCTGCAGGGTTTAATAAATGTGGGCTGCTGGCCTGCACAGAGCTTCTCATTCAGTAGATCTGGGGTAAAGTTTGAAATTTTTACATTTCTCCTGAGTTCTGCTGGTCTGAGAATCATATGTTAAGAACTGCCAATTACGCATGGGATAAATGAAGCTATCTTACCCTTTTCAGAGTAAATTTTGGTGAAGTGGGGAGAGACGGGTGTAATGATTCTGAATCCACTCACCAACTAACTTAATTTTAAAACTAGGAAAATCTAAATATTAAGGGAGGGTCTGCAGGCCTTTGTATTGTCTCCTTCAGATTAGTCTGGCTTTTGCAAACTATCCAACAGAAAGGAGTGGTACTTGGTAAATCCCTGACCTGGAATACTTTGGTCATTTCCTCCCAGTACTATTCTGCCCTTTCTGGCAGATTGGGCTCTAAAGGCTACATTGCATGCATTACAGGGAGCCTTTCCTAAGCTTGGGCTCCGTGGTTTGAAGGAACAAGAACCTGAGCTGGGGTACCTGCCATCAGTCCCATTTCCAGTAACACTTGCCCGGGGAGCCCTGTAATGCTAAGATATGTCTAATACCTTTTCCTATATCAGAAACCTAAGAATGATTGTTACTTGCTTTGAATTTTCCTGTGAAGACTTTTGATAAAGAGCACTGAATAAGAATGGTATTCAAAGATGGGCTAGCCAAAGTGAAAACAAGTTGTCTGTGTTGTTTTCCTAATACCTGCTTCCAGAGAAGAATGACTTAATGTGTTTGTCATATCCCCACCCCTATACTCAAGATTACCCTCCACACTTTATTACAAGACTTCACAGGCTGTTGATCTGTTTTTATTTCCAGGGTGCATGGGATTGTTAGCCAACTTTCTCCACTATCTGGCACAGTGTGGCCTGTGTTATGGGTTGTAGCAACAGGAAATTGTATCTGTCCCCCCCCCCCCTTTTTTCCTTGTAGTTTCTCTCTTTATAAGACTTGGTACAGTTGTCTTCCTCTCCCCTGCTCACTTCCATCCTTCCCTGCTTACACCTGTACTCAGTGCAATTCCTTCCATTCCATTAGAGCTGCATACCCTGTATAAGTGTGTAAAGCGTCTCTTCAGGGCTCTCAGTCCCCTTCTCTTTTCTGTCCATGTTATTCTGGGTAGCTATGAGTTAGAGAAGGTTTTGTCGTCGGAAAGGAGTTTGCTGTTCTGCAAGCTGAGTTTGACCCTGTTTTCTGCCTTTATTTCCTGCTGGAGCCGGGTGATGTTTGTATTGGCAAGCTAAAGGACTTCTGACTTGAAAGGAATTAACATACTGCCTCAGAACCATTGTCTGGTCCTGTCTTTCTACCCTGTGACAAGGGAGCTAAAGATTTCCCAGCCTTGTTAATTGTTTCTAGCCTCTCTG
The DNA here is from genome assembly GCF_982192425.1 of Myodes glareolus. Taxonomy (NCBI): domain Eukaryota; kingdom Metazoa; phylum Chordata; class Mammalia; order Rodentia; family Cricetidae; genus Myodes; species Myodes glareolus. The sequence goes on along the minus strand of NC_142036.1, from coordinate 45,432,964 downwards.
ATCCAGCTGGAGCAGTTTCCAGGGAACTCAAGCACTGACTAGCCCAAGATCTCTCTTGAAACAGGCAAAGACTGAGGTTGATTTCATTCATTTTTAAGTAAAATGATCAGTCTTTTGATGATTTCATTAATTTCCTCCCTTCTGAACTCCCTCTTGTTAGCAGTAGTTGGAAATCCTGACTGTTTCTCATTTCCCTTACTGCACCGCTTTAATCTAGGCGGCTTGGTACCATGTTCTGCTTTTTCATCTTGCTGGAAGTGTGGTTTGAAGATGATTTTAATGACTGGCTTTGGCTGGATTTTCCAAAAGCTGAGGCTGTTGCTGTGATCAAGTTCACACCTACCTAGAGCCTAGGTGGGACAGGTGGAGGAGAAGAATCCTACCACAGAGTGCTCTCTTCTCCCAGGAAAGATGTCTGCAAGTTTTTCGTTGCTCATTTTTAGTACTCAGCATTTGTAGATTCTTGGAATGTGACGTGCACTGTTGAGGTTCCCAGCACCTCTCGTTAGCTCATGTAGGAATGCAAAAGCTTCAGCAGTTCAGATTCCAGCAAGGTGCTGGCTACCTAGGGATCACCCAGCCTGCAGTAACAACTGTAAACATCTTAACAGTTGTAATTCTATTTCTTGTGCTTCTCCATTCTTGACTCTAAGAAAAATAAATAATACAAACCAACTCAGGAGGCCAGAGACAAAGCAGATAGTTGTAGCTGCCTGTAACAGCTAGATGTAAAGCAGATTTGTGCGTATTTTATTATATTGTTATCTTTGTAAGCATGATGCAATTCATAAAGGATGAAGCTGGGATCCAAACCCAGATCCTTTTGTTGTAAATCAAATACTTTTTTAAAAAGAGATTTTATTTTATTTGGGTGAATGTTTTGCTTGCGTATATGGATGTACACCATGCACATTCCTGATGCCTATGGAGGCCACAAGAGGATGTGGAACTAGAATTAAAGGTGGTTGTGAGCTGACATGTGAGTGCTGGAGACCCAACCTTAGTTCTCTACAAGAACAGTAAGTATTCTTAACCACCAAGCCGTTTCTCCAGCCCTTCTAATATTTTTGTGCTACATAATTTTGTCTGTTTTGTTTTAACACTGACCTCCCATGTCATTGTCTAGTATTGTTTTAATAACTTAAAATGTTTTGCTATTTAGAGACACAAAATTTTCTAAAACTTGTTTCAGCCTCCTAAGTGCTGTGATTGAAGGCATGCACCCTACTCAGCCTCTTGAGTATTATGGGCCATTTGTGTTCATGTAATAGGTCCTCTCACAGGGTGGAGGATCCTACAGTCTAAGTGGGGGCAGGAAAAGAAAGGGAATCTTAGTTTCTCTTGAGTAGGTCACACATTGAATGACTTCTAGCAAAGCTTTGAAAAGAGCTGAAACTTAACTGGGGCTGGTAGAAAGGCAGGATCCAAATCAGGTTTCAGAGAGAGTTTTGGTTATTAGTTGACTTCTTGGCACTCTGGGGTGCAGGAAAGATGCTGAGGTTTGTTTGATTTCATTAGACTTATAAAAAAAAACCTGTCATTGGAGGTGATACTTTTACCAGTCTGCTGGGCTGTAGTGATGGTAGGAATTCTTTAACTCTACCTGAATAGAAATTGTGGGTAGACAATGAGAAGTTCAAGTGTTAGTCTCAAGTAGCATTGCTTGGCAGCAGCCCATGCCAATAGACAGAGAGGAGCGAGTGACACTTTGTATTGTTGCAGTCCTCCTGTGGGCCTCTGGTGTTGGGACTGTCAGCTCTACAAGTGTTACCTTGTGTGGTCGTATTAAGTTGGAAAACTGGAATTTAAATCCAGATCCTCTCATCTATACAAGTGTTTAGTCTTCATGCATGTATGTTCACCATGTAGATATACATACAGTATGCTCACACAGTTTTTGGCTGTGGCTGCAATTGCAGCTTCCAGGAAGGCTGTGGTATCAGGATCCTTAGCCCTTCACACTGGCCTGTGTTACAGTTCTTGTTCCAAGGCCTAGACCTTTAGCCCATTGACAGCTCTCTGAACTCCTGGCAACTAGAGCCTGCAGTTTCTCTTTGGCTCCTTACTGCTTTATTCTTCCACCCCATCTGTCTGCCCTCACTTGTCATTTCTTTCCTTCTATGTCCCTTCTTCCTGCCCTGGTTTCCTGAACTGTTCAGCTGCTGCTGCTTCAGCTGTCAAGTAGCCGGCCACCTTGCTGTTTTCACAGCTAGTCCTGCCAACTGTTTGGCTTTCTCTCCATACAATTGTTCTTCTCAGCCTGCACTACTAAAAGTAGGCAAGAAAAGACTACTTGAGAGAAACTTAGCCCTGGTGCTGCAAAAATAATAGGAAGCAACCAAGGAGAGCTATTCCAACTGACTCACCAAGTGAGCCTAAGCAGCCTGCTTATATAGCCCAGGAAGGAGTGGTTGAACGAATCAGCCTTCCTTTCTTAGCACCAGTAGTCTTTCTGCTAGGCCACCAGCTATTTCCTCTCTGGCCTAGGGTTGCAAGGTCATCCAGAGTTCACTGAGGCAAAAAGTCTGGTGAAAACTATTTTAAACGGCCCTTGCTGAGGCTCTGCCTTTAGGATCCCAGCTGCAGTTTTCTCAAGGCTGGAACATTGTAGATAGCTAGAGCTGGTAGATGGTAGCTGGTCTGGCTATTTGACCAACCATTCTTTTAAGGTAGACAGGGCAGAAAGAGATTTTAACAGACGCCAATTAAGTTGTCAAAAATTGTCTTACTCCCCTACCATCTTTGCTTATTTACAGGAATCCTTATACTAAGAACTCAAAAAACTTAACCATTAATTGTAACAGTGACTTTAGCAGTGCTTAACACCTTCCCAGTGCCCCAGGGAGTAGTGGGTCTTTTTCATCTGCCCCAGCACCCTTTGTTTGCTGTGCTTTTAAAATCAGATTCACATCTCTATGTAGACCTGAGGAGCAGATCAGCAACCCACATTCTTTTTAAAAAATAAATAAATAAATAAAATACGAAACAGTTTCTCAGATCATCATCAGTTCTCGCTGAAGAGAAGAAACTGATTTTTTTTTTCTTTCACCCCATACTCCCCCCATTCTGCGGCAGTTGGTGAAGGTAGACCACACCAAGATACCAATTCAAAAACATTCTGGTGCCTTCTATGATTTCAGAAAGCATAAAAGGTCAAGGCTCTGGATTTCTACATTATAAAGCCTGCCATCATTGGGGCCTATTTGGAAACAGGGGAGGAATGAATGTGGAGGGTGTGGAGGAGGAGTTGTCTAAGTTATTTGTGGCAGCTGGGTCAGTTGCTGGCCCCACTTGAAAGATAGATGGTAGGCCGTTGAGGCTGAAGGCCTTTCAGCAACGCTCTAGCCTGCTTATGGTTACTTGTGTTACTCTGATGAATCCCATCTGGGGTCTTAGCTTTCTGGTGAAAGTCTTTTGGAGAGGGGCAAGGTCAATCACAGCATCAGTGGAAATAGGTCTACATAGTACTTGGCAGTCTCGGTGAGTTCTTAGGATTTCTCTCTGTACTTGGAGACCAAATGGGACCTGGGATGCTAAAGATTAGAAAACAGTTTTCAAGAAACACCATTTATAAAGAATGTTCAGGTCTTCTCGAGTAGCCTGAGGCATAGCTGAAGCAGAGTTAACCCCTTGGAGGGGCCCATCCCTGCCTGATCTCAGTTTACCTGGACCTGGTTCTCCAAGAACTACAGAGTTGTGGAGGCATTGCTTGAAAATATAAGAAATCATTGGTTAAAAATATTGCAGATGAAAAAGAACACTTGCGTATGTAGTATCTTTGAGATATTAAATTTAAATCTGTCGCTATTTCTCCAAAAAAATTGTAAACACTAAAAGCAAAACAAAACTGTATATGTGCATATGGAGTCCCAACACTTGGGAAAATGAGTTGAGAGAATTGCTTAAGCCCAGAAGTAAGAGACATAATCTTAGAAATAAACAAATTTTATTATACCTGGGTTCTAGGCTTTTGTGTACTTAAACATATATTCTATAGTAATGTAGACTGTTTTTATATGTGTTTAATTTTTTTATTTGTTCATTTTATTTTATGTGTGAGTGTTTTGCCTGTGTATATATGTGTACCATATGCATGCTTGGTGCCTGAAGAGACCAGAAGAGTGTGTCAGATCCCCTGGAACTGAAGGTATAGATGGTTGTGAACCACCATGTGGGTGCTGGGACTCGAACCTGGGTCCACTGAAGAGCAACAAGTGCTCTTAATTGCTGAGTCATTTTTCTAGCCCCCTATATGTGTAGTTTGGGTTTTGGCGGGGAGAGGGATGTTATAGACAGAGTTTCTCTGAGTATCTCTGGCTAGCCTGGAACTTACTCTGTAGACCAGGCTGGCTTTGAAATCAGAGACCCACCTTGCTCTCTGTATGTGTTTTAAAGTGTAGTAAACTTTTTATAACTTTTCACATTTTAACAGTTGTGACATTAAATGTATTTGTAATTGTCATTAACAACTAAATCATAATTGCAGTATATAATTGTGTTAATAGAATAAAATTTTTGTCATTGCTTTATCAGTGGTGTTTGTTTTCTATCTTTAAACAATGCTGCAAAGAGCATACTTGTACATGTGTCATAATATGTATATACAGGACTTGGCATCGTAGTGAACACCTTTAATTCCAGAACTAGGGAGGCAGAAGCAGGTGGATTTGTGTGTTTGAGGCCAGCCTGGTCTACATAACAAAATCCATGCCAACCAGAGCTACACAGTAGTGAGATCCTGTCTCAAAACAAAGACGAAAAAAATATGTATACAGGACTTGTGGCATATACCCCTAGCAGCAGGACTGTTGGATTGTGGGATACATATGATTCCTACATTGTACATCTTGTCAGTTAACTCTCCAAAATAATTGTACCAGTTTATGCTTTTGCTAAAATATAAGAGAATTATTTTTCCTCAATTTCTTGCTTGTTACAGCTTATATTGTGAGTTTATTGTGAGTTTGTCCATCTAATAAATAAATGAAATCTTTATAAGGCTTTCATTTTTATTTCCTTTATTATTTCTTAGTTTGTAGGTTATTTTAGCTTTTTCTATGACTCTTTTTATTTTTTAAGATTCTTTTTATTTTTAAGATTTTTTTTTTACTATTTATTTATTTATATTTTACATACATTGGTGTTTTGCCACAAGTGTTGGGTCTCCTGGAACTAGAATTACAGACAGTTGTGAGCTGCCATGTGGTTGCTGGGAATTGAACCCGGGTCCTCTGGAAGGGCAGTCAGTGCTCTTAACCACTGAGCCATCTCCCCAGCCCCTATTTATTTCTTATGTATACAGTATTCTGCCTGCATGTGTACCTGCACCCCAGAAGAGGGCACCAGATCTCATTATAGATGGTTTTGAGCCACCATGTGGTTGCTGGGAATTGAACTCAGGACCTCTGGAAGAAGAGTCAGTGCTCTTAACCACTGAGCTATCTCTCCAGCCCCTATGACTGAGATTCTTGAAGGAGAATTTCAGCCTTGACATGGTTGAAACTATTATTGCCACTGAGTTATTTGCCCTTTTTGCACTCCTGTGTATGAAGCTTAATTTACAGGGGCTATGTGATATCATGATCTTTACAGTGTTAATATCCATTTTGTGTATTTTTTTAAGATTTTATTTATTATGTATACAGTATTCTGTCTGCGTGTATGCCTGCAGGCCAGAAGAGAGCACCAAATCTCATTACAGATGGTTGTGAACCACCATGCAGTTGCTGGGAAATAAACTCAGGACCTTTGGAGAGCTGGCAATGCTCTTAACCACTGAGCCATCTCTCCAGCCCCCCCCCCCCACCCCATTTTGTGTGTGTGTTTTTTTTAAGATTTTATAAATAAATTAGTTATATTCAAATATAGTAACAGAAACAGATTCTGCTTTACTGGCTCAGAGTCCTTAATAATTTTGATCCCTTCCCACCATAAGAGGTATTCATTCACTATGTTGCTCAGACTGTTTAGCCCCAAATTCCTGAAATCAAGTGACTTACCTAGCTACTTTCTGCCTCCAGGTTAGCAAGAACTACAGGCACATACCACAGCATCTGGCCTATACACGAGCACATAGTACTTTCTCCCCTACTGCTAATGCCTTTAATAACAGTAAAGGGACCTGAGAATAGTTTAAGAACCAATGCTGTTTCAACTGTTATTTTTACTAGCATTTTTTTCTCTCTGGGATATGTTTTCTTTGTCCTGTTTCAGATATTCTCTCAGGATGTATGAGATGGCTTAGCAGGTACAAGTGCTTCCATGCAAGCCTGGTGGGAGGAGAGAACCAACCCTAACCTCCAAAGGCACACTGTAGCACATGTGCCCACACACAGCATGTGTACATACACAAATAACCATTTTTTAAATTTAGAAAATATATTCTCTTATCCTAATTTTATAAAGATAAATTCTAATATTTTTGTCTAGAAGTTTTAGAGTGTATTTTATGACTGGCACCTTCCATTTCCCAGGACTTTCAACTACTAGAAATAATGTTTAGCTTTATGTCTTCCCCCAAGACATAAAATTGGTGTGGGGATGGGATGTGGGTGGGAATGGGAGCAGGGATGCAGAGGTTCTGCCACTTTCTCCACTGTCTTTTAAAGAGAGGCATCTGGCGTTTTGCAGACTACAGCAGTGATTGATTCCCTGATGTGGTGCGTACTCTTCCCTTTGAATCCCTAGTTTTGTAGCTTGCTGTCCAGAGGCCAGTATCTGTCAGTGACAGAAATTCTAAAGCATCCCCTAGAAACACTGGAGTTCTTATTTCTGGTGGTGTCTGTGGGGGGTGGATAGGTGGGCACACAACTGTAGTCAAGGGTACAAATGATAGCCCACTCCATGAAAAAAAAAATAGCTGACATCCAAGGTCTTATATCTCTTATTGGTTTTCCTATCTCCAGTATCATCTCTGTTGCTCTCTCCACAAATCTCCCGTCTATCATGCTGTCAAAATAACTCTTAAAATCTCAGACTTGGAGTGATTACACACAAGCAGCTTTAACCCTCATCTTCTAGCTTTTGTCCATCATACGTGATGGCATGTGCCTCCTGTGCCTTACTTATGCTGTCTTTTTTTCTAATTCAAATGTTGTACTCCAGTTGTCCCTCAGACCTCAACTCTGTCATAGTGAGATGATGGTTCGCTTAGCCTCTCTGTTAACTCAACCGGACCTATTAAAATGAAGCTTTCAAGTTAGCCCTCCTACTGGAGGTGGGTAGCAAGATGGCACTTGTGCTTGCTAAGCAAGCACTCTATCACTGACCTAAATCCCTCTCTTTGTTCTAATTGTGGCTTTGTAGGAGGAAGAAAGATGATATATCTCTAGCCCTTCCCTCAAGTTCCTTCCCATAAATTCTATTTATAGGGTTAGCCCCTGTCATTTTGCAACCAATTGTTTAGTAACTGCAAGAAAAGAGGATTTCTTACTTGTAATTTAAGCAGCTGATGGAGACACCCTAATAAATTGTCTTTCAGCATGGCTTGCCTGCAGTAAGGGGGCACATCAAACAGACTCATAGAAACACTTAAGTTCTCCCTTTCCCCACCTTCGATTTTCATGCTGCTCATTTTAAACAGTAGTAAATTGCTATCCTGGTATATTTTAAAAGTGATGTGTGAGTTGTTACTACTGCCTAAAGGAAGATTCTAATCAGAGAAAGAATTCTGGGTAGTACAGCAGCATTCAAAGTAAAATTTAATAAACTTGGGTAATAAAATTAAGGCAGATTAATTTTGTTTTCTGAAATTGTTTTGTCGCAGGAATCCATGTGGTTACCCAGAAAGGAAGCTCCTAATTTATGGTCTAGGGTCAGAACAGCAACAGCAGTGGAGGATAGACTGGAAAAGAGGAGGACCCTGCAGAGACACTTTGTGGGAATTTTCTACATCCAAGAGTTGGGCTTTCTTTAGCAACTTGTTTACAACCTTTTCATTATTCTTGAGAATAGCTACTATAAAGACGAGGTTAAGTAGGACACTAAAAGGGGGAGAGAATATTGCATATTCTAGTCATCAGCAAAGTGCTAGGGGTTGTGTTGCAAGCTGCCATCTATCCCAGGCAAACAGGCTAAATGGGAACAAATTCTCAGGTTTGGTAGAGGTTTTATGCCAAAGAAATGGGATTGGAACCCTCACAAATGCTGTATTGAATATATAAGATGTTATCAAGACATTGGGGGCGGTTGCAGACAGGAACCTGAGGGACATTTCCTTTGTGGCTGATGTTTTTCTTTCTTCTTCTGTGACTGATGAGTACCTCCAGTGTCATAGTAATTAGTAGTTTTAATCTGGGAGATTGATAAACCTTGCATACCAGGCAGATTGATAGGAATTTTCTGTTTTTCCTAGGTTTTTACATGTCCCTGCTCTGTTCTTTCGTTTCCTGGCTACTCAGACCCAAATAATCACACAGAAACTATATTAATTACAACACTGTTTGACCTATTAGCTCAGGTTTCTTATTAACCCACTCTTACATCTTAAATTAATTCTTTTCTATTAATCTGTGTATCACCATGAGTTTGTGGCCTACTGGTTAGGTTCTGGGGCATCTGTCTTCTGTACCTACATGGTATCTCCCTGACTCCTCCTACTCTCTCTATATACATCCCTTCCTGCCTTACTCTATTCTCCCCTACCATAGGTCAAAGTAGCTTTATTCATTAACCAATAAAAGCAACACATATACAGAAGGACATCCCACATCACTGTCCTGAAACCAGTCACTCTGATATAAGGTTGAAAACTAGGGCTGGAGAGATGGCTCAGAGGTTAAAAGCACGGACTGCTCTTTTAAAGGATCTAGGTTCAATTCCCAGCACCCACATGGCAGTTTCCAACTGTCATAACTCCAGTTCCAGGATCTGACATCCTCACATAGACAAACATGCAGGCAAAATGCCAATGCACATAAAAAATAAGAGAAAACCACCTTATAATCTAACCAGGTGTACAGGATGCAAAATGTACCCTCCCCACTTTTTACCTCTTTTTAAAAAATAAATAAATAATAGTGTGACTGTAACAAAAAGATTTTATCACCATCCAAAAGAGTCATTGTACAGTTGTTTTTATGTAACAAGTGCTGTGATGTAACTGCGATGTGATTGGATTTGCACTCAAGTTTTGGGGACACATCCATTGTTTAAGATGTATAAAGAGAGCTGGGCAGTGATGGCACATGCCTTTAGTCCCAGCACTCTGGAGGCAGAGGCAAGCAGATCTCTGAGTTCGAGACCAGCCTGGTCTACAAGAGCTAGTTCCAGGACAGGCTCCAAAGCTACAGAGAAACCTTGTCTCGGGGGGAAAAAAAAAAAAAAAAAAAAAAAAAAAAAAAAGGAAGAGTCTAGACTTCAGGGACCATGCAGGATTAGATGCATCATCTGATAATGCTAGAATTCTGGAAATTACACTGAGTTCCTGTTTTTCCCCTGCATGCCCCCCCGTCTCTCCTGTTTCTGTATAGCAGCTTTGCCAAGGATAAAGGGCCTAGATGTCAAATCCTTTTCTCTCTCTGCCTTGGCAGGGAAGCTGATCTGGTTTCCAAGAAACCATTTTTGCACTTGGGGGCTTTTTTTTTTCCTTTCTTTTATGGGAAGTTGCTTCACCATTTCCCAAAAATACACAGCACCTCTTGTTTAAACAGGGTGCCTTTTAAGAGCTTTGGAGCCTGCAGCAAGGGTGGGGTTATGAAATCTTTTGTTTGATGCTTGATGCAAGTTGGAATGTGGGCTGTCTGTAGGCAGAAGTCTCAGATTGACTAGAACTGAGTCAGGAGTGGCCTGTGAAAAGCAGAGACTCCATGGAAAACAAGAACCTTGGGTGGTTTTTAGCATTTGGCTTGTCTATGATATCAACCTTCTGGACACAGGCTCTGTCTCATGTTTGTCCAGTAACTTAAATGTGCTCCAGGTGGTGAAAGTAGAAAGTTTTGTCATGAGTAACTCATGGCTGCTGGACAAGGAGGACACACACATTTTAAAATAGTGGACATTGACGAGGTGGCCGAGTGGTTAAGGCAATGGACGGCTAAAATAGTGAACATATTATTGTCAAATTGTGTGCTTGATTGTTGGTATCGGATACTTGAGTTCAGAAAAGGAAGTTTCTGAAGGAGATGCTAAGATACAGCTAGTCTTTGATTTGGGTTTGAGTTCAACTGTGGAAAGGCACTTATTTGCCAGAAACCCTGATACTGATAGAAAGAAGGTGACACCATTTGAAAGATCCTGGAAGAAACATCATGATGGAAAATGTGCTTAGAAAAGGTTAACCTATGAGAGCAAAATGGAGTATGCCTCTAGGTAGGCAGTAGAAAGAACACCAGCTGCCCATAGTTGAGAAGGAAACCATGAAGATAGGCATTGGGAAAGAGGGGTGGCTGACAGAAAGGTTGCCGCTTTTATCTTTGTCTTGCTTGTTCGTGCAATGGTGGTGCCAGTTTCACTCATGGGACCTAGCAGCTAAAACCCTAAGCTGTTGCTGGCTTTATGATCAGCTATTGGATACCACCCTGAATAAAGCTTTAACCAGATCCTGTTCCAAGAGGAGGTGAAGTTCCCAGTGATCCCAGTGGAGTCTAGCATAACGTGATCATTTTAGAATGAGATTGACTGAAGATTACTGCCCAAGTTTTGGGGACATCAGTCACCTCATACGTATTTGGCAGTGAAAGTGTTTCTTAAAACCCTAGCCAGCGTTGAGTGAGATAGTCTTTACTTGTATCTGTCTGCTTTACAATTAAAAAAAAAAAAAACTTGGGAAGCCTTGGGATTTTATTAAATTAAAAGAGATAAGCTAAAGGTGTTTTTTGTTGTTGTTAGTTAGTTTGTTTGTTTGTTTTCTGGTTTTCTCAAGACAGGGTTTCTCTGTAGACCTGGCTGTCCTGGAACTTGTAGACCAGACTGGCCTTGAACTCAGAGATAGCCTGCCTCTGCCTCCTGAGTGCTGGGATTAAAGGTGTGTTCCACTCCGCCTGGCTAATAAAACTGACTTGGCAAAAAGGTTTTTAATAGAGAGAATATAATTGTTGCTTTCGTTAAGAAATGGAAATTGGGAAAACAATGTTTATTGAGAGATCCTCTGGGAATGAACAAGCATAAACACATTCATCTCAACACTCATCTCAAAATTCTATTAATTTCTCATAGAAGTGGGGACAGTAAGATGATTTCCTACAGAAAGTGAACGCATTTCCCTTCTATCTGCTGGTCCTAGGTGGAGCTGCCATTCTGCACAGACCTGGCTCAGGTACTTGGCAGAGACCCTAGAAAGTAGAAAGTGAGCATTTCTTTGCAAATCAACCCAGGCCGTGATGAGACTCCACCAAGGAATTTGGGGTTCATAAGGCAGAAAAAATGCTAAGGAGGAGCCCTGAGTTTTCAACATAAGCCCCATTTTCTGCCCTTAAACAGCAAAATCCTCCTCTTTTCTTGAAAGCTTGTGTTTGGGTTTGTGTTGTGAAGTATCTCGTTATGGTTGAGTAACAGTCCCCTAAAATAGCCTCCTCTGCCAGTTCCAGAACTTTGCAGTTTGTCTTTTTCTGTCTACTGTGAGATGATTGAGGGTTCTCAGGAAGGAGAAAACACCAGGCCTAGAGTTCAGAATCAGCCCTAAAGCATATTTTAGTTTATGCCCTTTCAGCTGAGTGGTTTTGTTTGGTTTCGCAGGCAAAGGACTGACCTTAGAGGACATTGTCCAGTTGTGTTGGAGAAGTGAACACATTGATTCTGTTTGCCACAGCTGAGCTGCTCCCAGCTGAAGAAACTCTTGTGCTATCAATACTGTTCCACCAGGAGGCCTTGCTGGAAGCATCTTCAGGGCTGTCTGCATAGTTGACAAGTCTTTTCAACAAAGTGTAGGAGCTGGAGAAGTCCAGGATGAGCTATCATGTGAGTTGCAGGCTTGTATAGGTGCTGACTAACTTGGCTTTCCTAATGAGGCACAGCAGGCCTCTGACTCTGGATGCAGGCTTGCTTTTTGGAAAATGCAGGTGTATATGTTGAGTGCCAGAGACCCATGGTCATAGCCACATTCCTCATTTGCAGGTGAGGGTGCCTAAGAATATATTTTTTCAAGTTGTATCACAATGATTCTGAGCCCTTGGAAGTGGGAGCCTCCAAAGCAAAACTGAGAAGTTTACTTCTGGACATTTAGGAGCAACCTGCTTTCTGGTCTGTTGTAAATCAACACCCAAATACCCCTGAGTAATAAATTTGGACAGTTGTGCAGCAGCTGATAGAGAACTCGACATCATACTGTGAGAGCAGACTCATACTCTAAGCTGTGTTACCTGTTCCCTATACTCTGCAGGAGAACTTTTAGAATTTAACCTTCATTTTGTAAGGTTAAACTAAAAATGGGAAATGAAATTGCTGATTCCAGTTATAAGAAGTTTAGGTCTTGTGAAGTTTTAGTACTTGAATTGCAATTTAGTCAGTGAGTGTGTCGGGTAGGGAGGACGACACGACAGCAATGACTGGGCATAATATTTACCTGAGTGTGAGTCAGCAGCCCTGCTCAGCAAAGAAGAAGAAAACACATGTACAGCTATGAACTGTTGTTTGAAATACCCAGATTGTACTGTCTCCAGTTATAGTTAAAAGGCAAGGTACAATTAAGCATTGTTAGTGTCCTTTTCTGGCTGAGAACATGGCTTCCTTTTAATATGTAAGCCCATTGTGTGACATTGAGGGGCCATTCAGGAAGTAGGGGGACAGGTTCTACTATAACTTTAAGTCATACAGAAATAAAATTTCTTTAAAAGGCTTTTCCAAAACTGTGAGAGTGTTTTCTGGAATATATTGTATGGGTACCTAGCCTCTTCATGTAGTAATGGCTACATATTGTGCTCACTCTTATATGCTCATTTCTCTTGTCTTAATTCCACCTAGATATATTTAACCCATGATTTTAAGTCTGTAAAATAAAAGCTGTCCTGTTCCAATATTGTTAGCTTTCTCTAACTTGCAAAGCCTCAAGTTTGAGGAGTTAAAGAGAACCATCAAACAATAAACCAGCTCCTAAACTGTGCCTTTTCTATTTTCTAGCCCTTGTCCCCAACTTTGTGAGTATTGAGTTGTTAAGTATGTGCTTTAAATAATAAGGTTTTTAGGAAAAACTAATTAATATCCTACACTGGGTTACCATTGTCCTAGAAAAATCTCTAGTTATGGTAGTATTGGGAGCCTCTTCAATGCCTGGCTTGTTACTGAGTAGAGTTGATAAGCTACAGTGTCTTTCATAATTGCTGTTACAAGATTTTAATTAAGAGAATTCAGCTGTGGCTCCAGCTGGGGATGTCTGGCGTTGTGGAAGATTGCAATTAGATGCTATATATTCTATCTTCTTTTTCCCTTTTCAACTTTTGTGGTGTGCCTTTGAGAAGGAGCTTTTAGTCTCAACAGTATAAATACGTTAATGTGCTTAATTATGTAATCATACAGTTATACTCCTCTGTGTACATACACGTCATTTTATGGATTCTTTGATCCCTCTTCTAATACTGAAATGTCTAGTCTGCTTTTTGGTTGGAGGCAAACAATGCATTGAGCAAGAAAAGGAGGACCAGAGACGTTTAGTGATTTTTCATCTGGTTATGCTCTATTCTTCCGTCTCCCAACTTTATGGTCATGTTCTTTTATGGCTGAGATAATTAACATCTTATTTTCCTAGTAAATTTCAGGAAATTTATGTAAAATTAGATTTTTATAAAACTCTTATCTTCTATTAATTTACAGGTGGAGCCTTTAAAGTAAGTTACGTCATTTTTCCCAACTCTCTGTTCCAAGTACATGTAGGGGCATAAACCTGGCATAGGAGAATCTGACATGCAGGCACAATGGGACCCATTGATTTCTGGCATTGAGTTTGTGCAGGGAGGACCTGTGACCCCAGATGTTAGAACTAGAAACTAAGAGCAGCTGCTCTGGGATCCAGTCCTCTAGGGATGCACTCCATCTGCTGCTGTGTGGCAGCCTAGGAAAGAAATTGACCCCCAAGTCATCTTTTATTCCTTTTCTCATTACCCTCCAGTTCTTTTCCTGTCCTCTTGCAAACCTGAGAAGCAAGATGACTGTCCTGGAAAACTTCCATGATTTTCTTCCCCCTTTCCTGATTCTACCTCACTGCACATCCAGTTCCATTGGGAAGCACTTATTTCAGGAGTGTGTAAGCAGATTTATATGCCTGGCTTCTTCGGGAGAAGAGTTAGTACCATAAAGCAGACTTTCATTTTATTATGAGCTGTGCGCTTCTACATTTTAGGATTGGAAGGACCCTTAGAATGCTCATCTCTTGGGAGAAGAACCCAAGAGTTCACATTCCTAGTCTTGCACTTAGGGCCTTCTCTAATTATCTGAATCAAACACCAGGCTGACATCTCTCCCTCTGCATCCCCCTAAAATAGGAGCTGACTATGTTGGACTGGCTGGCTTGAACTTGCAGTGCTGAGATTAAAACTGGCTGCAATACCTAGTTTACCAGTCTGTCTCTGTCTCCTGCTAGTACTGGACATATTTGTTACTTTTTTGTTTGTTTGTTTGTTTGGTTGGTTGGTTGGTTGGTTGGTTGGTTTGGTTTGAGACAAGATTTCTTCCTGGAACTCACTCTGTAGACCAGACTGGCCTCGAACTCATGGAGATCTGCCTGCCTCTGCCTCCCTGAGTGCTAGGATTAAAGGCATGTGCGACCACCCCCCAGTTTATTTGTTATTTCTTATACACAAGCCACCTCTTTTTGCTTTTCTGTCTTTGCCGTATTTCCATCCCCAGTGTGTTCTTCCTGCTCTGCTTATCTCTGTCACGGTCCTTTATCCTGTGGTCACAGGTCCTACTTACCATCCAGTTGGAACTCTAATTTCTCCTTCTCTCCAAAAACCTCTCGTATCCCATATTTATTTATACTTACTAACCAAGAGTCCCCAAGAGAGTAGGGTCTCTCTCTCTTTCATCATTCTACCTGCCTTCCTCCATTGCCTGGCACAGTGCTTGGTACTTAGGAAAACTTTCTCAAGGGAATGGATTTCCTTGATCACATTTATCTAAATGTGATCCTTATGTGAACTCTGAAGCTTAAACAGAGAGTAGATGAGATGTTACTATTTATTATAGGCTACTTGGGGCTCTTTGTCTATAACCCTAGAGAGACTGGATTCTCATCAAGGACAGATGCTGTATTATTTGCTCTTGAATTTGTAGCACCAGGGACATAGTAAGTATTCAATAGATGATTTCTAAGTTAATGAAGTAACAATAGGATGAAGAGTTTTCATTTTTTTATTGTCTCCTAGGTAAAGGTTATTAAATCTACTCTTTAGAAAGATAAGATTAGAGGATATTTCCATTTACTAAATGTTGCTGTCTGTAGACACAGAGTAGGTAAGGCTCATCTCTAGGCACAAGCAGGTGAGGCTCTGTCAGATAATATCTCCTGACCAGGATTGTTAGACTGGCCAATCAAAAAAAGGCTTGCTAGAAGCTGGGTACAGTGGGATATACTGTAATACTAGCTACTTGGAAGGTTGAGGCAGGAGGATCTCAATTTTGACTGTATAACAAGTCCTCATCTTTTTTAAAAAACTTTATTTAACTTTATTTCATGCACATTGGTATAACGATGTCAGATTCTCTGGAACTGGAGATACAGACAACTGTGAGCTGCCATGTGGATGCTGGGAATTGAACCCAGGTCCTCTGGAAGAACAGTCAGTGCTCTTAACCACTGAGCCATCTCGCTAGCCCCCACAAGGCCTCATCTTAAAACAACAGCAAAAGCTTTCTAGAATTTAATAGCCACCAAAGGGAATAGGGTCATGAACTTCAGCCTGATTTAAAGCCTACCTGGTCTGCGTAGAGAGTTCTAGGCCAGCCATTGTTAAGCCTTGTCTTAAAAATAATAAATAAGCCAAGTGTTGTGGTACATGCCATTAATCCCAGCACTCAGGAGGCAGAGGCAGGCAGATCTCTGTGAGTTCCAGGTCAGCCAGGGAGACATAGAGAGACCCTGTCTCAAAAAAACATAATACTAAATAAAGCATTGAATTCAGACTATATAATTTGTTTAGACCCAAGGTTTTACAAATTAATTACAGACTGATTTTGTGTGTGTGTGTGTGTGTGTGTGTGTGTGTTTTGTTCAGTTTTAAGACAAAAATCTTATTGTGTAGCCTAGGCCAACTTTGAACTTTGTATCAACTTCCTCAAATACTGAGATTTACAGATCTATGCCACCATGCCAAGTTCACAAATTACTGTTTTGTGGTTGCTTTATGCCATGATCAAGGGACACGTGCCAGAGCCAGACTGATTAAATACAGGCTCATAGAACAGGCAAATCCTAGACCTTTAGTAATGATCAGACACTGGCTTTGGGCTTTGCATGAGTTTAGACTAGATTGACTATAATTCAAGGCCGGTCTGGTCTTCATAGTGAGTTCCAGGCAGCTACTGCTGCATGGTGAGACCCTGTCTCAAAAAAAGAAAAGAGAGAAATTTAAAGTAGTGCTGAAAAGATAGCTCAATAATTAAGAGCACCTACTGATTTTGCAAAGGACCTGTGTTTGGTTCTTAGGACCCACATGTGGCTGCCCACAACCACTTCTACTGGCACGTGCACATACAGAGACAGATGTGTACATATAATTTTAATTGAAAACTGAGTGTGGCTTCCTCAGATAGCAATCCATGGAAGGAGGAGTACCAGGAAAGAGCGTGAGAAGAGTAAAGGCAATGCTGAGCCTGTACAGAGCAGCCTGCTGGTCACCTTGGATGTCATCACTGATGACAGAAGGGAAGAACAAACAAGCCATCAGACAGGACTGGCACTGCTCAGTGGTAGTGTTTGCATGTGAGGCCCTTGGTTCAATCCTCAGCAGCACAAAATAACAAAGAAACAAAAGACCCCACAACTCACAACAACAGTACAAATACTCTCACTGTTCACAATCAACTGACATAAATTCTCCTTGTGGAATGTGCAATCCATGATTTTATGGTGATGTATATGTGAGACAAGGTGATTCAAAATTTTTGGTCTATCATTATTTAAAACTGAGACTTCCATCCCCTGCTACAGTGGTTCTCAACCTTCCAATTGCTGTGACCCTTTAATACAGTTCCTCATGTTGTGGTAACCCCCAACAATAAAATTTTTTTCATTGATATTTCACAACTGTGATTTTGCTACTGTTATGAATTATAATGTAAATATCTGACATGCAGAATATCTGATACAACCTCTTTGAGGGCCAGGTCCCACAGGTTGAGAACCCTGTAAGGTGAAAGAGGAACAATACCCATATCTTGGAATATTGTACTTTTTGACTCTTCTACCCTTATACTTTCATTGTCTTGTTCCTGAGGTGCTTTGGTTCTGAATGACAAGACAAGACCTATACATCCCTTATAGCACCCTCTTTCTATCCTGTTGTCCTTATCTCATAAGAGGGTGGACAGACACACATCCTCTGCAGAGTGCACAGAACTCACCTCATAGTATGTCTTAGGCTGAGTCTCATCTCCGCCTTGAGAAAACACTGCTCAGATCTCTACCTGTGGGTGCTTTCCAAAGACCAAAGACATGTAGCCACTGCCTCAACAGAGCTCTATAACTAGGATTAAGTGAATGCCTCATTTTTCTAGGTTGTCCAGGCTTCTGTGAGTGCCACCAGTGCCTTTTGAGCCACTGGAAGCAGTATGCACTGCCTGGCTCACTGGTGATAGATATATCATAGGGCTGTTTGAGTTTCAAGTACCTCAGTGGCCCTGTGTATTCTGCATTTAGTGATAACATCACTTTGCATTTCCCTTCTGAAAATGCCCCCACTCCTCCAAGGTGCAGCTTTGGTTTCTGTGATCTTTAAATAGCTAACTCCATCTGTAGTGAAGGAAACTGACCTTTTCTCCCCACTTTGCTGGGGAAATATTGCCTGCTGATGTGTGAAGCTAGGAAGCCTCTATGTATGCAAGCAAACAGCCCATCTTTATTCTACTCCAAACAGGAGTTGCAGCACCTTATATTCGTGTCTCTTATCCCCATGTGATATATTAGTAGTGTGGAAGAGTTTTTCTTGTGACATCTTATAATGAGGAAGATTCCATATAACACCTAAGGACAATCAGAATTTGAATACAGATTCGATGATTTAGTAGCTATGTTATATCAGGTCATTACTAAATTTGTCAGAGTCTTAAGTTTCTTAGTCTGACTAAATTCTCATTACACCTTCCTTGTAGGGTGGGGGAATTAAGACCGATGTAGTGCCTGTTGATAAATGCTTTTCTCTTCCTCATTTGCACCTTGTGGAACAACAGAGACTGTTTTACATTTAAATGTATGCTTCTTAAATGGGTATACCTAGACATTACTTTTAGATGGTAGAGGAAATGAAGCTACAACTTTGACTCTTATATGAAGGCCTCTTAACTCTATTTTCCCTCGAATCCCTTAGTTTATTACCATAGTTACCTCCGACAGGGAGCAGCTGTCCATGGTGTCTTCCTCCATCAGACAGCTTAAGTCGGAGCTAGGATGAGGAGATGAGACTGGGTAGCCATTGCTACTGAGGAAAAAATAAACTCCTCTGATTTCTCTTGACCTTTCTCTACCACCCAAAGGTAGTACAGTAATATGTTAGCACGCCCAGAATATCTTGACTCCTTAGCTTTGTGGTCATCTTTCCATCCTGGGCATAGAGAACGGCTGTGAGCTGTGCTCCATAGCTAACTGAGCTGGGAGAGACTGGGCGCTAGCAGTGGTGGCTGACTGGATTGGTGGCCTGGCCTGGAGTAGCAGGATAAAGGAGAATACCCTCGTGCCTGACCCTTCTAGCAATCATAACACTGGGAAGGGAAAAGGACCCAGCCCAGCTGTCAATCTGTTCTCCCCTCCTTCCTGAAGCTGTGAAAACAAGAAGAGGTGAAAGGGTAACAGAACATATGGAGGCCATTTGTCAGCCAAGTGCAATCTAAGCTCTGCAGCTGAAAGGGGAAGAGAAAAGGGGGTGGTTCATCTGCTGAGATGCTGCAAAGAAGAGCAAAGGAGTTTCCATCTTGCTGTTTTCTGCCAGTCCGCTCTTTGTAGCTTCAGAGCCTGTCCTGGAACTAGCTCTTGTACACCAAGCTGGCCTTGAACTCACAGAGATCAGCCTGCCTCTTCCTCCCAAGTGCTGTGATTAAAGGTGTGTGCCACCACCACCACCTGGCTCTGAAATAGTCTTTTTTTTTTTAATGTAAAGTCTTTGTCCTACCCCGTTCAAAACTCAAAAATATGGGGTTTAGTTTACTCTGTAAAGTAAATGTAAAAATGTTTTAGTGTCTATTATATGTGCAGCATTTTCATGAATGTTGTTTTTATTAATCGGCTCATTACACGGGTAGAACTAGATATTGCTGTCGAATAAGGCTCACAGGAAGACAGGGCGGTTGATAGGCCACAGAGTGGATCCTTGGGTCAAACTCAGATTTATTTGTTTGACACCTAAGACCGTGCTCTGACCCTTTCTGGTCTGATCCTGTTAGGCAGGCAGTGTGTTTTCATGATTAGCTAAGGGCTGATTTAGAGAATAAGAGATTTACTTGCAGAGAGATTCAGTTATGTGGCCTATTCTAGTTAGAAGCTTTTGCAAGCTCTCTACCATTTTTCTATAAAGTATTTACTATCTGTCACTGGGGACCAAACCAAATCCCTATCCTATAGTGTGGACAGATGGGTGGTAGCTCTTAGTGGAGGAAGGGTGATTTGTGGAAAACTTATTCAAAAAATGATATAGTAGTTGTTTATGAAGAGGAATGGAGTTGTTACAAAAACACAGAGGGAAAATAATAAAAGTTCCTGCTTACTGAACACTTAGTATGTAACAGATCCTGTGCTTGTCCTATATATTTGAATTAATCTTCATAGCAACCATGTGAAGTAGACATCTTTGTATCCCTGTTTTAGATGAGAAAACTGAGGAATAGATCTTTCCAAGACAGTAATGGGTAACTTTTGAAGGCAACAAACAAATTAGACATCTAATTCTGGACCCACACTAACAAATTCTAGCCTGTGCTCTCTGGCAGTGGCTGGAGAGGTGTTCAAAAGAGCTACAGCCTTGAAACCCCAAAGCATAAAAGTGGGATGGCTGGCTGTGTGTGTCTTAAGGTTAGGATCCTTGGCCAAGGAGAACAACACTTTATTCTGAGTGACTAAGGAGTTTTTGTGACTCTCTCCAAGTAATAAGAGTTTCCATGTTTGAGACAATAAAAGAAAATACTTCTCCTTCTTCTGAGGCTACTGGTTATGAAAGAGAGGGAAGGAAGGAGGGGGAGGAGTCTGGTCCTAAAACAAGGATGATCTCTCAGCTAGACTTGTCTGCCAGTTGTTGATGTCCCAGAGCAAGGCTTGAGCTAGGCCTTTCTCAGGAAGATGATGGGGACTGAGACAACCTAGGTCTCTGTGGTTCTTCGCTGTGCCCTTCACCCCAGCACCGTGTCACACCCTGAGAAAGGCTTGAGCTATGACAGGCAGACCCTACCCACAGTGTATGGGAAGTTCTCTAAGAAAAGAGATTCTGACTGGACAATGGGCTTCCTGTCTGACTGCTAGGAAGGTTTGTTTTATATGAGAAGGTTGCAAATGACTTGAGAAATCATCTTGATTCCCTTTCACTGCAGCCTGTTTTAGATTTTTGATTTCTTAAGTGTTGATCACTAATGCAGAAGGCCAGGAGAGCCATTCAGAAGCAGCCCTTGGGTGTCTTCTAAGTAATGAGAGTTCTGTTTTCTGGCTCCTCCATCAAGCCTGTGGCAAAAACCTGCTCCATTGAAAGAGCTCTTTCCTGTATAGAAACAAGGTGCTGCCAGCCCTTCATACTCAGGTCAGTTTAAAGCCACTGTAGAAGTTTTATAAATGAACTTCTCAAAGGTGTGAGGTTAACCACATAGTCAACTTCAGACAGATTTTCAGTGTCACAAATAACCCTGATCAGAGGTGTTTTAGTTTAGTGCCTTTGTGTACTGAAACAGACCTAGAAATGACTTCAACGTCTGCTGAAGTGTCCAGTGTCCAGATTGACCTTGTTGCTGAACTTCTCACTGAGACACCTTTGGCAGGTTGAGGTTTGGAGGAGAAGCTAGTCAATGAGACCCTCTGATACGTTGCACCAGCCTTACCTGCTCATTAACACTGAACAAGTATCCTAACCTCCTAACCTCTCTTCCTTACTTTGTGCATCTGTATTGTGCTATGAGTATATTTAAGTCAAATTTGTATATGCGTGTGTGTGTGTGTGTGTGTGTGTGTGTGGTGAAACATAAAGGAATTATATTTGTAAACTGTGTAAAATAGTGCCTGGCATGTATCAGTAAGCATGAGCTGTTAAGACTCAACTTCTGAAGGATATCTTACAGAAACTTTTGACCATCACTAGATGGTCTTCTTTCTGTATTTATAATGCTCCAATTCCAATTTGTCTGGGATGCTTTTTGCCGTCTCTTTGAACAAGCGTGTGCAGGTCAGCCTTGGGGAAAGTCATTCAACTCAGAAGAGTCTCCTTGTCCTCGTGTAAAATACTTCATGGAGAAGGAACTCAGGAAAGTTGCTTGGTGCTCCTAGACAGCTGTGTACAGTAACTACTGTTTCTTGTACAAAACAGCATTATAGTGGTATACTGTTTATATTTTAATAAATAAAGGTTGCCTGAAGATCAGAGTGCAAAGCAGCCACACTAATCAACTATACAGACCAAGCATTGATGGCACACACCTTTCATCCCAACAGTCATACTAGTTAGCCATAGGGGCTGGGCCATTGTGGTGCATGCCTTTAAACCCAGGACTAGAGAGGAATATAAGACGGGAGGAAGGAGACAAGTCTGTCTCTGTCTGAGGATTCGTGGAGATAGGATCGCCCATTTCGAACTGAGGTAGAGGTAAGAGCCAGTGGCTGGTTGCTTTACTTTTCTGATCTTCAGCCTGAACCACAATATCTGTCTCTGGGTTTTTATTATTCGTGCCACACAACATATTTGAACAGCTTTACTTTCCATAATCCCCTTGTCTTTTCTCTGGCTCTACTGCTAATAAACTGGAAGTAGAAATTGAACCTTTACATATCAAGAAAGAGTTTTACAAGTGAATAGATAGTCCTCTTCTAAATAACTTAAAGGGTCCTCTGTGCAAAATGCTGAGTTTTTGCATGACTGTTTTTTTTTTTATTGCAGGGGTGGGGGAGGCAACATCTCACTGTGTAGGCTTTCCTCTTGAACTCAGAATCCTCCTGCTTCAGCCTTCTGATGGTGGAATTATAGGAGTGTGGCCACCACACCTGATGACGTCTCATGCTCATCATATAGATCTTTGTGCTGGTTTTTTTTTTTTTTTGGATCCACAAACCTATCTTCCAATATTTAGTCAAGAACTCCTTTCACTAAGACTCTGCTGACTATTAACATAAGCCTTTACTAGCTCTGTTAGTTAGCTTTCCATAGTTGTGACAAAATCCTTGAGAAAAGCAACTTAAAAGGAGACAGCAGCTCACCATTCCAGCCCAGTCACTTGAGCCTGTAGTAAGGAAGGGAACACACGATGAAACAGAGCTCTTTTCTCCTGGGGGTAGCCAGGAAAAAGAGAGATGGATGGAAGGTGGAAGGGGAGGAAGGAGGTCATGCTGCTAACAAGCCAAGGAATTTGGACCCTAGGCTCTATTCATATTGTTATGTTCTTTCTTGTTACCTCTAATTGCTTTCTGTAACTATAGCTCAATGGGGCATTTACAGTACTACCTCGGCCCTGCTCCAGTAATCACCTCTCTAGAACTGAGACTTGGGCCTGAGACGTCTTTCTCTTCCCCTGCCCCACTGTCAGTCCCCAGGAGAGCTTGTGGGTCCTGCCTGCTTTCAGGAACTGCCTTGAATGTTCAACATTAATTATGCCCAGGAAATGAGCCAATTAGAGAAACAAGAGTCAGTCACAAGGTCTGAGGGGGGTTTACTACTCTGAACAAAAGATCAAAAATGAAATAGTAAAACAGCAGCTGGTTTGCTGGCCAGGTCTCTGAATGACTTGGCCACCACTTTGAAAACTACGGAAATGCATACATTCACTTCCTTCCTGTTCAGGACTTTGAGCTGTGTAGGTAGGAATATCAGAGGTGTGTCCTTTAAGGGAATAGGGCCACATATTTGGATTCATCTTCTAGTTCCATAGTTGCTGTCAGACTTACTAATCCTTTGGTAACTTTTTAAATTAGCAACTTTTAAAAAATTGTTGAGCTGGAACTGTAGCTCAGTTATGTGGTAGAGCATATACTAGTATGTGTAAGACCTGAAATCAATCCTCAGTATTACCAAAGGAACAAATAAATGGGAAAGTAAAGGGGAGTGTCTGAGTGATAGATGCTTATCTAGCATGTACCAGTCCCTGGTTCAGTTCCAAGAAATGCCCAAGAAAAACTATAAATTTACTTAAATGACAAAACAAGAGAAAATGACATATTCCTACCTCTAAGGATGTGCAGCCTGAGGACGAGGATCTTTTCTGCATCTAATACCTTCCCCCAGCCAGACTTGAGTCAACCTGCATAATCGCATTCTGGGTCAGTTAGTGGGAGGCTGCAAGGGTATGTCTACAGAATGTAGTCTGGGACTTTCACATGGAAGTGAGCCAGGGCCTTATCTTGATAGTCAGACACTCTTGTGTAATTCCCAGTCACTCTGGGCCTGTTGGAGGAAGTGAGAAAAGGAAAGATCATTCTGATTCCCACACAGATGTCTTTGTGATACAAGGGATAGGCTGACATGTAGTCAGCAAAACTGAATTTCCTTTGGAAAAATCTGTGTTGTATCTTGTGTTTGTAAAACATTTAGAAAGTTGGAGGTCATGAGTGCCTGTTCATACTGTCTTCTCCCAGGCTAGCCTTTCAGGGATTCCTTCATGTTACCACTAGCATAGCATACTCCTCAAGCATAGCTAGAAACACTCCCCTTGCACTACCTGGCTTGGAATTCAGTTCTGTAATCTGTCTGAATGTAATGTGCAGCCTTACATAGAGATAATTTCCCTTCTCCTGAGAGCTGCTGAGACCTTCCAGCTCCTGTGATGCTGTGACAGCCTCTCTAAACCACAGTCCCACAACACCCACACCCTGTTTGCCATCACTTTAGTTGACCAGATTGAGGGTGTGAAAGGAAGTGATCTTGGTACACATAACTTTATAAATCAGTCAGCTCATGGGAAAAAGAGCTCAGGGTTAGAATCAGAGGACCTGACTCTGGTCCCAAGTTGACATTCACCCTGCCCTAATCTTGGCTAAAAGTTGCTTCACTTTGTGGGATTTAATAGTCTCACTGTCAGAGGGAAGAAATGATAGTTATTGCACAGAACTTTAAGAGACGATGATGACTTTTAAACTAGATTGTCATACCTAGAGGGGAAATGTGGGTTTTATTGTGGGACAGAGGCAAATGAAGCCTGGCAGACAAGGGAAGGTGCACAGGGCTTGGAAAACCTCCCAGGAAAGCTCTCTGGAATCTTCTCAGAAGCCAGACTCATGTTTCAATTATACCAGGGAGTCCTTCCTGGAATTGTTGTAAACAACCTGACACTTGCCATAATGAGTTGCTCATGCTTTATCCTCTCTCAGTCTGACTCACTGGTAGTAGGCGCTGTTAGAATCGGGTCCAAATTAGAGCAGGTACAGAACTTTTCTGGAGTCTGCTGGCCAGTGGAGAGTAGAGAAATGCTGTAAGAACCCAGACTAACAAGTGAACTTCCCTGTCTGTCAGTGGCAACTTGAATTCCATACTAGTTCAACAGGCTTTCCCAAGGATGGTTCTATGCTCTTAGTATTTCAGGACCATGCTACTGAGAGCACATGCCCATTGAAAGCCTCATTGTGATTCCATCTCCCTCTGTCTTTGCAGTGTGTCCTCTGCCCCCAGAGCCAGAGAATGGTGGCTACATTTGCCACCCCCGGCCCTGTAAAGACCCCTTGACAGCAGGCAGTGTCATCGAGTACCTATGTGCAGAAGGCTACATGTTGAAGGGCGACTATAAATACCTGACCTGCAAGGATGGCGAGTGGAAGCCGGCCATGGAGGTTAGCTGTCACCTCAATGAAGGTCAGTCTACAAGTAAAATGGGGTACTGCCTGGATCCTGCTTTTCTCCTACTTTCTGGGGAATGGTGCATGCTTTCTTGAGCCCTCCCTTGGCTATGTTAAGCCCTTTGTCCCCTCTTTCTTTGGTCTTCCGTGTCTTTGTGGATGTCATTGGGGTTGCTGGTACAAGTCACGTTTTTGCAGTCCACTGGACCATTGAGAAGTTCTTTGTCTTTAATGAGGCATCTGCCTGACTATGTAAAATTCCTTTGATGTCAGGATCTCTCTCTGTTTGTCTAATCAGGTGTTGATGACCTTGGGCTGTATTCTGTCTACTCACAGTGAGCAGTGAGCACAGCACTAACACATTTTCCAGTGTCTCTTCCATTTCATTTTTCCCTTGAATAGAAAATGACGGTTTTGTTATGGAGCTCCAGCCTTGCTGTACAGAATCCTTTTTCTTTACTGCCCTATCTTGTCTTGGATGACATAAAAATACAAATTCTTAAAGGAAAATGTGTGTTATATGTTGTATGGTCTTTTCTCTTGCTTCACACTTGGGCTTCGAGACCAGAACATGCCTAACCCATAACACCTCAGAAGAAGGTGGGAAACAATATGGGGTTTACAGTGAAGGCTGAGGGACTTAGGACAAGACCTTATTATTTGCCCACTTCTTAATTATCCTGATGTATGGGGGGAAATATGGTGGAATTCAAGGTGGTAGAAAAATGGCCCCTTTAATGGTTGATGTTCACCAGCTTGCTATTGGTATTTTAAGAACTCCAGAGTTAAGTGAGTTTAGCTACCAGTTGAACTGAGTGGCGGGGGTGGGGTGAGGGATCTTACTCAGGAAACAGGAAAAGGAAATGTTTCCAGAAACACCATATGTACATAGGCCACTTTATAAGATTTTTTTTCCTCAAAGGGCCCAGCTGTCAAATAAATGTTTCTGTATATTACCACGCAGGGAATATTTGGCTCCATTGTCCGTAGAGCTCATCTGTTATGTTTCTGGGTACCAAATGTTTGTGATGACTTGTTTCCTTAGACAAAGAAACGCACACGTCCCTTGGGGTCCCTGCGCTGTCCATAGTGGCTTCCACTGCCAGCTCTGTAGCACTCATTCTTCTCCTCGTGGTGCTGTTTGTACTGCTGCAGCCAAAGCTGAAGTCTTTCCATCATAGCAGGTGAGCACAGTGTTAGTCAAGCATCTTCATGGGACTGACCTTGGACTCGTTATAGGAAGTTGTTGTCCTATAGCCTCTACTAGTCTGTATCTTAGGGAAGTGGAGAAGAGGGTCTGGCTGTATGTTAAACTCCTGGATGTGCCCGGCAGTGTAGTTTTGTTCACATACATTACTTTGAACCTAATGGGAACATCACAGACAAAGAAACTGAAGCATTCACATTATATCTCAGGTTGATTGCAGAACTGAGATTTGAACCTAAATCTGTTCTACCTCAAAGCCATGGCATTTCCACTTGTCTCTGGAGTGTGGTTCTAACAGCATTAGCATCTCTCCTGAAATACTTTGGAGCTAAGGCACAGTGCTAGGATTTATAGTTTTCTGTATGATGTTGATGCATGCTTGCATTTGTAAGCTACCTCTTCCTGCTCCTGGCTTCTAAGCCTTAGTGCACCTTGGTTTCCCCCAAGTTCTAATTTATTCAGTTCAGAGTGGGATTGTGACCTTACCATTTTCTAGAAAGCTTCTCAGATAATTTTAATGTATAATGAAAATCCAAGACCATGGTACCATTCTGAAATCATAAGAAGTGGGTTTTCTTCTCGGCAGATTCTCCTTTCTCTCTTATAGTATATTTTAATTAATTATCCTGGACTCAGGAGATAGGAGTGACAAGTGGTAGTAGTGCCCCAATGGGACTGGCTCTGATGGGAGACTTTTCTCTTGCACTACCTTGGCATCTATAGTTGCTCAATGCTTGAGGGTACCTCGGGCTTTTGAAGAATAGGCCATTTATATTCATTCATGGTCCTATATTAGTCACTGCTTTAGCTCTCAGGTACAACAGTCTAGACGAAACCACATTCTATAAAATGTTCCAGATTTGGAACTTACAAATACAGACTACCCTGTAGTGAATTTCTGTATGGGAATGTGATTTTTCTTTCTTCCTCTTGTTTTGTTTATAAGAAAGGAGGAGTAGCAATTATTTTTAAAAAGGTATTTTGAAGGGAACTATTTAATTATATTTACTATGTAAGTGGGCATGTGCCATACCATGGTATACATGTGGAGATCAGAGGACAACATCCACTAAATAAATGAATGTAATTTTTTGGTTTTTGTTTTGTTTTTTAAGGCAGGGTTTTCCTTTGTAGCCCTTGGTGTCCTAGAACTCACTCTGTAGAGCAGGCTGACCTGGAACTCATTCTATAGAGCAGACTGACCTAGAACTCACAGATATCTGCCTCTTGAGTATTGGGATTAAAGGCATGTGCAACCATGCCCAACAAAAAAAATATTCTTTTGAAGTTTCTTATTCAGAAATCTCTGGATACTTTTAGGGATGCTAATTGTTCTCAGTATATACGTCATTTGAATTAGGCAGCGTAGATTGTGTCTGCCAAGTACAAGTAAGGAAATCAGGAGTTAATCACTTGTAAGCAATGGTAATGCCGGTATAGGCTGGCATCTGTACTGTGCCTCTCAGTGTGGAAAATGAAAGAAAAATATCCTTCCTCATCTATGTAGAGTTCTTGGTAAAATTTAACTTAAGTTCAATTATGATGAAAAATAATTACACACATCTAGGTATACATCCTCCTAGAAAGCTGACCTGGGCACTTAAAAAATTGTCAGGGTCTTGAGGCTAGAGAGATGAGCCAGCAGTTAAGAGCACTGGCTACTCTTCCAGAGGACCTGAATTCAATTCCTAGCATCCACATGACGGCTTCCAATTATCTGTAAATCTAGTTCCAGGGGATCTGACACCTTATTCTGGCCTCTCAGGGTATTGCTCCACATGGTGCCCCACATGGTACGCAAACGTACATGCAAACAAAACAGCCATATACATAAAATAAAAGAATTAAAATTTTTAAAAATGCCATGTCTTAAAACTCTAGTGAATACTCTAGACTAATGGAAATGAAAGGGACAGGACAATTAAACAAAAAGAGTATATGCGTCTTAGGGTTGCTGATGCTGTGACGAAACACCAAGACCAAAAGCAAGTTAGAGCGAAAGGGTTTACACTTTCACATCCATAATTCTTCACTGAAGGATGCCTGGACAGAAATTTAAACAGAGCAGGAACTTGGAGGTAGGAACTGATGTTCTGGCCGTGGAGAAATATTGCTTACTGGCTTGCTCCTCGTGGCTTGCTTTGCCTGTTTTCTTATGAAACCCAGGACCCCCAGTCCAGGGATGACTACCCACAATGGCCTGGACCTTCCCACATCAATTACTAATTAAGGAAATGCTCCACAGGCTTGCTTACAGCTCAGTCTATGGAGTCCTTTTCTCAACTGGAATTCCCTCCTTTCAGATGACTCTAGTCTAGTGATTCTCAATCTGTGGATTGCATCCCCCTTGGGGGTCAAATGCCCCTTTCATATGGATCACATGTTAGACACAACATTACGGTTCATAACAGTAACAAAATGACAGTTATGAAGTAGCAATGAAATAATTTTATGGTTGGGGGATGGGGTTACCACAACATGAGGAACAGTATCAAGGGTCACAGCATTAAGAAGATTGAGAACCACTGTTCTAGCCTATGTCAACTTAACATAAAATTAGCCAGCACAGTATGTTTGATTCTGAATAAAATCAAAGAACAAAGCAATGGATGATTTTGCGGACAGTTTGGGAAGTTTGTATTATAGTGCACCTAAACCATTGTTAAGTTTCTGGAATGTAACAACACTGTAAGTTATACAGGGAAAGAAGTCCTGAGGCTTATCCGCTTATACAAATTATGTCTTCAGCATGCTTTCAAACAATTCAGAGGGGAGAAAAGTGTGTATAACAAACATGATCCCCAGAAAAGGTGACTGTATAAATCTCTCACAGTGTTCACTAAAAAGAAACCAGAGGGGTTGCATTCTAAACATAGAAATTTAGAGCTAAACCGTTGTTAAAGAGTTTGTGTTATAGTCAAAATATTAAAATATTTATTAAAATATTAAAGTAAAAAGAGCCGGGAGATGGATTACAAATACCTTTCATCCCTGCACTCAGAAGGCAGAGACAGGCAGATCACTGAGAGTTTGAGGCCAACCTGGCCTACAGAGCAAGCTTCAGGACAGCCATGGTTACACAGAGAAATCCTGTCTTGAAAAACCAAAGATAAATAAGTAAATAAAAAGTAAGCCAGGCCCTGTAATCTCAGCACTTGGGAACCTGAGGTAAAAGGACCCTCAGAGTTAGTCTGAGCTTAAATAGTAGCAAGGCATGTCTCTTTTAAAACAAAATCAGCTAGATGTGGTAAGCCAGGCCCTGTAATCTCAGCACTTGGGAACCTGAGGTAAAAGGACCCTCAGAGTTAGTCTGAGCTTAAATAGTAGCAAGGCATGTCTCTTTTAAAACAAAATCAGCTAGATGTGGTGGTATATACTTTGTTTCAAAAAAAAATAGAAATCAGACAAGTGGTTTCCATGCAAGTCAGGATAGTGGTGGTAAGATCCTTGTGGTAGTGAGGAAGTGGGAGTAACTGGGATAGGCGCAGAGGATCTGGACTTTAGTTCTAACCTCAGTAGGAGTGTACACCAGTGTCCCTTTGGATGATGCAGGGACCTGTATGTAGTCTTTGTCACATGTTCTTTCCTACATTTGGGTTAAATTTCACAATTTTATATGTGATTTTTATTTATTTATTTTCCTGAGACAGGGTTTCTCTGTAGCTTTGGTGCCTGTCCTGGAACTTGCTCTGTAGACCAGGCTGGCCTTAAAATTCAGAGATCCGCCTGCCTCCCAAGTGCTGGAATTAAAGGCGTGCGCCACCACCACCTGGCTGATTTTTTTTGGTTTTTTGAGAGAGGGTTTCTCTGTAGCTTTGGAGCCCATCCTGGAACTAGCTCTTGTAGACCGGGCAGGCCTCGAACTCACAGAGATCCGCCTGCCTCTGCTGGGATTAAATGCGTGCACCACTACCACCCGGCTTTTTTTTTTTTTTTAAAGACATGAGTCTCACTCTGTAAACAAGCTGGCCTCAAATTTATAGAGAGCTTTCTGCATCTGTCTCCCAAGTGCTGGGATTAAAGGCGTGCACTGCCATGCCTGGCAAGATGTCTGAGTGTTTTACCTGTTTGTGTATGATATGTGGATGCGGAATCAAATCCCAGGTCCTTTGAAAGAGTAGCCAGTGCTCTTAACCATTGAACCATCCTCTCCAACCCTAAGAACACAGTCTTTAAAAGTATATAAAACTGGATTCAGTCTCA
Source organism: Myodes glareolus (assembly GCF_982192425.1). Classification (NCBI taxonomy): domain Eukaryota; kingdom Metazoa; phylum Chordata; class Mammalia; order Rodentia; family Cricetidae; genus Myodes; species Myodes glareolus. The sequence goes on along the minus strand of NC_142036.1, from coordinate 45,402,467 downwards.
AGTTACGAGCTCTCAGGCTGCTAAGCAGTTACTTAACTTCTCTGAGCTAAGCCCATATTCTTGGTGAATCCCTACATGAAAGGGCTCAGGTGAGATTCCAGTCAGTGTTCTAAAGTATTTAAAGCACTTCCTACTTGATGGCGTTTAATAAGTGCTGGAAAATGATGGATTTTGTTGGTACAGTGTTATTGAGTCACCTCTTTGTTACTCAGATCCTTATTTTGTCTTTTTCTTTTCTAATGCAGGCGTGACCAGGGAGTTTCTGGGGACCAAGTCTCCATCATGGTGGATGGGGTCCAGGTTGCACTACCTTCATACGAGGAAGCTGTGTATGGCAGTTCTGGTCACTGCGTGCCACCGGCTGACCCTAGAGTACAGATCGTTTTGTCAGAAGGGTCTGCACCTAGTGGGAGGAATGTGCCAAGGGAACAGCAGCTGCAGGGCCAGGGTGCCTGTTCCTCTGCAGGTGGAGAGGATGAGGCCCCTGGCCATTCTGGGCTGTGTGAAGCCTGGGGTTCCCAGGGCTCAGAGACTGTGATGGTGCACCAGGCAACCACATCTTCCTGGGTGGCTGGCTCAGGGAGCAGCCGGCTGACACACAAAGACACTGCAGATTCAGAGAACAGTGACATACAAAGCCTTTTATCTCTCACATCAGAGGAGTACACAGATGGTAAGCAGTCTTTGCTAAACATGAATTATTGCTGGGAATGGGGAAACCCTGTGGACCACTCTGATAATTGGTATATTTTCACACACACCTCACCAAAAAAGATAATAGCCAGAGTATTAGCCTACAAAGTAGAATTTGGTCCTCAGAATAAGGAAAAGCCAGGTAAAGCTTTGGGCTCTCATAGGGAGACTTCATTGAATTTCGATGGCTCTTGAGTCTAATACTGTCCACAGCCATAGGGCTCTGCTAACCCAACTGGATGGGGTTCAGGGTGTAGAGCTGTTAAAAGTTTTATGTTCATGGAAGGCAGAAAATAACAAGGAGACCTTGGGCTGTACTGCTGAGAAAATTGTAGCCTGCGTGTGTTGTAGAGAAGACCGCTGCTTCACTTTACACAGGAGTATATTCCTGGTTTCCTTGTGCTGTCCGAATCATTTAGGCTTGAGTGGTAGGTATTTATGACTGTCCCCATGTTAGAGATGGAGAAATTGATACCCAGTTTCACTTGTCATTTATCCACTGGTAACTGACAGCTGAGATATAAAGCTAAATGACTGTAACTCTAAACCAGGATTTTTAACCTTCAGTGCCTTGAGGGCTCCCAGGTAGCTCTAGCTCCTTTGTGTCAGGCTGGCCATAGAATGCAGTGGTTGTCTGCTCACAATCTACCTTTGCTGGAGCCTGGGGAATTTAACTAAAATTCGAATCTGTCACTTTAAAAGAATATCTATAGACGAATCTCAGTGTAGTTCAGGATTCAGACAAAGCCTCGAAGCTCCCTATAGATAGTAACACTTTGTGCCTTTCTGAAAGAGTCAGAAGAAACTTCATAGACCCTGGTGTCCTGGAGAGAGGCCATGTCAGACATTTAGAAATGTGTCTGTCAGTAGCTTGCCTTAGTTGCTCTTTGTTGAAAAGAGATGGCAAGGGCCCTGTAATAACTGATCCAGTTTGGATGTGACTGACCTCTGGACCCTTGGGTACATATACTACAAGGTGTGGCTAAGGACACGTGGCATCCTTTATCCTTCGCCAGCAGCCAAGGAGGTTCCTTATTTTTCCTTGATGACTATTTATTTGTGTTTTTGGTTCAGACACTTTTGTTTGTATTTTGTTGTTGTTTTCAGAGACAAGGCCTCTCTGCATAGCCCAGGCTGCCTTCGAAACCATTGTCCTTCAGCCTCGACCTCCCAAGTGGCTAATCACAGCTGTCTCCCACGTGCTGGCTTAAGTCTCACTATGTAGCCTTGACTGGCCTGAAACTCACTGTGTAGACCAGGCTGGCCTCAAACCCACAGAGATTAGCCTGCCTCTGCCTCCAGTTAAAAGTATTCTGCTGGCATTAACAGTAACGTGTCGTCATGTCTGGCTTGAGCAATCCTTTTTGAAAGCCCCATTTTATGTTTAGTTCCAAATGAGGTTTCAGGTCTGACTCAAACAGGAAACATGCTCCCTGTTGCATAGAGTATCAGTTGGAAGACAGTGGGGTCTGCATTGGAGAAATTATGGAGTCAATAATTGTAGTGCTAGCCAGATATGGTGTTTCAGGCCTACAATCCTCGCATTTCAGAGACTTGGGCAAGAGAACCACACACAAGTCCAGGTTAGTTCAAATGGCATAGACCCTTTCTCTAAAATAAGGTCAGCAAGATGACTCAGCAGGTAGAGGCTCTTGCTACCAAATCTGATGATCTGAATTTGTTTCCCGGCCCCACATGGTAGAATGAGAACTAACTCCCAAAAGTTGTTATCTGACATGCAGGTACAGATGCACAGCATCACATACTTCCTACAGTGTGCAGATGTACACACACACACACACACACACACACACACACACACACATACATTAAAAAACAAACAGGAATAAAGTTTAAGTTTAAAATACAATAATGAGGGCTGACTCAGCTGTTAAGAGAACTGGCTGTTCACCTAGAGGACCCAAGTTTAATTCCCCAGCACCCACATGGCAGCTCACAACTGTCTATAACTCCAAGAATCTGACACCCTCACACAGACATATATGCACACCAATGCACATAAAATTAAAAATTTTTAAGCAAAAAAAAAATGAAATAAAATTGAAGAACTGATGCCATAATGAAGTATTCAGAAAATAAGACACCTAAGACTGATATTCTAGGAAGTCAGGAGCTTGACACAGGGGTCTGACCTTCTCCCCTTTAGTGACAAATGAGAAAATCAAACCCCAGAGAAACAAAGTGATTTGTCCAGGTTCACACAGATGGCAGATGGCGTTAAAGAAATGATGGGACTTAAGGAGGACTTTGGCTTCTTAGAGCAAGATTGGAGAATTGAGAGTAACTAGACCATCAGAGAAGGGAGGCAGAGTCGTGTTGGTGGGACCAGAAAGTGTTTGAATGCCAAGCTTAGCTTTCTGATTTTATCATACAGGCAGTGGGAGAGATGAGGCAGAAAGCAAGAAATTCTTACTCTCTTAGATGTGTGCAGCAGAGCATTTTACTTCTTTCAATGGGGCTGTGTGGGGTCCCTGAGGTGGAGTTGGGAATAATACTGAAGGACGCCTTAGGTAACTACAGTTCTTCCCTCCCCATCTTTCTGCAGATATCCCACTGTTGAAAGAAGCATGAGGACTGCCACTGGCCTCTCTCTCTCTGCCCGTCCTCTCTCCTCCCGTGGGTTTGAGTACCATGTCCTCTCCAGTTGCCCCACCTGGATGCCTGAGCTGCCACCTGTGATTCTGTGTGTATCTGAGGGCCTGCAGGCCACCCCGCTGGATACTCAAGGAAGATTCTCACCATCTGCCCACAGCTGGAGGACCTGGCTCTTTGCCTGGCCCGCCTTCCCATCTGTCAGGGACATGTCTGAATGTGCTGGATTGAACCCTCCCTTTCCCCCAGCTCTGGTGGCCGCCCCACAGCCATGAGGGCCTGAGCACTGCTGTGTTTACTTGTGCCTTCCCCCACCCTGTCCAGGTTCTCTGTTGTGCAGGTGGGTTGCTGTTCACAGGCCTTAGTGGCTATTGCCACCTGTACACAGGGGCTGGGCCTGGGGCTGCAGAAACAGATTGAACAGTAAGGCCCTCAGAGCAGGAGTGACTCTTCGGGGCCAGAATGTGGGTCCCTGAGCTTGCCCTGTGTGTTGACACTGATGGCATCTTCCTTGACTGAGGATAGGTTTGGGAAGCCATGCCAAACCTACTCAGCACTCAGCTGTCCAACCCAGGTGCAGCCTCCTGGCTCTTTGAGTTTCCAAGAAGCACCCAGAAGACCTGTGGAAGGGAAGGAGGTTGTCAGATAATGATTGTCTTCCTAATATGCAAGTTCTCACTTCCCGCTTCCAGCATTGGCTGCCTTGGCCTTGGTTTCTGTTCCTGGATAAGGGGAAGTTGCATGCTGTCTCCTGAACTTTGTCCTAGGTAGCTCTGGCTTCCTTGCAGTCCACAGAACCCTGAGATTTGCGAGATGCCAACAAAAGCTCATCTGGGTTTTGGCATTCTGGACAAGTTGCCCAATTCTAGGTTTGTGGTGATGGAGGGGAGGTTGAGAGGTACAGACCAAGTCCCCCGTGGCTGCAGGCAGCTCCGGCCAGGTCCCGAGGATCCTCCTCACCACAGTTATGTGCCTTAGTAACTCTGCCCAGGAAGTGGCCTGCCGTGTCACTGCTTCTCCTGCTCTTCTCCATGCTCGTCCACATGCCATTGCTGACAAGTCACTATCGTTCCTGGCACCCCCTGGCTTGGCAAGCTGATGTGGGTTAGTGGGTGCTCAGAAGCCTGAGATACAGGCCTGGGAGTGAGAAAGTGCTATCACTGAAGGAGTGCTCCAGTCACTGTGCTGGGTCCTCCCAACAGCACTGAATGCCTGAGTAGCTGAGCCCTACCAGGCTTCTGCCATCTTGAGAAGACAGATGTGGTGTTAATGAGCTCTCTCTTTCTTGCTCGCTCGTGCGCTCTCTCTCTCAATCTTTCTCTCTCTCTCTCTCATCCTCTCTCTCTCTCTCTCTCTCTCTCTCTCTCTCTCTCTATCTCTATCTCTATCTCTATCTCTGTCTCTCCCTCCCTCAAGCCTCAAGGCTGGGAAACGTCAGAGCCAATCCTGGACTGTACCTATGATGTTTCTCCCTGAGCCTATCTGCGGTGGTAAAAATAATAAAAAGCCCAGTGTATTTATAGTTCCTGACCTAACAGGGTTAGCTCCAGGCCTTGGTGGTTTCAAATAGGGAATGACGTCCCCTAGCCCACTGCCACTGCCTCCACTTACAATGCACTTTAGTCCCTGTCATGCCAGGCTTCCTACCACCCTCATCTCCTTTCCTCTCAGGGTAAAGGCAGTGCCTGCTGGCTACTCCCCACCCCCACCCAGGAGGCCAGTCTCTTGTGCCAGGTATCCAGGCGAATGTGGTGGCTAGGAATGGGCTGGAGAAGGTGCTAAAACTAGAAGACTAAAGCTCCATGGAGATAGTGCACACCTCTTAGCAGTGGCTGTCATAAGCCACCTCACCATGGCTCTCCTTCACCCTCCTCAAGAGAGAAGTGGTGCAGAGGGGAGGAAGTCTTCTGAATGAGCCTTCCTCTTCTGTTTACTGCTCTTCCTAAAGTCTGGATTCTGCTCTGAGGGTTTTTAAAAAGAAAAATGGAAGATCCTTCCCTTTTCTGTGTCTTTACTCTGGGTTTTTGCCCCTTAACAGATTGCACTTTTTGTTTTGGATTTATTTAGCCACATGGGTGACTGGCTTGGCCCTTGGGTAAAAGAACCTGGTGCCTCCTTCCTTCTTCCCATCCATTAGCCTGCTCTCTGGGGCTCACAAGCCCAGGCTCGTCTAACTGGAGGGTAAAAGGGCCATGTTCCCCATCCTCCTGTCTCTAGTTTTGAGGTCTGTTCTTCAAGTTTCCCACCTGCTGCTGCTGGCACCTGCTACTTCTTCCCATGTTGTTTCTCTTTCTTCTAAAGCAATTTCCTAGCCATCAGTCATGTGCTTTGGTTTTTATGGCATCTGGACTTGGTCCCTTACAGAGGGACTGGAGGACTTTATTGCCTTGAGGTAGAGCCTGGCTAGAAACAGGGTCAGTGGCAGGTGTCAGGCTGTTGGACAGAAAAGAGCTTGGAGCAAGTGGGAAGAAGCTCGGCAGCCTACTTTGCTGGGCTCACCTCCAGGGGCATCCTGCAGACTTGTCCAGGAGACAGTCAGCACCAAAGGACTTTTAAACAGTTTTTTGTTTTGTTTTGTTTGTTGTTTTGGTTTGGTTTGGTTTTTGGGTTTTGTTTGTTTTTGCTTGCTTGAGATTTTTGTTTTGTTTTTGTTTTTACTTTTATTGTTTTGGGAGACTTTTTGCTTTTTTCATACTTGTGCTGACTCAATGCAGGTTTTATATCCTGGTGACTTGCTGTCGCAGTCTTATCAGTTTTCAAGGGCCAGAATGGTGAAATACATAAATAGAAAATTCCGTCCCTCCATGCCTTAGTTTAACAGGTAGGCCCTATCTGCCCAGTTCTGTATTCTGTGTTGTTTCTGCATTCCTGTTTCACTGGGTGAGAACTGTGAAATGGGCGGAGTCCTGACCACTTTGGATTTCTTTGCTTTTATAAGGCATTTCAATGTACATTCTATAAGCACTCCATTAGCAAAAGAGAACTTAAAGTAATGCCGTCTTCCCCATTCATCTTGCCCTCCTCCCCCAGTTCCAGCTTTACAGTTCTGCAGAGAAGCCAGGCTACAAGACAAAGGTATACTTTTCCTGCTTTGTGAGTGGCTGAATGGGGACAGAGAGCGTTGGCCTTTTTCCTCCCAATCCCATCAGAGCTCTTGAAGTACTTGGCTTCCTACATAGCAGTGTTTCCTCTGTTCCTGGGGAACATTCTAGAATAGAAAATGGAATATTCTGCAAACATTTCTAGATCCTAGCTCCCTTCCACCTCCTTAAAGAACAAAGAGGCTAAGCCGGGCGGTGGTGGCACATGCCTTTAATCCCAGCACTCAGGAGGCAGAAGCAGGCGGATCTCTGTGAGTTCGAGGCCAGCCTGGTCTACAAGAGCTGGTTCCAGGACAGGCTCCAAAGCTACAGAGAAACCCTGTCTCAAAAAAAAAAAAAAAGAGCAAAGGGGCTAGAAGGGACACATAGCATGCCTGCTACACAGCTCAATTCCAGGTGTGCTTATGCCTGACGGTATGGCTGGAGCCTCTTGTGGGGCTTGCTGGGTCTTCTGCAGCCTTGGAGAATTAAATTTTTTGGCAGATGTTTAGACTGAGTGATGTGGTAGCTGGTTCCCTGGAAAGCCAAAGGTGGCAGGGCCAGTTTTTTTGAGATGTGACTTAATTTCCAGCTGAAAACCTAGTAGAGGTTTTGAACAAAGCCCCCCCCCCAAACCCTCTTCCACTAGCAGAACTTACTGGGGGAATGTGGGGGTGCCACTTAGATTGCCAAGTAGGGAGAAGAAATGGCTGTGGGCTACATGGTTGTATGCACACTGTCCTGGCTTCTTAAGGTTGTGCACCACTATGGGATCCTTTGCAGAATGGTACTCATATAATGGTTTAAAACAACACATGCATAATTGACTGTGCAGGATGTCAATCAGTCTGGGTTTGCTTTATTTTATTTTATATATATATTTTTTGGTATCCTGTACATTGCAGTGGGTATGAAGATAGTATTTTAATATTTGTACAAAGTTTAATTTAATTTTAATTGTTCTATGTATATAACTGCATTTCTAAATAATAATAAAAATTCTTATGAAGGCAGTTTTGGAAGATGTAGTTTTTTCCAAAAAAAATTCTACAGAGTTCTAGATGATTGAAAAGAATAGGTATAGGGGATAAAGCCCTAGATTAGTGTTAGAGTTCTTGCCTGGCATGTGTGAAGTTCAGTCTCCAGTACCACAAAAGGAAGGAGAAGAGAGGTCAATTCTAAAGTGTTTGTAAGCATGGGTTCCTGAGTTCAGATCCCCAGCACCCAGATAAAAAGCTGTGCATGGTGGTGTGCTCCTGTAATCCTGAAATGAGGACAGAATCATGAGCTTGTTGATTTGCCAGTCTAGCTAATTAGTGAGCTCCAGGTTCAGTGAGAGACTGTCCCAGAATAATAAGTTGGACAGCAATAGAGGAAAACACTTGATATCATCTTTGACCTCTGCATGTGCACCTCCACACATACACATACAGAGTAGATGTTGCACTATGAAGAGACTGCCTGGTGCCAGGTTAAGGAAATGAGAGATTCATAAACCACTCATTAAGGACATAGAACCAACAGTTTGGTGATTGAATGGACGGACTTCTTGGGAGTGCACAGACCACTGCAGAGGAGGGTGGCCCCTGGGAGAAGAAGCACCAGCTATCTTCAGTAGAAACCCATTGTCTCTTCTCGATCAGGTATCTTTCCTCTTAATACCAACCACTGTGCTTAAGCTGGGATTGAATATTTGAGCCTGATATGGTTGGGGCCAGCATAGAATGCCATATGGGCCAGGAGAGTAGACAATGAAAAAGTGTTGTAGGAGCTGGAGAGATGACTCAGTGGTTAAGACCATTGGCTTCTCCTTTCAGAGGTCCTGAGTTCAGTTCCCAGCAACTACATGGTGACTCACAGCCATCTATAATCAGATCTGGTGCCCTATTCTGGCATACATGCTGACTGAACACTGTATGCATAATAAGTAAACAGATCTCTTTTTAAAAAAAATGTGTTGTGATATAAACTAGAACCTACAAGAAGGTAGGATGGAGTACTCCAAGCCTTCAAACTGAAATACTGCTAAACTGCATGAAGGAGCCTAGACATGAGCCTAGACGGGCCAGATGAGTGATGCATCTTATGTGTGGGCACAGAGGGAGCCATGCAAGAAGTTGCCCCTTTTGGGCCACAAGGATGTAATATGGAGAATGGAGCCTCAACAGCCCACTAAAGATGTTTGCACACCCTTCAGGCATAGAAATCACCTTGGTAGGTCTTAGCAAGATCTAGAGTGGAAGGGATTGGGAGCCAAGTCTAGTTGCATATAAAGAATGGATTTGGAGGTATAAGACACTGCTGAGCAGGGGAGGTGACAGTGGTTCCTCTGGGATGATGACTGTTGGGAGAGAGAGAGGTTAGCAAATTGGCGAGGCACTTGTTACAGAGAACACAAAACAGTGGTGACTACATGTGGAGGAAAATCCACATCTCAAGGGTGCACAGACTTGCTGGTGGTGCAGAAGGAAATAACTGCAGGAAGATCAGGAGTGTATTGGGATGGGGGATGTCCTTCTATATATGCATTGCTTTTATTGGTTAATGAATAAAGCTGTTTGGGCCAATGGCTTAGCAGAGTAAAGCCAGGCAGGAAATCCGAACACAGAATAGGCAGAGTCAGATGTAAGCCAGCTGCCGAGGATGTAGAAAATGAGGTAACACCACAGCTGTGTGGTAATACATAGACTAATAGAAATGGGTTAATTTAAGATGTAAGAGCTAGCTAGAAATACACCCGAGGCATCGGCAAAACAGTGTTGTAATTAATATAGTTTCTGTGTGATTATTTGGGTCTGGGCTGCCGGGAAACAAAAGTGCAGTCTCCTTTTATATGTTGTTCACCTTAAATGCTGCCCTTCAGAGGCAAGATCGGAGGTTGAAGGCCAGCCAGACTTATGCAGTGAGATCCTGCCATTTTTTCTTTAAAAAAAAAAAAGAAAAAAAAACAAAACAAGGGTTATGTAATTCGGTAGAACAGCACTTGCTTGCCTGGTACCATCAAAGCCCCAGGAGTTTGAGCCCTCCTGGCATCACAAGAGAAAATTGTGGTTTAGGGAAGAAAGCAGTGAGAAGTGAATTAAAATGAAAACAGCTGAGAGTGGTTGTCCACACAGATCTTGGAGTTTGAGACCATCCTGGCCTACATAGCAAATTCCAGGGCAGCCAGGGATACATAGTGAAACATGGATGGATGGATGGATGGATGGATGGATGGATGGATGGATGGATGGATGGATGGATGGATGGGTGATAAAGGTCTATTTCTGTTGCCCAGGAAGCTATAGAAGTAATAATTAATGGAGGTCAGGTCACTGAGCACACACAGAGGAACAAAGCAGGAGCTTAGGTGTGGTGGAGAAGTAATTGGGAGAGTCAAACAAAAGATAGTAACAAAGTATCTATGAATCGAGACTCAGTCTACACTCACCGGTGCCTCTAGTCTAGGGTTGAGGCAGAGATGGGGAAGTGGGGTTAGTGACATGATGGACACCCTGAGCTTTCCAGTGATGAAATAGGCTCAAAATTGTAAATACTGGGTACTGCATTAAGTATTTTTTTTAATAAACCAATTCTTGATAATTTATTGCTCTTATTAGACCAAGAAACTTTTGTCGTAGTTAAGTTTCTATTGCTGTGAGGAGACAACATGAACATGGCAACTCTTATAAAAAAAAAAACATTTAACTGAGGGGACTTCCTTACAGTTCAGAGGTTCAATCCATCCTGGCAGGGAGCATGGCGGCATACAGGCAGACATGATGCTGGAGCTGAGAGTTCTTGTATTTTCATAGGCAGGCAGCAGAAGGTCAACTGATTGTCACACTGAGTGAAGCTTGAGAAAAAGACCTCAAAGACTACACCAGTGGCACACTTCAACAGAAGGTATGGCCCAGATTAAAGGTGTGCCCTCCAACCTCGAGATCTGGATTAAAATATGTGTCATCCAGCCTCCCACAAGACCATACTTCCTTCAAGGAGACCACATCTAATAATGCTACTCTCTGTAAGCTTATGGGGCCAAATGCATTCAAACTACCAATTTCTACTTCCTGACCTCCATAAACCTTTAATGATATCATAATGCAAAATGGACATATCTCAACAATGTTTAAAAGTTCAAAGTACCGCCGGGCAGTGGTGGCGCAAGCCTTTAATCCCAGCACTCGGAAGGCAGAGGCAGGTGGATCTCTGTGAGTTTGAGGCCAGCCTGATCTACAGAAGGAATTTCAGGACAGGCTTCAAAGTTACAGAGAAACCCTGTTTCGAAAAAAAAAAAAATTCAAAGTACCTTTTGAGATTCATGTAATCTCTCACCTGTAATCCCCTGTAAAGTCAAATCAAAAATCAGATCACATACTTCCAACATATAGTGGTACAGGATATACATTACCATTTCAAAACATAGGGAAGGGAACATTGTGAGGAAATACTCCACCAAAGCAAGGCCAACATCAGTTGGGCAAACTCCAAACTCTGCATCTCCATGTCTGATGTCGAGATGTTATCCATATTTTCAGCTCCATTCAGCTTTGTTGACTGGAACACATATCTTTTTCTAACCAGGGAGTGGCTGGTTCCACTCCCTGTTAGCACTCTCCTCAACAGGTATCCCCTGACTCCGGCATCTCTAACATCTTGGGTAGTTTTTAATCACAAAATTCCAACTGTCCAATGGCTGGAATCCTCTCACGATCTTCTGAACTCCTCCAAAGGGCTTGGGTCATTTTCTGGCCCTGTCCTCTGCAGTACATATAGCTCACCTTCTAGGTTCCGGCTGGCTCCACTCCACTACTACTTCTATTCCTGGTGGTGCTCCCATGGTACTGACATCCCCAAAACACTGGAATCTTCTGCTGCAACTGGGCTGCATTTCCACCAACAGCCTCTCATAGGATCTCATGGTGCCAAGTCTCAACTTCTTTGCATGATTGCTTCAGTCCTGGTCCTTCAACTGCCACTGGGGCTACACCTTCACCAATGGCCTCTCCTGGCTTTTCTCAGTGTCAAGCCTCAGCTGCTTTCCATGACCCCTTCATGCTTTCAAAACCAGTACCATCTGGGTGATGCTTGCACATTACCAAGTCCGGCTACCAGCATGAGATACAACCTTGGCTGTCCCTGGAACACAGTGTCTATATGCTTTCAGGAAACTCTTCCCAGAAGATTTTATCTCGGTGAGGCTAGTCTCTTCTTAATCACTACTAATTTCTCAGCTTCAGCCAACAGCATCAAGAATCCCAGCAAAGCAAAATTTTGCTTTAGTAGTTCTGGTGTCTTGTTAATCACAGTCGGTTTTTCAGCCCCAGCTAACCAGAACCACAGAATCGTAACTCCGTTCTTCTGTTCTTAATACTAAAGCCAGAAGCACACGGCCAACGTTGGGGCTGAAATATGGCCCCCTTGTTTAATTACATCTTCACCAGCTTTCAGTCTTTCACTGAGTAAGCATGGCTGTCCTTAACCTCGCGCTGTAGACCAGACTGGCCTTGGATTCACGGAGATCTGCCCCTGATTTAAGTCTTGCTTGAGCTATACAGCAAGAGTCTATCTCAAACAACAAAACCCAAAATAGAGATGATGATTGGCCTAGCAAACACAGTTTTTTGTGTTCTGTCCCCGTACTGCAATAATGATTAATAATAAAGTTGAGGAATGCTTTATCATAAGGTCACACTGCTATGAAGTAATAGATTCAAACATGACTGCCTTCCAACCTACACTCTTGATATAAGCCTCAGAGAACTTGGCCCATAATCCCAGACTGCCCCATGATGCAAGAACAGAAAACCACACAAAACTAGCTCTACCGAGACAGCTTGAAGGTTGTTATCCTCTGCCCCCGGAACTTGCTTCAGTGTTCAGAGAAGGAAAGCCAAACCACTGACCCCACAGTGGTCACGCACTTTCCAGCTTTGCAGATGAAGGTTCTGGCGTATCCAGCTGTGTGACAACTGGCCAGTTAGCAGGGCAGGATGGAGTTGAGGACCAATGTGTGTCTTTGTCCCACCACCCTCAGCAATTCTACATTTCTGCTTGACTTTTTTTTTTCTGTTGAGAAAAAAAAAATTTAGATGATATATTTTGATCATATTTTTCCCTCCCCCAATTCCTCCCAGATCCTTTTCACTTCCCTACCCACTAAACTTTATGTTCTCTCTCTCAAAAAAGAAAAAAAAAATTCAACACACACCCATAAAACCACAAAAACAAAATCAAAATAAGCAAAAGGCCAATAAGACCAAAAAAAAATGTCCAAGGAAAGTAAGATTAGACCAAAATTCTACAAAAAAATACCACTGAGTTATGATGGGAAAACTCTGTCAACCAAGCACATCTAGTTAAGGCGTGGCTACCTGGAGCCCAGGAAGAAAAACTGGGAGGATCCAGGTGCATGCTCTCTCTGTGCGGCTCCCGCCGGACAAATAGGAAATCGGACATCCCACTCCTGTAGCGTGAGTTTCCCCTTATAACCATTAAAATATAACTGTTATTCTTGAGCTGGCCTGGTTATTTATCGTACCAACCTAATTCGCAATAGAGTTAATTTTATGTTGGGCAAGTTCTGGGAATGGAGCCTGCGCTGAGGTGCATGGTTAATATACCCAGTGAGGCTTCAATGTAGAAAACGGATTTTTGAAATGGAAATATATTACCTCTTACACAGTTCTGGAATAAGCTGTGTCTTTCCAAAAGACTCCAGTGATTCTAAATAAAAAAAAAATACTCTATGTGAAGAAAAAAAAAAAACGGATTTTTCCTTTGCCAGCAGTTTTAATTGCAGATAGCTTCTTGATCAGAGGTCGGCGCTCATGTCTGCTTCCTCCTCTTATTGCTGAGACCCTGTCTGACTTGAACCTGTGCCTGTCACCAAGGACTCTGTGAAGCCATCTGTGCACAGTCCTGTTGTGTCTGGAAGATGCTGTTTCCTTGGAGTCACCCATCATCACCTTTGGCTCGTACGATTGATCTTTCTGCCTCCTCTTCCACATAGGTCCTTGAGCCCCGTGGAGGGTGGGGTAGGGATAGATGAAGACATCCCATTTAGGAGTAAGGGCTCCTAAGGTTCTCACTTTACACATTGTTCAGTTGTGGGTATCTGTGTGAGTTCCCATCTACTGCGAGAAGGTTCTCCAGTGAGAGGCACTGATCTATGGGTATTGCAGTTTGTTATTAGGGACCACTTTTCTGCTATGTTCCTTTAAGAATAATAGTCTTGGGTTTTCCCCAGACCTGTGGCCTAGTTAGTCTTGGGATCCTGGCCACTTTATCAGTGTTAGATATAGGTTCTATCTCATGGAGTGAATCTGAAAGCTAATCAGAAAGTGGTCGTTTAGTCCTGTACCGTGTGTGCCACTCCCGCACCAGAATATCTTACAGGCAGGCCATTGTAGTCCATTGCAGGATGGTAGCTGGGAGATCCTGATTACCTTTGGCCTCTGGTAGCATGCAGAGCACCTTCCGATACCTTGAATGCTAGTCAATAGGAGTGATGCTTCTAGTCAGATGCCAGTTCAGCTTCTCTGTGTTTGATGATACATGTAAGTTTGGTCTTCAGCAATAGGACCTTCAGGTTCTGGAGAGTAACCAATAGCCTTGATCTGCTTGGCCTTTGGAGCCAGCCCTTCATCCTCCTCTCCAGCTCGGCTTCCCCCTGCTGCTGCTTGCTTCAGGGGAGTCAGAGCTACTTCAGGCAAGTTCAAAGAAAGTTACTCAGCAAAGACTCAAGTTATCTTCACTCCCTCCCAGGCTTCTTCAGAGGAGGCACAGAGAAAGAAGAGCCCAGTGTGAACAGGAAACGTGCCAGAGTCCTACACCTAGGCGATGCCTTCACTTCAAACCCCACCTCTCTTCTAGATTAGACCTCAGGCTGATCTTCAACCACGGTTCTGAGATAGACGAAACCTCCTGCCAGGCCACAGGTAGCCTTTGTCCCCTGCCCTGGAAGTGTCAGGTTCTACGGCTTTAAGAGAATCGGAGAGCTGAGATTTGCCTCTTCTGCTCCGATTGGTTAGAGGGGACTGGGAAACCCCCATTCCGAATGCCAAGGCCCAGCTAGAAGGACAGACTCTTGGCTCCCAAAGGCCTTGAACATAGAGCCAGGAGCCAGAAGGGAATCTGAACAGTGCACCCCATGGCAGGAGTTGGTGGCCTGCCTTCTCAGCAGTAGCCCAGAATAAGAGAAACATACTGTCCGGTCCGCCCATGCAGTCACAAAGCCCAGCCTTCTACGCACAGGTCTGTCTTCAGCACAATGAATGTTATTGCTAAAACACTTGTACCCCTGTGAGAAAGCCATTTTTGCAAGGCAAACACTGTTTACCCATTTCACAAGTGAAGAAAAGCAAAACTCAGACATAAGTAGCTAAGTAACCAGTCATCCACTGAGCTAGGATTTGAGTCCTGGCATGCCACTCTGAACTGGACCCCCACAGGAATCACTAGTCACCCCACCCCCTTATCTCCTCATCACTACTCCCTGGGCATCTTCCCCAGCACCTGGTCCTAGTTCACCTATTATCTTGATCACAAGTTCCTCTCCAGAATTCCCAAAGCCAGGGCACCAGCCCCTTTAAAGCCAGACCTTCAGTCTCTGGGGCAACACTTTGCCCCAGCAGTCAGGATGGATCCTGGTCCTAGGAGGGCCAGGTGAGCCATGAGCCACCCTGAAGCTTCTGACAGTCCCTGGCCCAGAGAAATGTCTGACTTTTGACTTTCAGGACCTAGTGTTGCCACATTGGTCAGGGTTTTACCTTTTACTATTAAAATGAGATCTCATTTGACTGTAAACCTGTTTGAGACAGGACACATTACTGAGCCGAGCTTGGCTCTCCTGCAAGCTGCTGGTGATTATAGTAGAACATTCTAAAAGCACAAGAAAGTGACATCCCACACCCAGGGCAACAGCTGCCTGGTTTTCTGGACTTCCCCTGATACCCCCTGTATCCTCAGAAAAGGAAATTTCGCAACATAGCCGTGGCCCCCTGCAGTCTGCATGGGCAGCTTTTGCATGCCTGGGATAGCGGTTGTTCTCATGGTCTCAATTTAGCCCGGCAAGGCAGAAGGTTTGGCAAGTGTGGACATCCCCTGAGTAGAACTTTCCTGGGGGAGCAGCAGTCTGGCGATGATGAAGCCTGCCAGCTGAGTTCAACATCTGGAGAGACTGGGGGCCTGTGAAACAAAGACTTTGGCCCAGCACAAACACAGCAGGCATGCACCACCTCCTTTCTAGGAACTACTGGTTTCCTGAAGCCCTTGAGCAGCTGGGCTCAGAGACTTCGTGGGTCTTTGTGCTGCCTCCACTCTACAGGATGGCTGCTCCCCCACCTCTTTCAATCATTTCATTGTTCATTCAGTTTTGAATGTGTTTTTGAATTTGAATGTCAGTAAACTAGTGTCTGGCTTTTTGCAAAGCCTGGTGGTACTAGCGTCTCAGAACGCAGCGGTGAGTGAGGCTCAGTCTACACCCTCAAAGTGAGGCAGGGGGGTTTAATAGCCACCTGAAACCTACGAGTTTCAAAAAAGCAGAAAAGGCTGTAAGGATAGATCTGCAAAGTGTCTGGGGAGTGAAGAAGACAGGGTGACGCGGTGGAGGAACAAGGTGTCCCCAGGGAAGAAGCTGCCTCTTGCTTTGTGTCTTAAAGAATACATTATGTCTTAGTACTCTGCAGAGAAGTGAATAAGCAAAGGAGTGTTGGATGAAACAGGAAGAAGGGGGCCTTTCAGCCTACAGACATCTACAAGAATATATATTTTAAAAAAAGCAACATCTGAGTGAGGAACCACAAGGAATTGCCCCTTCCTTTATTTTATTTATTTTTTTTGAGATTTAAAAACGTAAGGTCAGATATGAGGCAGTTTCAACCAAACCTATGATTATCTTAAAACCTGATCAAACTGAGTGCCTTCTCGGGGTTAGATTTCAGTAATTTTTAATCCAAGATGCAGGAACGGGATACCCACAAACGTGCTGAGAAGCTTCCTTCCTGAAGACTGTGGTTCACCAACAGCTGAATGGAATTTCCTGGGACCAGCCAGCGTTGCCTCTGCAGATGGAGGCATCAGATGTGACAAGTACAGACCATACTGCTTTCTCTTTGGCTGGGACAACACAAGGAGCATCCATTGCTTATAATGAAGATTTTTGTCGGCAACAGCCAGAGGGCTAGCCACTCCAAGTGACAAGTTAATCTTTTTACTGTTTCCTTAGTGCTTTCCAGAAACAAGGGGGAAAGCCAAACCCCATGGCACAGGTCTGTAATCCTATCTGCTCAGGAAGCTGAGGCAAGGGGACTGAGCTACTGACTTGGTTCAAGTCCACCCTGGGTAACTTACCAAGACCTTGTCTCAAAATAACAAAGAAATAAGATTTAGAAATATATAGCAGTGGTAGAGTGCTTGCCTAACGTGCATGAGGCCTGCATGAGGCCCCAGGTTCAAACCCCAGTACTGAACCCAGAGGGACAGAGCTGGACCTGGAGGGACAGTGCTGGACCTGGAGGGACAGTGCTGGACCTGGAGGGACAGAGCTGGACCTGGAGGGACAGAGCTGGACCTGGAGGGACAGAGCTGGACCTGGAGGGACAGAGCTGGACCTGGAGAGACAGAGCTGGACCTGGAGGGACAGTGCTGGACCTGGAAGGACAGTGCTGGACCTGGAAGGACAGTGCTTCCACCCAGCTACATTCTTTCCCTGCCAGTTTCCACTTGTCACTAGAGGCATTCAGAAATGATCAAGTGATTTATTTAATAATAGTGGCCATTAAAGCATCAGAAACAATTTATCTGACCTGCCAGTTTGACAAAAGAAACAAAAGCAATAGTAGTAAAAATTGAAACATTTCCCAGGCATGGTGGCCCACGCCTTCAATCCCAGCACTTCGGAGACAGAAGCAGGTGGATTTCTATGAGTTCAAGGCCAGTCTGGTCTACAAAGAAAGTTCCAGACAGCTAGGGCTACACAGAGAAACCCTGTCTTGAAAAACAAAAACAACAAAACCAGAAAATCAGACTATTCCTTTGTTTGTTTGTTTGTTTTTGTTAATCTGGGATTGGAGACATGGCTAGCAGTTAGAAGTATTTGTTGTTTTATAGAGGACCTGGTTTCAGTTCCCAGCACCCATGGTGGCCACAACCATTCATAACTCTAATTCTTCTTCTGATATCTATGGGTACCAAGCATACAGGTGGTGTACATACATACATGTAGGCAAAACACTATACACGTGTTTTAAAAATCTGAGAAAACAAGATATTGAATTGTGCTGGGTAATTCACACCTTTAATTTCAGCCCTCTGGAGCTAGACGCAGGTGAATCTCTATGAGTTCCAGGTCAGCCTGGTCCAAATAGTTAGTTCCAGGCCAGTCAGGCTACATAATGAGACCCTGTCTAAAAAATTAAAGAGGAATCCATGCCCATTCTCTGGTACATAGCAAATTTAAGGCTAGCTTGGCTACTGAATCTCCAAACAAAACAAAACATCCTACAGCATAGAGATGAGAATCAAAAAGCTTGAAAGTTAGGAAGAAAGATTCCCACACCAGGCCCCTCCAGGAAACAAACAACAGAAAAGCCAAGACCAAACACAAACAAAAAGAATAAAACAACAATAACCCCCCCCAGCCTTGCTGTGTCAGATTACAATAGGGGGGGGGGAGCATGATCTCATGGTTTTCTTTTTCTTTTCTTTTTTTTTTCTTTTTCTTTTTCTTTCTTTTTTTTCTTAGACAGGGCATCTCTGGCTGCCTGTAATTATTTAGACCAGGCTGGCCTCTAATTCACATAGTTCTGCCTGCCTCTGCCTCCTGAGTGATGGGACTAAAGATGTGTATCATTATATCCATTTAAATTCATAGTTTTCAATATACAAAAATTGACATAGCCCCTCTTGATGGATAAAGTAATACATAAATAATGTGGATATGCATACATACACTTGCTGTATACGCAGATAATCTTCATTCTTCCCCAGGGGCTCAGGAGCAGTGACACCCCAAGGACAGTGAGAAAAATGCACTGGCATTAGAGATCATTCCTTTTTTATTGTTGTTGTTACTTTATTACTACTACTACTAATGTTATTTATTTGTGTGGGGGGAGGTTCAAAACAGGGTTTCTCTGAGTTCTCTGTCCTGGAACTCACTCTGTAGACCAGGCTGTCCTCAAATTCACTGAGACCCACCTGCCTCTGCCTCCCAAGTACTGAGATTAAAGGTGTGCACCACCACCACCCGTACTTTTCTTTTTTTTTATTTATCATATGTGTAAGGTCTTTTGCCTGCATGTATGCCTGTGCACTATGTGTGTGCAATGCCATCAGTGGCCAGAAGAGGTCATGAAATCCCTTTGTACTGAAATTACAGAAGGTTGTGAGCCTCCACTTAGGTACAGAGTACTGAAATGGGGTCATCTTAGAAGGACAGCCAAGGAGGCTCTTAGCCACTGAACCATCTCTCCAGCCTGTTTATTGTTTTTAAAACCTATTTCCAGGGCTAGGGAGGAGCTAAGTGGTTAAGAATGCTTAGTGCTCTTGCAGAGGACCTGAACTCAGTCCCCAGAACTCGCATGGTGACTCACAACTACCTTTAACTCCAGTTTCAGGAGATAGGGCATCTTTTCTGGTTTCCTTGGCTCCTGCATGCACTTGGGGCTCATAAATGTGGGTAGGCACGTGCATACATATAAATATAATAGATAGATAGATAGATAGATAGATAGATAGATAGATAGATAGATAGATGGATAGATAGATAAATGTGATTTGCGCCAGAGCTCCTTGGAGAGAAATGGCTGACTCCAAGGAAGCCTACAGAAGGAGCCTGGATTAAACAGCAAAAGTTCTCAAAGAATGTTGATATGTACCCAAAGGACTCTCACTGCAAGTAACTTCTTTAAAGATTTATTTTATATGTGTGAGTGTTTGCCTGTGTGCATGTATGTGAATCTCATGTGTCCCTGGTGCCTGCAAAGGCCAGAAGAGGGTGTCCAGTCACCTGGAGCTGGAGTTACAGATGGTTGTGAACTGCCATGTGGGTGCTGGGAACCAAACCAAGTCCTCTGTTAGCGCATCATAGGCTCTTAATCGCTGAGCCACCTCTCCAGTCCCTC
Organism: Myodes glareolus; assembly: GCF_982192425.1. Classification (NCBI taxonomy): domain Eukaryota; kingdom Metazoa; phylum Chordata; class Mammalia; order Rodentia; family Cricetidae; genus Myodes; species Myodes glareolus. The sequence continues at coordinate 45,382,972 of NC_142036.1, read as the reverse complement.
AAAGTCAGAGGAGATTAGATCATCAAGATAATGCTAACAATAATTTTAAAAAAGTAAAACCTAAGGTGTCCATACATTGTGTAGCCAATCCCTCTGGATTGACACATCCCCTTCTACAGGGAGCAAGAAAGTCCATGCAACTCACAGGAACCTAATGAGCTCTAGAAGCTCACTGGCCCTTCCCAGGGGTTATGAAAGCAGTAAATAGTTGTTGTAACACAACTTCCGCGAATCCTCACCCATGCTGGGGTGGGACTTCAGGTGACAGAGCTGCCTCTGAGTCACCCACGCTCCCTAAGTAACTATAATACATCCATCAGTTTCTCCGACCTCGTCTTGGCCTCAATCGTCCATTTATTCTGTTATCAGTGCTGCCTCTGAGGTAGATGGGCATTTTTCCTGTGTCCCCCTGGGAAAGATAAGGAAAAAAAAAGTATAGAAAAACCTCATGGTGAAAAAGCTTGACAGACTTTGACCAAGGAGATAAATCAAAATTATCTACCACTGACCGGATACATGGAGAGATGACACCATTCTCTGAATTTCCCCAGGAAATGCCCAGATCCACCCAGCCACAGACAGTCTTACTTGTGATATCTAACTTACTCACTGCAACTATTAAGTAAAGCAAAGCGGAGAATAATTATCAAGATGGACTAAATACAATAGGCATCTCCATATGGATACAGGAGAGAAAGTAAAATAGTTAAGACTGCTTTAAAAATTGAGGCAAAACCCAAAATTGAGTCATATTTTACAGACGGACTGGCTGGTAGTCTCCAAACTGTCAAGATGATGAAGATTAAGGTGAGACCAAGGAACAGCTCCAGACTAAGGAAGCCCAAAGAGACATGATGCCATAGAGTACGGCCTGTGATTCTCAACCGAGTCTTGTTTTTTGTTTGTTTGTTTGTTTTGCAAAAAAAAAAAAAACATTTGTTATCTGGATAAAAATTGGATGGGGGTGAAGGTTATGTGGTGATGCTGTCACTGGTGTGTGTGTGTGTGTATTTCTGTGTGTGTGTGTGTTTGTGTGCGTTGTTTTTTGTCCTAGCCTGTAGGAAACACATTACAGTTTTGGAGGGGATCAGGCATATGGTTCAGGAAGCTTTATGAAGATGTGTGATTGTTTCTAAATAAAAGTATTTACTTTAATTGAAAATAGTTACCATGGGGGCTGGAGACATGGTTCAGTGGTTAAAAGCACTGGCTGCTCTTACAGAGGACCCAGGTTCGATTCCCAGCACCCACATGTTCGCTCACAACTATCTTGTATCTCTGGTTCCAGGGGATCCCAATGCCCTTCTTTGACTCTCCCAGGCATCAGGCACACGTGTGGTACACATAATAAGGCAAAACACTCATACACATATTAATTAATTAATTTTTAAGAAGGACAGGAAATAATTATCCCATACTGTTTGACCTTGAAATTCTATGCTGTAGCCCATTCTTGTTGCTATAACATAGTCCATTATATATAGTCCATAGTCTATATTATAGACTGTATAATTTATAAAGCACAGAATGTTACTTCTCAGTGTCCAGAGAATGGGAGGGTCAAGGCCCCGGCTTGTCAGTGTCTGCTGGAGTCCTGGTCTCTACACCACTTGCTGCTTTCTTATAGAATGATGGACATTATAAAAGAGATGAACACATCCTCAACAGCAAAAGAGATAGGAGATGAAGAGACGAAAGGGCCCACAGGGCCCTGGCTAACTCTCTCTAACCCTTTTACAAGGCATTACACTATCCCAAGATCTATTTTACCTCCCCCCACATCCCAACAGACCCCACTTTTTATTGCCACCTTAAGGGTTAAGTTCCAGCATATGAATTTTGTGGAGGGATGTACTCAAACAGTTCCCCTTAGGAGAGTTTTTTCTGCAACTATCCTTGCTCGTTTGTGTCTAATCTGTTTATTGCAACTGTTTAATAAAGCAAAAATGTGAATCTAAGTCAAATAGTTATCAACCTTGACTAGTTAAATTCATCTGACACATCCAAATATACAATCAATACCAGGTGAAAGTCCTAAAATTAAAAAAAAAATGCTGGGTGATGGTGGTGCACGCCTTTAATCCCAGCACTCTGGAGGCAGAGGCAGGTGGAACTCTATGAGTTTGAGTTCAACCTGATCTATACAGAGCGAGTTTCAGGCCAGCCAAAACTACATAGAGAAACCTTGTCTTGAAAAACAAAACAAAATTTAAAAAAAAAAAAAGAAACAAAAGCAAATTGCTTAAGAGGCAATGTCAGTGCTGGAGACTGCTGGAGTGATGTGGGCGGGGGAATCATTTCATCAAGACCTTTTAAATGAAGATTTATTTTTTCTAATTTGTGTGTGTGTGTGTGTGTGTGTGCGCGCGCGCGTGCATGCACTTGAGTGCAAGTACTCAAAGAGGTCGGAGGCATCAGGTTCCCTGGAGCTGGAATCACAGGCAATTGTGAACTACCTGATGTGGACTCTGAGAGCTGAACTTGGGTCCTCAGGAGGAGAGTACGTGCTCTCGTAACTGCTGAGCCATCTCTCTAGTCCTAGACCCTCTTGCACTTTGGAGTTTTGAAGCAGGTGAATACACATGTTTGATAAACTACTTGAATTACATATATAAATCTATTCTATATACACATACCCATCAGGTCATTTCGGGCGAAAAGTCTAAGATTCATGGGTGTCTATATGGAAGAGAAAAAAAATACACAGAAAAAGGGGTTAGAAGGATAAGAACTCTAAGACAAGAAGGAATCAGAAGGTTCAACATGGCAGAGAACTAATGACTTTGGTTTGTAAGAAAGCATTCTGGGAGCCCATGCAAAGAGCCAAGACACGCAGGACTTGGGTTTGACCAGATCAGAAGACGGTCCATTGCATTAGCTCTTGGGGATAACCAAAGTTTGTTTCCAGGTGAAACAGAGGTGGCTGGATTTGTAAGGTGGGAAGGACTGAAGGAATTCAGAGGGTCAGGGACAGTCTGCCGACGAGGACAGAGCCAGAGAGGCAGAGCCCATCTCCTTTCGCCTTCACACGGAACCCAGTGTTTTACAAGGTCTGATGCAAGCTTACTACATATTTACATTCCTGGGATGGAGAGTCATGGCATTCCTGGAAACACGCGCACTTAGATCCTCCTGGGCCAGCTCTGACGCATGGCAATTACCAGATGTGTTATTACCAAATGAGTACAGAGCATGAACTCTGAGAAAACCCTGTGAAACGTAAGGACACCACCAGAAGGGATGAGGCAACACAGGCCTTGTCCTGAGATGGGGAGTGGGGGTCAGCCCACTGGGGACAAGATTCCTTGAGAGAATGACAGTTGAAACTTTAAATCATACAGATGTTAGCTAGGTAAGGAGAACACTGCATGGGCTGTGAAGGGGGTGTGGTCTGTGCCACTGGGGAGTTCTAGATCGAATGGCTGTATCATGGTTACAGAGAACATCCTCACTTTTAAGAAACACGTAGCCATATTTGGAGGGGTCAGCCACATGGTTCAGGAAGCTTTCTGTAAGTGTATGATTGTATTTATTTGTTTGTTTGCTGACACAGGGTTTCTCTGTGTAGCCCTGGCTATCCTGGAACTGCCTCCCTAGACCAACCAGGCTGGCCTTGAACTCACAGAGATCCACCTGCTTCTGCCTCCCAAGTGCTGAGGTGAAAAGTGTTTGCCTCCACTGCTTGGCTATGATTGTTTTAAATAAAACTATCTTTAAAATAATTTCAACTGAAAATGATGATGACTTATCCTCGATCTGGAGGTCCGCTCCTGTTGCCTTAACACGGTCCTAAGGTGGTGTATAAAGTATACAAATTTACTTATCGGGCTGGAGAGATGGCTCAGCGGTTAAGAATACTGGCCGCTTCTTCCAGAGGTGATGAGTTCAATTCCTAGCAACCACATTTGGTGGCTCATGGCCATCTGTAATGAGATTTGGCTCCCTCTTCTGGCTTGCGGGCATAAATGCAGGCAGAACACTATACATAATAAATAAAACTTTAAAAAAAAAAGGAAGAAAGAAAAAGAAAAAAAAGAAATTTACTTCTCACTGTCTGGAGGCTTGGAAGTCCTCCAATATGAGACCCATATTCCAGACCCCCTGAAATAAGGAGGGGTGTGTGTCGAGGAGGTGGCCAGAGGAGAGGGTTGTTACTGGAGAAACAGCTAGTGCCTGACAGCTGACTTTGTGGCTGACTTCACCTGAAAGCCACGGGGTGCTGTGGAGGGACTGCGGGGTGGGGGTGGGGTTAAGGACTAGGGGTGGGGCTAAGGGTGGAGGTTGAGGGGTATGATATTGTGTCTTCTCCAAAGGTCCTTACTGTGTTGAACATGGTTGGAGGCGGGTGAGAGTGGTAAGAAGAGACTCAGCCTTGTCATGGTATTATTTGGGAGTTTGTTCAAACCCGGGTCCTGATTCAGAAGGTCTGGGGTGGGGCAAGGATTCTGCAATTTCCATCAAGCACGTAGGAGCTACCAAGGCTGGTCTGCAAACTTCCAGAGAAGCGAGGGACTTGTCTCCTTGAGAAATGCAATAGCTTGGACCCAAGGGTGGCAGAGAAGCTAAGAGCAAAGACGAGGCTTTCTTTAGAGGTGGTCAGTCCCGATCGCTGTGATAGACAGTCTATGGAGGAAAGAGGAAAGAGTACTAGAAAGGACCTGGCCAGCCAGGCAGTGGTGGCTCGTGCCTTTAATCCCAGCACTCGGGAGGCTGAGGCGGAAGGATCGCTGAGTTTGAAACCACTGAAGCCAGTCTGGTCTACATGATGAGTTCTAGGACAGCCAAGACAGGGAAGGAAAAAAAAAAAAAAGACCGGGCCAATGAGATGGCTCAGTGGGTAAAGATCACCTAGTTGACTAACCTTGACCCCAGAGCCCACCCAGTGGAAGAAGAGAACCGGGTTTCTGTAGGTTGTCTATGACCTTGACACATATGAGCGTGTGCACAGAATTTATTTATTTATTTATTTATTTATTTATTTGGGGGGAGAAGTCTTAGTGATTAAGAGCACTGGCTGTTCTTCCAAAGAACTCAGGTTCAATTCCCAGCACCCTCCTGTCAACTCATAACTGTCTGTAACTCCTATTCTAGGGAATCTGATGCCTTTTACTGGCATCTGTGGCCTCTAGGCAGGTTCGTGATATACAGGCATACGTGCAGACGAAACATCCACATACATAAAATAAAAATAATTTTTAAAAGTGTCTAAAAAGGGAGCCACAGCCCTGGAGGAAATTCGCTGAACCTGAGGCAACAGAAGGACTGAGAGTTCCCACCTGGATTTCGGCATTTACAGATGTTTGTAACCCAGCTAAAGGAGGCTGTCAACGTGGCATTTGAAGACACGGAGCTCTGCCTGTCTGTGGCCCTCGGCCTGTCTTCTACCACCCAGAGGACACTATGTAGAGTTCACTCCAAACTGCCCTGGCAAGCACTCTGCACCCTCCGGCCTCCTGGCATGGTGGGCGGTCTCTTGCCAACCTGGGAGGCAATAGGTCCCTGAACTGTCACTCAAAAGCTGAGGCTGCAAGGCTACAAAGCGGGAGCCGGGAGCTGGCGAGGCAGGTTTGAGAAGGGATCTGCTGTGCGCTCCCTGACAAAACAAACACCATCTTCTCTGAAAAAAAGGTTACAGAAACGAGTGCCCAACCATCAGCTTGGATTTGGGATCCCAGCAAGTCACAATGCACCCAAATCAATCCCCTTAGCCACCCCTGTGAGTAACCAAGAAGAGGCGCTGGCTCAGCCCTCTAGCGCCTTCTAGCTCCGGTGGAAGAGAAGGCTTTCTCTTGGTCCTAGAGGGCATAGGCAGGGTGAGGTGGATCAGACAGCGCCTAGGTTGAGATCCATTCTGAACTTTGGGCAGCAGGAGTCTGAGGATGAAAATGAGAGCCAGGAGTCCAGATAAACAGTTTTCTAGAACTGCCTTGAAAATTATCACCTCCTGGTGTCCCGCGCTACCGTCGCCAGCAAGAACGACACGGCACACTTAGGATCCTTCTGCAGAAAAGCTTTAATGCGTCTTGAGAGAGAGAACATAAGCTTCCAAAGCGGAGACCCAGAATGAGGGGAACCCATCCCTTATATAGGAAACAGTCCTCGCTTCGGACGTGTCACTCTTGGATTGGTCCGCTGCCCATCAACCCAGATGACGCCTCGGGAGTAGGCAGGGACGCAGCAGTGGAAAGTTACCAAGCACATGCACATTATAGTCCCACTGTCTCTGCCTCCCCAATGCTGGGATTAAAGGCGTGTGCTACAACACCTTGAACTCACAGAGATCTGTCTCTGCCTCCCAGGCATTGGGATTAAAGGTGTGTACTGCCACACCCTGAAGTCACAGAGGTCAACTACCTCTGTCCCTTAAAGTCTCAGAGGTCAACGTACCTCTGCTTCCCAGGCATTGGGATTAAAGGTGTGTGCTACCACACCTTGAAGTCACAGAGGTCAACTACCTCTGTCCCTTAAAGTAATGGAGAATGTGGTTGTGGCCCTCCACATCATGGAATGTTTAATGTAACAGGATTGTAGTCTCAGTTCTGAAGGTCTGGTGCCCCAAATCAAGGTGTTGACAAGGGTGCTGGCGTTGCTGAAGGCTCAAGAATCTGCCCTTGTTTCTTCCTAGATTCTAGTGCCTCTGGCGATCCTTGGCCTTGATTTTCTCATACCAACTCCACTCTGGGCCCTGTTCCATCTTCTCACAATGTGATGCTCTTCCATCTTTCTGTAAGGTCACCAATCACACCAGGGTCCACCTGACCTGGCATAATCTTGTTACTTGTTAACATCTATAAATACCCTCTTTCAAATTATGGCCACATTCGCAGGTACAAGGATCGAAGGGGGACTTGAACATAGTCTGTCTATCACAGACACCGTTGGCTTAACAGAGTGCCAGGGTGGGGGGAAGGCTAGGCACATGGGACCGTGCTATACACTCGAGGCTTTCAAGTGTGGTTCTTTAATAGTGCCATCACTGGCCTATGTCTTCCTCTCCTACCCTTGACTCCTCAGGACCTAGAGTCCCAGGGACCGTGGATATTTCACTGACTTTGTATGGAAGATAGAAAGAAGGCAAGAAAGGGTAAAGAAGGCAGTGGGAGCTGGGCGTAGTGGCGCAAGCCTTTAACCCTAGCACACGGGAGGCAAAGGTAGACAGATTTCTGCGAGTTCAAGGCCAACCTGATCTACAGAGTGGCTTCCAGGACAGTCAGGACTGTTACACAGAAAAACCCTGTCTAGAAAAAGGAAGAAGAAGGAGAAGAAGAGGAGGAGGAGGGAGAAGAAGGAGGAGGTGGCGGAAATAGGGAGAGAAAAGGGAGAGAACATGGGAAGGGATGCAGAAAAGTTGGCTAGAACTGAAGGCAAGGGGGATTTAAGGTGGCTCTTGAATCAATGGGAGTGTTCCAGGCTGAAAAGAGATAGGTGGCAGAGGGTGGGGGTAGGGTGGGAGACTTGCTGACCAAGCTACAATGTGGGCAGAATTCTAGGAGTGTGATACTGGGGACAATGAAGGAAAAACTTAGATGGGGTTGAAAAGGAGGATGAGGGCCAGGTTGCATGGACTTGCAGACTGTGGCTCCAGAGCAAAGGTCCTCGAGGACCGTGGCATGTCCTGTAAGTACACGGACCCATGCAAGGTTTAATGCACACTGGGTGTCATTAGCAGGGGTCAGGCAGAGAACTTTGAAACCAAGATCTACTTCTTAGATAACAGTTAGAAGTTAGATAACTTTCTATTAACTTATCAAGGGCATCCAGATGACTGAGCGCCTGGAGGTTCCTGGCAGGTACACACCTAGCAAAGGCAAGGAAAATCTACTCTGTCCCAAATGCCTTCATCTGTATCCAGCAAACAGAAATCCCTTTGAGGTAGTTTGAATGTAATTGGTCCCCCATAGGGAGTGGCACTATTAGGAGGTTTGGCTTTGTTGGAGTAGGTATGACCTTGCTGGAAGAAATGTATCACTGTGGGGGTGGGCTTTGAGGTCTCATATGTGCTCAAGCTACTTCCAGGGTCTCAGACCACTTCCTGTTGCCTTTGGGTCAAGATATAGGACTCTCAATTCCTCTTCCAGCACCATGTCTGCCTGTACACCACCATGCCCCACCATGGGAATAATGGACTGAACTTCTGAACTGTAAGCCAGACCGATTAAATGATTTTCATTTATAGGAGTTGCCATGGTGAGGGTGTCTCTTCACAGCAATAGAAGCTCTTTTCACGCTTGTTGTCCCCATAGTGGCCAATGCAGCACCTGCCAGTCCTCCTGTCTCAATAGCCCATATATGGAGTGGCAGTACAGATTGTCGCAAGCTAAGCCTCGTGAGCTACTACTCTCTGTACTGCTCTTAACTCAACCCATTGGGTTCTCTTTCCTTTGCCCTTTTTTAGTCACATGGCATCTGTGTTCATTTGTACTGCTACAGTTAACCATTCTTGTCTGGTATGTCTGCTGGTGCCATCTGGGTACCAAGCACATGCAGGGCTGGTTGTGTTCCTCTTAATACTTTTTTAAAAAATATTTATTTATTATGTATACAATATTCTGTCTGTGTGTCTGCCTGCAGGCCAGAAGGGGGCACCAGACCTCATTACAAATGGTTGTGAGCCACCATGTGCTTGCCAGGAATTGAACTCAGGACCTTTGGAAGAGCAGGCAATGCTCTTAACCACTGAGCCATCTCTCCAGCCCCTCCTCTTAATACTTTATCAGACTCAGCTGTTGATTCAGGTGCTGATGGGTGAGCAGTGATTCTAAAGAATACCGGTCCTAGAACAGCCTGTGTGGCGCTGGAGATGGGGCTTACACTGGTCCTAGAACAGCCTGTGTGGCGCTGGCGATGGGGCTTACACTGGTCCTAGAACTGCCTACGTGGTTGTATGTGGCGCGCCCCTGACCAGCAGGGGAAGAAAGACCACCGACATGAGGATTCTTCTCTGATCACGCTTTTAATGAAGCCTGCTTGGTTGAGGGAGAGCTGGAAGTGAGGGGCCCCGAGCTGGGAGGAGTGGCGGCTTATATGCAGGTTGAAAAGATGTTCCCCCCTAACAGAACACTAGTCAGGCTAGGATTGGTGCAAAGCTGTTGCTAGGCAAACTAAGGCAAGATTCGCGCCAAAAATAGAATTGTTATCTTGTTTACCACGCTACTCAGCGCCATCTTGTAATGGCGGATCTCAAACACGTGTGGATCCTCACAGTTGTATACACTTTCAGTTCCAGTTCAGGAGGCGTGGAGATAGGCAGACTCCAGGGCCTCACTGGCCAGCCAACCCAGCCTGAGTTCCAAACCAGGAAGCTCCCACCTCAAAACCCAAACAAAATGAAAACTCAAAAACTGAAAGGTGACAAGACTCCTGAGGAATGACACACAAAGTTATCTTCTGCCCCCGACCAACGCACACCCACACCCCCAAAGCTGCAAATCTCAAGAAGGATGCATGTTCTTTTTCTTGAGTATGAAACCCTATCAACACTAATATTTTAATCTAACTAATTGTATTGTTCTGATCTTTCACATCTGTGCTTGCCTGTAGAGGGGAATGGCAAGATTTCAGAGCCCAGCTTTAAGTAGGTGCATGTGTGTGAACACTAGTCCCCTTTGAGGTCAGAGGCTCTCGGGGGTGTCTCCTAACAGCCAGAGTTACAGGCTGCTGTGAGATTCTGGGGACCAAGTGAAGTCCCCTGCAAGAGCGTTGTGGGCTCTTAACTGCCGAGCTGTCTCTCTAGCCCACCTCCTTTTGCTCTTGAGACCAAGTTTCACTGTTACTCAGACTAGTCTACAACTCATAGTCCCGTCTGTTACCAGTTGCCTACGTCAAGATGCTCGCCTGTGCTGACACAAACATGTGCCGACGTCTTTATTCATTTTCCTTCTGAGCTCTGTTCTTGCTGTGTTTCCTTGGTTTATTACTCAGGACCATGGATGTCTTTCACACTGAAGTAAAAATACGGGGTTGGAGGAATGACTCAGTAAAGAATGCTTACAAGGACCTAAGTTTGGTTTCCAGAACCCACGTGGAGGCCCACAACCACACTTGTAACTCCTGTTCCAGGGATCTGATGCCCTTCCCTGGTCTTCATAGCCTCCTGCACACATGTGGTACACATAAGAGCGTGCAGGCAAATACATAGACAGGATAAATAAGTCTGTAAAAGTGTTAGTGGAGGTTAAAAATAGGTTGATGTCTATAGAGGGGTGGTAGGCAAGGAAAATGGGTCTAACATTGGAGGCCAGCGCTTGTTTCTTAACCTTTGAAGGGTTCTCCGACATGGCCCTTTGTCCATGGCATTCTGCGAGGGACAGGGATAAGGCAACTCCAGTCTACCACCACTAGGTGGTGCAGTCATCATTTCCTGTGGCGTTAGACCCATCCTGCCTTCTGGGACCAGATTCCAGTTAAGCAATACTGGGAATGGGGTGTGGAGGGGAGCAGCCAACGATAAAAGAAAGGTTGGTATCCTGTAATGTATGTGTGCACAAGGACCAGGACTAAAAAGTATGAGACCTGGAAGAATCTGTGACTTGTATTTGCAAAGGTAATCAATCAAGAGCAGTGAGACACAAACACTTTAGTTTGCTGGGCCATCCAGCCAGCCTAGCAGCGGTCACTGAGTGTCGTTGAGGTCTTCACAAGGTCACATTGCAGCTAGCAGAGGGTAAAAATTCCTAGAGTGTTAAATGTAGTATCATAAAAGACCTGCTCAAAAACATGCTTTTCAAGGTCCATGTCATGAGTGTATGTGTGTGTGTGTCTGTCTGTCTGTTCGTCTGTCCATCCGTCCGTCCATCCGCCTGCCTGCCTGCCTGCCTGCCTGTGTAGACCACAGATTGACCATAGGTGTCATCCCTCAATCAACACTTACTTTTTTTTTCTTTTTTGATACAGAGTGGCTTACTCAGTGTGGAGTTGGACTAGCTAGATTGGCTGGCAAGGGAGCTCCAGGAACCTGCTGTCTCCACTTCCCCAGACCTAGAATGATAGGCAGGCAGCTTTTCTTTTCTTTTCTTTTTTCTTTTTTTGGTTTTTTGAGACAGGGTTTCCCTGTGTAACAGTCCTAGCTGTCCTGGAACTAACTTTTGTAGACCAGGCTGGTCTCGAATTCACAGGGATTCCCCTATCTCTGTCTCCCGAGTGCTGGGGTTAAAGGCGTGTGCCACCACTGCCTGGCCAAGGCAGGCAGCTTGTCATGTGAGTTCTGGGGCTCAGACTCAGGTCCTTCTGCTTGCATGATAAACTTGTGACTGACTGAGCTGTTCCCCCAGCACCTAAGGTCTTTATCTTCACCAAGCCAAGGAAAGATTCAACTTTGGAATTTGGAACTAAGTGAGAAAATGGTCATTTAAAACCTGCTTAATTGCTGGGCGATGGTTGTGCATGCCTTTAATTCCAGCACTTGGGAGGCAGAGATAGAGGTAGGCAGATCTCTGTGAGTTCAAGGCCAGCCTGGTCTATAAGAGCTAGTTCCAGGACAGCTAGGGCTGTTACATAGAGAAAATCTAACACGAAAAACTAAAAACAAACAAACAAGGAAAAAAAACCCTGCTTAATCACCAGGCAGTGGTGGCTCATGCCTTTAATTCCAGCACTCAAGAGGCAGAGAGGTGGGGATCTCTGTGAGTTCAATACCAGCCTGATGTACAGAGAAAGTTCCAGGACAGGCTCCAAAGCTAAAGAGAAACCATACCCACTCTGACAAAACCACACCTCCTAATAGTTCCTCTCCACTCCCTGAGACCCATGGGGGCCAGTTACACACAAACTACCACAAATACACTGTAAGAGGAAACAAACCCTTTTCTCGTCATGTTGCTTTGCTCTGTGCTTGTCACAGAAATAGAAGGGAAACTATGATATCTATACTTCTGGCACAGGGCCCTTGAGACCTTCTGTTCTTCTCTGAGACACCCAAGAATTTGGATCTGTTCTTTTTCATCCAAATTGCACAAAAATCATTGACTCTAATGGTAACAAGATTCATAGTCTTTTATACCTTAAGAATTGGTGTTGGAGAGATGGTTTAGCAGTCAGGAGCACTGCCTGCTCTTCCTAGAGGTCCTAAGTTCAATTCCCAGCAACTACAAGGTGGCTCACAACCATCTGTAATGAGATATAGAACATGCAGGCAGAACATTGTATGCATAATAAATAAATTATTCTTCAAAAAACGAATTGGTGTTGGGAACTGGAGAGATGGCTCAGTGTTAAACAGCACTTGCTGCTCTTCCAGAGGACCTGAATTCCGTTCTCAGCACCCATGCCAGGTGACTTGTAATCTTTTGTAGCTTCAGCTCCAGGAGATACAGTTCCCTTTCCTGTCCTCCACTGACTTGCACACACATGGCATGTAGCCACAGAGACACTGACACCACACACATACACACACACACACATAAGCACACATACATAAATCTAAAAAAAGAGAGAGAAAGAAAGAGTTGATGTCAGACCTGAGGGATGGGGACTTGGAGGCAGGCAGGTCAGAACTTTTAGGGGTTGGAGGAGGATGAGAGAATGGGGAGTGACAAGAGCCTGTATTATATACATGTATGAAATTGGTAATAAATAAAATAAAATGTAAAAATATGGGCTGGAGAGATGGCTTAGTGATTGAGAACACTGGTTGCTCTTCTTTCCAGAGAACCTGGGTTCAATTCCCAGCTCTCACATGGTAGCTTGCTGTGGCAAAATAAAACAGTGCCATTCCCCGAGTGGCTGCAGCAGACAGGGGGGCACGAGAAGCTGAGGTGGTAAAACGCTATGAATCCCCAAGTGGCCCGCGGGCCAGCCATTAAGGCCAGCGGGGTCCCAGGCAGGGACAGAGATACACCATGCAGAGAAAGTAGGTATTTATTTAGTGGATTATGGAAGGGAAAGGAGGTAAGGGGAGACGGGGGAAGAGCAGAGAGGCAGAGAGAGAAAAAGAAATGGGGTATAGAGGAGAGACAGAAAGGAGTGAGCTCAGGCTGGAGGCAGAAGGAAGATCAGCTTGGCTCAAAGATGGGGGAGGAAGTGGGCGGGGGTTGTCTCTTAAAGGGACAGGACAGACCATTACACTATTGCCAGACACACATAGTGAGGGAGAGAACTGAGCCCAGACCAACACAGTGAGGGAGAGAACTGACCCCTGACCCACACACTGAGGGAGAACTGACCCCTGACCCACACAGTGAGGGAGAGAACTGGCCCCTGACCCACACACAGAGGGAGAACTGACTCCCACAAGTTGTCCTCTTGCACAACTAAATAAATATAATGAATTAAAGCAGTATATTTTACCATTAAAAAATAAATGGGCAATATTCACAAAAGGACTCCTGTTGGAGTTTATTTCCGTTCCTGATTATAAATTTTACAACTTGACATTTGGTTATGCCCATAAAAACTATCTAGCCTATAGGGTGGTGGTGGACACACCCTTAATCCCAGCACTCAGGAGACAAAGACTGCCGGATCCCAGAATTTGAAGCCAGCCTGGTCTACAGACCTTTGGAGGCCAAAGAATGCAGGCCCGTTTCCACCTTGTCTGCCGGTCAGGGAGTTTGGAGACTGGCAGGCATAATTTCACCTCCTAACTCAGGAGGTGGTTGCCTGGCTCTTTTGAAATTAAGATACCTCAGTGCCATCCTAAGGGGTGGTCATGATCTGCAAATGTACTTCTGCTCCTTCTATTGTAGCTATGAGGTCACCAGCGTAGAGACTTCAGAGCACCTAGAAGATAGAATGCTCATAACTTAATGTCTCACGGTGATAAAGCCATTGACTGTGTGAGTTATCCTTTTGTATCATGTTAATAAAGGCTTCGGTTACCTTCTCCCCTAGTTTATGTTGGGTATAAAAGTTTCAGGATTTCAGTCACTGGGATGCCCTCCCGATATTTTCTATGTTCTCTTTTATTATTTTTATGTGTCTTCATATTCTTTACTTATATTTCTTCAATTCCCATGCTTTAGCCTGGGAAGAAGCATTTTTGTTGAGGCCAGTTCTCAACACAGATCAAATTCCAACAACCAGGGCTATACAGAGAAACCCTGTCTTGAAAAGACAAAAAGAGCTGGGTGGTGGTAGTTTGTGCCTTTAATCCCAGCACACGGTAGGCAGAGACTGGCAGATCTTGGAGTTTGAGGTCAGCCTGGTCTACAAGAAACAGTTCCAGGACAGCCAGGGATGTTACACAGAGAAACCCTGCCTTGAAATAAAGGGGAAAAAAGAAAAAGAAAGAAAAGACATTTAAAGTAATACTATATTATTCTCTAATTTTTTAAGACAGGGTTTCTCTGTAGCTTTAGAGCCTACTAGCTCTTGTAGACCAGGCTGGCCTCGAATTCACAGAGATCTGCCTGCCTCTGCCTCCCAAGTGCTGGGATTAAAGGCGTGCGCCACCACCACCTGGCTCATTCTCTAGTTCTATAATGTGACCTATTTATTTTTCTAAACTAGACTCTGGTATAATAGCAAGATAACATAACCTCAATTAATATGTATATAGCTAAATTCTAATAATCTAGATATTAAGACTGATTTTCCCTAAAATTAGAACTAGCTACTCCACAGGAGGTTATAGCTTTGAAATCAAACTAGGCAAAAGAAAGGTTAAATTAAAAGAGGTTTTGTTTTGCTCTTGAGGCCAAGTCTTATGTACCCCAGGTTGGCCTTGAATTTGCTATATTGCTGAAGATGACCTTGAACTTCTGGCCCAAGAAGTTTTCAAAAACCCCTTTATTGTAATGAACTCAAATTTTCAAACATCATAACAAAAGGTGGCCACTCACACTAACCCTCGCCAAGTCTCAGACCCTGCACATCGCAGCGTTTGGACTCCACACTTTCAGTACCAGTCACCGTTTTCACCAAGATCCTGCACGCTGGCTTAAAGGGGTGTGTCGCCACACCTGGTCACAGGTGCATTTTTATGGACTTATTCAGCACTCACAAAAAAAAAAAAAAAAAAACCAAATCAAATCTGTAACAGAGGTGAAACCAGGCAAACTATTAGCTTCCTGTGGTCTCTCATGGCGCCCGTGTCCTTCGCCTGCCCGCGTTCTGTCCGTCCTCCTCGGCTTTTTTAGTTTCCTTCCTAAGTGTTCTACTTGCACTTACCAGCTGTTTATATATAAACGCATATTCACTAAGGGTGGGATCCCTGAATGAAGAGGAACATAATTTTTGTTTTCTCTCTGACTTTGAGTGATTTCACTTAATAGTATCTATTCTAAATGCATCATTTTTTGGTAGATTCCATTTTTCTTTAAATATTTTATTTTTCTCTTCAATTTTGTGTCTTCATGTGTGTCTGTGTGTGGGTTTGTGCGTATGAGTGCAGCGCCTGAGGTGGCTGGAAGAAAACATTTCCTCCCCTGGAGCTGGAATTAGAGGCTCCCATGGGCTTGTCTGACATGGCTGCTGGGTCCTCTGGAGGAGTAGTATACCCTCTTAACCTTGGAGCCATCTCTCCAGCCCCGGATTTTAGTGTTCTTTACAGGTGAATAATATTTCCAGTTTGTTTATGTAGCTCATTGTTATTATCCATTCATTTGTTGATCGACATCTCAGTTGGTTTAATTTTCTTGCTATAGTAAATAGAGCAGAAAAACCATAGATGTGCAGATTTCTCTATGGTAGAAGATGGAGTTCTCTGGATACATGCCTAGGTATGGGATAGCTGGGTCGTATGATAGTTCTGTTTTCAATTTTTTTCGGGGAACTTGAAACTAATTTCCACAATGACTGCATTAATTTGTGCTCTCATCAGCAGAAAAAATACTTATAAAATATTTATCTTATAAAATATTTCATATAGTACAAACAGCTGTAGGTTTTGGGGAAAACATGCAATTAATATGGTTTTAAAATAAGACTTTTAAGCTGGGCGGTGGTGACTTTAATCCCAGCACTCGGGAGGCAGAGGCAGGAGGATCTCTGAGTTTGAGCCCAGTCTGGTCTACAAAGTGAGTTCCAGGACAGCCAGGACTGTTCAGAGAAACCCTGTTTCAAAAAACCAAAAATAGGTAGGTAGGTAAATAGATAGATAGATAGATAGATAGATAGATAGATAGATAGATAGATAGATAGATGTAGGTAGGTAGGTAGATAGATAGATAGATAGATGGATAGATAGATAGATAGATAGATAGATAGATAGAGACTTCTAAAGTTGGGCATATGGTACACACCTTTAACCGCCAGCATTGGAGAGGGAGAGGCAGAGGCAGGCCGATCTCTGAGTTTGAAGTCAGCCTGGCTTACACAGCAAACACCAGGCTAACTAGGACTACATAATAAGACCCAGTCTCAAGAAAGAAAAGAATTTTTGTCTGGCTAAAATATCCGTTTTCCTCTTTTACTCACAAGACTTTAATCCATATTCTATCCTTAATTATTTAAACTTTAGCTATAAAACTTATATTACATCACATGCAAATATTATGCCAGATACAGAAGGCAAAACACACAGGCACGACTTGTCATGCTGCGAAGATTTGCTATGATGCAGGGATTTCTTCCTTGTTTTGTTCTCCCTCTCTCCCTCTCCCTCCCTTCCTCCCACTTCCCCTCCCTCTCCTTCTGCCACATTTGAGAAGTGGTTTTCCTGCCTGGTCCCTGAGAAATCATCAGACCTGGAGGCTATTGAGGATGGGCCTCATCTCCAGTTTCCCCAGTGACACTAAAAGGGAAACATCAGGTCTTCCTGGACTATCTCAAACTTTGGGTCCATCATCATCGCTGGACTCAGGCCACAGGGTCAAGATGGTCCTGGAAGAAGTGAGCAGTTGCGATGGGGAAACTCTCTCAACCAATCACATTTAGTTAGGGTGTGGCCACCTGGAGCCCAGGTAGAAAAACCGGGGGATACAGGTGCGTGCTCTCTTCTTCGCGGTGCCCGCCGGACCTATCGGATTTTGGAACTCCCATTCTTATAGTGTAAGTTTCCCCTCTTTAACCATTAAAGTATTCCTGTTACTCTGGAGCTAGCCTGGCTACTTATCATACCGACCTAATTCTCAACACAGTCGCACTGCACTCATTAAAGGACCCAGGCAGAATAGCTAACGCCTCTTAACCGTGCTTTTCTGCTTGTTTTGGTGGCTCATTTTATTTTATTTAAATAACCTAGTTTTTTAATTGGCATATGCCCTGCTTTGCTTTCTTCTACTGTGATAAACACCATGACCAAAGGCAATTTGGGGAGGAAAGGGCTTCTCTCCTTCCTTCCTTCCTTTCTTTCTTATTTCTTTATTCTCTTTGAGACAGGATTTCTCTGTGTATCTCTGGCTGTTCTGGAATTCACTCTGTAGACCAGACTGGCCTCAAACTCAGAGATCCTCCTCCCTGAGCCTCCCCACAGACAACTGATGTTAACTATAACATTCTACTCTCTGTCATGGGACTATCACTTCATAGTCTTTCCTGTCTTGTTTATTCTCAAGATCTCATGTGAATATCATATTATAAAATATAGTGTAACTTTAAAAACCCCACAGTCTTTAAACATTTTAATACTTTAGAGCTGGCCATGGTGGCACATTGCGTTTAGTCCCAGGACTGTAGAGGCAGAGGCAGGTGACTCTCTGTGAGTCTGAGGCCAGCCTAGTCAACATAGCGATTTCCAGGAAAACCAGGGCTACATACACAGCGAAAACTAATCTTAAAAAAAAAAAACAAAAAACCATTTGAATACTTTAAAAGTTCAATGTCTCCCAATTCTAAATTCCTCTGAACATCAAAAACAAGTTACATACTCTTATTCCAAAAGGAAAGAACTGGGGTTTAGGAATGATCAGATTTAAAAACAAAACAAAACAAAACAAACAAACAAAAACAAAAAAAAAAAAACTAAACTAAACTATAGCAGTGTAAATCAAATCCTGTAGCTCAAATCAAATCTTGTAGTACAGTATCTGAAACCCTTCCGAGTGGGGTGTACAGTGTGCATGGAGCTGATGTGGACAGACAGAAGAGCCGATTGAGTGAAGAATGCCAGCTGGATTTGTTTGTCTGTTTTTGTTTCTATGACTGAAAAAATTGACACAAAAGGAGGGAGACATGACTACTCTTAAAGTACGGAGATTTTTACTGTGAATATAAGGGAGAAAGCAGGCTGAACACAGCCAGCAGACTACACTGGACCGTGACAGGAGAGTAGGGACCAGAGACCAAGCTAGGAACCGCCATCCAAGACAGTCACCAGGACCGAGAGGCCGGAAGAGCCAAAACGGATGAGTTACACAGGAAAGAGAAGCTGTTCTGGGGGTGGGGGGTGGGGCCAGTGAAAGGCCAGTCACTGGGAGGGAAAGGTTTAGGGCAGGGGGCGGGGTGAGAAGTGCTGGGAGGAGCCACAGGTACTGCGCGAAACTTGTCCCAAATTTCTTTGAGACCTGACAGTGACAGGGTTTCACTCTGCAGTGCAGAATAGCCTTGAACTTGGCAGTGGTCCTGCCTTAGCCTCTTGAGTGTCAGCATTGCAGGCGTGAACCGCCACGCTTAACTTCAATGCTGTGATTCTGGCATTAAACGCTAAGGACGAAAAGTAACTGAGGATTCAGTAATGCTACAAACTGGACTCATGAATGTCCTAGGCCATTCAAGGTATCTCAACAGAGCATTTACAACTGAGCTGGGTATCACAATATTGCATCGGATGATCCGAATTTTGACTTTGATAAAAGAATATTAGCATAGGAAGAGGGCCTGAGAAAACAGCAAAGTGTTAGGGGTGACGTCAGCTTGTGGTAGATGGGATTTGTCTTGCTTCTCTGTATGAGTCCACTCCCCCCTCCCCCAAGTGCATCTATAATAGAAAAATGGAAACAAATTAAACGCTCTTAACAGACATGTGCTGTGTGAATCTCGGGAAAGAAAAGCAACCCGGCCACTATAGTCACTAAGTCCCTGAGCTGGCAGAACCTGTCTGACAGAGAACATTGTGACCAGGCAGGTTTAGGGAGGACATTAAATTCTGCTTTGTTTCCTCAGGTGTGAAAGAGGGTGGGGTTGCAGGTGGCCTCACAGTACTGAGGAAACAGAACACCCACAGCAGAACCTGGGGGAGTCCTTTAGCTTTAGGGATGCTGTGCACATACATAAGGGGTACATGGGGGTGGACATGGGAGGATGAGGGCACAAAAGGCCCTGGTCCAACAGGTTTGACATGATAGCTTGCTTGGCTTCTTTCCCAAGGCAGCTTCTACAGCTTGGACGTGGAAAGCAATGTAAAGTCTGGGAGCGAAATCATGATAGTAATAATTAGTTGTTAGATACAGAGCTTCTATTCAAATGACCCAGTGTGGCCAAAACCAAAACAAAACAAAAAGGGCCTCACTGTTAAGTGGCTGCAGCCCAGGAAGCAGAAGGAAGAGGCTTCTGAGGAGCCTGGAGGAATGATATTAATGTAACAATAATAATATTAGCAGCATCCACTGGGCTCATCATTCCAGGCCCCTCATCTACCAATACCTCAGTCTCTGTTAAGATCATAAATCAAGCCAGGCGGTGGTGGCACACGCCTTTAATCCCAGCACTTGGGAGGCAGAGGCAGGTGGATCTCTGTGAGTTCAAGGCCAGCCTGGTCTACAAAGAGCTAGTTCCAGGTCATTCAGAGCTAAACAGTCAAGCCTTGTCTCAAAAAACCATAAAAAAAAATTATAAGTCAAGCGATCTGATTTTATTTTTTTCCTTTGTATAGCCCCCTGTTTTACTTTTTTCTTTTTTTCTTTTTTTATTGATATTTATTGAGCTGATTTTGTTATGTGATATCAGCTACAGCCAGTTCAGAGGACTGGCATTCCTCCCTAGACAATGATTCTGCCCTTCAGTAACCTCACGAAAAGGTTCTAACACTGGTGACTGTTCAAAGCCTCGCTTGACCACACTTTGGCACTGTACCAAGGTTGAACTGGTTCACCAATCCTTGCTGAAATTCCTATAGCTTTATAGAGCCTGAAGAAAGTAATTCAAAGAGTTCACAGTGGTACCTGTTTGGTTAAAAGCGTCACCCCAGCTGCTGACATCCATATACCCAAAGAGTCTGGAATGTTTGGGTGGAAAGTTCCATTCCAAGTTCCCTCCCCTGGGAGTTGCCTCAGTCCAGACTCCACCTCTGAGAAAGCCCACCAAACAGTGACCCTCCTCAGAGATGCTCAAGATCACTCCCACAGAGTATTTAAACTGCCACCCAGAGAACAAACACGTGGTTTCCCAGTCTTCCTTGCCCATCTCCTCTCTGAGGGTCTGGAGGGCCACCCGGAAGCACTGACATCCTTTAAACCTGGGTTTTTTCTAATTATCGGACTGCAAAGTCTTTTCAGTACCTTCAAACAGCTCAAAGTTCTAGACGCTGTACTGAAGAGTTTGGTGTCTACTAAGTGTGGATATGGTTTTTATTTTAAACAAGTAGTTTTATTTTTATTCTCTCTCTCTCTCTCTCTCTCTCCTGTGTATGTGTATATGAGTGTGTGTGTGTGTGTGTGTGTGTGTGTATACCAGGTGTTAAGTAAAAATAATAAGAAAAGGGCAGCTCCGCCTATGCAAGAAATCCAATTAGGTCAAATCAAGCCAAATCAAAATGTCCAATGTTTTATTAAGAATGACGCTCTCACTTACATAGATCTAATCTACATGGGAAGTAGAAAGTAGAAAAAGACAAGATCTCCTCCTGAGTAAAATGTGAGCATGGGGACCTTGGGGAAGGGTTGAAGGGGGGAGGGGAGAGGCAGGGAGGGGAGCAGAGAAAAATGTAGAGCTCAATAAATATCAATACAAGAAAGAAAGAAAGAAAGAAAGAAAGAGAGAGAGAGAGAGAGAGAGAGAGAGAGAGAGAGAGAGAAAGAAAGAAAGAAAGAAAGAAAGAAAGAAAGAAAGAAAGAAAGAAGCTCTCAGGTGGCTAAGCGCATGACTTGGAGACAGGACAGCAGGGAGCCCATGCAGACCCGAAAACTACGTGTTTCTCCTCTGGGAGCCCACTTAAATACCCTGTGGGAGTGGTCCTTATCCCCTGCCCCAGAGGGGTCAGGATCTGGCATGCTGGGATTTGGAGTCCAGAGCAATGAAACTCCCAGTCCAGGGAGGCTGGGATGGATGCCAGGGACTGAGGGCTATGCTCACGTAACAACTTAACACCAGGTGTGTCTGAGGGGATCAGAAGAACACTGGGTCCCTCGGAGCTGGAGTTCTTGCTGGTTGTAACTCCCAATATGGGTGCTGGTACCCGAGCTCTGTTCCTCTGAAAGAGAAGGAAGTGCTTTGACTGGCTGAATCCTCTCTCTAGTCCCTGGCTGTGACTTTGTACCAGAAAGGTCACAGACAAGAGTGACATCATTAGCTAAAATGTTTAGAGATCAGTCTTTAACATCTGACTCTATTTAACCTATTGTTTAAATATTATTGAACTCTGTGTGATTAGATTGCTATTTGAATAAAATAAGACCCATCAAAAGTCCAGGCGGTGGTGGTGCAAGCAAGAAGTTCTCTGTGAGTTCAAGGCCAGCCTGGTCTACAGGGCAAGTGCCAGGACAGGCTACAAAGATACACAGAGAAATCTTGTCTCAAAAAACAAACAAACAAACAAACAAACAAACAAACAAATAAATACCCATCATCCACATGTCAGCTTCCTACCATCTGCAATGCCAGTGGCATACATAGGTACATGCAAGCAAAACAAAATAGTAGATTTAATTATTTAAAAATTCACAAAACAAAACCAAGACATTGTAGAACCCAGGGCATCTTGGTACACACCTGCTAAGACAGGCTCTCTAGAGACCAACAGGATACCTGGTTCCAAGAAAGACCACAAACTGAGACCACCCAGGCACCACCCAGGAACAAACCATTCAAATGAAATTTCTAACTTTCCAACTTTTGTAGATAGGATCACTTAATGTCCCTTAGCCTAGCATACACCCATCCCCTTTTCACCAGGGCACCCCTAGACAAATGTCAGCCAATCAGGGGTCCTGAATCTTAGAAATCCCTCACCCCAACCTTTGCTATTATAAAAAAATCCATTATGCCCATTTAACAAATCCATTTTAGAAAACTTTTCAATGTTCCATCTGGTGTGTCCCCCACCACGCCTTTTTTTTTTTTTTTTTTTTTTTTTTTTTTTTGTGGACAAGGTCTTACCCTGGCTGGCCTAGAACTCTCTATGTAAAGCAGACTGACCTCAAACTCACATAGATCTGTCTGTCTCTGTGTGCTCCCAGCTCTCACCTCTTTAAAAGATATTAGAAGCCGGGGTGGTAGCAGTGCACACCTTTAATCCCAGTACTAGGGAGGCAGAGACAGGCGGATCTCTGTGAGTTGGAGGCCAGCTGTGAAACTGGTCTATAAGACCTAGTTTCAGCCAAAGCTCCAGATAAAACCTGACTCGAAAAAACAAAAAGTAAAAAATAAATTAATTAATTAAATTCTGAAAAATTAGAATCTATTTACTTATGTGTATGGGCTGCAGTATAGCAGGGTGTGTGCGTGTAGAGGTCAGAAGACAGTTGATAGGAGGTGGCTTTCTTCTTCCACCACATGAGTCTCAGGGGTCAAAATCACGCCATCATGTTCGGTGGCATCTCAAGAGTCTAGTCTCATTTCCTAGTACCTCATAATGGTAGTTAAATTTCAACAAGTATTTCAAAGAGGGCAATCTGCATTCAAGCCATCAGAATATACTCCAGTTGACTTATCTCTTTTCCTTTCTTTTTTCTTTTCTTTTCTTTCTGGTTGTGTTTGTTTGTTTGAGACAGAGTTTCCAGGGTTTCCCTGTGTAACAGCCCTGCTGTCTTGAAACTCCCTCAATACACCAAACTGAACTTGGACTCTGCCTCTGTCTCGGAGTGCTGGGATTAAAGGTGTGTGTCACCATGCCCAGCCTTTTTTTTTCCCCTTTCTTTTTTCTTTTTTTTTTTTTTAGAGGAGAAAAAAACATATTTAATTTTGGGAGTATCACAAAAAGGGACCTGTCTCCAATGGACTTCATGCACTTAAATGGGGCATGGCTCAACTCTGTGACATGTTATGCTGCTACCCTGAGGTTTGAGATGAAGATTCTGAAGCCGTTTGTCCAAATCACACTGGGTCTGCAGCCTGGCCGCCCACCATACACATTAGAGGCTCATTCCTAAAGTTGCTGTGTTAGGAGCATGCCGGAAGGTAGAGCCTGGAATGTGAGGTGGCTTTGGGGAGGTCAGTACTCCAGGGGAAGTAGTGCGTCCAGCCGTCTGTCCATCCATCCATCACCGAGGGTAAAGGAATCCAACCATCAGGCAGGTTTCCATAATAACTGGGAAGAATCGGTTGTCATCGTGGACATAAATGTGACACAGACAGAGAAGTGACTTGAAACCTCCACACACCACTAACAAACACATGTCAAAATTTTGTTTCAAACTTGCTACAAGGTGGGAGGCGTTCTTAAAATAAAAAAGAGGGGCATAATTTTTTTTAAAATAAACAAACATAAACCTAAGTAAAGGTCCTGAGCAATGGCTCAGACTTAAGGGTGCTTGCTGCTTTTGTAGAGGACCTGAGTCTCTTCCCAGCAGGCCACATCAAACTGTTCACGATTGCACCTAACCCCAGCTCCCAGGGCACTGACAGCCTCCTTTGGCTTCTGTAAGCACCTGAATGAATCAGGGCATACTCATAAATATAATATATAGTATAAATAATACATACACACACATATATGTATATGTGTTTATATATAAAACAAACAAACAAACAACAACAAAACCAAACAACTAAGGCAAAGATTTGTCTCTGGGCAGAAATTTTTTGTTTCTTTCTTTGTGAGTTGGTGTCATTGTAACCCAGGCTGGTCTAGAACCCACTAAATGTAGCCAAGGATGACCTTGAATTTTAGATCCTCCTGCCTCTAACTCCCAGGTGCTGGGATTATACCACACCCAGCGCATGAGCTGCTGGGAACGATCGCATGGTTTCATGCGTGCTAAGTGAGCACTCCACCAACGGAGCAATATCCCCAGCCCCGAGGAGACACATTTTAAAGGAGAAAGTATAAGGCAGTTTTGGACCATGAAGACTGAATTGGCAAAAGCTTAAAAGAGCACATAAATGGCTTCATACTGCTTGCATGTTGACCTGATACTATTTGTAATATATTTATTTAATTAAAATATGTTTTTAAATGGAATTACTGTGGGGTCCTTAGCTCACTCCAAATGGCCAGAGGACATCCGATAGGTAATTGCATAAAACAACTTTATTCTCGAAAAACCCAGCACTGGGGTGGGGAGGGTAGGATAAGGCAGACCCAGTTAAGTTTGCATAGGGGAATTCCAGGATGTTTAAGTGTACTTTGAAGTGATTAGGTATAAACCCTTAATATTACAGGAATCATTTTATGATTGGTTCACCATGTCTGGCCAGCTACGGTGGTTTCTGTGTCAAGGGTCTCTGTCTGTCTGCGGTGTCTGGGTCTGTCTGTCTGTGGTGTCAGGGGTCTGTCTGTGTGTCGGGGATCTATCTGTCTGCTGTGTCAGGGTCTGTCTGCCTGCTGCGTCGGGGGTCTGTCTGTCTGCTGTGTCAGGGGTATGCCTGTGGTGTCAGGGGTCTGTCTGTGGTGTCGGGGGTCTGTCTGCAGTGTCCAGGGTTTGTTTGACTGAAAATAGCAAAAAACAGTTCCTACTTGTGACAGGGTAGGACCCTGATTGGCTGTCAGACTGGACGTACTTCCTGAAGGTCTGGTTGAAGCCAGATGTGAGTCATCATAGGATGATGGGGTAATAATATGGGGCAGAGGTCTTAGCAAACTGTCTCCTGGAGCGGTGGTGGGGGGGAGCCACCTGACCTGGTCCTTTCAATTACACCTGTTTAAAATTTACCTTTTAAGAGTAGAGTCACTACAGGTGGATCTCTGTGAGTTCGAGACCAGCTTGGTCTACAGAGGGAGTTCCAGGACAGCCAAGGCTACAAAGAGAAACCATGTCTTGAAAAACTAAAAAATAAAAATAAAAACAAAAGAAGAGAGCCACTCACAGATATAGAGAGCCTATATCTGTGGCTCGTGTTAGTTGCTATTTCTACTGGACAGTGTTGGTTAGAGAATCATTGTTGGTTAGAGACACTTTTAAAAAGTAGGCAAGGAATGTCTAGTTAAAGGTTACCCAAAGCTTCCTAGGCCTGGTCAAAGGTCCTTGGACTTCTCCCAGTACCACAGGTGGCCAGGGGAGCATCCCCATAAAGGCTTCTTGAACCTGTAATACCTGTAATGCCAGAGACAGGAGGATCACAAATTCAAGGCTATCCTGTGCTACCTGGTGAGACCCTGTTTCAAAACAAAACAACAAAACCAGTATAGCAGAAAATTGCTCAAGCCTTTCGCTAGAAGACGAGGGTCCCATTCAAACCACAGAGTTCCACTCTCGTTGGGACCTGGGACAGTCTCTGGTAAATCTGTTGCCATTGGTTAGAGAAGGCCCAGAGATAAGCATTTTTAATTATACTTCCCACTGGGGCTTGACCTGCTGCTTCTCTGAGATTCAGCAGCATTGCCCTAGAAGCCCCTTGTGGATGGACAGATGTGAGTGAGCTCTTGGGAAGTGGGGGCAGAAGGATGAGGAGTTCAAAGTCATCCTTGACCCTGTTCTCAGTTTGAAACCAGCTTGGGCCGGATGTTAATGGCACCTGCCTTTAATCCCAGCAGGAGGCAGAGGCGGTGGGAGGCGGGAAATCTCTGTAAATTAAAGGCCAGCCTGGTCTACAAAGTGAGTTCCAAAAACCTTGTCTCGAAAAAACCAGAAAAGGGCTAGAGAGATGGCTCAGTGGTTAAGAGCACTGGCTGCTTTTCGAGAGGTCCTGAGTTCAATTTCCAGCAAACACATGGTGGCTCACAACCATCTATAATGAGACCTGGTGCCCCTTTCTGGCATGAGGGCACACATGGAAGGAATGCTGTATACTTAATAAATACATAAATCTTTAAAAAAAAAAAGAAAGAAAGAAAGAAAGAAAGAAAGAAAGGAAGGAAGGAAGGAAGGAAGAAAAAAAGAAAACAAAACAAAAGCCCAAACTTCTTGGGTTACACAAGGCTTTGTCTCAAAAAAGGAAAAAAGGGGGCAGGAGGTTAGGGCTGGAGAGATGGCTCAGCAGTTAAGAGCATTCGACTGCTCTTCCAGTGGTTCTGAGTTCAAGTCCCAGCAACCATACGGTGGCTCACAACCATCCATAATGAGATCTGGTGCCCTCTTCTGGCATGTAGAGATACATGCCGGCAGAACACTATACATCATAAATAAATGTTTTTTAAAAAGGAAGAGGAAAAAATGCTTGCTTAGGCTTTTAACCTTGGTAGCAGGAAACAGAGATGTGCCAAGAAGGGACTTCGAAATGCCCTTTGAGCCATGTGCTTAGGGAATGCCACTGAGAAAGCAGGGTCAGGGTCATGCTTGGTGTAAGGTCAGGGCCCTGCACGCTCCCTAGGGACTCTCATCGCCTCAGCCCACTTCCTCGTGTTAATGAGTTTTGCTCGGTGAGAGATGGGTGGACCTCTATTCTTGCTGTTTACCTGTCCTTTAAGAGAATTTGGTGGGAGGGGAATGAAAAATAACATACCTTTTCCCGCATTTTAGGTTAACATTTATAACTTTAAATCACCAATCTAAATTACAGATATGGGGCTGCTGCTCTTCCAGGGGACCCAGGTTCGAGTCCCGGAACCCACATGGTGGCTTACAACAGTTTGTTACTCCAGTTCCAGGGACTCTGATGTTCTCTTCTGGCTTTCCAGAGCACTAGACACTCATGTGGTCCAAAACAAAAATTTTATATCTTTGAATGAACAAAACCGCATAGCGTAGAGTCTCACTTCCGGTTCACCTTGCCGTCCTATATACTCTTGACGCGCCCGTGATTACTTGCAGCTGGAGGGGGAGGCAGTGATGGCTGGCGTTGCAGATGAGCGTCCCGTGACTCTCCCTTCTCTGCTTCTAAAAGGAATGTGTCAGTGGCTCCCTTTAACTAGCTATCGCTGTATTTGTACTGCTCAAGTAGTTGCCATGACTACTTGCCATGGTAATCTCTGCAGCAAAACAGCGTTATGTCCTGAGGACAAAAGCCGTACTGTGAAAACAAGGTGCAGAATTCCACCCTCCCAGCCTCTCCATTCTGTTCTATAGCCGACCTTGGCCCAGAGGAAAAAGAAAATGGACTTTCAGTGCAGACAGATCGGGGTATGAATCCCCCGTAGTGGCTAATAGCGCTGAATTTGGGAAATAAACCTCTTGAAACATAGTTCCTTTTCCACTAACCAAGGCCAACAACTGCCATCCTTAGGGCCCTTGAGAGGATCAGATGAGATAAACCGGTGAAATGAATTGGACAGCATCTGGCATCCGACAGACCTCCAATCACTCCTGAATGTCGCAAGGTACAGAGGTAATTATTAATCTGTCTTTCCGCAATAGCTAGAGTGAAGAAAACGGGCATGACTCAGCAGGTGAAGTCGGTTCATGTGTTTGCCAAGGCAGAGCCTCCTGCCGGGAGAGAGGATGCTTTGCACTGCTCTGTGGGAAGGTCAGTGGGTGTTTACAAGTTGTAAACTATACAATTGAGTTTCGTGTTTATTCAGCGTCTGGGATGCCGGTGTTGAGGTCAGGCCACCCTGTCCTGGGTTACCCCATGATGTGTAAAGCAGTATTTTGTCAGGTCTATTTTATCAACTTTTGACTCCATCTTGAGGATGGAGAATGAAATGAATAACGTTGATTGTCAACTTGACAGGGTCTAGAACCAGTTGGGAGCTGTGGGCCTCTGGGCATGTCTGTGGGGGGGGGGGAGGGGGCGGGTATCTTTTTTTCTTTTTTTCCAAGACAGAGTTTCTCTGTGTAATAGTCCTGGCTGGCTTCGAACTCACTGAGATCCACCTGCCTCTGCCTCCCGCGTGCTGGGATTATGTAGTATGTGGGACTGGCTTGTTGGGGTATCTGTCCTGCCCAGTACCCCACAGCAGACAGGCCCCAAAGAAAATCACGCACAGGACTCCATAAGGTTATAAACTGATTGGCCCATTAGGTCAGGCTTCTTGTTAACTCTTATAACTTATATTAACCCATTATTCTCATCTATGTTAGCCATAATGGCTCCATACCTTTCTCAGCTGGGCACGTTACATGCTGCCCCTTCGGTGGTCTGCGCAGGAGTGGCTGAGAGAGAGCTTCTGCTTCCAGAATACTCCCAGTCTCTTTGCTCCACCCCTACTTCCTGTCTGGCTTTCCCGCCTATACTGCCTGCCTGGCCAATCAGCGTTTTATTAAAATATGATTGACAGAATACAGATAATTCTCCCGTACCATTTCCCTCTTTTTTTTTTTTTAAAACAAAGGAAAATACCCATAATCCATTTGTTGGGAATGTGGGCGTAGTATTTCAGGCTACTTCCTGCTGGTTGGGGGCGCTGATAGTCTTAAGGGGACCTAAAGAAAATTTAGAATTATCATCAAGTCCTGACTGGAGTATCCTGTGAGTCTTGATCATCTCAGGCAGCAATCTTGAACCTGTTCTGGATGAAGAACTCAGACATCTGGGCCATCTGTTCCTGTCGGAGATTTCTCAGGTGGCCTTCCTTGATCATACTGGATTTTTCTTAACTCAGAATAAATCCAAAGCCTCTCGTTTTCTGTGGAAACAAAAACAAAATCTCTTCTCCAAAGTAACATACCTTTTGACTTCAGTTTTGAAGCCAAGGTATTTTCAAAATATCTATATTGGATTAATTCAGCAGCATTTATAAACAAAAGTCTTTTAGCAGCTGTTGCTCCTTCCTCAGCATTCAAACAATTCAAAGAGAGCATAATAACATACGGTATCAAGATTCTCTGTGTATTTTCCATCTTTATTTTAACTTCTATTTCTTTTATTTTTACTTTTACTTTTTGAGACAGGTTCTCTGTATATCTTTGTCCTGGAATAACTCTGTAGACCAGGCTGTCTTTGAACTCACAGAGATCCTCCTGTCTCTGCCTCCCCAGTGCTGGGATTAAAGGTGTATGCTACCACACCTTGAACTCACAGAGATCTGTCTCTGCCTCCCAGGCATTGGGATTAAAGGCGTGTACTACCACACCTTGAGGTCACAGAGGTCAATCTACCTCTACCCCTTGAAGTCACAGAGGTCAATATGCCTCTGCCTCCCAGGCATTGGGATTAAAGGTGTGTACCACCACACCCAACTACTCTCTTTCTTTCCTTTTAACTTTAAGAACTTTAACTTTTAGCCTGCATATACACACTGTAAACCATTTAGAGGTTTTCTTCCTCTTTGAATCTCTCTTTACTGTATATTTTTCTTTTTCTGACCATATGAGTCTTTAATTTACTAAGCAATATGGAGAGCTGTGGCTTTGACGGCTAGATCCAGCTCATTCCTTAGCTTTTCAGACTCATAGCTGAGATACCAGCCACAGCTGTGTTCACTGCCACAACTTGTCGTGTTTCAAGGTCCTTGCTAGCAAGCAAGCTGCATCATTCTGCTCACAGACCACACTCAGTCGGACTGCCTGCCTGCAAGAGTCAGAGTTTGTCCTGGCAGGACAGCCCAGAAAGCCGGCACTTCAAAACAGCACAGCCTTTTTCCTGCTACGACCGAAAAGCATGCGCTCAGCTCTCCACCAACAGCATCCAAGTGTTTCATGGCAGGACCTCCCAATGAGCTGCAAGGTTTTGCAGCCAAGGCTGAGTCAAGAAGCCTCTCCTAGATGAGAGCACTTGCCCGCCTCTAGCAAGCAGAGCAGAACCGAAAAACTGCTGCCACCAAGAAAACATACCCCACTCTACTCTTTCCCAAACTCTCCCAGGCCTTCCGTGGACTCACCTATCCACGTCTGGGCGCCATATGTAACATGAGGGCCGGCTTGTTGGGGTTTCCGTCCCGCCCGGTACCCCAACAGCCGGCAAATCCCAAAGAGAAATTACACACAGGACTCCATAAGGTTATAAACTGATTGGCTCATTTGGTCAGGCTACTTATTAGCTCTTATAACATATATTACCCCATTATCCTTATCTATTTTAGCCACATGGGCTCAGTACCTTTCTCAGTGTGACAGCTTACATGTTGCCTCTTCGGTGGTCTGTGCAGGAGTGGCCGAGAGAGAGCTTCTGCTTCCAGAATACTCCCAGTCTCTTTGCTCCACCCCTACTTCCTGTCTGGCTTTCCCGCCTATACTGCCTGCCTGGCCAATCAGCGTTTTATTAAAATATGATTGACAGAATACAGATAATTCTCCCGTACCAGGATTAAAGGTGTGCACCACCACTGCCCAGCAAGGGGGATTATCGTGATAACATTAATTGAGGTCGGAAGCCCTGTCCATTGCGGGTGTCACCACTTCCTGGCTGGGGTCTTGGGCTGTATAAGAGGAAAAAGGGAGCTGTCATGTGGTCGTTCATCACTCTCTGCCTCCTGATTATGGATGGGATGTGACTAGCTGCAGCTTCAATCTACCGTTGTCTTGACTTCCCTGCCCTAGTGGGCTGTATCCTTGAATCCTGAGACAGAACAAAACCTTTCTCCCTTAAGCTGTTTGGTCAAATGATTTTCATACCAACAAAAAGAAAAGAAATTTAAGATAGCTGATAACTGCGGGCCTGAGTGGCGCCCCCCAGAGGTACTGATAGATGGTTATTCTCGGAAGCAGAGAAGGTGCCATCTTAGAAATTTATTGGGGTGGGGCTGGAGAGATGGCTTAGCGGGTAAGAGCACCAACTGCTCTTGCAGAGGACCCAGGTTCAAGTCTCAGCACCCACATGGTAGCTCACAACTGTCTATAACTCCAAGATCTGACTTCCTCACACATACATGCAGGTCAAACATCAATGCATATAAAATAAAAATAAATAAATAAGTAAAAGAACATTAGAAACATTCATTGTGGTGAATTGGGACTGTAGGGGTGCATAAGTATATTTAAAGCATCTCAAGAAAGCCAAGCCTGCTAGGGCATTTGTCAGACACATCATCTTTAAGAAAGATCACTCCCTTTCCCCTCCCCCATAAAGAGGTGGACACCTAGTATTGCAATGGCTGTCAGACCCCCTGACCTGCCATCTGGCCACATGGTGCCTGTATCAAGGGACCAACTGGTAGAGACTCCTGGCCGTCCCAGGAGCTTCAGCTCAACTTGGTCCTGTTGTTGACCTGAGATTTGACTCTTATCTCTATTTACTCTGTCCAGTTGATTGTCACATTGTTATAATTGACCTCATCAACATTTCTCCAAGTCACCCCTTCCATCTGACATCTGCCTCATGTGTATTATTCAATGTTTTTTTTTTTTAAAGAAATAAACAAGCTGGGCGGTGGTGGCGCACACTTTTAATCCCAGCACTTGGGAGGCAGAGGCAGGTGGATCTCTGTGAGTTTGAGGTCAGCCTGGTCTACAGGAGCTAGTTCCAGGACAGGCTCCAAAGCTACAGAGAAACCCTGTCTCAAAAAAAAAAAAAAAAACAAAAAAACAAGAGGGCTGGAGAGATGGCTCAGAGGTTAAGAGCACTGGCTGCTCTTCCAGAGGTCCTGAGTTCAATTCCCAGCAACCACATGGTGGCTTACAACCATCTATAGTGAGATCTGGTGCCCTCTTCTGGTATGCAGGTAGAATACTGTACACATAATAAGTAAATAAATAAATAAAATTTTTTAAAAAAAGAAAGAAAAAAGAAAACAAACAAAAAACAAGATTTTTTTTTTGAAATTTAGAATCGGAGTTTTTGTTTGTTTAAAAATATTTATTTATTATATATTAAATTATTATTTATTATGTATACAATATTCTGTCTGCATGTATGCCTGCAGACCAGAAGAGGGCACCAGACCTCACTACAGATGGTTATGAGCCACTGTGTGGTTGCTGGGAACTGAACTCAGGACCTTTGGAAGAGCAGGCAATGCTCTTAACCACTAAACCATCTCTCCAGCCCCTGTTTGTTTGTTTTTTAAAGGGAATTAGGCCTCATGCCGTGATCTGCAGTCCGGAGAGTCAGAGAAGTGAGGAGCACACTCAGTCCAGGGGCTGCAAAACTAGCAGCCAGCAGTGCAGCCCCAAGCCTAAAGCCAAAGGCTGAGAAGCTGGAGTCTGGAATCGTCACATGTCGCTCCAGATGGCAGTGCCAGAGTTTCCCCTTTTCCTTTCCTGTTCTGCTTGGTCCTGGCAGTTGGGTGGTGCCTGTCCCCATTGAGATAATCCACACACTGATCTCTGGAAACACTCTCGCAGACGCAGACATACCGGGCACTCTTCAACCCAGGCAAGCCCGCACTCCAAAGTAACCATCACACCTCCACCTGCTCAATCCCCTGCTGCTGTTTCACCTTGTTATAGATCAGGTTTCTATTCTTATGTTCTTATGAATGTAACCATTTAAAAGACAATAAACACGTTATTCCAATTGTTTCTGTAGGTGTCTGCGTGAGCATCTTAGCTGGGTGGCTCAGGCTCAGAATGCTTTCAGTGTTGGGGTTGCGCCATCAGTGAGGACAACAGTCGGTTATCAGAGTCTGCCTCCAAGCCCATGCATTCTTCTTCTTGTTGGCTACTGGCTGCAGGCTTCAGTTAGTTTTACCATAAATTACCTTGTGGCAGGTGGATTCTCCTCAATCAGGGTGTGTGTGTGTGTGTGTGTGTGTGTGTGTGCGCGCGCGCGTGTGTTTGCGTGTGCACACACATAAAAAAAGAGAGAGGGGGAGGTCTTTTTTAAAGTTTTTTTTTATTTATACATTTTTTAAATTGATCTTTATTGAGCTCTACATTTTTCTCTGCCCCTCTCCCTGCCTCTCTCTTCCCTCCCCACTTCAATCCTCCCCCAAGTTCGCCATGCTCCCAATTTACTCAGGAGATCTTGTCTTTTTCTACTTTCTACTTCCCATGTAGATTAGATCTATGTAAGTCTCTCTTAGTGTCTGCATTGTTGTCTAAGTTCTCTGGGATTGTGGTTTGTAGGCTGGTTTTCTTTGCTTTATGTTTAAAAACCACCTATGAGTGAGTACATGTGATAATTGTCTTTCTGTGTCTGGGTTACCACACTCAAAAATGTTTTCTAGCTCCATACATTTTCCTGCAAAATTCAAGCTGTTGTTATTTTTTTCTGCTGTGTAGTACTTTTTTTTGTTTGTTTTTGTTTTTTGTTTTTTGAGACATGGTTTCTCTGTGTTCTGTGTTACCCTGGCTGTCCTGGAACTTGCTCTGTAGATCAGGCTGGCCTTGAACTCAGAGATTCCCCCTCCACCCCCACCCCCACCTCCCAAGCGATGGGATTACAGTCATGACGAAAGGTCTTTGTTTTAAGCTGTCCACCTCATATATTTTCTCAGAGCTGACTAAGAGAATGCTAAATCTCAGTAACACAACAGTCGGTCTGGTGTTGAGGGATGTTTGAACACTGTGGGAAGAGGTATTGTTGTGGTTGGTGCAATAAAAAGCTGAATGGTCAATAGCTAGGCAGGATGTGTGGGTGGAGCTTCTGGGCAGAGAGAGAACTCTGGGAAGAAGAAAAGGCAGAGTCACCAGCCAGAGGAAGCAGGATGTGCAGGAGGAGAGGGAACAGCCACGAGGCTTGTGGCAGCACGTAGTTGAATAGAAATGAGTTCATTTAAGCTGTAAGAGGTAGTTGGGAACAAGCCTAAACTTTAGGCTGAACTTTTATAATTAGTAAGAACTCTCCATGTCACTATTTGAGAGTTGGCTGGCTGGACAGCCTTAGCGGTAGATTCAAGGAAGAGTAGATAATTAAATTGAAAACACAGAGACACTAGGAAATATTTGATAGTGCTTCTAGAAAGGATCAGAGATGGGGGGGGGGTCAACGGAAGGGCCTGGAGAGAGGGCTCATCAATGGTAAGCACTTGCTGTCCAGGCTTAAGTTTGGATCCCAGCACCCATGTAATAACCATGTAACAACCATGTAACAAGCCATGTGACCCACGCACACCTGCCACCCTGGCTCCACAAGTGATAGAGATGAGGGTCACTGGAGCTTTCTGACTTCCAGCCTAGTTGAGAAAACACAATCCTCAGGTTCAGGGAGAGAGAGACCCTACCTCAAAGGAACAGATGGAGTCTGACAGAGGAGGGCTCTTGATACCCTCTTCTGGTTTACTCATGTGCACACAGGATCACACAAGAACAAACACGTGTTTATACACTATTGCAGAGATACATAAAAATAAACAAATTGGGAAAAAAAAGAAACTTCAGTGGAACTCGGGAGTGGGTAGCATACACCTGTGATTTCAGAACATCGGGGGGCTGAGGCAGGAGGATAATGAGGTCAGGAGGAAGAGGAGGAGGAACTGATGAAGCAGGCTGGCCCCAGAGTGAAGGTTCCTGTAGGAAGCAGAGGCCAACGCTGGAAATTTATAGACTCTAAACTAATCTAAGCCTACAGCAAAGTAATCTAAATCAACCCAAGGCAGCTAAGCCTGTCTGTAAAATAATCACTTATATTAGCCAGTACATAAACCCCCTTTTTTTCTATGCAGAACTGAAGTGAGCCAAGTGCCTTGTGCGTTCTGGCAAACACTATCACTGAGCTATGTTTCCACCTAACACATAAACCGGATCATGTTATCTTCTTACACAACACCTTGCGGCTTCTAGTAACCTCCCTGGTAGAGCCCAGGGTTCGTAGCATGCCCTAATTAGAGCCACAGCTATCTCTGCCTCCCATTTCTTTTAACCTTGTTTCTGGTTTTGAGCTTATTATACCTTCTGTCTTTGACCAGTGTGGTGGTGCACACCTTTAACCACAGCGGTTGGGAGGCCTAGGGAGGCAGATCTCTGTGGTTTCCAGGCCAGTCAGGGCCACGCAGTGAGACCCATCTTAAAAAACAAACTAACAGCCGGGCTGTGGTGGTGCACACCTTTAATCCCAGCACTCAGGAGGCAGAGGCAGGCGAATCTCTGTAAGTTTTAGGACAGTCTGGTCTACAAAAGCTAGTTCCAGGACAGGCTCCAAAGCTATTAAAAAAAACCCTGTCTTGAAAAAACAAAAACAAACAAACAAACAAAAAACTAGCAAACCCAAACAAATCTCAAACTTATACTCTGCCCAAGAGGGACATTGACGGTGAGTTTGTGAGGTTTAGTCACCCATAAAACAGTAGAAGCCACGAGCGAGATGACCATATTCTACCTCATCAGGATAGCTTAGATACCTAAGACGTAGGTCCAGAGGTTGGACCAGTTTTATCTGCTAATGAGATCCAGGCCTCTGGCAGTTATGGATGTTTTGTCTGCATGTACATGTGTATGTCATATACATGCAGTACCCACAGTGGCCAGAAGGGGGAAGGCAGATCCCTTGGAAGTAGAATTATAGACAAGTGTGAGCCACCATGTAGGTGCTGAGACTTGAATCCTGGCCCTGTGTAAAAGCAGTAAAGGCTTTTAACCACTGAGCCAGCTCTCTAGGCCTTTATTTTGTTTTTGAGACAGTCTCATTATGTAGCCCAGGCTGATCCGGTACATTCTATGTTGCCAAGGCTGGCTTTGAGCCTGCACCAATCCTCTGGTCTTTTCACAAGTACTGGGATTGCACACCTGCTCCAGCCTGCCCAGGTTTAGTAGGCCATTTCTTCTGGAGTAAATGTAGCTCATGGGTGGATAGACTGATTTATTAACAGATAGGGTGAATGAATGAAAAAAAATAAAATAAAAGGGAAAGGAAAGGACATGACCGTGCCTAGATATGGTAGAGGAGAAAGTTTATTGTAGATAGATGGGAGAGTGTAGTCTGAGGTGGGGACATCTGGGAGAGTCTAGAGTGGACATGCCCAGACTGAGCTGTGCCACAGGGTGGAGAGATGAAAGGGAGGGGACCAGGTACGGCAGTTAGGTGCCCAAAGGTGCAAAAGGGGCAGGTAACCAAAATGTCTGGATTCTTTAGGGAAGAGTCTCTGGGAAAAGGACAGCCCAGCCCCTGGGCTGGAGAGTTCAGGGTAAAGGGTGGTGCATTCCAGTCATACCGTGTAACAGGTAGGGACTGAGGGATGCCGGGAGAACCTGGTGGCCAGGTCCTCTTTGCTAGTTAAATAGGCACCTCAGTCATTTACCCCTGATCCTAGAAACTCTGTGAAGGAAAGAAGGATTTAGACCTGGGCCCGGGCTGGCAGGTCTGCAGGACTCACACTAGGAACTAAATCAGGCACTGCTATCCGAAGCTTCCTTCTTGATATCAAAGATGGCATTAATTCAGCAGTTGATCCGTCCTAGTGTTGACCAGCAAGGCGAGCGGAGGTTAGAGGGCAGCTCTGGAGGGCGACTCTTTGGATAAAAAGAACAGTTTCTTGGGTATGTTGCAGAGGGGCAGCAACTGGGCAGTAGCTACGGCACTGCCTGCAGCACAGGAAAATGGGGCTGGATTTAAATGTGTAATTTGATATTTGTATTAGACATCCACTTAGAACTCGGTTTCAACGAGGAACCATTTACACACAATAAAATGTACCAATTCATGCGTGCTTAAACGTTCGGATCAAATTCACCCCCAATTTCTTCCCCTTTCATCTCCAATTCCTTCAACACCCTGCCCACTTTTCTTCATATGAACTCTATCTCTATATCTGTATCTGTATATATATACACACACACACATACATGCACATATCCATATATATACAGACACACATATGTGCATACACGATCTATATATTGCCCTCTCCCTCTCTCCCTCCCCCTCCCCATTATGTCCACTTAGTGCGGTCTGCATGTACCTGTATGTGTATGTGAGACTGTCTACAGGAGCGTGTGAGCCACTTCAGGAGCTGCATCCCTGAAAAAAACTTACTTCTCCTTCAGCAGCCACCGATTACCAATCACTTCTCTCTCTCTCTCTCTCTCTCTCTCTCTCTCTCTCTCTCTCTCTCTTTATTGTTAAGCTTTATTTATTTTTATCTTATGTGCATTGGCATTTTGCCTGCATGTGTGAGGGTGCCAGATCACCTGGAACTGAAGTTACTGTCTGTAAAGACAGTTGTGAACACCGTATGCTTGCTGGGAATTGAACTCAGGCCCTCTGGAAGAGAAGTCAGTGTTCTTAATTG
Organism: Myodes glareolus; assembly: GCF_982192425.1. Lineage (NCBI taxonomy): Eukaryota > Metazoa > Chordata > Mammalia > Rodentia > Cricetidae > Myodes > Myodes glareolus. Next base: position 45,345,921 of record NC_142036.1, on the reverse strand, counting down.
CTGAGCAAACCCCAGCCCACCAAATCACTTCTCAGCTAGGGATATTTTGGGAGTTTTATTTTGTTCTGATTTTATTATAAGACAGAGTCCTGCTGGGCGGTGGTGGTGCACGCCTTTAATTCCAGCAGTCGGTAGGCAGAGGCAGGCAGAACTCTGTGAGTTCAAGGCCAGCCTGGTCTACAAGAGCTAGTTCCAGGACAGGCACCAAAGACACAAAGAAACCCTGTCTCAAAAAACAAACAAACAAAAAGACAGAGTCCCAGATGGGTCAGTGGTTACGAGCACTGGCTGCTCTTCCAGAGGTCCTAAGTTCAATTCCCTGCACCCACATGGTGGCTCACAAGCATCTGTAATGTTATTTGGTGCCCTCTTCTGCTCTTCTGGCCCGCAGTCAGACATGCAGGCAGAACACTGTATACATAATAAATAAATTAAATCTTAAAAAAAAAAGACAGAGTCCCCATATCCAGGCTGGCCTTGAACCTGCTAAGTAGCTGAGAAAGATGTTGAACTCCTGATCTTCCTGCTGTATTTCCCAAGTGCTCACTTCTTGCCTGGTTCCTTTTTTCCCTCTGTGGGTCTCAGTCTTTGTCTCTTCTCTCTCTGGGTCTTGTTTCTGTTTCTGGTTTATTTATTTGTTTGCTTGTTTGTTTGTAATTTTTAAGTCCCCTGCGTGGTTTGCTTTTAAAAAGTCTCAATTTTTTTATATTTTACCTACAGAGAAGTTGGAGTCTAGAAAGAAGTGTTGGAGTTCTCTTAGCCACTGCTGTGTATCTCTTGGCTACGACAGCTTAGCCACCACTGACTTTTGCCCTTCCTGCTGCGCTGCCCATGTGAATTATTGTGGCTGCAGTGTGTTGCGTGTGATTGGTCCATTACATAACAACCCTCTAAAGTGCTGCTGTATTGGCCCACTCTCCACACAAGGAAATTGATACTTAGGAAGGTCAGTTCAGAACTTGCCTCAAATCTTAGATCTACTTTTTAATATTGTCAGAGCTTCCAGTAGCAAGCAAGGGTTGGACCTGGAACACCGGCACACGCATCTGATTCCTTGGCCTTCTCTTAGCTGACTGGTTCAGTTGCTTTGCTAGTGTGTACTGGCCTACGGGTGGTATCTGTGACACTATGTGTTACAACTTACTACGCTTTGGCCTTATTTGTGATGGCTGATGCTGAATCTGTTTGTGCCTTACAGGCCACACTGTTAGAACAAACAGACAAAGATGTGTGTAACCTCGCCAGCGACATGAATTGTTCTTGTCTTGAAAGTGCTGCAAAGTTTTAAAAATATATATATTTGTTTTCCTGTGACTGTCCGTGTGTGTGTGTGGTGGAGGGCAGAAAAGCAGGAAGTGCTCTTAGCCTCTGAGTCATCTCTCCAGCCCCATCATGTCCAGCTACTTCCAAGTTTTTTGTTTGTTTGTTTTTAAGATTTTAAAATTTACTCGGGTAGCAGAGGCAGGCAGATCTCTGAGTTTGAGACCAGCCTAGTTTGGAGAGTGGGGGCAGGGTGGGGGTGCACACAGAGGGACAATGACAAAAAATAGATTTTTAAATTTTGTGTGTACAGGTGCTTTACCTGAGTGCATATCTGTGCTCTGTTACACCCAGTCTGTTGCTCACCACGAGGAAGGAGAGAGACAACATTTATGGGTCCCAAAAGTTTTAATAGACCACACTGATCGATCAGGGCTGCAGGGCAAGGACTTGGGAGCCTCGTTTCTCCTGACAGCCCTGAGCAGGGGCTTTATAAGCACAAGCATCACAAATTTGTTGCCAGGTTACAGTTACGATTCTCACCCATCAGAAGTCAGAGAGTAGGAACTTTCCTTGTGTGTTCCATCATTGCCAATGGACACAAAATGGAGCTTTTCAGTCCAACCAATCAGATACTTGTTCTTTCTGTTGTTAGGAGCAGCCATAGTGTTTTAAAGAACTAAGGAGCATAACAGACTACTTCTCTTGTCTAAGGAGGAGGTTGGTCAGCTACTGCAAAGTTCCCAGCTTCCCTAGGGTTGGGCACCTGAACTGTGTTTCACCCCTCACAGTAAAATGGATTCTGAAGTCAAAATGGCAGTACTTAGGCCAAGGTGCTTTTGTCTGCTCCCTTCATGTCCCACATTCATGTAGTGCCCAAGGGGGAGTTACAGACAACTGTAAACCCCATGTGGGTGCTGGAATTCGACTATGGATCCTAGGTCTTAAGTCCTCTGCAAATGCAGCCTTTACCCTTAACCCCTGAGCCGTGTCTCCAGCCCCTGCTGTAAGGGGTTTGATTCCCCTTGGAGCAACTCCTTGAGCAACTCCTTTCAGACCCACAGGGTTGGCTTCACTTTAAGGCTCTACCACTTGCCGGCTGTGTGACTCCGAGCTTTGGCTTCAGCGTTTCTTTAAGGGGAGATTATAAATTAGTGTTAGGGAGTTGTGCAAGGGCCAAGTAGGCTAATTAATCTAGCACTTCAAGCCCTATGCCATCCCATAATATGATGAATGGCAGTTTTTATGAAATCGGATGATGGTTATCAAGATGCCACTGAGTTTCGCAATTAGGTGGAAGGTGAACTTAGAGACCAGTTTCAGTGGGAAGGAGGGGAGGAAGCAGCAGGAGGTGAAAGAGAGCTTGAGAGAGTGGCATTCCAGAGAGTAAAGACCCCACAAACTGCTCTGATACCTGGGAAAGAGGAGTTTTTTGACGTCAAGCTTTAGAATGAAAACTATGCGTATTTGAAAGTCAGATTAAAGTGGTTGTGGACAGAGTGGGACTTGAAGATCGAAACGGGCAGGTGTGTGTCAAAAATCAAAGCCTTAGCCAGGCCTGGCGGTGCAGGCCTGCAAGTCCCAGCCCCTGGGAAGCAGAAGGAGATCTAGAATGTCTAGCTGATCCTGGGCTGTGGGGTGAGAGCGAAGGGCGCCTGGGCTCCGCGAGAGCCTGTTTCAAATCCCAGGCTGGGGAGATGACTCAGCGTGTAAAAGGGCTTGCCATGCACGCCTGACAAGTGAGTTGGAAGCTTGAACCCACAGCGGAAGAAAACCATCTCTGAAAGCTGTCCTCTGGGCTCCACGTGTGGGCTATGTGTACCACATGCACACACACACACATGCACAATTATTTTAAAAATAACAATAAAATTAAAAAAAGAATAGAAGCCTTTAGAGCTGAGCTTGGTAGTAGACACCTGCAATTCCAGCCTTTGAGAGGCTGGACCAGGAGGACTGTGGGCTTGAAGTTAGTTTGGGGAATTCTTTCTATAAATGAAAAACAAAATAAAAAACAAACAAAACCCCCTCACACCTTGGGAAGATATTAAGTTCTTTAAGGCAGCTGAGCAGCAGCAAGACACAAGCATTTGAACACGGAGGGCAAAGGCAGCCTGTTTTCTTTCTGTTTCCCCAGTGAAGCAGAAGCACCAGGCTGCCTACTTTCCAGCAGGTCCTCTGACCACCCCACTTCTTGCTTTACCCTCCCATGTTGGACCAGGGCTGGGCTGTGTGAATGGTATATGAGAAAAACTATGTCTTATGAACTGTACTGTGTCCTCACAAAAAGCGTATGCTCAAATCCTCCCCTCTAGTGCCTCAGAATGAGACCGAATGAGGCCTTATATAGAAATAGGGTCATTACAGAGACTGTTGAGTTAAAATGAAGTCATCAGGATGAACCCTGGCCCAATAAAACTTGTATCATTTGTAAAGGGGAGAGAACTTGAAACACAAAGACAAGCATAGAAGGAAAACGACATGATAGCATTTAGGAAAGGGCAAACCATTTGCTTGGAATGCGTAAATCTACAATCCAGGAATACTAAGGCTCACCAACAAATGCCAGAAGCTAGGAAGAGGCAAGGGAAGGCCCTCTCTAGAGCTGTCACAGGGGAAAGACCCTCTGGACACTCTGAGTTTTGACTTGAAGTCTCCCCAAATGGCAAAATACTAAATCTCTGTTGTTTGAATTCACAGTGCTGGTGCCCTAGGAAAAGAATACACCACGTTATAGTGCATGAAGGTGCTGTTTCTGGAATTAGAATATGGTGACTGTAGCTCCCATCTCAGATGCGCTGTCTCTTAGAATGATCCCTCCGGGGAAGAGAATTAACTGGGAGAATGACCAGCGGGGGGTGGGGGGTGGGGGTGGGTGGATGGCTCAGTGGTTAAGAGCATTGCCTGCTCTTCCAAAGGTCCTGAGTTCAATTCCCGGCAACCACATGGTGGCTCACAACCATCTGTAATGAGGTGCCTTCTTCTGGCCTGCAGAATATTGTATATATAATAAATAAAGAATGACCAGCAAGGGACAGAAGGGAGGTCGACAGAGGGGAGGTCCTGGACTATTCTGAAGGAGCTCTGAAGGAGGTTTCATTCTAGTTGAGAAGCTGAATGAGATTACTTCAAGCCAGAACCCCCGAGTCACTCCTGACTTCCTGACTCCTAGGCAGAGGAGGGACATGGTAGGACAGCTGGTGAGATGTAACCCAGGAGTGGACCAGACAAGGCAAACTGAAGTGACAAGAGCCCTAATCAGGTGACAATTAATTTATGCAGACCTGAGAGCTAGGACTTCTGAGTCTGGTTCCCTGGGGAAGGTAATCTGCATCTGATATGTGTCCAAATGAGTCTTTTAAATGAGAGTAAAAAATGGAAAAGAAGGATAATCTAAGGCAAGACTGAAGTTGGTGTTGGCTTAGAAGTGTAGCTCATTTGCTCGAGTATTTGCCTAGCCGCAGGAAGCTCTGGGTCTGAGCCCTAGCACCGAATAAACCAAGCATGGTGACAAACGCCTGTAATCTCAGTGCTCTGGAGTAGAGGTGGCAGGAGAATTATAAATTCAAGAACAGACTAGAGAGCTGGTTCCATCTTTAAAGACTAGATTCATAACCAAAATGTCAAGAAATTCAAGATTGTCTTTGAATCACGGAGTGCCGGGCCAGCCGGGACATGAGATCCTGTTCCTCAACTCAATCAGTCAATTGGTGTAGATTCATATCCAAAATTGACACCAAACACTATGCATGGCTCTGCAAAAATTTTTTTAAGAATTGTCAACAATTTCTGAATTACTGGGAATTGTTGCTTTCTATCCCTGCTTAAGAAGATATTTTCTTTTTGGGGTCTGTTTTGTGTTGTTTTTTCGAGACAGGGTTTCTCTATGAAACAGTCCTAGATGCAGTTCTGAATCCTCCTTGTGTCCAAGGGGTCTCCGGCGGTGCGAGCAGTTGTCAGGGTCCCTCGGCGTCCCGGGGTTTCGAGCACCAGTTGTCCCACGCTACCGTCTCGCCAGCAAGAACGACGCGGGGCACTTAGGATATTTCTGCAGTAAAGCTTTAATGCCTCTTGAGAGGGAGAGCATCAGCTTCCAAGGCGGAGACCCCGAATGAGGGGAACCCAGCCCTTATAAAGGAAACAGTCCTCGCTTCTGACGTGTCACTCTTGGATTGGTCCACTGCCCATTATCCCAGATGATGCCTCGGGAGTAGGCAGGGACACAGCGGTAGAGAGTTACCAAACACGTGCGCTGGGATTAAAGGCGTGTGCTACATCACCTTGAACTCACAGAGATCTGCTTGTCTCTGCCTCCCAGGCATTGGGACCAAAAGCGTATACTACCACGCCTTGAGGTCACAGAGGTCAATCTGCCTCTGCCGCCCAGGCATCAGGACTAAAGGCGTGTACCGCCACACCTTGGGGTCACAGAGGTCAATCTCTACCTTTGTTCCTAAAAGCAATGGAGAATGTGGTCCGGCCCTCCACACCGGGCCAGCCGGGACATGAGGGACATGAGATCCTGTTCCTCAACTCAATCAGTCAATTGGTGTAGATTCATATCCAAAATTGACACCAAACACTATGCATGGCTCTGCAAAAATTTTTTAAGAATTGTCAACAATTTCTGAATTACTGGGAATTGTTGCTTTCTATCCCTGCTTAAGAAGATATTTTCTTTTTGGGGTCTGTTTTGTGTTGTTTTTTCGAGACAGGGTTTCTCTATGAAACAGTCCTAGAGTTTGCTCTGTAGACCAAGCTGTCCTCAAACCCACAGAGATCTGCCTGTCTCTGCCTCTCAAATGCTGGGATTAAAGACGTGTGCCACTGCCACGCTAAACTAGGAAGCTGCTTTCAGGCTCCCTAATGTTAAACTCTGTAGTTAACACCCATACGCCTCTGTGTCTCTGTGTTTCTCCTTCTGTCTCACACCTTTAGAGATCTCCTGCTTGTCTTATTTCTTGCCGTCATCCATACTTCTCCAGCCCCGGTAACAGGGACACTGAAAATTTGTCTGCACTGGTTGAGATCCCTGGGGCCCCGTTGGTGCACAGGAAGAGATCATGTGCCGGTCCTGCAGCTGCTTTTGTGACCAGGGCCTAGGAAGGGAAGTCAGGAATAGGGATCGTAGGGCAGATCATTAGAGCTCCTCTGTGGGAGACAGGAGGTGCAGAGACAGTTTGGAATTGTCTTTCATATGGTGGCTTCTGCATAACGGCTTCTGAGATGGCAGCTGTCCGTGTCTGGAGGGCAGGCGAGAAGTACATTAGCATCCTGAATAGAAGGCTTTTTTCAGTGTTACGGTGGTTCCCTATGACTGTCCTAATCAGGTCTCAGACAAACCCGAGTGAGGTGGCAAGACAGAAGCAGCCGATGAAGTTTAGGCAGATCACGGTGGAGCGTAACAATTATCCAAGCATTACTAGCAAATAGTGCTCCTCGTCAGAGCATATAAATCAACATTTCTGCCAGTAAGGATCCAGGCAGCAGGATGCTAAAAGTGCAGCCCAGATGACGCCACCTGAGAACGTGAACATCACAGAATGTACTTACACACACCTAGATGGACGAACATGTATGTGGGCTGCTGCAGGGTGACATGGTATGTAGTTACACAGTGTGCCAGTTAGCTTTTGTCCCCTTGAACAAACAAGTCATTTGACAAGAGGAAACCTCTATTGAGGAGATACTTCCATCTGATTGGGCTGTAGGCAAGTCTGCAGGGTATCATCTTAATGGTTGATATGGGAGGGCTAAGCCCTCTGTAGGCAGTGCCTCCCCTGGGCAGGTGGTTCTGGACTGTATAAGAAAGCCGACTGAGCAAGGCCTGAAGAGCAAGCCTATAAGCAGCACTCCTCCATGGTCTCTGCTTTAGCTCCTGCCCCAACTTCCTTTCGTGATGGACTGTTAGGCTGTAGGCTGAAATAAACCCTTACTTCCCAAGTTTTTGGTAGTGTTTTATTACATTAATAGAAAGCAAACTAAGACACACAGTAAAATATCTTTAAAAAAATAAGTCACTGGGTGGTGATAGCACATGCCTTTAATCCCAGCATTTGGGAGGCAGAGGCAGGCGAATCTCTGTGAGCTAAAGGCCAGCCTGGGCTATAAAGCAAATTCCAGGACAGGTTCTAAAGCTACAAAGAGAAACCCTGTCTCAAAAAAAAGTTGACGTATAGTCTTAACCAACAATACTAAATACCTAGTCATATATACTGTGCGGTATTGTGGACTCTGTGACTGGCTGCAGGGCAGACTTGTTTACACCAGCATCGCCACAAACATGTGGGAAATGCCTTGGGAAGAGATACTGGCCCGGCTATAGTACATCTCATTAGGCAATAGAAATTTTCAGCTTCTGTTGTGTGATGTTTCTTGGGTCAAGAAATAGAAACATCTGTTTACCTAAGAGAGAAGTCTCCCGTGGACAAAGAAAGGAGCTCACTCAATTCCATCTTGGTGCACTAATGAGCTTGCTGGAGTTACAGTAATTATTTACTGCTTATATAACCTTGGAGCAGGGTCTTGTGAGCTACCCTCATCCCTCTACTTAAGAATGTAAATAGGCCTGGTCCTCTGAGAGTCTCCTTGTAGGTGATCAACAATTGCTCTTATTCAAGATGGCAATGTCCAACCCAGAGAGACAACTTTATCATATAGAAAGGGCCACCCTCAAATACTGTAGTCTACAGTTGACAGAAACAAAATGTCTGTACTGTATGACTCTAGTGCCATGGATATTTATGGGTATTTTAAATACTACGTAGGTTTTTTTCTTTTTGGCTTTTTGAGACAGTTTCTCTATAGCTCTGGAGCCTGTCCTGGAACTAGCTCTGTCGACCAGTCTGACCTCGAACTCACAGAGATCTGCCTGCCTCTGCCTCCCAAGTGCTGGGATTAAAGGCATGCACCTTGTAGGTATTTTTAATTAAAAAAAAACCAATATTTAACAAGAGAAAGATAGGTTTGTAGGGGTGAATCTGAGTCAGAAACAGACATTCTTATTTCTCTCTCTCTCTTTCCTTCCTTTCTTTTCTTTCTTTCTTTTTTTTTTCCAGACAGTCTCACTATGTAATTCTGGCTGACTCTGAACTCACTATGTAGAGCAAGCTATCCTTGAACTCACAGATACTTGACACCTCAGGCTCAGAAGTGCTGGATTAAAGGGGTGTGCTACCATACCCAGCCACCATTTCATTTTTGACACAGGGTCTCTAATGCTTGCCAATCCTCTTGTTTCAGCCTCCCAAGGTGTGGGGGTTACAGGCAAAACCCAGGATTTTAACATCCCAAAGAAATTATTTCAGGATATTTATTCTTTTGAGAAGTCATTTGGGCTAGAGGGATGGCTCAGTGGTTGAAAACATGTACTGCTCTTCCAGAGGACCCAAGTTTGATTCTCTGCCCCATTGGGCAGCTCACAACTGCTTATAACTGCAGTTTCAAGGGATCTAATGCTCTGGCCTCCAAGTGCCCTTGTACTCCTGTGCACATACCTGCACATATACATTTAATTAAAAATAATGAAATAAAGAAGAACTTTTGGAACAAAATCTGGAAGAAAGTTAATGAAACTTTTTGTTGTTTTGTTTTAACACAGGTTCTCATTATGTAGCCCTGGCTGGCCTGGAACTTGTTATGTAAACTAGGGTGTCTTCAAACTCAGAGAGACTCGCCTGCCTCCAAAGTGCTGGGATTAAGGGCATGTGCCACCACAGCCACCTTGACATTTTTTTCTTATTGTCAGAATTTTTAAGAGTCTGATTATATTGAGGAAACTGTCAAAAAACAAAAAAGAAATAAAATAGACTATCTGGTCAGAGTGAGTAGTGTCCTCAGGAATGTATGAGATAAGTAGAAAAACAGTAGACACTTGATTGCACATGATCATGGATATATTGAAGCAAGAATAATGGAAATGTGTACAATTCTACAAAAAAAACCTCTTGTCACACTAATTATGTGCAGAAGGCTGGTGCAGATCTTGGAAGTAGAACTGCGCTTATAGAAGAAACTTAGACTCTTAGTAATGTTACTCCTTTGAAAGTTAGGAGTAAAGATTTAAAAATATTACATCTATCTTTTTTCTTTTTAGATGTATTAACATTTTATTGCATCACAGGGTAGTAGTGGTGCACACCTTTAATCCCAGCACTAAGGAGGCAGAGGCAGGCTGATCTCTAGTTTGAGGCCACCCTGGTCTACAGTCAGGGCTACACAGAGAAATCCAGTCTCAAAATATATATCCAAGTCTTGAAAAATCTATGAAATTTAAAAGTCAAAGTCAGTATCCTCAAGTCAAATTTGTGTCTTTTCCTTCCTTCCTTCCTTCCTTCCTTCCTTTCTTTCTTTCTTTCTTTTTTCTTTCTTTCTTTTTCTTTTTTTTTTTTTTTTTTGGTTTTTCGAGAGAGGGTTTCTCTGTAGCTTTGGAGCCTGTCCTGGAACTAGTTCTTGTAGACCAGGCTGGCCTTGAACTCACAAAGATTCGCCTGCCTCTGCCTCCCAAGTGCTGGTATTAAAGACGTGCTCAACCACTGCCCGCCTTGTCAAATTTGTTTCTAAACAGGGGCTTCTGTTCATTTATTTGTTTAGGTCTATTTTCACATTTCAATGACAGGGCTGAATGATTGCAGCAGAGATCATGTGGACCACAAAATTTAAACTATTTACTATCTGGCCCTCTTCAGAAAATTATTTGACAAGCCCAAAACACTAGACTCTTTTAAGCTGCTCCATGAATGCTCTACCCAGCTTGCCTTTTCAGAGTTGATTTCATCTTTACTTTCAAATGATATTCATTTCAATTATAAAAATAAAAATATTCAGGAGGGAAAATTATTGAAAAAAGAAAACACTTCCAATATTATCTCACCAAACTAATCTCTGGTTATAGTTTGTTGTATTTTCCTGGATACTCAATGTTTCTCCCAGGACAAGTTCAATACACTGTTTGGGTTTTGGAGACAGCGTTTCTTATCTTTTTGTTTTCATGTGTTGAGGATGGAATCCCAGGGCCTCATACGTGCTAGGCTATTGCTCTACTATTGAACTACACTCCAGCCCAATAAGGTTTTATTGTTGTCGTTATGTCCCATCCCCTATCCCCTGCTCCAGAAGCCCCAGTTATCCTGAGACTTTCTCTATAGACTAGGTTGGTCTTGAACTCAAGAGATCTGCCTAACTCTATCTCCCTAATGCTGGGATTAAAAGTGTGCCCCTATATGTCCTGGAACTGGGGTTGTAATTTAAGGGTAGAACCCTTGTTTAGAATGTGTGAGACCCTGAGTTTGATTCTTTGCACTGCTCCCAAATCACGTGATTTCCACATATCAACCCTTTTTCTTTCTTCTTTTTCTTTCTCTCTCTCTCTTCGTTCTCCCTCCCACTTTCTCTCTCTTTCCTCCCCTGCCCCACCCCCTTCTCTTCTTCCTCCTACTCTTCTTCCCTGCTTGCTGGTGGTGTACGCCTTTAATCCCAGCACTTGGGAGACAGAGGCAGGTGGATCTCTCTGCGTTTGAGTCCAGCCTGGTCTACAAGAGTTAGTTCCATGACAGACAGGCTCCAAAGCTACAGAGAAACCCTGTATCAAAAAACCAAAACAAAAGACAAAAAGAAAAGAAAAAGAAAAAAGAAAGCACGTTTAGTCACCATGCCTAGCTACTGCAAACTTTATCAGCTCCCTGCAGCTTCAGGGAGGGTGGACCTGATTTCGGGGAAGAGAGAGGCAGCTAGTAGATGTGATGCGTGGATAATAAACTTGCTCTGAATTCGTGATCTCTGCATCTTTTTTCCTCTACTAGAGAAGTTATTTGCTTGAATGTCTTTGGGAAGGATGCCCATGCACCTAATAGAATGACTTGGGAGAAAAATGTTCATACAAATACGGATCTATAAGTAGTTGTTCCCCTTCCCCAGGAATTTCTGGAATGGTACATACTTTTAGTATTGCTGTACATGCATGTGTATGGGACAGAGGTTAAGCTCAAGTGTCTTTCTCAATCACTCTTCATTTTATGTACTAGGGCAGGGTCTTTCAGTTGATCTCTGAACTCACTGAATCTGCTAGTCCAGCTAGCCTGCTTGCTTCAGGGACGACATGCTGGGGTTACAGGTGGGCTGCCATGTTGGACTGACACTTCACTTAAGTAGGTGCTGGGATTCGAACTCCTGTTCTGATTGCACAGCATTCCTCTTAGCCACTAAGCCCTCTCTAGTAAGCTTTTAAAAATTTTTATTTGACAAATATATATCATGCTTTAAACCCACACCATAGATCACTGTAAATTTTATTTATTTTTGTTGTTTTTTTTAATTTTGTTTTGTTATTTGATACAGGTTTCTCTGTGTATCTCTGGCTGTTCTGGAACTCACTTTGTAGACCAGGCTGGCCTTGAATTCAGAGATCCGCCTGCCTCTGCCTCCCTATGTACTGGAATCAAAGGTATGTGCCACCACCATTATAAGCTATAAGTTTTTTATGGACCCACTGATGCTGTTTTTATTTGCATCCCTAACTGACTTGACAAGCTTATCCCCTGTGAACCAGTCAAGGTCCCAGGTGCTCTGAGGTCAGAGCTAGGGCTGCGCTTCAGCTTCCTAACTACTAATCATCTCCTTGTAAGCCTAGCCGACAATCTGTGACCCTATTCTAGGGACATCTTAAAATTGAGACGATGCTTTGGGTTACAGATAAAACACTAAAGAAAAGTATCCTTCTCACTACAATGGTCTTTTATTGCCAAAGTTTCTAGATCTCCCGATCTTACTGGGGGAGGCAGAATGGAGTTAAGGATGTGGAGGGCTTCCCTCTGGAACCACATTTTCCATTTCTGAATAACTATTGACATTTTACGTATTATACAGAAAGGATTGAATAATGGCCAGATGGATTGAAAAACAACTTGAAATCCTTCCAGCAAGTCGGAGCCCAAGAGTGGTACTAAGTTCGGTACAGGAACGTTACTATCTACAGTCTCAACTTCACTATCTCATCATGTAAAATCCCTCCGTTAATGGAAAAACAATTCAGTTCCTTAGTTTTGGAACAAAAGCCCAAACTGAAAGAGGAATTCACTTGAGACTCAAGGAACACTCCCTTCTTGAAGCACATTGGGAAGAACAATTTGCAGGCCTGGTAGTTCAGGCTTGTAATCCCACCACACTGAAGGCAGAGACAAGTGAACCTCAGTGAGTTCAAGGCTAGCCAGGGCTGCTTAAGGAGACGGCGTGTGTAAACGAATTATGAATTTTTTTTTTTAAGTTTGTCGAGACATGGTTTCTCTTTGGAGCTTTGGTCGCTTTCTCATGGTCGCTTTGGAGCTTGTCCTCAAACTAGTTCTTGTAAACCAAGCTGGCTTTGAACTCACGGAGATCCACCTGCCTCTGCCTCCCGAGTGCTGGGATTAAAGGCCCTGTGCGCCACTGCCGCCTGGCCAGTAAATAAAGTTTATAAGAGAAACGGGTGTTTTTGTAAAGCCTGGGTTTCTTTTACCTGGTTTTAAAAAAAATATAAGAAAGCTGTGTCATAGTGTCTTTTGGGGGCCACTCACAATCCCAACCCCACCACCCACAGACCACCCGCTGCCGTCGACTCCGTAAGGAAACCCCGCCCCACGGGAACTTCCGGCTCTGCGGTAACTTCCGTTCTCGGCCCCGACTGGGCGTGCCGCCCCTGGAAGTGACGTAAGGACGTTCCTTCCATTTTGTGCACCGCCCGAGCCGCTAAGTGCGTCAGTTGTGGAGAGACGTAGACGAGTGGAGGTCGGGTCTGTAGGGAGGCAGCCGGCTCCGTCGCAGACTACGGACCGCCCCGGGTCCCAGCCGCCAAAGACCCCGTCCGGTAGGTGAGTGGCTCTCTTGGAGGGCAAGGCTTCTCGGATCGAGGCTTCTTCATGGCCGCTCGGGTCGCGAGCGGCCGGGGCTTCGCTCTGTGCGGAGGACGGCGTCTAGAGAGCGCAGTTGATTGAGGTGGGCGCTGGGGCACGACTCCCTCTTGGTGGTGCTTGAGGGGGCCACAAGGCGGAGGGGAGGAGGCGGGGTGGGGAGGGCGTTTGTAGGGGGGAACCGGGACGCTTCTCCCTGCCACCCTTTGGTTCTCCTTCTCCGGCCTGAAACGCCCGGACGCCGGGAGCCGGCCTCGCCCAGGGCCTCTCGGGGCTCCCCTTCGGTCGGCCGGCGCGGCGCTTCGAGGCCCGGCTCGTCCGGGACTGAGGACGGAGCTCGGTTCGGCTCGCTCCTCCCCCGCCGCGGACCCCGCCGCCGCCATTTTGTGCTGCGAACGCGCCCGTCGCCGACTGCGCAAGCTCGGCTGTGGCGTCGCGAGATTCCGGCTTGTGACGCTCGGGGAGGCCGCGGCGCGTGCGCGGCCGACTGCGATTGGACAGGGCCTTGCGGAGGGAGGGGCCGGCTTCGCCCGCATTTCTCGGCCTTTCCGAACTGCGGCAGATGGGAGGGGGCCGGGAGCCGGCCTCGGAGCGCGACTGCGCAGTCTAGAGAGGTGGCAAGTGGGCGTTGCGGTCGGCCGCGGTGTGGAACCTGGGGGGAGAGGGTCGTTTGGGGAGTGGAGTCTTCATTTAAATTTTGAATGTGAAAGGGGCCTGAACTCTTGTCACAGCCGTTGGTAAACGTCTTGAGGCTCTGCATGTTTGTTGACTGCTTGACTGATCCTTCCCCTGTGCCCTTATTGATAGGGTCTCGATTGATTTACTTACCTAACAGGAAACACTAGCCGGGCATCATGAGTGGCTGTCGGGTGTTCATCGGGAGACTAAATCCAGCAGCGAGGGAGAAAGATGTGGAAAGATTCTTCAAGGGTTATGGACGGATCAGAGATATTGATCTGAAAAGAGGTTTTGGGTTTGTGGTAAGTGTTTCGAACTGAGTTAATTAATTAACTGTCAAGAAGTGGGTAATCGGGCGGTGGTGGCATGCTTGGGAGGGGGAGGCAGCGGATCTCTTGAGTTTAAGGATAGCCAGGGCTACAGAGAAACCCTGTCTCGAGAAACAAAACAAAGTAGTTAGAACTTTTGTGATGAACAGTGATTTTTTTTTTAATTGATTGAGTCCTTGTATGTTTTTTTTTTTCCAGAAAAATGTTAGTTGCAGTCTTGAGACAGTGAATTCTATTAGATGGTCCAGTGGGGCTCGTTTGCACTCTTTTCTATGTATTTAAGATATGCCTCATTTTGAAACTTGTCACGATTTTAAAAGGCTGTCGAGTATACGTCTAAGTGCTCTGTTTAGTGTCTTACTGTAATGTAAATTTTAGGAATTTGAGGACCCAAGGGATGCAGATGATGCTGTGTATGAACTTGATGGAAAAGAACTTTGCAGTGAGAGGTAGGCACAGTTTTTATCTACGTCCCCCAGGGTAACAGAGCAAACCGTTGGGAGTGTCGTATAAGCATGTCATGGGTTCTTTCATGTCTTCTTAGGGTTACTATTGAACATGCTCGGGCTCGATCTCGAGGCGGGCGAGGAAGAGGACGGTACTCCGACCGCTTTAGTAGTCGCAGACCACGAAATGATAGACGGTATGTGGTGCGCAGATAGTTTTCAACATAGGAACCATTAGCAAATGGTTGTGAGACTTGAGGTCTGGTTAGTTACTTACCCCACATCCCGAGAATCTAGAATCTTGGAGTGCTTGCTCGAGTCACTGTGTCAGTAGAATTTTCTAGCACATACCATCTGACAGTGCTTGTTCTCCTCCTCAGAAATGCTCCACCTGTAAGGACGGAAAATCGCCTTATAGTTGAGAATTTATCCTCAAGAGTCAGCTGGCAGGTTTGTTGAAATACAGTTTTGAGTTATTTTAATGTGGCATTTTAAAATGTTAATGGGTAGTTAAATGTTTTGTTAATATTAAAAGTTTTAAATTAATGGATTTAATTGAACTATACTTTTAAATTTTAATTAAATGTAACTGGGGGATGTTTCAGATTTTAATATTAGTGATCAAATGTAATTGTTTTGAGGTTATTTTTTTCATGTTTTTAAAAATCAATTTTAACCAAATATTAAACCCTTTATTTGCCAGCCTATCTGTGTCGTTGGCCTTATGACGAGGAGTGCCTGTGGGTTATCCTAATCGTTGTCTTGGTCACTCTTGGTTGGGCCTGGTTGACTTTGCCAGTCAGCTCCTACAGTGATCAGTTGGCCACCTCTAGATCTGTGTTTGCCGGTCTAGACGTAATCGGTGCACTTACTTGAAGTGCCGGGTTGCAGCGATCCCAGAACGTTGATAACGTGATCTGATCCCTAAGTTGAGAGCTGTCTTCCTGTAACGCTTCCGAATAAGAGGTCCTGGTCGAAAGAGTTGAAAGATACGCAATTAGTTGGTCGTTGGAATCCTGATCGCAGTAAAGTGGTCCTTGGTAACTGCACAAGAGTAAAACATGTCTGCATCGCCAGTAGTCTGCTAATAGGGAGGGCTGTGCGATTAAAGGCTTCCATCGATTGGGTAGTATCCTTCAAGTGGGTGGCGAAGAGCCAGTCGGGCCTATGTCATGAAGGTTTCTCCGACCGCTTAATGGTTTGCTGCTTGACTAGCCTAGGGAAATGTTAATAAAGGTAAAGTAAATCTTTTTAATGACATATGGGGCACAAAATAACTGGTGTCTTTGTAAATGTTTTTTTTTTATTTTTAAATATAAAACTAGTCTTTAAAACATGTAATGTTCCTTTTTGGTTTTTTTTTTGTTGTTTGTTTTGTTTTTTGTTTGTTTTTCCCCTCTTGTACTGAGCTCAGTTAGACTAATACTACTATAATGTTAAAAATTGGAATTTACCTCTAGCATTTTGCTTAAAAGCAATATGCTATTTGCTTATTTCGTGCCCTGGCATAATTTTTGAATTCTGATAGAATACAAGTGTGGTATACGCCATGTTTGTACTTTATCTAACAACTTCTCTTTCAGTAGTCTTGTTTTTATACCATGTGGTTGTTTGTGTGTCACTTTGCCCTTTCTCTCCTTAACATAATTGTCTTGTGTTAAGGACCTCAAAGATTTCATGAGACAAGCTGGGGAAGTAACCTTTGCGGATGCACATCGACCTAAACTAAATGAAGGGTGAGTATGCACTGGAGTTGAGAGACTTTCATGGTGGCATTGCTAGGATCTAAAGTATGCATGTACTTAATTGTGGCCCTTGTGCATTTGGCAGTTTTGGGAGAAAGTTTTTATCGAGATTGTTGATACTGCCATTTAGTCGGGATCTGGCATCCTGCACATCTGACACCTGCAAACAGTTGTCTGCCTCAGCACCGTGCCATGCTGTTTTTGTCAGCAATAATGGAGTGAGCAGGGAATGGACGTAATGCTTCTCTTGATCTGTGTAGACACGTACGTCTACACGGCTGTTGGATATATAAGCTTTAAAGACATTTCTTTCCCTCCCATTTTCAGGGTAGTTGAGTTTGCCTCTTATGGTGACTTAAAGAATGCTATTGAAAAACTTTCTGGAAAGGAAATTAACGGGAGAAAAATCAAACTAATTGAAGGCAGCAAACGTCATAGGTATTCTTTTGTTAATATTTTTAAACCAAAAACTTTATGTAACTAACTTTTAGAGCTTTATCATACAGGTTAATTTCCCCTTTCTCTCTTTCCTCCCCATTTTTCATAGCAGGTCAAGAAGCAGGTCACGATCTCGGACCAGGAGTTCCTCTAGGTCTCGTAGCCGATCTCGTTCCCGTAGAAGCAAGTCTTACAGCCGCTCAAGGAGCAGGAGCCGGAGCCGGAGCAAGTCCCGTTCTGGTAGTAGGTCTCCTGTGCCTGAGAAGAGCCAGAAACGTGGTTCTTCGAGTAGATCTAAGTCTCCAGCATCTGTGGATCGCCAGAGGTCCCGGTCCCGGTCCCGGTCCAGATCAGTTGACAGTGGCAATTAAACTGTAAATAACCTGCCCTGGGGACCTTTTTTAAAAAACAAATTCCCAAACCATACTTGCTAAAAATTCTGGTAAGTATGTGCTTTTCTGTGGGGAGGGATTTGGAGGGGGTTGGGCTGGATTTCTTTGTAGATGTGGACCACCAAGGGGTTGTTGAAAACTAATTGTATTAAATGTCTTTTGATAAGCCTTCTGCTCACACTTTTGTGACTGTCTGAAGTATATAGTTTGTGTATATTGACAGAGCTCTTTTATAACTAAAGCATTTAATTTTTTTGTACTAGAAAAACTTTTGAACATTTTAGTTCATTGTTCACATATGTTAACTCAAGATTAGTTTAATTACTCAATTAAACTAATAGCTTTGGACACTTTAAAAGAGCTCTAAATTTGCGTGTATATAAAGGCTTAATATGAGTTTTCTTTGTTAGGGTCATGGGTATCTTCTCACCCGTTAACAGCTGTAGGACAGACGTTAAAGCAGCTGTTTGTTATTGATAATAAAATATATTAAGTATTATACAACTGCTTTTGGTGTTTTCCTCTCAAGTTCTGTATGTTTATTCTGTTCCATTTTGTGTTAAAAACACTACACATGTAGAACCCTGAAGTAGTGTGATGTGGGCTTGTGTTTTTTTGCTATTTTGAAGCTAGTGAAAGGGCCTCAGGAGTCAGTGAACTGTTGAAAGCTGACAGCTAAGTAGAATGGCGGTTAACATTTCTATTCCTCCCATGCTGTCTTGTGTTGCCAATGGGTTACAAAGGGCAGTGCTTTGGTAACACATACGATCCAGTGCAGGTGTTGGCTTGGCTTTTTGATGATAAAAAAAAAAACGGTTGGCATGATCAGTGGTCGATCTTAAGGAATTTTCATGTGCTGGTTTGGTTTTAGTTTCAAGATAAGCAACTATATATGTGTTTTCATTAGGTTTTTCAAGACAGGTTTCTCTGTGTAGCTCTAGCTATCCCGAACACTCTTTGTAGATCAGGCTGGCCTCTGCTTTTGATTACTGCGATTAAAGGCATGTGCCATCACTGCTGGCTCTGGCTAATATGTGATTCTGTGTTAGTGAGGAAATAAGAAAAATACTGTATAGATGACTGTCTTAGCTGCGTGTATGTGTTGTATACCATTTGGATTCCTAGTGCTCGAGGAAGCCAGAAAGTGGTGCAGGATTCCTTGGAAATGGAGTTAGAGATTGGAGCAGCTGTGTGGGTGCTGGGAATCAAACTCCAGTCCAGATCCTCTGGGATCTGGGAGAGCGTCAAGTCTTTAATTGCTGAGCCATCTCTAGCTCAATTTTAATAGGTACTCATTTAGGTCTACTCCCATGTCATTGAATAAGTGTCCCTGTGAGAGAGAGCCACCCTAGAAATGTAGGAACTGAGTTATATTCATCTTGAAAGCCTAGTTGCCAGGTACTAGCTTGGTAAATATTTGATAGCAGAACATCTTATCGTCTGAGTGAAACCTCAACTGCATTACCACTTAGGAAATTTAGGGGCTTTTCAAAGGACAAGTTAAGGGCAGCTGTTAGGGATACAAGATTTCAGGTTCTAACGATCCCAGATCTAGACAGACATACTCATGCCTGCCTTGTGGATTAGAAGTAGGAAAAACGACCTTGTTGGCTTCCTCAAAGTGGGCCTTTGGGAGTGGGAGTTGTCATTTGGGAGGAGGTTTGGGAAAAGATAAGTGATTGTTAGGAAGGCTGGTGACTTGCTGATCCAGGAAGAGAGTGGCCACGAAGTAGAGCTGATTCTTAGAACACTTAGTTTGCCTGCTTGCTTAGGGACCTGTTGCCGTAACACCGGCAGAACACAGCCTTCTCTCTTTATTGGCCACCTCGCCTGCCCTTTCATGGGAACTGCCTCAGGTTGCAAGTTTTACATTGAGCACTGACCTAAGGTATGAGAAGTTATGATCAGTGAGGTTCTTTTGAGGCAAGGTTTCACTGTGTCTGAGCCTGGCTGATCTGGGGCTTGCTGTGTGCTGGCCTTATACTCAGATGCACCTGCTCACTGTCCCTTGAGTGCTGTGATTCAGTGTGCCACACAGTCCTAGAATTCTAAGGGAAGTTTTAGTACTAGTTTTTTGGTTTTTTTTTTGTTGTTCTTTCATCTATTTCTAAGAACAGTGTGAAGTCCCAGTTCAGTCTTTCCTAAATGTTAGATTGTTTCTTACATAAGTTAACACATCTTGCACAGTGTTAGAGACATCATTGATCAGATGAACCCAAAATGTAAGAAAAAGGCTAAGTATTTTGTGTAAGAGTTGATGCTAGCTTATACCCTAGGTTGACATTCACTTTACTGTGTAGCCCCAGTTGGTCATTCTTCTGTGCTCTCCCAAATTGGTGTTGTGCTCTCCCAAAATGGTGGTGTAAGACTGCCCCAACATGTATGTAACCTTTTTTTTGTGGGGGGGGGAATTGAAAGTTGGGATTGCTGTGTAGCTGTGACTTGCTTGGTACACTATGTAGCCCAGGCTGGCCTTAAACCTGAGGCAAATCGCCCACTGCTTTAGCAGGCGTGTGAGTGTGTGCTTTAAAGGGATATGGTACCATGTGTTTTTTTTCTTTTTAAATTATATAATGATTAGCCCAAATGGTCAGTCATTCCTCTTGTGGTCCCGGGAATGCGCGTTTGTCTCTCAGCTTTGTCAGACAAGTGCCTTAATGTGGCTGCGATTGCACCTGACAACTGTTAAGAACTACAGAAGTAGCTGTGTTCAGCTGTGTGCAATGGGGAGTTTGTTCATCTTTCAGTGTTCTTGGCATCCGAGTAAAAAGTGCAAAATGTTTAGGTGTAGAGGAAATATGAGGGTTCAAACATTTTTCTGTATAATAGTCTTCCCGAGTTTTCGGAGTGCCTGATGCCACTGACAGGCAAACGGATAGCGTAGTTGTGAAGTCATTGTGCTGGCTTGTTCCTTCTGATATTTGAAGCCCTTTCACGTGGTGGTATGCGGCAATTTTGTCTTAATTGCCTTTTATGTGTTTAGTTTTTTTGAGAAAGGGTTTCTCAGTAATAGCTCTGGCTGTCCTGGTGGAGAACACTCTTTGTAGACCAGACTGGCCTGGAACTCCTGAGTGCTGGAATTAAAGATGTGTGCCAACCACTGCCAAGACGCGCTTTTGTGTGTACTTGGTATTGGTGCTTGAACTTGAACCCAAGTCATTTGGCACAGAAAAAAGTAACAGAAATTTTATAAGTTAGAACCATTGTATTATAGTTTATTTCCTTTTGAGTTACTTGAAACAAGTTGTGAATGTTTGAACAACATTCCCATCAGCGGGAAAGTAATTAGTGAAACCAGTATAAATCAGATACTGCTGTAGAGGGCAGGTGTACAGGACGTAAGCGTTCATAGCCACTGAAGAGTATGTTTGGTTTGACAGTCTTCATACTTTAAGGTCCACATTTCAGTTTCTGTTCATTGGGATTATAAACATGAACCACTTTGCCCAGTTCTTGTTTATTTTTTGGACAGATAGCAAATTCCATGTTGGATGGGTGAGGGTTCCTGGGTAGGTTGCCCTTTGTATGGCTTCATGATTGTGCTGACGAATTTGCTGGAAGTGCAAAGGCAACCCTGGTCCTTTTCTTGCTGCGTCTGATTTTTTACATAGGCATTTTAAATTGCCAGCTGACCAGAATCCAGGCCATTGGGGGAAGAGCTAGGTTGTGTAGTAGGAACATTCCCATTGTGGGTGCCTTTTTCTGGAGCTTCTGGAATAGTATCTTGAGTGGCAGCAGCCTTGTAGATCACCTTTGTTTCATCTGTGAAGGTAAAGATGGGAGACTGAGTAATGATGCGGAGGTTTTTGAGAATGGCTGCTATAGGCTCGTAATTGATGCTTGGTTTCCACTGGAGGAACTGTTGGGGAAAGATTAGACTGGGTGTCCTTGTTGGAGGTGTGTCAGTAGGGATGGGCTGTTGAGATGTCAAAAGCCTTAATGCATCACCATTCCTGGTTAGCCTTTTTTCTGCCTGTTTGTGGTTCAGGATGTAAGGTTTCGGTTTCTGCTCCAGTGCAGTGCCTGCTGCCATGATGACCGTGAACCTTTGAAACTGTATGCCTCCTGTAAACGCTTCTATAAGTTGCCTTTTTCTGGTGTTTAGTATCACAGTAATAGAAAAGTAACTAAGCTGAACAATAAAACTTGTTCAGCCACAACAAATACAAGAACTTCAGAGGGTATACTCTATTTTTCATCTAATCGCTGGTGTGTTAGCACCTCAGATGCTTTGTGCGTTATTTTTATCACTCTAGCAACTCATAACGTAAAGCTGTAGAGAGAGGCTCTTTCCCCCAGCTGGTTTAGAACTAAGGAAAGGTTTTAGTGTCCTGTAGTGTAATCAGCTCTTTGCTTTCCTTTTTGGCTTCCTGATAACCAGGATTACATCTTAATTGCCAAGGGAACGTTGGCGTTTGCTAGTTTAGTAATGGGACTTCACCAAGCAGTTTTCTGTATGTGTTGAGGTACAAACCACAGCTTCTGGGTTCTGGGAAGAATCTCAGCCTTGGTTTTACTGGCAATACGATGCAGAAGAAATTGGGTGATTAGGAACTTCTATGTTACAAAGTGTGTCTGGGGATGTGACTTTGGTGGAATGCTTTCCTAGCATGCAAAGTCCTGAGTTTGATTTCCACTACAAAAAGACAAGTCTGGACATGGTACATAATGTGAAATTTGATGATCACTTAGAGAATCTCCAGTTTGAGGGTAGCCTGAGCTACAGACAACAAAAGGTCGAGGGTATTTGCTCCAGTGCTCAGTCCCACAAAAACAATGGTTAGAGTATTCGGATGGCAAGAACTCTCAGCAGGTAAAGGTGCTCACTGCTAAGCCATCTACTACATGGGTCTGTGTGCATGTACACATGTTGTAAACAAGTACTTTCAAAAGTCTGATTTGTTAATATGTATATGGCTATTTCGATGCATGTCTTTGCACCACATTCATTATCGATATAGGCCAGAAGAGGGCATCTCCTCGGACTGAATTGTGAGCTGCCTTGTGGATCCTGTGGAAGAGCAGCCATGTGTTCTTAAATTGCTGAGCCATCTTTCCAGCCCCTGGAAGTGCTCTTGACTGTCCAGCTGCCTCCAACCACTCAGATATACTTTTAAGGGAGGGATTCTAATCTAGGCTTACATTCTAAATGTAATGAACCTGAATATTAAAAAAAGTTCTGTAAGTCACTTGACGATGGAACGAACACACCGTTAGTCCCAGCACGTGAGAGGCAGGTGGATCTCTCTGAGTTTGAGGCCAGCAAGCCTGGTCTGCAGAGCAAGTTCAGGACAGTCAGGGCTACACAGAGAAACAAAAAGTTCAAAAAACAAAAAAGCTCTACTCTAGTAATATGTACAAACCATACCAGTTATGTATTTAACAAGCTTTAATTTATTTAAGAAGATTAAATTACTGTGTAACCAGAATGGAATTTCTGGATTCTGTTGTATTTAGGGCTATCCTGTGTTTTCCCTATGGCAGTGGTAGGGTTCTGACCTTGTTACAGAAAACTGAATACTGAATAAGATTGCTGAAGCTTCCAAAACATCGTAGAAATATCAAAGGTCCAAAGTAGTTTTTCCTATTACAGTGAAGGTTCTCTTGCTTGGACATAATGGTCTCATATAGTGAAGGTTCTCTTGCTTAGACATAACGGCCCCATGCTGTCTTAATCCCTTGAGGAATACTCCAGGGTGATTTTTCTCAACTATCGAGTACTGTCGATGGAAATGACCCTTTAAAGTCTTGCATACTCTCAGTGCTACCCTGGTTCCCTGCTGAACCCTGGTAGCTCAGGTCCAGTGTGGCAGTACTCACCCTTGGGAGGCTTGATTTTCTCGTAGCACCGAAAGATGATAATGAAGAGAATTCCTTCTGCAAGTTGGAAAATCATATACAGAAGAGGAAAGAAGAAAAGTGGTCCAATGACTTCAGGGGGAAAGGTCACATTGAGGATGGTAGAGCAGAGTTGAACATTTTGGAATCCTGTTTCCATGCTGATGGTGCGGCTGCAGCTGTGAGTGAGGGAAAAGTTACTTAATGGGACATTGGCAGCTGCTGTGCCTACCCTTCCCGTTTCTGATCCATTAGACCTAAGCACCCAGCATAGGAAGGTGGGAGGAAACAGGCGGTTTTTTGAATTGCTTGGAAATTTTGCTTGGTCCTCTTTTATAGAACTCAGTTAGACAGATGTGAACCTGGGAGCCAGTATCACTCATTAGTTCGTTATGTTAGTCTTACACCACAGTTGCACTTTGCCTAGACAGCGGGAGATTGTTACATATCTCTAGCTCCAGAACTTGTTAAAGCAAATGTCAGCCCCACTATGTATCTTTGAAAGCTTTTCTTCCCTAATTTTGCTTTTCATTTTGTGGATGTTTAAATTTAGTGAATACATATTCCAAGTGTGTTAATTTACTAGCTTTAGTGCATTTTGAGAGGACTGTGATGACCTTTGCTGCTGTGGCCTTTGTGGTCCGGAGCTCCCAGAACTAGTAATACTGCAGCACTGTGGTCATAGGGAGGCCTCCTTTTGCCCTGTGTGGAATATGCACAGTAATTTGGTCTTATCAGCAAGTTTGTAGTAGTGGCTTTTGTGTTTAGAAATGAGTTCCTCACTGGGTGGTGGCACACGCCTTTAATCCCAGCACTCGGTAGGCAGAGGCAGGTAGAGCTCTGAGTTTGAGGCCAGCCTGGTCAGGGTGTGAGGAAAATTGTAACTCAGCGGTTCTTAACTTGGGGAATTGGATGACTCTTTCACAGAGGTCACCTAACACCATTGGAAAGCAGACTTACATTATGAAGTAGCAATGAAATAATGTTATGATTGGTCACCCCACATGAGATGGTGTGTTAAAAGGTTGCAGCGTTAGGAAGGCTAAGAACCACTGTGTTTTAATGTTTTAAACTCACACAAAAGTTTATTTAGGGTAATGGGCCTCTGGTGTTCCCAGAGACACTCAGGTTGACGACTCTTTTACAGTGGCTGTGTTTGTGAGTTGGGTTGCACTGTAAAGACTTGAGCTTTGGAGTACCACTTAGGATATAACTTCCATCCTATTATATTCTTGTCAGAGAGCAAGAAGAGTGGGCAAGGAGGAATATTAGTGGCATTGAAGATACCCAGTGCCATCAGGTGCCAGGCAGCTCCAGGAAGCACTATCATCTCAACACTGAGAGGGCAGGCTTTGCTGGCTGTTTGTTTAACCCCCCCCCCCCCCCAGCCCCCCAGCCTTTCAGTTGATGCCTTTGACCACATGCCAGGAAATGCTCTGCCCTTAAAGGCCCTGAGGAAAATGGAGCTTTAGGGACCTACCGTGGATTGAGCTGGAAGAGAGCAGAGAGGATGTAGCCCAGAAGGAAGCCAGCTAAAGGCATCAGGGAAGAGGTGGCCAGCAGTGGTGGTGTCATGGCGAACACAATGCTGTTGCCCACATTGATGACAGACAGGACTGTGACAGCCACACTGAGGCAGAAAGTGATGATCAATCCTGCCTGGATATGGGGACAAGAAGAGACTTTTAGAAGGATGGGAGTGGGCACAGAAATGGGAGACTGGAGTTGATAACAGAGGTCAGTTTTATTGTAACAGGAAAGAGATAATCTTTTTGGTTTCTTTCGTAAAGGTAAACATTTTGCTAGTGTTTTTATGACTAAACATCAGCCAAGCATAGCCAGTTGCTTTTGACATAGCCCAGATCTTGTGTGAAGGGATGAGATTTCCTGGTCCTATGAAACTGATATTTATAAATGACATTTCCAGTCTGTAAACATTCGGACAAGACCCCCTAAAAACACTTCGGAGCTTTCCTCAGTCTACATTATAGGGAGGGACTTCATTGTTTTAGGGTAGCAGTTCTCAACTTATGGGTTGTACTCCTTGTGGGAGGGGTCAAATGGCCCTTTCACAGGGGTTGCCTAAGACCATTGGAAAACAAAAGATAATATTTTTTTTATAATAAACTAGTTATGAGCTAGCAACAAGAATAATTTTCTGCTTGTGGTTTACCACAGCTTGAAGTATTAAAGGTCACATCCAGAAAGCTGAGAACCACTATTTCAGGGTGAGCTGGACTCTATACACCACTGTGAACCTTTAATAGGTAGGCTCTGGTGAAATGACTACTCAGGGTTTTCATTGTGAAACATAAGGATGTAAGTTTTCTTCAGTGCTTTTTGCAGCATGCTTCAAAATGGCAAAAATGTAAATTTGTGCCTTTCTCATCTTTTGAATAAAGAAATAGCAAAAAATTACTGATTATCAACTATATGCTCAGCTTGACTCTAGTGTCTTATTTTATTCCTGTGTGTGACGTTTACTTGTTCTTTGGAGACAGCGTCTTGGCCTTGTGCTCTTAGCTGGCCATCTAGAACTAGAACTGTTGTGTACAGGAGGTTGATAAGGGCTGACCTCCAGTCTGAGAAGGTTGGAGGGTATGGGTGCCCTGTCTGCACAGTGTTTCTTGTGAACATCTGTCTTTCTGTGAAATGCTGGAAGTGTTTGTTTCCTCTTCGTTCGTAGCTAAAGTTAGCCAATTTTGCCCTGTTAACCTCTGTTCTCTAGTTGGCCTCTCTCCAGGCTGTGTCTGGCTCAATCCCTAGCAAGAAGCCTGGCCATTCATGCCTTCAGCAGTCTTAAAAGACCACCAGGCTTGTTTGCTTGCTGTTGTTGGACTCTTATTTCTTTTGTGGTTACTTTACCTTCAAAAACGACAAACTGAAGACAGCAAGCCCTCAGTGTATGGCAGAAACTTTAGAGGGATTATAAATTTAACTATACTGTAAGGTGTGCATATGTGTGCACACACGATGTATACTGTGTTCACTTTCTCCTGATTCTTCAGAAGTATTTGTTCCTATTACGATCCCGTGAGGCAGTGTAGAATAGACTTTACTTGTATAAGGAAAACCAGAGGTGGTTTGGGTGAGTGTGATCTTCACCCACCTCCCACATGTCTTTTGATTAAAGGCAGATCCCTGGGGTGACGCCACTAGGAAGTTCTGTGGGCCTCTGCTCATCTAACATGAGTTGATGCTGTGATGAACTGCTGTTGCCAAGTGACCCAGCATCCAACCAGAACCCCTAGGGAGCAAGTCAAAGAAGAACTCTCCTAAGTAACCTGTGGTGGTAATGGCTCAGTCACAATGCTTTTTTTAAGCAGGGCCCTGAGTTCTTACCTTGATGATGTAGGGAACATATTGTGGCTTTTTGGTTTTGAGGAAGATCCCTATGCTACAAGGAATGAGAACCATGACCAGCGATATCATAATGCCTTTGTAGGGCACCTTGTCCTTAAGATCCCCATCGTAGATCCCTTTGGTATAGATGTACAAGAGGAGAGGCATCATGCCCAAGGCAGTGAAGGAGGAGCAGGTGGTCATCACAATGCTGAGTGGAGAACGGAGAACAAAGAAAAAAAAATTAGATGTTTGAGTACCTTCTTTATGCCAGACACTGTTGGGCAGCAAACATGCAGCCTTTTTTTGTTTTTCTGAGTAAACACCTTAAAGAGTTTTGACTTATATCAAATTGCACATAGTAACTGTTAGAATAGAAAGCTGACTCCATGTGCTTTATTGAAGAAGGTGCCATTTCAATTTAAATAAAACTAATTTTTTTGACTGGTGATTGTTGGGGCCCATCTCACTGCATGTCATCCCTGGGCAGGTGGAGCAAGGCATGAGAAATAACAGCATCCCTCCATGACCTTTTTTAGTTTCTTCAGGTTGTAGCCCTGACTTCCTTCAATGATGGCTGTGAAACCCTTTGCTTTTGGACATGTTATTAAATCACATTATTAGAAACCTTTCTAAGACAGGCACAAAAAAATTCAAGATTCAATGTTTAAAATGTTTAGTATATCAACAACAAACAAAGAGATGGAAAATCTCTTTGGTTTTTTGAGACAGGGTTTCTCTGTAGTTTTGGAGCCTGTCCTGGAACTAGCTCTTGTAGACCAGGCTGGCCTCGAACTCACAGAGATTCACCTGCCTCTACCTCCCAAGTGCTGGGATTAAAGGCGTGTGACACCACCGGCTCAATGGAAAATATTTTTGAAAGTGATAGCTGCTAAAAGTTTATTACTAAATAAGTTTAGTGGTCAACAGTTAAAAGATTTCCTATCTGTAACTCCAGTTCCAGAGGATCTGACACCTTTACACCAATGCTCATAAAATAAATAAATTACAAAACATTTCCTATAGTAAAAGAAATAAAACACTTATCACTTTGTCTCCTTGCAGCAGACAGCAAGAGAAACAGGAGTGGATAGAAAGAGATAAACTTGATTTTGATCATTGAGGAAATTTTCTGTTATAGCTAAAAAGAATCAACAGGGTTATATATGAACAATATAAGATAATAAATTGGGATCAGATACGCTACTAATAGAAAACTTTTAAGTAGCTTTTTGTAAACTTTTAATGATTTTTGTTTTATGTGCGTTTTGCCTGCCTGTATATCTTGTGTGAGGGTGTTGGATCCCCTGGAATTAGATAGTTGTGAGTTATCGTGGGTGCTGGGAATTGAACCTGGGTCCTCTGGAAGAACAGCCAGTCCTCTTAGCTGCTGAGCCATCTCTCCAGCACCCCTTCTCCCATTTTTTTAAAGATGGCATTTGTAATCAGAATTATAAGATATTTAGAAATAAATTTCAAGGAGCTAATAAGGTCTTTACTGAAGAAATTATGAAATATAGAAAGGTATGGAAGAGAAGCTATACTATATTCATGTCAGAATGGGAAGACAAGATTATAAAGGTGCTGAGGTGGTTTGGGTGAGAATTATCTCCTGTATGCTCTTGTAGTTGAAAACTTCGTTCACTGTTGGTGATACTTGGTGATACTTTTAGGGAAGGTTATAGAGCCTTAAAATGGAGCAATTTGATGGGGGAAGTATGTTACAGGGGGTGAGCTTTAGGGTTCTATAGCCTGGCCCCACTTCCTGTTTGCTTTTACTACTTTTTGTATATGGATGTGGTCATCCAACTTCCTGCTCCTATCATTGTGCCTTCCCTATCGTCATGTCTTCCTCATTATGATGGACTCTTCCCCCTCTAGAACTATGAGCCTAAATAGTCTCAAAATTGGTGTGTAAGTGCTGGGGCTGGAGAGATGGCTCAGGGATTAAGAAGGCGACTGGCAGATTCTGGAAGACCTGGGTTCAATTCCCAGCACCCACATGGCAGCTCACAACCATTGTAACCCCAGTTTCAGGAGATCTGACTTCCTGTAAAGAGGACTTCAGGCAGGCATGTGGTTCACAGACACATGCAGGTAAAACATCTGTACACACCACACCATACCACACGTATTTAAATGCAATGCAAAGTTAGAGAAATTTTGTAGACCTGAAAGCTGGTCCTAAAATTCAACTGCAAGAGTAGGAAGGTGAAAAGTTGTGAATGAACATCTTAACATCTTCATGAAGCGACCTGTAAAGTCACTGTAATTAAGAAAATGGACTGATAGAAAAGACAACCACATTGAGTTCAGATAAAAGCTCAACCATATTTGACTAATAAGAGGTGGTACTAAATAGTATTGGAGGAAAAAAAATAAATGGTTCTAAAAATAAATATTCACATGGAAATGTAAGATTAGGTCATTCATAAAAATAAGTTTGAAGTTGCTACAAAGCAAGTTCCAGGACAGCGAGAGCTATTATAAAACAACAAAACAATTCCATGTGAAAGGCTTTTTTTCTTTTGGTTTTTCGAGACAGGGTTTCACTGTAGCTTTGGTGCCTGTCCTGGAACTAGCTCTTGTAGACCAGGTTGGCCTTGAACTCACCGAGATCTGCCTGCCTCAGCCTCCCAAGTGCTGGGATTAAAGTGTTTTAAAGGTGTGTGCTATTGCCCGGCTGAAAAGTAATTTTTTTTCTTTCTTTTTTTTTTTTTTTTTACCACCTAGTAGCTGTGTAAAGGTAATTTTTTAAAAGAAAATGTAGGACATATCTTTGTAGACAGTAAAGGATTTATTAAACCTCTGACTAGTCAAGACAAAGCAGTATAGAGTTGACTAAGTTAGACTTATTAAGTGTAAGACACCAACATATACATGAAAGTCCCACGCTGTGAGGAGATAACATTCAAATCACATTGCAAATCAATAAAGTTCTTTGAGAACAACCCCGTAAAAACAATCCCATTTCCAGAAGAGGACACCCAAGTGACTAGTTAACCCGGAAAAAGTGCTAGGCCTCGCATGACATCCATTGAAAATGTGGTTTGCTACAACTGACTGGTTGGCAAAACTGACAAAGCCCGGCGATTCCAAATAAAACAATGCGGAAAACAACGATTTCTCTGTTGAAGTGTGAAGTGGAACAACTGGAAGCTTCCTTGCTGATGTGTGAATCCCATGATTTCCAATTTCTATTTTTCCTATTCATACTTTGACCTAGGAACAAGAGACCCATGCACAGGGCTGTCCATAGAAGCAGGCTGTAGAGTCAGGAATGAGTCCCAAAAGGTAGGCACAGCAAACCACATGGCAGTTCAAATACACGCAATAAGTATTCTACTGACAAGCCCAACTGTGCTGGCTAGTTTTGTGTCATCTAGGAAAAAGGAATCTTTATTGGAAAATGCCTCCATAGAATGAATTGGCTTGTTGATAAGTCTGTAGGGCATTGTCTTGATTGAGGATTGGTGGGGAAGGGTCCAGCTCACTGTGTGTGGTGCCACTTGTGGGCTGGTGGTGCTGGGTGCTGTCAGAAAGCAGGCTGAGTAATCCATGAGGAGCAAGCCAGTGAATGGCATTGCTCTATGGTCTCAGCATCAGCTCCCGTTGTGAGTTCCTGCCCTGACTTCCGTGGATGATGAACTATCTGTAAGGTAAAATAAACCCCTTTCTCTCCATGTTGCTTTTGGTCAGGAAGCTGTGGCACTGGCTCTCATAGCAAATTGCCAAATATATGACTCAACTATATGATAACAAATTGAAAGCATGCAAATACAGAAGATCATCAGTAATAGCTGGGAAATACCTTGTATGTATAGTGATAGTTTTAAAAGAACTGCGGGTGGAGAGATGGTCAGGGGTTAAGAATACAACTGCTCTTCCAGAGGTGATGAGTTCAATTCCCAGCAACCACATGGTGGCTCACAACCATCTGTAATGAAATCTCATGCCCTCTTCTAGTGTGTATGAAGTACAAAGCACTCTTGTACATAAAATACATTAAAAAAATCTTTAAAAAAAAATAGAGGGAGAGACCCAAGGCCTGGAAAAATGGTTTAGCGCTTAAGAATGCTTGCTGTTCTTTCAGAGAACCCAAGTTCATTTCCCAGTACCCACATTGGGTGGCTTAGCCCCCTGTAACTCCAATTCAGGAGTTCTGACATCCTCTCCTGACCTCAGCAGGTACATGCATACCCATGGCACACATTTTAAAAAAGGAGCCAGGAATGATGGTGGCATCTGGTAATCTCAGCAGTCAGCATGGGGCAGGAAATCAGAAGTTCAAGGTCATGTTTGACTACACAGTGGGTTCAAAACCAGCCTGGACTATGCTAGATTCTGTCACAAACAGCAGCCTAAAACAAAAGTTTAAAAATATCCTTGGTCGGGGATAGTGCTGGAGAAGATGGCTCAGAAGTTAAGAGCACTGGCTACTCTTCCAGAGGTCCTGAGTTATTTCCCAGCAACCACATGGTGGCTCACAACCATCTGTAATGAGATATGGTGCCCTCTTCTGGCCTGCAGACATACATAAAGACAGAACAATGTATCCATAATAAATAAATACTTAAAAAAATGTCCTTGAAGTTGCTGGAGCCAAATGAGGGAGGTATTCCCTCTGAGGTGTGCTGGAGGGAATGAGACTGCGAAGTGTATGGGTGCATCTGTGCAAGTTGTTGGTCTCTCGGTAGAAGACCAACTTGCAAGTCATGTGCTTGTCCTCCTGTCCAGAGAAATCATGCTTACTTTGGCTTTGTGTCAGGAGTTCTAGATTGTGTTCTGGGACTTTGTGTGCCTATGTCCCCTTAGATGTGTAGAGCCATGTTTCCAGAACCTCGGGCATTTTCCTGCACAATCACAGACAGATACTGGGGGCTGTCAAGAGGTATCACATCCCCAACCTACTGGCATCTGTGACTTGCGATCCTCAGTTTACCCTAAAGGACCAGGATGGGAGGTTACCTTCAGATTCTAGCTCCTAAGATTGGGACCGTTGCAACATTGGGGACCTTGTTTCTGGTTACAGTGGGATAGCATGTTTGTGTTTTCATTCTTCCTATATATGGCCTTTATTTTTGCTTTTTCAGATAGGGTCTTATGTAACCTACAACTCCCTATGTAGTGGAGGGTGATCTTGAACTCCTGACGCCTTCTGCTTTTGCCTTCTGTGCTGGCATTACAGGCCTGTGCCAACATACCAGGCTTACTTCTAAGTTCTTTTATTTTGAGATGGACCCTTGAGCTTTCACCTACACCTAACTTACCCGGGTAGCTTGGTTGACAGACATTCACTGCTGTACCCAGCCCCTTCTTGGTTTAGAATAATCATGTTGCATAAGCCCTGCTTTTTTTTTTAATCTCTAAATTTAGGTAGAAAGATGAGAGGTACAAGCTGAGGCCACTGTGAAGTGACCATCCAGCCCCTACGATGAAGTGGGAGAGGTGTAGGAATCCCAGTGGCTTCCCAAGTCATAGTGGGGAACTTGTGGGAATCATGGAGTGGTATCCAGGCCTTTTGTCTCCCCAGGCACTGACTGGCTCTGGGCTGTTTGGGGACCAGCAGGTTACAGGGAGCAGGGGAGTTTGAGGATGGCAAGAGTAGTCAGGGTTGTTCCAAATAAGCTCACTTCTTACAGGCGTTTTCTCTTGCCTGTGTCTTTGAGGAAGGAACTACCCTGTCTGGCTGTCTGGTGTCCCCGCTCAGACTTAATCCATTTGGAAGACAGAATAGCCGAGGGAGAGGGCTCTAGCCTGCTCTGGACACAACTTTTGCTCAGCTCTTAGGAGACAGTTGGCAGGTTTCTTGACTTCTGATTCCTGGTGAGTAAAACAGGAGTACTAGGAGTCTGACCGTTTACTTCTAACTCTAAGTGGGACATAGTGAGCTTAGAGAGAGGCTTCAAGTAGACCTTGGAGCCACATCTGACCCTTAGACACTGCTTGGTTTGCACAGCCTTTTAGGTACACTCGTATGACTTTTTGATGTTTGAAGTTTTGGAGATTTTACCTAAAAATGGAGGTTCAGTTTTCTTTTGAGAAGCAGAAAACTTAAGGCTTAGCACCCACATAGTGACCCACAACCATCTATGGCTTCAGTTTCAGGGGATCCAGTGCAGTCTGCTGGCCTCCATGGACACTAGGACGTGTACACAATGTCCTTACATACATGGAGAGAAAACACTCATATATATAAAATAAAAATAAATATCTTTTAAAAAGAAAAGCAGAAAACTGTGATGCCTATGGATTGCCCTCCTGTACAATACGCTTGACTGATCAGTGGTTCAGGGCCTTTGAGCCTGACAGGCAGCCTCTATTTACTCTGCCAATGAACAGGCTAGCGCACAAGATATCTGAGTAAATGCACCAGCTCTGCAGCCAGCCCCTGGTCAAAGGTGTTAAGCCCTATGACTGTTTCCTCATCTGTGAATGTGGTCAGTTATGGTACTCCCTGCTGCACCTCTCCACGCCAGCCACCGAAACAAGGATCAGTGTAGGATATATATAGTGGACCACAAGAGTATCAAGGAAATAAAATAGGCCGGGTCGTGGTAGTGCACACCTTTAATCCCAGCGCTTGGGGGGCAGAGGCAGGCGAATCTCTGTGAGTTCAAGGCCAGCCTGGTTAACAAGAGCTAGTTCCAGGACAGGCTCCAAAGCTACAGAGAAACCCTATCTCGAAAAACAAAACAAAACAAAATAAAAAACCTGGCAGCAGTGGCACACGCCTTTAATCCCAGCACTTGGGAGGTAGAGGCAGGCGATCTCTGTGAGTTTGAAGCCAGCCAGGTCTATAAGAGCTAGTTCCAGAACAGGCTCCAAAGCTATAGAGAAACCCTGTCTCAAAAAACAAAAACAAACAAAAAACCAAAACCAACCAAACAAAAAATGGTCAGTGATAGCTCATGCCTTTAATCCCAGCACTTGGGAGGCAGAAGCAGGTGGATATCTGTGAGTTCGAGGCCAGCCTGGTCTACAAGAACTAGTTCCAGAACAGGCTCCAAAGCTATAGAAAAATCCTGTCTTGAAAAAATAAAAACAAGCAAACAAACAAAAACAGAATCAAATAGGACTTTGTGAGGTGGCTGGAGAGAAGGCTCAGTGGTTAAGAGCACTGGCTGCTCTTCCAGAGGTCCTGGGTTTGATTCCTGGCACCCACATGACATCCCATAACCATCTGTACTCTGGTTCTAGGGGAATTCAGCACCCTCTTCTGGCCTCTTTGGGCACTAGGCGCACAGGCGGTGCACAGAGCCATATATGCAGGCAAACCCCCACATGCATAAAACAAGTTAAAATTTGACTGTTGAAAAGAATGTTTAGTACCCACCACCACTGTCATTGCTATAGCACATGTTGCAACTTTTCAGGGCAACTGGGATTCAAAGTCTGGCAGGGCAGGAGAATATTTCCACTCAGCCAGTGGAATTTGAGGCATGGTTAATGTGTATAAGTAGGTCAGTTTGCTTGGGAGGAAGGGATTTTGACAGAAGGTGGCCACAGCAACACCCGTGGCAGAGTCTGGAATTTGGAACCAGCGGCTGGGCAAGCAGCAGAACACAGGGGTCCTGTTCTTGATCTCACCACAAGCTGGGGGTCCTGGGAGGCCTTCCACCTTACAGAGCAGCTGATATTGGAGAGGGCTCATTAGCAGTCACCAGGTGGTGAGAATGGGGCACTTGGTTACACTCAAAAGCTCGCCCATTGTCCTTCAAATGGTCCCCAACCCCATTCCCATTCTGCAGCTTCCACAGGTAACAGGTTTCCTCAGAGTGTCTCTTCTCTAACTAGTGACTCAAATTCCTTCTGCATCGGAGCTGAGACTTAACCCGGGACACATAAGATATGACAAACCTTGCCCCTCCCCCCAGTTACACTGGTGTCGCCTCGCCTCAGTAGGAGAGGCTTCTTGGTTGGGTTTCTTTGTAAACTTCAGCCACAGGCAGGATGCACATGGACCCAAGTTGATAGGCTCTAGGTTCCCTGCTTCACCTGACACTGAACATCTCCATTAAGGACAGACCTAGAGGAGACTGACTTAAGCCTGAGGCTTTGTTTCTGCTAGTGAGTTCAGCCATGGCATGGCTGACCCAAGCAGGTCAAGAGGGCCTCCTCTGGTGGGCAAGGGTCACACCTGTGTGAAGGACAGATAACCTCCCCAAGCCCTAGGAGTCAGGCTGTTCAGGAGAGGGACTTTGCTGGTTTCTGATGAGGATGTTTTGAGCTCGGGCTGTTGTTGGCTTGCTCTCTGCTTGTTAGACTGAGAGGATCCCAGCCTAGCCTGGGCAAGTGCTGGGACCTCAGCTCTACCTGAGGTGTCTTCAGATGGCTCTCTCACTACAGCTGGCAACTGGGAGACGGGTCTCAACATAACTTGGGTGCCCATATACTGGGGAAGAACCTTTGGAGGCTCTTCTCTGCAGGAATTTGAGATGCTCATTTGGTCCCAAGTCACCCTCATCTCCATGGAATGTTCAGAACCCATTTTCCCCCTTCTAGTTTTCCAGCGTCAGAGCCAATACCATGCCACAGTTAGGTGACTTCAGTTCTCGGGGACCCTGGTTGAAATCTGTGCTCCTTTAAAACAATCCACTTCTGTGAGTTTCGGGGTGTCTAAGATGCCTCTTGACCAGCTTGACATCTTTCACTTGGTACTTAAAGAGACTCCAGAGCCTGTCCTGACTTATAAGCCTTTGACTATCAATGCCAACCTTAATCCAATTCCTACCTCCAACTCCCCCCTTTCCTGGTCCCCAGCCCAGACTTCCCCCAGTCGATGATGTCTCCGCCACACCCCATCCCACCCCACTCCCTCCTAACCCTCAGTCCTACCTGAGGTTCATGTCCCCCTTCATGGCCAGGGTGAAGAGGTTGGACAGGTTCCCTCCAGGAGAACAGCCACAGATGAGGATGGCCAGTGCCTCAATTGGGTTTAGACGGAAGACCTTGCCTAGGACAAAGGCAGCGAGGGGCATGATGCCGTACTGCGACAACATGGCAATGATCACCCCTTTGGGCTTTAAGAAGTGAGCCTTGATCTTGCTGAACTCCATGGTGCAGCCCAAGGAGAACATGATGAAGAGCAACATGAACACCAGGACGATGCTCAGCGCCTTGTCCGTGGCGCGGTGGCCAAAGCCAGGCGGCAGAGAGAAATTGAAGGGGACCGATACATTGTGCACCTCCATCCTCGGGCACGGCGGAGACCACCCTTGTTCTCCGCTGTTGGCCTTCCTTGCCCAGTGCTTGCTGGATGTTTTCTTTAGTTCCCTCTCAGGACAGAGTTTTGGGACAAAACGTAGTTGTGGGCAAATAAAAGATGATGCAACCAGCAGAGCCAGGGCTCAGGTTGTGGCTCCACTCCACGGGGAGGAGAGTCACAGCCTTATCTCCCCGGATTCCCTACCTTGCTCAGATTTCCTAACCTCTGTGCCTGCTAGGTGCCACTCACATCCAGCACAGGGCTGGTTCATTCCTCTGCCCCCAATTGAACAAGCTTCTCTAGCATTTCTGAGACCCACCCAAGGAGCTACAACACACCAGGTCTATTTTTAACTCTTCTCTTTAGCTCCCGCTTCCAGCGCAGTCCCTGATGCCTCAGGTTGTTTGCCTGGGAAGGTGCCCGCCCCAAGCCCAGTGAATCACCATTTGTCCCCAAGTGAAAGGGACGTGCTACCTTTGGTTCCCTCACATAGGCATAGCCCCGAGGGCAGTGGGGCAGTATAAGGGCCTGTGGTGTTGCTGCCTGCAGGAGAGGATATATCCCCCCCTTTCCTCCTGTGAGACCTCCTTTTGTGCCCAAAGGTGTCCTGCGGGGCTGGAGGGGGCACACAATGAACCCCTGAAAGGCTTGCTTACCTCCAGAGGGAAGAACTTTCTGGAGTGCGGTTGGATTCTTGGAATACTCTATACAAAGCACCGCTCAGAAGGAACTCTTGCTGTGGAGACTAGCTGGTGCCTGAGGCACCTGTGGCTTGAGAAACTTGTGAGGAGGGAGGGAGGATGAGTGATCTTTTCCTGCTGAGCTCCTGAGGGCTCTACTTTTGCATGTTGAGCCTGTGTGTCTCAGGCTGCCAGATTTGAGGCATGCAACATCAGCAGCATCAAAGAGGCAGATGTGACTGAACTATACCACACTCCTTCCATCCTTCCATCCTTGCCAGGTGTGGGACAGAGTGGCTCTTTTAAATATTTATTGATTATGTATATAATATTCTGTCTGTGTGTATATATCTGCAGGCCAGAAGAGGGCACCAGACCTCATTACAGATGGTTGTGAGCCACCATGTGGTTGCTGGGAATTGAACTCAGGATCTTTGGAAGAGCAGGCAATGCTCTTAACCACTGAGCCATCTCTCCAGCCCAGAGTGGCTCTTTTAGAAGGGCAGTTTTTAACTGCCTGAGGAAACAAGCTCTACCAGGAGCAGAAGCCAGGAGCAAATCCAGTCCTGGAAGCCAACCCAGTCCTGGGACACTGACAGACCAGGATTGAGCCAGCGACCTGACTCAGAGTCTGCGATCTCCACCAGAACAGGTCCAACTCCAAGCCAGGGACTTCTGCAGGAGGGGATCCAGACTAGGGTTTACAGAGATGAGGCAAAGCCAGCAGCCTAGGCCAAAGTAGGCCCGAGACAGCAAACTGCAAGAGAGAAGAGCAAAGTACAGGAGCACTGAACTATCTCCAGGAACACAGAGTAACCAACGGGGTAACTAGAACTGTGACACTGACTGTACCATGAGGAACAACCATCTGAACTTAGGATTCACTGGCACCTAGAAGATTATTTAACAGAATCTCAGCCCCAACCACACCTATTAGAGAAAAAGATGAGTAGAAAAGGTAACACACACTACACCACAAAGAGCAACACAACACCAGTAAAACCTAAAGACCCTATAACAGCAAGACATGAACAGTCAAATATGGATGAACCAGAAGAAAATGACCAAAACAATAACTTCAAGAGAATGTTTGAAATTCTTAAAGATGAAATGAGAAATTCCCTTAAAGAAATTGAGGAAAAGGCAAACAAAAAATCGGAAGATACCAGCAAATCACTTAAAGCAAACCAAGAAAAAGAACTCAAGCATATAAAAGAAACTATTCAGGACTTGAAAACTGAAATAGAAACAGCAAAGAAAACACAAGTTGAAAGAATTATAGAAACAGAAATCATGAGAAAAAGATCAGGAACCACAAACACAAGCATGAACAGCAGAAATACAATAGATGGAAGAGAGAATCTCAAGTGCTGAAGATACAATAGAGGAAATAGACTCATTAGTTAAAGAAATCATTAAATCTAACAAAAGCTTAACCCAAAATGTTCAAATGTTGTACATTCGGGGCAGTTCCTGAAAGTAGGCAGGACCCACAGGCCAGTGTGCTTGGAAAAGGCTCTCAGAGGAAGGGCTAGGATTCTAAAGCCATGCCTATTCTGCTACATATTTTTTCCTCTATAAATCTCATAAATAGGATCTCAGCATATATGTGACTTAAAGTTAAAAAAAAATAAGGTGTACAGTTAAAAGCAGACATCCCCTTGTGCTCTGGCTAACCAGTTCCTTCCAAAGATACTCAGCATGTAGTTTTCCCTTATGCTTCTAAGAAAATCTCCGCATGCAGACTTACTCTACTATGTCCCAAAGAATGGGATTCTTACTTCAAGAGAGGGAGCATAGAGCAGCAGAAATAGTAGCTTGTATGGGGGCTCAGAACAACTCTGGGAGAAGTGGCGCTTCTTTTCATCAGGAGGGAAGAAATAATTTGAAACAAATACAATGAGACTAGAGAATGTAAGTTAAACCCAGAGAATTCGAAGTATCCCAGTTTAGCTAAACTGATTAACAAAAACCTTAGCAAGGACCTTGGTTCACAATAAGAGAAGCTTGTTATATGTTTAAGGTTTAATGGAGGAGGGCCATCTGTCTATGTGTTACTTTCATTGATTAATAAAGAAACTGCCTTGGCTTTTTGATAGGGCAGGATTTAGATAGGTGGAGTAGACTGAACAGAATGCTGGGAGAAAGAAGCAGAGTCAGGCAGATGCCATGGCTCTTCTCTCCGAGATGGATGTGGGTTAGAATCTTCCCAGTAAGCCACGACCTCGTGGTGATATACAGATTATTAAAAATGGGTTAATTAATATGTGAGAGTTAGCCAATAAGGGGCTGGAGACAATGGGCCAGGCAGTGTTTAAATGAATACAGTTTCCATGTAATTATTTCAGGTAAAGCTAGCTGGGTGGGATGGCGGGAAGTGGCCCAACATGGTAACTAACTCCACGTAAAACCTAAGAGGGCTTAAAAAGAAACTCTAGACACAAATGTAGAGTTTAACACTGCTTTTTGCTGTTTGCTAGGGCATGCTGTAGAGAGATTTCCTGATTCAGCAATAGCAGCAGAAAAAAAGCCGTATCATTTTAAAACACAGCTTCCTGGGCCCTGCTGCCAGTGCAAACTCTGGCTATGGAGCATTTCTGGGCCCAGACATTTGTGTGCCCACTCAGGGTCGGGAACAAAGTAGCTGAGACCATTCCCATGGCTCAGCTCTTCCTGCCTGAGTAGGCAGCAGGATCAGGTCTACTAGAAAGTGGTGGTTTTGAAATACCAGTTTCTAGACTGTGCCGCCATCACAATCTCTGGCTCCTGCGGGAGACAGAGCTTTTGAATGGAGCATTTGGAGTAAAGTGCTATGATTTGTTTGATGACAACTAGACTCGCTGTGTGCCTAAAAGGGGGTCATTGCATGCTGCGGCTCAGAGGCACAAGGGCCTCCGCCATGCTAGCAGGGCAATGTGCAAGGCTCAGAGGCATGAGTAGCTCCGCCATGTTGGGCTGGGCAGGGCAAGCCAGCAGTACCTGTTTTTGACCTAGGAATGTCACAGCTTAGATTCTTAAGTGCTTAGTGATTTAAAACTACAAAGGAAAAATGCTCCTGGATAGTAAAAATTTACAGATTCACAATAGGATAAATTCAAACATAAAAGACCTCTAAATGGGTCACAGTGTTGGATGAGTGTACATAGGCTTGGGAGAGAGAAGAAAAAGAATATAGAGAATAAAATTAATGCCTTAAAGAAAAAGTGTAAAGTCTTTAAAGAGACAGAGTACAGATAGTTATAAATTAAAAGAAATAAGCAAAAATAAGCCACGTAAAAATGGAAAATTCACAGAGAGTTTAGATTCTGTATATTGTGTTTTCTATGAATTTTTTGACTGTAAAGGAACTAAATACAAAGAGACATTTCATTGTGTGGGCTGCTAAGCTGATCCAACATATATGTTCTTAAGGTGTCTTGACTTCAGGATTTGGGTCTAAGAATATGATGCGTTGGAAAGGAGGTTCTTCTTTTGTTTTTACAGAGGATGTGACCCTGTGGATTGCTTCTATCCCAATATGCTATGATAGACCACGCCCTCCTGAAAGGTTGCTGTGAACACCATCAAAAAATTACTTGCTCAACTGCCGACTGAGATGAACCTAGCAGAAAGGTTATACCATGAAAGAACTGATTAACAGCGCCCCTGTACAGCAGGAAGAAGTTTGGAGAGAAATAACTACATCCATATTCCCAGATATTGTTTATAAATATTCTTTTACATTTAAAGGGGAATATGATATAGATACGAATAATTTGCATTAGTATGGATTTTAAGGTCATTTTTATTATATGCATATGGTGCGGGAGAATTATCTGTAATCTGTCAATCATATTTTAATAAAACGCTGATTGGCTAGGCAGGCAGGATAGACGGGAAAGCCAGACAGGAAGTAGAGGTGGAGCAAAGAGACTGGGAGTATTCTGGCAAGCAGGAAGCTCCCTCCGCAGTTCTGCCCAGACCACCGGAGAGGAAAGATGTAAGCTGCCCAGCTGAGAAAGGTACTGAGCCATGTGGCTAACGTAGATAAGGATAATGGGGTAACATAAGTTATAAGAACTAATAAGTAGCTTGACCTAATGGGCCAATCAGTTTATAATCTTATGGAGTCTTGTGAGTGATTTTCTTTGGGGTATGCCGGTTGTGGGGTACCTGGTGGGACAGAAACCCCAACAAGTCAGGCCCCCTCATGTTACATGTATATGTATTTCTGCTCTTGATTAAGGTATTGTGATTGTGTAGTTCATTTAAAAATGTAATGTATAATTAGGAAATATAGGTTGTTAGTGGATAATCATCAATAATAATCAAGCTTGTAGTCATGTTAGTTAGATTTTCTAGATGTGCATAGATATATTTCTGATAGGCATTCTTCATATCTTTCAAAGACTACAGAATATGGCATTTTAAATGTTTTAATAACTTAGGGCTTTTCGTGACAATGAGACACGTCTGCTCCTGGCAGCACCAATCTACTTCAAGAGGAAGATGGGCATCGAAGAGACTCCTTATGGAGTTGGTTAGCCTTTTGGGCAAGAAACTGCTCTTGCCTGGGCTGATGCATAAACTGGACACAAAGAACCCGCAGAGAGAGGACTGCTGAACTTGCCTAAAGGTGAGATGATCTTTCGGGGTTCCTGATTCATGAAAGAGACTGTGAGACATTCTGCAGGACACAGCAGATAGTGACTGAACTGCCTTTGAAATTTCCTGCTTCATGGAAATATCTGCTGGATACTATGGACCTGTAGGCTAAAGATGGATGTCCCAACAGTACAGAGGAACTTTAGGTGACTGTACAGGCAGCAAGATGTCTCTGTCATTTCTAGAGTTTTGGAAGTTGCTTACTTCTTGTTTACTTAGGTAATATTATTTCCTTCTGAAGTCTTTGATGGAGTTGAAGAATGGTTAGTTATAGTTTTCCTTAGTTATGGTAAAGATAAAATAGATATAGATATTGTAACTATAATTCTTGCTTTATAACCGTTTTGCTCTATGTAATTTTATTATGTTAAAATGAAAGCCTTCTTTTTTGTTTAAACAGAAAAAGGGGAAATGATGGAGGAGGATCATCTGTCTATGTGTTACTTTCATTGGTTAATAAAGAAACTGTCTTGGCTCAGGATTTAGATAGGTGGAGTAGACTGAACAGAATGCTGGGAGAAAGAAGCAGAGTCAGGCAGACGCCATGGCTCTCCTCTCCGAGATGGATGTGGGTTAGAATCTTCCCGGTAAGCCACGACCTCGTGGTGATATACAGATTATTAAAAATAGGTTAATTAATAGGTGAGAGTTAGCCAATAAGGGGCTGGAGACAATGGGCCAGGCCTTGTTTAAATGAATACAGTTTCCGTGTAATTATTTCAGGTAAAGATAGCTGGGCGGGGCAGCGGGAAGCGGCCCGCTGTTCCTGTTACAAAGGTTCTTTACAAAAACAGTTGAGTCTAATCTAAGACGGACCAGATTATTTCAGTAGTATAAAAAAGTAAACTTGGTATAAAAATTATTTTGTGTTTATCTATGAAAGTCATTCAAAGGTAGCAAGCTGGAATACATCTGCTTCAGCATCAAGACAGACCTGGCCCTGCTTCAAGAAAATAAAGAAGCTTTAGAATGAAGGGTCAGAAAATAACAGGCGAAGCTACTTTGAGGTATCAATGGCACACATGCAAAATGTTCTTTAGTCCAAAGAGGGAATGTGGCCACAGGAAAGATAAAGTATAGGCCTTCAGTGAAGCCTGAAATTCACGGGAAACGGAAGAACATCCAGGGGAACCAAAGCCCTCAAAGCAAAAGAAATACCCAGCAACTTCGGGAAGCCATGGTCCTGGCCAGGAGGCTGACAATCCATACTTCAGATTTTCTTGGACAATTCCTCACACAAAGAGGGAATTTCAAGCTTCACACAAAGAGGGAATTTCAAGCTTTGTTATTAACCCTGAGAAGACAATGAACTCATCTGATTTGGCAATATTATTTAATTTTTAAGAGGGATAGAAAGCCAGATGACTTCACAGGGGAAAGGATTCATTCTCCTAGCTGCTGTTTCTGTATCTATCATTTCCCACAGATACCTAGGGCCCTAGTGTTAAATGGCTTGTCTCCTCTGAGTCTTTCTCAACAGCAACACTCAGCTCCCTAAATTTCGAGTAAAGCAATATCTGAAACTGTCTTGTACCATGTCAAGTACATGACAGATATTGATAATTCTTTGTTTACTTTCACATAGCAAAGTAAACCCTCAGGGAAAGGGGATAACCCATCAGAAGGCAGTGTCTCCAGGGGCAACTATCATAACATACTGGGAGCATTCAGTGACCTTCTAGCCAGGCAGCATTGGGAACGTAAATTAGAGAGAACTGATCCAGCTGAAGTTTCTGCTTCAGGCTCACCTTGACCTAACACATGCCTCAAAAGCCAATAAGAACCCAAAAACCCTTCTAAATGTCCTGCTTTTGTTGTTCTGGTGACCAGTCTTTCAGGAAAGAGAGAAATTACAGCAAATTTTTATAACAGCTCAACAAGCAAAATTAAAACTCCAGGAAGGGCCTCAGGGTAAACAGAACAAATACTTGAACCCTTTCAAACAAGTAGAAAGCTATAGAAAGTAGGGGTACGCAGCCAGCCCCCAGTCTCTAAGGGATTAGAAGTGGGAAGGGCTGGCAAACATTTAAATATCCAGCGTGTTTTCTTTTTTTTTATATTTGTAAACTTTATTAAGGGAAATCATTAATGATATTCATGTTTATTTCAAATTTGTTTATAAAATTAATAAAATACCCATTTCATTGCTGTTTTTATTTACCTTAAATTCAATTTTTTCCTTTTTTTTAAAGTTTAGTAATTTATAAAAGTTTCCATTTCCGCCCCTCCTCCCAACACCCTCCCACTCCCCCCACTCCCTCTCCTCCTCCCTCTCCATCCCTAAGAGCAGTCAGGATTTCCTGCCCTGTGGGAAGTTCAAGTTCCTCCCCCCTCCCTCCAGGTCCAGGAAGGTGAGTATCCAAACAGACTGGATCCCAAAAATCCAGTATATGCAGAGGAAACAAGTCCCAGTGTCATTGTCAATGGCTTTTCAGAAAGACCCCGTGCCAGCCACATTCAGAGAATCTGGTTGGATCACGTGCTCGTTCAGTCCCAGTCAAATTGGCCTTGGTGAACTCTCATTAGATCAGTTCCCTTGTATCAGTGGGTGAACGCACTCCTCACGGTCCTGCCTTTCTTGTTCATGTTCTCCCTCCTTCTGCTCCTCATTTAGACCTTGGGGGCTCAGTCCAGTGCTCCAGTGTGGGTCTCTGTCTCAATCTCCATCCATCAACAGGTGAAGGTTCCCTCTAGTCTTGCCTTCTTTGCTCACGTTCTCTTTCCTTCTGCTTCTCGTTTGGACCAAGGGAGTTAAGTCCAGTGTTCCAATATGGGTCTCTGTCTCTATCTCCATCCATCGCCAGATGAAGGTTCTATGGTGATATGCAAAATCACCATATGTATGGTTATGTCATTCATCAGTATGGTTATGGGCCAAGGCCGGTTCAGGCACCCTCTTCTCTGTCCAGAGAACAATCTGGGGATCTCTCCTTGGACCTGGGATCCCCTTTATAATCAAGTTTCTTGTAAACCCTAAAATGACTCCCTTAGTTGAGATATATACTTCCCTGATCCCATATCCATCCTTCCTCCCTCCCCCCCCCCCCCGATCCCAATCCCCCGAGCTTTCCCCATTCCTCCCCTACTCCCTTCTCTCTAACCCTCTCCCCTTCCAACAACCCCCCCCCACCTCCCCATGCACCCGAGGTTGCCTGGCACTCTTGTCTACTTCCAATCTCCAGGAGGATAACTACATGATTTTCTTCAGGTTCACCTTCTTATTTAGCTTCTCTAGGATCACGAATAATAGGCTCAAAGACCTTTAATTATGGCTAGAATCCACATATGAGT
Source organism: Myodes glareolus (assembly GCF_982192425.1). Taxonomy (NCBI): domain Eukaryota; kingdom Metazoa; phylum Chordata; class Mammalia; order Rodentia; family Cricetidae; genus Myodes; species Myodes glareolus. Next base: position 45,301,748 of record NC_142036.1, on the reverse strand, counting down.
GAATACATACCATATTCCTCTTTTTGGGTCTGGGTTACCTCACTCAGTAAAGCGTTTTCTATGTCCATCCATTTGCATGCAAAATTCAAGATGTCATTGTTTTTTACCGGTGAGTAAAACTCTAATGTATATATGTTCCACACCTTTTTTAACCATTCTTCTATTGAGGGGCACCTAGGTTGTTTCCAGGTTCTGGCTATTACAAATAGTGCTGCTATGAACATAGTTGAACAAATGCTTTTGTGGTATGATAGGGCATCTCTTGGATATATTCCCAAGAGTGGAATTGCTGGGTCTTGAGGGAGGTTGACTCCCAGTTTCCCGAGAAACCGCCACACTGATTTCCACAGTGGCTGCACAAGTTTGCATTCCCACCAACAATGGATCAGAGTACCCCTCTCTCCACATCCTCTCCAGCATAGGCTATCATTGGTGTTTTTGACTTTAGCTAATCTGACCGGTGTAAAATGGTATCTCATAGTTGTTTTGATTTTCATTTCCCTGATCGCTAAGGATGTTGAGCATGACCTTAAGTGTCTTTTGGCCATTTGAAGTTCTTCTGTTGAGAATTCTCTGTTCAGATCAGCACCCCATTTTTAAATTGGATTAATTAGAGTTTTAGTGTCTAGTTTCTTGAGTTCTTTGTATATTTTGGAGATCAGGCCTTTGTCTGATGAGGGGTTGGTGAAGATCTTCTCCCAGTCCAAAGGTAGCCCTTTTGTCTTACTGACGGTGTCCTTTGCTTTACAGAAGCTCCTCAGTTTCAGGAAGTCCCATTTATTCATTGATTCTCTTATTGTCTGTGCTACTGGGGTTCTACCTAGGAAGTGGTCTCCTGTGCCTATGTCTTGTAGACTACTTCCCACTTTCTCTTCTATCTGGTTCAAAGTGGTCAGATTAATGTTGAGGTCTTTAATCCATTTGGACTTGATTTTTGTGCATGGTGATAGATATGGATCTACTTTCATTCTTCTCCAGGTTGACATCCAGTTATGCCAGTACCATTTGTTAAAGATGCTTTCCTTCTTCCATTGCATACCTTTAGCTCCCTTGTCGAAAATCAAGTGTTCATAGGTTTGTGGGTTAATATCTGGGTCTTCTATTCGATTCCATAGGTCAACTTCTCTGTTCTTATGCCAGTACCAAGCTGTTTTCAATACTGTATCTGTGTAATAAAGTTTGAAGTCAGGGATGGTTATACCTTCAGAAGTTTCTTTATTATATAAGATTGTTTTGGCTATCCTGGGTTTTTTGTTTTGCCATATAAACTTGATTATTGATCTCTCAAGGTCTGTGAAGAAGTTTGATGGGATTTTGATGGGGATTGCATTGAATCGATAGATTGCTTTTGGTAGAATTGCCATTTTTACTATGTTGATTCTTCCAATCCAAGAGCAGGGGAGATCTTTCCATTTTCTGGTATCCTCCTCAATTTCTTTCTTCAAAGACTTAAAGTTCTTGTCAAATAGGTCTTTCACTTCCTTGGTCAGAGTTATCCCAAGATATTTTATGCTATTTGTGGATATCGTGAAAGGTGAAGTTTCTCTGATTTTCCTTCCTACTTCTTTATCCTTTGTGTATAGGAGGGCAACTGATTTTTTGGAGTTGATCTTGTATCCTGCCACATTACTAAAGATGTTTATCAGCTGTAGAAGTTCTTTGGTAGAGTTTTTGGGGTCGCTCATGTATACTATCATATCGTCTGCAAATAACGAGAGTTTAACTTCTTCCTTTCCAATTCGAATCCCCTTGATCCCCTTATGTTGTCGTATTGCTAATGCTAGAACTTCAAGCACTATATTGAAGAGGTATGGGGAGAGTGGACAGCCTTGTCGTGCTCCTGATTTCAATGGAATGGCTTTGAGTTTCTCTCCATTCAGTTTGATGTTAGCTGTCGGCTTGCTGTAAATAGCTTTTATTATATTTAGGTATGATCCTTGTATCCCCAATCTCTTCAACACCTTTATCATAAAGGGATGTTGAATTTTGTCAAATGCTTTTTCAGCATCTAATGAAATGATCATATTTTTTTTTCTTTCAGTTTATTTATATGATGGATTACATTGATAGATTTGCATATGTTGAACCAGCCCTGCATCTCTGGGATGAAGCCTACTTGATCATAATGGATAATTTTTCTAATGAGTTCTTGGAATTGGTTTGCTAGGATTTTGTTGAGAATTTTTGTGTCAATGTTCATGAGTGAGACTGGCCTGTAATTCTCTTTCTTGGTTGTGTCTTTATGTGGTTTTGGTATCAGGGTAACTGTAGCTTCATAAAAAGAGTTTGGCAATGACTCTTCTGTTTCTATATTGTGAAATACCTTAAGGAGTATAGGTATCAGCTCTTCTTGGAAGTTCTGGTAGAATTCTGCATTGAAACCATCTGGCCCTGGGCTTTTTTTGGTCGGGAGTTTTTTGATAACAGCTTCTAATTCTTCGCAACTAACAGGTCTATTTAGATTGTTCACCTGGTCTTGATTTAACTTTGGTAAATGGTATTTATCTAAAAACCAATCCATTTCTTGTACATTTTTCAACTTTGTGGCATATAAACTTTCGTAGTAAGATCTAATGATTCCTAGCCACCACATTCGCCTGGATACCTGGCACAAGAGATTGGCCTCCTGGGTGGGGGTGGGGAGTAGCCAGCAGGCACTGCCTTTACCCTGAGAGGAAAGGAGATGAGGGTGGTAGGAAGCCTGGCATGACAGGGACTAAAGTGCATTGTAAGTGGAGGCAGTGGCAGTGGGCTAGGGGACATCATTCCCTATTTGAAACCACCAAGGCCTGGAGCTAACCCTGTTAGGTCAGGAACTATAAATACACTGGGCTTTTTATTATTTTTTACCACCGCAGATAGGCTCAGGGAGAAACATCATAGGTAGAGTCTCAGGATTGGCTTTGACGTTTCCCAGCCTTGAGGCTTGAGGGAGGGAGAGACACAGAGAGAGAGAAAGAGAGAGAGAGAGGATGAGAGAGAAGAAGAAGAGAGAAGAAAATGACCAAAACAATAACTTCAAGAGAATGTTTGAAATTCTTAAAGATGAAACGAGAAATTTCCTTAAAGAAATTGAGGGAAAGGCAAACAAAAAATTGGAAGATATCAGCAAATCACTTAAAGCAAACCAAGAAAAAGAACTCAAACATATAAAAGAAACTTTCCTGGACTTGAAAACTGAAATAGAATCAATAAAGAAAACACAAGTTGAAGGAATTACAGAAACAGAAATCATGAGAAAAAGATCAGGAACCACAAACTCAAGCATGAACAACAGAATATAAGAGATGGAAGAGAGAATCTCAAGCACTGAAGATACAATAGAGGAAATAGACTCATCAGTTAAAGAAAACATTAAATATAACAAAAGCTTAACCCAAAATATCCAGGAAGTATGAGACACCATTAAAAGACCAAATCTTAGAATAATAGGTATAGAAGAAAGAGAAGTTCAACTCAAAGGCACATAAAATTTATTAACAAAACCATAGAAGAAAACTTTCCGAACCTAAAGAAAGATATATATGCCTATGAATATACAAAAAGCTTACAGAACACCAAATAGACTGAATAAAAAAAGTCCTCTCACCACTTACTAATCAAAACACTAAATATAAAGAGTAAAGAAAGAATATTAAGAGCTGCAAAGGAAATAGGCCAAGTAACATATAAAGGTAGATCTGTCAGAATTACAACTGACTTCTCATTGGAGATGATGAAAGCGAGAAGCTCATGGTCAAGCATTATGCAGACATTAAGAGACCATGGATGCCAGCCCAGACTACTATACCCAGCAAAACTTTCAATCACCATAGAAGGACAAAACAAGATATTCCATGACAAATCTAGATGTAATATCTAACCACAAATCCAGCCCTACAAAAAATACTAGAAAAAAAAACTCCAACCAAAAGAAGATGACTACACCAACAAAAACACAGGCAATTGATGATCTCATAACAGCAAAATCCAAAGAAGAAAAAATGCACAAATTACCATCACCAACGATGAAAACTAAATTAACAGGAGATGCAATCACTGGTCATTAATATCCCTTAATGTAAATGGACTCAACTCACCTATAAAAAGGCATCGGCTAACAGATTGGATAGGAAAACAGAATCCATCCTTCTTCTGCATACAAGAAACACATCTCAACCTCAAAGACAGACATTGTCTCTGAGTAAAGGGTTGGGGAAAAATATACCAATCAAATGGACCTAAAAAACAAGTGGGTGTAGCTATCTTAATATCTAACAAAAAAGACTTCAAGCTAAAATCAGTCAAAAGAGACAAAGAAGGTCTTTCATATTAGTCACAGGAAAAATCCATCAAGAGGAAACTTCAATACTGAACATCTATGCCCCAAATACAAGGAAACCCTCATATGTCAAGGACACACTTCTAAAAGCTTAAACCATACATTAAACTCCACACACTAATAGTGGGAGACTTCAACATTCCCCTCTCATCACTGGACAGGTCAATCAGACAAAAAATGAACAGAGAAATAAGAAAACTAACAGATGTTATGACTCAAATGGACATAACAGATGTCTATACAACATTCCATTCAAACAGAAAAGAATATACCTTCTTCTCATCACCCCATGGAACCTTTTCAAAAACTGACCACATACAAACCATAAACAAACCTCAACAAATACAAAAAAATTGGAATCATCCAATGTACCTTATCAGACCACCATGGTATAAAACTAGAAGTCAACAGATATACTAATTCCAGAAAACCCACAAACACATGGAAATTAAACAATACTCACCTGAATCATCAATGGGTCAAGGAAGAAATAAAGGGAGAAATTAAAGACTTTCTAAAATTCAATGAAAATGAGCACACAACATACCCAAATTTATGAAAGCAGTGTTGAGAGGAAGTTCATAGCACTAAAGGCCTATATAAAGAAGCTGGAAAAATCACACAATAGTGAATTAACAGAAAATTTGAAAACTTTAGAACAAAAAGAAGCAACCTCACCTAAGAGAGGTTCACCTAAGAGAACTAGATGGCAGGAAATAATCAAACTGAGAGCTGAAATCAACAAAACAGAAGCAGAGAACACAATACGAAGAATCAATGAGACAATGAGCTGGTTCTTTGAGAAAATCAACAAAATAGACAAACTTTTATCCAAACTAACCAAAAGGCAGAGAGAGAATATCCAAATTAACAAAATCAGAAATGAAAAGGGGGACATAACAACAGACATGGAGGAAATACAGAGAACCATCAGGTCATATTTCAAAAACCTGTATTCCACAAAATTGGAAAACTTAAAGGAAATGGACAACTTTTTGGATAAATATCACTTACCAAAATTAAATCAAGACCAGATAAGCAAATCAAATAGACCTATAACTTCTGAAGAAATAGAAACAGTCATCAAAAGTCTCCCCCCAAAAACAAAAACAAACAAACAAACAAACAAACAAACACCAGGACCAGATGGTTTCAGCTCAGAATTCTACAATACTTTCAAAGAAGAACTAATACTCCTCAAATTGTTCCACACAATAGAAACAGAAAGAACATTGCCAAACTCTTTTTTTATGAGGCTACAATTACCCTGATACCTAAACAACACAAAGGCATTAATAAAGAGAATTACAGATCAATCTCACTCATGAACATTAATGCAAAAATATTCCATAAAATACTGGCAAAATGAATCCAAGAACACATTAGAATCATCATCCACCATGATCAAATCAGCTTCATCCCACAAATGCAGGAATGGTTCAACATACGAAAATCTGTCAATGAAGCTGAAAAATAAAAACCACATGATCATCTCATTAGATGCCGAAAAAGCTTTAGACAATATAATACATCCTTTCATGATAAAGGTCTTGGGGAGAACATGGATTCAAGGAACACACCTAAACATAATTAAGGTAATATACATCAAGCCAACAGCCAACATCAAACTAAATGGAGAGAAACTCCCAGCAATCCCACTGAAATCAGGAACAAGACAAGGTTGCTACTCTCTCCATATCTATTCAATATAGTTCTTGAAGTTCTATCTAGAGCAATAAGACACAAAAAGAGATTAAGGGGATACAAATTGGAAAAGAAGAAGTCAAACTCTCACTGTTTGCTAATGATATGATAGTTTACATAAGTGATCTTAAAAATTCTACCAAGGAACTTCTATAACTCATAAACACTTTCAGTAATGTCGCAGGATACAAGATTAACTAAAAAAAAAAATCAGTAGCCCTCCTGTACACAGATGATAAAAGGTCTGGGGAAGAAGTTAGAGAATCAACACCCTTCACAATAGCCATAAATAGTATAAAATATCTCAGAGTCACTCTAGCTAAACAAGCTTGTATGACAAGAACTTTAAATCTTTGAAGAAAGAAATTGAAGAAGACACCAGAAAGAGAAAAGATTTCCTATACTCTTGAGTAGGTAGAATTGACAGTAAAAATGGCAATCTTACCACAATCTACAGATTCAAAGCATTGCCCATCAAAATCCCAGCAAAATTCTTCAAAGACCTCAAAAGAACGGTTCTCAACTACATATGTAAAAGCAAAAAACGCAGGATAGCCAAAACAATCCTGTACAATAAAAGAACTTCTGGAGGCATCACAATCTCTGACTTCAAACTCCACTACAGAGCTAAAGTACTGAAAACAGTCTGGTATTGGCATAAGAACAGACAGGAGGATCAATGGAACCGAATAGAAGACCCAGATATCAATCCACACATCTTTGAACACCCGATTTTTGACAAGGAAGCAAAAAATTTCAAATGGAAAAAAGAAAGCATATTTAACAAGTGGTGCTGGCATAACTGGATATCAACATGTAGAAGAGTGAAAATAGATCCATAGCTATCACCATGCACAAAACTCAGGTCCAAATGGATCAAAGACCAACATAAAGCCAGTTACACTGAACCTCATAGAAGAGAAAGTGGGAATTATACTTAACCGCATTGGCACAGGGAACCACTTCCTAAATATAACCCCAGCAGCACAGACACTGAGAGAAACAATTAAGAAATGGGACCTCCTGAAACTGAAAAGCTTCTGTAAAGCAAAGGACATGGTCAACAAGGCAAAATGACAGCCTACAGAATGGGAGAAGATCTTCACCAACCCCATATCAGACAGAGGTCTGATCTCCAAAATATACAAAGAACTCAAGAAATTGGACACCAAAAGATCACATAATCCAATAAAAAATGGAGTACAGGACTGGAGAGATGACTCAGAGGGTAAGATCTCTGGCTGCTCTTCCAGAAGTCCCAAGTTCAATTCCCAGCAACCATATGGTGGCTCACAACCATCTGTAATGTAATAAGACCTGGTGTCCTCTTTGCCAGCAGTACATTATATGCTTAATAAATAAATCTTTAAAAACAAAACAAAAACAAAACAAACAAACAAACAAACAAACAAACAAAAAACGAACAAACTGGAGTACAGACCTAAACAGAGAACTCTCAACAGAGGAATCTAAAATGGCTGAAAGACACTTAAGGAAATGCTCAACATTCTTAGTCATCAGAGAAATGCAAATCAAAACAACTCTGAGATTCCATCTTACACTTGTAAGAATGGCCAAGATCAAAAACACTGATGACAACTTAAGCTGGAGAGGTTGTGGGGAAAAGGGAACACTTCTGCATTGCTGGTGGGAATGCAAGCTGGTACAGCCCGTTTGGATGTCAGTGTGGTGATTTCTCAGAAAATTAGGAAACAACCGTCCTCAAGCCCCAGTAATACCACTTTTGGGTATATATCCAAAGGATGCTCAATCGTGCCACAATGACATGTGTTTAACTATGTTCATAGCAGCTTTGTTTGTCATAGCCAGAACCTGGAAACAACCTAAATGCCCCTCGATCGAAGAATGGATAAGGAAAATGTGGTGCATTTACACAATGGAGTACTACACAGCAGGAAAAAATAATGACATCTTTAATTTTGCAGGAAAATGGATGGAGCTAGAAAATGTTACTTTGAGTGAGGTAACCCAGACCTAGAAAGACAATTATCATATGTATTCACTCATAGGTGGTTTTTAAATATAAAGCAAAGAAAGCTTGCCTACAAACCACAATCCCAGAGAACTTAGACAACAGTGAGGACACTAAGAGAGACTTACATACATCTAATCTACATGGAAAGTAGAAAGTAGAAAAAGGAGGCTACAGAGATGGCTGAATGGTTAAGAGTACTGACTGCTCTTCCAGAGGACCTGGATTCAATTCCCAGCACCCGCATGGCAGTCTGCAACTGTCTGTAACTCCAGTTCCAGAGAATCTGACATTGTTATACCAAAGTGCATGATATAAAGTTAAATCAAATTTCTTCTTTTTTTTATTTAAAAGGAAGTAGAAAAAGACAAGATTTCCTGAGTAAATTGGGAGCATGGGGACCTTGGGGAAGGGTTGAAGAGGCGAGGGGAGAGGCAGGGAGGGGAGCAGAGACAAATGTAGAGCTCAATAAATATAGTAATTAATTAATTAATAATTAATTAAACAAAGAAGCACAGTTTTCTCTTTGCTGGTTGGAACCCAGAGGCTTTTGTAGAGACCTTGTACTTACCTACTGCTGAGATCGGTGATAAGGCTTATGGTTACTTTTCTCTTCTTTTTCTGTGTTTTGTTTTACTGAGACAGGGTTTCTCTGTGTAGCCCTAGCTTCCCTGGAACTGGCTCTATAGACCAAGCGGGCCTTGAACTCACAGAGGTCTGCCTGCCTCTGCATCCCGGGTGCTGGGACTCAAAGTGTGCGCCACCACCATCTGGTGATGTGACCACTTTCTTTTGGTTTTGAGATAAGGTCTTACTGTGCAGCCCGCACTGACCTTGAACCTGGGACGTTCCTGTCTCATCCTTTCCCACGCAGGGGTTATAAGCTCGGGCCACCACACCCAGTGTGATGAGGTCACTGTGGGTGGTGAGTAGTGGCAGACTTTGGGCTTGGGGTAATTCATAGAAAGAGAGACCGTCTCCTTTACATACTGCTTCTCTAGGGGACCCCCATGTTTGGGGTCCCAGCATCTATGTTAGAAGGCTTAGAACCACGTGAAACTCCAACTTCAAGGACTCTCCTGCACTTTTCTGGTCTCCACAGGCACCCATACTAACATGTACACCTCCCTATATGTATATTTTAATAAATTAGAAAGGAAAGTAAGAGACTCATCGACAATGGTATTGGTGTCCTCTGGAATCCTGTATAGACGAGGATTTGAAGATAGTCTATGCATCACGTATTACACCAATGAAGTAGCTACTCCGTGGAGTTGTGCATAACATGTTCACTGGCCTGGGTGATGTGAGGCTGACATCTCTTTCCTTGGAGAGCCCTTTGATGTGAATGCTTTCCTGATGTTTGAGTTGGACTGGTCTCAAGAGATGGACAGGCAGAGGGCCGGGCAGTATGTGTGGGTACTAGCCACTCTGGAGATTAAGTGGCCAGACTGAGCCTACTTTCTGCCTTTGGAGAAAGTCAACAAACACAGACATTCTTCCTGCGTCCTGGCCACCACGGTGTGAGTGGTTCTGCTTGATTTGATCCAAACGTTGGAAACTGTGAGCTAAAATAAACAATTTTTCTCTTAAAAGATACCTAAGTGCATCTCGGATTTGAGGGAAGGGAAAAACAGATTGTCCCTCTGAATGGGAAGCTGCATACCTGCATCGCTGTTCACACACGGGGCTCCGCCCAGAATCCCACAGTTCACAGCAGTTGCTTGGAAAACTGGACGCTGTGGCGGAGGCACATGTAAATTGCTCACCCGTTCAATGAATCCGTTCAATGGAATGCAAAATTTCCAATTGGTGTCCTTAGAAGTTAAAGGACTAGCAAATGCTAACAACTGAAGACTGCATCAAGAAAATGCCAGTGGAGGAACTGCCCAGCACTATGTAACTGAATTTTAACAATGATCACACTTTAATCTAGACCCAAATCAAAGAATAGAAAAAAAAGTCATTATATTGCAGCTTTTTAATGTAATAACTGATGAAAGTGAGCATTGCCAATTGATGCTAAAACCCTTGAGGGGGAAATGTGGTTGGTAATTAGAAGGTTTACATGGGACAGGGTCTCACCCTACAGATTAGTCATCAATTATAGTGAGAAGGTATGTATTGAGACACTGGGTGGTTACTCACCATAACCAGCAACCAGTTCAAATTAGGAATTACTGCTATTGAGATAGATTCCTGTTACATGACTCCTAGCATATAAAATATGTCATTATAGGCACAATGTCAGATCCAAGCCTAATCAGTCTTTAGACCTAGCTGGAAAGATAAATGCTAGAAAAGGGAAAGAAATGAAGTGTAAAGAAACAATGAGACAGCTTTAGGACATTTAATAAAAATAATTGGAGGCTGGGCCGTGGTGACAAATGCCTTTATTCTCAGTACTTGGGAGGTAGAGACAGATGGATCTCTGTGAGTCTGAGGCCAGCCTGGTCTACAGAGCAAGTTCTAGGACAGTCAAGAGTTATACAGAGAAGCTCTGTCTCAAAAACCCAAACCAAACTAACCAACCAACCAAACAAAAAAAGTTGTCATGTGTTTTTTAAAAAAGTAAAATCAATTAACTTATTATTTGTGTGTGTGCACATGGCACATGTGTGGAGTCCAGAGGGCAGCTTTGGGGAGCCAGGTCTCTCCTTTCACCTCTATGTGGTTTCCAAAGGTCAAACTCAGGCCACAAAACTTGCACATTAAATGCATTTACCTACTGACTTCACTTGCCCTTACCATGTGTTCTTGAAAATAAAAAGTAATGTAACAAAATTAAGGAAAGGCATTTTCTGAAATAAAAGGAACTGAGACAAAACCAAATGCAATCTTTGAGTGGTTATTGAATTGAAAAAGATATCTAAAAAACCATTTTGAGGGTAGCTGCAGATATATGAATGTATTGTGTATTAGCTGATTTGTGTATAATTCTTGTTATGTAAGTATTCATGTTAGTGTTGCTAGTTTCTAAATGTTTCTGTCCTCCCAAAATTTGCATGTTGAAATCTAGGCGCCAGTGTTACAGAAAGTTGGCCTCAAAGTCATCCCTTCGTGGGTGGGATTTGTGGCCTTATCCTGGAACCCCATAGGGTTGTCTTGGGCCCTCTGCCATGTGAGCAGCCCTTACCAGATGCCAAACATACTAGGTCTTGGACTTCTCATTTTCGTCCATGAGCCCCACCACTGAGCTACGCCTCCAACCCCAAGAATAAACATGTTTTAACTGTGGGCGAAGTGTTATTGACTAACACTGGGTAAAAGAGGAAAGAAAAGAAGAAGAAGAAATACACCAAAGTGTTCCTTGTTCATTGTGAGGAACAAACAGATAACTGCTTAATCATAGAAAAATAGAGATAGTAGTTTAATTACAAAAGCAGTAAGTAGAACTCCACGAGCTGGGAGTGGACCTAGTTCAACAGTAGGATCCTGGTCAGTGTTCACAAGGCTCCCGGTGCCGTCCTTCGTGTGTTGGACTTGACACAGCTGGCGTGAGGAGAAAGGAGGGATGCTCAAGTAGGGAAATGGCCCCTATAAGCCATAAGATCTGCTCTAAGGCATTGCCTTCCTCTGCCTCCCCAGTGTTGGCCACCACCGCCCAGCATAAAGCATTTAATTAGTGACTGATGGCAGAGGACCCAGTTCTAGGTTCTCTAGGAAAGCAGGCTGAACAAGCCACGAGGAGTAAGCCAGTAAGTAGTACTCCTCCATGGCCTCTGCATCAGCTCCTCCTCCAGGTTCTTCTCTGCCTGAGTTCCTGTCCTGGCTTCTTTCAATGTAGAAGTGTAAGTTAAATAAACCCTTTCCTCTCCGACTTGATTTTTGGTCATGGTTTTTCATCACAGTAATAGTAACCCTAACTAAACACACTTTGTACCACCGAACAGCCAACCAACCAATCAAAACTCACTAAAAACAGCGACCAGAAACACCCTTCTGAAAATTGAGAATTACTTCCAGAAGCAAAGATAATAGACCCACATAGTGTTAGCTTCTTCAAAGTTATAAAGACAGAAGGAGTAGCATATTAATGTGACAAAATTAGGTTGGAGGTGTCTGTCCTGTCAATAGATGTTGATGTAGGTTTAACTCACCTATCAAGTGAAAACAGATATACAGACTGTATCTAAGTAATACTTTCCTTTATACTGAGATCAAACAATTGGCCAGATAGGAGAAGGTGTTTTCAAAAAAATTGCTTGCGGGTTGGTGGGTGAATGTGAGCATGCATGTGTGAATGTGCCTGTGTGCATGTATGAGTACGTGTGTGTGTGTGTGTGTGTGTGTGTGTGTGTGTGTGTGTGGTGAAGTCCAGTTTTTTTTTTTTGAGATAAGAGTATGTGTTGTAGCCCCAGATAGCCTAGAACTCACTGTGTAGTGCAGGTTAGCCTTTGGTGTAGGCGGGCCTTCTGTCTATGTGTTATTTTCATTGGTTAATAAAGAGACTGCCTTGGCCCTTTGATTGGACAGAAAATTAGGTTGGTGGAGTAAACAGAACAGAATGCTGGGAAGAGGGCAATGAGGCAGACGCTGTGGAGCCAGCCACCAGGTCAGACATGCTGAATCTTTCCCGGTAAGCCACCACCTTGTGGTGCTACACAGATTATTAGAAATGGGTTAATCAAGATGTGAGAGTTAGCCAGTAACTAACTCTCTAGAGATAATGGGCCAGGCAGTGTTTAAATGAATACAATTTGTGTGTTGTTATTTCCGGGGCTAAGCTAGCCATGCGGGAGCCGGGCGGGACGAAAAGCAGGCCTGCCCGCAGCTCCTCACTACAAGCCTTGAACTCACAGGGAGTTATCTGCCTGCCTCTGCCTCTTACCTGCTGAGATTAAAGACATGGGTCACCATGCTTGATCAAGAAAATTGTTTGGTGTTGGGAATTGAAGCCAGGGTTTCTCATATGCTAAGCATGTATTGTGCTATTTAACTACACTCCCAGTTCTGGTCATAATTTTATTATCCTCTAAAGTGGAGATGAAGGAAGGCTATTTATAATGCAGTGAGCAATAATTGGATAAATGGTCATCTGCGCATCAAAAAAACAAAGTACAAAATTTACAAAGTCAGAATTATAGGAGATGCAGGGAGGCAAACACATAGCAGGCGACTTCCGCTGAACTCTTTGATCAGTGAGAGATCACTGGGAAAATGGGCTGACATAGAGGGTCTGAACATATTTACAGGAACAGAGAGCCTTGTCTCTCTCCCAAAGAACCTCACAACCTTCCCTTTTTAAAAGTTAATAATATACCATAGTTAAAAAACAGCTTTAAAAGGAAGTATGTATTTTTAAAATTTAAGTGCTTGTTGTTGGGGTTTCTGTCCTGCCCGGTTCCTGCAATCGTTAAGTCCCAAAGAAATCGTAAAGAAGTCTACATTAGTTATAAACCGATTGGCCCACTAGCTCAGGCTTTTTATTAACTCTTATAACTTATATTAACCCATTATTCTTGTCTATGCTAACCATATGGCTCAGTACCTTTTTCAGCGAGGCAGTCACTTCTTGCTCCTTCTGTGGCGGGGCCGGGACTGTGTCCTCTTCCCAGAATTCTCCTGTTCTCATTGACCTGCCTCTACTTTCTGTCTTGTTGTCCCACCTATACTTCCTGCCTGGCTACTGACCAATCAGCATTTATTTAAAATATAATTGACAGAATACAGACCATGGTCCCACACCAAGTACTGAGTGCTTGTCTACATGATTTGTGTGCACTAATGTGTGTAGGTACCCTTGGAGGTCAGAAGAGGGTATTGTATTCTCTGGAACTGGAGTTAGCAGCAGTTATGAGCAGCCGTGTGGGTGATGGCAACTGAACCTGGGTCCTCTGCAAGTGCACATTCTTGGCAGCTAAGTCATCTCTGCAGGTCCCACAATTTCCCAAAGCGAGGAAGGTGACATAGTAAACACACTGGGTGCAATTGTATTTTTTTTCTGTGTAGCTCAGGCTGGCCCAGAGCGTGTGTTCTTTCTGATGCCATGCCCTCCAGGTGTCCCCATGCCTGGACAGGACTGTCCTGGCTGTGAACACTGTAGGGTGAATGGAGACTTCAAAAATCACCAGAAAACATTTAGTTTCAGAACAGTTTCGACTCAGGACTTGAGACAAAGCAGGGAGGCAACCCCATTTGTTTTCACATAAGGAAAAAATTCTAGCCTAGAACTCTCTAGAACACTCTCTGGGCCTGGGGTGTGGGGAGAGAGGGTCAAAGTGAGGTGACCATTTTTGCAGGACTCACACTTCAAGTGGGGAGCAGGACAGGAAGACTCCAGAGTCGTCTTCCAGGCTAAGGGATAGGGTGTGACTAGCAGGGAAAAGGCAGCCAAAGAAGAGGGCTGAACACAAGGAAGGCTTCTTGTAACTCTAAGTACCACCTCTACTGTGTGGCTGGGGCATGTTGGTGAGGATGACAGGGAAGGAACTTTTCATGAACTCAGCAAGAACTGGTACCGTTCTAAAGCAAGTGTGTAGTGTACTGAACGGTGGTCACGAGAGAGGCTTTGAGTTTCGACGGGCATTACTGGGCTTTGCACCAAGGACCTCGCACATCTTACACCCTAAACCTTGGCCCCGGTCCTAAGACAGCTAGCTTGTCTTCTTGTTTCCCATGGTTGGCCACACTGTTTTCTCTCTCAAGGCTCTTCTGAACTCTATCCCATAAAATATATGTACAAATGCCACTCTAGATCCAGAAAGCTGGGCCAACGCCAGTTCAGGCGATGGTGGCAGTGATATTAATCATAAAGGACATGGCCCAGTGTCCGAAAGCTGTCAGTCCAGTAAATTCTGACAAGGCACAGAGCAGGTGGGTGGAGGGCAGAGGGGGTTGGGTGGTGGTGGTGGATGGGGACACCGGCTGTTGCCTGATTTGATGATTCCCAGCTAGAAAGGAGCCCTTTGGTGCCCATTAGTACTCTGGGCCATGAGTCAGTGTCTTCTTTCCCATGCATGGGGCTTCCTAATGGCTGTGGGCTTTTCTTTAATTTTATTCATTCATTCATTCGTTGCTGAATTAACTAGTTAATTAATTAGTGCCAAGGCTTGAACCCAGGACGCTGGGCATACCAAACACGTGCTCTTTCACGGAGCTTTTCCCTTTGTAAAAGTTTCCAGTCTCTTTGTAAAGAAAGCATCACTACGTTCACTGGGCAAGTTCTTTCTGTTTTTCTGGAATTGCCCCAGCAGGGCTTATTGCCACACTCTGATCCTCCACCGTTTAACCTGCAGGATGACCTTTTCCCCATCGCCTCCTGAGTCAAGACAGCTTTCAATACCCGTGTCTAAGCTGAGGACAGTATGCCAGAAATCCCAGTACTTGGGAGACAGAGGCAGGAGACCCGGGAGTACAAAGTGTGTGCTCATGTGCCTTTCACGAGGGTGACTCGGCAGAGGGGAGCTTCACCCCAAAGAGCTTTGACCCTCTTGCAAATTTCAGTGAATACTCCATGGTCTGGCGGGAGCAGAGGTCATGGGGTGGGTGTTAGACAGCAGCGAGACCCGGGGGTCAGAAGTCCTCTCCAAACATTGATTTTTCTCCCCTGACTTACATAAAATGAGGTGACTTGCAAGGGCTCATCTCAGAGGTGGCAGAAGACAAACAAGCATGACAGGCAAAATATAAACCTTGCTGCCCAGAACCGCGTCTGCGTTTGATGGTTCCAGCTTGACTTTTAGGAGCACTGGGACTCTGTGAAGGGCCTTCTGAGACACTGCAAATGCAGCTTAGTATTTAAAACAGTGAAGATTTGGGCTGTCTAAACCACTCTAAGTAGATGATCGGAACGGAGCAGCAATTTCAGAGAGATTATGTGCACGTGTGTCCCTCAGTCTGTCTCCAGTCTCATTCTGGTGTTCATTTGCAACTGTCAACGTGCTGGGTGAGAAGGTTGGAGCCTCACAGTACCCAGTCCTGCCTGGAGGCTCAGGATCTGCTCTTCTAGACGTGTTACATAGTAAATTCAATCCAGTCTGGGCTACATAAAAATGAGCCGGGCGGTGGTGGCACACGCCTTTAATTTCAGCAGGGGCAGGTGACTTTCTGTGAGTTCAGGGTCAGCCTGGTACACACACACACACACACACACACACACACACACACACGGAGAGAGAGAGAGAGAGAGAGAGAGAGAGAGAGAGAGAGAGAGAGAGAGAGAGAGAGGAGAGAGAGAGAGAGAGAGAGAGAGAGAGAGGAGAGAGAGAGAGGAGAGAGAGAGAGAGGAAGAGAGAGAGAGGAGAGAGAGAGAAAAAGAGAGAGAGAGTTTTCCAGTATAGCCAGGGCTACACAGAGAAACCCTGTTTAGGAAAACCAAAAAACAAACAAACCAAAACCAAAAAGAACAAAACAGATATTTCTTGGCCAAGGGGAGGAGGTTGGGGCCTAGAGGCAGGAGAATCATCTTGAGTTCAAAACTAGCTTGGTCCACATAGTAATTTCTAGGTCAGACTGGACTACAGAATGAAACCCTGTCTCAAACAGAACAGAATAAAGGAACACGATGAGGGGCTAAACAATGGTCTCAGAACCACGACCGGTCAAGAGAGCAAGAAAATCAGATGAGAAGGAAATAAGGTCACTGCCTCTGTCCTCTCTTTCCCACTTAGCTTGGGGTCAGTCACCTGGGTGAATCTGGGGACTCTGAGTATAGAGGATGTGTTCTCTCAGGTGTGGCCCAGAAACATTGTTTGAAATCCCAGACCTTCAGTGGTTGGTCCTACTCATGTAGAGATGGCAGGGTGGTACATATGGGCAGAGAGGTCCCCCCAGCAGCCTCCAGGGCATGTCCTTGGCTGGCTGGGAAGCAGATATGAAGGGTCTGGGATGACTGAGGGGAAGAGTCATTGTGGAGGGTGAGGGCTGGGGTTCGTCGCCTTGCTTGAGGACAGCGTAGTGGGTAAGGCTTGGAAGCAGAGGAGGGCAGAGGAGTGAGTGACAGGGGAGGAAATAGAGAAGAGGTTTTATTCTTAGGGTCGTGAGAAGCAGGGAAGATTCAGAGAACCGGAAGTGACATCATCTGCCGTTTTGACTCTGGCTGCCTGCATTAAATTCAGGGAACTTCAGTTTCCGTGATGGCCCAGGATCAAGGTGGGACGGAGAACCCCACATGGAAACTTCGTGCCAGGCAGTTCTGTATCAGTACCTGTGTGGGAGAGAGCAGAGACCGCCCCTGGCAGCCAAGGTGTTGGAGTGGCTCACAGGCCAGGCACTTGCATTTTCTTTTTCTTTTTTTTTTTGAAAGTAATTTTATTAAATTATAAAAGTTTCCATTTCCGCCCCTCTTCCCAACACCCTCCCACTCCCCCCACTCCCTCTCCTCCTCCCTCTTCGTCCCTTAGGGCAGTCAGGGTTTCCTGCCCTGTGGGAAGTTCAAGTTCCTCCCCCCTCCCTCCAGGTCCAGGAAGGTGAGTATCCAAACACTGGATCCCCAAAATCCAGTATATGCAGAGGAAACAAGTTCCAGTGTCATAGTCAATGGCTTTTCAGAAAGACTTCGGGCCAACCACATTCAGAGAATCCGGCCAAATTCTGAGAATCTGGTTAGATCATGTCCTCGTTCAGTCCCAGTCCAACTGGCTTTGGTAAACTCTCATTAGATCCGTCCCCTTGTATCAGTGGGTGATAGCATCCCTCGCAGTCCTTATTTCCTTTTTCATTTTCTTCGTCCTTTGCTCCTCATTTGGACCTTGGGGGGCTCAGTCCGGTGCTCCAATGTGGATCTCCGTCTGTATCGCCATCCTTCGCAAGATGAAGGATCTATGGTGATAAGCAAAATATTCATCAGTATGGTTATGGGCCAAGGCCGTTTCAGGCACCCTCTCCTCTGTCCAGAGAACAATCTGGGGATCTCTCCTTGGACCTGGGATCCCATATATAATCAAATCTCCTGTAAACCCTAAAATGACTCCCTTAGTTGAAATATATTCTTCCCTGATCCCATATTCATCCTTCCTCCCTCCCCCCCATCCTGGTCCACCGAGCTTTCCCCATTCCTCCCCTACTCCCTTCTCTCTAACCCTCTCCCCTTCCAACAACCCTCCCACCCCACCCCCCATGCACCCGAGGTTACCTGGGACTCTTGTCTATTTCCTACCTCCTGGCGGATAGCTAAATAATCTTCATCAGGTTCATCTTCTTATTTAGCTTCTCTAGGATCACGAATAATAGGCTCAAAGACCTTTAATTATGGTTAGAATCCACTTATGAGTGAATACATACCGTGTTTCTCTTTTTGGGTCTGGCTTACCTCACTCAGTAAAGCGTTTTCTATTTCCATCCATTTGCATGCAAAATTCAAGATGTCATTGTTTTTTACCACTGAGTAAAACTCTAATGTGTATATGTTCCACACCTTTTTTAACCATTCTTCTATTGAGGGGCACCTAGGCTGTTTCCAGGTTCTGGCTATTACAAATAGTGCTGCTATGAACATAGTAGAACAAATGCTTTTGTAGTATGTTAGGGAATCTCTAGGGTATATTCCCAAGAGTGGAATTGCTGGGTCCTGAGGGAGGTTGACTCCCAGTTTCCTGAGAAACCGCCACACTGATTTCCACAGTGGCTGCACAAGTTTGCATTCTCACCAACAATGGATGAGTGTTCCCCTCACCCCACATCCTCTCCAACATAGGCTATCATTGGTGTTTTTGACTTTAGCTATTCTGACAGGTGTAAGATGGTATCTCAAAGTGGTTTTGATTTGCATTTCCCTGATTGCTAAGGAGGTTGAGCATGACCTTAAGTGTCTTCTGGCCATTCGAAGTTCATCTGTTGTGAATTCTCTGTTCAGTTCAGTACCCCATTTTTTAATTGGATTAATTAGAGTTTTAGTGTCTAGTTTCTTGAGTTCTTTGTATATTTTGGAGATCAGACCTTTGTCTGATGAGGGGTTGGTGAAGATCTTCTCCCAGTCAGAAGGCAGCCTTTTTGTCTTACTGACAGTGTCCTTTGCTTTACAGAAGCTTCTCAGTTTCAGTAGATCCCATTTTTTCATTGTTTCTCTTATTGTCTGTGCTACTGGGGTCCTACTTAGGAAGAGGCCTCCTGTGCCTATATCTTGTAGACTACTTCCCACTTTCTCTTCTATCAGGTTCAAAGTGGACGGATTAATGTTGATGTCTTTAATCCATTTGGACTTGATTTTTGTGCATGGTGATAGATATGGATCTACTTTCATTCTTCTCCAGGTTGACATCCAGTTATGCCAGCACCATTTGTTAAAGATGCTTTCCTTCTTCCATTGTATACCTTTAGCTCCCTTGTCGAAAATTAGGTGTTCATAGGTTTGTGGGTTAATATCTGGGTCTTCTATTCGATTTCATAGGTCGACTTCTCTGTTCTTATGCCAATACCAAGCTGTTTTCAATACTGTAGCTCTGTAATAAAGTTTGAAGTCAGGGATGGTAATGCCTCCAGAAGTTCTTTTATTGTATAAGATTGTTTTGGCTATCCTGGGTTTTTTGTTTCAGGCACTTGCATTTTCCAAGTGAGATACATGGGTAGGTCCTATGGCATCAGGAGAATGAAAAGATTGCTGCTCGCGGCACAGTCTGTGGATCCAAGCAGAAGAAATCCTGGAGAAAGGTCTAAAGGCATGGGCATATGAATTATCCCAGATGCTGGAAATGTTGGTATTAGGTTCTAGGAACACATTGATCTGGACATCATATATGACCTGAGCATCGGGATCTATCGTGAATTTCTTTGTGGCTCTGGGAAGGCCCGGGTTGCAGCACCTAACACAGGGCAAGCTGGATTGGATCCAAATGCAGAATCAGCAACAGAAGCCTTGATCTTGTTCCAGTAAAAGTGTGCTGGGACCATCATTCCTGGAAAACCAATTCTGCAGAAAAGACCGATAGATTTTTCTCAGAGAAAACAAACAAACAAACAAACTCCTCTAGGAGACAGAGTTGAAGCAGGAGGATGATCTCAGGCTCAGTTGAACTGACACACGCTGTTGGTGTAAAATGCACAATAAGAAAGTGAAGCATCACATTGCTACTTTAACAATATAGAATATACGATAAAATGGTAGTTACCTTATTTATTTTATTTTATTTTTTAAAAAAAGAAGACAAACTATCTTTTTTTTTTCATTTTACATATTAATCCCAGTTTCCACTCCCTCTTCTCCTCCCATTCCCTTCATCTCCCCCTGCCCCACCCCCATTCACTCCTCAGAGAGCGTCAGGCACATTGCTTTGGGGAAGGTCCAAGGCCCTCCCTACTATATCTAAGCTGGGTAAGGTATCCATCTAAAGAAAATCAGTTCCCAAAAAGCCAGTACAAGCAGTAGGGATAAATCTTGGTGCCACTGTCAGTGGCTCCACAGTCTGCCCCAGCCATTGAACTGTCATCCGCATTCAGAGGGTTTAGTTTGGACCTATGTTGGTTCCTTCCCTATCTGGCTGGAGTTGGTGAGCTCCCATTAGCTCAGGTAAACTGTTCAGTGGGTGTCCCCATCATGGTCTTGATCATTTTGCTCAATTTTCACTCCTCCCACTCTTCAACTGGACTTTGAAAACTCAGCCCAGTGCTCTGCGGTGGGTCTCTGCCTCTGTTTCCATCAGTTGCCGGGTGAAGGTTCTACAGTGACATTTAAGATATTCACCAGAACTGAGCCAGCAACGTAGGCTGGAGCAGGCCTGAGACATCAAACTCCACAGGAGCAGGAGTGGATGCAGACCAGGTGTGATATATTTTTGCATGGTGTGACAGCCAGGTTCTCAGACCTCTGCTGAGACCTGAGGTGGTCACGTAGCCTTCCAGACAGGCTGTCACTACCTTAACAAAGAGCCAGGATGTTGTTATGCTCCTTCTTTGTAATTTGGAGGATGCCTGAATAGAGATGCTAATTCAGGCCTATGTGACAGAGCTGGCATACAGACCAGGAAGATGTGACAGAGCAGGCATAGGTAGGTGTGGACATGACTAAAAGCCATTTACCTGGTTACCTAGGAAGAAGAATGCTAATGAATTTCCCCCTCAGATTACATTTTGGTATACAGGCTGTTTGGAGAAAAAACAAGAGGGATTGTCAGGTGTGAACTCAGGGTTTCATGAGGGATCACTGAGAATCTCCCTTCCAATAAAGCCATGTGAGTTGTGTCTTTATTCCTGTGCCTCCATACCAGTCCAGAGAGATAGTCCCGAGACAGCAAACTCCAGAGGAGCAGGACTGAGCCAGCAACCTAGACTGGAGCAGGTCTGAGACAGCAAACTCCACAGAAGCAGGTACAGGAGAGCAACCACTGAGGGATTGGGCTGTAGCCAGAGACTTCTGCGGGTCTGGGTGTGAGTCTGGGACCTCTGAGCCTTGGATCCACTGGCACCTGGAAGATTTATCATCAGAGTCACAGACAGCCCCAACTACACCAATCAGAGGAAAAGATGGGTAGACAAGGTAAGAACATATACAACACCGTAAGAGTAACACAACACCAATAAAATCTAGTGACCCTACAACAGCAAAACTTGAACAACCAAATATAGAAGAAACAGAAGAAAATGACATAAAATAACTTTAGGAGAATATTTAAGGACCATAAAGAGGAAATGAAAAATTCCCTCAAAAGAAAAGACAAACAAAATTGGAAAACATCAACAAATCCCTTAAAGAAAACCAAAGAAAAGAAAAGAAAAGCAATCAAACATATGAAAAAAACTATTCAAGGCTTAAAATCTGAAATAGAGACAATAAAGAAAACACAAGCCGAAGGAATTATAGATACAGAAATCATGAGAAAACGATCAGGAACCACAAATGCAAGCATAAACAACAGAATACTAGATATGGAAGAGAGACTCTCAGGCACTGAAGATACAATAGAGGAAATAGACTCATTAGTGAAAAAAATTAAATCTAACAAAAGCTTAACCCAAAATATCCAGGAAATATGGGACACCATGAAAAGACCAGACCTAAGAATAATAGGTATAGAAGAAGGAGAAGTTCAACTCAAAAGCACAGAAAATATATTTAACAAAATCATAGAAGAAAATTTTCCCAACCTAAAGAAAAATATACCTATGAAGATACAAGAAGCTTACAGAACACCAAATAGACTGAATCAAAAAGAAGTCCCCTTGCCACAAAATAATCAAAACACTAAACATACAGAATAAAGAAAGAATATTAAGAGCTGCAAGGAAAAAGGCCAAGTAACATATAAAGGCATACCTATCAGAAATATACCTGACTTCTCAATGGAGACGATGAAAGCCAGAAGGTCCTGGTCAAGCATTATGCAGACATTAAGAGACCACAGATGCCAGCCTAGACTCCTATACCCAGCAAAACTTTCAATCACCATAGAAGGACAAAACAAGATATTACATGACAAAACCAGATTTAACCAATACCTAGCACAAACCCAGCCCTACAAAAATTACTAGAAGAAAAACTTCAACCCAAGGAAATTGACTACATCAACAAAAACACAAACAATTGGTGATCTCATAACAGGATATTCCAAGGAAAGGGAAAGCACACAAAATAAGATCACCAATAATGAAAACTAAATTAACAGGAGATAGCAATCACTGGTCATTAATATCCCTTAATATAAATGGACTCAACTTACCTATAAAAAGACACAGGCTAACAGATGGATACAAAACCAGAATTCACCCTTCTGCTGCATACAAGAAGCACACCTCAATCTCAAAGACAGATATCGCCTCAGAATAAAGGGTTGGGAAAAATTTTCCATCAAATTGACCTAAGAAACAAATTGGTGTAGCTATCTAATATCTAACAAAATAGACTTCAAACTAAAATCAATCAAAAGAGACAAAGAAGAACATTTCATATTAGTCACAGAAAAAAAATCCATCAAGAGAAAATCTCAATACTGAATATCTATGCCCGAAATACAAGGGCACCCTTATATGTAAGAGGAACACTTCTAAAACTTAAACAATACATTAAACTCCACACACTAATAGTTGGAGACTTTAACACTCCCCTCTCACCACTGGACTGGTCAGTCAGACAAAAAATTAAGAGAAATAAGAAATGTTATGACTCAAATGGACTTAACAGACATCCAAACACCATATTAACATTCCATCTAAACACCTAATGGAAAATCCAGCACCTACTGGAACCTTCTCAAAAATTGACCACATACTCAGTAACAAAATAAACCTCAACAGATTAAAAAAAATTGTAATAACCCTATCTTATCATACGGTTTCTTATCGGATCATCATATCTTAAAAGTAGAATTCAACAGCAACACTAATTCCAGAAAGTCTATAAACACATGGAAATTAAACAATTCTCACCTAAAGCATCAATGGAACAAGGGAAAAATAAAGGGAGAAATTAAAGACTTCCTAAAATTCAGTGAAAATGAGCACACAACATACCCAAATTTATGGGCTATAATGAAAACAGTGTTAAGAGGAAAGTTTATAGCACTAAATACCTACATAAAGAGCTGGAAATATCCCACACTAGTGAATTAGCAGAACATTTGAAAACTTTAGAATAAAAAGAAAAAAAACTCACCCAAGAGAACTAGATGGGAGGAAACAATTAAATTGAGAGCTGAAATCAACAAAATAAAAATAAAATAATACAAAGAATCAATGAGACAAAGAGTTGGTTCTTTGAGAAAATCAACAAAATAGACCAACTTTTATCCAAACTAACCAAAAGGCAGAGACAGAATATCCAAATTAACAAAATCAGAAATGAAAAGGGAGATATAACAACAGAAACAGAGGAAATCCAGAAAACCATCAGGTCATATTTTGAAAACCTGTACTCCACAAAATTGAAAAACTTAAAGGAAATGGACAACTTTCTGGATAAATATCACTTACCAAAATTAAATCAAGACCAGATAAGCAAATTAAACCATAATTTATCTGCTGAAGAAATAGAAACAGTCATCAAAAGTCTCACAACCAAAAAAATAGTAACTCAGGATCAGGTGGTTTCAGCTCAGAATTCTACAAAATTTTCATAGAACCAATGCCAATACTCCTCAAATTGTTCCACACAATAGAAACAGAAGGAACATTTCCAAACTGTTTTTTATGAGGCTACAATTACCCTGATACCCAAACCACATAAACGCATTACTAAGAAAGAGAATTACAGACCAATCTCACTTGTGAACATTGATGCAAAAATACTCAATAAAGTACTGGCAAACTGAATCCAAGAACACATCAGAAAAATCATCCACCATAATGATCAAGTTGGCTTCATCCCAGAGATGCAGGGATGGTTCAAACATACAAAAATCTGTCAACATAAGCCACCATATAAACAAACTGAAAAATAAAAACCACATGATCATCTCATTAGATGCCAAAAAAGCTCTTGACAAAATACAACATCCCTTCATGATAAAAATCTTGGAGAGAGTAGGGATACAAGGAACATACCCAAACATAATAAAGGCAATATACATCGAGCCAACAGCCAACATTAAACTAAACGGAGAGAAACAGTGATCACACTGAAATTAGGAACAAGACAAGGATGACCACTCTTTCCATATCTATTCAATATAGTTCTTGAAGTCCTCGCTAGAGCAACAAGACAACAAAAGGAGATCAAAGGGATAAAATCAGAAAAGAAGTCAAACTCCCATATTTGCTGATGATATGATAGTTGACATAATTGACCCCAAAAGCTCTACCAAGAAACTTCTACAACTCATCAACACTTTCAGTAATGTAGCAGGATACAAGATTAACTAAAAAAAAAAAATCAGTAGCCCTTCTGTACACAGATGATAAAAGGGCTGGGAAAGAAATCAGAGAAACAACACCCTTCACAATAGTAACAAATAGCATAAAATATCTCAGAGTAACTCTAACCAAACAAGTGGAAGACTTGTCTTGTATGACAAGAGCTTTAAATCTTTGAAGAAAGAAATTGAAGAAGACACCAGAAAGTGGAAAGATATTCCATGTTCTTGGGTAGGTAGAATTAACATAGTAAAAATGGCAATCTTACCAAAAGCAATCTACAGATTCAAAGCAATGCCCATCAAAATCCCAGCAAAAATTCTTCACAGACTTCGAAAGAACAGTACTCAACTTCATATGGAAAAGCAAAACACCCAGGATAGCTAAAACAATTCTGTAAATAAAAGAACTTCTGGAGGCATCACAATCCCTGACTTCAAACTCTACTACATAGCTACAGTACTGAAAACAGTCTGGTATTAGCATAAAAACAGACAGGAGGATCAATGGAACCAAATCAAAGATTCAGATATTAATTCATACACCTATGAACACCTGATCTTCGAGAAAGAAGCAAAAAATTTCAAATGGAAAAAAGAAAGCATATTTAACAAATGGTGTTGGCACAACTGGATATCAACATGTAGAAGAATGAAAATAGATCTGTAGCATGAGGGGCTGGCTTTTTGGGGTTTCTGTCCCGCCCGGCACCCCACAGCCGGCAAGTCCCAAAGAAAATCACTCACAAGACTCCATAAGATTATAAACTGATTGGCCCATTAGCTCAGTCTTCTTATTAACTAATTCTTACATCTTACGGTAACCCATAATTCTACTCTGTGTTAGCCATATGGCTTGGTACCTTTTTCAGCTGTCAGCTCACATGTTGCTTCTTTGGTGGTCTGGGCAGGAATGGTGAGGGGAGCTTCCTCCTCCCTAGCCTTCTTCTGTTCTCATCGCTGCTACGGACCAGCTCAGGGGACTCACTCAGACCGTAGGGGAATCAGGGCGAAGGCACAGGAGAAATCAGGATACGGCGAGGAAAGTGACAATGTATTTGAGACATGCTGTTGTGCTTTACTTATTCAGTGCGAGGTTTTTATATTATTACAAACAAAGAACTTGGCAAAGGCATACATCATCAGATTATAAAATAGAAAAGAACAGCATAAAACAGTTTACAAAGAGAATCTTTAAAGATGCTTTGTCATGAGTACAAGGACTTTTGCTTTCTCGCATTTTGTAAAGTTACCTTTTTTTTTTTGTTATTAGAGAGACCACTGTTCTTGAGTTAGGCCACCTTTATCAACTTGTCCCAGGTGGCTGGCTGGGCTCAGCTAAGTGACCTTGTGTGTCTGGGTGAGAAAGAAGAAGACTACTATCTTCCTGAGAAAACTTTCTGCTAGGAAACTTTAAAGACATGATCTTAAACTTGTCTGAAACTCATTTTATACCATTAATCTCAACTCCCTTCCTTTCCCGACTCTCACGGTCAGATGTTGTAATTAGCCTAGGTTTTCTGGCCATAAGGAAGGTTGTATAGGCCTCCTGTTAAGTTTCATGTAAATGCCTAATGCTGTTTTCCTGTAGAAGGTTTCTAAGGTTTTTCCTAGTAAGATTAACTCCTTTTGTTTCACATCATCAAGGAATTATCCTAATGATGACCCTGCCAATTCCCAGAACTGGCTACTTCTTTTGAGGCTTTAATGAATGATGGGGCAAAATTCAAAAATGTTCTCAGCAGTCTTGTTTGTATCCGCAACTGCCTGGAATAGTCTGATCTGTTAGCAATATGCAAGGATCACAAAGAACACACAGACAAGGGAAAAGACAGACATATGGCTTCCAAGGACAGTCAGGTCGAGTCAATACAAATGGCAACTCAGGTGGCATTACACCACAACTGATTGCCAAGGGACAGCCTGGGACTCATCCCCGTGGAGCGCGGATCCCAATCCTCCAGCAACACTTGCCTGCCTAGTCAGCATTTCTGCTACACTGGTGAGACAGCCATGGATGTAGCACATCGCCCCGCTTCTACTTCCTGTCTGGTTGACCCGCCTCTACTTCCTGCCTGGCCAATCAGCATTTTATTAAAATACATGATTGACAAAATACAGACAATTCTCCTGCACCATAGACCCATATCTATCATCATGCACAAAACTCAAGTCCAAATGGGTCAAAGACCTCAAAATAAACCCAGCCACACTGAACCTCATAGAAGAGAAACTGGGACGTACACTTGAACATATTGGCACAGGAGACCACTTCCTAAATAGAACCTCAGTAGAACAGACACTGAGAGAAACAATTAATAAATGGGACCTCCTGAAACTGAAAAGCTTCTGTAAAGCAAAGGTCATGGTCAATAAGACAAAATGGCAGCCTACAGAATGGGAGATCTTCACCAACCCCACATCAGACAGAGGTCAGATCTCCAAAATATGCAAAGAACTCAAGAAACTTGACATCAAAAGAACAAATAATCCAATAAAAAAATAGAGTACAGACCTAAACCGAAAACTCTCAACAGAGGAATCCAAAATGGCCGAAAGACATTTAAGAAAATCTTCAACATCCTTAGTCATCAGAGAAAGCCATGAGTTCTCAAGATTTCCACAGAATAAACAATGACTTATCCAAAGGACAGGTGTGCCCGTAGCTCTGCAAAAACAGGTTACTACAAATGAAATGTACATATCCACTTCCCATGGATAGTTGGGTAGATCTGTCAACAGCATGTTTACTATATAATCCTTGTGGACTTCACCACAGCCCTGTGACACCATCCACATGGGCATGTGTATGCTTGTCTGGTTCCCATGGCTTCTTGCACCCACCTGGACATCTCTCCTTCTCTCTCCCCTCTCCCAGCAGCCTGAGAAATCCACAGCTTAAGTTCTAGGCTGCCATACTTGGTGTGGGAGAATTGTCTGTATTCTGTCAATCATATTTTAATAAAACACTGATTGGCCAGGCAGGCAGTATAGGCGGGAAAGCCAGACAGGAAGTAGAGGTGATGCAATGAGAACAGGAGAATTATGGGAAGCAAGGAGGTTCCTCTGCCACTCCTGTGCAGACCACCGAAGAGGCAACATGTAAGCTGTCACATTGAGAAAGGTACTGAGCCCGTGTGGCTAACATAGATCAGAATAATGGGTTAAGATAAGTCATAGGAACTAATAAGTAGCCTGACCTAATGGGCCAATCAGTTTGTAACCTTATGGAGTCTTGTGTGTGATTTTCTTTGTTGCTTGCCAGCTGTTGGGGTACTTGGAGGGATGGAAACCCCAACAAGCCGGCCCCTTCATGTTACACATACTCCATGTGGTTCCAGCTCTTTTGGCCTCTTGACCCACGTGGATACCTCCCTTATTTTCTCCCTCCTGGTTTTCTCTTGCCTTGCAGCCAATCTGACCACCCCCACAGTGTTCTGCTTTGATACCCTCTCTCTTTCTCCATTGGTGTGGGACAATTCTGTATTTTGTCAACTATGGTTTAAATAAATGCTGTTTGGCCAGTAGCCAGGCAGGAAGTATAGGTGGGACAAGCAGACAGGAAGTAGAGGTGGGTCAAGGAGAACAGAAGAACTCTGGGAAGGAGGAAGCCCATTCCCCCAGTCCTGTCCAGACACCGAAGAAGCAAGATGTGAGCTGCCTCGCTGAAAAAGGTACCGAGCCATGTGGCTAACATATACTAGAATAATGGGTTAACATAAGTCATAAGAGTTGATGGGAGGCCTGAGCTAATGGGCCAATCAGTTTTATAACTTATGTAAACTTCTCTGTGTGATTTTCCTTGGGACTTAACAAATGCGGGAACCGGGCGGGACAGAAACCTCAACAAGCAGGCCCTCATGTTACACTCCATGGATTCAGATTTTATGTTAACATATTGACCTCAATACAAATCAATGGCCAAAACTGGCAAACTTGTGATTTCCAAATTCTCACAAATCATTAACACTGGGGCTGGAGAGAAGGCTCAGTGGTTAAGAGCACTGGCAGCTCTTCCAGAGGTCCTGAGTTCAATTCCCAGCAGCCACAAACATCTGTAATGAGATCCGGTGCCCTCCTCTGGCGTGCGGGCATTCATGGAGGCAGAATGTTATATACATAATAAATAAATAAATCTAAAAAAAAAAACCAAATCATTAACACTGCTACTGCCACAAACAAAGGGTCCCTAATATCTCATACCTAAACTTCCAAAATCCCTTACCTCCGAGGTTCTACTTCCTCACTCCTAAAAGTCTTTTATTCCTATAATTTCTTTGTACAGTGCTCTATATATTAAGATTATACTGTAGACTCAGATTTCAAGATTTGTAAGATGGTCATCTACCATGATTTAAAATCTATATAATTTGTAACAAAGTCTGTTTCCCGTGGAAAGTTTTGTTTTCTCACTGTTAGGAAAGTCCTGTCTATTTTGTATGGATGGATGGATCTGTGCCTGTATGTTTTCCTGCGGACATGGGAGCCACACAAAATGACACAGGCTCAGTTAAACATGTAAGTGTATGTGGCCACTGCATGTTTGCTTCTGACTGGCCTTGGTTGCCTGAGTTTCCTATGCTCCCCATGTCTTGGTGATAGATAACTCAGCTGTTACTGCTGAAACAGTTGCCTGGGCTCAGAATTTGCCTCTGGACTTTCTGATAACTGGATCTGATGGAATGGCAGAGATTCATATGTCATGTGGGTATAAATAATATCAAAGGTATTTTATGCTATTCTACCTTATTAAAAACTAGCTAAGGAATTGAATATGGTTAAAAATTTGTAACAAAGGTTAACTTAAAGCTTGTAGCTCCAAATTGGAACTGTTCTGGGAAACAACACATCTTAATTAAGTTTGCCATCATCTTAATTAAGTACAGCCATGAGAGCAGCTGCCATTTTGACTAAGGTTGAAGACGAGGGATGTCATGTGACTTTACCACCATCTTGATTAAAGATGGCCACATGGAGTGGCCCTATCAAGGAGACAAGAGGCCTCCAAGATATTTTGGATTAGGATGGATTTCTGTTTGATAATTCCTGTACTGTCCTAAAACAAGGTTTATGAAAGATAGGATTTAAAACAGACTTTATATAGATTTTAAACCACATCAGATGAGCAACTTACAAATCCTGAAATCAGAGTTTATAACAGAGAGCGGCTTGCAAGAAGCTATAGGGATAGAAGATTTTTAGGAGCGAGGAAGTAGAACCTCAGAGGTAAGGGGTTTTGGAAGTGTAGCAAAGTAAGTTTAGGTATGAGATATTCGGGAACCCTTTGTCTCTGGCAGTAATAATGTCAACGATTTGTGAGAATTTGGGAATCGCAAATTCGTCAGTTTTGGCCATTGATTTGTATTGAGGCCAATATGTTGTTAACATAAAATCTGAGTCCATGGAGGAAGAGAGAGAGGGTATCAAAGCAGAACACTGTGGGGTGGTGACTGCAAGGCAAGAGAAAAGCAGGAGGGAGAAGAGAAAGGAGGTGTTTAGAGATACTTTACAGACAATGATCCTCAAATGCTTCAGATGGGAGGACATAGCATTTAAATGATCTCATGCCAAAGCTTTCCGTGCCATGCCAGCTCCTGGCTGCACCCTGTCTCCTCCAAAGAAGATGGATGACAACAGAAGAACTTCCACCTGGAGCTTGCTTTAAATGTAGCAAATTCAGTCACAGAGTAGAAAAAAAGATGTCTTTCCCCTCCACTGCTACCAAGACCCTATACAGACTGTGGATAAACAGGACATTGGGAAATCGATTCCCTTACTTTGCCTGGACGAGGCAGGTCAGTCCCCCAAGTTCCTACTCCCCAGGAAAGTCTGTCAGATCTTCTGGATTTGGCAGCTGAAGGCTGATACTGTCCCTGGGACCTCTCTCCCCAATGACCATGGAGGAACCCGAGGTAGCTGTCTAGGTGGCCAGTAACTGGTTCCTGTCATTTTTAATAGACTTGGAGGCTGCTTGGTCTGCACTTCCGCTTACGTGGGTGAAGTCTGTCCTTAGATTCGATGGTGTTTGAAGACTAGGCTACTGATGGCTTCGTCAGTTTAACAGCCTCCCCACCCTCCCCCAAGACTATAAAGACTGTAGCTTTGTACTTTGGTAGTTCATTAGTTAAATTTCTTGCTTAAAAAAAATTACACAGACAGGTTTGTCTTGTTCACAGGCTTCGTAGTAAAGGGTAAACAAGTTTTAGATGTAACTTTCCACGAAAGGAACGCAGAAAAATCATTGAAGGTATATTAAAGCAAGCTGTGAAGGTGTAAGAAAACGATTTAAGGCATGTAAAGGTGTTTCAGACTTCCGTCCTCTTGCTGTGCTGTTCTTACACTGGGATTTCGGAGGTTCAGAGTTTTAGCATTGACACACGGAGTTCTGCTAAGCTGAGGAGCTCTGACTATTTACTACCCAGTCACAAGCTCAAGATTGTAAACGCCCTCTGATTGTCTTCTAAGTACAGACTTAAAGGTGTGTTCCCGCTAAAACCAGACTCTCTAGACGTAGGAAAAAAGGTTCATACCTTTTGACCCAAAGCCATAGCCTTGCTTTGACACCAACATGCAACTCTGCCCCAGCTGTTTTACAGACACCTGCACGTTCCTGGGGGAAAGAGCGCTGTTGCTGGATCAAGGAACCTGGCCTGGTGGCAACGAATACCGAGTCACTCCACACACTGTCTGAAGAACTTCGTCAGTACAACCAGGGCCTGTCTCCGTCCCATTCTTCCCGGCAGTCGTCACTCTTCCCATGGCTAGCCCTGTCAGAGGGCTGGTGTTAATAATCTATTTTTTTTTTTTGTCCTAGCAACTTGCCTTCTCTGCTTCCACCAGGAACAGTCCTGAGGTCTCTGCTGGCAGTTAGCTAGATGCTTCTTCACCCATACCTCCTGCTGAGCACGAGCCCACCAGCTCCCTACTTTCCCTCCCCACATTGTCCTATGCCAAAGGAAGTGGCCAGATTTGAACCGGTGCCCATATACTCAAAAAGATTCTGGTGTTCATTTCGGCTGGAGATGTCCAGCTCCTTCCTGCTTGGTCTGGGAAGCCCCATTCCTCTGTCTCCAAACCCTGCCCTCTCACCTGGGAGTTGCTTTGCTCAAAAATAAACCTGTTCTTTTACTTTTTAAATTTGGCTTGATCTGGCTTACTGTGTCATGGGGAAACCTACTACGGAGGTGCAAAAAACCTATTACAGCCTCGTATTGATTCTCCTGTGTGGCTATTAACAGCCCCTTTTAAGATTTATAACGAAAAGGAGCAAGCTGAGCAAGGAAAAAATGCAAAATGTACAGGTCAAGGGGAAAAGGGCATCAGGAAATGATGGAGATAAAGCCTGTGTTCAAGGAGGTGAATGGATTAAGGAAAAGAGTGTGCTCTCAGGGCGAGACCCCACCCAGCTAAGCTAAACTTCTAACCTGTGAAAATGAATTAAAGAAGGTGGCATGCACCTTTAATCCCAGAACCCCAGAGGTGGTGTGTATGTGTGTGTGTGTGTGTGTGTGTGTGTGTGTGTGTGTTTGTGTGTGGTTTCTGAGTTTGAGACCAGCCTGGTCTTTCACCAGTGAGAGGAACAGGAGGAGTGGGGCGTACGTGGAGCTCCCAACTGAAGAGTTTCCTCACTTCCCTTCAGTTTGTGATGGTAATGCATATCCTGTGCCATTGTTTATTGGAAGGATGTGCTCTGCTTTTCATCTTGCTTTTACAGGGGATTACAGTTAAGAGACTGGACTTTTAAACAAGTTTGAGAGTGTTAGAGACTTTGGGGCCTTTAGAAGTTGGAGTGAGTGCCTTTGCAGTAAGACACGGCTACAAGCCTATGGGGGCCAGGGAGTGAATGTGGGGGTCTGGAGGAAAATGGCGCCCATAGGCTCATAGGGGGTGTCACTGTTAGGAGATGTGGCCTTGTTGGGAGAGGTGTGGTGCTGTCAGAAGTATGTCTTGGTCACTGCCTGCTGATCCAAAGCTCTGAGTTACCTCTACGGAACCATGTCTTCCTGCACGCTGCCTGCTGTGAGGATAGCCGACTAAACCTCTGAACTGTAGCCACATCAGTTAAATGTTTTTTTGTTTGTTTTTTTTTTGTTTTTTGTTTTTGTTTTTTTAAATAAGAGTTCCTGTGGTCATGGTGTCTTCTCACAGCAAAGAAACACTAAGACACTTTGTCTTGGACCTGGTGGTGGTGGTACACATTTTAAATCCCAGCACTCAGTGGGAGGCAGAGTCAGGCAGATCTGTGAGTTCAAGACGAGCTTGGTCTACAGAGTGAGTTCAGGACAGCCAGAGAGCCAGAGATACACAGAGAAACCCTGTCTTGAAAAACGAGAGAGAGAGAGAGAGAGAGAGAGAGAGAGAGAGAGAGAGAGAGGAAAAGACACACCCTGTCTTCATGTGGTTCTGGGAGGTAGTATAGACAGTTCTGTCTCTCTGCTCCCTGTAGCTCCACCATGGATGGCGCTTAAATAAGTGATTACATGGATGGTGTATCCTCCACATGCCCGGGAAACAAAAATCTTAGCTGCCCTTACTAATTCTGTCACTAGATGGCGGCATGGCCCCACAGATTCCTCTGGAGCAGTAAATGGTGCGCAGGCGCTAGAGAAGGACAGGTGTTTTGAGATGGAGTGCCACTGCCAAAAAACATTAAGTCTCATAAGTACAGCTCAACTTTAACAAGTTAATGCACTGTGGACAAACAACTTTCCTGTAATTTTTCCTGTGTTTACACTCTGCCCATCCGTCCATTTCTTTTAGTCTGTTATGTAGTGTAGTTCTGAAACAACACATGCATCTCTAGATTGCATAGCTCAGACATTTTCTTCTAAGCTCCAAGACTCTTTCATTCATTCATTCCTTTAACAATATGGCTTTCTCTTACCCTATGTGAGGAGTGGATAGGGGTGGAGTGGAGGGAAGATGGGAGGGGGGGGGGAAGAAGGATGATGGGAGGGCGTGGGACTGGGCTAGTTATGTAAAATAAGAAAAGATCATTTAGAAAATTAAAAATTAATAAAAACAAACAAACAAAAACCAGTAGGACTTTCTTCCTTCCTCATTTAAGGGCTCCTTTTATTTACCGAGGGCCTGCTGTGTGCTGGGCATTTGTATATATTGAGTTCTCTTTATGTCTCACAACGACCTTGTGAAAGAATTTCTATTAGTTCAATTTTACAAATATGAAAGCTGAGGTGGGGGGGCAATAAAGCGGTTTGTTCCAGAACAAGACAGTGGTAGAGATGGTTTAGACTCCCAGTCCATCGGCTTCACCTTCACCTGCCTCTCAGAGCCTTTCTCCACCTCAGCACTGTTCATATGTAGGGCTGGATAACTCTTTGGTGAGGTGAATTCTCAGGGCAGTGGCTCTCAACCTTCCTGACGCTGTGACCCTTTAATACAGTTATTATTTTGTGGTTACTTCACAACTGTAATTCTGCTACTCTTGTGAATCCTAATGTAAATGTCGGATATGCGGGATCTCTGATATGCGACCCCTATGGGAGTCATGACCCACAGGTTGAGAACCACTGCTCTTGTCTATTCCGCACTGAAGCGCTACGCCTTCCTTTGTCTCTTAAATTGTCGGGATCTCGCTAGAGCTGCACCCGTGTTATAACCTTCCTTCCTTGCGTGTAGTCTTTCCCATCCCCAAGATGAAGTCTGCTCCCTTCCTCCTCCGTTCTTGCCCCCATAGGACCAATCCATTTGTCGTATGCCTTGGGACTTGCACATAAAGCTTTAGCCGTGTTCTTTTTTGGCGGTGGAGGTGGGTGGGTGGGAGATAGCACGGAAATGCAATGAGCCCTAGGCTTCTGCAAGTCTCAGACTCATCTCTACCTTCATCCTCAGCTGCTTGGGGATAGTTTAAGTCATTCGCACTGGACCCATCCTGAGAGCTCATTGGGCCAGTCACAAGCTGGATCTTGCTGCCGAGGCTCATGGGTGCTTCCGCACGGCTGGAGCAGAGCTACCTGCCGCAAGCACTGGCCAAGATGCTCCCGAGGCTGGAGCTTGGAGAAGGCAGAGAGGTGGAAGGGAAGGCAAAAGGGCCTGGAAAGCCAGCTTAGTTTGTCATGGTCAACAACAAGGGCTGATATTTGCATACTATTTGCATATTATTTTCATTAGCTGAAATTCATTCTTAAATTTCTCATATTCTGGGAGTATGTGATATACTACTCTAGTGATATAAGCAGTGCATGCAAAGTTTCCTCGTGATTTTGTTGTTGTAAATCTATGTGTGTGTGTGTGTGTGTGTGTGTGTGTGTGTGTGTGAGTGTGTGCGCACGCGCACGCGCGCGCGCCTGCGCATACTTGTGCATTAAACTTGGTGTCACGGCCTGTGCTCTGTGTATTTTCTGTTTGCTATGCTGGGGTTTAGATCTTTGGCATGTGAGCCAAGTGCTCTGCCACTGGCCTAAGGCCTCTAGCAGCAACTGTGCGTTTTCTTTATTGATCATTTAAATTGAAATTTCAAGAAGGCTTACCATATTAATTAAATTAAGCATTTGACAGTTTATTCAGATTCTTACTCTATTGTGGATTAATGCAAATATCAGTTGTAAAACTCATGGAAAACAGAACGCGGGCTGGGGAAATCGCTCAGTGGTCAAGAGGGCTTGCTCTGGAGAATGAAGTTAGGATCCCAGCAACCGTGGAGCAAACCAAGTGACCCCACAAACTCCTCTAACCCCATCTTCTAAGGAGCAAGGCCTGGAGGACTGCTGGGACTGGCTGGCTTCCAGTTCAGCTGTGAAGCATGGGCCCAGTGAAAAGTTTCTGCACCCCGATAAACCTCTCTGCCTATGCAATAATCCAAATCAGACCAAATCAAACCAAATTAGAAAAAGCCCAGGTTTAATGAATACCAACGCTCCCGGTGACCTTCCAGCCTTTCAGAGAGGAGACTGGGAAGGAAGACCGAAAAGTCATGTGTTTGTTCTCTGGGGGGCAGTTTAAACACCCTGTGGGAGTGATCTTGAGCATCTCTGGGGAGGGATCACCATTTGGTGGGCTTTCTCGGAGGGAGGTGGAGACTGGACTGAGGCAACTCCCAGGGGAGGGGCTTGGGATGGAACCCAAACACCCAGGTTCAGAAGGAGACCCTGCCTCAAAGAAACAGGCTGACAGTGATAGAGGACTCCCCCACCCCCGCCCTATTCTAGCCTCTGCATCTGATCAGGCGTGTGAGCATGCACACGTGTATGTATAGTATGTACATACACACAAGTAAAAGAAGAACCAAACAAGGTTTAAAGTTAAATCAAGCAACAGAATCTGCCACACAGGCAAAATGATTTATAAAGGTGAAGCTGAAATTCAGGACCTGGACCAGGAGCTATCTGGGGTATGTGGTACCTCTCACCTTTATGTGTTATAGATAGAACTCTGCCTACACGTAAGCTCGGGGGTGGGGGGGTTTGAGAAATAATCTTTTTGTACACTGTGAAGATGAGTCTTTGCCAAAGCGCCTTCTGATTGGTTTAATAACTAGGGAGGAAAAGAGGTTAGGTGGGGCTTCTGGGGACAGAGGGGCCCCTGAAAAAATGAAAGGTGGAGTCACCAGCCAGACACAAGGAAGGGAAGGAGGATGGGCAAAATGTAGATGGGGTAATGGGTATGTGAAGAATGTAGATTAAAAGATATGGGTTTATTTACCATATAAGAGCTGGTTAGAAACAAGCCTATGCTAAGACCAAGCTTTCATAACTTATAATAAGTGTTTCTGTCATTTTTTTGTGAACCAGCAGCCTAAAGAAAAATCTTTAGGCAGATCCTGGGAGCACTACTGAGCACAATTTTAACCAGAATAGATTGGTAGTTACCTCAGAGGATGGAAGAATGCTCTTCAGAGGTGGACACAGACCAACGTTTCTCCCACCTGAAACTTTCTTTTTTTTGTTGTTGTTAAAATAATTTAAGTGGAAAATTAAAACATTTACGAAAGTAGAAGAACTCATTAGACTCTGCCTATTGTTCAACTTTTATTGTCACCAATAACCAAGTTTGTTCCCTACATCTCACCTACCTTCCCACCCCCTTATTTCCAAGCAAATCCCAGTCTTACAGTTTTATCTGTAAATACTCTATTAGGCATCTCTAAAAGTTCAAAAAGACTCAAAAAACCTCCTCAACACCATTTACAAATTTTATCTTTTATTTATTCCTTTAAAAATGATTTATTTTCAAAATGTTATGTTTGCTTGCAAGCATGTATGCACTCCCCGTGCAAGTCTGAAACCTGTGGAGAACAGGGAAGGGTGTCAGATAGCCCTGGACTGGAGTTTCAGATGGTTGTGAAGGGCTGTGGAGGAACTGGAACTAAACTCCGCTCCTCTGGAAGAGCAGCAAGTGCTTTTAACTGCAGAGCCACCTCTCCAGCCCCATGTATGTATGTATGTATATAAGTATGTATGTATTATGTATTTCATACATGTACACATGATCATATCCACCCAACTCCTCCTTCTTACTAACCCTGGAAACCCCAACCCATCTCCCTCATTTTTTTCTCTTTTCTTTTCTTTTTTTGAGACAGGGTTTCTTTGGGTAGCCTTGACTGTCCTGAAACTCCCTGTGTAGACCAGGTTGGCCTCACACTCAGAGCTCCGCCTGACTCTGCCTCCTGAGTGCTGGAATTAAAGGCATGTGCCACCATCACCCTTGTCTTCTACTTTTTAAAATAAAAAATAAAATTCTTCTATCCCAGAGTCCAGTTCTGCAGCTACTAGAACACTGGCTGGTCCCTTGATCGTGTACGGGCTAAGTGTAACTGCCGTGAGCTCGAGTGAAACATCCGTGTCATATCCTGAAGACGGAGTTTCACAGCACCCCTCCCTGTTCTCTGACTGCTAAACTCTTTCTGCTCTTTTTTCCTGAGCAATAGGCACACGACTACAGATGTCTCATATAGCCTTGGGCACTGACTGTCTCCTTATTCTCAGTATTTTGACGAGGTATGAGTCTTTGTATGATCTCCCTACTGGATGACTACTATTGAGAGGTGCATAAATCTGTGGGTATAAGCACATATATACACCATTTAACTTACTTTTATGTATCTGAGTGTTTTGCCTGCATCTGTGTCTGTGCACATATGTATGCCGTGTGCTGGAGGAAGCAAGAGAAGGCATTGGATCTCCTGGGACTAGGGTTTCATATGCTTGTGAGATGCTATGTGGATGCTGGAAATCAAACCAGGTCCTCTGGAAGGGCTGCTGGTGCTCTTAATCCTTGAGCCGTCTCTCAGGCCAAATGTACATATTTAGAAGACAGTTTGAGACCAAGTCCATTTAGCAAAACAACAGCAACTCCATTCTAGGCCTGTGTTCTCCTGAGCTGTGGGCTCTTGACCAGGTTTATAGCAGCACACATAACTTTCTTTCTCCCAGATCCGTTTGGGAGGTGGTTTGTTACCATCCTCCATAACCTCCGTGCCAATATTGCACCAGTGGGCACATCCTGCCTGCCAAGTTGGGATTACAGTTGCAAGGTTCACTGTGGGGTAATACCATTGATTCCATTGGTAACTTTCCTACCCAGGGGCCTTATTTGCACCTTACTGGCCAGTGAGAAGTTTCAGGTTGACCTCACTTTTATACCCTCCAGGCAAAGTGCCCAACACTCTTTTTACATCCAGATAACTCAATCACCACTAGCTGTCATCAGCTGTCAGTGTGCGAACACCTTGTTTACTGTCGTACATTTTTCCCCCAAGTTTATTGGGTGCAGTGTTCATAAAGATCTGTATCCTGTGATTGCTCAGTATGGCTCTTAGCAGCTAGAAGTTAGCTCTAAGTTCCACGGCTACCTTTATTTCTCTCTGCTTACTCTCTCTGTGTTTCTCTCTTTGTTCTCGAATAGATATTCCTTTCTCAATCATAGCGATTCCATAGCTATGGTGTTGCTTGATGAGCCTCTCTGTCTTCTACACTTCTTTTAAAGTCAGCCGATGTCAGACCTCTCACTCTCCTGCTTGATCACTTGCTCGCTCGCTCCACACACACTTCTCTCTCAGGACTACTTCTTACCGGCTGTATTGGAAAGTGCATAAGCTCCATAAACTCCATTTGTGTGTGTGTGTGTGTGTGTGTGTGTGTGTATGTGATACTGGCACCTGCATCTTTTGGGAGCAATCTTATTAGTTTTTGAAAGTTTTCTTATTATCTAGTACCATTAAATATTTCAGATTTGTTTTGTACATTTCCTGCTTCAGAATTCCTTCTAATAGGAGTGATATTTTGAGATCTCATTCTGTGTGTGGGTGTTTAATACTCTTGAATCAGTTATTATTGCTAGGCCTTTTGTGGGCAGAACTAGAACTTGGAGCCTCTGCAAAAGAAGCCAGTGCTCTTAACTGCTGAGACATCTCTCCAGCCTCCTATATGACTTGTAACTACAATTTGGTCTTGTTCGTTGTTGTTGTTGTTTTTCAAGACAGGGTTTCTCTGTGTAGCCCTGGATGTTTGGAACTCACTATGTAGACCAAGCTTTCCTCAAACCTGAATATCTGCCTCCTCTGCCTCCCAAGTGCTGGGATTAAAGACAGTGTGGCACTACTGCCCATCAATCAATCGTCATCATCTTCACCTTCTCCTCCTCCTCTTCTCCCCGAATTTATTTATTCTTTTAATTGATATTTATTGAACCCTACATTTTTCTCTGCTCCCCTCCCTGCCTCTCCTCTCCCCACTTCAGTCCTCCCCCAAAGTCCCCATGCTCCCAATTTACTCAGGAGGAGATCTTGTCTTTTTCTACTTTCTACTTCCTATGTAGATTAGATCTATGTAAGTCTCTCTTGGTGTCCTCATTGTTGTCTAAGTTCCCTGGGATTGTGATTTGTAGGCTGGTTTTCTTTGCTTTATGTTTAAACCACCTATGAGTGAGTACATGTGATAATTGTCTTTCTGTGTCCCAAATTATTCTTATTTTATGTGTGTGAGTGTTTGCCTGCTTGCATGTCTGTGCACCATATGCCTGCAGTACCCTCAGAGGCCAGAAGAGGGTGTTGGGTCACCTGGAACTGGAGTTACAGATAGTTATAAGCTGCTGTGGGGATGCTAGGAACTGAACTCAGGTCCTCTGCCAGCGCAGCCAGTGATCTTAACTGCTGAGTCATCTCTCCATCATTTGTTCTAAACATGAAAGTTAAATTATGCTTAATATTTTTTCTTAATTTTTACTATTTTATTTTATGCTTAATGTTTGTTACTTGTACTTGTATAGCTATCTTCCTAGTTATATTTATTTTCTGAAATTAACTTTCTAGTGTATTCTTTAGGAAGGGATCATAATAAATATATTCCTAAGTTCTTGAACATTATTAAACGTTTCTCTGTGACCTTTCAACTTGAAGGTCAATTTAGCTGGGTATAAAATCCCCATATTCACATATTCCTGGATGTTTTGGTGTAAAGCATTGCTATCAAAAGGTCTCACTTTCTTTTTCTTGTTGGTGTTTTAGCCTTTTTGCTTTGATATTCCAACTACAATGGTTAGTTTTTATCATCAACTTGACAGTTACCTGGGAAGGAGGGAACCTCAATCAAAGAATTGCATCTGTCATATTGGCTGACAGGCGTAGCTGTGAGTAACTGGCTTGATTGATGATTAATCTTTGAGGTCCCAGCTCACTGTGGCAACACTATCTCTAGGCAGGCAGTCCTTCAGTACATAAGAAAGCGAGCCGATCATGAGCCTGTGAGAGCAAGCCACTTCTTAACATTGTTTAATGGTTTTTGCTTCAGCTCCTGTTTTGATTTCCTTCCATGATGAACTGTGATGTGGAATTATAAGCTGAAAGGAACCCTTTCCTCCCCCAGGTTGTTACTGGTCATGATGTTTATCACAGTCACAGAAATCTAGCTAGGATACTAACTATCCTTCTCTCTCTGTCTGTGAAGGTGTGTGTGTGTGTGTGTGTGTGTGTGTGTGTGTGTGTGTGTGTGTGTATAATACTGGAGATTGAACCTAGGGCTTTGTACAATCTAGGGAAATAATTGTTTTTATCACTGAGTTACATCCTCAGCTCTCTTCTACTTCTAATTTTGAGACAAGATCTTAAAAGTTGTTCACAGTTTGGCCTTGAATGTACTCTGTAGCTAGGCAGGCTTTAAACTTGGGACTTCAGCTTCCCCTTCTAAGTACCTGGGAGTACAGGCTTTTGCCATTAATCCTGGCATATGTTCCTTTCTTTTGCGGTCAGAATACCTACACAAATAATTTTATATTCTTCTGCATGGTGGAGTCTCTGTTTTCTTTCTAGCTTATATTATTTAGTCTATCATTTATTTCTACCAGTATAGAATCCTGACTATTTGCATTTTTAGTTAATATAATTGCACTTTATTTTGTTATTCACATCATTGCAGACTGCGGTATTGGGAGCTTTATCAGTTGGCTCTTGGATTCCTTTGATCTGTGCCCATCATTGTGTATGTGAAAAGCTTTCTTTACTCTCTGACTTCCCTCTCTTCTCTTTCCTGTTTCATTTCCTGCCTAGATTCCATAGCCAGGAATTCCCAGTGTACTCTTGTCTTTCCACTCTTGGACAAGTGAGCATCAGAATCTTGGCCAACTTGACTTGTCCTTGTTAAGAGAGACAGTTGAGCTCTCAGGGTGACTTGGTAAGCTCCCATTCTCTGTGGTGGCTGCTTTCTTATGCTCAACCCTACTTCCTACACCATTAGCAAGGGCAGTGGCTTCCCACTTACCCAAGAAAATGGAGAACAACAAGGTCTCAGTTCCTAACTTCCCTCCTTTGTGCTCCAAATGGAACTGCCTCTTCTCTCTACCTACCCACTCCAGTTCTTTCCCTTCTTGCTTTTCTTTTTACTCATCCCAGAGAACATTTTTGTTTTCTTGCCTTTTTTTTTCTGGCCCAATCTCCCAGTTAGGTCAAATCACGGGGAGGATGCTTTCTCTTGTCTCCTAGAACCTGGTCCATTGACGGTCTACTTTTGTGTTTCCTCCTTCAATACTGCTTGAATACTCTCCCTACCTCTGAGTATGCATCTTCCCCATCCTAAACACAAACACACATTTAAGCATTTGACAGGACCATGCAGATTCTGTTTCCCATTTCTTCTTTCTCTTTTCTTTCTCTGTTACATACACATCTGGAGAAAGGCAATTGCAACAGCTGGGTTTGCTACTGTCCCTCCCTCCTGATCGCAAGCTTGTAACCTTTCTGGTCACCCAAAGAACCACATAGTCACTAGTTTTTGCTTCTTTATCTTTCCCACTTGTCATCTTCCTTCTGCCACTCTAGTGGTGAAGCCTTCTCCTCCTGGCTCCTTTTTTCTCCCCACTACTCTGTCTAGGTGACTCTCCTCCAAGGTTGCCAGGTGCAGTTGCCCATCCTCTGTTCTGCTTGCCACTACTTCCTCCCTGGGGAGAACAGAATTGACTATCTGACCTTAACTGGATCCGGGTCTTTCCTGGACCTGAGAAGTCAGTCCTTCACATATTCAACCCGTGGATCAAAGGTGGATTTTATCAACCTTTATTAAAGGAGGTTCTGGGGAACAGACACAAGTTATGTGTTCCAATTCCCTGGTGGAGAGAGCTACGTTTATCTTTCCCCTGAGTTTCACAATGCATTTCCATCTATTTACTGGACGCTTTTCCAGAGCCTCAAGGCAACAGACCAAAGTAGAAATCATTTCTTCTGTCATTCCTGCTCTGCAGCCGACTCTGCCCTTCCCTGCTTCTCTCTCCTGAACTCTAAGGCTGGAACCTTGGGTGCCATAGGCAGACAGAACACTCACCTTCAGCATGGCCTCTCCCTTTCCTCTCTTGCACACCCAGTTGGTGGCACTGCCTTGCCTGTTCTCAAATGCACCCCCTCTTCCCCACCTTCCCTGCTTTGCTTTGGCTCTACCCAGCCCCCAACATTTGAAGGGTTGCATTTGACTCCTCATCATTTTGTTGTTCTCTGGATCCTTACTCTTCTTTTAATCCAAAGATCCCCACTTTTCCTTCTAAAATACAAATGTCAAGATCTTCTTCCACTGGGAAGGCCTCAGGGTAGTGGCTGACACCTTCTGGCCTATGTTTCTCCAGCCTGGTCTAATGGCCCCCTCTGTGATACCTGTTAAATTGCAGGCAGCTAAGATGGCCTTAGAACCAGGAGTCTGTGTTTGGAAGATACTCCAGGTGGGTTCTGGTTCCTGGTGGTGTTTGAGAACCATGGCTCTATGATGTAACCCATGACTTTTTTTCCCCCTATACAGGGGTTCTCTGTGTAGCCCCAGCTGTCCTGGAACTCACTCTGTAAACCAGGCTGGCCTCTTACTCAGAGATCCACCTGCTTCTGACTCCCGAGGGCTGGGATCAAAGGTGTGCACCACCACCACCTAGCAGCCCATGCCCTTTATCTGGCTTATAACCGCCGCCTTCCCTCTGTTAGTGCTATAGACAGTTTCCATGGGCTCATGGCTACTAGATGATCAACCCCAAGAAGAACTCTACAAGAACTAAGGCCAGCTTCTTGTCCCCTGGAGATGCCTGGCCCTTTGTTGCCTGTTGGGAGTCATCTGCCTGACTCAGAGAAACTAAGACTGGTAAAACACAATATAAGATGGCAGAGCTGAACAGGGACAGGGCAGGAATCAAGCCCAGGCATATCTGGTGTGGGTGTCTGAGCTCCTGAGCACCGTTCTGTTGATTGTAGAGACTGATCCCTCCATAGCCAAGGCCCTCACTACTTCCCCTGTCCGTATCAGCTCTGTCTCCTCCTGAGCCTTCTCACCAAGGGGTCCCTCATTTTCTTTTATCTTCAATTTAAATGAATGTCTGCTCTTCCTAGCTGTCCACAGACTAGGTCATTTCCTCCTTGCCCATCTCCTGCTATCAAGCTGCAAAGGGGCCCAGTAATGGGAGGTGGGAGTGGAAGAGGTAGAGCCAGGAGGGGGAGGGAGAGGGAGGCAGAATCAGGGCAGAGAAGGATGGAGTGATGGAGTCTGAGCAGAGGGCCAGAGCCACAAGCCTTAATTTAATCGCAGGGCCCACACGCTCAATTTAGCAGACACAAGGGCTCCGAATGGGGTCCCTGTGTGGCAGTGGGGCAATCAGTCCCTGCAGTTCCTTAGAAAGTATTAATTGCGGATGACAATGTGTAAACAGTGGGGGAAGAATGGAGTGTGCAGGTGTGAGCTGCTGGGGCCAACCCCGGGCTGTTTTCACACAAGCCAGTGAGCTGCAGCTCCACTGTGGTCTGTTCCCAGATTAGAGGCAGCGCTTGGGGAACTATGGAGGTGTTGGAGGCTGGCCTGCAGAAGGTGCACGAACAGTGTGGGAGAGCCAGGGGCCTGGGAGGTGGACTGTGGTGGGGTGGGGGTGGGGGGATGACTTCCATGCTCACATGCTCCCCTCATGCTATGTGAACATGTGTGTTTCCTGGCTTACCCTTGAGAAGCCATGGACTCTCCAAGATTCAAGGCTAGATAAAATTTAAAAAATGATAAATGAAGTTGTCAGGACTGTATAGCACGTGGCAGAGTTGGGTCTGCTCTCCATGTG
This sequence comes from Myodes glareolus, assembly GCF_982192425.1. Classification (NCBI taxonomy): domain Eukaryota; kingdom Metazoa; phylum Chordata; class Mammalia; order Rodentia; family Cricetidae; genus Myodes; species Myodes glareolus. The sequence continues at coordinate 45,257,488 of NC_142036.1, read as the reverse complement.
GGCCAAGAAAGTCGACCGACAGTGGGAGCTGAAGGGATCTACCTGGTCTGCAGCCGAATTCTTCCTTAAGTGACCACATGTCTGCTTGGGAAGGGCAGCAAGTGCTGAGGTCCAGTGCTTGATGTGGGAGACAGAGGGTTGTTCAGAGCCAAGTCTGGGGTAATTGAGATATTTGAACATCTTTCAGGAGTTCGAAGCTCTGTTTTTTTCTTTTCTTTTTTCTTTCTTTTCCTCTTCAAGACAGGGTTTTTCTGTGTAACAACCCTGGCTGTCTGGGAACTTGATTCATCATAGACCAGGCTGGCCTCGAACTCACAGAAACCCACCTGCCTCTGCCTCCCGAGTGCTGGGATTAGAGGTGTGCGCCAAAGCTCTTTTCCTAAGCTGCCTCCACAAAGAAAAAAAAAAACAAAAAACAAAACCCAAAAACTTGAAACTCAGAATGTGGCGGAGGAGTGAACCCGTTTGGTGCAGCTGACACACTCAGAGCACCCCTTGACTGAACTCTAAGACAATAAATGCGAAAGAGGAAATTCCCTAAGAGGCTATGGACTGTGGGTACTGTTCACTGTGTTCTTTTAAAAATTGTTACTCTTATTATTTTGTGTGTACGGATGTCTCGCTTACATGCGTATCTGTGCACCACCTGTATTCCTGGTGCCCACTGAGGTCACAAGAGGGCATTGTTGCTGGGCATAAGAGCCTGGGCTCCCCTTAAAGCTCTGGGCCGGCTTCATGTGCAGCTCCTTGGATTTTTCTTGCCATCTCAGTCCTGTCGTAACTCTCTGGGGACAAAGGCGATGTGTCTTGTCTCATAACCCTAGAGCAGACTGAGCCCCAAGGAGATCCAGGTGCTGTAGGCAGTAGCGGGGTGGGGCAAACTGTTCTCAACTGCTGGTTGTCATTGGATTTCAGAGGAATGACCCCAGGCCACTAAGAATGGAGGAGGTGGAGGGCTTGAGGAAGTTTCAGAGAACTGGGCAAGGAGTGGGAGAAGTCTGACCTCTGACTGGGGGCAGTTAGTGGGGGAGAGTTTTTGGACCTCAAGGTTGGGTGTTATTGCAGAGGCCCAGGTTGGGGGCACAACCTGAAGCCTTGATGGTGCCCAGAGACCACACGGTTGCCAGAACCCTTTTCACCTGAGTGGGCATTCCTTCCACCCAGAGCCAGGATGTCATTCGGTCCTAAGCTGCTGCCCAAGGCCATGTCTGGGTCCATGGTCTAGCTGCAGTTGGGGTCTGTGTTGGTGTCTGTGGCCAATATCATCTCAGGAGGCCTTAGGAATCGTATGAGATAAGATCAGAGGGTATACTGGGCCAGTCCTGCCCGTCGCTGCTCTGGGAAATCTGGCCGTTCTCACTGGCCACTACAGCAAGAGAGTTGGCTGGCCCCTGCACTTGGGAGAGAGGTCTCCTACCCATCACCACAGGCAAGGATGATCCTACCCTGAGAGCCTGTGTTTAGGGGAGCTGATTTCTCCACTTGAGGTGGCTGACCCCAATGGCTCAATCTGACCTGACCTGCTAACATCCAGGCCCATAACTGGGCCTTGGGTTGGCTCACCCTAGAATCTATCCCATCTAGGTCCTTTTGGAGCCTGTGAAGGAACTGGTCCTGCAGAATGATACCTTCAAGATCTCCAAGACACGGGAGACTGCAGAGAGCTCCAGTGAGTGTTGTAAAAGGAGCGGCAGGCTGCCTGGCTAGCTTCTACCCCGAAATAACAACACACAAATTGTATTCATTTAAACACTGCCTGGCCCATTAGTTCTAGCCTCTTATTGGCTAACTCTCACATCTTGATTCAACCCATTTCTAATAATCTGTATGTCACCACGAGCTCCTGGCTTACTGTTAAAGATTCAGCATGTCTGATCTGGCAGCTTCACGGCGGGCGGCTCTCTGTCTCTACCTCCTTCCTCCCAGCATTCTGTTCTGTCTACTCCACCTATCTAAGTTCTGCCCTATCAAAAGGCCAAGGCAGTTTTCTTTATTCGACCAATGAAAGCAACACATAAAAAGAAGACCCTCCTTCACCAAGTGAGGATGGTGTACCAAGAACTAGAGGCCTTGAAGCAGACCAGTGACTCATCACCATGAGCGGTTGCCAATCAAGCTGTTGGGATACTGGGCTATACTGTAGGACACACTGAAGCTTCCAGTGCCTTCAGGACAGATGAGGAGCTGATGGAGTCAGGAGAGAAGGAAAAGCAGAGATTTTTCTGTTTTGGATGTGGTTTTGTTTTTGTTTTGATTTATTGTTTTTTTTTTGTGTGTGTGTTCTTGCTTTTGTTTGCTTGCTTGCTGACTTTGTTTAGTTTTGTTTTGTGGGTGTAGGGGTGATGCAACAGGGATGAGGAGGGAATATGGGGAGCCGGGAGGTGAACAGAATTGGGATGCATGATGTGAAACCCCTAAAGATTCAATAAAGTAGTTTTTGCTTTTTTTTTAAAAAATTTTGTTTAAAGGTTGGGTGTTTTGGTGACTCTGAAGGCTAGATGGTGCCAGCTGCAATTGTACTCCCAACTGAGAAGCAACCTGAGAATCTGACTCACAGAAGATCATGAGGTAGATTCAGGACACCTTTCTGAAGATGACTGAGAATCCAAGGCTATAACGGTAAAGTATAAACAGGCCTCTGCAAGACTCAGGAGATGCCCTGAAAAAGCACCGGAATCAATGGCAGGTCGCCATGTTTGCTCTCAGCCAAAAGCCCTGTGTCACTGTAGATGTCCCAGCCATGTTCTCCTGCTGGTGAGGGTGAACTCACTCTGAACACTTGCTGGGGTCACTGGCTGAAAAGGGGAAGAAACTCCTGAACAGTGTACTGATGCCATTTAAATAGCGATATCAAATCTGTGTTTCTTTAGCTTAGCCTATTCAATCCCGTTCCCTATTTTATTTTATTTTATTTTATTCTTCTACAGCAGTGGTCCTCAACTTTCCTAATGCTGTGACTCTGTAATACAATTTCTCATGTTGTGGTTGTGGTGACCTCCTGTCCCCCCCAACCATTATTTTTGTTGCTACTTCATAAGCTATAATTTTGCTACTGTTATAAATCATAATGTAAATATCTGATGTGCAGGGTGTCTGATACATGACCCCCCGAGGGGTTGCAACCCACAGGTTGAGAACTGCTGTTTTATAGGATGATTACTGGGCATTTTATTACATAAAAGCATCCTCAGGGATGGGATATGAAAAACCACAAGTCACTGATCATCCAGGCAAGGCTTCTTGTTTTTTTTTTAATTGCTTTTATTAAGCTATACATTTTTCCTACTCCCCTTTGTTCCTCCCCTCTCTCCTTTCACCCTCCCCCCTGCCTCCCCCCCCCCCCCACGCTCATAATTTAGATCTTGTCTTTTTCTACAAGGTCCAAGTTTTTAACTTGAAGTGAAGTAAAAAACTTAAGTGAGTAGTCAGGTGTGGGGGCTCACACTGATCCCAGCACTTGGGAAGCAGAGGCAGGGGGATCACTGTGATTTCAAAGTCAGCCTGGTCTATACAACAAATTCCAGGCTAGCTAGAGCTATACAACGTGACTTTATCTCAAAACAAACAAAACAAAGCAAAACCCAAAATGTTGAAGTTGGTGTCAGACATTTGTCGTTTTAACCCCCAGACTTGCTTTGAGTAACAGCCCTCAAGTTTCATGTGTGTCCCCCTTCTCCCCTGATCAGCCCCTGCCTCAGAGCTGCAACAGATGACAGATGTGAGCCACTTGGGACTTTTGGTTCCTTGGGTCTCAGGGATTGAGCATGTGCTCAGCCAGGGAAAATGAGGCACAAGGATTCTTGGAAATGACTGCTCTGACCTGCTGACCTCTAACCAGAGAGGGTACAGTGGTGGCCCTGCCTCCACACCCTGTCATAAGACTCGGATGAAGTAGAGTCAGGGGAGGATATTGCTGAATTCGAAGTCTGCTGATAACTGAAGAATCTGGCTATTTTTTCTTTTTTCCTTATGAAAAAAGAAGCATTTTTATTTTCAGTTATTTGTAGGTGCATGTGTGTGTTGGGGTAGGTGTGTTGCTATGCATGTGAGCGCAGTACCTGTGGAGACCTGAGACCTTGGGTCTCCAAGGAGCTGGAGTTGTGAGCAGCGTGCCGGACCCTGAGCTCAGGTCTTCTGCTGGCACCATATTCCCATATAGTTTTTTCCTTTTTTCATATCTTTTAAATTTTTAGCATAGTTTTAAGTTTACAGAGAGAACAAAGAGAGATAGTCCTCAGGTGTTCTGCACCTAGTTCTCCCGTTATTAATATATTGCGGTAGGTGTTGTTCCTTGTCACAAATAATAAAGTGATGCTGGATATTATTATTAATAAAGTCCATCTTTTATTTGAAATTTCTTCCTTCCCTCCCTATGTCCTTTTCTTATAACAAGGTCCCCTTCAAGATACACAAAAAGTCTATTCATCATGTGTCTTTGTTAGGATTTCTATTGCTGTGAAGAGACACCATGACTATAGCAACTCTTATAAAGGAAAACATTTAACTGGGGTGGCTCATTTACATTTCGGAGGTTCAGCCCATTATCATCATGGTGGGACATGGTGGCATGCAGGCAGAGATGGTGCTGGGGGAGTAACTGAGAGCCCTATATCTTGCAAGCCATGGTCTGAGTGTCACACTGAGTGAAGCTTTAGAGACCTCCAAGCCCATCCCCACAGTGACACACTTCCTCCAACAAGGCCACACTCACTTCAACAAGCCACACCTTCTAATAATGCCTCTCCCTTTGGAGGCCATTTTTTTTTTCCTTCAAACTACCACAATCATGCTTCTTTGGGTTCCTCTTGATTGTGGCAGTTTCTAGGGCTTTCCTTATTTTTGATGACTTTGATAATGTTGATGAGTGATGGCCAGAAATATTGTAGAATTCCATTCAATTGAGGTTTGTGTGTTTCCCCATCATAAATAAACTGGAGTTGAATATTTTTATGTATACAGTGTTCTGCCTGCAATATATGTCTGCATGCCAGAAGAGGGCACCAGATCTCATTACAGATGGTTGCGAGCCAGCTGCTCTTCTGGACAAGCTCTGGGAGGGCTCTAAGGACCCGGATCCTGCGCTGCGGCTGTTCTGCGATCCCATCTTCTGGTTACAGCATCCTACGCCCTGTGCAGGGGCTCCGCCCCTCACCAACTTGGGTTTGGTGAAAGTGATCTCTGCTCTAGCAATACCAGGGTTTTCAGAAATGGGGCAGTGGCTGACTTTAGAGGGCTGTCCCCCTCCTGGAGATAGAATTCCTTCTCTTTAGCTATGACAGCTCCTCAGGTTTCGGGAATATAAACCTTCCTCAATTCTTTGAAGCAAAGAAAGCCATATGAAACCTAGGATGCAACCCTAACTTACTAGTGAGTCCATAAAGAGGATTTTCCCATTTTCCTACCGAAACTCACCTATCAAAGTCCACTAAAAATATATTAACTGTTGATCTAAACTTCAAGTTAACTAGGTAGGTGGCCTGTTCTTTTTTCTTTTCTTTCTTTTTTTCTTTCCTCCTCTGCCTCCTCCTCCTCCTCCTTCTTTTTTATTTTTTTGAGACAGAGTTTCTCTGTGTAACAGCCCTAGCTGTCCTGGAACTTACTCTGTAGACCAGGCTGACCTCGAACTCAGGGATCTGCCTCCCGAGCACTGGTATTAAAAGCATGCACCATTTATCTCAACACCTTCTTCCCTTTCTGAGGTCTCTCAGGACATACACTTTCCAGGAAGGTGACTCTGCAACTCATTTTTATGGATGACAGAATCCAAGTACTATGGTGTCCTGGGAAGAGGAAGATTGTGGTCAGACTGCCACGAGGCCAGTCCTTTGAGTGAGCATCTGATTCAGGTTTTTATACCTAGTACCCTGGTAGGTTGGTAATTCACAGATGTCGCAATAACACTTTGCAGGGTCTAACATCTAGTGGGGACTTGGTCAGTGGCGGCTGCTAATGATGGCAGCACTTACCTGGACAAATAAATAGAAGGTCCCAAGAAGGTGGAGGAGGAGATTAATGGTTATGGGAAGGCAGCTTTTTCACTTCTACCCTGTCCTGCTTTTTGAGTCAGAGAAGGAAAGCCGAGTTCAAAAGCAAAGGCTGTGCTGCAGGCAGAGATCTGGGAGGATGTTTCTGGGCATTCAGTAACTCCTCAGGACTAGATATGGATATAGATATGGCTTTGAAGGATTAGTCCTGAGAGACGAGACATTCCTGGGGGAGGCTCATTCTACTCTACAAGGCGGCCAGAGGGACTGGGAAACTTGACCAGTGCCACACCATCAGTAAATGTGACAGTATGTTGTATCCCGCCACACGCTCAGGGCTGTGTACAGCGTGGTCACTGCAGACTTTTGAGGGGGGGGTGTGATGAACTCTGCTATGCACCTGAGGACGCTGAGATTTCTATAGCTTACCCAAGGCTATGATTTTACAGAGGCCATGATTCAAATGTGCGTTTCCATCTTGCAGGTGCCTGGGGGGTGTCAGGCAGGGGAGGAGGCCAGGATGACCTTTCCCCTCTGTCATAGGAAGTTTTGCAAGTGCCTGCCTCATGCCTTTGATTTGTAGTGGGGAACAGATTTAGATTCTGCTGTCATTTTGAGAAGCCACTCGAGGATTTTATTTATTTATTTTTTTAAAATTAGCTCTCTAAACTGTGGTGTTGGGGAGAAAGCAACTGATGTCGCCTAACCAAATGGGGGCAACAACCTTAAAACCCACGGTTAGAGGAATGGGTTAAATAGGTTGTGGTAAAGCCCATGATGTTGTATGTTGCTGCTGTTTAAAAATATCACATTTTCAAAGACTATGAACATACAAAAACGCCCCGATATAAATAAAGACAGGAGATAAAACCAGATACACAATGTGATTCCAATTATACAATGATAATTTTATTCATGACTTCTAATGCTCAAAGAAGAGTAAGGGAAAATAGTCTGCAAAGCTGATGGCTTGCTTTGGGCTGTGACATTAAAGGCTATTTAAATTGTCTTAATTATTCTATCATGCACTTGCCAAATGTCTCACGGATCTGCCCCCTCTCAATTTTAAGGTTGAAAGCCATCAAGGTGGCTTCCAAACAAGCATTTTAAAGATGGGGAAACTGAGTTTCAGATCGGGAAAGGTGGCTAAAGTCAATGGTAGACCAGGTGTGTTTGCCCAGCTAGTCCAGGCCCAAACAAAGGGATGCACGCGGCGTCTCCCACAGGCATGAGGGAGCGGTGGTAGAGGAACATGGGGAACCCTCCTCCAGGGGCACAGCTGGAGCGAAGCGAGGTGTGTAACGCCCCCACCCCCCTGCCGCCCCGCACTCGAGTGGAGGCTGGGTGGAAGCAAAGATTGGGGAACCTTTCAGAAATGGAAACCAGATGAGCCGTTCAAAGGGGAGCAAATTCTCCACGGCGCCCTCCTTTGTTGCGAGCGTGTGAGGCGGCGGCAGCTGCGCGCCTCGCCGCCAGCCCACGGCCGGATGGGGCGGACACGGATAACTGCATTAGATGCACTCAGCTCTTTTCAATAAAACGCCCTTGTTGGAGGCACAATAGGGGGAACGGGCAGCAACCCCAGGCCGGGCTGGGGGCACCCTGCCTCCCCCCGGAGAGCGAAGAGCACACTCATTTTTCAGACTCAGCTAATTGGTATTGGACCTGCTGTGCGGTTCCAAAGGAGAGGCGCGGGCTGCTCAAGTCCACTGTCACCGGAAATGAAGCCGTCCACGTCCACCCGCGCCGTGGGTCTGCGAATGCAATCCAACCATAATGCCCCTGGCGTTGCAGAAGTCTCAGACACCCTGGGGAAGACAAGGAGGCCTGTAGGGTTCTCGTAAGGGCGTCACCCCCAAACACTGGGGAAAGAGGCAGGTGACAGCTCCAGGTGTCAAACCCAATTTCCGGGCTGAACGACTTCATGTGTGATGACTCAAGTGTTATACCCTTTAATTGTTCTTTTTTCTCCCTTGAGACAGGGTCTCTCTATATGGCCCTGACAGTCCTGAAACTCTCTCTGCAGAACAGGTTGGTTTTGAACTCAGAGATCTGCCTGCCTTTGCTTCCCGAGTGCTGGGATTAAAGTTGTGTGCCATCTGCTTGGCTTTGAGTGGGCTCTCTTTTTTTTTATTTTTATTTTATTTTTAAAAGAATCTTTTACCACCCGCAGCACAGAGATTGCTTTAACTATAAGTGCAATGTTTACTCACCTTTGCGGATGCGGAGACCCAGGCTGGAAAGGCCTGCTGAATTTGTACAGCTGCGGTTTGAACCCAGGTGCGTATGACTTGAAAGCTGGGTGTTTGGCACTGTTGACATTTTAGCTGGGATTATTCTTGTGAGGGCTGTCTTGTGCGTCTCAGGATGTTTGACAGCATCCCTGGTCTCTGCCCTTCAGGTGTGACCCCCAAACATGTGTTCAGACATCGTCTAAAGCCCCCCGGGCTGCCCCTGTGGAGAGCCTCTGTTTTAAAGTGGTCCAGCCCCCTGCATTTGCTGGCAAGCAAGCCTTCTTTGGGCTCATTAATTTAATCTTTAGGGAAACCTCTTGGATTCCTAAACTTTAGTCCTGTGGTTTGTAGTGTCTATGGTAGAAGGGTGTTCGGAATTAGACAAGTCTAGATTGCATACCGAATCCAAAGCACAGGGCGTTTGAAATTGAGTGCCTGCCAGCATTTTAAGGTCCACACTGGGTCGAGAGTGGACACACACAGTCCCTCCAATTGTCCCCTCATTTCTCTATACTGAGAATGTCCCAAGTAAGGCACATAGGCCAGCGCTGGCCCCTGGAAGAGCCTAAAATATGAAGGAAAATTCTGGTAAAGGCAGCATGAAGGAACTGGACACTACCAGGGCAAAATAGAGCCTCACCTGGCCCTGAAATCAGTAAGGAGAGGATCTCATTTGGGGCAGTCTGTCGCTGGTCCCCTATGCTGGAAATAATATGTGACTTGATTTTCATTTTTGACTGCAATTTGTGAGCGATCCCCATATTGCCACCTCCATTCCCCGACCTACTGTGGCCTTCTATGCTGTCACCTACTGAACAGTTCCATTCCCCAGGTCCCAAAGGTCCCAAAGGGGTCTCTCCAGAGCCAGCCCCAGGCTCCAGGGCCACACTGACCTGAGGCTTGCTTCAGTTCGACCGCTTTCTTTTCTCTTCCACAGTTGGGCTTCAGTGTATCGGAATTCATATTCCCATTCAGTTGATCTGACAGAAAGGCCATCCACTCAGGGCACCTCAGGGAGGTCCTTTCCACAGGAAGGTGACAGAAGCCAGGAATGGCCAGGATGTAGGCTTGTTATCAGCACTCTCCTGGCTTATGTCTGGGTGAAGGTGCTCAGAGGACCGAACCCTTTGGGTCAGGGAGGGCCTCAGGGAGAACAGGAGGGGAACAGTGACAGCACTCAGAGGGTGGAAGGTTAGGGTTTTCTTTTGGGGTTTATGGGGGTATCTCACAGATAAATGTACCCATACCGAGAAGCAAGCAGTACTTACGCAGATCTGTTTATTCTGACAGGTGACTGACAATCTGTTTAATGTATGCAAGTAAAGTAGTTGGTTAGTGGAGACATGAGCAACTCAGGGTAAACTTTTCAGCTTAGCTTTTTTTTTGGGGGGGGGGACTGGGAGTTGGTTGATCTGAGCTATGAGAATATGAGAGTTGGCTTTATTTTTTGAGACAGGGTGTTTCAGGATATCTGTTTGCACTGCGACACCCCAAGACTGTATTAATAAAGTTAACCTTGAACTAGTGACTAGCTTACCGGAATTAGCCGCACCTAGGAATATGGATAGAGAAGACAGGAAAGGAAACAGGAAGGAGTAGGGAGGGACTTAGAGATCTTGAGGTCTTTTCGATCTGCAAAGTGTGGAGAGAAGGTCAGTTGGTCGCTCCTCTGTTGCTTCTTTGATCTATCAGGTTTTCGCCCCAATATCTGACTCCCCAGCTTTATCGGTAACAGAACAACTTAGATAAACACAACATCAGGCTCTCTCTATGGAGCCCTGACTGTTCTGGAGTTGTAGCTGACTATGTAAACCAGGCTGGCCTTGAACTCACAGAGATCCTCCTGCCTCTGCCTCGTACACTCTGGGATTAAGGGTGTGCACTACCGTGCCCCACCCCTTCACCAACACTCTTGATTTTTTATAAAAAATAAAACCCACCAATCCCACTCCTACCCTAATCTTGTGAGCGCAGGTATAGTATGGTTTTATGGCTACATTACTGATGCTTTCATGCAGTGTGGTTCCCAACCCTCCTAATGCTGCAGCCTTTTAATACAGTCTCTTATGTTGTGGGGAACCCCAGTCATAACATCATTTTTATTGCTACTTCATAACTGTAATTTTGCTAATATTATGAATTGTAATGTAAGCATTTTCGGAGATAGAGGCTTGCCAAAGGAGTGGTGACCCATAGGTTGAGAACCACAGCTTTTTTAATTAATTAATTTACTTTTTAATTGATTGATTTTATTGAGCTATACATTTCTCTCTGCTCACCGCCTTCTTCTCCCCTCCCCTTTAATGCACCCTAGAACAGGGTCAATGATTCAGGCTGCACAGGACTCCACACTGACTTGGCAAGGTCACAGACAAGGACTTTTTTTCTTTCCCCCAAAACAATAGCCTTGACTGTGTAGCCCTGGCTATCCTGGAACTCACTCTGTAGACCAGGGTGGCCTCGAACTCACAGAGATCTACCTGCTTCTATCTTCCAAGTGCTGGGATTGAAAGCATGCTCAGCAAAACATTTTTTTTTTTAAAAGAAAACAAAGCAAAACAAGGTTTCACTGTGGCCTTAAAAAGTCACTATCCTCCAGGCTAAGCCTCATGAGTGCTGGAATCACAGGTCTGTGCTGCTGTCCCTAGCAGAAGTTTTGGTAACTGAAGTCCGTCCTCAGCCGTCTCTCTTCCCCTAACACGTCCATATACATAAAAACCTGTATCGAGTGCACTCTGTAAGACCACCGTTTTCCTCTCTAAACCCTTGGTTAGTTAGGTGCGGAGCTTCTGGATTCCCCTCTCAGGTAGGAGTGCCCTTTGGTGGCCATGACTTCTGAAAGGGTCATTTCACAAAAGGAAGACACGAAAATAAGTGTGTGAGAATGTGTGTGTCCCTGCCATGTGCAACTGCTTTCTTTGCGTCCCTTTGAGTGCCTCCCCTCCCCTGGGTGGTTTCCATTTGCCCGCCTTTTGCTGAGATAATTCACACTCTCCGGCTTCATTAGCCGCAGCCCCCTCCTGCCCTGGGACAAAAAAATAGAACCAAACTGTTCGAAAGAACACATGGAGACCCCATTAATGATGGCCCTAATTGTGCCAATTCAAACCCGTCAATAACTCTAATTAGAACCTGTCTTATAGGAGGTGCTGAATGGGAACACAGCTGCTGCTCCAGACAATCCCCTCGCTGGGCGGCTGGGCGGGAGGGAAAGAGACTCGCTGTGAGAGAGTTTTGGTGTTGTTATGGAAAGGGTCAGCGAAGGAGGATTAAGACAGGGGAGTGCGGTCAGAGTAAGGAACCTTGAAAAAAGTCTTGGGTGTCAGGTCACAGTTTGAAGTCAGGAGACCTTTAGCTTTTCCCCTTAGCCTTCCCCCTCACTCCAGCGGAACACCTGCAAGCTGACTGCGAGGAACCAAGGCCACCAGACACATGGACACCACAAGTTACTGAAACATCCGCAAGAAGAGGAGGGGAAACCCTGCCAAAAACTCAACTAGCAAAATGACACACCAAGCCAAGCCAAACCAAACAAAAAAGCAAAACGAAACAAAACAAAAAACCAGAGTTGCCCGCTGCCCCCAACCTGCTTCCAACTTTGTTTTTTTCGGATGCAGCTGCCCTTTGCTGGGCACGGTAACTAACTCTGCGATTACATTAATTGGTTGCATATTTGTTGACACTGAGGCAGAAGTCCTTGCCATTGGGAGAGGCAGATTGCAGTTGCGTTACGACACTCTCCCGTTCCTCTCTGTCTGATTTTCAACCTCCTCATTTTGTTTTCCTGAATCAGAGGAAACGCCAAGCCGGCGGACCCATTTCTGCAGAGGCTCTGACAGCTCCTGATCAGACTCATACCACTTCTGTTTATTGTCCCTGGGCCTATTAACACACTGAGCGGTTAAATTTTCTCCCACGATGGGAGAATTTGAGAAATGGATTTCTGGTGCCACTCAAGAGTTTAATTTCTTCTGGAGGGCAGGAGTGTAATAAACTTATTAATAAGCCTATTATTTGGATCAGGTGGGAATCAGGTTAACGGTTGCTTGGATGCCTAGCTTGGATTTTGGAATTGCAGTCATCATTAGGGTATATGGACTTTTCAGAGTCACGTGAGGATTAAGAAGCTCATGGGATGTTACTACACCCATAGATCTATGCCCTGCACAGCCATCACCAGAGACACTTCCTCTTGCAGTAGATGGGAACTAACCTAGAGACCCATAGCTGGACAATGTGCAGAGAATGAAAGTCTTTGGAGCAAGTGCTCCAAAATGGGATGTCCTAAATGGGATGTCTCCATCAAACACCTCCCTTTCTAGGCTAGGGCATCACGTCTAACCCGTACGATTTCCCATCTCTGCTCTCCTGTCACCAGAGGGCTTCCGGGAGGAGGATGGTAGCTCTCCAGAACAGCAGCTTCCCTTCCCCACCATGTACCACTGACACCATTGTTTTCCTGGCTTATGTTTCTTTGTGGTGTTCAGCACTCCTGAAAAACTGTGTACGAGTTGATCTGGTATCTACTGTGCTGCTTGGTTGTTTCGTCAAATTGACACAAGCTAGGGTCATTTGGGAAGAGAGAGCTTCAACTGATGGAATTGCCTCCACCAGATTAGCCCACGGTGGGTGGTACCTGGGCAGGCAGTCCTGAGTTGTGTAAGAAAACAGGCTGAACAAACGGGCAGAGCGAGCCCGTAAAAACAGCACTTCTTCATGGCCTCAGTATCAGTTCCTGCCTCCAGACCCCTGCTCTGAGCTCCTGCTCTGGCTTCCTTCTATGATGGAGTGTGATGTGGAAGTGTAAGAGAGAATAAACCCATTCCTCTGCAAGTTGCTTTTGGTCATGGAATTTCATCACAGCAATAGAAGGCGAAGGCATCTACTTTCCCCTCTTAGTCTCCGAGTTTTATGAGAATAGAAACCTGTTTGTTCTGTTCTTTGCTGTGCTCACAGCACCTCAGATTGTGTCCCACATACAGATGCTTGAGGAGCATACTGAAAGAGTGGCTGGAAGGAGGGGCGCTGACACTTGCTCACTTGCAGAGAAGATAGTGCCTGCCACTAAGTATTCGCCGTGCTGTGTTTCTAACCTAGGTCTCTAGAACAGTGCGCTACCTGTTAAGGTCATGATCTTTGGAGCAGGCAGATGTGGGGTTAAATCCTGTCTCTTCTGGAACAGTGTGGATTGGGGTAATCACCAAGAACCTCTGAGCATCACCTCCTCGTCTGGCAATAAGAATGCCCAGTGCCTCATGGGACTAATGGGTGAATGAACACCATGCTTGTCTTAGGAATTTACAGCTGTAAAGAGACACCATGACTATGGGCCAAGGCCGGTTCAGGCACCCTCTCCTCTGTCCAGAGAACAATCTGGGGATCTCTCCTTGGACCTGGGATCCCATATATAATCAAGTTTCCTATAAACCCTAAAATGACTCCCTTAGTTGAAATATATTCTTCCCTGATCCCATATTCATCCTTCCTCCCTTCCCCCCATCCGGGTCAACCGAGCTTTCTCCATTCCTCCCCTACTCCCTTCTCTCTAACCCTCTCCCCTTCCAACAACCCTCCCACCCACCCCCCATGCACCCAAGGTTACCTGGGACTCTTGACTATTTTCTGAGAAGCCATTGACAATGACACTGGGACTAGTTTCCTCTGCATATACTGGATTTTTGGGATCCAGTCTGTTTGGATACTCACCTTCCTGGACCTGGAGGGAGGGGGGACGAACTTGAAACCCTGACTGCCCTTAGGGACAAAGAGGGAGGAGGAGAGGGAGGGGGGGGGAGTGGGAGGGTGTTGGGAAGAGGGGCGTAAATGGAATCTTTTATAATTTAATAAAATTACTTAAAAAAAAAGAGACACCATGACCATGGCAACTCTTATAAAGGAAAACATTTAACTGGGGCTGGCTTATAGTTTCAGAGGTTTAGTCCATTATCATCATGGTGGGAAGCATTATGGTATGCGGGCAGACATGGTGCTGGAGAGGTAGCTGAGAGTTTTACATAAATATCGGCAGATATCAGGAAGAGACAGTGGGCCTGACTTGAGTATCTGAGACCTCAAAACTTGCCCCTAGTGACACACTTCCTCCAACAAGGCCCACCTACTCCAGCAAGGCCATATCTCCTAATAGTGCCACTCCCTATGGGCCAATGGGGGCCCATTCAAAGGATCACAATGTTTGACAAGTGTTTTTGAACAAGCCTTACGATGATGTGCAGGACAGATAGATTCCACAGCTATCACCATTATTGTTATAATTTTATCGTGACGTCAAGGCCCTTCCACCCACCCGTACCTAAGAGTGCATCCTGAGACAGGATGAAGTAGGTGGCGAAAGGGAGTGTAGGGTTTTATTTAAAAACTGCCCTCTTAGCGAAACTCACGTTGGAAGGCAGGGGCCCTGCTTTGTGTGTTGCTCTGCTCTCTTCCTTTTGAAACTTGCACTTGGTCATCAGTCACACAGTCACGTAGACACAGGAGGACCACAAATTCCTCACCGACTTTATTCTCTCTGGCTTGAACAGCTGGCGGAGAAGGTCCCCGAATGGTACTTAGGTCATTGTCACCTCAGTGAGGAATCAGATGCCAAGGGCAGACTAAACACTGTCCCCTTAGAGGCAGGAGCGCACCAGATGAGTCAGGAGCGCACAAGCCTGAATCTTCTTCTCTGTTTTGCTCCATCGCTGTCAGTGGACACACCTTCAGCCTCTCACCACGCCAAATGCTGGCTTTAGGCAAAGGGGCTGGAGGCTGAGCCGGCCCTGTGTAGACTTCTGGCTCTTCTGGAACCTGCCTGTCTTGCCTGATGACAGCTATTTTCCTGTGTGGGTTCTGTATTTAATAACATCTATGACTACAGACATGTGTAGACACGCATATGTGCGTTTTAGGGAACACATGATATAACGGTAGCTGTTCTTTGCTTTTGGAGAATCAAACAGAATGAGATTTTGAGTGATCTAAATGTCAGCTTCAAGTTCTGGCTTGGACATGGAGTGGTTTGGTGACTTCCTTTCCACAGGAGTAATTGGTGAGATGAGAAAGAACAGGGAAAGGGACAGACTTGGTGAGGGAGAGACTAGTGGGTGTGGAGAGCATTTGTGCAGAAGAGAGAGCAGTAAAGGGCAGTGACAGGGGCAAGGTCCCCCATGCTCTGGCCTACTTCATACAACCGCACCAACTGCTGCTCGCCCAGATGCACAGCCCTTCACAGTTTGCAGCCTATGCAAGGCATCCCTCTGGCTTTCGCTCAGCAGGAGATGGAGCAAAGTGTCAAGAAAGATCCCATCGAGGGATATAGTGGAGAAACAAAGAGCTTTATTGACAAAGGGCCTCTAAGTGGTGACCACCATAGGGTAGCCTCCAGATTGTCCTCAGGGTGGGCGGGACAAGACTAGGAGGACTTCTGTTTCTGCCTGAAGTCTACCTACAGCCACAAAATTGCTTATTAATGATTAATCGGAGTGGCTCTTACTGCCTCTTCTAGTCCATACAACAGACAGTGCACACACAATGTGAGCATAGGTAGCAGCAGAAGGACCAGGAGGGCTCGCGTGGCTCACCTGAGTGTGTGACGTGAGGAGCCACAGTGCAGCTGTGCTGACTGCTATCTTCTTCAGACTTACCCAATGTCTATCCTCACAAGATGAATAATGGAACAAGGTCCTTGAAAAAAAACTTTAAAAAATAAATATTAAAACTGCAAAATAATATCAAATCATACCAGTGGTTGGGCAGATATTTTTCTAATTTCTCTTATGACCTTTCCTTTTTCCACAGCATGAGGCAAAAACAACAATCTGAGCAAACAGAGCAGAGACTCAAACAAATTAGAATGACTGTGTGTGTGAGCATGGTGTGTGAGGGTGTGAGTGTATGTGAGGGTGTGAGTGTATGTGAGGGTGTGAGTGTGTGAGTGTGTATGAGGGTGTGAGTGTGTGTGAGTGTGTGAGTGTGTATGAGGGTGTGAGCGCATGTGTGAGTATGGGGTATGAGGGTGTCAGTGTATGTGAGGGTGTGAGTGTATGTGAGGGTGTGAGCATGGTATGTGAGGGTATGAATGTGTAAGTGTGTATGAGGGTGTGAGCATGTGTGTGTGTGTGTGTAAGTGTGTGAGTATGGTGTGTGAGTGTGTGTGAGGGTGTGATGGTGTGTGAGGGTGTGAGTGTGTGTGAGAGAGTAAGGGTGTGAGTGTATGTGAGGGTGTGAGGGTGTGAGTGTGAGTTATCGATATTTGAAGCCAGGGCACTCTACTGTTGAGCTACACCCTCATCAAAATGGTCTCGGAGTCTTCTTGAAACAGATTTACTGTAATAATGATTATCTGATTATCTGATGAATCTTCTCCTAAGTGTTTTGCCTTGAACTGTCACCAAGGGGACACTGAAGCTACCATGGTTAATCAAACACATTTTTGGTTTTTGAGACAGGGTTTCATGATCTCAGGTTGGGTTCAAATTTGCTAAGACAGCTGACCTGCTTCTGCCTCCAAAGTCTGAGAGTAAAAGTGTCATTGTACCTGCTAAGCCACAGCTCCAGCGCCCGTCCTTTGGATTTTCTGTATATTCTTCGTGTACTATGCCCAGAGTTTCTACCAGAATGAGGTTTTGCTTGTTTTCACTAGTGACATAGCACCTTCCTGCCCCCAAACCTTTACTAGTGTGCACAAAAGTCGTTTACAATGTTGGTATTCTCCCCATCCCTGCATTTTAGCAGTATCTGTCTGGCCTGGGATTACTCTGGTTAAATATTAGTCATCTAAAGAATGAGGGCTTTTACTAGAAGATCTCAAGTTCAAGACCAGCCTATGTTCTTTAGCAAAATACAGTGCAAACAAAACAAATGCCATCGATAATAACAAATCAACCACGAAACCCAGAGCTTACTCTCCACTAATAACTAACGCATGGACTCCATTTTATTTGCATCTATTAAAGACTTTCAGAGCTCTTATTCTGTGTAGCTCGTAGCAGGCAGCGAATATTCTTGTATTGCAAATAAAATTTCTCTAAACACCCAATTCATCAGTGTTTTACACAATCAAATTGTTCTTCCTGTGATTAAAGGAGAAAGAGAAACGCTTGCTAGAACCTAGAATCTGGATGGAGCAAGGAGGAGGCCCTGCTAAGCCTGCGCTGGAGGGAAGATGGGGAGAACTGAGCAGACAAGGAACAACATCGACGGAGAGGGGAGGCCTCCCAATGCAGTCCAGGGAGGGAGTAGGGAAGAGGACAGCACATGAAGGGGGGCAGGAAGAGATAGGGCGGGTGGAGGGGTACATGGTGGGAGGAAGGGCTGTGGGTTCACCCCACTCCCTGCTTCTATTAATACAATTAAAGTGTTGAAAATCAGATCTCATGTGGAGCTTTGAACATGAATTTTTCATTACAGCATTGGGGGCGGGGAGGGGATGGACAGGGAGAGAAGCAGAGGCACGCGGTCATGAGAGAGGCAGAAGGCCTCCAAGCCCTACTTAGCCCACATGGCCTGTGTGATACTGGCCAGGCCCATTCTTCTGGGGTACACCAGAAGCTCTGGCCTCTTTCTGCATGGACCTTTGCCCTCTTTAATTTTCTTTAGTCCTGGACAAAGCCTGTTTCATTGGCGGGGTGCTTGGCAGGAAGGTCCCTTGCTGCTGTCTCAGAAAGGCCAGTTCTGCTGTCCACACTGTGAGGACAATGGGCTGGAAAGGCAGGAGAACAGAGACATCGGTGCTGGGACCATATGTCCAACACCCATTTGCTTAGAAACTTGAAGTGAAAAAATTAGCTGAAGAGCTCCAGGCATTCAGGCACAACACTTCTGATCCTGAAAACAATGATCAGCAGGCAAAGAAAGGCGTTCAGCCCCATGTCAGCCAAGCCTGCCCTCCCTGGGTGCTCCCTCCCTACCCAGTTCAGTCCTCTTGAGAAACTCAAGGTGTCTTGGCCGATGCTAACTGTGGGTTCTCCAAGGCTGAGTGACAGAGCAGTGAGACAGACATCCTGGGGAAGGTGAGACAGACTGTGGACAAACTTGCTCCTTTCCAAGGGTTTTAAATAGAGCAAAGGCTGCGGCCAGCAATACACGGCTTATCTGCTTTTTAGCCTCCCCTCAAGGTCTCTGATCAAAAAGCCAGCCCCGGCAGGTTAGCTCCAATCTTTCAGTTAGCAGGTGGGCCTGGGGTGAAAACTTAGACTGTACCCCTCCTTCTGTTTTCCCTCCCTCAGGACTTCCTCCGGGATTAGGTTTGTTGTGTGGTCAATGAATTTGTTTAGATTGGAAAAAGGGGCACGGTTCACCTCTTGCAATACTGGGGAGGGGCTTGTCCCCCTGTGGCTTTGTCTGCCACCCCTCCCCCAGCTGATTGCATGAGGGAGAAACTGAGAGAGGGACAGGGTCTCATGCATGGCCCTCTCCCTTATAGCCTTCCCTGGGCAGCCTGTTTTCTGGAAGGGGGCCTCCCCCACCCCTGCCGACCGCCTGGGGTTTAATCTCTGCCAGGCCCCCATGCTCTGGGCTGCTGGTGTGTGGTCCTGCACACTGATGAACCTCAGCAGCTGGAACCAGTGAAGAGGGGAGCAGGGACCCAACCCTGGCACTTCTCAAAACAAAATGAATGACTCCAGTTTCAATCAGTTTATGGCAGAGGCTGGAGAATTATATATTTTCAGGGGTGGGGGTGGGGTGGCCGTGCAGTGCAGCTTAGGCTAGCTTGGAACTTACAGTCTTCCTATGGCAGTGCTTGGTTTTCGGTGTGGATCAAGTGAGTCCCTTCCGAGGTTTCTGCAGAAGGATTTGTGCCAGTCCTTTATGAAGATGGTGGCAGCATCACAGGTCACAATGCTGGACCCAGGGCGGGAGACCAGACTTAAAAGGCACACATAGAGATTGGGCGGCTACTAGCTTCCTCTGCCGTGGAGTCAGGACTAGGTACCCCCTCTTCTATCAGAATCCAGAGGAGTCGCAGCTTTGGGACCCATGGCCTATTCTATTCAACATTACATTGTCATATTCTAGCCCAGAACTTGTTGAGTTGCTGTTGACAGGCCTTCCGCAGCAGAAGAATCCCCCTGTAAGGCTGGGCACTCGGTCCCATCTCCCGGCTCTTCCCTGTCTTCAGATACGCAGCTGTCTTAGAATCTGTGGGCGTGTCACAAATCATGTAGAGTGCTGAAGGATGAGCCAGGTCTCTGGCCTAGGATGGCCAGAGTTAAACACCGGAGGGGGAAAAGAAAAGCAAAACCACCGGAGATTCAGTTTGGTTTGAATTTCAGATAAACAAGGGAATGTTTTTTAGCCTAAGTGTGTGTCATGCTATAAAAGAGAGGTAGATGGTTCTTATGAGGAGCTCCTGCTAGTGTCTCTGTGTATGGCTGACATTCAGGAGTAGGGCATCACGCCTCTGACATGCAACTCTCTACCAGCCCTCTTTCTTGATCAGTTGTTTTAGTGTTACCGTGGCCATATACCTGAGAGAACCAACCCGGAGGGAGAAATGGTTTATTTTCCTCATGGTTTCAGTCATGTGTGTGTATGTGGTGGGGGCGGCAGAGCAGAGCTTACAGCATGATGGCAGGGTTGGTGATGGATGGGTGAGGGAGAGGGGGAGAGGAGGGAGACAGACATACAGAAAGACAAAGACAGAGACACAGGGACAGAGAGACAACAGACAGAGACACACACACACACACACACACGAGAGAGAGAGAGAGAGAGAGAGAGAGAGAGAGAGAGAGAGAGAGAATGTACATGACACTTGACTATCTCCTTTATTGCTTTTGGTTTCATCCTGGCTCTGTGGGCTGATGTGGCCTGTGGGTCTGCCACCCTTAGTTCATTCTCTCTGGAAATGCCCTCACCTCTAAATTTGCTTAATTAATCTCCTGAGGGCTTAACCATCCACTCAAATTGACATTCGCTGCAGTCCCAGACTGGTTTTTCTCCTCCTGTCTCTTTCAACTTCTCTCTTTTTCTCTGGAGCATTTCCTGTCATCTTGAGATCTGCACTCCTTCACATTTCTGTCTTTCTACACCCCTCCCCCACAGTCGCTGAGTTATTTTCTACTCGACAACTTTCTTCTTGTGCATCTACTTATAGATGCTGGATGGGTTCAGGTTCAGCCTTCTGAAGACTGAAGGCAACTGCGGAGATAGCTGCTGAAGGCAGTGGGGATGGTACCTACTGAAGGTGACGGGGATGGTACCTATTGAAGGTGACGGGGATGGTACCTACTGAAGGTGACGGGGATGGTACCTACTGAAGGTGACGGGGATGGTACCTACTGAAGGTGACGGGGATGGTACCTACTGAAGGTGACGGGGATGGTACCTGCTGAAGGTGATGGGAATGGTACCTATTGAAGGTGACGGGGATGGTACCTGCTGAAGGTGATGGGGATGGTACCTACTGAAGGTGACGGGGATGGTACCTGCTGAAGGCAGTGGGGATGGTACCTACTGAAGGTGACGGGTATGGTACCTGCTGAAGGTGATGGGGATGGTACCTACTGAAGGTGATGGGGATAGTACCTACTGAAGGTGACGGGGATGGTACCTGCTGAAGGTGATGGGGATGGTACCTACTGAAGGTGACGGGTATGGTACCTGCTGAAGGCAGTGGGGATGGTACCTATTGAAGGTGACGGGAATGGTACCTGCTGAAGGTGATGGGGATGGTACCTACTGAAGATGAAGAGGATGGTACCTACTGAAAGCCATGGGGATGGTACCTACTGAAGGTGATGGGAGTGGTACCTACAATTTGGCATTCCTCTCCCAGCTGTGCTCCAGGAACTGTTATTTGCTTCACGGATGTCAATAATTTACCCTTTGTAAGTATAAGAATGATAATTTTTATTGTATGAAAATGTGTAACTTCTAATTTGCTATTTCGACTGTTTTCTGGAATGCACCTCAATGCCATTCAGTAAGTTTTCACTGTGCAGTCATCACCCTCATTCTGAACTTCTTCATCTTCTCAAATGGAAACTCTAGACCCACGAAACCTAGTCCCCCTTTTCTCCGGCAGCCACCAGCCACCATTCTGCTTCCTGGGTCTAGGAATTTCACAGGCGTAGTCAATGGATTTTTAGAATCTTTTTTGTTTTGGGTCAAGGTTTATTTACACTGTTACACGTGCTGTAAACTCCTTCCCTTTAAAGGCTCAAGAAATCCATTGCTTGCAGAGACCGCATTTTGCTACTCCATTTACCCCCTCATTGGATCTTTGGATGATTTCCACCCTTTCTTTGGCGAGAGTGAATGAAGTTGCTACGCACTGTAGGGTACACATAGTGATTTGAGCCCCCGCCTTTATTTCTGTTGGGTAGATAGCCAGCAGGGAAATTATTGGATTATATAATAATTCTGTGTTTGAGTTTTCGGAGGTGGTGCCATGCTATTTTTCTTAGTGACTGTATCATTTTACATGTTCATCAGCAACACACGAGAGTTCCCCTCTCTCCATACCCTTGCCAACATTCTATCCACCCTTGGATGATAGCCATCCATGGTAGGTAGAAATAAGGAAGGCACTTTTAATTACTGTTTTCACATGTGAAATTTGAGGCTCGGGGAGGTGGAATGACTTGTCCAGCATCAGCCAGCTAGTCCAGGGATGGTATTGGAATCAAAGGCTTGCCAAACTCCCAAACTGGAACTCTTAACTGCTATGTCCCATTTCCTGTCTGGAATACAATTATCCAAGCACAAACTTTTCCTGTCTTTGGGCAGCTGTCTAATTGCACAGGACATCTGGTAAAGGAACGAGTGTAAGAACAAAACACTTCTGAGGGGTTTTTGTGTATTCTTATTGAAGCTATGCCTCGCACATGGGAAAACAGTGACGATGGATACTTTCCCTTTAATTTACATTTCCTTCTAATAACTAAAAAAGTAGTCTGTTCAGCGGGGCCACTCTGCAATTCTCTACCTTAATGTCACACGACCTTTATAATGGCCTGTAGCTGCATCCGGGCAAGGCTTTGACCTTGGGAGTATTATGAAGAGAGGCTAGCAAACCAGAAAGTAGGAGGTAAGTTCAGCTGTTTGGCCAGAGAGATGCCAGCCCCTCAGAGGCATTACCCAGAGCACAGGTGCAGGAGGTACCCAGCTGCTGGGGAGAGGGCAAGTGGACAATTGTGAGTGGGATACCCAGAGTGTAGGTACAAGGACCCCAGGAAGCACCCACTTGCTGGGAGCAGAAAAGTGAGAAGCATGGAGGGGTAGCAAAGAGTTGGGGTAGCATCCTTGTGGCCGGCGGGAGTGCAGGGTAAGGCTATGCCCTTGGCTGGGTGTACAGCCTGGCATGAGTTCATAAAACACAGCCTGGATCAGGAAGCCCTGGTTAGTTAACACTGCATTTCAGAGCCTAGCTTTCTTTGGAATGCTACTTTGCCCAGAGACTATGCCCCTATTCAGTTGCTTCACTGACTTGGATTAAAAATATTTTTTAAAATTTAAATTTATGTGTATGGGTGTTTTACCAGAGTGCCTAGTGCCTAGTACCCACTGAGGCCAGAAGAGGGCTTTGGATCCCTGGAGTTGGGGGTACAGACGGTTGTGAGTTGTCATGTGGCCGCTGGAGACTGACCGCAGTCCTCTGCAAGAGTGGCCGCATTTTTCAGTGCTGAGCCATCTCTCCAGCCCCATGCTCCATTGACTTAGAGTGTGGCTCCAATGGAAGCAATCTGACTCCTTCCTCTAGTGCCAGCTGAGTTCTTAGGGGACTTGTAAACCATCTGGTTATCTGGCTTCAACCAGGCCGGTGACAGGGTTAGGCATACTCAAGTTGAAAGTGACGCTGCCATGGGAGCCCATGTAACCATAGGAGACTGACTTAACCATAGGAGACTCCCTCAAATATGGGAGGGATACTGGGATAATGAGGTTGTCTGCGGACTGAATTAAGATATTTATAAAGTACTTCATACATTGTGTTTGCTAAGCAAACTGTTAAAGCCCATAAAAGTGAAACTTGTAGGAGTGCATTAAATCTAGATTCATCCCTCCGTGTTGAATACCCATGTCAGTCCAGCTGCACCATCACGGTCATTCGGTGGAGGATGGTCTGCCTTTCTGAGCAAGAAAAAGTGCCCCAGATGGGGATAGAAGCTGAATTATGCAAGGTGAGGGCCTCACAGCCAGTTGGTGCTCGCTGAATATTGGATGAATCGCCATTTCAGTCAGGATCCGGGGTGGGGGCTGAAGAGGACCCCAGTGACTTTGTCTCTCTGGCAAGGAGACAACCCAGGAAGGGCAGTGAAGTGATCTTCTCTGGTGGAGGACAAAGCTGGGCCAGGCAGAGGGCGTCTTCTGGTGCTACTGTTGCTTTAGGGGTAAGACGCCCTCATCCGGCCGTGCACAGAGCAGGCTCTGTCCTTCGACCTGTGCCCTGGTTACTCAGCTTTCCCAACCTGCCCTGGTTCATTCACGTAGCTGTCCCCTGGGTCATGTAGCACCAAGAGGAGCAGGTCTGAACAGCTCCAGCCCTGCCACTGGCCAGACACCACAGCCTCAGGGTCCCTCTTCCTTCCTGGTGGCCAGTTTTCTTTTCTTTTTAAAAATTTGACTCTGTGTGTGTGTGTGTGCCTTTCTCACTGTCTCTCTCTCTCTCTCTCTCTCTCTCTCTCTCTCTCTCTCTCTCTCTTTCCACACACACACACATACATATATATGTGTAAATATATGTTTGGTAGGTCAAAGGACAATTTGTGGGAGTTGTGGGAGCAGTTCCCTCCTTCCACTGTGTAGATCCTGGCCACTGAACTCTGGTCATCAAGCTTCATGGCAGGTGCCTTTTACCTACTGAGCCTTTTTGATGACCCGCTGGATTCTCTTCCTTCCTTCCTTTCCATAACCTTTTGTTTTATGTGTATGAATATTTTCATCTGCTCATATGCCGTAGTTGTGCCTGAGGCGGTTAGAAGAGAGCATCCTATCCCCTGGAAATGGAGTTATGGACAACGTGAGCTTCCATGCGGATGCTGGGAACCACAGCAGGGTTCTCTGCAAGAACAACGAGTGCTCTTCCCTGCCTATCCATCAGTCCAAACCCCTTCCAGCCTGTTTCCTCATCATGACCAGACAGTTGAGTTTTCACAGATGCTTATCCCTAGCAGATAACAAAGCATTCATAATGGTTTTAGAAAGCTCCTTTTACTAACAACTTCCCAAAGCAGAGTTTCTTTCCAACTGTTCTCTGTCACCCTGAAGTGGCTCTCTAGTGGTTTGGTTCACTTATTTCTCTGTCTTGACTGGATGGAATCTATGGCGTGTTTGTTCTCAAGACTGTGGAGAGCATCTTTTTCAGTGACTTCAGGCCTTAGATGCTTTATTCAGAGAGTGAAGCTCTGTCCCACATCTTGGTGAAGGTTCTCTTACAGGCAAGATTCTAAGACAAAGTGTTCCTATACAAGCCCTCGATTGGAGATTAGGGAGCCCAGTGAGTGACTGGAGAAACACAGCAGGCAGGTAGGAAAGCTTGTAGATGGTCCATTCGCAAGAGAGGTACAGACGGCAGCAAGAGGGGCTCCGTTCTGATGGGGAACCAGTGGGAAAATTTCCTGAAGAATAGTGAGGATGCTGGATAATTTATTCATCGATTCTGGTTCCCATTGTGTGAGGGCTATTCTTACCTTCCAGGTACTTCTGAGGTGTCCTATGCATAGGGTGATGTATTTGTGCCACCAGGCACAGAGGAGACTCTTTGGGCCGAGGAGAAGTGAATAAGACATGAACAGTGTCTTCTCAGGTCACCTGAGTGATACTCTTTCTCCTAATCCTTCCATTAGTTGTGTTAATTGGGTCCACTGGGGATTCAGTCAGTGTTTTTTTTTTTTGTGGCCCAGGCTGACCTTGAACTTGCTGTGTAGCCAAGTATGTCCTTGAACTTCTACTCCTCTTACTTCTACGTCCCAGTTCTGGGACTGCAGTCATTGGTCACTGCTTAGCGTATGAGGTGCTGGGAGCCAAACCCAAGGCATCACATGTGTCAGGCAAGCTTGCTGCCAACTGAGCTGCATCCTCAACAGCTTAGCTGATTTTTAAAAAGAGCACTTCTAGTATATAATTAACTTTAAAAGTATTTATTTTTATTATTTTAAATTATGTGCCTGTGTTGTGGGTATGTGTATAAAAATTCAGGTGCCCACAGATTCCAGCACATGTTCCTAACCACTGAGCCATCCCTCCAGCCGACATTTAAGTAACTTTTAATTTCGATATTGTTTGACTTTTACCTTTAAGTCTCTTCCAAAACACAGCAGTAAGCTTTACTTATTTTCAAAAGAGAATAAAACCCATCCTGTCTTGGATCATGACATTTATGTGGTACTTAGGACTGGACAATTTGACAGGATCTAGAAGGACCTAGGAGACGAGCTTCTGGGTATGCCTGGGAGAGAGTTCCTAAACTGGGTTAAAGGAGATGGGTATACATCCTCCCTAAATGTGGGCAGCATCAATTCATGGGCTGGGGTCTTGGGCTGCGTAAGGAGAAAGCAAGCAAGGACCAACATGCATGGCTTTCTGCCTCCTGACCAGGTACCTTACTCTCCTGCCCTTCCTGTCATAGTGGACTGTGTCCCCTCAACTGTGAGTCAAATAGACCTGTCCTTTGTCAAGTTGTTTTTGCTGGGTGCTTGTTCACAGCTTTGAGAAAATGAATGCAATACCGAGTCATTTCTTACTATCTGAGACTTTACCCATGGAACCTTAGTGTCTTACTCTTCCTATATCTTAACACACTTAGTTGTCATTTAAAATCATTTTCTTTATTCCTCAGCTATTTCCAATGATGCCAAGAATGCCTAAAACGAGAAAAGGGAAAGAATGATAAAATCACCTAGAATGTAATGAACGTACTTTGTCATTAGAGTTTATATCATCTTCCAATAGTTCACTGTATTGTCTAAAATGTTATATTCCTTTAAAGCATATATTCAATAGGGCCAGATCTGCTTTTTGGCTTTCATTATACAGAGCTGAGAAATTTGAATTTCTTATTTTCTGTCTGTTATGGGAAAAAGGAAAATTCCTAGAGAGGAGAGGTATGTAAATTTTAGGTTAAACAGTAGGTGAATTCAAAGAGCCAAGAGCTTAGATGAGAGAAGAAATAATTGATTATCCAAGTGGACAGCCTAGATGATTCCTCTCAAAGTCAAGAATAACGAGTGAAGATTGTATTTTTAAGGACAGAGGAAATAAGAAGTCGTCATCGAGTTTGCTCCCTAGAGAGGCTAGTCCTGCTGTGTAAAGTTTTCGCACAAGAGCATGACCAGGAGAGACAGAGAACTGAATCTCCAGATGCTCACGGGCCAGACAGCCTGGCATCCACATCAGGAAAACAACAAAGAGACCCTGCTTCCAAAAGGACGGAAAGCGTGGTCAGTGGTACACGCGTGCTGCATCCATACACACTAAGTAACAGTAATTACTGTCGGCCAGATTTCAGGAGTCTTGATGCAGACAAACGAACACGGAAGGACAGGCTGGAAATGATGAGAGCTACAGATGAAGTCGGAAATGTTCTCAAGGCGTGGCATTTGAGGAAGACGTGGTTCCAATCAAACTTTGGGTTTGTGGCCTCCTCCAGGCACATTACTCCAAAAGTGGAATACAAATTTTGTTTTTATTATACTTGTGTTCTCATTACCATTTCTAATGCTGTTTTATTTATTTTCTGCTCTCTCTGGTAGTCAGGTTCTAACACGTTCCCAAGAGCCTGTTCTGGCATTGGCACCCTCGTTACCAACGTAACAGATGGACTATAGCACAAATGAGGAACTCTTGAGGACGGGTTAGAGGGGCCCTTGCCTCCCATCCTAGTTCTTCCATCCCATCGCATGCTCTGGGTGGGCAGACAGCTGTCAGATCTATGTGGACAGGGACTGTGGTTTCCTGGCAACAGCGTGGACGTGCTGAGGTCTGCTAACAGCCATGTAAGTGAGCTTAGAGCAGCCAATCCTAGATGGCTGTAGCCCTGGCTCATAAGTTGATGTCAGCTGGTGCTGGATGCATAATTTAGTGGAAAGAGAAGCTCCTTGTTAATGGAAAAAATTCCAGACAGCAATGGTAGACGATCAAACCACGTATGAAGTCTCTGGGATTGCGTAGTTGGCCCGCTCTGAAGTTGGACTTGACCATAACTTTGTGAGAACCCTTGAGTCAGAACTGCTCAACTATGCCATTCCTACATTCCTGACCTGCAGAAACAATGAGGTAATAAGAGCCCATGGTTCTGAGTGGCCAAGTTTAAGAAGAAAGCTGTTCTTGAGCAATAGATAACTAACTCACCACCCTTTTATGCGTCCTTCTGTAAATTCTTCACTAAAGGACTTGAAAATGATTATCAGACCTGGACGGTAGATGGTGATGACTGTTTTCCATGGGCTGCCAGTGGCTAAAGGGTTAGAGTGATCTCATCAGTCATAGACCCAGATCTGTCTTCTCCCAGCTCAGTGCCTTTGCACATGGTGTTTTCTATGGCCAGAATGTTCTCTCCTTCAATACTGACTTTAACTTAAGCTCGAGAGGTTTTAGATCACAGCCGCTTCTTCAGGAAACTCGTTACTAAACTTGTAGCCCCTTTGCTCCAAGCTCCCGAAACACCCTGGACCTCTTTGCGGCACTGTGGAAACTCGAAACTAATGACTCAGCTGCTGACAACTGGTTGCCTAATGTCTACCTTTCTACCTGACTGTCAGCTCCTCAAGGTCAGGTATCCACTTGGTTCCCATTGTACACACAATGCCTGATGTACAGTAGGTGTCAGTGACTTGCCTCAGTGCTGATGAATTAGCATTTAATTCATCATCCGAATGGAGCATTTAATCCCAGACTGAGGGAAGTTCCTATACAGGCTGTCTCAGTAATTTTTCTACTGCGGTGACAGGACACTATGAAGGCAACTTACAACTTGTAAAAGAAAGTGTTTAGTTGGGGACTTGCTTACAGTTCAGAGGGTGAGTCTATGACCATCATGGCAGGGAGAGTGACAGCAGGCAGGCAGGCAGGCAGGCATGGCAATCTAGCAGTAGCTGAGAGCTTACATCTGATCCACACGTATGAGGCAGAAAGAGTGAGAGGCTGGGCCTGTCTTGGCTTTTGAAACTTCAAATCCCACCCCGAGTGACATACCTCCTCCAATAAGGCCTCCTAATCCTTCTCAAACAGTTCCATCAACTGGGAACCAAGCATTAAAACATATAAACCAATGGGGTTCTTCATACATTTTAAAAAATATTTATTTATTTATTTGTTTATTTATTTAGTACACAATGTTCTGTCTGTGTGTATGTCTGCAGGCCAGAAGAGGGCACCAGACCTCATTACAGATGGTTGTGAGCCACCATGTGGTTGCTGGGAATTGAACTCAGGACCTCTGGAAGAGCAGGCAATACTCTTAACTGCTGAGCCATCTCTCCAGCCCCTTCTTATGTTTTTTTTTCCCCAGACAAGGTTTCTCTCTGTAGCCCTGGCTGTCCTTCAACTCAGTCTGTAGACCAGGCTGGCCTCAAACTTGGAGATTCGCCTGCCTCCACCTCCCGAGTGCTAGGATTAAAGGTGTGTGCCACTACCATCACCTGGCTAGGTGTTCTTCTGCAAACCGTTACATTTCACTCCCTGGTTCTCAAAGGCTTATAGCCATATCATAATGTAAAATGCATTCTGTCCAACTCCAAAAATCCCCATCATCTTTCACAGTCTCAAAACTGTCTGAAAGCCCAAAGTCCAAAGTCTCTTTTCAACAGTCTCTTAACTGCACCTCCCTGTAAAATCAAAATCAAAAAGAAAATTATATACTTCCAATATACAAAGGCACAGAATATGCAGTACCATTCAAAAACGGAGGAGTGGGGGATATTGAGGAAATACTGGACCAAAACAAGACTGAAACCCAACAGGGCAAACTCCAAATCCTGTAACTCCATGTCTGATGGCAAAGGGCTTACAGGGATCTCTGGATCTCCATTCCCATTAGCTCTGCTCTCTCTAGCACAGTTCTTTCTCTTGGGCTGGTTCCATTCCTGTATGAATTTTGCTGTGCCATAGACTAGGTACTTCTAAACAATACACACCTAGTTTGCAAAATTCTGCAGGCTAGGAATTAAAGACCAAGGTTCCAGCATGGTTGGGCTTTGTTGAAGTCAGAGTGTCAACTTCTCTTCAGGGCCTTATGTGGTGGAGATCTGACAGTCTTGAGAAGCAAGCTCTCCTACGACTCATATGAAAGCATTAATCTCATTCCTGTGGACTCTTCCTTTATGACCTCATCTAGTCCCAAGGACTCCTTGAAGTACTGAAGGGGATAGGGTTTCAAGAGATGAATTTTGTGGGAGGGCACACATTTAATGCTCAGTATTCATTTATATATAAATATATATTTAATATAAAGGAGCTGAAGACCTTTCATCTGGCAACTGAGCATCACAATGTTGACAGCCTCTACTGCCAGCTGTGTCTCCTTCCTTAGTAACCATTTGTGTTTACCTGGATACCTATAGAGCTGTAGTCAAGGAAATAAAATGCACTGTAACTTCTGGCAAGTACATATTCTTCTTTCTCCTTTTTCCATCTTGTTCATTGGAAAGCAGATATGATGGCAAGGACTTGAGCAGCCATCTTGGGCCACCAGACGGAAGCTGTTTATTATGATAGGCAGTCAATAGGAATCTAGATTAGAGGCAGATAAGTTTCTAAATTATTATTATTATTTTGGTTCTATTTAAGCAAGGACCTTGGTAAGGTTGAGCTCTGTGGATAAGGCTCATGTGCAAAGTAAGACTAATGAATAGCCTATCTTAACCAAATTGCAAGCTTAATCTTGGTATCCCAAACTCCTGACTGAGCTCGGAAGTGCCTTTGCAAGAGTCCTCACTTTAGACACCTCAGTTCGGGGCTGCTGCAATAGCAAAACAAACATAAAGCTGACATCATTGACACGGTACAAGCACTTTGTCCCAGATCCCATTCAGGATTAGCCGCTTTCAGGGGTCCTTCCCGCCTGTTAGATATACAGCACCTTGCTCTTTGAGTTCCCATACAATGCAATCTTTACTCTTAGATATGGTCTCCAGGTGCCTATCTGTTCCCTGCGTTAAACTGTAGGACAATGTGTGTGTGTCCAAAGATCCCATTTAACAAAGAACATTGTGTTCGCTAGAATGAGCAGAATGTTGCTTTTCTGAACAGGACAAAAGGGCAGACATTTCAAGCTGCCGTTCCCCACTACTGCTACAGACCTGAGTCCCCCAAGACCTGAGTTATGATATAAATAATTATTTTTCTTCCATTAAAATATCTTTTTGAAAAGAGAAGTCTCAGAGGGCAGAGTGTGACTAAAACTGGACAGGGCAGTTGCCAGACCAGCTAGATTTATTCTGGGATCATAAATCTGGCCTCCAGGGAAAGACAGCATGTCAATTTTACTTTTTTTCCCCCCCTTGGATCACAAGATTGAGCCTGGTTGGCAGAGAGATGCTGTTTAAAACTAGGGGTTCTCTTGGATTTCTGAGTTTCTCGGAGCTTTGGAGGAGTTGAAAGAAAATGTGTCACAAGAATGGCAACCAGAGTCAGGACAGGCCCTGCATGCCGACCAGCAGGAAAGAAAATACTCACTAAGCAAAGTAACTGGAAAGCCGTTGCTTGTATTTTAAATTAAGCTACATGGTTGAAGGCCAGCACGATGTCGACTTTTGGACCAGTGACCGTTTGGAAATGAGCTTTCTGGCTGGGAAGAAGCATTTGGGGTTGGGGATGGAAAGCACTACTGCAATGCTTCCCCCTGGGGGCTGTGTGCTGCCAGATACCAGGGGCCATCTGAACACGCTCGCTGCCTCCAACGGCTTTTTCAATAATGCCAATACCAGAAGGCAGTGCATCAGCTCCATGACTGTACGTGCCCAGGTGGCAGAGTCAGGAGAAACCTACAGCTCTCTGTGCCCCCTGTAGGTAAACACCGAAGGTTCATGGAAACTGCCCAGGGTGCTACCGGCACACTCGGGGCTGGACAAGTGTGGCCATCCAGCTGGTTAAATCCCCGGTATTCTATATCACAAGGGCTGTTCCAGGACCGCCCGACCTTTGCTGCTTAACGTCTTTTCTCCTGGTGCTTGGCCAAGCCGAGTCTCCATGGAGATTCCCAGTGACACAGTGACAGGAGACTCCATGCGACAGAGGCAGGGTAGGAACTCCAAGAGCCTAGCCTAGAAAATTGGTTCTGTCGT
This sequence comes from Myodes glareolus, assembly GCF_982192425.1. Lineage (NCBI taxonomy): Eukaryota > Metazoa > Chordata > Mammalia > Rodentia > Cricetidae > Myodes > Myodes glareolus. The sequence continues at coordinate 45,226,048 of NC_142036.1, read as the reverse complement.
CTACTAACCAGATCAGGTCTCACGCCTGGCCCGCTGACCAGCCTGTAAAGTAGGAATATTTGCTCTATGTACTGTGAAGTACTAGGCTGTTTTCTTCATATGTCATTATAAGGGCTGTACTCATTCCATCTCCTTTAGTCTTGCCAATGAGACACACCTGGCGTGGATGCCATTTTTACTCCCGTTGTACAGTGGGGGAAATAAACCTCAGATGAGTCTTGTTCAAGGTTTGACCACTAGATGGCAGACCTGGGAATCTCCCCACCGCCCCCCCCCCCCCTCCCGTGTTGACGGTGGGGATCTTGCTCTAGCTATTGATCAAGGCGCTGGCTTCAGGCCCGAAAAATGACACTTCTTTTTAGAGATGTTCTTTATTTTTGTTTGGAGTACCCTTTTTTTTCTTGCCTGGGCATTTCTGTCTGAGGCCGATGGGGGAGGTGTAAAGTCCTTTGAGCTTTGAGCAAAGTGGTGCACTCTGGTTTGTTGTTCAGGAAGACTGGCTGTATGTAGGGTGAGTGTTGTGTGCAGCCAGATGGTGTGGTGTGGTGGTGGTGGTGGTGGTGGTGGTGTGTGTGTGTGTGTGTGTGTGTGTGTGTGTGTGTGCGCGCGCGCGCCGTTTGGGAAGCTTGCTCATGTAATGAAGAAGAGAAATTGGAAGGGAGCAGAGCTAGTCTTTGTCAGGGAGCTGTGAGCCTGTGCTTTATTGTACTCTGGTGGAAGAAAACGATCTCTCCCCACCAAGGGAGGGGCCCAGATCGGTGGAAAACAATCTCCAAGAGCTGGGTTCCACATTTGGAGAGAATCATGGGTCTCTTGTGGGGCAGGCAGCAGACACCTTGTTGCGTCGAGGAGCTGATGATCACATAGCTGTGGCCATGTCCAGGTTGGCCTCTGGGACCATTGCGGGCAGACCTCCAGCTCCTGGCGGGTCTGTTTAGGGCCAAGTTCTCCTCTCCAAGGCTGGGCTCCCAGGAAAGATGGCTCCTTCCTTGGAGGTGTCTAGGATTTCTGCTCTCACAGACCCTTTCCCGTTCATGTCTTGTCCTGCTCCCCATATGAAACTAGGGTTCCTCCGACTGGTTTCTTCAGTGTTGCTAGGCCGCAGAGACTCTGCTCCTGTTGACTTCCAGTTTAGATTGGTAAGACAGGGTGCCGGGATTCTGATCCCAGGTCATGTGGACCACAGGGTCACAGGTGTGCGTTAACAGAACCTCAGGAAGCCTCCACAGCCTCAGATGCTTCATTTTGCCTCTATAAGACTTCTTGAGAGAAGTCACCCGTAAGGAGATTTTTTTTTTTGAAAGAAGTGAACACCCCATTCCTTCTAACGAAGGTCACAGCCCATCATGTGGGCGGCAACTGGTGGCTTCCCAGGTTGCCCTCCGGGAAACATTTCTCAAGGTCTTTGTGTTATTTGGAAAACGGAGCTATTTTTCCCTGCCTTCTTCACGGAGCTGTTGAGACAACTCCAGCTTGTAGCTGAAAACCGATAAGTGCTCAAGGTTTTCTTATTAACCAGGTGACCAATCTGGAGGGGCTGAGGTTTCTGGAGCGCTCAGAGGTTCCCAGAGTGGACTTGCCAGGAGAAAGTTACTGTGCATCCCAGCCTCTGCTGGAGTTCAATCCGACCGGGAAACCAGTGTGCCTCCTAGGTGGGGGGCTGACCACGAACCGCCCCTCTTGTCTCTCTCCCATTGGCTTCCACCTGCCGTAGGGTCGACTGCTACAGGCCTCTCGACCCGTCAGTCAGCCCCGCCGGGCCCCGCCCCTCCCCTCCCGGGGTTTAAAATGGGAATTCCCATGGCCCAGGCTCAGGCATCCAACCTGCTGTCGCCCCGGCCAGGCCGAGCGCAGCAGGCGCCACGCGCAGAGCACACGCTCGCGCTCCAGCTCTCCAACTCCGCCGTTCATGACCGTGACCCCCGGCCGCAGGCTCCGCCAGCCCCTGTTGCAGGCTCTCTTGCCGTACCCCGCCGCCGCCAGGGTCCCCCTTCGCCCCAAGCGCCTTGAAGCCTGCCCGCGCCCCCTGCCCGCTGCCCGCTAGCGGCTGCCTGGCTCAGCTGGCACCATGCTGTCCGCGCGCGTCTGCCTGCTCACGCCCCACTTGCTGCTCGTGTTGGTGCAGTTGTCCCCGGCCGGCGGCCACCGCACCACCGGCCCCAGGGTAAGTGCGTCTGCCGGCAATGCGCCCACCTGCGCGGGGAGAGAGGTCTTTTGGCCGCTCATCTACAGGAGGGGGAAGGGAGGTGACAGACCTTGTCCCCGACTCTACTGTCTAGTCCCTTGCGGGCCTCTTGGAAAAGTTGCTGAAATAAAATTTCATTGCTCCTCCCCGCCCCCCCTCCGCCTTTTCTTGCAGTACCGACTCCCACGACCTGTCACCAGTGGGTTTTCTTTCCCGAACTTCTCCCGAGTCTTTTCCTTCAAGATCCCGCCCCAACACCAGGCGCCTCCTAGGTCGGTGGGAGCTCGGCCTTGGCTGGAGCAGAGCTTCCCTATGGTGTCGCTGCGCTGGTCCCCGTGCTGGCGTTCTTGGCAGGCGGAGGGTGTGTGTGTCTGTGTGTGTGTGGGGAGGATAACGGGGGGGGGGGGGAGGCTACTCTGCCTAGAGAGTTTTAGGTTACCCGTGAGCCACACAAGGACCTTGTGTTGTTGTTGTTGTTTTAAAAAGCAATCACTGCTCGTAAAACCCACAGCAGATAATTTTAATGCCCCCTCTTGCCGTCCTGGCCCTGGAGGAGTGGTAGGGGTGGGGAGCTGTGGAGAAGTTGGGAGAGCTGCGCAGTATTCCAGAATCTCCTCCCCCTGGGTTGGATCGGTTGAACCTTGGTCTGATTGGAGTTTCTGAACCACACGAAATGTGCCAATTCTGTGCACAGGACGGATTGTCCAGGGCATTGTAAAATGGGAACCGGCAGCATTGTGTTCATTTCTGGTCTAGATTATTGCCCTCCCTGCCCCCTCCTATTGGTCTAATAAAAAATTTCACTGCCTTAAAAATGTATTTGTTAAACCACCTAGTGGTTCCTCTGGTGAAATATAAGGAAGGCAAGCTCTGGGCAAGTATCAGAGTTAGTCAGATCAGAGCCTGGACCTGTGGGTAGCAGTTTGCCCACACCCTGGGGGAGCCTCCCTGCGAAAGTAGCTGGGACCTCTGAGCAAACAAGGTTGGCTTCTCAACCAAACTGTGCTTTCTTTCCTGGATATCCTGTGGCCCCATTTCCTGGATGGTTAGCCCCATTACCACCTGTTCCCATAGCTGCTTCTTTATTCCTGGCTTTTGCTATGCGGGAATCATCTTTATAGCTGTCGTGCATGGAGGAAAAGCTTTGCAAAACCTGACTTAACTTAATGACTGCCCAGATGCTGGGCTGATTACATCTGAGCCCACCTATCACTGGGAGATCAGATTTGCAGCCACTTAGGAAAGAAAAGTGTTTGTCCCCGTGTTGGGCCGGCCCTTGCTTTTATGACCAGATGTGCAACAGCAGCAGTTAAAGTGCGGCAGATTAGATCCAGGGTGTGTCATAAATCCTCGACAGCATTCCCAAAGCTGGGGCAAGTCAGGGCTCCAGGAGCGACTTTTATGGATGCAGATGAGGATGCCTTTTTAAATGAAGCTGATGGTTTGATATGAGGACTCGGAGCTCTTAAATTCTGAGGTCAGGCAAGAGAGAACCACGGCGTTCCCTCCAATAATTAGGAACAGTCAAGACAGAGATGCAGACCAGAGCACCCCTAACGTAATCTGGATGCCGGCCCACACGAGGGTCGAAAGGAGAGAGGCCCTCCGACAAATGGTGGGGGGCTTGTTTGCTGCCGGGCATGTCTAACGTCTCAAGCCATATGGCTTTCCTTCCCTAACTCCTGGAACCGGAGAAAGCACCTTTGAGGAGCAAGCTAGGACTTCGGGGCAAACAGATTCTGACTAAGCTTCCCGACCACTTCTTTAGTTTGTTAATTTGACAAACATGATGGAACATAAGCAGGACCTGTAAGTAGGTTTGCTTACATCCCAGCTCACTCAGTGTCAAACACACGCGCACGTGTGCACACACACACAAACACACACACATTTAGAACATACTAAGGAGACATGACTCTTTTTAAAAAGACTTATTATTTTTAGTTACATGTGTATGTGTCTTTCTGTAGGCGAATATGAACATGTGAGCGTAGGTGCCCTCAGAGGCCAGAGGCATCAGCTCCCCGGGAAGTGGAGTTGTGAGAAACCCTACGCAGGTTCAGAGAACTGAACTTGGGTCTTCTGGAAGGACAGCCAGTGCTTGTAACTTCCGAGTCATCTTTTCAGACTGGAAGCAGCTCTCTTAAGCTTATGGTTATCTGGTTGCATTTATGGGCAACAGTAAGAGCCACCATTTATGAACATTTGGATTTGGCATTCTTACAATTTCGTATGAACAAGAGAGGCAGTCTTTTTAGACCCATTTCAGAGTCAGGGAGGTGAAACATGGGGGCTTACTGCCTTGTTTGAATTCCACATGTTGTATGCATGGCTCTGGGAGGTTTGCATGGATCATTTTGTGTGCATGGATTTTATTGCATTTTCCAGGTAAATAGAAAAATAATTCCATGAGAAAATTCTAAACCCCAATACACCAGGCAAGGTTGCAGAGGAATCTTTTCTATCTGTATTGATAAAGGGCTATGTTTGGATTCCAACCCTGTCTCAAAAGACACTGTGACTTCTTGGTGGTTCCAGAAATGTGACTCTGGTTGAGAGCAGTGGAATCATAGGAAGAGCAGAAACATCTGGCTTGTTGCAGAATTCCCTTTGGGCACCCTGAGGTCTCCTCTCTTAATCTTTTGAGTGACAGAGGCTTAAGGATTGCCATCTTTTCCAGCTGGCTTTCTAGGAAACTGAGAACCTGCCCTTTCCCTTTAACTATCTGATTCACTAATTGAGCTCCCTTGAGGCCTAGACCCCGGTCCTTGCCCCCCCTTTCTGCTTCCTGCCTTCCTTCATAAAATTCCTGACATTTGTTTGACTCTGGAAACCACCAGCTATCAAGTATCAGATTGGAGGTTGCTCTGTGGGAAGCACCTGATGCTTGGCTCTTGGAGGTCCGAAGAGCCACTTGGCTACCTGGGAAGCTGGTCAGGATTCTTTCAGTCATGGAAAGAATTTCTTCCATCCTGAAAAATTTCCTGAGAAGTGTTTTAGGGGAGAAAGGGGAAAAGGGAGAGGCTGTCTCGGGCTGATAAAGTCTAGGTGATGGGCAGGTCAAGTGAACAGTCTTTGTTTAATCTTCTGTCTACCCTTGCTTGAAGATAGGGAATGGGAATGGGGCTGAGATCGAACCCATCTTCTCCATCCATGTATCCCCGGAGCTCAGAACAGGCCCAGCCACCTGGTAGCAGTCTGCTCTGCCAGTGTTTGTGGAGTGAAATCTAAAGGGAGTGACATGATTGTGGCTGTGTAGCGAGGATCCCCAAGCTCCTCTGGTGTTTCAGTGTGAACAGAAGTGGGAAGCACTTAAGAAGTGTGAGAAAGGCTGGGCAGTAGTGGTGCACATCTTTAATCCCGGCACTCAGGAGGCAGAGGCAGGTGGATCTCTGTGGTCTACAGAGTGAGTTCCAGGACAGCTAGGGCCACACAGAGAAGCCTTGTCTCAAAATAACACCCCCCTAAAAAGTGAGAAATAGGTGACTATGCAAAAATCAAGGGGTGTGAGTCAGAAACTGAGTTCATAATTATTTTAAGTATATTCTTTGCTCCCTGCCTCCTCCATCAGGGTCTCTGCGAAGGCTTCTGCAGTCCTTAACTTTTGAGTCCTTCTACAGCGAGCATCTTCTCCTTCCCAGCACTGTGCCCCCCTCCCCGGCACTTCATGCCTGATCCTGTCTTAGAGAGCTTGCGAGTTCCTCGAGGAAGAATAGGGACCTGATTCATCTGTGAGCTTATCAGACTGGAAAACACTCTGCTTGTGGGTATAGAGATGCGTTAGACTGTATGGTGATGTCCAGTCTGAGCCTCCTCCCTGCTGTCATTTGAAATCACTGACTTACAAACTGGGCTTTCCGTTTTCAGGTTTTTGTTCTTTGCACAAGCAGTGATTATAAGAATGGGGCAAAAGAGTCTGAATGAGCATCTTAGATGGAAAATGAGCTTTAAATCTACTGTAAACATTTATTTCTCTCTCCCATCTGTGTAAATGGAGACTGCACTCTAGTTTCCTGGCCACCCAGACCCGAATAATCACACAGAAACTATATTATTTACAGCACTGTTTGGCCAATGGCTTAGACATATTCCTAGCTAGCTCTTGCATCTTAAATTAACCCATTTTATTAATCTATGTATCACCACTAATGGTAATAAAAGATATTCACAGCATACAGAGGGGAATCCCACATCACATTTGCCAAAAGTGAAACAGCTTCTGGGCTGTTTCTTCCCACTGGACTGGTCTGCATCAGTGTCTAGACTAGGTCTTGGCTCCACTTAGGTTTTCTTCCTGTTGTCCAACCCTCTTTTCCGTGCAGGAAAATTCACCTGAGATGCTGTGTAAGGGTTAAGACAAGAACTTGATTTAAACATTTTGGAAGAACTGATATCTGATACTTAAAGAAACCAAACTGAAGGGGTTAGGGGGAGAAAATGTGCATCTAAGACGTGCTCGACACCAGAGATGGTTTGCTACCAACTCGTTCCCTGAAGTTGCGGGGTCACACTTGGTGTGGCCTAGCAGTTTTATTCCTAGGCGTGTGTGACTTAGAGAAACTTGGGCTGAGAAGGCTGCAGCTGTGTGCCTCTGTGCTGTTATCACCACGAACTTGGAAGGAGTCCAGCTGCCCATTAGTGGGGAGACAGATGAGCAAACCGTGGTGAATTTACACCGTGAAAAATTCTGCTCAGGTCAAGCTAGGAGCAATAGCAACAGGTAAGCTCTTGTCGGGAGATGGTTCAGGAAGTTAAGTGCTTGCTATGGAAATACGGGACTTGAGTCCAGATTCCCAGAATCCACATTAAGCCAGATTTGGTAGCGTGTGTCTGTAATGCTGGTACTCCTATCAAGAGATGGGGGATAGGCACAGGGGAATACCTAGAAACTCTTGGGATAGCTAGTGAGGCATCCGTAGTGGCAAAGCGACAAAGAGACCCTGTTCCCCAGAAGACACGGTGGAAGATGGGGGCTGACAATTGAGGTTGTTCTCTGACCTTACCATGTGCATCTGCCACTCACTCTCACGCACATGCACACACACACACACACACACAACCACATGCACATTATACATATGCATAAGAGATCAAAGTTGATTTCTCTTAGAAACACAATATTAAATAAAAGAAACATACCAAAAGAGGCAGTGTGACATCTTTTGTAAATTTATAAATAACCGAAATTAGAGAAACCTTTAAAGAAATACCTGTAGCTACCAAAAAAAGAGCTAAGTAGAAAATCAAGGTTTTATATATACTGACTTGGGAGTCATGGGGTGAAGGGGTTAGATTGGGGGGGACCATATAATTGGCTTCAGTACTTTAGTGAGAGAGGGTGGGCTCCCAGCTCTTTGTTCGCTATTAAAGTTCTAATAGCTGATTAAGCAAAAAGTAAACACAAGCCCTGCACGAATCAAAGGATGTCATGAACTAAGGGCTCTGATTAATTCAGTTCTTTGCACCCGAGGTCAAATGCTAGTTCTCAGGGTCGGGGGCTCTTTCCTCACTTCTGTTTCTCCTTCCTCTCCCAGATGTGTCCCTATCTAACATATTCTACGGGAAAATGAGCAGAGCAGGCCCAGGTTCCGGCAAAATATGGACATCAGTTGGCCCAGCCCAGGATAATTTTATTGTATTATTTATTTTTTTTAAAGTGTAATTTTCTTTAGTAATTTATAAATTTATAGAAGACGTCACGCTGCCTCTTTCGGTGTGTAGGACGGATGCTAACAACGCGTGTCTGTACCCTTAGCTCAGCTGAGTAGAGCCACCTACCAGCTGGTGTGGCTCTTGAGCTGCCTCTCTGAGTGCAGCGGAGGCCGGAGGCCTGTTTCTCATTTGACTGGGGCTTCGGGTCCCACCTCCTCCCTTCTCTCCACTCTGCAGGGGCTGAGTTGGGTGTATAGCCCTGCATACATCAGGTACAGGGTGGCCTTTCTCTCCAGACCACATAGAGATTTATTGTTCAGGCAGCCAAGTTCTGGCATGGCTGCCAGTGGTGAGGCCTGGCAGTGTGGAAGGCCCCCTCCTTCTGTGTTTGTCACTGAGCTGTTTGCAAGAGGACAAGGGTTGAGTTGCTGATGAGAAATCGATCGGCGCTGCCGTGAAGCCTGCCAAACAGGGTTAGCATTGTGCAGAGGACGTGCTCTGCACGGCTGTGAGTCACCAGGGGGATGAGAGAATTGGGTCTCGACGGACACTTCCAGTCGTTTCCATGAAGACCTGAGCCCCACAGGTCATTCTAGAGGAGAATTGGCTTTTCCTTCGCTCTGACATCATTCCACACTCAATTGCTAGATCACAAAATAATCTTCCCCGTGGCCACTGCTTTAGCCTGATAGGTCTGGAGCTCTGTGGGCTTCCCAGTATTGCTTTGGTTGGTTTACTCCTCCCTTTTGGGGGCCCAGTGCGGGGCACCCTTCACTCAGCAGAGAAGGCAGCTCTGATCTTAGCAGAGCTTTTCCTCAGTTAGCCAGGCAATATGTCAGGTGACTTGAAACGTGACAAATGCCTCATACCTGTGAGCAAGCTTGACCCTCCGATAAAATCAGCATATAGGTAGAAGATAAAATTCCACAAGGTTGATATTCTCGAAGATTCTGGCAGTGGGAAACCCAGGGGTGATCTTGCATGTGTGTATGCACACATGTGCATGTGAAAGTGGAAGCTGGAAGACAACTTTGGGTTCATCTTTGTTTTTGAGGGTCACTCACTAGTCTGGAACTTGTCAAGTGGATTTGGCTGGCTAGCCCGGGAGGTTCAGGAATCCTCCTGCCTCTGTCTCCCCAGTGCTGGGGTTATAAGCCATCATTATATCAGTTTTTTTTTTAAATGTAGATTCTGAGCATCAAATTCAGGCCCTGGCTTGGAAGGCAAACTGGTAGGAATTGAACAACCTGCTCAGCCCTGGGAGAATGGTCACTTTTAGTCTAGACAAGCATCTCTCCAGGTCAGAGCCTAGGGTTTAAACTAATTGCTGCGGCTATTAGTTTATTTATTTATTATTTATTATGTATCTGTTTTCGAATCCCTGGGGTGGGGGAGGTACTGAGTGTTGTGAAAGGACAGAGCCATCAGCCAGCTCACACGCAATGATGGAGGTGCTGTCCGATAGAATGGGGGTCTGATATTAGCCACACCTACAACAGCCATTCAACACTGGAAATGTGCTTAATAGACCCAAGGGACTGAATGATTGTTGATTAACATATAATAATGACACATAACAAACTTCATTTTGACATGTGCATACACATATATAATGCATTGCGATCATATTTACACCACCATAGCCTTCTCTTGCACCCCTCCCCCTGCTCCTGTGAACCCTATTTCTCTTCCCCACTTTCCACAGTCACCCCTTCCCCTTTCCTTCTCTTCTCTCACTACACCCACTGAGTTTAATTCAGTTATTGGCTTAGAGGAGTTGCTTATATAGGAACATGGGTGATGGTTATTTACAGAACCCCGGACACCTTACCAGTGGCTACACCCTGAAGACAAAGTCTCAGGCTCCTCCAGTCACCATCAGGGGCATGGTATTTATATCTGTGGGGTGTGTTTGGTACCTTACCGTCCTTTTCCCTTCCATGCCAGAATGTTGCCAGGCCTGGTCTTGTGTGGGTAATCACAACTGCTGAGAGCTCAAGAGGACAATGGCTGCGTCATGTCCAGATGAAAGTGATCTGCCACACTCTACCCATCCCCCGACTCCTTATCCTCAACCCTTCTGCCCCCTTCTCCTCAATAGTCCATGAGTCCTGGATGGGGGGGGGCATAGAACTTTGTTTTGGAAGCCTGGTCTCTTGTAACCCAAGCTTTTCGTGAGTGCCCTATGTATCTGAGGCCAGCCTCGAACTTCTGAGCTACCCTTCTTTACCCTAAGTGCTGGAGGTGCAGGCATGCACCACTATGCTTGGTTCAAGAATCCATTTTTTTTTTTTTTTTACCCTTTTCAGCTTCTGGGAGCTGTTCATAGTCCTTGGTTCATGGTTCCTTCCACCTTCAAAGTCAGCAGCGAAGGTCAAGTTTTTCTCCCTGGGCTGTCTTGCTTGTCTGCTGTCTCTTGCTGTTTAAGGAAGGACCTTGTGATAGTATCAGCTCTTCCTGGATGGTACAGACTAATTTTTGGGTTACCCAATAAGCAACCGTGATTCTTTGGCACATGACATAGTCGTATGAGCAATAGAACATAGACATCTTGGGTGGGGCTTGTTCTGCCTTCTACGTTCATTAGGGGTCTAGTACAACTGCCAGGCCATGGAAAGCATGCGACAAATGAGGTTGTTATTGTGTTCTGTGTCTGCAGTCTCTTATGGTAAAGTTGCTTAATTTTTTTTTTATGGACTCTGCCTTGCCCAAGAGCAGGTGCTTAGTGAATGTTTATTGAATAATGGAATTTTCAATAAATGTGGATGGTTTCTTTCTTTATAAAGATATACTGGACAATTAAAAAAAGTAAAATGCAAACCAGAATATATGACTCTCTTTGTGCAGAAAGAAGAAAGTCAGTTCATGTAAGAGTCAGAGGGTTGTGCTTTGCTGGAAGTGGGACTATCACGGGCAAGTTCAACGATGCATCTTAGCAACCATTAAACCAGTTTCATGTATAGGGAACATCTTCCAATCCTACAGAGAAATAATACAAGTTAAAACAGGCCTGGGCATGGGACACTAGTGTCTCTTCTCTGGACCCTCTGCCCAGTGTTGCAGAGCCTGCATTGGGTTTCTCAGGAGGCTGCCTATCTTCAGGAGTGTCTCTTCCCACCACAGATGCTGGCCACCATCCTCCTGCTCCCCCCACACCCTAAGCCCCCTGAGCTCATGGCAGGTGCAGCAGCTGCTTCCTCGTCCCTCATGTGCCTTGTGGCAAATCTCAGTCCAGACTGATTCATGGATAACCTGCAAATTCAGTCTACATCCCTGTTGGCTGTGCCCATGGCTGGTCTGCTTTTTAAGGCTAGGAGCTATTAGCACCAGGCCTCCTGCTCATTTTGAGCAGGCTTTGAACCCCTCTACTTTAAAGGAGCGTTTTCAATTAACCTCAGCAGGACATGACTATAAAAATTATTTATTGCTACTGGTGGGAATATAAATTAGTGCGATCACTTTGTAGAATTACAGTTGAAGTTGCACACACTTCTTGACCTTGTAACTCTGCCCTGTTATATGCCCTAGAGAAATGCTCTTAGACTCTATGAAGAGATGTGTTCAAGGATGTTCATAATAGTATTTGGTGATAGGAAAACATTGGAAACTACCTAAATGACTATCAACAAAAGAATATAACCAAACAATGGACTATTATATAGCACCAAACATGATGATTTAATGATTAAATTGATTAATTTCATTATTAAAAAAGAGCATGAACAAAGAAACATTGAGGAAGAATACATAGGTCAGGTTATTAAGGTTAAGGATATGCAAAAGCCACAAATTGTTTAGGGGTACAAATAGATGTGAAAATGTATGAGAAAATTAAAGAAAATTATAACACAAAGATCATATTTCTGGCTCCCTAGGGTGAGAGGGTGAGGATAGAGAAGAATACATTGGAGGGACATAGGAGACTTTTAAGGAATTGATTTTTTTTGTTTGTTTGTAACTGGGTAATAAGTACATGGGTTTTAAAGTCCCTTTGTATATGTTCAATAACACATAAGAAAGTGTTATTGAAATGCATTTAGATCTTCCATAATAAAGTTTGTTTTGATACTGAATAAAAAGCTTAGAAATATTTCTTTTTTGCTGTGCCTGTATATGTGTGTTTGTATGAAAATGTGTGGATGCATGTGCCACAGTGTGCATGGGGAAACATGACAGTCTTGGGTGATGGTTTTTCCTCCCCGACTTGAGATAGTCTCTTACTGCTTATCACTGTGAACATCTCATCTTGCTGTAGGAGCATGGGGATTCCAGGTTCACCAGTTCTACCATTGGCTGCCTTTTACATGGGTCCTAGGAGCCCTAACTCAGGTCCTCATCCATAGTTGCCAAGTGAGCATCTCTCTGGCTCCACAATGAGGTTCAAGAACAAAAGAAAGAGTTGCTTCTTTGAGGGACCTGCTGCTAACAGGTGGGGAGCATGCCTCTTTCTTCTCTCTTCAGAAGGAATACATATCCAAACTCAAACCCTTTCCCCACATCTGCTGGCCTTCTCCCTCCTCCCCTGTCTGAGAGCCTTGCAGTATGGCATCCCTCCCTGCTCACCGCAGGCTCTTTAGCTGACTTGTTCTCTCTGGAGTCTTTCTTTTTCTCTTCAAACTTAAGGCGACTAGTTTAGGAATTTCAAAGTTAGCAAGTGAAAATCCAAGATGTCCAGTGAAATTTGAATTTCAGAAAAACAGCAACAGATAACATTTTAATGTAAGTGTCCTATTGCTGTGAAGAGACACCATGCTCAAGGCAACTCTTAGAAAAGAGAGCATTTAATTGGGGACTTGCTTACAGTTTCAGAGGCTTAGCCCATTATTATCATGGCAGGGGGCATGGCAGCATACAGGCAGGCTTGGTGTTAGCCATCCTGATCCTTGAGGAGGAGGTCATGATGGAAGGGTGGGGGTGGGGTGGGGAATGGGATAGAGAGAGAGGGAGTGGCCTTGCATTGGCTTTTAAAACCTCAAAGCCCATCCACAGTGACATAATTCCTCCTACAAAACCATAACTACTATTCTTTTAATCCTTTCAAATAGTGACAGGAAAGAAAGACCCAAATAAAAATTATTCATCATTTGTCTGAATGAAAGTCTGATTCTTATAAGTATAGGAATTATTATTATTATCATTATTACTATTATTATTATTATTGCAGTATTGGTGATTGAGCTCAGTGACTCATGCACAGTGGATGAACATTTTACTACTGAGTTATATCTCCAATCCAGTATATGTTAATATTAAATAGATAAGTATGTTTATTAATAAGATCTGACAAATATCTGTGTTTGGATATTTTACAGCAACCAGTGGTTTGCTCTGTGAAATTTTCACATTCTTATGTAACTAGCCTATCATTGTGGATCTCTGGTATCCTCTTTTTAAGATCAGAGAAATTATGATGAATAAGTTTTTAAAGACTTGGACTGAATCAACAACCATCAGTATGCTATTCATGGTCCATTTATTAATGTTTACATTTAAGTAATATTTTTCTGTGTACTAAACTCTTTATTGCAACCCTGTGGAATGTGTCTGACTTGTTTTTCAAAATTTCCCAGAAGCATTTGAAAAGAAGGTATGTCATGTCAGTTGTAAGCATTTTGGGAAGGTTCATATTTGGAAAACTTTATGTAAAAAGTGTAAATTGGTAGTCTGGTTATCCTGGTAATAGCTTTAGAACTTTGGTAAAGAATAGACTCGGGCTTTGTCATTGGGTTCTTTCCACTTATCAGAGAAACTTTTTTTGTTATATATATATATATATATATATATATATATATATATATATATATATATATATATATATTTATTGAGCTCTACATTTTCCTCTGCTTCCCTCCCTGCCTCTCCCCTTTCCTTCGACTTTCTTCCAAGGTTCCCATGCTCCCAATTTACTTGGGAGATCTTGTCTTTTTCTACTTCCCATGTAGATTAGATCCATGTATGTCTCTCTTAGAGTCCTCATTGTTGTCTAGATTCTCTGGGATTATGATTTGTAGGTTGGTTTTCTTTGCTTTATGTTTAAAAACCACCTGTGAGTGAGTACATATGATAATTGTCTTTCTGGGTCTGGCTTACCTCAAAGTAATGTTTTCTAGCTCCATCCATTTGCCTGCAAATTTCAAGATGTCATTATTTTTTCTGCTGTGTAGTACTCCATTGTGTAAATGGACCACATTTTCCTTAACCTTTCTTCGGTTGGGGGGCATTTAGGTTGTTTCCAGGTTCTGGCTATGACAAACAAAGATACTATGAACATAGTTAAACACATGTCATTGTGACACAATTGAGCATCCTTTGGATATATACACAAAAGTGGCATTACTGACATCCTAATTTTCTGAGAAATCGCCACACTGACATCCAAAGGGGTTGTACCAGCTTGCAACTCCCACCAGCAATGCAGAAGTATTCCCTTTACCCCACATCCTCTCCAGCATAAGTTGTCATCAGTGTTTTTGATCTTGGCCACTCTTACAGGTGTAAGATGGAATCTCAGAGTTGTTTTGATTTATATTTCTCTGATGACTAAGGATGTTGAGCATTTCCTTAAGTGTCTTTCAGCCATTTTAAATTCCTCTGTTGAGTGTTCTCTGTTTAGATCTGTACTCCATTTTTTTTTCTTGGATTATTTGTTCTTTTGATGACCAATTTCTTGAGTTCTTTGTATATTTTGGAGATCAGACCTCTGTCTGATGTGGGGTTGGTAAAGATCTTTTCCCATTCTGTAGGCTGTTGTTTTGTCTTGTTGACTGTGTCCTTTGTTTTACAGAAGCCTTTCAATTTCAGGAGGTCCCATTTATTAATAAGAAACTTTTTTTTAAACTGTCAAGGAAATGTCTAAGTGTATATCAAGAGGATAGTGTAATGACTTCCTGTGAAATGCCACCCAACTTCGATGACAAACAGCTCAGGGCTAGTCTTCTTTGGTCCATCCTCTTTCTAGTACCCAGTTCTGATTATTCTGAAGTAAATTCGACATCAGCAAATATTGTCACTGACCTGATCTCCCAGGGAACGACCCACTCCAGAGTGCTCTGTTTCTAACTCTGACTCTCAGTGGACTGGTGGGATGAGCTCACAGCCCTGGTACCGTATTGTCTGTTTAAGATGCGCACTGAGCTCGGTGGGGTGTGAGATCACCGGAAGAGGTGCTTGCATTACCTTTAAAAGACTGGGATCGACCAACAAAATCTAATCACAGAAGCAGATCACAACCAAAGAGTATTAACAGTTCTTTAGTATAATCTAAATAATCAGAGTTCAGATCTTGAACATTATCTCAAAACTTTTTTTTTTCTGTTTGTTTCACTCAGGATCTGAATTAGTGCCACATGTTGGGCTCAGAGGCTCCGTCTTTTAAATTTTGTTTGATCTCTGGGTTCTTCCCTGACTCCTTCCTTCCTTCCTCCGTAACTTGTTTGGTTGAATAGAGGATCATTTCACCTTAGATTTCCTGCTTCCATCCCCACTCTGTTTTATATCTGTTCGTCTCATTATTATTTTTGATTTTTTTTTTTTGAGTCAGAGTCTTGTCGTGTAGCCCTGGTCCTCCTGTGCACAGCAGACTGCTCTCTATTGTCTGTGATCCTCCTGCCTCATCATCCAACAGGGCTGGGGCTACAGGTGTGAGCTGCCACATCCAGCTTCCCGTTGGGTTTTAAATATGCCCCTCTATCCATTATGCTACTTGTAAAACCTGTAGGCTTAATCAGATACAAACGGATATGTGTTTGAGGGAGTGGGTGTGTACTTCCACCAGGAGGCATGTATTGCCCTTGACCGGCATATCTGTGCCACCCGCTGTCATGGAGAGACCTGTTGTTAGCGACCTTGAGAGTTATTGGAACGACTCTACAGAAACGGGTCTCCAGTTTTGTGTGTTTCTGCTGTCGCTCTGGCATTATTGTGGAGTGTGTGTGTGTGGGGGGGTGAGACTGGGTGCCATGGTTCCCTTCTTAGTGGCCTAGATGGGCAGGCTGGACGTGCCTGCAGAGGTTGGCTGTGGGAAGGATATTTCCTGACTTCTGGTGGAGGCTGAGAGAGCATGAGGAAGTGAGCTGCTGAGTTCTCCTTTGTGAACACGGACAACTCCTTGGGTTGGTTGATGGGGATTCATGTTCTAAGAAACAGACAATATCTTTTTGAGCTGTCTTAGGCAGTAAAGGTGTGGTGGGCTGAACTGTGACTCCTGCAAGTCCCTTGAAGCCTAATCCCCCAGTGTTAGAATGTGAATATATTTAGAAATAGGACCTGTTAATTTAATTTTTAATTTTGAATTCATAGTTTAATATTATGCTATATAAAGAAACCTGACATATTACTACACTAATAGAAGAATATTCTTGCAATGTTAATATCTTTATGTAATATCTTTATATAAATCTTAGTATAATAAAATTTAAAAATGACAGAGAAATTTAGTCAAATTAATTATAATAAAACAGGGCTTTTACAAAGTTACTTAAGGTAAACTGGATTGTTTAGCCAGACCCTCCTCTAATCTGACTGGAGTCCTTCTACAAATGGGTTCGTGTCTGGGCTTGCCACTCAGTTGGTGGAGTGCTTGTCTGGCTACAGCTGGATCATTAAGAGTGAAGGTGTGTGCCTATAATCCCATTATTCAGGTGGAGGATCTGAACTTCAAGGTCACCTTGGCTGTATCAAGTTCAAGGCCGTTCTGGGATACAGGAGAAGGAGGAAAAGAAGGAGGTGACACATGGAGAGACACCAGGGCCTCAGAAACTCTGTGACGGGGCAGTCAATGGGCAGCTGTCTGTAAGCAAAGGAGAGAAGTGTCCGGAAGCCAACCCTGCCAGAACCTTGATCTTGAATTTCCAGCATCCAGCGCTGAGGGGAAATAGTTTTCTGTTGCTGGTCGCCCAGGCTATGGCCCTTTGTTCTGGCAGCCCTAGCTGCCCAGTACAGAGCTTTAAGACTTGTTTACTTCAGCGGTTCCAGAGTGACATTGAATACTCCCGAGCCTTTCTCTCCTCCTCCCTGCCTTCTGTGGAGCCCACTTTAACCCGAATCTAGCATTTCCCATGGCTGCTGGTCATGGTGAGGGAGTGAAAGGGATACCGAGGCCACAAGCACAGTGCACATTTGGGTCTCTATAAAATGTAGAGACCTGTGAGTGGGGAGGGTGGGGAGAACGGTGTTGGACATTGGCGGTCAGAGCCAGCAAGAGGGCTGTCCTCAAGTGTGACCAGTCCCTTCACCAATTGAATGCAGGTCAAATGATGGCCAAGGTTAGTCCCAGGGTAGACATTTCAAGAGGTAACAGGGGCAAAAAATGTACAAAGACTTTGAAAACTTTCAGAGAACGATAGATGGGCCATGTGAAGACTATTCCCGAAGTTCTGGAACAAGGAAATCGTGATCATGTAAGTCCACAATTGGAGGAGTCTCCTGGATACTTTCCCTTTTGGCACGAGGCTGAGGACCCTCCTGACACTCATAGCTAGCTAGGGGCAGATCACAGGACTGTTACCCCCACCCCCACACCCCATTGCTCTGTCCACAACTTTTCCATTCAAAGATGCCCTGGAACACTTAGAAAGCGGATGAGTTCCAGCCAAGGGGAGGAAATAGCTTGAATTTTTATAGGATATTGTGTTTCTGGTTGCCCTTGGCTAGTCCAGCCGTTTCCAGCGGTGGGGAGACATGTGTCCCAAGCCTCAGGACACAGGGACTCTTCACCTTCTCTGCCACCTGGCTCCATAGGCCTGTACTTTCAGTATTCTTGCCTCCCTCAGATGGCACAACTGTTGGTTTCTGCAAACATTGCGGGGGAGGAGTAGGTTCAGTCCAGGGCAGCTGGGTCAAGGGGCCAGCAACACCGTTTGAACAAGGAAAAGTGGACTGGGTATCAGGCTCATAGAGTTTGTTCATAGCTCGGAGGTGGCCGTGACACACCCCGGGACTGTGCTGGGGAACTCTTCCTGCCTCTCTGGCGATGACTTCAGAAAACCCTAACACCAGGGACTGAACGTCGAGATTCATTGCTTTCACCCTACTCATCTTCTCCCTGCCTCTGAAGACCACATACACCTTCTTGGTAGTGTGATGCTAAACTTTCTTCGCCACTGAGGCAGAGGAAGACTTACAGCCCCATCCTGTGTGTCTGTCCTTCTGTGGCTAATGACAGGTGGATCTTCTTTCCTTAAAGCTGCCTTGACAGGGAGATGGAAATGTCCCTTTGGTCTCATGCTGGGTGTCACAGCAGCCTGAGCCTCTGCTCTTGGCTTGGCCGCCCATTTTCCAGTCCCTCAGAAGATGCTGGGGCAGAGTGCATTGAGGCCAAAGTGACCTGAGATGAATTTGGTCACAGCTGTGCTGTTTCTCAGTGGTGCACTTTTGGGTGAACTAACAGAACTGTAAGCTGCTTCACCTTCCTTGTCTGTACATGGAAGATATCACTAACTTCATTGGGTCATTGTGTGATGTGGGATTCCCCTCTGTATGCTGTGAATACCATTGGTTAATAAAGAAACTGTCTGGGGCCTGCACAGGAAATAGAGGTAGATGGGGAAAGCTAAACTGAATGCTGGGAGAAAAAAGGTAGAGTCAGAGAAGCCATGGAGTCTCTGCTCGAGACAAACACTTTGCTGGTAGACCGTGACCTCGTGGTGATGCACAGATTAATAGATATGGGTTAAGCAGAAAAGGGGAGGTGATGTGGGATTCCCCTCTGTATGCTGTGAGTATCATTGGTTAAAAAGGAACTGCTTTGGGCCTATAGCAGAGCTATAGGGGAACAGAGCTAGGTGGGGTAAACTAAGCTGAATGCTGGGAGGAAGAAGGCAGAGTCAGGGAGAAGCCATGTAGCTCTGCTGGAGATAGATACCAGGACTTTTCCCAGTAAACCACAGCCTCGTGGTGATACATAGATTAATAGAAATGGGTTAAATTAATATGTAAGAATTAGCCAGTAAAAAACTAGAGCTAATGGGGCCAAACAGTGATTTAAATAATATAGTTTTTGTGTGATTATTTTGGGGCTGAGCAGCCGGGAACCAACAAACAGCTTCTCAGAACAACTGTGAACTCAAATGAAGTCACGGCTGGACACTCAGGAAGTATTAACTATTCATAAAAATGATGGATGAAACAAAAACATGAATGATTCTCATAAAAACTCTGTAGAATTTTGTTTCCTTTTGTTTCCTGTCCCTCAGAAATTTATAATCTGTGGCTCTATTATCTTCTGCTTAAAACAAACGTGTGTGTGTGTGTGTGTGTGTGTGTGTGTGTGAGAGAGAGAGAGAGAGAGAGAGAGAGAGAGAGAGAGAGAGAGAGAGAGAGAGAAAATTCCTCCCTTTTTTTCATCTTGTACAGTTTAGGATGTCTTCTTAGATGGAAATCAGTGGAAAAAGGATGCCCCTCAGCACAGCCTTCCTTCACAGGGAGTGTGACTGTTTTCCTCTGGCAAGTAAACACCCCATCCTTCCCAATGCTGTATTTCATTTTCATGTTCCCTGGCTTCACAGGTTGTTTCACCGAATTCAGAGTCTGAAGGCAACTGTTGGAATGGCGGCCACCTTCTTGTTATTTTCTAGGTCTGGAAGGCAGACTGCCTTTCCAAAGTCTTGTCAACTGATGTACCTTCCTGGTAACTTCTAGGTTTGGAGATCTGGTTGGTGACCACCCAATGCACTCCCAGTTCTGGTCCAAGAAAACTTGGGGGAGCTGGATGGAGAAGCAGGGCCTGTTGCCCACTCTCCTTCCTCCTTGTTCTCCAGCCAGTCTGTCCTCTCCTGGGGGTTAGAATGTTGCTGCAGCAACAGGGCCTCCAGGCTGCTATCTGGGATGTTTGCAGACATACACTGCTTCTGGAACTTTATGACCTCTTGTAGGAAGAGTCCCAGAAAAGGTGGCTGTGCCAGCTAGACCCACTTTCTTTACTTTCTAGAAACATTTACTTGAGTGTGTACCATTGCCATTGAAGACGATTATTCTACGCAGAGAATATCTTTCATTTGTTACTATTTCCTGTTTATTCTTGTTTCATGTTCTTTTTTTTTGTATTTGTTTTTCTCTACTCTTTCTCTGGTCTATGTGTTTCTACTTGAATATTTTATGTGTTCGTTTTCTCTGTGTGTGCATGTGTGTGTGGAGCTCAGGGGTCAACGTCCTGGTGTCTTCTTCACTTACTTCTCCACCTTGTGTTTTCAAGAAGAGTCTCTCACTGGCCTCCTGAATGGCTAGCCTGGCTGGACAGCAGTCACTGGAGACCCCGCAGTCTCTGTCCCCTCAGTGCTGGATGACCGGCAGGCACCACTACACCTAGCTTTTAATGGGATTCAAACTTGAGACCTCATGCTTGCCCTGGAAGCATTTTTCCCAGCTGAGCCATCTCTCAAAGCTCTCCCCTTCCTCCTTTTCCCTCCCGCTGTTTTCCTTGGACCCAGTGTGAAACCCAGGGCAGTGTGCATGCTCATAGTTTCTCCTCTCCAAAAGCCTTAAGGAAGCAGAAGGCTCCTAGACATTTCAAAGGGTCACTTCTCTCTCTGCTGGAAATACCAGGGGATTTTTATGTGATACCCTTCTGAGAGCCCTGTAAGGCTGCTGGAGGCAAAAACCAAACTAAACCGACCCACTGAAGGGTAGACATCCTCTTTCACCTATGTCTCTGGAGTTTTAAATTCTGGACCTGTTCACACAGTGCCTCTAGCAAGTGGTCCATTGGTTTAAGTTTTCCTAACACACTGGAGGTCTCTGCCCTGTGAGGTGAGAATCTCTTTACCTGCCTGCCTGTCTCTCCAGTTGTGAGGCTAGTGGCTCACCCCGAGATCGCCTTTCTCTGGAAGGTCTAAGAAGAGTTGCTGGGTTTCATTCAGATTCTTTCTTGTCGCTGGGATGGGTGGAGACCTGTAAGCTGCTGTCATGATCACTGTGCTCACCATGTTGATCCAAACACACACACACACACACACACACACACACACACACACACACACACACACACTCTGCTCAGCAGTGAACCTCAGAGATGTCTTCCCAGTTGCTGCTCAGGGCTGTGCTTTGCAAAGGTTGTCAGTGTGGAGGGAGGTTAGGAGGAGTGATGGGAAGACCCCCTAGTGCCAGCCGAAGCTGCCACCCAACTCCATTGTTCTGGGGTGGGGAGGGGTGGATAGAGACTGGGATCCACTTATTTTCTTCATGTTTAAGCACAAAACTGGGGCTTCCTGCTGTCTGAACCAGACTTTGCAAACATCTATTGAGCCAGTGTGATGACACTGCTTGGTTCTTACGTTGTAGGTGCCTATTTAAGTCCCTCGCAGGCGACGTCATTTTCATTATGACAACAAACCTTATGAGGAGGCATTGTGATTATCCCCATTTTACAGACGAGGAAACTGAGGCACCGAAAGCTGCGTTGTTCTGAGGTGTTCACTTTCGGTGTCTCTGTAGACTCAACAACACGAGGAAAGCATAAAGAGGCTGAGCTTGCTTTATTCCCTTTGTGTTCTACAAAACTCTGAACCGCAGAGAACAGTGCGCCCACATCCTTGTGTTCACCGTTACCAACGAGCCACAGGATGAGTCTCAGTGACTCAGTCCTTCATAAACTCTGTAGCCATGTCAACCTGTAGCTGGACACCTTTGGCAAAATCTTGGCCCCTTCTCCAGGGAGCTGAAATAACACTTGGGGGTCTTTCGATACCTTTCACAGAGGGTGTTTGCCGAAGGGCAGTCTAACTCTGCAGGGTGAGAAAAGTGAACGCCTCCAAAGTTTCACAGGCAATTCTTAGGCAAACGTCAGCGGAAGACCTGCTTCAGGCTAAAATGGCAGAAAGGAATAACATTTTTCAAGCAAGGCCTGCAACCCATGACCTGGGCAAACGCGGTTTGAAGGAACACAAACAATGACACATTTCATTTGTTCTTGGCTGGGCATGGTGGTGCACACCTTTAATCCCAGCATTCAGAAGGCAGAGGCAGGTGGATCTCTGAGTTAGAGGATAGCCGATATATATATAGAGTTCCAGGGCAGCTGAGGCTACATAGAGAAACCCTGTCTTGAAAAAATGAGATAAAACCCCCAAATTCCATCAGTTCTTGCCGGTAACTACTTACACACACCCAGACAAACCCCTGGGAGAGGAGCCTCTGCTGCTGTCTGCCTCTCTCCCCAGATCTTACGCTCATAGAGGAACACCTTGCTTGTGGGCCAGAATTAATTAGTTTTCACAGAGAAAGATTTAGTTTGGTTCATCGTTGTAGAGTCCCAGCCTTGACTGAGCAGATCTGTTGCTTTGGGACTCTGAAGAGAATGTTGGATGGCACTGGGAACCATGTGGAGCAGCAGATGGCTTACCTCATGGAAGAAAAAGAGGAAAAGAGCTGGGGTTCCTCAATCTCCTTCAAGGCCACTCCTCCAAAGAGGTCTGACTTCCTAATACCATGCTGGGGACCAAACCTTTAACACATGGACCTAAAAAGGAGACCTCACCCCAACATTTAGCATGCCCAGACCTAAAGATAAGCTACAGTATATGGGTCAGCAACAGCCCAAGAGGCAGCAGAGAGATGGATGGGTTTGATTGCTTAGGTCCATGCTCCTCCGACAGTCTGCCTCAGGACCTGAGAGCTTTGGACTCAAAAAGTACAGCGATGATTAGGATGGGTGCTGGGATTCATTTGCTCATTCTTTCAGGTTTTGTTGTTATGGGGGCCACATTTCTGCTGGTTATACTGTATCATTTTTGGGGGTGCAAACATTTGAGGAGGTGGTGAGGAAATAAACTAACTTATTGCAGGCACAAATCTTCATCGTACCGCCTCACTGTCGGCACAGGCGCCTCCACACGATCGTCCGAGTTGTCCTCTAACGGAGCTGCGGTAGGCAAGGGGGAAGTGGTGTTTGCTCTCCTCTAGGAAAACCACTGATTAAAAGACAAAGCATCCTGGTTCCATTTAGGGTGGGGCGACTGCGGAAGCAGCTTGACAAATGTCTGAGAAAGGCCATCTTCCGCCAGGCAGGAGGGTTGCGTAAGTGGGCGTTGCAGAAGGGCTTTGTTCTGTGTCTTTGTTTCCACACGCATGATGAGTTATGCAGTGATGCGCATGCCGCCCTGCTGGGTAACTGGGACTTGTCAGCTGGCAGAGTTGCATGAGGCCTTAGGAGAGTGAAGTTGAAGGCCTTCTGTGGTGGCTTTCGCCCTGTCACCGTCTGAGAGGTCTATTGTAGGAAGCATCTGTTGGTTTGGCCTACTGAGCGTCTCTCTTCGCTCGCCTTCAGGGAACACCCTTCTTCCCTCAGCTCGAGTCCTCATTGCTTCAGTGGACATACCCCAACTCCCAGTTCCAGTGATCCAGGTTGGGTCAATTAGTGTCTAGGTCAAGGATGGTCATGTGACACAATGTGAGGCATTGGATTTAATCCTGGGACTTTTCCTTGAAACCTTTGAGGGAAAAGAAGCCATGGGGCTGTTAGAGAAAAGAGAGGTCGGGAGTGGTTGGTGGTCGGTTTGTCACTAGGAAGCAATACCCTTCCTTGGCATAAAGCTAACCCAGCAAAGCAAAGCTGCAAGAGAGAAGAGAGACTTTCTAGTCACATTGTGAGCACCTGGCCTCAGCTATGCCTAAGACTCCTTTGAATTTCCCATTTATATGGAGCAGTGACTTCCTGTGGAAGGTTAACTAAGGCCTCAGTTCCTTCAGGGTGCCTTTTGTCAAGGGGTGACACCTATTTCTTCATCTCTGGGTCCTAGTCACTGGACCGCCAGGGAAGAGGGTTATTTCTCCACCTCTGAATTTGAGCTGTCTTCATGACATGTGGATTCCATTCCTAGACAGTGCTGAGAGTAACTTCCACATAACGGTGTAGGTTATGGAGACCGGGCCTCAAAGGCCTTCCTGCTTCTGCCTTCACCCTCTTTGTTCTCATCCCTGAGACTACCAATCAGGAAAGCCAATGTAGCCAATGTAGCCTGATGGAGCAGGGAGGACCCTGTTGAGGAGAGCTGCAGTCCCCAGCCACTGTTTGTATCAGCTGCTATACATGTTGGAGAAGTCATCATGGACTCCTGGCCTCACCGACTCTCTGGTTGAATGCAGTTGCATTGGTGAACCCAGATGGACCAGTGCATGCACCGCCCAGTCAACTCTGGGAACCAGAGTTGCTATTTTAAGCCAATGATCTTGAGTGGTGCATCGCATACCAATGACTAACTAATGTTTTTCCTTTTTCTTTCTTTTTATATTTTTTATGGTGTAAGTTACTTTGATTTTTTCTATTTGGTCATTTGTAACAGTGTTCCGACTGTCGTAAATTGAACCCCAAGATATGCTTTTGTAAACTTATTCTGGCCTCTAAATGAAACCAGCTGCCTTGAGAACATGCGTGCATGTGTGTGCATGCACATGTGTATGTGTGTGTGTTTGTATAGTAGAATCCCTTTCTTGTTTATGACTGTACAACTCACCTTATCGACAGTGCCACAGTCTCTGGCAGTGTGTCCTTCTCTAGTGTGCATGCTTGTGAGGGACACTATTCAACAACTCGTTCTAATGGTCACTAATGGGATTTGCTCTATGGCGTTCCTCCACTTCATTGGTAGATTCTTCTTGTAGGCTTCCGCCTCGCAGAGTTCATTTCTGAGTTGCCTGATCTATCCTACACTACCTCCGAGATGTGGAATGTCACTTCCAGAGAAGATGGCAGATGCAGTGAAATCACATGGGCTCGTGAGTTAAACATTAATGGTCTGAAAGCCTAACTCTGTCACCGGCTAGCTGAAGGCCTGGTATCTACCATTTAACCTGCGTAAGCCTTTGCTTCCTTCTAGGAAAAATGGTGATATTTCTTGATGGGGTTGTGGTGAACAACTCATTAGATAAGCAGAGGGAAGACCTGGTAGGCAATATTGGTGGCCTAGGTTTAACTGCATCCTTTCAATGTTGTTTCTTTTGAGGTAGGATGCCATAGAAACCCCCATCTCACTTCTATTTTTAAATTTTTATTAAATTGTTTGTGTGTGTGTGTATGTGTGTGTGTGTGTGTGTGTGTGTGATAGCACACATGTGGATGTCAGAGGACAACTTGTAGGAGTTAATTCTTTCCTTCTATCGCATGAACTCACTGTCATGCTTGGTGACAGGTATCTTTACCCACTGAGTCATCTTGTTGGTCCCCATCTCCCTTTTAACCCTACAAAGACTCATGTCTTGGTTTGCTTTCAGATTTGCAAAGGGTTGCCTATGATTAAGAGGACCTTTGCCGGCAGCAAATCCTTTCAAATAGACACATATTGTTACGGTGACTGTAATAGTGATAAAATAAAACCACGTTATAATACATGTGATAATGTTGTGTGTGAGGGTAGGAGAACTTAGATGGAACTTATCCCAGTGACGCAGATATGGTCTTGAGCAGCTGTGGTGAAGACGGAAGGAGAGCTCCCGGGTGGTGGAGACAACCATTTCTGAGGCTGAGAGTTATATCTGCTGGCTTCCTCAAGGACCAAGCAGAATCCCCTCAAAATATGTGGCTTGACAATAGCAATAATATGTATGCTATCAATTGTATGTCATTTATTTATGTGTGCGTGCACATGCATGTGGAGGTCAAAGGGCAATCTGTGGTAGTTGGTTATCTCTCTCCACGATGCAGGTCCTGGCAGCAGATACCTTCCACACCCTGAATCTTCTTACTAACCCAATTAGTGGCAGTCACTGAGGGCTTGTATTAGTGCTTCGATAGCCAAAGTTAATTAAATTCACTATTTGCAAAATCTACCTCAAGGCAATCGCCTTTTGGCTGTATACTGATAAATTCTTCCCGTGATGTTCTTGCAGATCAGCTGTTGTCTTGCTTGCCTACGGAGAGTGTGTTCTCTCCGTTAAACACAGTTTCATGCTTCTGAGTCGCCTCTTATTTGTTCTTGTTTCTTCTTTGGAGCTGTGTAGAACAGTAGAATCCCACATTCCATTTTTCCTTATAGCCAATGCATGGAATAGAAGTTAGAAGAGAAGTAAGATGAGTTTTAACTAGACTAGATGTCTTAGGCTCGTAGAGCTGCTATGACAAAGTGCTACAGCCTAGTAGTTTATCAACCACAGGAGTCTGTCCTCATGGTTCTGGAGGCTGAGAAGTCCAAGCTGAAAGAGAAAGTAGTTTTGGTGTCTAGGAAGGTCCCTCTCTTCTTACATTAACTTCAAGGGGTAAAAGGGGTGGGGGTCTCTCTCAGTTTCCTTTAATGAGGATATTAATCATATTCACAAAGGCTGTACTCTTGTGATGAGTCGCTTCCCAAAGGTTCCACTTCCTAATATTGTCACCTTGGGGATAGGGATTTCAGTGTGTGAATTGTGGAGGGACACAGGCGTACACCACAGCAGTAGGCGAATGAGTTCAGGCACAAAGACCTCTAAAAATAGGCTGTGTGTGGTTTTTAAAAGCTTATTTTATTTTTATGTATTGTTTTGCTTGCATGCATGTCTTGCACCATGTGTGTGTGCCTGGTGCACTTGTGTCAGAAGAGGGTGGTAGGACCCCTGAAGCTAGAGTGATAGACAGTTGTGAGCTGCTGCATGGTTGCAGGGAACTGAAACTTGGTCCTCTACAAGAACAACACACGTTCTTAACGACTGAGCTATCTCTTCAGGCCCCAGGTAGTCTTTTTGACATGGATAAGTTCAACACAGGTACTGTGTGGGAGGAAAAAGCTAAGTTATAAAACATATTGTAGAGGCTTACTGTACACAGACAAATACAGAGAAGGCTCGGAGGAACACCGATGGTGGGAGGTAACATGACGGAAAATTAAATTTTCCATGTTTAAAGGGAACATGTACTTGTAGTGGGAATGCGCACAAGCAATAAAATAAAGCTATCACCGAATCTGCATGTTTGCTCCAGGGTTATCTATCCGTGCAGCTGGAGAAGACGAGACAGCTGCAGCCGTTGCTGAGCTGTGCTGCTGTCCTGGTGGCTGCTGCTCTAGAGGGCAGTGAGAAGGGGACAGTCTCTGGTCACAGGAATGGCTGTGTTTAGACAAAGCAAAGGGAAGAAGCTGGCAGGATTCCTGAGGACCTGGCAGCAGGGCTGCCAGGCCTGGGCCCCAGCATCCTCTTTGTTCGCTGTGGTTCTCCTGCTTCTTTGCAAACTGTCTAGCTTGGGTGAGTCTCTCAATCCGACAGAGCTGTGCGTTGTATGGGTGCTGAACTGGTCTGCCGGTGCCCTCTGAGAGTTCTTTCTGTTGGTGCTGGAGGCTGGAGGAGGGAGAGGGCGTTCTGGATTATTGTGGCAACCTCTGCACTGGCCATTACAACTCAGGGACCATGGAGGTCTGAAGCAAACAGCTGTCTTTTCCTGTTGTTATTGCTTCATTTAAATATTCTTTCTTTTTTTTTTTAAAATTAAGCATTGGGGTGTGTATGTATGTGCCTGTGCATGTATGTATGTATGAATGAATGTGTGAATGAATATGTATATTTGTGTGTTTATATGTGTGAATATGTTTGTATGTATATTTGTATGTGTTTTTCTGTGTCTACGTGTGAATGTGTGTATGTATATTTGTGTGTGTATATGTGGTATGTATACATGCATGTACATTTGTGAGAGTGCGTATTTATATATATATATAGTGTGTGCATATATGTGTGTATATTTGTTGGCATATGTATTTGTGTGTGAATGTATACATATGTATGTGTGCATGTGTGTATTTGTGATATATATATATATGTATACATTCATATGTATATGTGTGCATGCATGTGTGTATATTTGTGGGTGTGTGTATTTGGAAAACTTATTTGGAGGAATTCTTCTCCCATATGTTCCTCTGAAATGTCCCTTTCTACTCTTCAGCTCATTCCCTCCCTCTCTCCTTCCCTCCCTCCCTCCCTCCCTCCCTCCCTTCCTCCCTCCCTCCCTTCAGTTTTCACTATTGGAGACTGTACTCAGAGCCTCACAGATGTTAGGCAAGAAGAGTTTACCGTGACACTACCTGGAGGACTTCATTTTCATCCGTGCTGAAGCCCATGATGATGGCTCTCTTGTTCCCTGTATATGTGTCTCATTTCCCTGCTAGGCTAAGGGTGGGTTCCTTGAGAGCAGGGGGGCTGTATTTCTGACTACATCAAAAGAACTCAGAAGATAGTGAGCTGTCTTAGTGCCTTTCCCCCAGTTTTGGCCTTTTGTGAATGACTACCTACTGGCAATAGCATCAAGCCGGCTTCATCACAAGATGGCTCTTGTGGGCCTGGTGGCTGCACATGCGTACTCCCTGGCAGGCTTTTTGACCCTGGTGTGTGAAATACTGCCTTATGATCTGAGTCTGTGACATCTGATAGCAGGGATTGGTTGAGCCCTTCCCTATGTGGTGACTTTCTCCAAGCATTCTTCGCATCCAGTGGACTTCACTGCGATTTCACAGGCAGATACACCCATGTTTCTTATGAAGTTGAAAAGTCTGACTGAGGAGGGAGGCACCTGCAGCTGAGTGTGGCCCCAGGAAGCACAGCTTCTGCTGGAATCTATGCTATGCAAAGTTTTTTTTTTTTTAAACCATGATGTATCTTTAGTGGATGCCTGCCGAGTTTTTTTCTTTTAATGAAGAGCTATTTGTTGGAAAACAATCTTAGAGTTTGCTTTGTATTGTCTAAAAAGTTTCCAAGTACTTTCCAAGGGCACTCTGGAAGGTAGGAACAATTAAAACATAAGAAAACTCTCTTCTCATTGGCCGGCCATTTAATTAGTTGTTGAGCCCAAAAGAATTCCAGGTGGGCATGAATGAGGACGGGATGAGAGAGCAGAGGCTTATGGATCTCAGTTCCTAGCACTGGCCTGCCTTAGTTATTACTCAAGGGAGCAGGTGGAGACCAAGTTGAGTCTGTGCTCACATAACATTCACACCTTTGAGCCCCATCCCCTGACCTGGAACGTGGCTCAGAGATGTTTGGAAAAGTGCTTGGGGGTGCCTTGGAAGAGTCTAGATCCGAACCCAAGCCAAATTCACCATGGCTTCCCATCAGCAGGTGACTTTCTTACTCCTGACTAGAAGGCTCAGGTTAGTGGACAGGTGGATGGAAACCAGCAGCCAGGAAGATGGCTTTCTGGACAGGTTTTATGATTCTGGCAACTACAAGATGCGGTGGATAACTATGGAAGGCATCTGAAATGATTTATGCCCGAAGGATCTGTGTGTGTGAGACCAAAATGCTTCTATTGCAACAAACCTTGGATTTTAATACCCCAGACTTAGCAGTTATGTAAGGTTAAGGGACACAGACTGTGTTTACGCAGAGGAGGTGTGAGGGCAAATGTGTCCCTGGTTAGAATCTCTCCTGAGCAGATGGAGTTTTCCATGGCCTGACTTGCAGGGATTAGCCTTCGACACTGAAAACTTTAGGGTACGTTGTTCTTTGGAGGTCCTCAAGGAAAGCTATTAGGAAGCCTGAAACTGGGTCTCCGTAGGCATGGGTCTGTTGATTATATTATTGCCAGGGAGTTTCCAAGGACGGAGACTGTTATGAGCTATAGATTTAAGACTGACACATTGAACAGTATCCAGACTCCATTTTCCCCTGGGCAGATCCTCAAGTCCCGGGAGTTGGGCAGCTGCAAAGGCCAGTAGCAGGGAGTCACCATGGAACTCGTTGCTAATGTTTATGCAGTGACCGGTATGGAGCAGCATACAATATAGTTATTGTTCTGTGTTTCGGGAGTGCCAAGAGTGGCCGATGTTAAAATGTGTCCAGGATTTGGATGGAGACTCCTCTCTTCCTACCACTGTATTCAGCTTTGGAGAGCCATCAGCAACGCCTGGGGATAGAGGGTGGGGGTGGAACACACGGAATAGATGCTGAGATGCTGAGAGCAGGTCCGAGGTGGATGGCCTAGAAGAGCCGTGTGGCCCACGCCTGTTATCAAAGGACCATTCTTTTCCAACATCGCAGCTTACATACAGTGAACGAGGCAAACTTTCTGGTGGAAAGCTCTGTGGAGGTTTTTTGTTGTTTGTTTTTGTGATGCTGGAGGTAAAACAGAGTCTTGTGCATGCCTGGGAAGCGCTTTACCACTGAGCTACACCCCCAGGCCCTAGGTCTGTGGATTTTAACAATACATGAGGTTGTGGTAACTACCGTAGCCCAGGGTTGGAACACTTCTATGGCTATTCCCCACCTCAGTTGTCCTGGTCCCACTTCTTTTAACTAACCCACCTCACCAAACACCTGATAACCAGCAGTCTGTCTTGTGTCTCTATAATTTGGCCTTTCCCACAAGAATGCCCTGTAAATGGGATTAGGTTGTCTTTGGAGTCTGGCTTCTTCAATGCACTGGAGGCTGTCCATGTCATTGATAGATTTGCCCCACCCTTTTCACCACTGGAGCTTGAACCCAGGGTCTTGTGTATGTTAGACAAGTGCTGAGCCCCAGCCCATTAACCATTAACTCTTGCCTTTCTATTACTGGGTAGTAGTCTATGGTATTATACGTAAGTCTTACCTACTTATCAGTTGAAAGTTGTTTGGTTCATTTCCAGTTTCTGATGATGTGGAATAAAACCACGAGCAACATCCATGCATAGCTCTCTCTCTCTCTCTCTCTCTCTCTCTCTCTCTCTCTCTCTCTCTCATGCGTGTATGGACGTTCTCAATGTATGTTTGGGGTTGTGCACATGCACATGTGTGCCTGACTGTGTGGAGGCCCATGGTTGATATCAGAAGCCCTCTTCCATGGCTCATCTATGTTATTCATTGAGGCAGAGTGCCTCAGTCAAACCCAGAGCTCACCCATACATTAGTTTTGTTAGCTAGCTACTCTGAGGATCCTGTCTCTACCTTCCAAAGCTGGAATTACAGGTAATCTGCTGGCCTTTACGTGGATTCCGGGAGTCTGAATTCTGATCTTCTTGCTTGTAAAATAACCACTGAGCAGTCTCTCTAGTTCCCCTACTAGACAAGTTCTCTCGCTGAACCAGGAACTTAATCCATCTAGACTGACTGGACAACAAGCCCCAGGGACCCCCTGTCTCCCCAACACAGGAATTGCAGGTGCCTAGCTGTTCTCACGAGCACCAGGGATCTGCATTGAGGTCCTCATGCTTGCGTGGCCAGCATCTCCCCAGCCCCCAATGTACAGGTTTTTATATGAAGATAAGTTTCATTTCTCTTGTGTCAACATCTTGAGGGAGATTGCTGGACCACATGGCTAGTGTTTGCCTAACTTTATGGGAACCTGCCAAGCTTTTTTTCAGAGAAGTTGTACCATTTTTGGTTCCTACAACTATGTATATAATTTTAAGTGACAGTATCAAATGTAGAGGGAAGGGTAAGAATAAAAAAGCAATAGGAACCTAGAGATATATTTGACATCGTTGCTTCACATTCTTATTTATATTTATTTTCAGGGTTCAAAATAGGTGTATTGGTGTCTCACTGTGGTTTTAACTTGGATTTCTATTTAGATGTTTTTGATGTTTCTAAGTGAGGTCCATGTATGCAGTCACTGTTTTCAGGACTGGAAGAAACAGCCAGCCAGATTACATTGAACTGTATTTTTGTATATGGAAAAAACATTTATCTGTCAAGTTTGTGTATTTAAAATTTACCACAATTTTGGTTCCCTTGTTGTGGTGTTTCTTTATATTTTAATATACCCTGAGCCTGTGGCATTTAGGAATGGTGTCTGGCTGCCATTAACAGATCCCAACCGTGGAGGAGGCATAATTATACATAATTCACATAAAGGAATTCCAGATGTGGACAGCTCAGGGCTGGCAAGGTGGTTCCACAAAATCGTCAGGGACCATTTCTCTCTCTCTCTCTCTCTCTCTCTCTCTCTCTCTCTCTCTCTCTTTGAGCTTGCGCATTCCTCAGGTGTCATCCATTTTTCTTCTTTATTTTTTAGACAGGGTCATCCCATAGTCTGGAACTTACCAATTAGGCTAACCTGGCTACCCAGGGAGCCTCAGGGATCCACCTTTCTCTACCTCCCCAGCACCGGGATCATAAACAAATACCACCACGCCTAACTTTTTTTTTTTTTAAATCTTTCATACATGAGCCATGGGGATTGAGCTCAGGTCCTTGTGTTTGCAAGGTGAACACTTTACTGACTGACCCGAGCCTTGTATCCCTCCACCTTCCTCACTGTGATCCTGCCCAGGCTGTGGCTTCTATTTATTATCCAGTACATTTGACTACTTTCTGCTTTGGGGGAAATATCTAGGGATTTACTAATTTCATTAGGAAATAGCTAGACCTGTTTACTCTCAGTGAAAACTCAGCTGGGAGAAGTATACTTCTTTAAAAAGTTCATTTGAAAACTGGAAGCATGCAATTAAAAAGTTGGAGGAGGGATGGTAGGAGCTGGATGTGGAGACACTGATTATGGGCAGCTGGACGACGAAGGAAGAGTCGAGAACAACTCGATGAGAGCCCAAGGCCAACTAGTGTGGGGACAGAGGGCTCTGTGCTGTTCCCAAGCCTCTGACATCTTGAGTGTGTAGATTGGCTGATGGATAGTGCAGGGACCTGATGGGTTTTCCTGCCCACATCTCATGTTCTGCCTCTGTAGGCATGTGTATTGTGTACTCTTGAAAGCCTCCTTGGAAGACCAAATGAAACACAATGCGAATGCTCTGAGATCCTTATGCTAGAACTGCTAGGTAAAATACAGTCCACCTGGTTAGATTTGAGTTTCAGATGCATAACAAACTTTTTAAAGTGGACGCATGTTCTAGATTGTTCATGGAACATACTTATGCTCAAAAGTATCAATTGGTTACCTGAAATTTCGATGGCCTAGCCAATGTGTATTTTCTTTGCCGAAATGGCCAACCTTGGAGCGTAAGTTCATAGGGAGACCCTGGCATAGCTGCTACAGTAGAATCCTTTTAAAGGAAGCAATCTTGCATGATACAATGACAGAAACACCTGTGGGGTCCCTGAAGCTCTTCTGAAGCAGAGAAAAATTTCTACCCTCACAGCCTCTGATAAGCCAACTAAGAAACTCCTTTCCTTAGGGGATTGAAGGACTGTATGGGTTATATGTTCCATAACCCGCTTGGCACATCCCTTGCTGACACAATCTATTTTTAGAGCATGTTTCTCGTGCTTGGTTTTGCTTTTCACCCTGGAGTTAGATTGGACAAGTTCAAGTTCACTCCAGCATCATGAATACAATGACATGACGGCGAGATAAGCACAGTAGGCTGGTGCTGACACGTTCAGCCCTTTCCCCAGTCAGCGGTCCTCAGAGTGTGGTTCCTGGATCAGCAGCATCATCATCACCTGGAAATGTAGACCCCTTGAAAGTGTCCTGAAAGTCTACAGAAAGTCTGGGAGTGGCGCTCAGAGCTCTGTGTTCAACAAGTCCTTGGGTGTGTGCAATTAGGATGCATTCTAAGGTTGGAGATGCTTAAGCTAACTTAAGCTAACAGTCTGTAGATTTATCCTGTAATGGAGCAGTTAGGAAATGATGCAGGCTCTGTGGGTTGTAGTCTTTACCGAGTGACTTGTCTCTGCTGCTCCAGTGGAAGAGAAGCCACAGACACAATGTGAAAGAATGGCGTGACTGTGTCGTAGGGTAGTGTTAGGTCTCCAAAGAGTGGGGAGCAGGGCTAGATTTGCCCTTCCTGACAGGTTTTCTGGCCATCTGGCAATGAAAGAAACCTGGACAGCTTCTCAGCCTGGTGAAGTAGCTTCTGTCCTCTGAAAGGCCCCTGGTTGCCAGAAGCACCTTCCGGTCTGTAACTCTCATGCTTGTGGATGAGACTGTTCCTGCTGTTCTCAGTGGAATTTTTTTGTTTTAGTAATTGCTTTTGTTAAATATTTAAAAACATTCTGACAGCTTGATTAATACATGCAAGCAATGTACCTTGAACATAACCACCCCCACTTCCAAAATCCCCACAAAACACCATTATTTCAACTTCATCTCCTTTTTTCTTTTTTTTTTAAAATCCCTCTGAGTCTAACAAGTTCTGTCCACCTGTGCATGAGGTGGGGTCCATTAAACAGAATTTGGGCAACCTATCAGGGGTCTCACCCCCAAAGAGAAGTGACACCCCCAGCAGTCATTAAGTGCCAATAGCTTCTCAGCTATAGATGAGACCTCACGAGTCCCTTCCTTATCCTCGATGAAATGTTGCTTGGATTGATCAGGCCTTGTGTAGACATCCACAATTGCCATGAATTTGCGAGTGCATGGTCCTGTCATGTCCAGGGGACAGTATCTCACCACTGTCCTCCCTGTCCTGTAAATCTCACGTTTCCCTCCTCTTCTGTGATGTTCCCTAAGTCTTGAGGT
Organism: Myodes glareolus; assembly: GCF_982192425.1. NCBI lineage: Eukaryota > Metazoa > Chordata > Mammalia > Rodentia > Cricetidae > Myodes > Myodes glareolus. The sequence goes on along the minus strand of NC_142036.1, from coordinate 45,191,927 downwards.
TGATATAAATGTCCCATTTAGGGCTAAAAAGTCAACAGTCACTTATTCTAAACCTTGTAACTAGTTACGAGTTTCTGCATTAACTATTGCCCCTGCCAGACAAACAAACAAACAAACAAAAACAAACAACCTTCTCTGGCAAAACTTGAGAGCAGCACTAATCTTTGGGTATACATATAGGTATTTAGAAGGTGGTTTGAGAGCATTTTCATTTAGCAAACACCAGTGGTAGACTTCCCAGGGTCCCAAGACCTCGCCAGTCATGGAATTCTGTTCAGGCTTAGAATATCAGGCATGCTACTCTGCTCTTGTGGACTAGAGCCAGTCCTCAAAGCCAGTCCCAAAGCAGTTAGTTAGTTCAACAATCTTCATGCCATGATTTCTCCAGTGGACACATTCTGCCCGGCAGGTTGTCCTCGTCACATGCAGGATCCATTGCTGGGTAAGACCATTGAGGACTTTTCTTTTTCACTGACCTGCATGCCACCTTCTGGCACTAGGGAAGCCAGCTAGTAGGGAGAACATTTCCAGGCAGGTGTGGTGGCACACACCTTTAATCTCAGCACTTGGGAAGCAGAGGCAAGCAGATCTCCGGGGTCAAGGCCAGCCTGGTCTCTAGGAGAGCCAGTGCTATACAGAGAAACCCTATTTCCAAAAACTGAAAAGGGAAAAAAAACAAAAAGAAAAAGGAAAAAAAAAGGAAAAAAAACCCCAAGCCATTTCTATCTTTGTCTACATCTTGCAATCCAAGCAGAACGTAGCTTCAGCAATGGGGTTTTACACTCAGGTTTTCATCGGTAACCAAGAGCAATGACCACAGCCTGTGCTGTTTGGGGGCTCCTGGGGCCTCCTTGACCGTGACACATTTTAATAGCCCATGTCTTCTGGGATAGCTTTGTCCATTCATGCACTCACCCACTAGAAATTTGCTTCTGTGGACCTCGGTGCTACCCTTCTCTAGCCCCTTTATGCTTCCATTGTTTTAGAAGATGCATTCACACATTTTCTCCTGCCTGCCTTCTTCTCTCCCGGTGGGTAGCACTGCTTTCTGTCTCATAGAAAACAGAGGGAATTTATGTGGGCTGCTGTCGCTGTACTTCGGAACCGACCCATGTCTATATCCAAGTCTTCCCCTCACCATGGGTGACCGGATGTTGTGTCAATCTATTCTCTGGTACTTCTGTGATGAGTCTCATTTCTTGTGCTCACTAAGGGCACTGTTGTAGCCGTTGCACAGAATCCAGTGAGAATCATCTGTATCTTAGCCCTATTGCTTGTATCGTAACTCAGTCCCACAGCTCGTGGAATCAACCGTGCTTTAATTTCTCCCGTGTTACTTTCGAGCCCTCTAATCTCTCTGCTCCTTTGACAGGGCGACTCTCAAGTGGCTGCCCCTGCTCATTTTTCACGGTCTCTTGCTTCTCTCTTGTCTCGAGCCTATCAGGCGTTTGTTACCACCATCTTCTTTTCGGAAGCAGCTTGTGTCACCTGTGACCTCTGAGCTGATAGCCCGTTGTCAATGTGCAGCGCTCAGTGTTCTAGACCTGCGGCGGCACATGGCATAGTCAATCCCCGCACCTTCATGAGATGCGCTCCTTCCTCGCAGGCACATCCTTTCTTGATTCTCTTCTGCCCTCCAGGATAGTCCTACTCAGTTTCGTTTGCGGATTCCTCCTCGTCTCCTGCTGCTTCCTTCCTTCTTGGTTTCTTCTCATCTCTCCCTTTCTCTAAATGTTGGGATTTCGTCTTGTTTCTTCCACCAACAGTATTCCACCTATCGATGTTGGAGTTTTTTTGAGTTCAGCTCTATGGAGCTCTGCACTCCTTTACTAACTATGGTCTGGATAACTTCTGTATACAGTTATCTCAATCTATGTCTCTAATCAGAGTGTTTAGTATGTATGCATACAAAAATAGTTAACAACTACTACCTACCTCTCCTTCTTCAGGTTTTTGAGACAAGGTTTCTCTGTGTAGCCCTGGCTGTCCTGGAACTCACTCTGTAGACCAGGGTGGCCTCGAAGCCAGAGATTCGTCTGTCTCTGCCTCCCGAGTGCTGGGATTAAAAGCCTGTGCCACTGCTCCCGGCTCATATTCACCTTCTTACTCAGATATTTTGTATGGAGTTTTAATAGCGCCTAAAACTTAAAATGAAGTTAAAATTTTTTCCACCAACCCCACCAGACTTATTTTCTTACCCCCAACTCCTAAGTGACAGCTTCATCTTTACAATGGGGATGAAGCCTCTGTAGCTGCAGAGGAGGGACCCTTTCCTCTGTCCTCTGTGGAAACAAAAGAGACAAGAGAAAAACAATGTATGTGTTTATTACATGCGTGGACTACACTACAGGAAATAAATACTAGGAGGCATAGAAGCTTGTTTACCCCCAGTGCAGTGTGTAGGTAATTTATGGCAGAGTAAGTGACTTCTGGGGAAGATGGATGGGCCCGCAAGAGAATAGGTGGTGACCTGTCTCAGGTTTGGGCACGGCCTTACCTGTCCTCTTTTGCTTGCTGGTTTCATCTTCCCTGGTGATGGCAGAATTCATGACAATTGAGCTTCCTTTAGAGGTTCTGTCTGGAGATGGATAAGAGAAGTTCAGCAGGGTGGTGGTGACACATGTCTCTAATCCCAGCTCTCGGGACACAGAGACAGGAGGATCTCTGAGTTCGAGGACAGCCTGGACTATAGAATGAATTCCAAGATGGGGGGAAAAGTAGTTCATAGAAAGCCACCTCCTGCACTGACTGTTCCCCAACTTCTCTACGTTCCAAGTCTCAAGTAATATTTTGGGGTGACATTTCTTTCCTAAACTCCTTTATTTCTGACATTGGAAACTCTCTGGAAGTTCTACACATTTGAAGTTAAGATGGAGTCTGTGGAGAGAAAGCGGGTTGGAGGCCGAGTGCTAAGAGGCTGGGGATGGGCCAGTCCGACTGTGCAGCTGGGCCTGCTTCAGGAAGTGGTGCTGCAGGTGGGTTCCCAGCCAGAGGAGAATTCTCTTTGGTGCAAGCAAACTGTTTACATAGAGGCATTTCTATGGAAACAAAGGTTAATGTTTGGAGCAATCTGTACTTTCTCAGTCTGTAGTGCAGCCAGCTGAGAGATTTCTAGATGCTGGGCTCCTTGCATCTTCAGTTGGAATACGGGAAGGCAGGGACAATCAGAAAGACTTCCCTGGTGCACTACCTGAGCAGCCTGGACATCAGCAGGCACAAAACTGGTCTATCATAACCTACATCGAGTTGTTCAGCTTCAGCTTCCGTTTCTCCAAGAAAGGGTAGTTTTATTTTCAGTAACTTCAAGTCAGAGGTGTGGGGAAAAAATACTAGTTTGGAGGATCATTGTGGAAACTGGAAGAATTAGGGTCCTATCCTTTTTAAGCATAAATTAGGTCTCTAGAAATAATGGGTTAGTATTTTCATTTTTACATGTGACTCACGGGGTCAGGGGGAAGAATTAAATATGGGTGCATTATATTTTCCCCCTAACATAGCTTTTCTCTCGGTCATCTCTCTCATTTATTTTTATTACAGACAATCACAATAGACTGCTCTTTGAAAAACAACTTTATTCTCATTAAACTTGGCTTGATTATTTATGGTACATAAGAGCTACCATACTGATAATCGGCTGCATGGACCGTTATCGCTGCAACTTAGACAGTTGTGTGTGTGTGTGTGTGTGTGTATGTGTGTGTGTGTGATAGTTCTCCATGTGTGAACATGAAAAGATATATCATGGTACATGCATGGAGGTCCAAGGATGACTTCAGGTGTCGATCCTTGCTTTCCACTTTGTTTGAGACAGGGTCCCTGGTGTTCAATGCCATGTATACCAGGTGATTTGGCCAACAAACTTCCAGGGATTTTCCTGTCTCTCTCTCCCTTCTTATTGTGGGAGTATTGGGATTACAGATGTATGTGTGAATATGGCTTTATGTAGGTTCTGGGGATTTGAACTTAGTTCTTCATGCTTGCATGGCAAGCATGTTATCCATCAAGTATCTCTGAGTCCTTTTGCAATTTGTAATAAAGATTACAGACTGTGCTTTTAAACCCCACTGAGGCTAGGAAGCCAAGTCTAGGAGTCTTCAAATTTTACCTATATAACTCTAGATTTGGGGGGAGCACCTGTCTTCTTGAGGTTCCTTGTAATATCCGAGTTTTCTCAGCCTGCTAGGAAGTAGCAAACATTCCTTACCCGCTTGTTAAGGAATCATACAAACTGAGTATTTGGCCACATAAACTTCTGGCGTGGTTCCTTAAAATTGTCTGCTCTATCAGAAGATGAACCTCACTAATATAGCTATTTCCAGTCGCATATTAGGATAACAGACTCATATTGAACTCATATAAGTTAATATATTGCTGTAAAACAAGGGCTCAGACGGATGGTCCCATAATCCTGGAGGGAAGAGGTAAGGAGGAAAATCAAATGTCTCAGTTCTGGGCCGAAAGCATCCTTCACGTGGCTGTAATTCACCTGCAGCCCTAAAGGAAAATGTTTCTTTAAGCCTGGGAAACTCTTTCTGGGAAACAGAAAGAGAACCAGCAGTTCTTCAAGCAAAAGTCTCCCCCAAATTCCCAACCCTTTGTTTGTCGGGTTCCATATATTTCTCCTTCTGCTGGATGTTTGGTAGGCAGGTTTGTGAGTTGTTTTCTGTTAAAATTTTTAAAATTCTTACTCAGCTCAATGGTGTGATCTTAAAGAGACCAGAACTTGACCTTCCAGGGTCCTTGTCAGAATATTTTCCATGGCTGTCTTTATAGAATCGCAAATGCCATCAGAAAGGAATCAAAACTATACCTGGATGATAAGCAACCAGAATGGCCGTAATTAAAGCTTTCATAAGAGTCCATTGTGATTATCCATCCACAGGGTCATTTGGCTATTTGGCCCACAACCTTTTAACATATCTAAACTGTTAGGTTTCTGGTACTTTCAGATCAAGTTTTGAAATTTTTTGTTATCATATCAGCAACATACATGGAAATATAATTTAAAGAAATTATAATAGCATTTGTTTATCTATCTATCTGTCTGTCTGTTTGTCTATCTATCTATGATACAGCTTCTCATGTAATTTTTCACTCTTACAGGATGAGATGGGCTATTTGGGTTTCCCAGGAGAACCCCAAGTTATTTCAAGATTAAGAGAGAACTTCACTTAGAATTTGATTTTAGGAAAACTGTTGTAAATGTCAAAAGGGTTTCTACAGTCAGAGGTCCCTTTATCGTTAGATAAAGCAACTTGATTGGCTTAATTTGGACTTTAAGGTCAAACATAGAATTGTCTCGCTATTGGAGAAAGCCTTAGTTGGTTGATAGAAATAAGTTTTTTTTAAATAATTAGACTTGATAAAGGATACCATAAATCACAGAAAATCACCACCACCGTCACCACTACAATTATTACCACCATCACCACCAGCAACTACCACCACTAACAACACCCACCACTACTACCATTGTCAGCACCACCACCACCACCATCATCATTTTTGAGATAGAGTTGTCACACTGTGGCTCATGCTGGTCGAGAACTCACTATGTAGCCCAGGCTGATTTCACACTTATGGTAACTCTCGTGACTGAGGCTCTAACACGCTGGGATTGTAGATATGAGCTACTATAGCCGCTAGAAAATTATTTTGATAGGACACACATAAAAATCTCAGGCAGACAACTCAAAGGTGGAAGTGAAAGAAAAATATTTGTGCTGTATGAATTTGTAGTTTCTTATGAAACTATAAGAGTTTTCATTTTATTGAGAATACTAAATTCTAATAGTTTTAAAAACCCCAATGCTCAATGAAAATATAGGAAACAGTTTGAAAATGTCATATATCAACATTTTATGAATATTCATTTCTTAATTTCTAGAGATACATGCTTCCTCATAGGACAATTTTTCTTTATTAATGATGCAAATATTTGTAGCTTCTTTGCAATAAGCCAGAAGTAGAAAAGTGCAGCCCTTTGTTTAGCAATTAATGTTAGAGAATTTCATCACCTTCGGAAATGATCTCAATATCCGATGGATATCTCTCAATTAATTGAACTTAACAAAACTTCAAGGGTGTGGTTGCCAAAGAGATTTGGCAAAAATTTCAGCAAGCATGAGACATAATTATCCCAGAGCCATTCGCCTGAAAACTTTTACCCCACTTACATCTTATTTGATTTATTTGTTCTTAACAACGTGCTTGGATTCCTTATGAGCACTGTTTTCTCATTAGTGAGTTTCATAGCTCATTCCCCGGGCAAGGGCCCTGCAGGTAAACACACAGGTTTTTCTCTCACAGCCCAGAGACACCAACAGTAGTGAACTATCCTGCTTTACACAAGTCATGTGAACCTGGAAAGTATTGGGGCGAGTTCCTTTATTCCAACAGTTATAGGCTTATTCTTTTAAGCAGATTTGAATTAAATAGCATACACAACTATACACACACACATACTGACATAAACATGCACTCACCGAGAAGCATAAGATGTTGGCGTTTCTTTTAAAGTTTTAGCCATGAAACAAGCCAATATAAAATACTTATTTATAAGGCTAGTTGGATCCAATTTGTGGTTTTGGAAAGGGCACAAATTAAGAGAGCGTGGCTAAAGGTCTTGACTAGCATTGGTCCTATAAGGCTTTTATTTGTTACTTTACAAATAGTTCTAATCCCCCCTTTCTTGTAGAATTATCTCCCTGAAGTTTGCAAATGAAATGAAGTTTTAGGTAAGATAGGGTACGCCTTTTAAATTTCACCAGCATGGAGAAAGAATACAGGTTTCCACAAGGAGTTTTAAGGGTGTGTTGCCTACTAGATGTCCAAGGTGTTCAATATTTACATTTTTCTTATTTTTCTTAAGTGCAGGACACTTTTGTTTCCAATAGCTTGAATTTCTTATTTTACAATGTCTGCAAGCCTATTGAGTGAGTAGATAAGGTTGGAGGCCGGCTTGGAATTGCTTCTGGAAGCACATTCCTTTAAAGACTCAGTTTGTGAGACAAGAGCAATTATTTTTAGTTCACCAAAGAATTTGCTTGCAGCCCGAAATGGTATCAAGGATCAGATCCTTTTATCCAATTGCGTTATCTTTACTTTGTTCCTTAATATTAGGGTGCACATTTCCAACTAAGATGGAAATCAAAATATTTCTCTATTCTAGGGTTATATAGCTATTCTTCTTTGGAATGTTCTCATAAACGGCTTTCATTCTTTCTGTGTGCATAGTTCTACGCTTTGGTTTGAATTCAGAGGAGGGGAATCCAGGGATCCGAGAGTGCTGTAGGGTAAAGAACAGAGAATGGAAGAGGGCAGAGAAAGTGGGTTTGAAGGATTTTAAACTTAGTTCTAAGACAGGTTTTTTTTTTCTCTTGCATCTCTAAGACCAGCCCTTAACTTCCTTTGTGCCCCCTTTTCAAGGTGATCATCCCACCGGGGCTCCTAAGATATCTCTAAAACTTGTTTTAAAACACAGTAAGCTTATTTATTTTAGAAGTGACTCAAAACAACTAAGTCTTTTTTCATGGAAACACTAGGAGGAACTTCCCAGATTTAGAATACAATGGCTGTAAAGTGCATTTCCCAAAGTGAGTGCAGACGCTAAAGCCCCATGGTCCAAAGTGTAGGATAGATTAAGAAGTGGGAAGCCTTTGCCACCACTGGGGGCTAACAAGTGTGTTTATGACAACCGACTTTGGTCTCTGCTGGAATATGGGACAATATTGGTCACTCCCCCACTCAACTGTCACACTGGCCAGTTAATACTGAGACAGGAGGATTGCAGTACTAACCATGAAACACAGAGAGGAGATAAAAGACCCTGTAGACGAGACTTCATAGGAAGACCAGCTCCCCTCAGAGCTGGCATGATGGGGCAGAGAAAATGTTGCATGTCGTTTTATATCTTGGGTTCCTTTCCTATTTGGCTAACTGCTGAGGCAGCAGACTCGTGTCTTTAGCTGGCAGAGACCATGACGAGTGGCCTCACTTGTCAATTAGCCAACTTTTCAGAATATAAAACAGGACGCAAAGAGAACTCCATCCAGTTTTTTGCCTAGTGGGACTGTCTTCGTGACTTTCCTATGCCTGTGACAAAACACCATGACTAATGCAACTTATAGAAGAAAGAGTTTATTGGAGGCTCGCTATTTCACAGGGTTAGAGTCCACGACCATCATGGCGGGGATGTGGCAGCAGGCAGGCGGGCAGGCATGGCGCACATATAATCCCATGGGGGGCCATTTTCATTCAAAGTCCCACAGGGAACTGCCACAAAATTGGTAGGACATTGGTTGGGTGAGGACCATGAGCTCCATTCCATAGCTTATAGCAGTGGACCTGAGTGACAGGTGCCTGTGTTCTTGCTTTTATTTCTCTATGACACGTGGTGTGGATCATAGTTATAGGAAAACTAGGATTATCTGTGTGAGGAAAGGAAAATTAGAACCTTCACACATTTGAAGCCCTGAAGTGCCTACACCAGGAGTTGAACCCATACAAATGCCTCCTTCTGCTAATCTAACTTTGTAAGGGAGGAAGATAAGGAGACTCGTAGCATCCTTAGCTGATGGGTTGTATGATGGAGATCCAGGTGACCGAGCTCATCAAAAGTCTAAGTTTTTGCTTCAGAGGCACAAGAACGATAGAACCTCCCACCCCCACTGTCATAAATGTAGGGTGTGAAGATGTTCTAGCTACCATGCTGTGTCATTGCTCTCCAGAACCTTTCCCTTCTTGACCATAAACTCTAGGGTCAGACTGCCTGAATTCCATTCCTAACCCTCATGATGTGGGATGTCCTTCTGTATATGTTTTGCTTTCATTGGCTAATGAATACAGCTGTTTTGACCAATGGCTTAGCAGAGTAAAGCCAGAGAGAGAGAGAGAGAGAGAGAGAGAGAGAGAGAGAGAGAGAGAGAGAAGATGGAGTCAAGCAGACACCAGCCAGTCAGTCACTAAGGAAACAAGACATATAGAGAATGAGCTAATGACATGGTCATGTGGCAATACATAGACTAACAAAAATGGGTTAATTTAAGATATAAGTGCTAGCAGAAATATGTCTGAATCATCGGTTAAACAGTATTATCATTAATACAGTTTCTGTGTGATTATTTGGGTCTGGGTGGCTGGGAAACAAAAGCACAGTCTCTGTTTACACTCCCTATTCCCCAGCTAGTGACTATGGCCAAGTAATAAAACTTTCTCATGTCTCAATTTCTTCATCTTTGGAATATGTAAAAAGGATCCATTTTGCAGGGCTAAGGAGATGACTCAGCCAAGAATATGCCTGCTGTGCCAATATTCCTATTTCTAGCATCCTTGTAAAAGCATCATAGGCAGTGAATGTCTGTAATCCTAGTCCTGGGGGCCTGAAGTGGGAGCAGAGGTAAGTGGACCCCTGGAGCCCATTGATCAGACAGCCTAGCTGGATGAATGGACTCCAGGTTCAGTGAGAGACCTTGTGTTAAACAATAATATGAAGAGTGATCAATGAAGATACATAATGTTTAATCTTCACATGTATCCCATACCCCAACATGCACATGTGCACACACCCATGTGAATACATAATATACCTTCTCCATCTATATACACATATAGAGAAAAATGAAATAGTACCCATTTTACTATATAGTTAAGAGTTAAATGAATATATAAGGAGAATGTGAGGGACAGTGCCCAGCAATAGAATTTGCTGCTGTTGTTTTTCTTCCAAGAGGTAATACTTTCATGGCTGTCCAGTTAGCCACTGGTTGTAGCATTGAGAAACACATCTTCTTTGCCCTCTCTGGACGACAGCATCATGAAGCATTTCCAGTAATTCTTGGGGCACATAGTGCAACCCGGAAAAGTATACAGGCCTAAGGAAACTCCCATTTCTTTTTCTTGTAGATAACTGAGTAGGTGGTTGTGTTGGATAATTTTATGTCAACTTGACAGAAGTTCAAGTCATCTGAGAGGAGGGAACCTCAAGGGTCCAGCCCATTGTGAGTGGCACCATCGCTCTGCTGGTGGTACTGGATTCTATAAGAAAGCAGGCTGAACAAGTCATGAAGAGCAAGTCAGTGAGCAGCACTCCTCCATGCTTCTGCTTCCAGCTTACTGTCCTGTTTGAGTTCCTATCCTGACTTCATTCATGATGAACATCAATATGGAAGTGTAAGCCTCAGATAAACCCTTTCCTCCCCAACATGCTTTTGGCCATGGTATTTCATCTCAGCAATAGACACCCTGACTAAGACAGTGGTCCAGGGTTTGGTTCTTGCTTCTGCCAGGAAAGTCAGTGCTATTGCTGTCTTCTTGGACAGTATACGGTGGACAGTATACCTCACCTACGGTGAGGGTGGAAGGCTGTGGAATCAGGGTTATAATTTGTAGAAAAGGGTAGGGTCTTCTCCCCAAGGCAGACATTGCCCACTGGGAAATCCTATTGCTCGTTGAGACTCATAGATGTGCTAGGATTCTACAATTTCACATTCTGGAATGGAGAGATACTTAGAAACTCAGATGTTTCACTAAGAATGAGGAATAAAGCCCGGATTCCTGCTGAACACTCACAGCCCTTCCTTTTCTCCAACTCTCTTCCACTTCTCCTGCTCTGAGTCTTGTCCAGCCACGAGGCCAGCACTGCCCTCCTCACATGCACTTTGAACCTTCTCCTCTTTGGACTTTAAATAATGATAATGCTTTTTTATTTTAACCACAACAACGATTACTTCCATTCTAGTATTTACCAAGACCCAGATGGTACCAGGCACATAATACTATTACAACCTACTTATATTGGCTTGCATTTCATGAATATGCAGCGGAACTGAGATACTCTTGACCCAAGCCCAAGATTACTTGGCTTGTGAATGGGAAGCTGGGCCTCAGCTCTGAATAGCTTGAAGCTGTAATGGGAATAGGGTGGACCTACAAGGACCCTGCTTCATTCATTCTTTTGGCTCTAACAACATCAATGGAGATCTGCCAGGAGTAGTCTTCAAAAACTTAATTTTAATTATGCAATTATTTAACAATAAATTTGGATAACATTTAGTGGATGAAGATTTCCTAATCTTAAATTAATATAACAATCTGTTCTAAATCAACCTATTAGCACTAATACTTTTGACCCCTGCTCCCTTGGAGTTGGTTTGAAATCTGTGCACACTGGGTCTTAAGTGGAAGTGGGGACCATCCGTTATCCATTTGTTTCCTGCAAGGCAGTGAACATGTTCTCTCTAGTGGCTGTCTAAGTTGTGGCTGTGGACTGGAGCTCATGAGAGCAAGGCCCAGAGACTCTAGTGGGGACTCCATCCCAAGCTGAAGGTCATCAAGTCCCTTGCAAAGGGACAAGGGCCAGTGAGCCCCAAAAGCCCAGGAGGACTTACATTCTGTGGGGCACACACTGCTTGTGCACCCCAAGGGCTGTTCTATGATAGTCCTTGTACCAACAAGTGACCCCCAAATGTGCTGATCTGTTATTAACTTCTGATAGTCCTTGTACCAACAAGTGACCCTCAGATGTGCTGATTTGTTATTAGTTTCTGATTCTGTGAGCCCCTGTTTCCGTTGACCCTTGCTGGAGATTTATGGATGTGTAAATTAGGGGGGGGATAGAGCATGGAAGGTTCTTACTGAGAAAGCCACTTTCTCAGGACTGTTCAGTGAGGACAGTTCATGAATGACTACATCTCAGCGACCTTTCTCCATATTCCAAAGATCCTCTGCACAGACGTCAGTACCATGCCCTCCCAAATCCCATCCAAATGTTCCTTTAGCATGCTCTCCCTGGGCTTCCACTCTGCCAGACCCAGAGTCAGTAGAGAACATCACGAGGACCGCAAAAGGTGACGTAACTGCGGTCACAGGAGAGTTTGCAGCCTTCAGGGGAGAGGTAGAGACATAACCACACATGTGAAATAAAACTTCACTGACAGTGAGAGCCATGGAGATGTTCTTTGCCTTGGGGCTTTGAACTGCTCAGGAGGGTCTTGGGGTGAAGGTCTGGGGTGAAGAGGGAGGTAAGAGGTCAAGGCAGAGGGCACAGACCGGAGAAGGCTGTAGTTGCAGGTGGAGGTAGAATTTGGAAATTCAGCCTTTCCTTTCCCTTTTCTCCTCTCCCCTCTCCCTTTCTTCCTTCCCTCCCCTCCCCTCTTCTCCCCTCTTCTTGTCCCCCTCCCTTCACTTTTATTTCTTCTTTTTCTTTTTCTTCTTTACTTTCTCCTGCTCCTTTTCTGTTTCCGAGATAGAATCCTTTGTAGCCCAGGCTGGCCTGAAATTCATGCTCTCCAAGTCTCTGTCTCTTGAATATCGAGCTCACAGTCAGCCACCACTACCTCCCCCTATTCCTTAAGTCAATCAGTTAACAGTTACTGTTCTAGGGGGGTTGTGCCACTGTGTCCTGGATCCCGAGACCCTGAATCCTTACAGTGAGGCCCACATTTGGTTGCCTAGAACCTATGGTCTCCCTGGTGGCTCAAGAACTTTTTGAGTATCTAGGCTATGAACCAGCTTCCTGTCATACCAGCTTCCTGTCACAGAGCTGGCCGGGGGCTCCTGAATTTGAAGTTTGCATCTTGTGTAACCACCTGGGGAGAATGAGGTAATCAAGGGGTGGGGTGAGCTTGATTCTGCAACTCCCGGCATTGCAGGTGTGTGTGTGGGGGGGGGTAGGGCAGTGAAGAGAACACATTTGAAATTGAGAACCAACAGAACATACCCTGGGCGCTATGCATCCCCAGTGTTTCTTTGCTAGGTGAGACTGGGAGCTTTCTTTACTGTACACCCTCCTTCCAAGCCCCTTGCCTAGCTCACAGAGGGCTCTGTGGGTATTTGAGTACACGTGGCAAAACTACGTCCATGTAGCAAATCCTTTGTGCGGTTTCTGAAATCCAAACACCTCATGGGCTGGGGTGGTGCAATTACCTGAGACAAGCTGCTGCAGCCTGCTTGGCTTCTTCTCTCTCACTGGGTTTTCCTTCTTGGCCTCCCATGCTGTCTCTTCCTTCTGTCTTTCTTGTAGTGTATGACTGTCCTGGCTCCTCAGTGATCACTGAGACTCTTCCCCCAGATGATTTCACCAAATCTCCCGTCTTTAAATACATGCCCTGGTGGCTCTCTCTAGCTCTGGCTGTTAAGGGTCTTACAGCCAACTTCTTATTTAATATCCTTACCCCCCTTCAGTGTTGTCTGTGTTGCAGACAGAGCCCAAGGCAGAGATTCTGATGCCTGGGATTTATTGAGGGCAGGAGAGAGAGAAGGGCAGAGGGGAAGCAGGGTAGGGTGAAGATATAAGCTAAACAAGAATTCTAGTGCCATCATGTCTGGCCTTGGTCAGATCTCCTGGATGGAGGTGGTCATGTAGCCTCTGAGGTACCCTCTAGTGGGGTGGCTGCCATTATCATGGTAGAGAGAGCTGCAGGACTTTCTTCAACTGGAGGTGGAGACAGCCTGCTGGAGGAAGGGAGTTGAAAGGATGCTGAGAAATCTACCTCGTTGCTCTTAACTGGCAAACTTCTCCCTCTCTTCCTCCCCTTGCCTCTGCTATCCAAGCAAAGAGCACACTGCTCTCCCTTTTGCTCAGATTTACCCAGAGATCACTTTTGGTTCTGTTTCCCCTTACTTCACCTCTGTACTTGTTAGGAATTCTGTTACACATACCTTTGAAGGGTATTTCATCTGCATGCATCCTGTGCTTCCACTTAGGCCTCCTGTGAAAATTTATCTTAATTGTCAACTTGTGTGGAGTGAGGAGTTGGATTGGAGATGGGTAAAGCATACCTCCAAAGTGTGTCTGTGATGGAGTGTCTCAAGATTGTTCGCTTAGCGGGGATTCAGCTGATGAATGAGTTAATCCCTTGAAGGATTTGTAAGATGGTATTGTGACAGGTAAAAGGGAGGCCTAGTTGGAGGAAGTAAGTTTCTTGGGGTAGGGGGATGTCCTTGGTCCCTTCCTGTAAGTCCAGGATACCATGATGTGAGCTGCTTTTTTCTGCCACACCCTCATACCATGGCACCCTCACTGCAACAATGAGCGGCTTCTGAGACCATGATTCTACAGAAACCCTTCCTTAACCTGTTTTCGTGATAGGGGCTGAATCCACTGCCTTAAGCGGTCTGGCAGGTGCTCTACCTGGGGATACATAGCCCACTTTTAAAGTTGTTTATGCCAGGCATTTTGTCACAGTGATGAGAAGACTAGTAAACCATTCCACTTGAAACTGTTGTCCTAATATCCTATTTGATCCCAAAGTTGTTTTTTTTTAATTGACAAAATTAACCTATGTTTTTCATATGATATTTTGAAAAGTGCATGCATCATGGGATGGCTAGTTGGGCTGATTAGCATGTATATTAACTCACAGACATTTGGAAGCTACTCTCTCAACCATTTTTCAAGACCACAGTCCATTGTTACGTACAGTGCTGTGTGTGTTGTGTAAGAGATGCCCTGAGCTTCCTCCTGCAAGTGAAAGTTTGCAGCCATCGACCACTTCCCATCCCTGTACTGTTTGCTCCTTTGCTTCTCCTTCATCAGCAGCTGGAGAATATTTATGTGTGATGAAAAGCATGCTATCCTTCTGGATACAGCTCATCAGTTCCTTCTCATGGTTCTTGGGAGAGAAAGTCCAACTCTTCATCATGGTGAGTGCTAGTCCTCAACAATCTCTCCCCTCATCCTCCCCTGACTCCTTCCGAAAGGTAGGCTATACTCAAGTAGGCTGTGACTCATAGATTTGTGCATGTTTTCTCTACTGCCTGATCAGGAGGCAGTTGAGAGGAAGGAGTCATGAGCTTCCTTGTTTTTGTGTAGCACTTAAGTTTTCTTTCATGTATGTATATATTTAATTGTTCTCTGTCCTGTAAGGGAGCCTTTCCTTGGACACATGATCTGGTAGTTGACGGTTATCTCGCCCCATCTTATCTTACTTTTTTTAGGGCATAGTTACTGTCTGAAACTGTGCTGCCCATTGACTTGTGTGGTTATCCGTTTGTCCCGACTCCCCGTAATGTCAATTGAACCCAGGGACTTAATGTTTCTGGCTCACTAAGCGCAATGGTGAGCACATAGTAGGCTCAAGGATTTGTTGGCTAAACACCTGCTCCCGAGGAGAAGCAAATGGAGGCAGAACTGTGAGAACTGACAGTTCTCTGTAATCTAGAGGGGCCCAGTCAAGGTCAACAAAGCTCCTTCCAGAAGGTTGGCTGTGGCTTAGAGGGGTTTCTTTTTCAACCCCCTTCTCAGCAAAACTAGCGGAGCAGGAAAAGAACACCAGTTTCCTGCTAGTACCCCAGACCACCAGAAAAGATAGAGAACTCTGGGAAGTGTTGAGCTCACACAGAACAGTTTCCTGGATTCTTCCAGACACCCTGTCCCTGGGACATGCTTCACTCCTCCTCAGAGCCATCTCTGAACCAGATCCAAGGAGCCAGTGGTAAAGACAGTCAACTTCTGGCTTGGTAGAGCAACAACTCTGATGGTGTGGAGTGTGTGTTCAGGAACATGCATCACTCAGCCATGTTCTGACGACAACTGAAGAAGGGGGAACAGGTTTTCCTTGATGGGGTGATAATGAGGGAAAGGACACCCCTCCCTCCCCTGGCCAGAACTCTGGATTGTGTCTGAAGAGAGAGGAAGTCAGGAAGATGCTTATCCAGGATGCATTGTAACCAGCTGGGTTGGTTCTCTGTATTTATTCTGTGCTGGGGGCCAGGGTGACCTGGTCCAGAGCTTCAGGTCAGGCTGAGGTCAGCATAGACTTCTGGGCCTACCAGGGCTTAGTTTCTTGGAAAGTGTTGGTGGAAAGTGGGGCTCAAGGGGCCCAGCTACTGCAGGAGAGACTAGCTTCTCTCCCTCTTGGCTTTGGACCGCTGTAGAGGGAAACTCAAATGCTCTTTGGTTCAGAGACAACCAAACCCCATTTCTTTATTTCCTTTGTAAAAATTTGATTGAGGCCAGGTGGTCATGACACATGCCTTTAATCCCAGCACTTGGAAGGCAGGCAGATTTCAGTGAGTTTGAGGCCAGCCTGGTTTACAAAGTGAGTTTCAGGACAGCCAGGATGGTTATACAAAGAAACCCTGTCTTGAGAAACAAACAAACAAATAAAAAATTGATTGAGATTTTTCTACGTGCTTATGACATGCTTTGTCCAAATCCACCTGTCCCAATTCTTGCCTTATAGTCCTCCCTCCCAAACCCCACATCCAGCCTCACCACCACTAATCCCTCTCAATCTCATGTGTTCTCGATTTTCAAACCTGTAAATTCTATTTCCTTTGTGTAAGTATGTGCATGGGGATAGGGCCATCTCCTGGAGCCCAGGTTGACTCTCAGGGACTGACCCCTTGAGGAAAACTGACTTTTCTCCTCCCAGTAGCCATCAATCACCAATGATTCTTCAGTTAGGAGTGGGGTTTCCTGGCTGCGTCCACACTGGGATTTTGTCTGGCTGGATCTTCTACAGTCCTGTGCATGATGTCACAACTGTTGTGTGCGCATATGTGCAACTGCCAAGCTGTGTCCAGAAAACACTGTTCTGCTGAAGTCATCCATTACCTCTGGCTCTTATCATCTCTCTGCCTACTCTTCTGCAATGACCCCTGAGCTTTGGGAGCAGGGGGTGTGTTAGAGATGTCCCACTTAGGACTGAATACTCTCAAATTTCTTATTCCTGCATCTTGACCATCTGTGTGATGTGGGATTCCCCTCTGTATACTGTGAATATGTTTTATTACCATTGATTAATAAAGAAGATGCTTTGGCCCATGGCAGGTCAGAATAAAGCCAGATGCATATCTATATCTATATCTATATCTATATCTATATCTATATCTATTATGCCTACTATATGTGTGTATATAGTAGTAATAGGCAGAATCAAAGGGATGTCATGTAGTTGCCAAAGGAGAAAGATGCCTGAACCCTTCTGGTAAGCCACAGCTTCATGGTGATACACAGATTGATAGAAATGGATTAATTTAAGATATAAGCGCTAGGTAGGAATATACCTAAGCCATTGATCAAGCAGTGTTGTAATTAATAGTTTCGGTGTGATTATTTGGGTCTGGGAGGCTGGGAAATGTAAGCTCAGTTTCCATCTACAGTTGTGGGTCTCTGCAAAAAGAAGCTTCATAGATAAGGGTTGAGAGATGCACTAATCTGTGGTTAAGTCTCTAGGAGTCAGTTGAATACTGTATTCATTTAGCAGAACAGTAGTGGGTTCTCTTCTAGGGTTTGTGGCCTACATAGCCTTGGGTTCTTGGCCCTGTTAATGGTGCCAGGCATGAGTTCTGTCTTGTGTTCTAGGTCTTAAATCCAATCAGAAAGTGGCTAGTTACTCCCGTAATGTTTGTGCCACTATTGCACTAGGAGACCTTTTTAGTCAGGTCAGTTGTTTTTACAACTCACAGGTGAGCCCCAGCTGTGCCCCATGCGTGGCCCTATCCATCAATTTGCCCTTTTCCTCATGCAATCTGTTCCTCACATGGACCTGTACCTGCCTTGGCCACTGTCTTCTTCCCTGGAGCAGGAGGGCAACATAGGTAAGGAAAATTCAGAACTTGGTGCAGAATGGTGGGAAGTGTGCTGGAACTGTTTGCCTTCCCCGAGAGCTGTAGTCTAGGATTCTTTTCAGGTGTGTTCAGTCTACAGCCTGCCACACTGCATGGTTTCCAGGACAGCTCCGAATGCAGTCCTTGTAGATGATACCATGTCGTAATATCAAATGGTTAGCCATCCCTTCCAGTTTTCATGGTGACCATAATGAAGTCAGCTGGCTTCCGTAATATTCAGTTCATAGCCCGGGATTGTTTCTGGGCTGCTGCCAGAACCCGAATGTGGTATGGTTACAGTGACGATGGCAGTGACTAACTAATTCTGAGAACTTAGTCTGCGCCAAGCATGATTCTACATTTTTTGTGTGTCTTTACTTGGATTCCACTTGGCTCAGAACATCCTTGTGGGGCAGTTCTTTTATTATGTTCATTCTGCAGGTATGAGGGCTGAGGCACCAACAGGCTAAACGCACAGGAGACCACACACTAAAGCTTGAGTTGGAATCACTGCTTTTGTTTCACGTGACCCTACAGGGCTAGCCTGCAGAGCATCCTTGCTTTGTCTACCCGGGACTGACTCCCAGTGCTTCCGCTTTATCCTGGAGCCTTCAGGGGGATGGGGTTGGCTTTTGGAGAGCACCAGTCTCTGAGTACTGGCTTTGCGTCCATGCTGGACCTCTGATGCTAGACTGAAGGGCTTGCTCATTGCTGTGGAGTGTATGGGGTTAGTAGGATAGGGAGGTGATAATAGAAAACCCTCAGAGGAGGTGTGAGTGTGCTGGGACTGGGTTCTCCTCCAGCCACTGTTTAGCTTTCTGATGGGAGGTGGGAAAGGCCTGGTCTTCTAGGTCTGCTCATATCTGAACAGGGCACTTGGTAGAACTGAGAGGCCAGGAACTTCCAAGCTACTTCAGCCAGGGCTAATGGAGCAGAGTTCCCTTATGTCATACAAAGTGAAGCTGAGTCCTGGAAGAATCAGAGCAGGGGATGAACAGATGGGTGGAGAGGTCAGGACAGGAAAGAGGCTGACAGAGGAATTGGGCAAGGAGGGAAAGGAGGGATACTGGGCTCTGGGCAGTGGGATTCCTGCAAGAAAGAAGGGCCTTCAGGAGAGAAGTCCGGGAGCTGGAGGCACTCTACCTGCACACAATTCACCCGGCCACTCAGAAGTCTGGTGCTGGCCAACTGCCTGCCAGGCCGGGAAGTAGGTTAGGCTGACCCTGAGCAACCCTCCTCCTCCTCCTCCTCCTCTTCCTCCTCCTCCTCCTCCAGGAAGCAGCCTGTGTCCAGCTCTGATTTATTTTGAGACTTTTTTTTTTTTTGTCTGAATCAGAGATGGTTTTTCTTGGCAAATTACAACTTTTTTTCAGAAAGAAAAATGCAGTCTCCTCATAGTCTGGGTCAATGTAATCCCTTGTTTGTTTATGCAGGCTCAGTGTGTTGAAGGCCAGGGCCAGAGCCAGCCGGGGTGAGGGTCCTGCCCGGAACAGACAGTGTTATAGCAGGACCTGCAAACTCCAACTCTCTGCACCCATCTAGTTCTCGATGGCCCGGAGGCTGGGTGCTGTCACCTTTCTCTCTGTGTGTGCCCTACCTTGGGGGTTCCCTTTGTTAGACTCTTTGTCTTGTTTCTGGGCTTTTTATTTCAGATTGAAAGTGAAATAAGAGCTTGGGGGAAATCAAGGTGAATCCAGAATTCTCCCAACTTTATTTTACCCAACTTGTGTGGCCATCTGAGCCAGAGATATAACGTCACATATTGTCAGGGCCAGAGCAGCCTAACTACATGTCTAAGTACTCTCTCTGTGCTCCTCCTCCCCCTTCTTAGTTTTGTTTTTGTTTTTGTTTTTTTTTAAAGTCAGAGATTCTCTGTATAGCTCTGACTGTCCTGGAACTTTCTCTGTTGAACAGACTGGCTTTGAACTCAGAGATTGCCTGCCTCCCCCTCCCGAGTGCTAGGATTAAAGGTGTGTGCCACCATCGCCTGGCTACTTTGTGTTCGCTCTTATGCTGCCATTTTCATAAATTTCCCAAGACTGTTTAGGAAAACACGTCTCTCTGCTCCCCAGGTGTTACAGTGGACACTTGGGATACTGCCCAAGAGGGCATGGGTGCCTGGAAGTCTGTGTTCTGAAGGATAACTCTGGGAGGCCTGGATCCCTCAGAAGAGCCTCCCCAGGAGTGGCAAGTTGATAGGCCATACAGGAAGGGACCTTCTTGAGGAGGCATCTCCTGACTTTGTAGCAACTGGCTAGCACCTGCTATGACAGTGCTCCTTAGAGATGCTGACCTGTGAGAAGAGGCAGAGGAGGAAGGCAGCTGGAGCACTTCCGTGTGCTCACATTTTCCTCTTACGTTCCCTACTCCTGTCTGCGCCATCCAGTTATCACTCAGGGCTGTCAAGGAGCGCTAACAAACATAGCTACCACCTACCCAGTGTTTGCAGTGTGCACGGCATGCAGTTTCTGGACTGGGCATTGTTATTATTTTACAAAGGAAGAACCCGAGGCCCAGAGAGGCTGGGTGATCTGCCTGATACCACCCAGCTAGTGAGTGGTGGAACTGGAGTTGGAGATTCTGCTCTTTCTAAAGGTCATGTTTTTGAATCTCATGCTACATTGGCTACAGAACTGTCTGAGAAACAGAGTACATTCTGGGACATTGGGGTGTTTGTTTTAAGTAGATCTTTTGGAAGTCATGTGAAAGTTAAGTCTGGACTCAGGGGAGCCAGGGGATTGAGGGCTTGGAGGGTTCCTTAGGAATCAGGATCTCAATGAGGAAGAGAGAAATTTGATTTTCAGGAACCATGTACATCAGTCAAGAGCATCTTATGTCTGAATTCAACACAAGAAGGACGCCTCTGTGGTAGCTGGAGCTTGGATTGCAGGCCTGTGGAGATGTTTCAGGGCTGGTACATGTGAGATCTTGGACAGAGGAGTGGGGCTGTTAGTGGGTGTGGGCAATGTAGGAGCTTGGATAGGTTTGTGGGGCTGTTTCTGCTGTGGTGTAGAGATCGGTGGTCCCTAAGTCACTTTTTAAAGAAACCCTTTTCTAGGTGGGCTGGGACCACTGTTTGACATTCAAGTCTGACCTGGTAGAAAGATGTTCAAGTTCAGCACCACACTGTGGAGACGCCCTTGTTAAGGAGGTAGGGTCCAGAGCTAGATACCCATTTGTTTTAGTCAGGGTTCTCTAGAGGAACAGAACTGATAGAATATACCTGTATCTGTATTTACATCTTTATCTACCTACCTACCTACCTACCTACCTACCTACCTACCTACCTACCCACTTACCTATCTACCTACCTACCTACCTACCTACCTACCTTCCTACCTACCCACCCACCCACCCACCTACCTACCTACCTACCTACCTACCTACCCACTTA
Source organism: Myodes glareolus (assembly GCF_982192425.1). Classification (NCBI taxonomy): domain Eukaryota; kingdom Metazoa; phylum Chordata; class Mammalia; order Rodentia; family Cricetidae; genus Myodes; species Myodes glareolus. The sequence goes on along the minus strand of NC_142036.1, from coordinate 45,170,980 downwards.
CCTATCTACCTACATACCTACCTACCTATCTACCTAACTACCTATCTACCTATCTACCTACCCACTTATCTATCTACCTACATACCTACCTAGCTACATATCTACCTATATCTAGAGAGTATTTATTAGAATGGCTTACAGGCTGTGGTCCAGCTAGTCCAACAACGGCTGTCTAGCAACAGAAAGTCTAAGAATCCAGTAGCTGTTCAGTCCATGAGGCTGGATGTCTCAGCTGGTCCTCAGTATGTACTAGAATCTGAAGATGTAGGCTCTAATGCCAGTGGGAGATTGGACTTGCCAGCGACAGTGAGAGCAAGCAGGTGAAGAGCAAGCTTCCTTCTTCTTCCATGTCCTTCATATGGGCTGTCAGCAGAAGTTGTGGCCCAGGCTCGGTGGATCTTCCCACCTCAAAAGATCTGGACTGAAGGTGAATCTTCCACTGCAAAAGATTCAGATTAAAAATGGGTCTTCCAACTTTGAAGATTTTATTTGATGATTTTATTAAGAAAAAAAAATCCAGCCGGGCAGTGGTGGCGCACGCCTTTAATCCCAGCACTCGGGAGGCAGAGGCGGGCGGATCTTTGTGAGTTCGAGGCCAGCCTGGTCTACAAGAGCTAGTTCCAGGACAGGCACCAAAGCTACAGAGAAACCCTGTCTCGAAAAAACCAAAAAAAAAAAAAAAAAAAAAAAGAAAAAAAAATCCCTCACAGGTGTGCTCAGTTGCTTGGGTTTTAGTTAATTCCAGATGTACCTGCTCCATCTGCCAGTTACAGCAGGGGCATCCTGAACACACCCCAGTGCTCCTCTTGTCCTTATTTCTTGGTCACTCCTGGTTCTGCTCATCGCTTGCTCCTGCCTTCCATGGTCCCCGCTGACTGCACCTCTGATTGGGTCTGCACCCACCCCTCGTACCTCTCCAACCCTGTTTCTGAACCATTGCAGTGAGTCCCACGAGTGTGTTCTGAGTCCTTTCACTTGTAAAAGATCATTGACTGTGCCCGTTTCCCAGGCTGAATAGGTGTGCTCTATTGTGAGGTGTACCTGGGTCCTTTCTTGGGGAACGTTATGTTTAAATGACCTGTATGTAGCAAGCTATAGTTTGGGCAAAGGCCTCTTTTTCCCCATTAACAGCCAACTTGGGTGGTGCCAAGTGGCCAGCTGTAGCCACTCCTGGGTTAGGTGGCAGTAGCTGGGCCCCAAAACTGGACTTGGAAGGGTAGGAGGTCTGAAGAAAGAATCCTGGGGACATTAGAGAAAGAATCAGGGAAGGATGTCTTTGGACCTCGAGAGATGGATTGAGAGCAGCCTGCTGGCCGGACAGGGGGGCTTTAGGAACTCACTGTACTTACTCACCCCGAGAGCCCAGGATGTTCTAGGCCTGCAGCAGCGAATGCAGGAGGTGACCCAGTTCCTCTGCGTTTACTGAAGTAGGCCAGAGCCCAAGAGATTTCCAGACTCTTCCACTAAGCCTTCTTCCATGCTGATGTTTTCTTTCCATCCTCACTGCCCTGGGCAGCTCAGGCCCCTGTCAACACCTCATGCTGTGTTCAGGCCAGCGCCTCATCTCTGGCCATTTTCTATGCGGCTCTCTGTCCTCTTTGGTTCAAGTCTTTCCTATGGCTAGAATAAGAAGCCAGAATCACCAGTTTTGTGAGAGGTTTTCTTCCCCGAGCTCCCTGACCTGGGACCTTCTGGTCCTTAGTCTTCTCCCAGAGTTTTGACTCTAGCCAGTCAACCCTCCTCTGCACCCTCTTTTCCCCTCCCTCTCTCCCCCTCTTCTCCCCCTCCTTCTCTTCCCCACTTCCTCCCTCCCTTCCCCTTTATCCTCTTTCTGTCTCTCTCTCTCCTCCTCCATCTCTTCCTCTTTCTTCCCTTCAGTTTGTGGCACTATTCATCAACACGATCTTCCTCCTCTCAGCCACAAGCATAGGCCATGTTCATGCTTCAGGGTGGAGCCTGAAACCCACTCCTTCCAGAGGGCTCCTTTATCACATCCCCCCCCCCAATCTTTGTGCTTCCAGCCCAGGGCCCCGGGGGCCTTTGGGCAGTTCATTGAGGAAGTAGTGTATGGCTCTTGCCTGTTGGTCCCTCTTTTCCAAACAGACCACTGGCTTCTGAACCCTCTTTGACAGCCTAAGGCAAGACCTGGGTCAGGTGTCGAAGGCATATCCAAGAAATAATTGGTGAATTGACCTGCAGGAAATAAGCTTAAATTATAGTGTGAGGGATTTAGATTGGGCTTAGGGAAGGATTTGTAGGAAGCAGTCAGCTGTCGTGGGAGGTGGTGGCAGTGCTAACTAGGCCTTGTTTGTGGAAAGAAGTTCAGTGTCAGCAGTAGAAGTGTGTCTGCAAAAGGAGACTGGGGGACAGAAAGAGATGGAGTAGGTTTAATGTCCAATGCCCTGGAGCCCTGTGCTTATTCTCCAGGTCCCAACCTAGAGTGGGCTGCCCTGCTGCCTGGGCTCCTGTAACTCTTGAGCTCAGGTCTGGGTGTGTTGGGCTGCTCGGCTTACAGAAATGGGGACACCTCATCCCTAGGGTGTCTGCCTGTGGGCCAGGAACCTTTAAGGTGGGCCTGAAAAGGTGGAGATGTTGGGGTCTGGGCCAGTTTCTGCCCTGTGTAACCTTCTGTGGAATGCCCGGGAGAGGGGCTGGACTCTGTTGCTCAGTGCCTTGGGCGTTGTTCCCAGTGGCATGCTTAAGGGTAACTGGGTACCACGGAGACATAGCTTTATGGTGGTTTCTCCAGAGCTGTCATTTCTGGCAACCCTGTGCCCCCTTCTGTCTCCTGGGGTTGGAAGAGAAAGAAACTGGGAATTGGGAAACAAAGCGCCCCTTTGGGTTTCCCGAGCGGCATTGTTCACAGTCACAGCTCTCACTTCCGTTTTCAGTGACTAGATTAGGCCATTCAGGTTCTGTTTCACCATGTAGTAGCTCTGGGACCATTCCTTTCAAGGTGGCTTTGTGGGTCTCGGAACTCCACTATGTGCTAGAATACGGAGAGAACTGTCAGGGCGGTGATGGTTGTCTCCTGCACACCCCACCTCAGAGCTGTAATGGGGCTGGGCCGAGGGTAGCAGGGCAAAGGCGTCCTGCTAGACTAGACAGACATGTTGGAGGTGCTGGTACCTGTCCAGCTTCTGTCATCTCCTGTCACTCGACAAGACCACCTGAACAATTCTGGGATGAGATGTCAGTGGTTAGTGTGGGGAGGACGGAGGAGACGGATCCCTGGATAAAGTGCTTACAATGAGATAGAGTTTGAATCCTCAGCTCCAAAATAGATGCTGGGTAGATGTTGCAGCCTGCCCTCAATGCTGGCACGCAGAAGGCAGGGACAGGGCATTCTCAGAGCAAGCAAGCCTGTTAGCCAGACAGGCAAGCTCTGGGTTCAAGGGAGGGACCCTGCCTCAGCATATAAGGTGGAGAGAGATCAAGGAAAATATACAACTGTTGTGGGATTTCGGTCTGACAAGTCAATGGTATTGGAGTGACTAAGCCCTATAGGTGTGGTCTTCTCTGGGTACGTGAGCGGGTAAGAACTGAGAGCGAGGGTGGACTGGGACTGGGACAATGTGGGACTGGCGGAGCTTGGAGTTCCTTTGGCCCTTTGGGAAGGAGATTACGGTGCAGCAGCAGAAAGGTGGTTGCCTGGATTCCTCCTTCTTCTTGTAATCATTATGCATGGATTTGATTTAATAAAAGGTAAGACAGTCCCCAGATTTCTCGCTTTATCCAACAACCTCTAGCCAGCCCTGACCGCCCCCCACAAAGGTACACAGTGCACTCCCTCCTCTTGAGAAAGACTAGAGAAACCTGAGCAGTAGTCTCCAGACTTCTTGAAGGCATCCGACCTTTCTTGCATACAAGCAAGTTCAATTCTCAGAGGCCAGATGCTGGGGAAACTGTAATTATAAGTATGTGTTGGAAGACTTGAAATTGAAACTGTCCTTTGAGCTGTATCTATAGAAAAATACAAGTCCCCCCCAAAGAATAAAATAAATGTTGCTGCAAAATACATTTTTTTTTATTGGATAGGGAGGGTTTAATTCTGTAACCTAGGCTGGCATGGAACTCACTATGTAGTCAAGTCTGATTTCCAACTTGTATAATCCTCCTGGCTCAGCCTCTAGAGTGCTAGGATTATAGGCGTGAGCCACCATACCTGGTTGCAAAATACATCTTTAAAATAAAGACTTTTGTTTTTCCATGCTAGAGCCAGAACCCAGGGCATCACAGTGGTGAGTGCCCTACTCACTTGGCACACTCCCACAGCGAGGTTTTGTTTTCTTAATTTTTTACTTTAAGCCAGAGATCCTTGTGGGATCTAAAAATAAAAGATAAATGTTTATACTGGTAATATTAGCTAATTGTAAGATTCTGGACAGCAACTCTAGGGCTGGAAAGTCATTATCACCGTGTCTGCAATATAGAAGTCATTTCCCTTTACAGTTAGCAACATTGTATTCTTTTTTAATTTGAAACTTTTTGGAACTTAAAATAGTTTCCATTCCTTTCTGCTCTGGTACTTTCTACTCCCGTGGGCTGAAAAAATTCACTGCGTTATGGAATTAGAAAGAAACATACACAAATATGAACCACAGAGAAAACTGTCCATTTCTCAAAATAGCCTGAGTTAGCTTTGTTTGCAGACTCATCCCTAGGATCTTCACTAGCTTCGGGGAGAGTGTGTTGACTATGGAACACAGTTTGGAGACTCTAATTTGGTTGGTAGTAGCAGTCATAACATAATCACACCTAAAATTTACCAGACATTTGTATGCGCTGACACACATTTGATGTCTTCAGAATAACTGTTCATTCCAGAACTGCTAGTATCATTGTCTTAACAGATGGGGAAACTGAGGCACATAGTGGGATGTATCCTGACCAAGGTCCAGGGTCTAAGAGCAGGATTTCAGGTCAGATCTGCTTCAGAAAAAAAAAAAAAACCACGTGTTTAACATGTGCCTGGCATTTCCTGGCAGCACAAAGCCTTCCCAAGTAGCAACACCTTCACCACTGTGTCTGCTAACAATGGTCCAGATGATGAACAATTAGGGTACTGAGTTAGGCTGACATCCAACCCTGCCCTGTTCCTGTCCCGTGAATGAGGACGATCCCTTTTTTTTCCCATGGGAAAGAGAATGGCAGAATTGGCTCTGAAGCTTGTCTGTCACATTGTCTGGAGACAGAGCAATCCCAGTCCAACTGGGGTGGGGCAGGGGAGGGCAGAAGAGGTGTGTGTGTGGGGTGCTGGCCCACAGAGATGGAAGCATTGGATTCCTGGCAAGTCACTGGTGGGATTCAAGTGCTTTGGTCTGAGAAGGACTCAGAATCGTCATTTCATCCTCTATTTCTCCTTTGCACCCCTGCCTCGGAGCTAGGGATCGTATCTGGGGCCTAGTACAGGCTAAGCAAAGGCTGGACAGCTTTCCTTTTTATTTTTGCTTGTTTTTATATTTTCCAGGCTGGTTTCAAACTCAGTTATATAGCTGAGCTAGTCCTTGAGTTCCTGATCCTCCTGTTTCTGCCTCTTATGTGCTGGGATCCCAGAGATACAGGACTCTGTCTAGCACGCTGCCTCGCCTTGTTTGGGGTGGGTGGTGAGGTTAGGGAGAGCGCTATGGCTAGGGTTCTCAGCAGTTTATTTTTCCTACTTAATTATGCAAGGATATAACCATATCAGAATAAAGACCTGAAGCTACTGAGCCTCATGTAGCCCAGGGCTGGGGACTAGGTCTCCTAGGTCATGCTTTGGTCTCTGATATCATGATGTATGGAGTCACAGGTCTAGATTTAAATTCTGGCTGCTTTGGTCTTCAGTAATTGCTTGATATCTCTCAACTTTTCAATTTGCAAGATGGCATATAAAATATTGCCTTTGTGAAGTTGGAGAGATGTCTCAGTGGCTAAGAGCATTTGTTGTTTTTGCAGAGGACCTGGGTTCGATTCCCAGGACCCACACGGTGACTCACAGCCTTCTGTAATTTCAGTTCTAGGGAATCCAACAGCCTCTCTGATCTCCACAGACACCAAGTACTCATGTGGTGCACAGATATACATGCAGGCAAAACACTCATGCATAAAATAAAATAAATAAATCTAAAAGCGTGCCCTCTTGGGTTGTCAGGATTCATTAAAATCATTTACTTAAAGCAGCCTTGTGCCTGGCACATGGAAGGCATACAGTAAACCCCCCGAAAATTTATTTCGATTGTGACCTCTTCCTCTCCAGATCCCTCGTAGAATGCTTTGAAATTTTAGCCCTGCAATTAGCTGTTTTATGGTCCAGGTCAGATAAATCTAGTCTCCTTTCTTGAAGCTTCTGTACTGATGTGTGATGTGTGGAGGCTGTTTTCTGGTCGATGCTGAGATCCCCCTCCCCTGCCACATAGATTTAGGTCTGGCATAGAGAATCTATCAAAACTCAAACTGCTTTTACTATGTATAACATCGTTAGGCACAGGGATTATCGTTTATGGAGATAAAGTAATATTTAAAAAATTGTTTTTTTGAGGGGTTGGAGGGATAGCTTAACTGGTAAACTGTCTGCTCTGTGAACTCTAGAACCTGAGTTTGAATGCATAGTACCCAGGTGAAAGGCAGCCATGGGGGTGCAGATCTGTAATCCCAGCATTGGGAAGACAGATGCAGGAGGAGGAGGATTCCTGGGGTTTGATTGACAACTGATCTAGCTGAATTGGTGAGCATCTGATGCCAGCACACACATGCGCACACACACACACATTCCAAGACTTTTTCTCTGTCTCTCTGTCTCTCTCTCTCTCTTTCCCTCGCACATCTATTTTTCCTATTTTCCTTGTAAAGAACAGTTTCTGTCATAGGGTCAAGCGCTCTAGCATCCATTACCTTCACACCGTCCTCTTGGAGGCTGGACTGGGAGGCAGTCAGCCCTGAATCCTGACAAAGCCTGTATGAGCTGATACGCTCGGGCAACCCCTGCAGTCTACCCGGTGGCCCTCAAGTTCTACTTTCAACTGGTTTTCTGGTTTCTCTTTAGATTAGGCTTGACCTGTTCTGTGTGTAATCAGGACTGGAGTCAGGGGGCCTTTGTGTGCCCAAGAGGAACTTTCCCCAGAGACTCTACCACATGTGAGTGTCTAGATCGTCAATGACCTGAACTCTTTGCCTGGGACATGACTCAGTAGCTTAGCCGTACCAAGTAACTAAAAGCATCCACATCCACATGGAATATGAACGCGAGGATTGTGGAGACTCACCGCAGTTCAGGGGGGTCACATGTGCTCCTTGCTATACTCAGTATCTGGCCTGCAGACTGAGGATGCTAAGTATTTGTTAAGTGAACGAATGGGAGAAATCGTGAGGCTAGAACATAAAGCTACCTTGCAGAGTTTGAATTATTCTGAAAGGAAGTACATACAGAGGACTTTTGCTCCAAGGGCATCTTTAGGACTAGATAGTCTTCTGCTTCTCTTCCACATCTGGACCAGTGCTGCTTGTCCACTGAGGGCTCATTTTTAACTACGTGATTTTCATGTCTTTCACCATCTCTTCCACTGGCAACCTCCGCTATCCATCTCCATGTCTAGTGCGATGACTGATGTGCCCTTGAGGGACTTCTGGATGCTCCTGCCAGGCCTTCCCATTACTCCTTTGGACTGAGAGACAGAGGTCATCCTGACTGTGGTGGGGTCTTCAGTGTTGTTTCTATAGAAAAGGCCATGTCAGGTGGACCCAGAGTGACCCAGTGATGCCTGAGACAGCACCTGGGCTCACAGAACTAGTGACGCTATGTAGGGAAGATTCTGTTTGGCTCTGCACCAACTTCATGAGAGCTATTGAGTATGATGTCCTAGGACGAGAAGCTCAATCAGTTTTCTAGAGACAACCAAACCCTCCTTCTTCTCCTACGTCAAGTTTGGAAAAGTATCTTCCAATCCCTGACTGTGGATGGACCACTGATGGTTGGACTTTGGTGATCCTGAAGTGAACCAGAGTTGAGGAGAGATTGGACTTGGAAGCAACCCATATTAAAGGTAGCATGGGTCAATCTGCCTGGAGTTTTGTGTTGGTCTCTCTCACTCTCGTCCTTGTACAAAAGGCATGTTGTACAAAACTTGGAGACGGCAGAGAAGAGCAAAGAAATTATAGAGCCCATGTTTGTTGGATGCTCTGCCCTGACTTTCAACTTTGTAATGTGAACTTGCCCTGGTTAATGCTGTTGAGAATTCCTTCCGAAGCTTCTCGAGAATGTTCAGTACGGAGTCTTTGTGAGTGCTGTCTCTGGTGTCTGAAAGCAACGAAACTCAGAATGTTGGGAGAGCTCGGTCTTGCCTGGTGCCTCTGCAGGCTCCCCTGAGCGGCTTCAACTCACCCTTGCCTTCTCATCCTCCTGGGACTGCTTGACAGATGGGACCCGCTAAGTGCAAAGCTAATTTCCGTCAGGCTGTCTAATCCCTTGTTTGTGGGCAACTGGAACCTTAGAGTTAATATGCCTAGAAGACATTTAAAAAGGTCTTTGCCAAACACATCCAGGTTTCCATTCTTCAAGGAAAGATGCTGTCTCTGGCCAAGAACTCAAAGGCGTAGGGCATGGGAGACTGGTTCCTTCTCTTCAGGAGTGGGTTTGCTTTGCTTGCCACAGGTCACCCCCACCTCCACCATTCCTGCCTGTAGAACTGGTCATGGTTTTATTTACTTTTCCTTGGCCCAGTTTGGGTCAACAGGATTTCTATCCTGCTCAGAACAGCCTCACACTTGTGTGAAGTAAGACAAGCCCGGGCCCTGGACAGCTGTAATCAATCCTTGTCTGAGGACACAGTGGGGATTTCCAGCTGGAGATGGTCTAACAGCCCCAGGTTTACCGTGGCGCACGGCAGTTTCACATGGGCCAAATGGTTTCTTCTCTGTTGGCTCCTGGTGCCTCTGCAGGCCTTTCGGGTGTGCCCGTGTGGCTGTATACACATGTACGTGTGCACACAGGTGCTCCTGCATTTGGTGATCTGAAGCTGGGCTCCAGTCCAGCAGGGTTTTAAGAGGACGGTGGGGATTGCAAGAGAAGGAAGCAAGATTTACACGTGTGCCCCCGGCCGAATGCCCCGATAAAGCTAGCAGAGCCCGGGATTTCCTCTTCTGCTCTCGTCCTTCTGCCCTTGCTCAGCGCCATCCCCAGGGCTCCGGGCTGGAAGTGAGAGGATTTCTTTAAGTGCTGTGGATAGAGCATAACCCGCTAGTTATCCCCTTTCCCAGTGAAAATACGGTGCAGTGGATATGAAGATGAACCTCTCTGTGTGCCTCGCGATCACGCCCTTTAAAATGTGCGCCAGCGACGACCCCGTGACACTGGATGCATACCAGCTTCTCCATTCAGTCATGGTAGAGCCATGAAGCCATTCCCAGGGGTTGAACAAGTGTGACCTCCCACCCCTGTATTCTCTTGCCATTCTGTTTAGGATTTGTGCAGGTCTTTTACTGTGGGGGGCTAGAGTGAGGCCGATTGAGAGTCCTGTGTCAGCCAGAAGAGTGAGCGGTAGAGAGGGGCCTGTTGTTCAGTTTGTGAGCAGGACACGTACCTTCTCAGGTCAGAAAATGGACAGCAGCGATACCAAGGGTGCCAAGCAGTGGACTTGAGAGGGCCAAGGGCAGGATGAGAAAGGAGTATATGTCAGGGTAAGAGGCCCAGTTGACAGGACGCTGTCGGATGGTTGCTGTGTTAGGGCTGGCAGCAGGAAGATCATGGGGTGGGCCCACCTGGCATGGCTGGCCCAGTGAAGCAGGGACCAGTAGTATCTGTGACTTCTGTGAGTGTCATGAGGGTTCACTAAATATGGTCTCTTTTCACCTCATGTGGGGACCATATTGCAAATTCAAAGAGCTTGCTTCCAAGGGCACAGGTCCCCAAGGACAGGAAGACAAACTTCCATTGCTTTTGTTTTGGATGTCCCAAAGGATTTTCCCTGAGCATTCTGATTATGTGTATGTGTGTATGCATATGCATATGTGTGTGTGTGCTCACACATGCACACGTGGCCACGTGTTCATAGAATGGCTATTTCTATGCTTCAGTTCATGGACAGGCCCTTTATTTGAGAGACCGCTCAACTCCTACCTGTTACAGCCCTCCCCTTCCCTCTCTGGAGCAACCTTCATTAGCTGCCTTTCAGTTGCATGGTGAGTTACTGGGGCATTCTCTTTCCTAATCATCCCGGAAGCATAACAACTATTTCCCATGCAGTCATTTTGGCTGTGTGTCTGAATCTCATAGCCTGCTAAGTAGACCTGGGCTTCCTTGGCCACTATTCTTCCTGCTGGTATTTTTATCTCTCCAACTTGTGGTTACAACATAGTGCTACACAGACATTTATTCCAAATTGCAAGGATTTCAAGACTCTCAGTTGTTCAAACAGTCCTTTTGTTCCTTACTTTGAGGTGACTTAGACACTTCCACAAACGGGTCACACCTTTCCCCTTCGCCCAAGGGACCCTCATTGCTGGCTGTACCATCTTGAGAATGTAAAGGTATACACGGGTGTGTGTGTGTGTGTGTGTGTGTGTGTGGCTACTTACAGTCGCTGCTAAAGCTGTTGATTCAGGTGCCAGAGCAGCCTAGACTTCATGCAGAGGTGGGGACAGGGCTCTACATCATTTCTGTGTCTCTTTGTCACGTAGGCTGAGACAGCTCTGTGGGTGCTCAGAGTCTCTCAATGGGTCTTTAATCTTTTCAACACCCCTTTTGGCTTCCATACTTCCCACTTTGCTCAGAATCTATTCCCATGTAATAGTGTCTATTCCCCCATATAACCAATACTGTTTGTTTCTGAATCCTCCAAGCTGCAGGGCTCAGTCCCTGCTCAGGACTGAGCTGGATTGGGATCCGCTCTGGTTGTGGTCGTTAGTCCTGACTAAACTCATCATCTCCCAGGTGTGAAACACATGTTACATACCGCTGGAAGTAAAACACAATGGTGGTAGGATAGAGCAGGGTGCGGCAGGGACAAGCGATGCTGCCCGGTGTTGCCAGCAGTCTGGATGCCCAGTAGCATGGTAGGTATTTCTTAGTAATGCTCCAGGGAGTCTTGGAACATATCACTGGGCAGCGCTTGCTGCGGTTCTCAGGATAACCTTGTAAGGAGCCCTAGCCATGGCTGAATAAGCTGTTCCTGCCAGAGGGAGAGATAAGTGCCAATTTAGCAATCCCTTATTGCCAGGTGTGTGTCATAGGGATAAAGGGCAGAGTCCTTAGAACAAAGCAGGCCCCCAGGGATGCCTTCACTGTCTTCCTGGTCTCTGTGCCCCACAAGGTCAGGTCCTCCCTTATATCCCCACAATCTTTTAGATGACCCCATGTATATGACTGCCCTATGGCTTCCCGCTCAGGCAATCAATTTAATCATAACCTTCTCCTAGTGCTAGTGGTCTGATGGGATTAAAAAACCTGGGTCCTGGGTTCTGTCCTCTGTTTATTTAATTTGAAACACGAGTTTTTATTTAGGCTGTTGGAAGAGTGAGTGACGAGAAGTGGTGGGCACATGGCATTTTGCAGCTCTTGTTTCTTGAGTTCTGTTGGCTGGTATTTAGTGACCGGGTCTTTTAACTAGGTAGTTAGTGACTGGGGATGGTGATCGGGAAACAAAAACAAATGCTTTGCTTCTTTGACGAAAAGGTTTGATGCCCTTTTAGTGCACAGAGAAGACTGAAACCCAAAGGGAGTTGAGGCTGTGAGACTCTTTTCACCCAGGAAAAGGCAGGCTGATAGCATCCCATCGTTCCCTTCCCGGCCTCATGGAAGCCCCACAGGGAATCATGGAAGCGTTGCCTAGGAGACAGCAGACCCTTCCTCTGCAGATAGCTGCTCAGTTTCGAGAGCTCTTAGGATGACTGGTGGTTTAAGATTCCTCCTGGTACATAGCCTGAGATAACCAGCTCCTAGGGAGAAGGCGGCATGTTAGCCTTCAAAAGTCAGACTTGCTGTGGTGAGTCCGAGGTTCTTAGAGGTTGCCTGTGGCTTCAAGTTTGACGCTTCATGAGCCCAAGCACACCCCATTCTTTTCATTTCTCCCTTTGCCGTGGTCAACCTCCTTGTTATTTTTTCCTAGCCTGGCTGGATATTTCTAGAACTCCGGTCTAATCTGGTCCTTTACTTCCCTTCCATGACTGTCAGTTGTTTAAAGGTGAAATAAAAAGAGGCAGCTTTGGACTTTTAGAACCCTGTAAAATGAATGCCATGCTCAACATGGCCCTAGAGTCTTACTTCTTCCTCACAAGGTCATTTCTGAACTGTAGCTTGAAATCAACTTGCTCTACCCTTCCTTGTTCCCATTACTTCATGTTTTTTGACAACTCTGTCTACTTGTAGAGCCCCTTCATGACCCAGGTTTCAAACCCCTCCCTAAGAAATCCTCCAAGGTCTTTCCAGTTTGAATTCATCTCTCACTGGGGACTCTCCAGAACCCAAGCAGCTGCTTTGTCCCCAGCACTCAGTGCAGCCATGGGGTGTCACAGACATGTAGCAATTCTTTGCTGACCAGATACCTTCTTTTCCCTTCTCTGCTTCCCTCTCCTCCTCTCTTCTCCTTTGGAAGAGTTAGCTGGGGTCTTGGATCTTCAGCATCCCATTTTTATACATCATGTTATTTTGTCTGCTTGGGACAAGTCTCTGCCTCCTGGATGCTGGTTTCAAAATTACAGTTCCCATGGAGTTGGCTGCAACCGTGTCAGCCTTTGCAAGTAGATTATCAGCTTTTGGGCCCAGATCCTGCATTCTTTTTTATTTTCATAATCCCCAGTGTACGTAGTGTGATGCCTTGTGATTAAAGGATGTGGATGGAGATGTCTAGAAGTTTCTCTGAGTGCCAGTGGTGGGGACTCTGAGGGGCCTTGCAAAGCCAACATTCTTAGGAACCATTTTTATTTGGTTTTGTGTTTTATGTTTTTCTTCTTTTTGTTTATTGACATGTAAGTTACCTGCAGTGCAATCGTTGTTTTAGGCATGCCCTTCTGTGAATTTTAATAAACCCATAGCTGCATAGCAACCACCACCATCAAGAGAGAGAGAACATTTCCACCCTCCTTCTTTTCCAGGTCCTGGCAATCACTGATCCGATTTCTGTCTGTTTAGTTTGGCCTTTTCTAGTTCATCGTAGAAATAGAGTCATTTGCTCTGTTGATTTTGATTCTGTCTTCCTTCACTTAGAATAATAATTCATTGGAAATCTGACGACCTAAGTCTTGGACCACATTGCATGTATGCTGCCTTTGTGGCTGGCATGGGGTATGGCTTGTGGGGTACAGATGTGGTAGATATAAGTTGCAACGTGGTGTCATTTTAGATCCAGGGTCCTTCCTAGCTGCTTGCTGAAATCTGCTGAGCCCCACATTGTCCTCCCTGGTGTCCCCTGGTGAAAGTGTCTTCTTCCTGGCTTTGGCTCCAGATGGTCACAGTGGAGTAGAGAAGCTAGCTGGGTGGGTGAAGCAACCATTAAATTCTTCCTTTGGGGAGGGGGTGGTGATGGGGTGACAAAGGTCAGGCTTCTCCTGGCTAAAACAACAGAAGTGGTTCCAGCTGCCCCACAGCTGGAGGTGTGTGTGTGTGTGTGTGTGTGTGTGTGTGTGTGTGTGTCTGCTTTCCCTCAGAAGTGTGAAAAGCCCTTTAAATGGGGGTGTGCTGTTGTCAGGTTGGTGGTGGAGGTGCGAGGAGGAAGAGCAGAGCAGCAGGCTGCCAGACCTCCCCTTCCCTTTGACCTCTCTTATCGCCATTCCCCCATCTCCAGCGGCCCTACTCTGAAGCTGCCGGCCAGGGCTCTCCTTTGCACCTGTGTAAATGCAGTGGCCATGGGGTCAGGGAAGGGTGAGCGAGAACTTGCTGAAGTGGGGGGTGTGAGTTTTACTGGGGATGATGGATCTGATAGTGGGGAGGTGAGTGATGCTTTAAAGGGAGGCTGCTCTTTGTCTCAGTGATGCGGCCCCAGAGGAAGAAGCCAAGGCCTGCCGTTACAGACGGTAGAGCAAGGGGCGAGAGGCGATTGGTCCTCTGGCTGGAGGAGAGGAGATGGCAGCTGGGCCCCACTTGGAGCATTTTGTACAACGTGTTTTGGTCACGTTTAGTCCTCTCTCAGGTTACAGACTCAACTCCCAGACCCATGCCATTCCCACCTCTCCACCCACCCAACTTCGTGTTCTCATTTTCCAGAAAAGCCCGCCAGTCCAGTCTGTGCTGCGTATGCACTCCCGGATGTGTGGTTTTTCACTGGAGCGTGGCCCACCTACCAGGGACTACACTCTTAAAAACCAAACCAAACTAAACCAAACCAAACCAAACCAAACCAAACCAAACTGACTCTCCTCTCCCAGTAGCTGTTAATTGCCAATAACTCCTCAGCTCGAGGTGTCACTATGCCCGAACCATTTCTCCGTGCTGGGGTTGGGTCTGGCTTGAGTTTGCACAAATCTTGTACATGCTATCATCACTGTTGGGAGTTTCTATGTGCCGATGCCTTGCTGAGTCCAGAAAAGTTTCTTTGCCGTCATTCACTGCTTCTGGCTTTTGCCTTCTTTCCATCCCCTCTTCTGCAACGATTTTGCAGCCTTGGGAGGAGAGAGTGTGATTTAGATGCCCCACTTAGGGTTGAGCCTTCTCTGCAGGTTCACTAGCCTCTGTGTTAACCACCGTCTACTGCAAATAGAAGCTTCTCTGGTGAGGGTTGAGAAATTCATTAGTCTATGGGTATAGTGCCTATAGGCATCAGCTATGTACATTTAGCGAGGTAATAGCGGCCGGTTCTTTTCTAGGGCCTATGACCTGTCTACATTCTGCTTCTTGGCCCCATAATGCTGTCAGGCATGGCTTTCATCTTGTGCAGCAGGACTTAAATACAGTTTGAAAGTGTTTGTCTCTCCCACAATCTTCATGCCACCGTTGCACCCGTGGGCACGTCTTCCCGTTCCAGTCGTTATTGTCATTTTGCAGGGTGCCTAGCTGGATAAGGCTGATGATTAGTCTTGCCCCCTGGGAGCATGCCTAGGACCTTTCCACACTAGGAAAGCTAGCCAGCAGTGGCGAGTGCTAGTTTGATTTCTCCATGTCCTCTGACTCGAGTATGCAATCTCTTCCGCACTAGGATCTTGCTGTCAAGTTCTGGAGGAAAGGCAATAGCAATAGCCTGTAATATTTGGGGGTCCATGGGACCTCACTTGTCAATAGGTCTGAAAGAGCCTACTCATTCCCAGAATTGTTTTTTTTTCTTTGTTAGCCTGTATTGGCTAGTAGGGGCGTTGTTGCCCTTTTATAGGGTGACTTTATTTTAGTACTCTCTTTCTATGTATCTCTCTCTGTGTGTTTGTGTGTGTATGTATACATATCACACATATATGTATACATATATATGTATGTATCTGTATATATGTGTGTGTGTATGGATACGTGTATGTGTATATGTATATCTATGCTTCCATAGTAAGTTTCTCTGACTTAGTGTTTGCCCTTTTGTCCCAGGCAGTCACTCCAAGAGGACCATTTTCCTTTTTGATAGCAAATTTACCACCAAGAAATGCTAAAATCTTGAGGTGACCTTGGGGGAAAACACTCCTCTTTTAAGGAAGCCCCTTTCCCTTCCAAAGCCCCGCCCTCTTCTCTCTGCCAATCAAGAGCTCAGCATGGCTTCTTGCCCCTTGGCCTGCCTCTGCTGCTCCTACACTGAGCACTGAGGGTGCCAGTGGTGTGAAGGGAAAGAGTCTGGCCGCTAACATCAGACCTAGGGGACTGTGTTACTGACTGACTTAGTTCTCTCGCGTGCATGCTCTCCTCCCCATGCTTCTGTAAGGCCTGTTTGGGCAAGATTCCTGCTGGATAGTGGGCGACCAGTGACATGATAACCAGATCTTAGGTTCTACTTGTGGGGAGCTTTCAACCTAATGTACAAGAAAAGTGCAATTAAATGGGTCATTAAATCATAGGCCCCAGTGAAGAGGAAGAGGGCAATATGGAGGCTTGCGCCCAGGCAGCAGCATTTGTACTGGGCGAAGAGGAGGAGGTGGGAGTCTGTGAGGCAGAGACATGTTTCAGGGAGTGTGCTTAGCACGTGCAGGGTCCTGCGGCAGGAAGGAGCAATCCAGCTGTCCTATAACTGTGATGGACTCCTCATTTATCCAGCAGGCACATGGTAGGGTTGGTCACCTTCCCTTCCTCCCAGGAAGGTAAAGTGGGCACTTGCAGACATAGATAATTCACTGTTATTGTCTGCATCTGTGGAAAAGTGAGTTCAGCGCATCAAAAACCTGACTTAAAAAGGAATCTCCTTCACCATCTGGTTCTCAACCAAATGCATGTGTTCAGCAGCCGTCAGAGAAGCCAGCATGGTAATGATGCTGGCCGCGCTTTCCACCCTGACATAGACTCATCTCAGGGCTCAGTAGCCAGGGCTAGCTCAGGTTCCAGCCCAACTCGAGGGTGAGATGTCTCTCGTCCAGGATGGCGCAGAGACTTCTTCCAGGTCTCTGTGAGGAGAGTGAGGCCATGCTCATGGGGCCTGAATCTGAATCTCATGACCATCTAGTGACTCCTGCTTTTGGGACAGGCACACTGTCTCAGCCACAATGGCTTACACCTTGGGAGTTTTCTTTTTTCTTAAATTTTTGTGGGTGGGGAAAACGCTGTTTTGGTATGGACTTCCTGGTAGATGGTCTTCCCTGGTAGGTGTTCTGTAAGAGAAAGGAAAGAGCTATCTGTACATTTGAAAGCTTTAAACTTTAGGTTAGACAAGAAAGATCTCTTTTTACAGTAAGTGATGGAAAGGGAGCAGCTCCTGCCTTCTTCCTTCTCCTCCTCCTCTCCTCTCCTTCTGTGTCCTTCTTTCTTTCCTCTTCCAGAGAGTGTTTATTTGAGATTTATAGTTCCAGAGGATTAGAGTCCATGACCATTGGGGTGGGGAGCATGGTGGCTGGCAGGCATGGTACTGGATCAGTGGCTGAGAGTCACATCTGATCCACAAACATGAGATAGACAGAGAGATGGAGATAGATAGATAGATAGATAGATAGATAGATAGATAGATAGATAGAAAGAAAGGCATGTGGGATGGTATAAGCACTTTGAAATCTTAAAGCCCTCTCAGTGACGCACCTCCTCCAGCAAGGCCACACATGAAAGGATCTGTTTATCTATGGCATTTTAGGTTCAAGTTTGATATTTATCTGTTTATTCTTCAGACACGTATTGAGCAATTGCTTTGGGTTAGACATTATGTTATACCTTACATATACAAAGAGAAATAAGACTCAGTCTTTCATAGATATGTAAGTTGATAAAAGATAATGCAATGTTGAGGGGTTTTGATAAGTAATGATCACAGTGCGGTAAGATCTCCAAGGATGCTAATGCTCAAAATATGAAAGCATTTGCTATTTAAAATTTTATTTCATTGAAGTCTATTTATTGACATATGTGGGAGGGGGCATGCCTACGGAGGTCAGAGAACAGCCTGTGGAGTCCTTCTCTCCTCCCATTATGTGGGTTCCAGAGACTGACAGGTTGTCATGCTTGACAGCAAGTGCCTGCTTAGCTCTCTTACGATTCTGTTTGATGCTTAGATGATAACTTCAGTGACGGTGTGGAATTGGAACGCAATGGGAAGGGAAGACTGGGGTCAGAGTCTAACAGGTGAGCAGTGAAGGATTAAATAAGTCACGATGGATACGAGAGTCCTAGCCAACCCTCGGCTATTCTAGACATCCCAGACAAGGTCGGCAAGGGGGACGCGCGGTGGACGGTTCAGCATCGGCCAAGCTCCTGGTCAAATGCAAGCTCACACTACCTCTGCTGCTACTACGTGGAGCAGAAGAACCTCCCAGCTGAGCCCTGCCAGCCTGCAGAATTATGAGCAACAAATTGTCCAAAGCCATTAAACACAGGGGTAGTTTGCTTTCTAACAATGGGGAAAAAAGGAAATGAAAAGGAGCTGCACTATATGTGAATTCATGGGGGGAAAGCCTCAAATTAGTTTGGATTTAGCTTGTGATATTTGAGTATGCTATTACAGGAGAAATGTCACTCTTACTCCGCAATGCCAGCTTCATCCCCCCAAACCCGCTGACTGGATTGTTTAGTATGACTTCTGCTACCTCTTTAGTGGCTGAGAAAAACAGAAAAACATCTCTGTTATCAGATAAACACCTGTTTAAAAACCTAGCTGGGGTATGAGGCTGGAGAGAACTCAGTGGTTAAGAGCGCTTTCCGCTTCTCCCAGAAGCACACACCCAGAAGCACACACCCAGAAGCACACACACACACACACACACACACGCACGCGCGTACACAATACAATGATAAAATAATAAAATTGCAGGTGGACGTTAAGTCTAGAGAAGTGTTTGCGTTAGAAAGCATTGAACATCTCCTCCCAGTCCGAGCCTTAGGCTGGCTCCGTTGTTCAGTACATTGTCATGAAGGCTTGGCAGCCAGTCAAGTCTGACACAGCTTGCGGTGTTGGGGTGGTCTCTTCAGGCAGAAGCTGCGGCTGAGGTTTTTGACTCTGCTCTGCTGGAGACCAAAGGCAGGGACCAGCGTCTGTGCATTTCAGATGAAGGGGTGATGGGTACAGCCTTGATTTTTGTCTGTCCTCATTCCTCCCCACGGCAGGGGAAATCTCTGGTGAGTAGCTCTGCTAACAGGAAGGGTGGCTTGTTTATGTGGATGTCAAGTGTCGGTCCCCCTTTGCAAGTGTGAGCCCAACACAAAATGTTTGGAATTATCCAGTCCCCAGGGAGAAGGAGGGAGGGGCAGTTCCAGCTTCACAATTGTCCTGGCCCCCTTTGTTGGTTTCTATATTGTGCAATCATATTTAACATCATTATTACTTTGCTTTTCTTGTCTCTTAGTTAGGAAAGAAGTTTTTGTCCCCCCCCCCAATAAAAGTGTAGTTTTCATCCTTAAGGGAAATGACTAAGTGTTTGGATCATTGGGGGAGAATAATTGACCCTGCTGCCATCACCAGAATTTCTTGTCAATCAATGATAGTTGCTTCAATTCTTCTGCGTGTGTGCTGTGAGTGTGTGCACTGACCATAGACATGGCTCGGTTCACTGATTCCAGCCTGTACCTCCTGTGACCTGCAGGATGGGAGAAAAGCTACCCTCATGACTTCATTTGGACTATGGCAAACAAGTTACTGTCCATTTTCAGAATGCAGGAATTATTGTCAAGATCTTTCTTTGCTTTAGTTCAGTGAGTCTTAGCCTCGCTCTAGGGAAAACTCACTTGAGACTGAATATGGTCCTGCACAGCTAGGAGGCTGAAGCAGGGAGAACGCAAGGCCAAGGCCAGACTGGGTGACAATAATGAGACCCTGTCTCAGAAAACACAAGCAAAAACTCAGTTCAGAACCATTCTTCTCCTGAGTTATTTATTCATGGCTGGACTATTGCATATGGTAGCTACTACCCACACATAGTCATCTGGAATTAAGCACAACTACGTGTTTGGTCCCTTAGTTGCATTTGCTAGATATCATGTGCATTTTGTGGCCATTGTATTAGATTAACATGGACACAGCGCATTTGATAATCAAGAAAAATTCATTGGAACCGTGTGGCTTTGTAGTACTGCAAGCATCTAGGATAGGATCACACCTCCTCTTAGTTTCGCGGCTCACATGTTGTGTGGTAATTGCTTGCCTGGCGTCTTATTCTAGAGAGGAAGCTCACCATGAGGAGGGGCTGTGTTGAGTGTGTTGCTTCTTCCACTAGTGTCCCCCTCACCCCGGCTTCCTGGCTATAGAGTCAATGGGCCAATGGGAGGACCACCTCATTCTGGGTGTTGGAGGATGAAGGGTGTGCTCTTCTGTGAGGGCAGAGGTACCCAGTTAAAGCCCCATTTTATAGAGCTCAGCCTGTGCTTTGAAAGGAGTCACAAATACACGCAGTTCCCAAAACACACACAAAACGAGGGTCTACAGTTGATTGAAGACGGTCTTTAGCCACTGCCCTATGCTGTCCCTGAAGATTTTATAGCACCCCCGGGGCCAGTAAATTTGAAACAGGAATCTTGTGGGAGCCCTACTGACACCGAGACCACCTCCGTGGGCCGGGAAGGTGGGGCTCAGAGGCTCTGTAACCTGTCTGTCTGCACACAGAGTGCTCCCCTTGTTGTCAGGCTGGTCTCTGGCACAGCTGCCCTGAGTCTCTTTTGGCTCAGAACAAGCCATTTCCAACCTGAATTTATGACCTGCAGTTCAATGCCACGGTGACGCCTGTAGCAGTCCTCTGTGAGCGGCAGAGCAGACAAGGGAACCTCTGCTGGTTTCAAAAGAAACGTTGTCTCTCCCTTGGTGTGTTCTCTTAAAAGGAAAACCACACTGTTTAAATTTCAAAGATGAGCAAAAGCTTACATCTGATTTAGGTGCTGTTAGCTAATTTGATCCTCACGGTAACACAAGGCAGATACGTTAGTATCTTCATTGTTGGCAGATGAGAAAACCTTGTCGCGGGGCCAGAAAACACAGGCAACTCCCCCAAGACTCAACAGTGTCTGTGTGGGTGCTGGAATCTATGCCCATGGTCTGTCTCCATGCTCCCAACTGCCAGGCCACACTGCTGCTCACACTACAGACCAACACAGCAGGCCGGAATACCCACCTTGCTGCAAAACTCCGGCTCCAAGTCAACAGCTAAGAAGAGCCTTAGGGGCCTTCTGTTCTGAGGTGACATCAAGACAGACAGCCCTGGGCCACCTCTGCCTGCTGCATTGTCATGGGGAGGTTAGAGGAAAAGACTTGGCTAGAGGAAGTCAGGGCTCAGAGCCTGGTGTTTGGAATCTGGGAGGGGAGGCTAGGTCCAATGCTATACAACTCAGTTCTGAGGTAATTTCCATGTGTGAAGTACCTCTCATGGCTACACTTGGTTCCACAAAGAGTCAAGCAGTCCAGCCTTGTGCTTAGATGCTCGGATGTGTTTACCAGCAAAACAGATTAAATTCTTCTTGCCTTGAAGCTCCAAGTTGGGGATCTCATTGTCAATCAAGTCACACAAATATATTCCTCATCTCAGATCATACAGGAAGCGGGAGTTGTGAGAGATTGTGATGGGGGCTCTCCTTGCCTGGGAGCATCGAGGAAGCCTCTGGAGAAAGAAGGTGGAGCCCAAAGGCAGAGCAGGGTGAGAGCAGCTAGACGGAGGAGGGGCACCTCTGAAAACGGAGCTGGCTAGATGTTCAGAGAGGCTTTGTAAGCAGTGGTAAGCAGGGGGCACAGAGATGCCAGCACTGAGGCCAGGGAGGGGCCTGGGGTCGTATGCGGTCAACCTGGATCATCTCTGAGCTGTCCCAGTGGCAGTTGGACACCTCAAGTGTTTTAAGCAGGGCTGAGGGCTGAAGATGGTAGGCAGAGGCCAAGGCTCCCTCCATTCCCATTAAGGTGCACTCAGTGTGGCAACCAAAGGCTTCTGAGATGCCAAACCACATTGTCCCTCCTCACTACTGCCTTCCTGCACTGAGAGTCACACCCTAGTACAGGTCCTGGTGGGACTCTGTAGCTGGGATGTGTTCTGTGGACCAATGGATACCCTGGGGGGGTCATCTGATGTATGTGGCGGGCAGTTGTTGCTAGCATTTCCTTTGTGTGGTTCTGGGAAAGTGTCTTCAGGCTCTTATTTGCTTGCTTCACACAGTGGGACTACAGTACATCCGAGACAGACCTGAACCCATACCTTCCACCATCTGCATGCCTGGTACAGTTGTTCTGTCGACACCAACAGTACCCATACGCATGACTTTGCCTTCAAGTCCTACTGAGAGAGCTTGCAGCAGCAGCAGCGGTTCTCAACCTGTGGTCGTGACCCCTTTGGGGGTTGCATATCAAATATCCTGTAGATCAGATATTTACATTACGATTCACAACAGTAGCAAAATTACAATTATGGAGTAACAAGGAAATAACTTTATAGTTGGGGGTCACCACAACATGAGGAACTATATTAAAGGGTCATAGCATTAGGAAGGTTGAGAACCACTGGGCTACAGAGTTGGCCCAGGGCTCTGCTGTGGGTCCCATTCCAGGCCCAGCTGGCCTCATCAGGGGTCACTGGGTGGAAAAGTTCATAGGTTGTATGCGAGCAATCACAGCTGTTAACAGTGGTACACGAATATCCGTCTCTGGTTTGATAAGTCTGGAAGACTCATTGTCAAATATGCTTCTCAGTCTTGCTCCTAATCGCTGTGTGGCACCACGACAGAGTGTACCAACTCCAAACAGTGGATCCTCAGGGCCAGCCCCAGTCCGTTTCAGGACCGGGCTCAGCTGGGTGATCCTTCTCATTTTCATCTCTGACAGCTGCAGTCAGTTGGCAGCTGGATCCCGCTCATCCCAAGGTTCATCCAGGCACAGGAAGATTTTTTTCTTCCTATGCTTTTCACACGTGCCGGTCATAGAGGGATTTCTGCAAGAACCTAGCTTTATGACCTCTCCAAGCATCACTCTCTCAGGTTTTAACTGGTCAAATACGTAGCTGAGATCAGTTCAGCTTTAGATTGGATCCTACAGCTCAGTAGGAGGAGCGGTGAGCACTTGGTAGTTACCTTTAAGTCGCTGTAGAACTTGGGGAGTCGCCGCACATAGGGTTTATTGACGGTGACTGAGAATCCCCATCCTCAAGATTTCTGTTTAACTCACTGTTTCCCAGGCTGACTATTATCATTGCCAGTTTTGAAATCAGGAAGTACTTTTCCGCCAGAAATTCACTCAGCTTACATGTATTCCCCTGGAGAGCAACGACAGACAATAGATTTGGGGTTCAATGGTATTGTTTAATACATAAAGCTTTCTGCACAGAAATTGGAGACTGAGATCTGGTTTTAAGGAAAAGCCTAAATGGTGGTTGCGAGAGCCATCCCTTTGGGTGGAGAGGATGACAGCCTTACAGGTCACAACTTTGATTTTATTTCCCACAGATTTAGGCTTGGGCTGAGATCCCTACTCCTCAAAGCTGCGTGACATTGGTCCAGTCACACCTGTTTCCTTATCTACAAAGTCAGGGTAGTTGTGAAGTCTGACAAGATCCTGCATGTGGATCCCTTGGCACAGCCTGTTAACGGGCAGTAAATGGTCCTCACTATCCTTCGGACATGACAGGAAACCTGCATCAGATAGACTTGGTGTCTGCTTGGTTCCTGCATCTCTAGGATTTTATAACAAGGTTTATCTGGAATTTACTTACTAAGGACAAGCCAATACTGTAAGCCATGGGTTTCTCCTTATTTTTCTTGCAAAAATAACCTCTGTGCCATTTCATTTTTTTTCTCTTGATGTAGTTTCTCATAAGCGACCGTGATCCTCAGTGCAACCTCCACTGCTCCAGGACTCAGCCCAAACCCATCTGTGCCTCTGATGGCAGGTCCTATGAGTCCATGTGTGAGTACCAGAGAGCCAAGTGTCGGGACCCAGCCCTGGGCGTGGTCCATCGAGGGAGATGCAAAGGTGAGTGACCGGCACTCAGCCAGCAAAGGATGCCAACTGGGGCTGCAGCTCCTGCGCCCGCAGTGATTTCCTCATTGGAACTTGAATGCTTTTGTCTTACTCTTCTTTCCCTCTGTGCCTTCCATCAGTGTGAGGGAAGGAAGGGGGCGGTGCCTGAAGAGATGAACACTCCCCTGCTTCAGACACTGCCACCAGGGAGGAGCGAGGGTCTCTCTGGCCAGTTTCTTGTTTATGGTTTTATTCCAAGATGGAGACCCAGGACATTACTGCTGGCCCTGGGTTAGGGATTCCAAAGTGTTGGTTCATGGAAGTGTTTCGTTTGAACTGCTTTAAAACATGGGAAACATTTGAGATAACATTTAAACATTGGGAGGTCAAAGACGGCCACAAATCTGGCTTTCTGTTCCTCTCTTCCAAAGTCATCAGGTCTGGTACTATCAGGTTTGTTCGAGCAAAGCAACACATAGCCAGAGCTGAGACACTTGCAGTCCCTAAAGCGGAGCTTGCTTTCTGGTTCGCTACAAGCCTCAACCCTCCTTCTGGTTTCTGAGCACTGCATGTGATCCTTCTCAGACATAATTTGTGTTGCTTTCCTGAGTTCCGTAGACATTTGAGCGTGTGACCCTCGATTGCCAAAAGTCATCATAGGAAACGCAGAGGGCTAGCAGGCTGTCCCAGACATTTGATTATCTCAAGGAAATGCTAGCATTGCTGTGCAGCCCTGGCCAGCCTGGCATTCACTGTGTAGCCCAGGTTGACTCCGGGCCGTCCATCAGAGCCTTCCTAGTACTGGCATTACAGGTGTGCACCATCACACCCCTCTTGCAGTCCCTGGATTTATTAATTTTAGAAGAGCCTGGGAAAATGACTGGAAATGAAAACCACCCCTCACCCCATGGGCAAAGGGACATTTGAGAGAGAGAAAGAGAGAGAGAGAGAGAGAGAGAGAGAGAGAGAGAGAGAGAGAGAGAAAGCAGAGCCAGGCCTATTATGCTTGCTTCACTTCTACTTTTCTGAGTATTGCATTAAGAAGACGGTGAGTTCGAGCAGTCATCTTGGGCACAGGCACAGGCCCTGCGCTCTCACTGCTGGTCAAGCATGCCGCCCCTCCCCCAGGCGGAGGGCTTTGCTCAGCGTTCCTGCCATGGGGCAGCCATTTTGGGCCCTGGCTTCTGTGTGGAATCCAAGTGAAACATACGATGTCCTCCTCTCCCCGTTTAGATGCTGGCCAGAGCAAGTGTCGCCTGGAGAGGGCTCAGGCCTTGGAACAGGCCAAGAAGCCTCAGGAGGCCGTGTTTGTCCCAGAGTGTGGTGAGGACGGCTCCTTTACGCAGGTGAGGTCTCAGAAGCGTTTCTCGGGTCGCTTGCTGGACTGAGGCAGAAGGGAGATGTCCAGAGAGCACTAGGGTCATTTGGCACCTTCACTTTTTGCCAAGAGCTGGGCGAGTGGCTCTTCAGCTCCCTTCTGTATTGTCTTTCCCCTTGTGGGCCCTCCACGCCACTCCTCGCGCCAACTGGCAGTGGGCCCTGACAAGATGCATGGAAGTCTGAGCCAGGAAACTGGCATGGCTGGGTCCTCGTCCTCCCTGCTGGCTGTCTTTTCTGAGGGCCAGACCTGCGTGTTTTTTTTTTTTTTTTTTTCCTCTTCTGTCAAATGTGGGCTGATTATTTTCTCCTGTCCCTGCCAGTTTCTACAGGCAACCCCAGTATTCCCTGCACTATTTATTGCTACCCCTCCACACTCTCTTGTCGTGGACCCACCCTCTTTGAATGAAGCAGCGCCCTCTTTGTGCACGAAGTGTACCGAGGCTCCTGGACTGCGTGTGTGTCCAAGCGCACGCGCTGTGATGCTCAAATACTCTTTCCATAGTCCCACGACCCCTGCTCGGTTTCCCGGCTAGTGCTTTGCGTAAAAGCAGGGGAGGATACATTTCGCAGCTGCTGTGGGATGGTAAGATACCTCTTCAGAAAGCTTCTAGGCTGCTCCCTAGGGCCCCCGGGAGTAGGGAGAGTCACAGGACACAGTAATCTCAGTCAGGTTGTGGATTTGTCCCTGTGCCTGGTCCCTGCCCCCACCTCAGGGCTCTCTGATCCATTTAGAGGGAATCTACCCTTTCAGAGTTAGAAGTGACAACTTCGGGTTTTAAAAGCTTCTCTGTAGTTCTGGATGGGGGTACACAGGGTGGGGATGGTCAAAGAAGCTTCAGATTTCACTTCTTGGTGAGGTCTAGGGCATTATTGATTTCAGACCAATACCGTCTTGGGTAGTAGCATAGTGGGGGCTTGGACTTCGATGTTGTTAATGTTTCTCAGTTGACTGAAACCTGTAACCAGTCTGGACTGCAAGACTGGAGAGAGCACAGGGATAAAGTGACCTTGGCCATCAGCCCTGGGTGAGGTGCTTGTTTTGACTTCCTGTTTAAAGCTTTGCACAGCCATGGGAGGTAGCGTCATTATCCCTATTTATGGAAGATGAATGCACCGTCATGCCTTGGAGGGGAGAGCTGGGTTCAAGCCCAGAGCACACCCAAAGATCTCTATGTTCTGCTGCTCTCTGAACTGGCAGACCCAGAGGAGACTCTGAGGAGAGCACCAGGAAGATGCAGTCTAGGGCCGTGGTTGGTGCCCTCTGCCTGATTGGGGCTAGGTTCTCAGGGTGCTTATCTGAAAAAAACAGAGGCGATTATCTGCGCGATTGTTATGTTATACATATGTGATACATTATTATGATGTCATGAGCATTAGATATTACTCTTATGTTCTGCATGACATATTACTATTATTAGTGGTTATTATTCCACCTCCCTTGTAAGGCTGTGAGGAGGATTAAATGAGCTAACACAAGGGAAATACTTGGGACATATGGGCGTCATGTAAGCATTTGTCAGCATCCTTGTGATTCCCATCTCTACTGTGGGTCTCCAACTCAGATCTCCCCAAGGTCTCATGGCCGGCACTACTTAAGAGTGGGGGAGGGCATCCAAAACCTTTGGGTGAAGCTTCTCAAGCTTGGAGATTCATGAGCTCCCCCCTTTTTAAAAATCAATTTTGAAGTTTGCTATTTGTTCTAGTAAAAAGAAGGTGGTGACCTCTGTCTGTATTTGAAAGTGCATCTGAGAAGCCATTCCCTCAGAGGGGAAATCAGATCTTCCTGAGGTTCATTTTGGGCTGAGACCTGCAGGAGAAAGGTGATGGGGAGCGGGGGGCGGGGGGGGGGGGGGAACAGAGCCGGGTGCAGCTGCCCTCTCCCATCTGCAGTCTCCTGTAGTCCTGAATGTGTTGCTTATGGGAGTGGTTGACCTCTGCCCTCCTGATTCTGAAGTGTTTGCTGTCTCCTGACAGACAGCCACTGGCCAGCTTTTGTTCTGGCGAGACCAGGCCCAACCAGGTGGTGTTTGCTTAAGGAAAGGAACTTCCAGATTAGCGCAGGCTGACTTGCTAAATGCGAGCGCCCCGGAGTGCAGTCTGTCAGGTATCTGTTGCTCGTGTGACAGGCTAAGCACTGCCATGTGTCCACAGTTCAGGCTGGCTCACCTTGGTGGACAGCTCGACAGCCAGGCAGTAGATCATCCCGGCTCAAGTGATTAAATGGAAGTATCGCGCCCCCCTCCCCCCCATCAACGATGCTGCAGTAACTTCACAAAACTGCCATTCTGAGTGCGATTCAGCCACTCGGATGAGCACTGTGAGAGAGGTACCTGTCTCCTTCCCCCACGGCCCGTCATCACTCAACCAGCTCCTTTTATCCCGCTAAGACCAAAGCCCAGAGACAAGCGCCATTGCTCTAATATTCCTTAGGATAGTGGCATGTATGTTTTCTGGAGTTAGTAGCATTCCGTGGTCCTGGGAATTGTTACAGATGTCACACTCCTGAAGAACAAGGAGAGAATGGTGGGACTGGCTTTATCTGGCAGGAGGCACAGCTGGAGGCCACATGACTGAGTTCGCGTTAATGAGGCTCATGTGGGGACTCTGTGGCTTCTTCCTTCTTCCTTTGTCTCCCCTTGTCCTCTTTCCTCACTACACCCAACCTCAACTCACACATGGACGGCGTGTCTTTGTTTACAGCAGAGATGGTGCATGTTCATCCCTGTACGAAGGGCAGTCCTAGATCCCTAAATCTAACTCTGAGGTTCCCATTCAGACACAGGTACTTTTGCGAGTATGTGTTTATGTGTTTGGGTAGGTACACATGTGCATGGTTAAGTATGTGCTTTTGGGGCATGTGTGTTTGTGCAAGCACATGTGTGTATGGTTGTACATGTATGTGTGTGCATGCATGTGTGCAGGCCAGAGGAAACCTTGGGTATTGTTCTTATTGGAAACATCCACCTTGGGTTTTGAGGCGTTTCTCACTGGCCTGGAACTCACCAGTTAGCTTAGGCTGGTCTGTAAGCCCTTGGATCTGCTTATCTCTCTGCCCCTACATTGGGGTCACAAGGGCATGTCACTGTGTCTAGTCATCTTATGTGGGCTCTGTGGTCAAACTTAGGACCTTGTACTTGCAAGATTGAAGCACTTTAATGAACCCTCTCACCTCCCCTCTCGGGAGGCGGGGGGATGATGTCAGTATATGTTCAAAAATTCAAACCGATTTGTCTCTCTGGTTTCTTGAATGCATTGTTAAGATGTGGGGTTCAGCTCTTTGGGGACCTGGAGTGAAGTCAGTTGCTCTAGGCTTTGTCCTTCATGGTGGTGGTGTCTATTTCTCCTCTGGGTACCAGGGACATAATATCTGTTCCTACCAAGGTCTCTGTCAAGTGTTTGTCTACTGCCCAAGTGGTTTAGCTGAAATCTGTGGTGACCGAGAGTTGAATCGCCACCATCAGGAAGTGCTGGCGGGAATTTGCCAAGCGTCTTTCATCACTGAATGACAATGATGGTCACTGTTGAGTGTTCTGGTGCCAGCCAGGGTTTTATACTCGCCGATCTTCAAGGTAACCTTTTCTCCGTAGTTATTAATGCCTTTGTATAAAGAAGGGCTGGGTTTCAGAGGGAGAGAGTAGCAGTTTGAGGACACTGAGCTAGAAGGGGTTTGTACTCAAGCTGATTAACTTCGGGGCTCCGGATGGTTTTGTGCGGAAGCGGCCTTGATGCATATGCATTTCATTTTCACCCCCATTGTTAGCCCACAAGTTCCCTCTCTTGTTGCCCAATCAATCAAACACACATTTTTTAAAAAGCCCTTTGATTATGGAAATTTTTAAAAAGTACAAAAGAGTAGGCATAATAGTATAATGAGCTCCATGTACCCATCACCACTTTCAACAATGACTGACACATGGCCAATTCTGTTTCATCTTTGCCCCATTTTCATCTCCCATCCCAAACTGAGTTTCTTCAAAGCAAATCTCCAGACACAATATCTTTTTATTCCAGGCAGGCAGGCGTTCTGAGCTCTGCTGTGTTTTGGGCTATGTGTTGGTTGCTATGAGGGATTAAAAAATGTGACCCCTGCCTTATGCAGAAAAGATAGCAAGCCACGTGACAAAGTAACTGTGTAAAGATTGCATGTGTAGCTGGAGGTTCATGTTTTTAAAGTCCACTCATGAGTCCGTTGACTAGAATTCAGGATGCATTTTGTCAATGAGAAAACAAACACAAATTATTTTTTTTTACATGTGTAGCCCAAGCTGACCTCGAACTCTCGATCCTCCCGCCTCTGCCTTCTTCAACAAATCCTACCTGCGTGCGCCACCACAACCAGCTACATTTTTTCTTACAAACATCTTAAGCTGAAAGGAAATGATACACATTAGCCTTAATGACAAAGAACTGGTCTTATATAGGTATCGCCTGCATTTGGAAAGGAAAAAAACCCTAGTCAAATGCAATCAAGAGATACCAACAGCCTTGGTAAGGCAACAGCTTGTAACCAAGGCTGGGAGGTCACGTGGTGAAGGGCATTTGCTCCATGCATCAGGCCCTGGGTTCAGTCCCTGGTACCACCATAAAAAAATAAATGAATGAAAATGGCCAGTAAAAAATATATGAATGATGTAATCTTCTCTACTCATTAAATTATATAATTAAAATTATTAATATTAAGTATTAAATTATATCAATCAAATGAGGACAGTGTTGGGGAGATGGCTGTGTGAGTAAAGCACTTGCTTTGGAAG
The DNA here is from genome assembly GCF_982192425.1 of Myodes glareolus. NCBI lineage: Eukaryota > Metazoa > Chordata > Mammalia > Rodentia > Cricetidae > Myodes > Myodes glareolus. The sequence goes on along the minus strand of NC_142036.1, from coordinate 45,141,414 downwards.
CATGAGGACCCAAGTTTGCTCCCAGGAACCCAGATGAAAAGCAGGGCGCGATGGCACGCTGGTAGTTCTTGCCCTAGGACAGCGGCGGTGGAAGGGTCCCTAAGACTCGCTGGCTGGCCAGCCCAACCTACTCAGCAAGAGTAGGGTAAACAAAGGACCCTATCTCAAAAAGCAAGGCAGAAGATATGTGTCATCACTTGGGTTTCTATCGCTGTGAAGAAACACTATGACCAAAACAACTTGGGGAGGAAAGGGTTTATTTGGCTTCTGCTTTCATGGCACTGTTCCTTACTGAAGGAAGTCAGGACAGAGAAACTCAAATTGGTCAGGAACCTGGAGGCAGGAGCTGATGCAGAGACCATGGAGGGGTGCTGCTTACTGACTTGCTTCTCATGGCTTGCTCAACCTGCTTTCTAATAGAGCCCAGGACCACCAGCCCAGGGATGGCACCACCCACAGTGGGCCAGGCCTTCCTAAATCAATCACTAATCAAGAAAATGACCTACAGGCTTGCCTCCAGCCTGATCTTATGGAGGCGGTTTCTTAATTGAGTTTCTCTCCTCTCAGATGACTTTAGCTTGTGTCAAAATGACATAAAACTATTCAGTACAACACTGACCTGACTCACGCATATATACTCAACAGGAACACACACACACGAGAGAGAGAGAGAGAGAGAGAGAGAGAGAGAGAGAGAGAGAGAGAGAGTTGAATGGAAGGAATTTTTTCCCCCTATACTGCTATTGGGAAAGTCAACTGTCACCTGTTTTGCAATGGGATCCTTTTGCAATAGGGTCAATAGTCTTAAATGGACCCACATTTGGAGCTTGCAATTTTACTTCTAGAAATTTATTCCAAGGAAATAATTTTATTTTTTTAAAATTTTTTCCTCAAGGAAATAATTTTAAATTTGTGAAAATGTTTAGGAACAAAGGATTTCCAATTTTGTTTTTAGCAAAAATTGGAACTGACCTGAATGCTTAATACCAGAGGATTGTCTTGACGAATTATGGCCGAGCACACCATCGTCTGCCGTAAAATATGTGTTGTAGAGACATATGTGCATATGCATGGGCGTTTAATTATTTCCTAAAAGAATTCTTTCATTGTTATGTTGAAAAAGAATGTTGAATTCTTTTCTAAACAGTAGCATTTTTTTTAAAGGAAACTTATTACACTCTGAGAACCAATAATACAGAAATATATAGGGCAGGAAGATAAAACGAGAGATCACATCCTCCTAAAATAGAAACTGTTAGGTCTGTGACCCTCGGGACCTTTTGGTTTATGAAGTAATTTGTCATTATTTAGGATGTATAATGTGTACAACAGTACACATTATTTTATAACATTTCTTTAGTTATATTGTGAGCCTCATTTAAGCTAAGTTGAATATGCCTTGCTTCTTTTAAAAAAACTACTATATTTTTATTTCTTTGTATAAAGGAATGAATTCTGGAAAATCAGGGATAAGATTTTTGGAAGGTATGTTCTGGGCCAAAAGGTCTATTTTGTCTTATTTTAAAATATTTTTCTTACTTGTTCTTTGACAACTTAATGCACATACCCAATGCATCTTGACTATATCCACCTCAACCACCCCTCTCATGCTACCTTTAGGCCCTTCAACGTGGCCACTCCCATCTTCCTACCCTCTTTCTTCCTTCCCTTCCTTCCTTCCCTCCCTCCCTCATTTTTTTTTTTTAATAAACTACTGAATCCAGTTGGTGCTCTTTGCATGAACACGGGTAACTTACTAGTGGCCACACCTCTGAAGAGAACTGACTCCCCCTTCCCTAGCATCCTTCAGTTGCCAATAGCTCCTCATCTAGGGTGGAGCCCCATGGGCTCCTCCCCCATCCATGCTGGTGTTACTGACTGGCTTGGTCCTATGCAGACAACAAAAGCTTTTCTCATGTTTCCTTATGGCCAATGATGTTGGAAACTTTCTGAAAGTATTTGTTGCCAATGGCCTTTCTTCTCCGGAATTCTCTGTGCAGTCCTACACCCCGTTTTCTGATTGGGTTGTTTGTTTTTGGGATGTTTAACTTCTTGAGTTCTTTGTACGCGCTCATCACTAAGCCTCCGTTGTATGAAGAGATGGCAGAGATATTCTCCCATTCTGGGGCAGGTTCTTCATACAACTGATCATTTCTTTTGCTATACTGAAGCATTTTAATTTCATGAAATTCCATTTGTTGGTTATTAATCTTACTCAGAGCTATTGGAGTTCTATTCAGAAAACTCCCACCTATGCCTACATCTTGAATTGTATTCCCCACTTTTTATTCTAAAAGTTTCAAAAATGTTTTGGGTCTTATATTGAATTCCTTGACCTATTTGGAGTTGTTGTTGTTTTTTTTTGTTTGTTTTTTTGTTTTTTGTTTTGTGCAGGGTGAGAGATAAGAATCTCATTTCATTCTTTTACAGGCATTTATCCAGTTTTCTTAAAATTTTTTTTTTGGAAGATGCTGTCTTTTCTCTGATATGTGTTTTTGGCATCTATTCTGGAAGCCAAATGGCTATAGTTGCATGGTCCTGTGCTTGGGTCCCCTCTCTGTTTTGTTTATGTATATGTCTGGTTTTTGTGCTAGTGCCATGCTGTTTCTATTACCATAGCTCTGGAGTATAACCTGCAATCAGGTATGGTGAGTCCTCCAGCTGTATTATTTTTAAACAGCATGGCTTTGACTGCCTGGGGTCTTTTGTCTGTTCAAATGAGGCTTCAGATAGTGAAAAAGTGCAGTAAAATTTTGATCTGATTTCATTGGATACGTACCTTGCTTTTGGGAGGATGGACATTTTCGTAATACTGATTCTACTAATCTATGAACATGGAGGCCTTCTTACCTCCCAGGGTCTGCCTCAATTTCTTTCTTCAGTGTTTTAAAAGTTTCATTGTAGAAATATTTTACATCTTTTATTTATTAAATTTATTTGTTAAATTTTTTGAGACCATTACCAATGAAATTATTTCCTTATTTCTTTCTTAGTATGTTTGTCATTGGCATATAGAAAAGCTATTGCTTTTTGCATGTTAATTTTGTAACCTGACATTTTGCTGAACTGTTTTATCTGTTCAAGAGTTTTCTGGATGAATCTCCAGGATCTTTCAAGTGTAGGATCACATCGTCATCTGCTCTAACTTCTTCCATTCTTACTTGTATCTCTATTTGCTTTTCTTATCTTATTGTTCTAGATAAGACTCTAATACTTTATCAAATAAAATCAGAGACAGTGCACTTGTTTCTGATTTTAGTGGAAATGCTTTCAATTTTTTCCACTTAAGATAAAGTTGGCTATAGGTTTGTCATATGTAGCTTTTGTTAGGTTGAGTTATATTCCTTCTTCTGAGTTTTTTCAGGACTTTTAACATGAAGGGATGTTGGATTTTGTCAGAAGTCTTTTCCATGTCTATTGAGAAAATCATATGGCATCTGTTCTTGAGTACTTGTAACATTTACTGACATTACATATATCCAAATCATCTTTATATCTCTAGAATCAAGTCAATTCTAGACAATAAAATCATGGTGAATAATCTTAGTTTCAGGCATATTTGCATTTATATTCATCAGGGAAGTTATAGTTTTCTTTTCTTTCCTTCTTTCCTTCCTTCTTCCCTTCTTCCCTCCTTCCCTCCCTCCCTCTCTCCCTTCCTCCCTTCCTTCCTTCCTTTTCTTTGCTTCATCTTTATATGCTTTCAGTACCAGGGCAATACTAGCTTTGTCAGAATAGTTTGGGAGTGTTTCTTCTTTTCCAGTTTTATGGGATAGTTTGAGAAGTATTGGTGTTAGTTCTATGAAGGTCTGGTGATATTCCTCAGTGAATCCACCTGGGCCTGGGCTTCTTTACTTGGGAGATTTTTTTTTCATTCCTGCTTCAATCTCATTTCATATTATAGATATGTTGAAACTGCTCATCTTGTCTTGGTTTCATTTGGTTATTTCATTTCATTGGTTATTTAATAGTCACCTAGAGATTAATCTATTTCTTTTAAGTTTTCCAGTTTAGTGGAATATATATTTTTAAGGTAAGATCTAATGACTTCCCAAATTTCAATGGTATCTGTTGTAATAGTTCCCCTCTCATCTCTAATTTTATTAATTTGAGTTTTTCCTTCTCCCTTTTGTTTAGTTTGGACAAGAATTTGTCAATATTGTTTATATTGTCAGAGAATAGATTTAATTTCACTGAGTCTTTGAGTCTGTCTTTGCTTTGTTTCCATTTTGTTGACTGCTGCCCTGATCTTAATGATTTCTTCCTACTTGCTGGTTTTGGGGTTTGGGGCACCTCTGTCCTACGACTGGAGGGAAGATATTCCATGTTTGGTGCTGTGTTTTCTATTTGTCAGCCTATGGCTCTTGAATGAACAGAATCCTCTGTGTGGGGTAACTCCAATTAAAAATACATTGTTTAATATATTAAATATATGTAATTATATATATGAAGCTTATAAAATCGTAGGTTTCTGGGAGACTTTCTCCAACATCCTTAGGGTTCATACTTAAACCCATTTCCTTTTACTTTCCTTTCCCCTTTGTATCTCCACTCCCTTAAGGTCATTGTCCTCTTATCCAGAGGTTCTCAACCTTCCTAATGCTGCGACTCTTTAATACAGTTCTTCATGTTGTGGTGACCCCCATCTATAAAATTATGTTGTTGCTACTTCATAGCTTTAATTTTACTACTTTTATGAGTTGTAATGTAAATACATGATATACAGGATATCTGATATGCAGCCCCTGTAGAGTCGCAACTCATAGGTTGAGAACCATTGCTCTAGGTATAAAGAGGGTCTTTATGTATGCCTAAGGACTGAGTGACTTTATCCAACTCCTGATTTCTTAATGTAGGCACTTGGACCTATGAACTTTCTATATAGGCTGTTTTTATTGTGTCCCACAGATTTCAGTATACTGTGATTTCATTTTCATTTGATTCTAGGAATTTAAACATTTTACTCTTGATTTCATCAAGAAACCCAATCCTCATTCAATAGTGTGTTGTTTAGTTTCTGTGAGTTTGTGTATGCTCCAGGGTTTTGCTTGCTGTTAAGTCTTGATTTGTGATCTATTTTGAGAAAGTTCCCTGGGATGCCAAGAAAAGTGTGTAATCTGCAGTGTTTAGATGGAATGTTCTGTAGATTTCTGTAAGTCCCTTTGATTTATGATGTCCTTTAATTAATATATTTCTCTTTTATTATTGTTGAGAAGACCTGTCAATTGGAGAGAGTTGGGTTGTTTGAGTCCCTACTACTGCTGTGCTTGGATTAACTTTTAATTACATGTAATGGTATTTTTTTTTATGAAATTAGGTGCACTATGTTCTAGACGTATGTGTTTAGAATTATGATGTTCTCTTGATGGATGTTCTCCTAGTCAGTGCAAAGTGACCTTTTCTTTTTAGTTTTTTTTAAAAGCCTATTTTCTTTTCAAATAGAACAATGACACCTACCTGCTTCCCATGTCCATTTGCTTGAAATATCTTTTTCTATCCTTTCACCCTAATGTATTATCTGTCTTTTGTGGTAGGACCCATTTCTTGGCAGCAGCAAGTAGATAGTTCTTGTTCTTTTTTTTTTAAACACCATCTACTAGTCTGTGTCTTTTGATTGTAGATTCAGACTGTTAATATTTAGTATTATTATTTAACGGTGTGCATTGATTTTTTTGTCATTTTCTTGATTTTGTAGTATTTGATTTTTCTCTCTTCATCCCTTGCTTAGCTGTTATTCTAATGTGGCTTATTCTTTCCTGTGGCCTCATGAATGGGCCTGTGGTTTTCTTCACTCTGAGTCAAGAATCTTATGTAGAGCTAGCCGAGTGTCATTAATTCCTTTAATCTGTTTTAATCTTTCCTCAATTATGACAGATAGCTTTGCTGGGTATAATAGGCTGGGTTGGCTGTTGTCTTTCAGAACTTGAAATACATCACTCCCAGCCCTCCATCCTTTACAGTTTCAGCTGAGTAACCTGGAACTATTACAAGGGGCCTCCTTTCTGTGTTGCTTGGTACTTCTTTCTTGCGTCTTTCTTTGTTCTGTATATTTAGTGTTTTTATTATAACATAACGAGGAGAAGTTCTTTCCTGGTCTTGCCTGTTTGGCGTCCTAAATGCCTTCCATATCTAGATGGACATCTGCTTCTTCACTCTGGCAAATTTTGCTGTGATTCTTTAAAAAAAATGTGTTCTATGCCTTTAGAATGAGATTTTCCCTCTTCTCTGCTTATCGCTCATAGACCTGAATGTATTTCAGAATATTTCCCATGGGTATCTTCATAGTATTTTCTCTCTCTTGTTGTTTGATTGTCCCAGTCTTCCATCTTGTCCTCAGATCAGGTATTCTATCCTTGTCTTGAGCCATCTGTTGCTGAGGCTGCCCATGACATTTTTCACTTTTCCCATTTTTGCTTTGGTGTTACAGATAGTTTTCTCTACAGTGTTTCTTTGTTTGGATTCCTTTTCAGGTCTTACGTGGCCTTCACTGTTTTACTCAGCTGTTTGCTTGTATTCTTGATTAGGAACTTATTCCCCCTTTTGATTTCTTTACTGATAGTCCTTATTTTGAGTTCTCTGTCTGGGATTTCATTTACCTCACTCTTCTTATATGCGGTCACTATAGGGTTAGTAATTTTCAGAAGAGTTCTACTTTTTTTTTTTAATGTTTTGTGTTTCTTATGTTATTGTGTTGGGATTTACATATCTGGGGATATTCCGTTGCTTGATATTTTTCTTTACTTTTTAATCAGTTATATTCTTTCAGTTGAAGTATTTGTGATGTTCAACTGGGATTTGGACTTGGTGGAATTGATAATGTAGCTCAGAAAATAATTTCCTGAGTTCAGGAGCTCTGGGTGCCTGCTGAGAACTCTTTGTTGTTCCCTGGATAGAATAGTAACTAAGAGCAACCATAATAGCTGGATATACCTCTCTGCAAATGTTGTGGTAGTCAATGTTTGCTTATCCTGGTGGAGGGTAAACAACCAAGCACGGAGTAGTCTCAGATTTTAGTTAATAAGATTATGGTTGGGATGGAAGTGAATGAGTGAGAATAGGGATTAAGTGTTAGATTAACTCTGAAGAAGAGTGAGGTGGGAAAAGTAGCTAGGAGGAGAAAATTGGGGCTCTATTAGGGTCTTCATTTTAGAGTTTGCTAGAGCTATGGGAGGTTATCATTAAGAAGTACAATGGGGTGGACGTAAAGGTCTAAAAAAGAGGATGAAATGCAGAGAAAAGAGAGGAAGCATGAGAGATATGAATGAATATATAGTAAGGAATGCCTTGCGGTAGCCCGGGGGGAAAAATGTACTCAGCTGTCCTAAACCTGACTGAGCAACTAACAGACAGAAGCAAAGGCATCATGAGGCACTCATGCAAGAGTGGAGATTAAATTATAGAAAATAAAAAAAAAATTAGAGACTTTGCTGAGCAGGTTGGCTCAGTATAAGGACTTGAAAGAGGCTCTTCTCTGTGCTGTGTGGGGTGAGTGAATGGGAGCAGTTGGCCTTTGTAGCCTGTGTGTTCTGTGCAGTTCTGTTGTGTCAGGAAGGGGAAACTGAAAATTCCTTCTGGTAGTGTGTGTGTGTGTGTGTGTGTGTGTGTGTGTGTGTGTGTGTGGTGTGGTGTGTTTTGTTTGTTTTTGAGTCAGGATCTGTGGCCTAGGCTGGGCCTTGAACTGGCAATGTACCTGAGAATGGATGACCTTGAACTTCTGAACCCCTTGTCTCCACATCAGGAGTTGTGTGCTGGGACTACAGGCATTTGCCAGCACACCCATTTTATGGGGTCCTGGGGAATCAAACCCAGGACGTATGCATGCTAGGCAAGAACTCCACCAGCTGAGACACACCCTCCCCCAGTCCAGCGTTTGCTCTTTAAGCCATTTAACACGAGCATCCCAAATTGCTTTCTGTAATATTCAGCAGGGGTGTGAAAATTGTATGACAATTATCAGGTACAGTGGCAAGGTATTTAAATTTTTGCGTTGATTATATTTTTAACATCATTAAACGTGAAAACCTTGCATTATGCTGCTTCTAGGTGAAATGGCGTGTTGTATTTCTCACCTTTGAGCTCCTTGTTTCAGGAACAATTTTTCTTAATAAATTCCGGAGACGACTTTCTTCATTTTCCACTCATTCTAACTACTGCTCTTCCCAGCAGTGCATATATCAGCTACGTCAGTGCATATATTGACTTTTCCTGAAAACAGAGGTCTCAGGATTTATAATTTCTTTTTGGCGATTGCTTTATTCTTTTTTTTCCATTTTTTAAATTTTTATTTATGCACATTGGTGTTTTGCCCCAGAACTGGAGTTGCAAACAGTTGTGAGCTGCCATGTGGGTGCTGGGAACTGAACCCAGGTCCTCTGGAAGATCAGTCAGTGCTCTTGACCCCTGAGCCATCTCTCCAGCCCACGATTACTTTATTCTGAAGTTGGAAACCCAAAGGGAAAATCGTCGACTCTTTGATGAATAGAGCAGGGTCCCTTGTGATTTCTTCGACACCAGAAGATGCAACACTTGAGTACCTAGAGTTCTTCCTAGTTAGCACTCTCAGCCACTCCCACGGTACAGAACATTCCTCCTAGAGACCTGTTGCAGGACCAGTTCATTCCAGGAGCAATTTGCTTTACCTTGTGGCCTCTCATCTTCCATACTCTTAGAGTCTAGTGAGGTATCAGTCCATCCCATGCACTGTGAGCCTTTATTTACCTGGGTTGATTAAACACTGACAGTCTGGAGTGATTAGTCTCCCTGTGATCAGGCCTTGTCTAATCTTACTTTTTAAAAGACGTGTATGAATGTTTTGTTTATATGTGTGTGTGTGTCAAATGGATGCCCAGTGCCCTTGAAGGTCAGAGAGAGTGTTGGATCCTTTGGGACCCAGGTTATGGTTGGATAAAAGCAGTCATTTGGGTTCTGGGAACCACCTCAGTGCTCTTGGGAAGAACAAGAGATCTTAATGACTGAGACATCTGTCCAGCCCTGACTTACCCAATCTTTGTTGAGTTTCGAAGTCCTCAGAGTCTGGAGGCAATGGTCTTTTGTCTTGCTGGGGTGAGACCATATGTAGCAACGCCACAGCTGAGTGTGAGAACAGTGTGTGTCTGAAGCTGGCTCTTCGAGAGCCTCTCCAGCCACAGGTGGCTCCTTGGGTGCCCCAGACAAAACCAGTTCTTAAAAGTGGGTGGTGCTCTGCATTAGATCTGAGCCTTATGGCCAGGTAGAATACCAACTTTCTCTGTCTGTCTCTGTCTGACCCTCCCTTCCCTACCACTGTTAAACATTCAAATGCTAAGTGTTTGGGCAAGATGTTGCTTTTCTTTTCGGTTAAATGTTTAATGAAAAAATTGTAATGGCTATAATTTGAACATTTATGTATAAGACTTGTTTTAAATGTGTTTTTTGTGGTTGTTGTTGTATTGCTTTTGTTCCAAGAAACCCAATATTACACATGAATAATGTATACATGTGTATATCATAGTCACTACTAAACAAATGTTAGTTGTTTCCCCGCTTTAGCTCCCAAATCGATGAGTTTTAAGAGACTGAGTTGGTCTAGAGGTTGGTGAAGTGATCTGTTTTCTCACTTCCTATTGTTCTAAAAAAAACTTATTAAGATGCAATTTGCACACGGTAAAAAAATATCTCTTTAAAACACAGCGGAGTGATTTTTAATGCAGTCACCGGGCTGCACAACTCTTGCCACCATCTATTGCCAGAACATCCTCATCACCCAAGAAGAAATTCCAGCCCTTTAACAGCCACGCCCTGCAAGAGCCCTCTCCTCAACCCTCAACAGCCACTAATCTACCTTAGATTGTTAGAGTTTGCATGTTCCGGACAGTTCATATAATGTGTGGTTCTTTTTTAACGATTTCTTTTAACCAGCACATTGTTTTAGGGTTCATCCATGTTCTTTTATTATCTGGTACCCCATTTTCTTTGTTCATTTATCAGTACATTTGGGTAGTTTTGACTTTGGGGAGGTTATAAATAACACTATTGTGTACATTGGCGTGCCTATTTATGTGACATGTGCTTTCAGTAATCCCAGTACATACCTAAAAATAGAATTGCTGGGTTATTCACTTCCTCCTGTTCCTGCTGTTGAGGAATCACCAGGGTGCTTTCTCTGGTGGTCACACCATTTCACGCCTCCCAACAACACCTGAAGACGTTCACTTCTCTGCCTATACTTGGTACCGTCGCTGTTTCCTATGACTTGGTATCTTGTTATGTGCCTCATTTTCCCCAAGTAACTTGTGCTGAGTCTCTTCGGTTACATATGATGTCTGCTCAGTTCCTTTCCCCATTTCTCAGTCCAGTTGTCTTTTTAGTATTGAGTTGTAAGAGTTATTTATACAGCCTATGTATACAACTTAAGGTTAATCAACCAACTCCTCCCCTCCCCGTTCCATCTTCCCTCTTTTGCTTATGCCTGTGTTGTCATAGCTTTAAAACCATGACCTAATCCAAGGTAACAAAGGTTTACCCTTCCATTCTATGCAAGTTTTATGACTTTGGCTCTTACATTTAGGCCTCTGATCTCTTTTAAGTTAGTTTGTGTGGGGAGTCGGGACCCAGCTTCACTGTCCTGCATATGTGTGTTCGGCAACCTCAGGATTGCACAATGAAAAGACTGTTATTCTCCCTCCAGTTATCTCGTTGCCCTCGTCAAAGTCCAGTTGGCCATTGATGCGCGGCCTCCTTTCTGGCTTGCTTCACTGGTCTTCGTGTTTGGTGTTGTGTCAGCTGTGGTGACCTTTGAAACACCCTCCTTCCCTTGCAAGTGAGAGTGGGATGTGTAGGGTGGATGCCAGCTCTTCACCCCAGGCCTGAGCATCTAGGATGGGGATGCTCTGAAACTTGTAGCCTGTGCTGTGGTCCAAGATTCTACATCAATACCAGTATTCTTGGATTAGTATTTCCAAGAGAAGGGAAGCATCCGGAGAGAGAGAGTGAGAGAGAGAGAGAGAGAGAGAGAGAGAGAGAGAGAGAGAGAGAGAGAGAGAGAGGCAAATTGCAAATTAGGACAGGAGACACCAACCTTGACCATGTATCTTTAAGAGATCTCACTTAGTATTATTAAGCTAATTAATTCTTTCTTCTTTGAATCTACTAGCAGAGAAGAGATTTCTATTTAAATTAGCAAGTGTTTTGGTTACAGCAAGGCTTGGTGCCTTTGAGGGACATTGTTCTGGCTAGTTTGTCAACCTGGCACAAGCTAATGTCATTTGGGAAGAGGGATGTCAATGAGAATATGTCCCTACATATTAGTCTGTGGACAAGTCTGTGGTTTATTTTCTTGACTGATGGTTGATGCGGTAGGGCCCAGCTCTCTGTGAGGCTGTGCAACCCCTGAGCTGGTAGTTCTGGGTGCTATAAGAAAGCAGGCTGAGCAAGCCATGGATGCACTCCAATAAACACTACTTCTCTATGGCGTCTGCTATAGTCCCTGACTCCAGGTTGCTGCCCTGAGCTTCTACCCTGACTTTCCTCAGCGATGGAATAGGACCCGAGGGTTATAAGTTGCTTTTGGTCCTGGCATTTCATCACAGCAATAGAAACTAACAAGACAGACATGTTGCTGCCTGTTCAAGCAGAGCATGGGGTTTGTGGTGACTCCTCTCACTACACTGGCATTTGCATTGCTCGCTAAGGTCATTAGTGCACGGAGATCTGGGAAGATGCCAGAGTGGAGACTTTGGTGAGAAGCAGGCAGCAGCCAGCTTTCTGAAGTCAGTCTCTCTTTCATCTTTGTGCATGAACTCTAGGTAGCACATAACTTTTAAGCTATCTAAGTTCCATACTTAGAGGCGCAGCACGTTAACATTTGTAAGTGGTGGACAGGAGCAGTGTCTGCTCTGTTCTTGTGTAGCAAGGGTTTGCCCAATCCTCCACATGGGGTAGAAGCCACCACCTTCATCCTTTCAGTGGAGAGCTGGCATTCCTGGTCACCTGTCAGAGCAGGGTTGTGCAGAGAGACCAAGGAGATGGGGGCGTGCATTGTGCTTGGGGGAACTGTGTCCACTTTGTTCTGTGAGACCTACCTGTTCCAGCCTCTGCCCTGTTCTCTTCATCAGACCTGGCTGTTCATCCACTAAATATCTGTGATACAGCCTCTTCAGATTGGCAAGCAGGCAGGGTCCGGGAGCTCTCTGTCTGAGAGCTCTCTGTCTGAGCATCAGAGCTCCCCAGAGTTATTGGGGAATTTTCTTCTATCACTTGTCTATTGTGAAAGCAACACCAGGCTGCCCTGGGAGGTATCTTCAGCTGCTCTTCTGTAGGGGGCTGGAGTTGGGAGCACAAGGAAGATGGAAGCTACCTACTTTGCAGTGCCTGTAGGGTGCAGGGGATCTGTGACTGGGGTCCTTAGTCACACTCTACTTTTATTTCTTTTTCAGACAGCAGTGACCATCACCAGTGATAGTACTATTTTCTTACTCATAAAACTGTGCATTTATACTGAGCTGGACTGTGTTATATGCCCAACATAGTAACCTATTCCATCCTCACCACAGCCCATGAGGCCAATACTCTTACAGTCCTGTCTTAGAGACGTGGAACCTAATATCCACAGAAGCCATGTAGTTTGCTTCGGGCCATGTGACCTACAAGTGGTAGAGTCAGTATTCCAACCAAAGTGACCTGATTCAAGCTCAGCTCCTCACTGTCTCCACAATGTTGCCAAACTAGGGCACACTTGGGAGCACTACCCGGGGGGGGGGGGTAAAATCACAAAATCATGTCACGTGAATGATACTCAGTGAAACCAGAGATGTTTAGTACAGAGGTGAGAAGAACCAGAAATAAGTCAAAAAGAGATGGGCAAAGGGATGTATGAAAGACATTGTCACATCTTTGTCTGTAAATGACAATAACTTTTGGTATAGCCCCAGAGGTGAACCAGAGGTGAGATGTCTGTCTGTCTGTCTGTCTGTCTGTCTGTCTGTCTGTCTGTCTATCTATCTATCTATCTAATGTATATGTACTTATATTCATATATATGAATATTCTGACTCAAAATAGGGGAGAACTTTTTGCAGGTTGAGAAATGCATAGATGGAGAGACAGGCTCAAAAGTCTTAACTTCTCATTTGGGGACATTGACAGACAGAGACCCCATGAACATCCCATAGGGATATGGAGCTACCTACCCTCAGGGGCTGAGAAATGGGGTTAAACTGATGACCTCAGAAAAGTTGAGGTGGCTAGATACACACAGATCAGGCCCTTAGTCAGGATCTGGTCAAGAAAGTTCTAGGTAAAGCCATCATCTCTCACACACTTACCTACATTTGGGGCTATTGCTGCTTTACTGTGAGTTCACATAATATGCTAGGAAGGGACTGGAATTTTTCTGTGTTAAAGGAGAGAAATATCAGAAAAACAGCAGGAAAGTTTAGTTAAAAGTCGAGTCAGCCATGAGAATACTGAAGGAGCTCTCTCTTTTACAGCTCACCTTTGGCCTATCACCCACCAGATGGGTCAGTTCTGACCGGAACAAAGCCCTACACATGAGAGATTTTCTTCTTGATTATTTTGGAAATGTACAAACATTTTTGATAGTTCCCTGCTAAATGCCACAGAATTTAAATGAGTAAAAGGTATATATTGGCCATTTACAAAATGTGAAGTGTTTGGGGCACTGAGGAGCAAGACTAGAAAGAGTGATGTTTCTTGGGTCCCTGAACTCCCAGTGTGCTGCTTTAGAAGATGTTTACATGGGTGTAGGAAAGATGTGTTCAAACTTTCTGGAAATTGCACCTAGGAAGATTCTTCACTGTGGACCAGCAAGAGCAGTCTTGACAGTTCCAACCGAGTGTCAGTTGTAAATCTACACCTTTTCTAAGCCGCAAGAGTTTGTAGAATCCTAGATCTGTTCAGATAAAGGGGACCGCAGAGGTGTCTGTGTTGTCTTCATTCTGTCCCATCATCCCCTACTCATGGCTCCATTTCGTTGATATTCACCAAGCATCATCCACCTTCAGCTTGATTGTCATCTGCTACAGGAATTTTTATTACCTCAATGACAAAATTCATAACGTGTGTTGAGCTGCTCTCAAGTGGAGTGGCTTCACAGGCAACCCTTTGTACTGACTTGGGAACTCTCTGTTTATGATTTCCAGCACATGGCTCCGTTTCTGTCTATGGGATTCATAGAATCCAAAGAAATCTCACTTCCACAGGTAGATTTGAAGATGGGCACGGTTATGTCTTGTGACATTAGCCAACAAATATTCCTGTTTGCCCTGGACAAAGCCCTTAACTCCTCCTCCCGCTTCCATGCTGCAGGGCTTTGTGTCTCTTTCCTCATGGCTTTCTCTTCTGAATCCCATCTGCATGGCCCTTCTGACAACTCCCCCCCCCCCCCCACACACAAACTAGACCCAGGATTTCAGCTATTCTTAGAAACTTGGGGCTGAGTGGCATTGTCTTGTTCTAACAAATGTCCTGTGGGCAGCCTTGACATATCATAACTCACTAAAAGTGGGGTCAACAATGACTCCCATATTTGGAAGGATTTGAAATCACCCTCCGTGCTTCTTCTCTTAAATTCTGGTGGATGAGGTAAATACTCTAAAAGGGAAATTCCTCATTCCCCAACAGATAATCCTCCCTAGACTTGGCACAAAGTCAGAGACCATGTCTACAGCCAAGGAATAGCTGCGCTTTGAGGCTGTAGTCTACATCTTTTCCGTCAAAGGGAAGGGAAAAGGACAAAATGACATGGGCCAAGCACATCCCAACACCGACGCGTGCTAAGCACTTTATAGGCCCTGCTGTTGGGAGACTTTTGTCTCCTTGGTAACCTACTGGATGGTGCCTTGTTTGATAGCTGGAACTCCGAGAGCAAAGTGCTAAGCAATTTGGACCGACAAGCAGATTAAAAGGAAAAGCGGTCATATTTCCACTGTCAAAAGTGAGTTGGGAAATGTCTGTACACTCTCTACATTTAGTTCAACTCTTTTCTTGTAGTAGATGCCTGTAGCCAAAAGAGCAATCACATCTTCACAAGTTCAAGATGATGTGTCCAGACCATCTCTTTACACATAGTCCTTGTTTTCCATCTTCCAAAAGAGGGACAGGAGATAGTTGGGAGGGGAGGTTGAGAGTGAGAAAGTCTGGTGTGTGGGAAGAGATCCCAGTAACTTGTCCTTGAAGATGTGAAGCAATTCAAGGTGGATTTTAAGAGATACAGTTTGAGAAAACCTTTTTGAGGCGGGGCGGGGGGAGCTTGTTGGAGGCAAAATATTCTAAATAGAGAATTCAATGATAACCTAATATCCAGAGTATAAGAAAGTAGGATTTGGGCAAAACAAAGACATGAAGCCAAGGTTCATGGTTCATTACGCTGCTCTGGCCATTAAAAATCCATTAGAATACTGGTACCATCAAAGGCTTCTAACACAAAGATCAGAGGGGAAACCCCTGCCTTAAAAAGATTAGGAATTGCTACAAAACTTCCTTGTACAGATGAAGTATCCACTAAGTTAAGACTAGGAGAAATTGTACAGTGGCAAAGTCTCCTGACCCATTTTTCCTCAATATTTCAAAAAATACTTGATCAGAGGACATCTTTGTCTCTGGCAATTCCTATTCACATTCCATAGTAACCATGTTCATCATACGTGCAAGGCAGAAGGAAAGGCACTGACAGCGGTCTCATGTCACCGCTGGAGGCAGAAGAAAGTGGGCATGCTTCAGAAGGAGTAGGTCCCCAGAGATGTGGGTGTGTGTTAGGAATCAAGGTAGAAAGACCAACAGCAAAGGCTTCTCTGGAAGGTGAGGTCCCACTCTCCTGAGAAGCTTCCAAAGAAAGAGCTGGTGGCCAGTGGGCATGTGTGATGGCTAGTTTTATGCCAACTTGACACAAGATATAGTTATCTGAGAGGAAGGAGCCTCAAATGAGAAGATATTCCCTGTAAGGTTGGGCGGTAGGTATTTTCTCAATTAGTGGTTGATAGGGGTTGTAGGTACTGTGTGGTCCTGGGTTCTATAAGAAAGCTGCTTAAGCAAGCCACGAGGAGCAAGCTAGTAAGCAGCATCTCTCCGTGGTTACTGCATCAGCTCCTGCCTCCATGTTCCTACCCAGTTTGAGTCCCATCTTGGCATCCCTCATGGACTGTGGCTTGAGATATGTAAGCCAAATAAATTCTCTCTTCCCCCAGGTTGCTGTTGATCATAGTGTTTCATCACAGCGATAATAACCCTAACTAAGACATCATGGAAGTCCCAAGGCTTTACTCAACCTCCATAAAATCCCTCTGATCCATCCTGGAGGGAATGCTCCTATCCAGCTCTTCTCTCTATGAGAATCATTTCCTCCATCTGCCTTCCTGGCAAAGAACAAGGCAAAAAAAAAAGCCTCAAATCCCTAGACCTCAGCATCTATAAACACCTCCTTTCTCCTTCTCTGCCTAGACTGGAGTAGGGATGGGAGCCGCACATCTTTATCTTTGGGCCTCTCTGAATGCTCACTTGTGAAATATTTGGGTTAGGTTGGTGAACTCTGAGGGTTTTTCCTGTTTCTTGGTTTCTGAAATGTTATGAAGACTGGGATTCTAATTTCCTGGGCTATTACTAACTAGTTACAAAATTTACATAAATAATTCTTCTATGAAAGGCTTTCCAAAGAGAGTAACTTTGAGGTCCCAATGAGGACTTGCAGAGATGACGAGGGACTGACAAGCTGTTGTCAAAGTCGAAGGTGGTATTTTCCACTTGGGGCTTGGCACCTGGGGGTGTCGGTTGCCATCTGCCTCTCTAGTTTTCTCCACACTCTCCTCCCACTTGTCCCTGTAAGCTGGTGTTTTCTCTGCCCACTGGTCACTCATTTGCCTTTGTTGGAAGTGCTGGCCTCCCACACTCTCACTGGGTGGTCAGGAGTTGGACTAATGTTGATGATTCGCAGGCTTAAAATAATTTCAGATTTGTCTTCATTTGGGTGGAGGTTGAACTGCAATATACCCTTGGCCTGTTTATGTAAAAAGACTTTTTGCCAATGATATTAAAGCACATGAGTCAGAGATGGAACTTATTTATCTAGGAGCACAGTGTTTTAAAGTTGCTGGAAGAACCAGTTATATCCAACAGGACCCTGGCAGCAGAAGCAGAAAGTAGCCTTATTTTGGATGGTGTACACTTTGTCTCCAAAGGAGGACCCTCCAGGTGACACTCCAGCCTCTGCAGGATGTTCTAGAGTGGGCTGGGAGCCATTTTCTGACAGTTTTGACAATTCTATGACAAGGTACTAGAAATGATCACTGGCTTTGTCAATTCCTCTTGGCCTGGGCATATCCTTTTAATTAAAGGTCAGGACTTGGTCAGTTAGAGATTCTCAAGAGACAGAGAGTATTAGTTATTAAGTTAAATTATAAATTTTCAAGGGGCGCTAAACTGGGCACACTTTGTGCTTTGGTTGTGTCTAGGTAACTTGCAGTTCAATAGAACACATGTCTATTGAATAAATATGAATAAAGTTCAGGAGCTGCGTTTCTCTGAACCAGGATTCTTACTTCCTGGGATGTTACTAAGGAGTTGAAAATTTGCGTAAATAATTCTCCTATCAAGGACTTACCAAGAGAGTGGCTGAATGCATCAAACAATTATTTCTATTTAAAATAAACTTCCTTCTCTGCCCAAACTTCCTCAAACTTTGCTGATTTCAGACCCCTCAGTCCCCGCACACTGGTCAGAGTATGCTCTTTGGTTCTCACCAGTTTGGTTCTGGCCTTTTAAAATGAATGGATAGTTTGCATATATACATTAAATATTAGAATAAACAACTAAGTATTTTTTTATTTTTATGTCTGTGTGTGAGGCACGTATGCCTGCTTGTGTGCATGTGTGTGTGTGCGTGTGCGTGTGTGTGTGTGTGTGTGTGTGTGTGTAGATTTGATGTTGAAGCTGGGAGTCTTCTCTGGCCACTTCTCCATTTTATTCATCGAGGCAGAGTCTCTCAGTCGAGCTCAGAGTTCACTGGTACAATTAGTCTAGCTAGCTGGTTTGCCCTGAGATTCCCTGACTTTGCTTTCAGAGTGCTCGGATTACAGATGGGCTGTCCTCCCCGCCTATGGACACAAGTGCTGGGGCTCAGAACTCTGGTCTTCACGTTCGGTGCTTCCAGGGCAAGCTCTGTAACCACACGCCTGAAACAGCTAAGTTCCACTGGTCCTGACCTGCTGACGTCTGTACTTTATTCATATTACGTCATCAGCTCCCCGACAACCGAGATGGCTGGTATTACTATTACCTCCCCCCTTTAAAATACAGCTATCCGAGCTTAGACTGACGGGATAGCTACAGACTCCCCCCTCCCGCCCCCCACAGCTTCTGTTCTGCAAACATCGAAAAACACTCCAAGGCAACTTAAAATCTCTCGGTTCGAATCATGGGTGATCAATCTCTTTAGGGTTCTTTCAGCAAAGAGGTCTTGCTGAGCTACCTTATCAAGTCCCTCAATCTGAGACCCGGCTAGAGTCCTTGGGTCCTCTTTTGCTTCTTCCTGCTGCCACCTCCTTTTAACACAGCTGGGTTATGCCCCAGACCTCAAAGAAATGGAGCAGCATTCCTCATTTGCTTGTAGTTTCATGGAATTTGGAAGCAACTCCCAGCCTGAAGATTTTGGGTTTTGGTTTCTTTTTTTCTTGTGTGTGTGTGTGTGTGTGTGTGTGTGTGTGTGTGTTTTCCTTGTAGTGTGGTTGGAAGAAAAAGCTGAGGACACGGGGGAGAAAGGATTGTGTTTGGTTCTGTCTGCCTGGCTAGGGGACTGGCTAGCTGTGCCCATGTGCACACAGGCAGACAATGGGTACACTGAGTAAGAATGTGGCCTGTGGACCCTTGGGCTATGAGGTCAAATGGTGTCCCCTGAAACAAAGCTCTGGGCTTTGCCTTTTATTCATGTGTCCCGTTCTGCCCTAGTAACCTTAGGCAGAACTCTGTGCATGCTCAACCATATTGTCCCTGTTGCAACACACAGCATCTGGCCTGAGGCACGGTCTCGGATGTTGCTTGGTGCACAGTCCTCATGTGAGAGCCTCAGCAGTGGGCTTCCAGGGCTTAGGAGTGAGTCCGCTTGGCATCTCAGGCCTTGGGACAGTTCCCCAGAGGTGACTATTGGCCAAAGTGGAGAAAGCAGCCAGCCAGATCCCATTAGTCCCGTTTAAATGCTGCTCTGGATAGGACTGAGCTCTAGGAAGCACCCCCTGCAGGGCTTATGTGATCGGCAGCAGAAGCCAAGTTTCCAGAGGCACTTTCCAGCCTCACCTGTGGAGGTTCCTGGAGGCGGTCTGGCCCGGGGAGATACCTGGCAGGTGTTCCTGGTATGACTGAGAACAGAATCACTGCTATGGCCACTCCAGCCTTCACTATGTGCCAGGTATAAGACTACCTCACCAGGGGCCCCCAGCTTAGATAGTCATTACCCGCATTACACAGAGGAGGCTCTAAGAACTGGTAATGCACCTTATCTGTTACGGGCCAGATGAGGGTTCGATCCCTGGCCTGTCTTGATTTCTTTGTATTCCACCATTACTCTCACTGGGATAGTGCTACCAAGCCTGGGATGTTGATGGTGAGTGAGCATCTCCGGATCTCGGGTGTCATCGTGTGATAAGGTGAAGAAGGAGCAGAATGGGGCTTGGGTTTGTGCACTAGGCAGTGTCCCTGCAGGGATGTGAGTGAGTGCTCCATTCAACAGCAACCCTGATATCTGTGAACAGGCTCTGGGTGAAATAACTTGCCTTGAAACAACTTGGAGGGGTAGGGAACTTATTGTGTCTGATACCCGCACAAGAATACAATGCTTTCCATAGCTTTTTTGTTTTGTTTTGTTTTTGTTTTTGCCTTAGCGATAACTTCTGGCTCCCAATCAGGCTGTCTGCAGTCTCCTTTTACTATCCCTCCCCACTCAGTTTGCACGCAGTCACTGCCTGGCCTCAATTCCAACACGACCTTGATCCCAAGTGGCACCCCCCCCTTTTAATATCTTTACAATTGGCACACATCTTATCCTTGAGATAGACACTCAATGTGGTATGACTTTTTAAATTGATGTTGCATTTTAGAGTCAATGGGAGACTGAGAATGGAGGAAATATGAGAATCCATGCCTTCATTCAACTCATCAGTCACCTGCGATAGATGTCAGCATCGTTCTAGATTCTGGGGACTCTGAAACAATGACTTTGCAATCGTTGAGGTTTTAATCTAGAGCGGCAAGATGGACCTGCCGGATCAACAGCGGCTCGGGCTCGCTAGCTTGCCATGGGAAGGGCTCTGAATTTGCAGAAGGGCTTGGAGAAAGTGAGACTGGCTTTGAGTATCATGGAGGGGAGCAGAAGGATGAGGAAAAGGTTGGGAAGAGGCGGCCTGAGACCATGGTGTTGCAGATAAAATGAATGGCTGGGGCTGACAAAGACTCAGAACCAAGAGAAATGAGGCTGTGTTTGGGAACATCAAAGGGCTCATTGTGGCCAAAGTGGAGAGTGTTTGTGGGGAGTTGGGTGTAAAAATGACACCAGAAGGGTGGGCAGGGACAGATTGTTAGGAACCTTTAAGTATCATGGAATTTAGTTTAATCTTTATCTCGAGCCCAAAAGTGAACCAGCGAGGAGCTTTATGCAAGGCAATTTGTCTTGATAGAGGGTTAGTAATTCTTCAGAGAAAACAGATGGAAGCGGGCGGTGGGCAGGATGGGAGAAGGTGGGTAAGGTAACAGCTGCTGGAGGACTCAAGAGCTACTCTGGAAGAGTGAAAGAAAGCCTCATTTTAATTAACCGTTCCCAGACTGCCCGCTCTGATCCTGCAGGCTTGATGATCACCCTGTGGTGCTAGAAGCTGGGCTTCTAGTAGACGATCCTGCAGGCACAAGGGGGCTCGGTGCTTGTCTTAGGAGAGCTGTGTTCTCACCGGACAGGCTTATGTTGCTTACGTCACTGTGTTACTTATGAGAAAAAACAGTGTTTGTCTCTACTTGTTCAAGGAGGGCCCCACCAATCCCTAGTGGTGACATTGCCACAGATACTTGCCAGATTAGTTCACGGCTCAGGTGATTTTACAGTTGGATGGCGTACAGAACATATGCCAGCTCGGGGAGGGGGAAAGTATGGGAACTGGAGAAAGCATCCCAAGGGAACCACAGAGGACCTTTCCCCATAGGCTGTCAGATGCTAATTGGAGTCATGAGAAAGAAGCAGGTAATGGCTGTGGCTGCACGCAGGGGTCTTAAAGCAAACACGACATCGATGCTGGGTCCACCTGACTGTTCCACCTATGAGAGATGTCCTGGGACAGACGTGGGAGTGGGAGGTGGGAGGAGATTTTCTGATGTGTGGATGTTTGGAAACGTGGCGAGGGATGATTGACTGTGACCCGAGACTCACGACTCTCCTTGTCCACTCTCCTGAACAGGTGCAGTGCCACACTTACACAGGGTACTGCTGGTGTGTCACCCCGGATGGGAAGCCCATCAGTGGCTCTTCTGTGCAGAATAAAACTCCTGTATGTTCAGGTACCGTAGGAAGGGGTGGGAGGAGAGACTTGGTTGGGCCCTCAATCTTATAGGCAAACCTTTAGCAGGGTGGTGTGGGAAACGAGCCCAGGTCAGAAGGTTCCACTCTTCTTGCTCCATAGTCGGCTCAGTGAAGAGTGTCTATCAGTGTATATTTATTTATTTTGAGTTTTTGTTTCTGGTCCACCATTCTTTTTCTAAGTATTGACTATAGTCCCTTAGATCTGAGATGACATACATCTAAGATTTTGTTGTTCTTTGTTGCCTGTAGTGGGCCTTGAAGTGCGTTATTGGTATTTGTTTTGAAGTTATGTGAGAGTTCAACACCAAAGGCTTCGGTGATTGATTAGTGATGTCTGTCATGGACACAGGCAAGGAGAGTATTAGCTTCTCTCCCACATCTGTGCCATCCTTGAACATTGTAATGCACAGCAGTGGAAGATTGTTTTGACAGTGAACCAAATGTCTGGCTGGTTGTCTGTAGACACCAAGTGTCACAGCGTCTCCTTGAATATTCTGACTAGTGGGTACTAGATCTGGAATGGATCTGACATCCTTTGTTCTTATGAAGTGTTTCTGATAATTAGACAAGTTTGATAACGATCCATTGGGTTGATCCATAGCATAGAAAAGATTATGCTTCTGCTCCCAACTTTGAAATCTTACAGAGTTTGCCATTAGGTCAGTTTTGTGGGATTGTGGGTATGGACCCATACAAGCCCCATGGTTCCTCCTCATTAGTAACTCTCTTAAGGTCGCCCTTAAAACAGTCATTCTCAACCCATCCACTATGTGTGGGGCTTGCATTTTACTTATTCCCAATTTTAAATGCAAGCAAAGTATAAAACATTATGCTAAAACATAGTTCCAGAGGCCCTCCGTCTACGGTAAGTTTTCCCTGGTTTTTAAATTTTTAAAATAAAATTTGTTCTCTTTAAAACAAAACAAAACAAAACAAAGCTGGTCCATCTGTTTAAAAAGGAAAGCAAGTGGCACAGGCAATAGGACTGTATGTAAGAATGTATGTTAGGGATCAAAATTTACAGGCCAGAAGGGAAGTTTACTTTATTTGTGGTTTATACAGAAACTAGAAACCTTAATTGGGTTAGGGCGAGGAGGGGCAGGACTTGGCCCTCCTTGCAAATGACCTGGAATGCTTCATTTAAAGCAAACAAATGTATTAGACACAAGCCCCCTTCAGGATAACAGAATCCTCAAAAATCTAGAGCAAGGAGAAGGAGTGTAATGTGGACCAGAAAGTCAGGATTCCCACTTTTCTCTCATGAGCAGAATCTCCACAGAGGTCTTTCTGTGGAGTGGGTTTTGTCTTTGCACATCTGATTTGGGCTCTAAGGAGCAGGCAGGTGCCCCAGAGCCAGGCCTGGATGAAGCGGGCATGCGGCATCCCAGAAGAGATGGGGCAAATGTTTGGCCAGCATACATTGGCTGTGTATGCCTTGAAGAACAGGCTGTGTCTAGAAAATTGTTTCCATGCCTCAGACTGTTTGGCCCATTCAGTACAATTGGGGCAACAATTTTCTAGTTAACGCAGATGGAAAATCACCGATTTCCTGCTCTGACCAGCAAGGGGTGTCAATCATTGCATTTTCAGCAAGAGGGGGTTTCACCAGTTGGTCCTGGTGACTGGGTATGGGTCAGAGCACGGAGCTGGTGAGGAGAGGAGGTGTGCAGGGGTGTATAAGTGGAGAACAAACACTGGAATGTTTGAGTTACATGGATGTGGAATTTTGTAAAAACCCAGTCAAGATTGGTTCCAGGGAACCTGGGAATCATAGTTCATCTCAAAACAGTCTGGGTTATCAGTGACATTGACATTAAACAAACCCCACTTGACATGCATGTGCACACTAACTTTGTATATAATATCCCCGGTGTGTATACAATACATATATACATGACCATGTGCTCATGACATCAGGCTTTGCCAAGGTTTGACGGAAACCAACCACAGTGCGATCTGAATGTTGTGCTTCTGTTTCCTCTCTCGTCCAAGGTCCAGTCACCGACAAGCCCTTGAGCCAGGGTAATTCAGGAAGAAAAGGTGAGTGGAGTTTCATGCTTCGTCTAAATGTTTGCTTCGAAAACCAGTGTGAGCAGGGGTTCTTAGCTGAGAGAGGAGGAGCCTGGGGTGAAAACTAAACACACTTCACATTCCCAGTGTCCTCCCTGAAGCACTAGAGGTAAGGAGGGCCCCGACAGTGATGATGACCCAGATGTCACTGTTTCTGAGGAAGGAGTGAGAGTGTGGGGCACAGAGTTGGGTAGGGACCCTTATGGGAGTGCCCTGTGGATCTCTGCTCTCTGGGAAGTTCCGTTGGCCAACTACCAACAGATTCAGCATTCAGTCGAAGAAGAGGATCAAGGTAGGGTACTCGTGCCCACCCTTGGCCTTCCTGTGTGTAAACTCACTTGAGTATCTTCCCCTGACATTTTCCTTGATGGTGTGTCTAGTACATACATCTAGAGTCTCTTCTGAAGACCAGGCTGACTTCATGGGTATGCGGCCAGTTTACTTGTCCTTAAATTCTCAACCTTGTTTATTTGATGGCAAGAGGGTGGTGGCGTGTACACAGGGCCAGAGGAGACACGTGTCCTATGAGTGTCTGCCGCCTTGGTGGTGGCGTGCACACGGGGCCCGAAGAGATACATGTCCTATAAATGCCTGCTGCCTTGGTGGTGGCGTGCACAGGCCCAAGGAGAGACATGTCCCATGAGTGTCTCCTGCCAGGCCTTGTTACCTCAAAGCATCACATAGTTTGTAAGATGTTTACAATTTGGCATCCATAGCAAGCTTAAGGTTTTGACTATTTTATTTAAACCTAGAACAACACTAAACAGCAAATTAAACACTACTATTACAAGTTGAGAGAGAAGAGAGAGAGAGAGAGAGAGAGAGAGAGAGAGAGACTTTGGTAGAGAGGGTAGAGCTTTCTGTTTCAAGCTTCTAATGACAATTTTATCCTCTCTTTTTAACAAGGGCCCACATTTTTTATTTGAGTTGGCTTCGTCTATTTTATACAGCTAGTATTTGTCTGAGGGCTGTTTAGTGGACCCTGGCCTGCAGCACTGGTTCCTGTAGGATGTGGCCCACCCTTTCTAGCTTGGAAGACAGTGTGAGGCCTTACAACTGCTGCTCCTGAGATAGTGCGCACAGCGACCCGGAAGACAGCTAGCTCTCCATTTTGTCGTATGTGCAGATGCAGTCAAGTTCCCCCTCTACCTCAGACTGAAGTGGCGGCTTCCTATCTCACCTAGGCTCTGGAAGCTGCGTGCTCCTAAGAGTCCCTCAGTGGGGAGGGTACTGTGAGCCAGTGCACAGTTCACCATGTGCCACACGGAGGCAAGGGTAGCCACTGCACAGAGGGTGGAAGTTCAGGATCAGAGAAGCTGTTGCCCGGTGATGTGGTCCTCTAAGTGGAAGGTGGTATCACCACTGACTAAAACAATGTGCCCACAGGTGGGTGGCTTCTCTTCTCCTGAAGAAGGAAGGTGGGAAGAAGGGAGCAGATACCTTGCCAGGTCCTTCCCAGATCTGGGGATGCAACTGGGGCTGCTATGGTGGGACAGTGGGCATGGGGGTAGGGATGTCTTTGTAGAGACCTGAAGTTACCAGGACTGTCAGTGGCATGTGCCTGGAGGGTTTGGGAATACGAGCTGCTTTCATTCTGCCTGCTGCAGGATGGAATGCCCCAGGAGCCTCACATTTGTTTCTGAGGACCTCTTGGCAGAGAAAAATCTGTTGACAGGCATGTAAAACTGACCACCCATCAAAACTGAGCCTTCCCATCGAAAGGAATGGGGGGAGGTGCGAGGAGCTTGTGAAGCTTGCTGTCCAGAAAGGCTGCCTGGGAGATTCCTAGTGGCTGTGGCCTTGCCCTCCACGGGTAACAATGATAGATAGCTCGTGGTCACCCCGGCGCCTTTTGAGCCAGCTGGGAGAGGGCAGGTGGAGTGCAGATGGTATTTCAGTAGAGAGCAGTGGACACCCTTTGTCCCCTCAGACCAGGGTCAGCCAGCAGTTCTGGAGGAAGCCTCAGGGTAATGCAAAGAATAAAACTTCCCCCCTAGGGTAGTGGTTCTCAACCTTCCAAATGCTGTGACCCTTTAATACCTACGGCTTCTCATGTGGGGGAGACCCCCAACCCTAAAATTATTTCATTGCTACATCATAACTGTAACTTTGATACTGTTATGAATGGTAACGTAACTATCTGGTATGCAGGCTGCCTGATATGTGACCACCAAAGGGATCACGATCCACAGTGTTGGGAATCGCTGAACTAGCGGGAGAAGTTACTATCAGTTCCCAACTCTTCGCTTCCTTGCCTTACTTCCTCCCGCAGGGTTCCATGGAGGCAAAGCACAGGGCAAGTGGCCAGTGAGTGGGATGTGTTTGGTCCCCCTCTCCTCTGGAGATCTGAACTCTGCCCTGGGGTCTCATTTCCCCTCCACTTGGAGGATCAATTTAGGTACAGGACCCGCTTTCCTTTGTCTGACATAGGCGTATGGAGAAGGCAAGGTTGGGCCACCTGTCAGAAAGGCCACTTGAAGTCACACCTGCCTAGGAAGGCCGAGTTTGAATGGGGACAGAGTGTGAGAGGGCATTTGTAATATCCTGTGTCGACCTGCAGAGGTTCCTCTTTCAGCTTCACTTAAGAATGGAATGTGCTCTGCGGGGCCGCAGGTGGGACCACACAAAGGCCCCTTGTCTGAGCCCATGCCCACATGTGGCTTCTCCCAGAAGGCATCTCTCTAGAGTTGGGGCTTGCCAGCCAAAGGACGTTGGCCTGGCCTCTGGGAGCGTAAGGGGTATGGTTGGAAAGGAGGTGCGGCCATGGGTCTGTGGGTGCAAGGGATGTGGGTGCAAGGCAGGGATGGGACCCAGCCTCTCTCTTCCCCGAAGTCTCTTGCCTTCTTGAATTTGCCCCACTGATGGGCTGGGGAGGATCAGTTCTCTCTGCCTGGAAGGAATGAAAAGACGCATTGTGCGACCGACCGCTCCGAGTCTGGTCGCCAGCCAGGAATTAGGCCTTGGAAGGAGAGGAGGAGAAAGGCAGGGTGTAGGGAGCTGGGGGTGGAAGACCAGAGAGATAGCGCAAGGGAGGGAGGCCAGGCGGCAGCAGGTCACTGCTGCCTGACCAGGCTGGGGGGTCTGGGTTCACAGGTGTGGGGCCTGAGGGAAGAAGTGGGGGAGGGGGGCACTGTTATCTTCCCCAGATGCACGTGCTCAAGGAGGGGAGGAGGGTCACAACTTCAGACTATTTACTTAATCCCCTGGAATGTCCCCTCTTCCCTCTGTTCTTTGTACCCCTTGCGTTTAACGGACTCCTTTATGGGCACATGTGTGGTAATTAACACATGCGGTGTGGGTCCTGGGCCATGTGTTTGAGTTTCAAATATCCATTGATCTGAGGCAATCCCATCCTGCTGCCCCCTCCGCTTCTCCTTTGGTCCTGGTCCTTGAAGACAGATGGGGGTGGTGTGTGTGTGTGTGTGTGTGTGTGTGTGTGTGTGCGTGTCTGGGGGTTGGTGCACACATGCACTTGCGTGTGTTGTATTGACGCCATGGAGGTGTATCTGAAGAGGACGAGGACCCCAGGCAGTCCTCTGTTTGGAGGTTTTCACTGGTGCAGTCCAAGTGCAGGTGACTGGGAAGCAGGCTGTGTTTCCTGGCCGCCATTGCTCAGGAGTCGCCTGTGGTGAAGCCTGTGGGTTTTCCCGACCTGTCCCTTTTTGGGGTTGAGATGTGAAGAACTGCAGGTGTGCTTACAGGGGGCTGCCTGGCTGCACTGCCTGTGAGGTACCAGGATGACAATTCTCAACCTCTCAGAAGGGACACTGGGGAGTGGTAAAGGCTGGTGGAGGGGAGGACCCCAGACAGCATGTGCAAAGTGGTTTTTAGTGGCTCTCAGGAGTGCTGCCTTCCCCTCCCCGCAGCTCAGAACCACGGAGTCCTTGGAGCTGACACTGCTGTGACAAGCAGCACGTGAAAAACGAGGGCCATCGGAGAAAACTTTCCAAAATTTTCTCATTTTTCTCTGAGAGGTCTGGCAGTTTGCTATTTAACAAAAGTGAGAAAGAAGCAAAACCAAGAAGAATCTCTGCTTAAATTTTCCTTTAGGGAGTTCTGTATTTGTCAAGCCAGTTTCAGAATAGGGTAGAGAGCTCCCAAAGTCCAACTCACCTTTAATTGGCAGGGAATTCTCTTTAATCCCTTATTGGCCACTCCACAGTGTGTGCCGTAAGGAGTGAGTCACATTTCTTTCCCCAAGGTCTCTGTCTATGTCTCTATTTTTGGATGCTCTTGTGGAGTCTGGTCTGCAGAATGGTGCCATCCTGGGACCTGTGCCCCTCAAGAGGTGGATCAGAATGTACGGCTGGGTGATTTAGGGCAACAGTTGGTCCCAGGTAAAATGGACACTGCAGCCTTCAGCCTTGGTCTCGCAGTCGGGGGCAAGGGCAGTGAGCACACCGGAAGGAGGTGTGTCCCAGTTCCCTAAGCCTGGTTGAGGGATATGTGCATATGATTTTAATCTGTACTGCATTTAATAGTGGAGACAAGCAACAATTGTGTATATACCCACTCTAATACTATCCTGCTGAACAGAAAAATGCAATCTCCAATGCAGGGGATGCAGCCCTTGGCTCTCTGTATGCATGTTGCTGCTGCGTTCTATGCTCTATGCCACCTTTCAGAGCTGGGTATGTTAAATGCCAGCTTTGTAGAGCTCAGTTTCAAATGGTGTGCACAAATGAGCATGAATGCCTGTGCACATACAATGTCTGTCTCCTTTCCACAGTTGCCCATTTTCCCTGCTTGGCCCCAGTTTCAGTCCCCTGCCTCATAGCTCAGCCCTTAACTCCAGATGACTGAAGGGGTGATTGTCCGAGTCTGAATCCCTGTCGTATCTCATCTCGAAGGACTGAAAGGAATTGGAACTTAAGGATCTGGGAGGGCTTCACACTCAAAAGCGTATTTGGGTCCTTGGTGATATTAGCAGCTGTTGGTACTTTATGCACGCTGCTTTTATTGAGTAAATGCTCACTTGGAACTTGCTAGGCTCCTGTTTGTTGCAGCCACTGAGGCTGTAGTCGTGAGTGAAGATGTTAAGAACTCCAGCCTCACTTTGTCGGCTCACCCGGCCTGTTAGGTTCTCAGCCTTTTGTGATGGAGAGTTTTCAAATGGACTTGGAGCTTCAAGGGGCCAGCAGTTTCTAAGTTCTTAGAACGGGTCACTTCTCCAGGGAAGAAAAGGTGGGTGGCCTTTCCAAACAGCTCTGACTGGTAACTGTGTTTGTCAGTCTCTGAGGAAAGACCCTGAGAGGGGCAGCCTGGAACGAATAGAGACCATTAACAAGTGCTTGTACCCTTTGGCCGATACTTCCCACCCTCTGGCTGATTCTTCCCAGAGCCCCAGAGGTCCAGGCGAGAGAACTCAGACAAGTGGGAGTAAGCATGCTTGCTCATTGGTCCAGAGTGAAGTCCAAAGTTGAGAACACCACCTCAGAGACAGACAGGAATGAGGCTATGTGCTTGGATGTGTCTCCAGATCATTTCTTGTTCATTAGTCCCGGATCTGAGGGCCACGCAGCTCCTGCAGTGACAGCAGATGGACTGTCATTCCCAGGTCTCACTGGGCTGATTCTGCACCTGCGGGAAGGGAGGGATGAGGTGCAGGACTACTTATCATCACATTTCCGTGCAAAGGAAATAGATCAGAGTAGATAAAACACTTTTTGTTTTTTAAAGAAAAGGTGGACGGAATAATTTTTATCTGCTTTAAGACATAAAACTGTGACAGTTAAGACCGTGTGGTGTTGGTGGAAGAGCAGATAGACCTAAGTGAATGGAGAAGAGAGAACCGAGAAACACCTACAGCAGACTAGATGTCTGATGACAGACAAAGACAACTCAGTGCAGGAAGACAGGTCACTCAGCCAACGGTACTATAGCAACTGGCATCCACAGACCAAACACACCATAGAAAGGCAGAGGGTGAGAGATGCTGGCTGCTCTTCCAGAGGACCTGAGTTCAGTTCCCAGCACCCGCATCTTTAGGTACCTCCTAACACCAGTAACCCCAGCTCCAGCAGATCAGACACTATCCTCTGGTCTCTGTAGACACTTGTCCAACACAGACACATGCGTAGATGCCTAATTAAAAATAGAAAAACCCAACAAACAAACAGAAAAATTGGAAAGTTCTTAAAACCTCTACCTAAATGTTCTGCCTTATAAAAAATTAATTCATAGTGGATCATAGTTTGAACTGTGGAACGGAAAAGCTGCAACAACTTTTCAAAGAGTCCTCGTGAGAAATTTTATCATTCAAGATGTGCGGAAATATT